>NC_068911.1:90313503-91563503 GCF_023091745.1 Budorcas taxicolor | reverse complement strand
CTGGGTATAATACAACATTGATCCTCAGCATATTGACCTGTGGCTCATAATGCATGTACTACACCAAGCCTTAATTCATTTCTGCCGCTGCCATTCCAGCACTATGGCCCGGGGCATGTGCTTGGGGGCTTAAGGGGGAGCACACCTTGTTTTTATAAATTAAGAGTGGGGAGAACCATCCACTCTCCTGGCTCCATTCCCCACTGGTCCAGTGAGGGTTCTGAAGATAACAAGAGAAAGGAGAACTGTATTGTGTATCTTGTAATAATCCATAATAGAAAAGAATCTGAAAAGGAGTAGATATATATGTGTAACTGAATCACTTTGCTATATACCTGAAAATAACACAATGTTGTAAACTAACTATGCTCCAATTAAAAAAAAAAAAAAAAAGCTATGAGAGACTCATAGAAGTAAAAGAACAGCTGAGGAATGGGGCTTCTGAGGGGCCACACCTCAAGTGAATCCTCTCTGGATGTGTTTCTGTCCTTGTCACGTATATTGGAGACCCAGAGCCCCAGGAGAGAAGGAGATTGTGCTGGGTGGTGTGCTTGGGCTGGGGAAGGACAAGGCACCCTAATGTGTTGTCTGACCACAGCTGCACTCGTACGGTGAGGGGGTGGGTAATTCTTCATCATGCAGTCGAGGTGCTGTTATGAGAATGGGTGTTGAGTGGCTAAAAAACAATGCATGTCCACCAGAATGTACTAGTGACATCTTGTGGGCTGAAATCCATGGGCAGACTCTCTTCAAATCTGGAGGCTCTGTTGGCAACTTTTAGCCTCATGGAAATGCATTCAGCCTACATGCTTAAGGACAGATAGAGGGCGTGGGCAGCTGTCAGAAACAGGATCTTTCTTTTTTTTCCCTACTTGTTGATCATATGTATGGAAAGGACTCAAACCATCCTGTAAAGGAGTTGAATTCAGCTTCCAGTCCACCACTGCCTGGTCCCTGCTCCCATCTCTGGTCCCTGCTCAGTCTACCAAGAAGACTCTGGACAGGAGGATGGGGAAGGAAGGCTGAGGGCCCAGGGCCATGATGCTAGAGGAAAGTTGAGTCCATTGTTTCCTGTTGTTGCTAGGTCAGTCTTTACCCATGCCCTCTTCTCTGGTACGTCTTTGAATTTTGTCCTTTAAAGAAATGACCACTTTTTACAAGAGCTTAAGTCAGAGAAGGATCCCTGAAAATCTGAGTGTCAGACGTGCAGGGAAATAATCTGAGGATATGGTGCATCTACAGTGTGTCTTGCATAATTAAATATAATATTAATGAACAGAGTGGGTACAGTCATGCAAAGAAACTATTTCATCACAGGCTGAGAAGGTGTGGAAAAATCAGCAATCTCTAAAGCAGATTGGTTCTCCAGATTTAAAACCTGCCAGGACAGTGGCCTTGGTTCCCTAAGTAGCTAAATCTGTAACCTTGAGGCTGGTGGGTGCTTTGTGGAACTGTGCGGGCTCTGCAGTTGGAACACAGTTTGCTCCTGGGGCATAAAATATTTAGAAGATGTGCCACTCCTTGGATTTCTGATTATTGTAGAAGCTCAGAAGTTAGCATTTCATTTGAGAGATCTAATTTGTTAGGCTCTCTTCCTTCTTTCGAGAGACAACCAAACACTCGTAGAAATGCTGACTGCTAGGAGAATCGTGTGGCCTGTGTAAGAAGAATGTAAAGCAGATGCTGACTCCTGGGTAACCAGTTTATTAGAAAATTACTGCAGAAGGGATGAGAGAATGTCTTAAGCGTCTTACAATATTTTGAGCAGCTAGGGTAAGAGATGCTACGTGTGTGCAAAATAATCCCATAAAGAAATGAGTTTTTTTTTTTTTAAACCTTCCATTTATATAATGACATCTCGTATCCTGCTGCTCTCACCCTTCTGGCAACTTAAAAGATTTCCTTTTTCGTTTCTTTGATATAGAAATTACCTGCCATTAGCTCTGCCACTGGGCCTGTTTAATTGGTATTAAAAGAAAGTACCTCCTTTGCCAGATCTGATCTGGTTTCTGGCGGAAGCTGTGAGTGACCAGCCAATCTATGCCCTGGAGTTGCAGAGAGAAGGCAATTACCTTACTATATTCTCCGGAGGCTTTAGGGGCTTGACTTATGAAAAGGATAACTAGCTTGTTGCTATTTCATGTGTGAAATTTTAATGAATTACTGGCAGTCTAATGGTTTTCTTTCTTTTTTATTTTATTTTTTTAACAAAAACCCAAAAACCCTGTTTTAGAATTTTTTAACTAATAGTGCTAACAAGATTTTTTGATTAGTCTGTCATTCTTATTTATTGCAATTGATGGATTTCTACTTTTTGTGGAAATGTTATTTATGGCCTCTGGGGGTTTTACTTTTATAATTAAAATGCTCTGTAAACCTTATAGGTGTGCTCCAACTAAACACTTCTGTGTACACACAAATCTCTTTAGTCCTTAAAGGTAATTACATCTGACAATAGGAAATGCCAGAATGCTTATGTAAAGAAGGAAGTCTTTTCTTGAGGTGGGGGTTGGGGGGGAACCTTTCATTCTAAAAAATAAGATGCTTTACAATATTACAAGCCCTTTCTCTATGGACAGCAAGTATAAATCCTCAAGGGATAAACTAAGAGAAATTTGCTTTTCACATAAAGGAGAGTAAAAATAAAAATAGATACTGGTCTTCGTTTGTGGTCCTTTCCCCTTCTCCTACCACCAGATTTCAGGGCATTATTTCTCCAGGATTTGTTTGCAGCTGTCTTCCACGTTATGATTGGTTATTCTGTAATCACCTGGTGGGGGCTTCTCTGGAGACCCGGTCTACTGCAGTGCAGGGAATATTCTCCATTAATGCCGTGAGATTGCCATGGAGACAGATTGCCTGGTGTCGGGTCCTGCTGAGGGTTGGGAATTTACAATCCCCAGACGTGTTTGTGAGCTGGACAGTGTAGTTACCAGGGACGCTTCTGGAAGTCATTTTCTGGGTCCTTTGAAGGGCAGCAGTGTTTGGGAAAACTGGCTCTTGATTCCTCCCTGGGCAGGAGCTGTACTCTCCCTGGCAGACACCCGCTGCTTTTGTTGCTGTGTGTTGCTGCTTTGTTCTTCTCGGCCCGAAAGACTGCTGCAAAAAATAATCTTGACTGCCTGACCTTTAGAATTAAAACTGGGATGGGCTCTCTGTTCAGATGTTGCTTTGTGGGGGACATGTTGATGCTTTGATTGAGAGAGTTGTTCAAGGGAAACCAGAAGGCCTGGTATAGGTTTCAAATATTGTTTTCATAATAAAAATAAACCCGAAAGGCACTGTCACGGCTATACTGTATTTTATTTTGGGAACTGAGCTCTAACCACTAAAGGTATTGTCAGGACCCCAGAGACACTAATCTCAGAATAAGTAAAAATAATATTTTATGTACAAACCCTGAAACGTTGACACCTGGTATGGGAGTGGAGGGGATAAGAAATGGATTTTTGTGTTTTTTACACACACTGTTTTAATTAATCTTTAGAACGATGCCGTGTTCAAAGCACTGGTATTTCCTTGCCTTTACAGAATACAAAGCCAGAAGTTAAGTGGGAGACGGCTTGTGATTAGCCGAATCTGCGGAAGGTGCAGGCGGCTGAGTGTCCCGCTATGGCCCTGACCGTGTTTATGTAGCATCTGTTGGTCACTTCAGGTGCCTCCCAGAGCAGTGCTTACTGGCTTGTTGAACCTTTCTAATCTGGAACAACCGTGGTTGTACTTTGTGATGCTACAATTTTTCAGTGCCAGAAGAGGGCAGCTTTAGGGGTAGTCAAGCCTGTGGCTTTTGGTTACAGCAGGTCACCCACTGCTAGGTTGTGGGGTTCATCCCTGACTCCTCCTCCCACCAAACAAATGGAAATATGCACTGGATAACTCCTTGGAAACAAAAAATCTGAAAGTCATTCAGTTGTGTCTGACTCTTTATGACTCTGTGGACTGTAGCCCACCAGGATCCCTTGTTCATGAAATTCTCCAGGCAAGAATATTGGAGTGGGTAGCTATTCCCTTCTCCGGGGGATCTTCCTGACCCAGGGATGGAAGCTCAGTCCCCTGCATTGCAGGCAGATTCTTGACCATCTGAGCCACCAGGCAAGCCCCAGGCAACTCCTTAGCTGACCCAGTCTCACGGTATCACTGCCTCTCTGGGCATTCGGAACCAAAGAGCAGAGGGTTTCCGATGCCTCTTTCAGATGTTTTTATGTCATACCTCTGGACTTGGCCTCAACTGGCCTGTGGACAGTATGACTATATTCTGCCTGCCTTCTGGTCCAGTGCAATTAAGAATTTCCTCTTTATAAGATTTAACTGGAAGATCAGTTCATACTGCTCTGGATTGCCCTGTTCATAAATTTCAGAAGCTAGAACTGAAAAATTAGATGTACAGTCATGATCCAAGTGGGAGAAGGACATTTACAAAGTGTTAATGGTGAAATTCTCTTAAGAAGGAACAGAATTGGGAGGTAGAGGTGAAAGAGGGCTTTCAAATTTTAGTATATACTATACAGTTAGAAAAAGACACATATTTATATTTATAATTTTATATTTATAATGTTTTAAACAAACAGAAAATAAAACTTGTAAACTAAATAGAACACTGTACAGCTTTTATAGCCCATGGACTTAGCAGGCTGTAGAGAATATAGGTGCTTTAATTGGATGAAATCCAGTTTGCACACTAAGATTGCTGATAGATGCTTTAAACCAAGAATTGGAACTGAATGAAATATTGACTTGGTTCAGGTTCAGTTCAAAGGCTACTCTGATATTCTGGTTTTGTTTCAGGTCAATAATTTTAGAAAAAGGCTTAGGTACAGCACAGTCCAGCTGAGCTTTAGAAGAAAAAACAGTTGGCTCAGTTTTATATTCAGCAGAGTAATAATTTATTCCAGGTTTTGGCTCAAGTTGCTGCTTCAAATGGAACTGTGATATCAAGGTGAAATCACTGAGTGTTAGTTTTGTTTGACCTGGAGGCCTATGGTACCATTTTGTGATTATCGAGTGAGATAACGGAGTCTTAAGCAATAAAGCTAACCCATCACAAAGTGCTTTGTTTATATTGAGATAAATGTACACGGTCAGTGTTCAGGGGGTTTCTCGAGATGTGATGTATACTGTTCATGAAGCCATGGATTAGGAGTTAAGTTCTGCCATTTGTCTTTGGGTGCCTTTTGTTGTTGTTTTTTCTTTGAGAAATTCCCTCTGGCTCCGGACAGTTTTCCTGGGGAATTTCCACAGAATGCATTTTACGGGCTGAGAACTGGGTGAGGCCTGGAACGTTGCAGACACTCACTGATTGTAGCAAATTGAGTGTGAAGCTGATGGTAAACATTGTGATGGAAAAGTATGTTTGGTTTTGATTTGCTTTCCAAGTAGATATTTAAGCTGAGCTGAATGCTTTCCATAGACTCCGTTTTTGCAGTCTGTCTTTGCGAGGTGGTTTTCTTGTTGGGGATAGCCCTCGGCCGGTTTAAGAACTTCCCCTTTTCGCTCAGTTGGCACAGTCACATTTGGTACTGTTTCCTTCGAAGGCACCAACACTGCTCCTCTGCAGACTGAGAAGCAGGGAGGAGTCTGCATGGTATTCTTGGTGGGCTGCTTCTTCTTTCCTGGGACTACCTGATATCACAGGAAATTATTCTATTTGAACTCTCCAGTCCGCCAATTAACTCTGACTTCCTGGGGGAGAGAGTGGTAGTGGAAGTGTGTGTGTGTGTGTGTGTGTGCGTGTGTATGTGTGTGTGTATAATGTCAGTCAGAGTTCCTGGGTCCTGGGGCCACCCCAACTTCCTCCTTCAGAGTCAGGGATTCTCAAAGCGTGAATATTTGGGCCCTACAGTGTTCTGTTAACAATGGTGAATTTGTTCCTTGACTTGGCTGTTGCTGTTAATGAAACAGTAACCTAATTAATTGTAACTAGAGTGCCTCAGAGGTGTGCTTCCCTTTGAATCCATCACCAAAGAGAACATAATTCTAGTAGAGCCCCAGCATATTCCTCAACAAAAGAAAAATGTTTGCAAAAAATTCTGGGTATCGCTGCAAAGTTGGATTAGTTGAGAGCTTGCATGGTTGATGGAGCCAGTTTACATCAGGAGCAAGGGGGTGTTACATAATCTTCCTCCTTATACTCGTTTTGGTCAATTAACTACGACCTTTCTTGTCAAACAGGGAGACGACAAACTATTAACTTTAAACAGCTCCTCATTGTGTCCTTTGTGTCTTTTTCTTGGAATGACTATTTTTGTAACTTTTTCTGGAGGGCTGCATGCTAAATTTCTTCAATGCCTAACTCCTCTTGGCTGTGCTTTGCAGGAGAAGCTGTGCCTGAGGATGAACAGATCAGTGCTAAGGACCAGAAGAATCTAGAGCCCTGTGATAACACGCCCATCATAGACAACATTGCTCCCGTGGTTGCTGGCATCTCTGCAGAGGAGAAGGAGAAGTACGATGAGGAGATCTCCAGTCTCTACCGACAACTGGATGATAAGGTCTGTGGTCAGAGTTTATAGACCTCACACTGGTACAAAAGCTAAAGGTAGCAGGTCCTAGACTTACTGGCTGGAAGTAGCTCAAGCCCCATGCAACCTGATGTAAGACTGAAGACTGATGTTTATGTCAGTTTTCCTAATGCTTACCCTAGCTCTTTATTGGGCTGTGCTGTGTGCTAAGTCGCCTCAGTCCTGTCTGACTCTTTGCGACCCCATGGCTGTAGCCCACCAGGCTTCTCTGTCCCTGGGATTCTCCAGGCAAGAATACTAGAGTGGGGATGCCAGGCCCTCCTCCAGGGGATCTTTCTGACCCAAGGATTGAACCAGCATCTCTTATGTCTCCTGCATTGGGGGACGGGTTCTTTACCACTAGCGCCACTGGGGGAACTGGATTCATGGGGAATGGAAACTTTCATGGAAATTTGATTGAAAGATTGGCCTCAGCAGACAGAATCTTTACATCTAGAAACTGGATGGGACCTTATCATAGCATGAGGGTGGAGGGTGAGTGAACTTTGTTTAATTCTCCCTTCTTTTCTTCTCTGGGCTTGTCTGTCACCTCTTGGAAATTCCAGCAGTGTCCCAGCTCTAGGGGCAAAGGTGGTGGCTCCCAAAACTCAAGTGTGCACTTTGATCATGTAGCTCTAAGGTCCTGGAATGAGGAGCCGGTAATAGCATCAGAAAGGGGCATCCTCTTGAATGAAGTCGTTTGGATATGCTGATTAGGGATGTCCAATTTCTTGACAGACTTTTGGGACTCAAAGAATCCTGTCAGTGCACAAATTGGAATAAAGGAAGAGAGATCTTGGAGGACACTGTCTCACTCATCCCCAGTGAAGGTCAGGTTAGGAATCCCAGAGGCAAAGGAAATTAAATTGATGTTTCACGTGACCTTGGCATATTGCCCTTGGAATGCTTAAATCCTTTCAGTTCATTTCATCCAGGCTGCTGGTATTTTTAATCGGATTTCATCTTTCCTGCTGTGATTCAGCTCAGAGTGCTTGGGGACACCTCTGGCTTGGATAGAACAGCTTTGTTATGTTAACGTTGTCATTAATCTTACAAGACTCTTTCTTCTGAGTAAAGCTCAGAGTCTGGTCTCACCTTTACAAGGGAAATGTGACTGCTTGCCCTAAGGAAGCTGGTTCTCTTTGTGCTTGTGGCTCTGGGAGTTTGCATTATACAGTGTTAAACTGGGGTCACCTTACCCTTTGGGTGACATATTTAATAAGATATTCATGCTGTGAGAGCTGGATTAATTACTTTTTAGGCTGTAGACATACTGTTACCCTTCTCTTTCTACCCAGGTATTTAATGTAAAACCTCAAACAAAGTGAGAGAAAAGGGAGATCAATAAGTAAGTGAGCAGTCTCTGTGGATTTTTTTGTTTCTCCGAAGAAATGTTACTGTTGAAGCATATTGCAATTTTTTTTTCTCATTTAGAATTGAAGGGTTCCTTTTTAGTATCCCCAAAGAATCCTGGATGTGGGGTCATAACCTGATTCTGCCCTCTGTTCTCTACAAATAGAAACCAAACATGGTTGGAATTGGGATCTTTTTACCCTGGTAGCATGAGGATTTTTCATGGATCTGAGAAAACTTTAGAGTCTTGAATTCGGCATCTGAAATGTAGGCAATGCCAGGCCTTGGCAGTTTTCAGTTGGTAGCTGGCAGAACTGACCCTGGAGCTCTGCCTCCTAATTCCTAGCCTAGGACATTTTCTGTCATATTCCTTTCCTTTAGTGTATGTTTTGAAAACCCTGGTAAGCAAACATTTTGAGATTAGCATTTGTGGTCCATCACAGGGTGATGCTGAGAGATCTGGGAAAGGACTTGAGCCCCAAAGCCTCAGCTTGGCTGGGGGACACTGAAGCTTGTCATGCCATTTGTATCTCTACCCATGGATGGCCTGGGTATGTCTTATCAGGTGTCATTTTTATTTGTCTGCCTTTTAAAGTTCTAGAAGCTATTTCATGCTTCTGATGATGTTGATGGTTTGATACTTTTAAGAATACATGAGTTGGGACAGGGCACCTTCATAGATTATTAGTGGCAGTGCTGAAAGTATCTAGGTTTAGATAAGATGCTAGCCCAGGGTGCTTAGATGACTTACATTGCCTGGAGGTGGCAGAGCTACAATGAGCTTACACATCTTCTGACTCCCAGTCCAGTTCTCATCCTATTTTGGCTTCAGCCTTTGAAATGAGGAACTTGTCAGTCCTAATGAATTTGTCTCGAATGTGCTGGAAGAAAGATCCTATGTGCTCTTCTTCCCGCTGCCCCCTCTGTCCCTCTGTGCTGCCCCTCCGTGCTGCCCCTCCAGGGGTCGAAGGACAGGTGCTTTTCTAAGGCAGTGCTGTGTGATGGAAAAGCAGGGACTTTAGAGTCAGTCCTGTGGCTTAACAATGTTGAGACCTGGGCTGATGACCCATCTGCTGAAGTTGTTTTTCTTATCTGCAACATGGAGCTCACATCTGTTACTTCAGAAGGTTGCATTGGGGAGTAAACGATTCTAGGACATAGCTGCTGCTGCTGCTGCTTCTAAGTCACTTCAGTCGTGTCCAACTCTGTGTGACCCCATAGACGGCAGCCCACCAGGCTCCTCCATCCCTGGGATTCTCCAGGCAAGAACACTGGAGTGGGTTGCCATTTCCTTCTCCAGTGCATGAAAGTGAAAAGTGAAAGTGAAGTCGCTCAGTCGCGTCCGACTCTTCGCGACCCCATGGACTACAGCCCACCAGGCTCCCCCGTCCATGGGATTTTCCAGGCAAGAGTACTGGAGTGGGGTGCCATTGCCTTCTCCGCTAGGACACAGCAGATGCCACTAAATATTAGTTTCTTTCTTTTCTATCTCCTCCCTTTCTGTTTGTTTAAGGGAGAAGCCACATGATGGGGGTATCTGAGGGTGGTGGTGCAGAGGTGGGCTAAGAGCGGAGCTGTTAAGACAGGCAGTTTGGCACCGGCACTGTCTCTGATTTCCCGTCACCTCTGCAGTGCTTCTGTACTGATGGAGATGTAAGAGCAGAACTAAGTGTAAGTAGGAGTTGAACTGATGGTATTCATTGAATCATTTCACTGAGTACCATTGCAACAAACACGTCTTTGTCATTAAGGGAGACCAGTAACCTACTGACAACTCACTTATTTCAAATACCAGAATGTTTTCTGAAAAGTGCCTGCTAATCCATTATCCACAGACCAGATCTCAACAGTTGGCATCGGAGTGAGCATGTATAAACACATTCTAAAAGATGCGCTTGAATGTATAGATATTGACTGCACAGCACATCTTCCTCTGAAAATTTTGAAAATTAAGAAAAAAAACCACAACACAACAGACTATGCTAATTCCTTAGAGAAGTTTCCTTAAGAAAGGGTAGGTGTAGGTTTGGAAATGGCTCTGACATAAGCGATTCATGTTGTCATAATGTAGTCCTTGGTCATCATCCTTTCCAGACAGGCTAAGGGCCCTTGATTTCTCCTGGTGCCTCAAACATAACCGTCTCTCTGCCCATCACCCACCAGGAGCGAGCCCACGTCATCAGGCTTTGAAATGAACACAGTATAAGAACAAAGCGCTTGAGCTACTATTCTGCCTCTCGTGATTTATGTCACTTGTAGCCATTGCTTATACGTCCCGGGGAAGAGGTGGCAGCTCTTCCATGTTAAACTTCTTGAGTCTTTTATGTTAAGTTGTTTAATATTTGTGCACTGAGGAACATAAACGCTAAAACCGTTCCTGGTAACTGACATCCTAAGTTTATATAGTTGAAGAGAAAATATGTCCAACATAATAGTCTTCCAGTTGGGGAAATAACTTTTTTTTTTGAGAGATTTCACTTACTATGGTATAATTTCCCTAATTCTCCTGCCAGAAATCTGACTTCAAGAGGAAAGCCATGAGTATTTTTTAGAACCATTAAAGAATTTTTAACTTGTAAAAAAATTTTCAAAACTTCAGGGTAAGATGTGCTATGGAGTCCATACCTATACATTCAAGTGCATCTCTTAGAACCTGTTGACACAGGCCTGATGCCAGCTGTTAAGATCTAGTCCATGGATAATAGATTTCTAAGCACTTTTCAGAAAACATTCTGGCATTTGAATTTTCCTATATATAAAACATAGTTGAGTTGGTGTTAAAAAGTTCAGTAGAAACATGATCTCCCTGAGCAGAGAAATAAGCCCAAAAGATGTTCTATACAAAGGAAAAGGAGACACAGATCTCATAATGTTAATGCTAGAATTTTCTTGCTCTGTGGAAAGCATCAGGCTGTGATAGTGGTTAATCTGATTTAAGAGGATGAACTGACACAACCGGACAGGCAGGAGAGTATCCTGGGGAAAACTGAGGACCTGCAACCCAGGCCCTTGACTTTCCCCTCGAGCCCCCACTCGGGAAAAGGAGGACAGCGCGGTACAGGTAGTCGTCTTAGGGGCTGCTGGTGGAAACACCTGGGCAGCTCCTGGCGCAAAGAGGAGCGCAGGACTAATGAACTGGACTGAACTCTGCTCGGGGTTTAGACCCCAGAAGCGTCATCACACAGGATGTTCTCTTGTTCCTAAGGTAGAGGCACGTGGGAAGCCGCGCTGTCTTTCTGCACAGGCTGCGCTTCACAATTTCCTTTGAACTCATGAAAACCTTTGTAACCAAGACTGAATCTCATGCAGTTAGGTGCTGGCCACCTGCCGCTTTGGACCACATCTAGGGAGGGGAGAGGTGGAGATGCTTACGCTGGGCCGTGGGAGGCGGCAGCTCCGGCTTTTGTGGCAGCAACACCTAGCGGCAGAAGCTGAGAGCAAGAAGAGCGAATTAGTCTGTGGGGAGATCCTTTCCCACTTCAGGGACACAACAGAAACGAAGCAATCGTATTTCTGCATGTCAGCTTCCTTGAGGTTTTTTCAGACTGGTAAGAAATTTAGCTCCTAATCAAAGGCAGCTTTCTAATGCCAAAGATGAATTCTGTAGTAAATGTTTCCTAGTCTAAGTAAGAGGTTTGAAGTGGAAATACTGGTCTCTTTCACCTGTCACATGGCAGTGTTCCCACTGACGGATGTGTTTGACAAGCTTCGGGACGTGTGCCTGTTACAGTACAAGTGGTTAGAGATTCACTCCCTAATTTTTTGAGCTAGGAATTCACTGTTAACATCTTTGAGTTGAAAGAGATAACTCCAGAGTCCCTTTCAGTTTCCAAGCCCTACATCGCTGATTTCTGGATGAGAAGGAATTGAGTTGAATGTGGAGGATATTGATTTTCCCAGAACATCTAAATGTTTCATCAGCTGAAAAAGGTGGGTGAAGTGGTATTTGAACCAATCTCTCATCTGCGAGGAGGCACCACACCATTTGCTTCATCTTATTAGCAAGCTTACAGCTGGCATCCTGGTATCTGACTGCCGTCCATCGAGAAACCAGGCTATCAAAAATGACATAACTAACCACAAAAAATTAAACATGATGTTTCGTTTCAGGATGATGAAATTAACCAACAGAGCCAGCTGGCTGAAAAGTTAAAGCAACAGATGTTGGATCAGGATGAGGTAAAGAATGCAATAACATTTTTTTTTGCAAAGTTCTTTTATGATGTCTGTTGTGGCTATTCCAGAAATTTAATTTGCAAAGAGTTTTTTTAAAAGAATCACTGAATCATGGAAATTTCTTGGTAGATTTCCTTTCAGTGGCTGCTAAAAGCTGATTTTAGCTGAATTTAGGAAATAAATGTCTGACTTGGTGGAGCTCTAGGGTTTTGAGAGTAAGTAACTGGTTGCTACACAATCTATGAAGAGCAGAGACAGAGGAGCTTGGTAGTGGGGCAAGGATGGCTACTTCCTCGTACCCAGGGCCTAGCACTCCTGGTTCATTCCATTTCAGCCTTTTCTCAGCTTTGCAAATCAGGTAACTCAGGTCTTTGATATACACCATGTTCTTGTGCTGTCTTGTAGGGAAAAAAATACTCAAAGAACAAATGTAGAATGTAGAGAAGAGGAAAGCAACAGAAGATAGGGGTCCAAGCGCTGTGTTAGTATATATGTGATACACTTACAAGGAGGCAAATTTTTTTCAGTCTCTCCCTGGATGGCACTCAGTTCTCTAGTATATGTCTTTATTATGTTGTATTTTGCCAAGTATTTTACAAACAGGAACCTAAGCAAAGAACAGATAGCCAATCTATCAAATATAGATGGTTCGTAATTCCCTTGCTGAGGGCCTAAGTATGCTGCCTCTTTTGTGCTTTAGGGTGTTTCCTGCGTTGTTGCTAAAATGCGATGGATTGGCTCATATGATACAGTTATAGCAAGTGGCTATGGTTCATGGCCCCAGTCCCACCCCTCTCATAGATGTAACACACTCTCTCACCATTTTCTTCTCTTCCTCTTTGTTGCCCGTCATCTCTTTAGGATAGTGATTATGCCCTCTGCGCAAACATTCCTCTTGGCAGGAACCATATTTAATTGATTTTCCTCTTCACTGTAGTTGAGGCTTCCATTAGTTTAGTGCTGCCTGCCTTCTCCCTCCCATTCTGTGGCTGTGCATCTCCAGCTTGGTACAACTGCTGTGATAAGCTTTCCTTTTTGTTACAGTGAAGACTCTTACTATTTTTCTATGCTGTCAAGACAGTCTCTGTTCACTATAGGCAAATCAGAAAATACAGTAAGCATAAAAATAATGAAAGTATCCATAAAGTCAGTCATTCACTTTTTTACTAGTATTAATGTGGAGGGCAAATTCTTCTGTAATCCATGATGAATATTAAGAAAAATTAGGGACTGCTTTTTTATACTGTTTTGATTGACTCTGAAATTGACCAGTTGACAATGTGAAAAAATGATAATAGTAAAAAGCCATGTAAGTATTATTATAGTCCTTGGAAATTACTCCTCCTCATCCTTTGTTCAACATGTGGAATAGTTAAAAAGTGTGATTCTTGATCTGTAATCAGTTCTTGGAATTAAGCTTATGCAGCTTTAAATACAAAAGAAACAGAAAGAAAGAGAAACATATTTTCAAGACAACATGCTGTTTTTTCATTTAGCATATGGTTATATAGTATGGTTTCTAGTTATCCTGAGCTTTTTCAACTTATTTTCTCTAATCTTTGGGTAGAGCACTGAACATAAACCTTTGAACATTAGCAGCACCAATTCCATGCCATCTAATTTCCCCAGCTTTTAGCTTCCACGAGAAGAGACTACGAGAAGATTCAGGAGGAGCTGACACGGCTCCAGATTGAAAATGAGGCAGCCAAAGACGAGGTGAAAGAAGTTCTCCAGGCTCTGGAGGAGCTGGCTGTCAATTACGACCAGAAGTCGCAGGAAGTGGAGGACAAGACCAGGGCCAATGAGCAGCTGACAGACGAGCTGGCCCAGAAAACGGTTGGAGCATTTGTGTGTGGGAGCGGGCCTTCCTCGGGTGCCATTCCTGTACTTCTATTGATATTTACTGACAAGACACTACGTAGCACGGCAGTTGGCTGAGTGGTTTTTCAGTGTTAGGCGCAGGTGCATTCTGTGAATCCTCCAATGATTGAAGTAGTTTGTGTGAGTGACTTGTCCACTTGCCCCAGATCTTCATGTCAGGTCTGTTTTATATCTGGGGGATTTGTAACACCAGAAGTGATGCCTTATAGGCTACTCAAGAAAGTGCAGACTTTGGAGCCAGAGAAATCCTAGTTAGAAATCTGACTTTAACTGTTAAGCCTTCGTCGAGACATGAATACTTCAGTGTTCATTTCCCTATCTGTAAAAATGGTGATAGTAACATGTTCCTTTCAGGGTATGGGAATTAGTGACAGTTTACATAAAACACTTAGCGTGGACCTGTGCATCATGCTACAGTATCAGCAAATAAATCCCAAAACATTGTATTGACAGGGGAGCGTGCAAGGCATGGAGTCCACTCTTCCTGTTTACACCTTCCTGAATGCAGCCCATTCCTTCCCCAGCGCTGCTTGTCCTCGCCTAGGACCTAGCTGTCCTGGTTTCTCTGTTGTCCTGTTTTTCAGCTAGTGCTTCAATCTGCACGCTTCCTAATTTTCAGATTCTCCCAGTGAGAGATACTGCTGGTTCTGCACAGGGAGCTAGTGGCAGAGGGCCAGTGAGCATTTGGTGAGGTGGCTGCTGGTGGAACGTGTCCATTTTTCCTTTTTCTACTTGGAAGATGGGCGGTGGGCAGCCGAGTGGCTGTAACCAGCTGCCCTTGGCACCTCAGTCCAATGGCCTGGTGTCATGGGATTGTGCCCAGTCTGCTTGGTGGAAAACCACCATCCTCCCAGCAAGGGGAAGTAGCAGATGGTGCAGGAAAGCGCCGATCTGTTGACCGTAGATGCTGCGGGTGGAAAACGCTGCTTATTCCATACATTCAGCTGCATGTAGGAAGGCTTTTTAATGTTTCCCAAGATAGGAACTACTGCTTCTGTGGATTTTGAAAACAAAATGAAATAAGCAGTGGCAATGCCTAAATAAAAACAAAAGTGAAAAATAGAAAAACAAAGCAGAAGTTACATAGGAAATAAGGAGACTTAGATTTCTCAGGGTTTACTGTTTTCTGCAGGATTTTTTAACCAGTCTGTGGTGCTTCCCAAAACAATGAAACGTTTTCCATGATACAAGTTTTATTTTCTGTCAGACCAAAGTACTACTAGACTAGTTTAGGGTACTATTTTTAGTTTGATTATTAAGAAATACTTGAGTAAAATAGTTGCATATGGAAGAATTACATAAATGTCTTTGCATTAACCTTTACAATTCTATAATTTATGCAGATTATTTTCTCTTTTGGCTGAGTTAATACCAAGAAACCAAAAGATGGCAAATTTGTTGATGCTGAGAGTTTGTTAAATTAGGTAGTTAAAAATACATGCATATTGGTAGCATACATGAAGAATGGGAAAGGGATGAATTTGTTAATGTTTGGTAGTAAAATGGGGCTTCTGGTATGTATATTTAGAAGCTATGTATATTTAGAAGCCATCTCCTGTTGAACCAGACTAAATTTGAAATGTGATGAACAGTGTCCAGTTCTGGTTCACTTGAAGATGGAAAGACTTTTTCTTGGTTGTTCTCTGAACTCATTAATGTCCCTTTGGGCCTTCCAGACCCATCTGTTATGAAGTCAGATGGGAATTTGGAAGTGGTCCCAGGGAGCAGGTTTGTTTGGAAGTGGAGGTGGAGACGTTTGCAGGTATGTTTGTATCCTGAAGAATGTGGACTGAGACAGAACATCTGGTAGGTCGGATTAGATGTGATTACACATTGTAAACATAAGGACTCCTTTTGAGCTTTATTTGTTTTTAATAACTTATTCCACTCACCTGGAAATTATCATCTGATATGCAGACAAATGACATATCAGGCCAAGACAACTTCCTCTTCTTATCAGAGAATGCAGAGCTATACCATAGTTCGGCTTAAAAGGACTCCTGTCGAAATTACCTGAAAGGATAAAAGAACTCCACCCTACATGATATTATTCTTGATGACACCGTGTGTATGAAATTGATGAGTGGCTCTTTAAATCTGTTGTTAAAATGTGTATTTCAGACTACACTGACAACCACGCAGAGAGAACTGAGCCAGCTGCAGGAGCTTAGCAATCATCAGAAGAAAAGGGCCACCGAGATCCTGAATCTGCTGTTGAAGGATTTGGGGGAGATAGGAGGAATCATTGGCACCAACGACGTGAAGACTGTAAGCCAGCCCCTCTTTTATCCTCTCTACCTTCTCTTATAATAGCACGAGTCTGAGCAAGCAGAGTCTGCGTTTATTCTCCTAAGTATCCAGTGCTTAGCAGGGCGTCTTGCATCTGCTGTGTGCTTGATCATATTTGAATGAATGAACGAAAAGCTGATTGAATGACTAAGTAAATGATTATTTTGGTTAAGGAGGAGAAAAGAAAAATTACCTTTCAATTATAGGAAATGTCCTCAAATCTTGGTTGGCCTTCTGTGAGTTGGTTTAGTCCTCAGGATTACATGCCAGTGTCACAGAGCTTTGGGACTGGATAGGTTAAACAAAAGTTCTACTCAGAAATGTTTCTCCTTTTTTTTCTTTTTAAGTTATCTATTTATTTTTGGCTGTACTGGGTCTTTTTTGCTGTGTGTGGGTTTTCTCTAGTTGCAGTGAGCGGGGGTTACTTTCTGGTTGTAGTCCACAGACTCTAGGTGCATAGGCTTCAGGAGTTGTGGCCCACAGGCTTAGCTGCCCTGCAGCATGCGGGATCTTCCCGGACCAGGACTGAACCCGTGTTCCTGAATTGCAAAGTGGTCTCAAGCAGTGGACCACCATGGAAGCCCTCTCCTTTTCTATGAAAATACAACAGAATGAAGGTCCCCAATCAATCAGTGTGAGTTAGGAAAGATTTCAGGTGGAAATAAGAGGATTCTAATGGTGGCTTAATAAAATAAAGCCATGTTTATTATTCACAGTATAAGAAGTCTAGAATCTTGTTATTTAAGTTGTGGTCTGCATCGCCCAGGAACTTGTTCTAACTAGAGACTCTTAGGCCCACCTCAGACCTACTGAGTTAGAAGCTACATTTTAACAAGAGTCCCCAGGTCATTCCTATGCTTCTTCAAGTTTTAGAAGCAACTTTTGGTGCAGGATCTCAACAATGTCAAGGATCCAGGTCTTTATTTTCTTTCTGTTTTCCTCAGCCTCATCTGTAGATTTTTGTCTCTTGGTAGCAAGATAGCTTCTGTAGCACCAATCATCATGTCCGAAGCAGGACAGGATGTAAAGCCAGACAGCTTTCATCCAGGAGAGAACTATATCCCGGAAATCCCCAAAGGCATCCCCTTATACTTTATAGAGGCCAGAATTGGGTCACATGGTCACCCCAAGCTGCAAGGGAAGCTGGGAGAGCAAAGAGAAATAGTTTTACTACAATGGGCTTAAACCAACCATGATTAACCCCGGGAGTGGTGTACATTAGGGCCATCGATAGCAAAGTTACAAGGGACGTGGCATAAAGTTGTCTATGAGTTTAGGAGTACAGGGAAATGAGAGTAAATACTGCCATCAATCAGAAACAGTTTGCCACAAAATAGACAGGGCATTGGAAAAATGAGTGACATCAAACAAAATAGCTCTCTTGAGGTATAATTGACATAAAATAAGCTGCATGTATTTATTTATTTGGCTGTGGTAGGTCTTAGTCGCCACAGGCAGGATCTCAGTTTTGGCATGCAGGGTCTCGTTCCCAGCCAGGACCCCCTGCATTGGGAGTGTGGAGTCTTACCCACTGGGCTACCAGGGAAGTCCCAGCTGCACATAACGTATACAGTTTGAGCAGTTTTGACATATGTGTACATTCATGAAACCATCATCCCCACAATAAGATAATGAGCATGTCCGCCACCTTCAAAAGTATGCGGGGCTATTTCTGGTTTCTAGTCTATTTCAGTGATCTGATCTTGATACCAGTACCATACTATTTTGATGATTGTTGTTGTTGTTCAGTTAATTACTGTAGGTTTATATGAACTCAAGACCTTCTGTGGAGTAGCCATTGATAAACGTGTGTATTTTATCAAGCCAGGGAATAGTACTATAGTATTAAACTTCTACCTCAAAGGTTAAAACCAAATTCTTGGAGTTTAGCCTGTTAGCCTTTAAAAGGCCGAATTATACTTCAGACTGCTTTGGAGGAACACTCAGGTTTTGAGTTGGAATTGTTAAATACTAGACAGGCCTCCCCAAATTACTTTTGTTTATGGACATTTCTGGGAACCATTGAAAGCTCTTCTTAGGTGGTATAACAGATCGAGGTTTAGAGCATATGACCTCTTATAAACCCAATCATTCTTTCATAGAACCTCTATTGTAACTGAATATTTAATGAATCTTTGCAAACGAATCTAATTTTAGCATAGAATTCTCCAGTACTATAAGATTAACCCTATTAAGTTCCAGTTCGGTGATTTTATATTTGAGGATTTATTTTTAGACGCATATGTTGGTGTTGAGCTATAAACTTCTGAGGTTGGGGTGATTAAATGGTCCTTGCAATATGAAGGTGCAGTTGATTTATGGGAAGTTGGTGCCTGCTGCTGATAATGATAAAGGAAGATATTTTTATGCCAAGTTCTAAAATAGAGCTGATGAAAAATGCTAATGAAATCAAGGAGTGTCTGGGTACTTTGGAATTTAAAAAGAAAGAGTCCTTACCTTTGGGAATATGAAGTATGATTGAGATTATTTTTAAGTACTTTGAATATTTTTAAGATATCTTTGAATTCCAGACATTGGATGCCCTAGTTAATTTCATTGATAACTTTCACTTAGATAGCATCATATTCTTAATCACTCTGGTTTTTTCTTACAATTATGATTTAGTTTGTAATTATAAGGAAAAAAATTCATCATGGCAATGAGCATTAAAGGAGAGTAATTATGTGACTTTGGGCAAGTTACTTTATTTATCTGGGTTTCATATTCCTAATTTGTAAAATGATGAGTCCAGATTATCTTGAAGATGGTCAGCTCAGGAACTGCATGAGTTATGCATCTATTTCTTAAATCTATCATCGTGGGTACAGATGCTTTTCTTATTGGCAATGAGTATTCAGTTGATATAATTCTTTTGATCTAAAAAATGAGATCAAGGAAATCTTTTTTGGTGATCTTGTATTTTTATTCCTAAAAATCCTATTCAGTCCCCCTGGTAGTGTTCTGGGGCGAGAGGGAAAGATGGCTGCCAGAGTCTCTCTCAGCCATCAGTTCTAGGATACAGCAGGCCTGAACAGCAAAGAAACAGAAGAACTCATATTTTTCCAGCTCGGTCATGTCTGGGGGCATTTTCAGAGTCCAAGCAATACTTAAGTCAACAAAGCAAGATGAGAGCAGCAAATGACAAGATGAGCCTGTGTTGGCTTCATCCAGGCTTATTAGTGAGCCTCCTCTTTTCATGTTCCAATGTCACCGGTCTTTCTTTAAGGCAGAGGTTTCCAGATTTCTAGCCACAAGCAGAATAGCAAGTTGAGGTTGAGTAAACGAAATGGATTGGATTACCTGCCTAGTTTTCTTCGGGCCTCAGGTCTAGCTGAGATGCAGGTGAAGAAATTCAAGCAGGTGACAGAGACCCTGGGCCCCGCTTCCACGAGGGACCTGGCTGTGGCTGGACCAGAGATGCAGATAAAACCGTTCTGGATCCTGGGCCTGAAGTCAGCCTTCATCACCGATAGCTCCCTTCTCATCAACTTCTTCAGCACAGCCTGCGGTCTGCTGGGGCTAGGGTGTGAGTTCCAGTCCCCACAGAATGGTGGCTGGGGTCCTCACCTCCAAGAGGGCTTGCTTCTTCATTCCCCTCCTGCTCCTCAGCCTCTGGGAAGCAACTTTATCATACCTTGGCTCTGTGCTGCACTCGTAAATAAAACTGACATTTCTAGACGCCTTTTCTTTTTTTTTTTAAACTGGGCTCCATCCCCTGGCCTGATTGGCTGCTGCTTGACAACCAACCCTCACAACAAAACCTCTGGCTCAGAGCCCGTAGCCGCTTTTTCTAATAGGGATTTTTTAAGTCCCGTTATGACTTTGTAGGGCTTCACTGGTGGCTCAAGCAGTAAAGAATCTCCCCGTGATGCAGGAGACACAGGAGACGGGGACTCGATCCCTGACCTGGGAAGATCCTCTGGAGAAGGAAATTGCAACCCACTCCTGTATCCTTGCCTGAAGAATCCCATGGACAGAGGAGCCAGGCGGGCTGCGGTCCATGAGGTCACAGAAGAGTTGGACAGAACTGAGTGACTAAACAGCAACAACAAGTGACTTTCTAGGTCTTAGAATGTGAACAGTCACTTCACTTACATTTTACTTGGCCTAGAAATGGCACCTTGGATGACTGCGGTATGCTCTAGAGGCATGGGTGAGGGTGATTCCTATACAGGCAAGATGGAAGGGGGAGGCAGTCTCTTCTGCTGAATTAGCCATCCACACTGAGCCTCATGGTGTAGTACATACGTTCCAGTCACTGTCAGAGCCAGAGGAGAGTTATTAAATAATCCTACAGCAGCAAACTCTGATTCTTCTTTTTAAAACAACAGTATACTGGAATTACTGAAAACTCTGAAGTTATATGACTACATATCTGAGCTTGTAAGTGGTAAGAAACCTTGCAGTTAATATTTGCTTGGAGTACTCTTTGTTTTTTTTTTTTTCCCATCAGGTGTAGATTCAAAATCTCCTTTTTGACCTCCTAGAATAAGTATAGGCTTCAGAAGTTATGGTTCTGGTTTGAGGGAGGAAATACCCAGTTCTCACTTTGGAGAATGCCCATTTTTGTAATTTATTTTTTTTCTACTCATCTCCAATTCAGATGTCACCTGGGCATAGAACACAATGTGCCCTCAGCTGCAGAACGTCTTAGTGGAGGAGGTTTTTGCTTCCTTCCCACGACAACCTAACTCGGTTCAGCAATGTTCTCACCCCCAGGAGCTGGTATAGGTTGTGAATTCCACACAAAAGAGATGGATGTCCCCTTACCTTTATACAGAAAGACAATACACAGGGCACACTTGGTCAGGCTAAAGAATGAGTTTCTCATCTCTGTTCCATGTTGGACCGATCACCAAGGCACAAGGATAAAACTGAACTTAAAGATTGTGGGGTTTTCTCATCTGTTATCTCCACGATACTGGATTATGAAAGAAGTGTAATGAGTGGATTTGGTAGGCAAATCACTGGCAGTCAGAAGTGTAACTGATTAGGAAGAACCTCCATTAAAGTAAGGTGCTTCCCTGGTGGCTTAGCTGGTAAAGAATCTGCCTGCAATGCAGGAGACCTGGGTTTGATCCCTGGGTTGGGAAGATCCCCTGGAGAAGGGAATGGCAACCCACTCCAGTGTTCTGGCCGGGAGAGTTCCATGGACTGTATTGTCCATGGGGTCGCAGAGGGTCGGAAGTGACTGAGAGACTTTCACTTTGGCTTCTGTTCAAGTAAGATGGAGTCTGATGTTGATAATTGTGGATTTTCTTGCTGTGAACCTGGACTCTGCATTGTGTTGATTGACCCTGAGACATTTAGCAACATTGTTGGGGAATTTTTAGGGGAAGGTTGACACCAGATTTTAGGCACTCGGCGCTGTCCTGTGTACTTTTTACCTGCTGCCAATTTTCAGGGTTGATAGACCACTACCGTGTTCATAGCTCTTAAATGTTTACTGAAAAAAATAGTCATACGATGAGCTAATGACAGCAATAATGACAAAAGTGGGCAGATGGAGTGTATTGTGAAACATCAAAAAAACGGTTGGAATCACTGTCTTAAACTGAAGCCTCTGTTCGTGGGATGGGTACTGGAGAGGGCTCTTGTTTTCTCCTGAGGTGCTAGGGTGCCCTCTGGTGGTTAAACAAAATATTCGCAGTTACTTTGCTCCTCAAGGCTATCTCTGCATCTCAGCAAGTGGGTTTCTATCCCAAGTATCTTGCTGCATTATTTCTATCTTGTAGAGCTCTGAAAATTAGGCAACAAATATGAGATAGTGGAATAATTCTTGTTGTCAGAATCTTTTCTTCTAAAGGTGAATTTAAACCGTTACTCTCAGGTGATCTTAACTAAGCGAGATCCCTGTGTGTAGGAATGTAGGGGCAAGGAAACATTGGTCATAATGAGAAGTCATGCAGGAAAACTTTCATCCAGAGGTGTTTCTGGTGATAACATGTTCTTGTTCATTAGATTCTTCAATTGGGAACTATATAGAGAATCCTCTGTATTTCAACCTTTGCTTATAGAAACATGTTCAAGCTCTTAGACTGCTTGTTTCTCTGGATAACAGACTGTAGAGAACATAATTGAAGTTTTGAATGATTTCTTTTGGGACTTAGGATCACCTTTAGGAACACTGGGTTTTACTGCCCTTCCAGAAATGTAAAGAACACCTCTTCAAAGTTATTTCTTTTTAAAATTTCAATATTTTTTCTACTGATATCATCTCTTTCATTCTAGAAAATCAGTCGTAATGAAAAACCTGGTTAATTGAAGATTATATTAATTGAGGTTTTTCATTGGAAGTTTTATCCGAGGTTTCAGAGAACGTCAGGTTGAACCTATAGTTCAACTTGTGGTTCTCAGCTTGTGGTCCTGCGATTAGGGATTCTTAACCCAGAAATCCACAGACATCCCCATGGACAGGTTTCAGGGCCCTGTGAACCTCTGGCAATCGTAGGCGTCATTGAGTGGTTCCCTCCTGTGCTCAGTTGGCAGATGTGAATGGAGTCATTGAAGAGGAATTCACCATGGCCCGGCTGTACATCAGCAAGATGAAGTCGGAGGTCAAATCTCTGGTGAACCGCAGCAAACAGCTCGAGAGCGCCCAGATGGACTCCAACAGGAAGATGAATGCCAGTGAGCGGGAGCTGGCAGCGTGCCAGCTGCTCATCTCCCAGGTAGGCCACGCCTTTGTTCATTATGTCACACCCTTGTGCTCTGGAAATCTGTTTCCTCCACGCTCCTACTAAGGCTGATGGTACCTAATAGGGACAACTGATGGACTTATCCATGGCCTCCCAGGCAGTGACCGGCCAGGCTTATTCTTAAGGCTAGGTTTAGTTGTACAAATTACATGAATTACCTTCAGTCTTTTTTTTAAGGGATGTATCTACATATCTTTATCTAGCTATTTATAAATAAGTAGGTAGGTAGATAGGTAGGATAGATAGTGATGTATAATGAATGGAAAAGATTCAGTTCAGTTCAGTGGTCAGTGGTACCCGACTCTTTGCCACCCCAGGGACTGCTGCATGCCAGGCTTCCCTGGAAAAGTGGAAAAGATTGGGTGGCACCTAAAACACGTCTCAGCTAAGGCAGCATTCTTTGATCTTCTAATCTCTACCACAGATCCAGTTTAATATGGGACAATAGAAACTGCCGCCACCACCAGTATGGCAGTAGCAGGAAACATTTTACTGAGTGCTTACAGTGCCCTGTATACTGTGTTAAGCACTTTACATGCAACCTCTCACTTGATCTTTAGAAAAATTCTGATAGGCAGGTGTTATGATTGCCCTTGCTTTTTAGATAAGGAGAATGAGACTTGAAAGATTAAATATACTCTCCAGACTCAGATAGCCAGTGAAAGGCAGAGCTGGCACTCAAACCTTTGTGTGGGAACTCAAAGCCTTGCAGGGATTTTCAAGCCCCAGTGATAAGGTACTCTTCTGTCCATTAGAAAGCATTTTCATTTTAGCATGGTGGTTTCAGAAAACAGCAGCCTTGTTTCTGGTCTGCCACTGCACCTGAGGCTGGTGTTTGGGTTTGAGGCTTCTGTGAGTGGTCCAGTGTGTGCTGCTCACTGCCTCAGTCCAGGCATTGAAATAGCTAAAGTCATTTGGGGAGAGCAGATACCAGCATGTAATGGCACATCTGACAGTGCTGAGAAGCAGACGAAAGCATACTTCATCCTGTATGCTTTTAAACAGAGGAATGTGTCATCATACAACCATCTCCAGCCTCCTCTCCTACTGTAATCATTTAAGAGATGCAAATTAAAGCATAAAGTTTCCATTTGATAAATAACATAGTAAGCAAAGAAGTGTTTAAGAGATTAGTCAGTGCTAGTATGTAATAGTGAAATTTATATACATTGTTGGAAAAAGTATAATTTAGTCAGTCCCTTTGGAAAGCACCTTGGGAATCAAAACCCGTAAAAGCATAAGTATACTTTGGCCAGTAATTTCACTTATAGCATTTTTCATTGGTAATGAAAGTGAAAAATTTTCATTTCATATAGTATCATTCCCTGATTTAAAATATTAGCACTTATATGGATGATGTGGATTGCAGTATTACTTTTACTTTAATAAAATAAAATAGGCAACTATTTATTGAGAGACTAATAACATAAAGTTACATGGAAGAATATTATGCAGCTCTTACCAAAAATGTATGCAGCCTAGTCATTTGGAAAGTATAATTATATCAAGTTAAATAAAAATGGAAATGCCGAGTGACAGATCTATGCTATACCTTGCAACTTGGTAAAATATGCATTTGTACAGATAAGACCAGGAATATAGGGGGGAAATAGTTGATAGAGTGGTTTATGGGTGAAATTTATACTACTTTTCTGGGTTTGCTGGACTCTTTGACATTTTTATAATTTGCGAAAATTGAGAAGAAGAACGATAAACATTAGGGCATAGTACACTTCAAGTCTAATTTCCAGGTCACCTGTTACTCTGAGAGCATGTGCTTCTGAAGCACTCTGTCCTTAAGATTTGAAGGCCAACGCAAATGCACAGACAGAGGCCCTGCGGCCCAAAGCCCACTGTCTTTCCTTCCATCTGGACACATCAGCCTTCACGTCCAAGTCAGGCCCCTTCCGCACGTTCTGTGAGCTGATAGGGCTGTGCAACTGTGTCAGCTGTAATCTATGTAAATGGATGATGGAAGCTGCACTGCTGCTCCTGGGGGGTGACCTTAGGGACGTTAGAGTAAGGAGTTTCTAGTTTTCCAGACTCACTGTGATCTAGAAGAGGATGTGGGTTCCAAGTGGGCACGCTCCCTTGGCATAGCACTTTGCTCGGTAGACTGGGGTACAGCCAGAGGACTGCCCAAGTGGGGTGCTCTGAAGTGTCAGGCCCAGGACTGGGGCCCCAGTTGCCCAGATCTTAAGAGTGACACACACTCAAGGTGTATGAGATTGGAGTCAAGAGTATTAGGATGGTTTGGGGTTAAAGAATAACTGTGTTGGTTAGACAGTGCTTTCTGCATTAGCAACAAATACAGTTTTCCCTTAGGTGCTATTTTGTACTCTGCCACAGTTTACACAAAACCAAAGAGTTAGTCATTGTTGCCTGGGGTTCAAAAGTAAGAAAAACCTTGTTTCTTTATTTTCTGACATGATCTAAGGAACCTGACAAAATATTTCCAGCTAAAACGCTATTATCTCCTTTGTTTATACTCATCCTTGTCACCAAAAGCTGTGCTTATAAAATATCGGCTCCAACAAAGTCCCATTTCCCAGAGGTTATTTCGTTACATTAGAGCTCCATCTCCAGGGTCCTCCTGCCTAGATATGATCCGTGCAGATATGGGGGAGGAGGTGTCTGCATATTTCCATCTGCCTCGAGGTGACTGCTGTTCCTGTTCAGTCACAAGCTCTCATTCATTCATTTATTCCTTCACTCCATTATTATTTATTAATTCTATGCTTTCATGGAGCTAACAAGTAGAAAAAAAATAGATGAATCAAATAGAAGTTAGGTGCTATAAGAAAATGTTGGGGCCCAAGTAAGAAGGATCCAGCCAGGCCCATGTCTGGCAGGGTGCTGGGGAGAGCTTCCTAGGGAGAGGAAAATGGAAACCAGGTCTCTGAAATAGGAATTGTTGTGCTTGAAAGGCAGAAAGTGTAAAGACATAATACTTGAGTTCCAAAGAAGAAATCCAAAGGTGCAGGTTCAAAGAATGAAGCCCACAGCCTTGACACCCTTCCAGCCTCTTTCTTTCCAGCAGACTCTGTTTTTTACAAAGAGGAAAACCAGCTTGGGCTTTGGTATTTCAGTTTAATAGATGGTAAGGAAGGACATGGTAAGGAAAGCCATGAGCAGGGGAATGAGGCAGAGAAGCACATGGGAGAAAGAAGACTGTCTTAGCCTGTGATCCCAGATCCCAAGCCAAGGGCAGAATAGGCACTTGGCTATTGGGACTCAAACAGAGGAGTCAAGAACTCCTCTTCTGTTGTGTTTTCCTGTTGGACAGTCCTGGGCAAGCCAGGATAATCACTCGCTAGTCATTCACAGCCCCCTTTCTGTTTGCTTGTTTAAAGCACGAAGCCAAGATCAAATCCCTGACGGACTACATGCAGAACATGGAGCAGAAGAGGAGGCAGCTTGAGGAGTCCCAGGACTCGCTCAGTGAAGAGCTGGCCAAGCTCCGAGCCCAAGGTGAGCAATCGACCACTTTGCAGGTGTCCAGTGGTTGGCCTGAATCAGACACACTGTAGTTGGCTGGACTCTTGATGTTTAATTTTGCCCAATTAAACCATTTGTATGTCTACTGAAAACAGTGGCATAATTGGAGTAGGGTAGGGGGTAGAGAACCATCTAGAAGACTGCCCCCACCCCATATTGGCTTCTGTTTGCATTTCCCCTCAGTCCACCCTGCTGCCCAAGTCAGAATCCTCTCCCTTCTTCACCTCCTGCCTCCACTCTGTCACCGAGGCCCGTCCATTCAGCCTGCCAGATGCTCCTCTGGTTCTGTGCGTCTCCAGCTTCCTTGTCACTGTCCTTCATCCTAATTAAGAATTGGCTCCGTTCATTGACTGAGGGGCAAAACCCGAGCATGTTTGAGGCTGGCCACTGTGCTGTATCCCAAGGGAGGGTTCCAAAATCAAGTTCTACCTTGTGTCCAGCCCCAGACCTCCAGCCTTTCCCTGCTGTCCTGCTGCTCTAAATTTCAACTCTGAGCTTGCAGCCACGGTTCCCCTGCATCTTGCATCCTTTGAGCACACTCTGCCTTTTCCAGGCAGTCTCCTGACCTGTTTGTGGAAGAATGTGCTCAGCACATAGGAAGCACTCAATAAATATGAATAAATAGAAGAGATTCAAGAGAAGTGACTGGAAATGTAGAAACCAGGACAGAATTAATGATGTATGTGTTGTGGTGAAACGGGAACACACAGATCTTATGAGTTGCAAAGAAAGCTGGTAAAATCCCTTTGGGAAGCATTTTGAAAATACATATTAATCATGCTAACACTTTTCATACCTTTTACTCCTCAAATCTCAAATATTCATTGCAGAATTCTCAAGAATTCATTGTTTATATTAGTGGAAAAAAAGGAAATCACCTAAATGTCCAACAGTTAAGTGAACTATGGTATGTAGTTTAAAAGAATAGGTTTTTTTTCATCTTGGAGATGAAATACATGAAGACCAAGCAACAGTGTTTACAATGCATTCGATTAAACATCATAATATGTAATTTTATCTTTACTGTGGTTATAACATTTAAAAATCAGTGGATACTTAGGTTTGAAGGCCTATAAAATTAATATTTGAAGGGAACATGGTTTTAGTAGGGTAACAGGATTAGTGACAATGTTATCCTTTTTTATTTATTGTTGTATTGTCTGTTTGCTCAGTAAATACATTTTGCTTCAAATGGCAATGTAAATTAACAAAAAAGGAGAAAACACCCACCCCCGCTATGACCTTGCAAGGTTTTCTTTATGAGATAAGGGATGTTGGGAATAGAATGCTCTACCCAAAAGCTGACATGGAAAAGAAGCTTTCCCTCTGGTCAGTGGCTTCTGCAGTGGTGCCACTGAGTGGAAACAAAATCAAAGCAAGAATAGCTGATGTCCACTAAAAAAGATGCATAACGTGAAAGTTGCGAGTTAAGTTTTATCTGGGGCAAAATGAGGACTGTAGCCCAGGAGATAGCACCTCAGACAGCTCTGAGAAAGTGCTCCAACAAGGTAGTGTGGGAAGGTCAGTATATAGGATTTTGGTGAAGGGGGAGTTCACACAGTCAGGCTCTTATCTTACATAAGCTTTTCTGCTAGCCATGAGGAGCTAAATTTCACCATGAAGATATTTAGTGCTTTTCTAGATATGAGGAGATGCAAGGATTGGGACCATGAAATCACTTCCTGAAAATATCTGTCTAAAACCCCATTCCACCAGTTTCCCTGGAGCACAAAATGCCTCATTTCTCCACCCTGAGCTCCCTTCAGGGCGTGTCAAAGGTCAACAGCTGCAGCAGCACAGGGTTCAGTCTCTGCAGAGGCAGATGGCAAATGCCCTTGGCAAGTGCCAATTTGTAGTTGACACTGGAGTAAAGTGAAACAGAGTGGAGAGAATACTTAATGACTTGAATGTCACTGTCGGAAACCCTTTTGGTCCCTCCACCTGAGGCTGCTCATGGTCCACTGGGCTCGGCGAGACCTCTGACCGAGAGGAGGGTGGGGCTGATGCCCCCTCCCCAGAGGTGTATCTCATTGCACCATGCCCCAGCACACAGCGTGGGCTCCCTGCTTAGTCTGGAGAGAGTTATTTTATGTTTCTTTTTGCTTTGTGCTTGTCCCTAGATTATTTTCCTGCTCCAGATTCTTAGAGAATACCCATGGGAGGTAAATTAGCTCTTTCCGAAACTCTAATAGTGGCAGGAATCCAAATACCACTAATATTTGCAGAGAGCATTGTTGGTGACGATGCATGTTTATGCACACTGGCAGGAGTGGCTCACCAGGCCTGGGGGGCGCAGTCCTCTGAGGACACGGAGTGGCAGCCCTGTCAGGTCCAGCATGACCGCTCCCGGATCACATGTCCCCTCCAATCGCCCTTCTCCCCGGAGGACTTCCACAGTCTCCCTGGAGAGATCAGCCTTGATTTAACAAGCTGGAAGTTCTGAGGTGTGGAGGGTATCTGAGAGTGACATTCAAGAAGTCCCCCTTCAGAGGCATGTTCCTTTATTCCACGGTGGTACCTTGGTGAGATAAGCTGATGTTTCACCATATTCCTTTCTGTTGTGTGTTTTTTTTTAAATTTTTACTTTTGGATGGGAATCCTGCCAGTTAAATCTTTTACATCATCCTTTAAAATTCAAAACAGAAAAAATGCATGAAGTCAGCTTCCAGGATAAGGAAAAGGAGCATCTGACCCGGTTACAGGATGCCGAGGAAATGAAGGTATGTATGCAGCCCTTTCCAGGAGCCCCGCACGCCCTGGGACTAGATCTCCTTCATCTGGGAAAATCCAGATCCTTTCCAAGATGTGTGAGGTGAGGTAGGAAGGAGGGGGGCGGGACTGGGGTTGGGCCGCAGAGCTGCTCTCAGAGGGTGGCTGGACTTAGAGGTGAGATGGAGATGGACGTGCTGGTGTCCAGGCCCACTGAGATGTCTGCAGACAATAGTTACGTTGCTTCAGTACATTTCTCTTCCCGCTCATGAGCAAGAGGGAGAGAGTGCACCTTCCAGTAGCCGTGCTGGCCAGCTGTCACAGCCTCTGCAGAAACAGTCACCCCTCTTTTGAATGGAAGGAAGCACCTCCTCCCTATCTTTTAAAGAAATACCCCCAATTTGAATTTTCATCTCAAACACAGGGGTCTTTATTTTGGTCACATTTTAAACAGAAATGGAAATGTGGGAAAGAAGATTGGGAAATAAGTGTTTTAGGTGGATAAAATGAGACAGGAGAAAATGTAGAACTTTTGATTGTGTGTGTGTGCATGTGTGCGCACGCTTAGTTGCTCAGTCATGTCCAACTCTTTGTGACCCCATGGACTATAGCCTGCCAGGCTCCTCTGCCCATGGAATTTTCCAGGCAAGGATACTGAAGTGGGTTGCCATTTCCTTCTCCAGGGGATCTTTCCGACCATTGGCAGGTGGGTTCTTTGCCACTAGAGCCACCTGGAATAGTTTTAGACAAGCCCCAAGCTCCACTGGGTGTGAGTCCCATAGTTAAAGTGATGCCATGCTGTTCAGCCAACAACCCTGCCTCACCTGGCTGGGCCTCTCCTGGGTTCACATCACTTTGGTGGAAAGGTCTGCTTGGAGCATCATCATAAATCCATGCAGTGGACAGGGCCGGGAGATTATTGACATTTTACTGGTGGGGAAGTGCAGCTCAGAGAGGTGCCATGACCTGAGGTCAACCAGGTAGTAAGAGGTCAGTGACCTCAGGGTGACCTGGCGAGAGAAGCTGTGTGGCTCAGGTGAGCTGTGGAAGGTCAGAGGCAAACCCTTTCCTCATGAAATATGGTCATTTGTCCATGGGAACCACTCAGTTTTCTTAACAGATCCTTGGATATTGTTGTCCCTATAAAGCAGGGTAGGTCCTGGGCCCTCGTGTGGGGATCTGGCAGCTGAGGGAGGTGGGACAGGAGGTAGCAATTGGCCTTGGCACCGCGTGGGCTGAGAGCCGACAGCGGCTGACACATTTCCGCTGGCCTGGGCTGCAGAAGGCGCTGGAGCAGCAGATGGAGAGTCACCGGGAAGCCCATCAGAAGCAGCTGTCCAGACTCCGGGATGAAATCGAGGAGAAGCAGAGAATCATCGATGAGATTCGGGAGTGAGTTGCCCGGGGGGACTCGCAGGGCATGGAGGCGGGCAGAGGCCCTGTGCCAGCCTGGAGGGATGTGGCGTCTAGCCCAGGTCTCTGCTTTTCCTGCCCTGGTGTCACAGGGAGCTGGGTTGTGATGCTTCTGAGGTCTGTTGCCCATCTGGAGTCCACCCTGCCTGGTGCCCTGCAGAGCAGGACACATTGATGACTCACATGGACAGACACGTGCCCCTGTAGGTGGGGATGAGTTCCTGTGAGGGTGTGAAAAAACCTGAGTTGGTCCTGACTCGGGGCTTCTGCTGGGTTAATAAATGCTCCAGAGGAGACCGTCAGCTCCTGCTGCCTCCTCGCCCAACACATACCTGTGTCTCTACAACCTGGAGCCACCAGGTCACACACGTGGACTCTTAGGGACCCATGCTGTTGGGTGTCTGTCTGCGCTCGAGGACATCATTGCAGCTGGGCTCCAGTGACACCTTCTCAAGGCCATTCTGTCGCAGCTGCTGCTGAACAGCCCCCCTGCTCAGTAACGACCCCTCCCCACTCCTCTCACCTTCCCACATCATCAACACAAGGCCCCAGGCTGGGAGGCACCTTTAGGATCCTCTCCTGGGGATTCTTAACATTTTTGCACAGTGAGTCCCTTTGCAGAACAATGTGTTTACATGTCCCAAATAAAAGAGAAAAACAAAGAAAACCAGTTATATTGAAATATGCTGAAATACAGTTCATTCCATGCCCCCATGTCCCCCACCCCAGTCTAGACTAAAGGTTCCCTCCTTTCTGTTTCTATAGATGAAGAAACAAGATTTCTATACAGAATCAAAGCTAAATGATTTCCTTAAGGTCATACTGTTAAACAGGAATCAAACTAGAGTTGGAGTTTTTCTCCAGACTACTGATCCAAATCTCTTTGCTTGTACCGCACATTTGCGTTTAAAAAGCAAAAGTGTAAATGATGCCATGGGTAGACTTTGTGCACAGTCTACCTAGGAAAGCACTTAGCATCGTCTTTCTCCCTTGGGGCCACCCCATGCTGCCTCTCAGGTTGTGCTTTCGGCCTTTAAGCACGGCTTTTGTTACTCTGATGAATCACCCACAAATCATTCAACTGGGAGGAAAGGGAAGGGAGGGAATGGAGGTGAGAGAGATGGAGGGTCTCTGAATGAGTTGACAGGTGGGGGGAGTTTCCTTGGCCTATGCCTTTTATCTGGCCTCTGGGTTTTCCTTCAGATAGTGTGTAAGCTATTCGGTATGGTCATGCGGGCATGGGAATACGAAAGGTTTTGTGAGGATAGCACGTATGCTAAGTCATGTCCAACTCTTTGAAACCCTATGGACTGTAGCCCACCAGGCTCCTCTGTCCATGGTATTCTCCAGGCAAGAATACTGGAGTGGGTTGCCATGCCCTCCTCCAGGGGATCTCCCCAACCCAGGGGTCAAGTCTGCGCCTCTTATATCTCCTGCATTGGCAGGTGGGTTCTTTACCACTAGCACCACCTGGCAAGGACTGGGGTACATAAAATGACCCGGTGTTCCCATCCAGGTGGTGAGTTTCTTTCTTGCAGCAGCCCAGACTTTCTTTGTGTTTTCTCTCTCTGACCACTGCCTCGCTTCCCCCTCCTCCCCCACCCAAAGACCTGACAGAGCAGAATGGTCCCTATGTCAGCCAGGGAGTTGGACTTGGGAGATGTTTTCAGAGCATCGGACCAGAGAGGAGGGGAAGGTCAGAGTGGCCAGATAAGGTTCCGGGAGTGCATGCGTACCATCTGTGGGGCAGAAAAAGAATTCTTACTGGGCTCTCTTTCCCTGTTTTAAAATATTGGCCCCTTTCCCATCTCATTTTTTTTTCCCTTCCAGAGCTCTTGCATAAGCCAGCTATAAATACATTCTTAAAGCCTTATGTTTCATGCCTCTTAGATGTTCCCAGAAATTAGCTTTCACTTGGGCAGGGAGGAAGCTGTGAGGTTGTTCTCTGATCTCTCAAAATCTTCCAGAATTGTCGCCTTTATTGCACAGAGCTAATGGGCTTGGAACAGAATTATGTCTTCAGTCGCATGACTCAGAATCTCAGGGTAATGTGGAATGCGTTGCTGTTTCCTCTCATTTCAGTTTGAATCAGAAACTGCAACTAGAACAGGAGAAGCTCAGTTCTGATTATAACAAGCTGAAAATAGAGGACCAAGAGAGAGAAATGAAACTGGAAAAGCTCTTGTGAGTACGCTTTAAATATTTCCTCTGTTTTCTCTCATCCCCATGAAATCTCCGCCAGTCCACACTGGAGATTCAGGTACAAAGATATTCAGGTTAGGTCGGGCCAATTTAAAAACAGACCCTGAGCTGGTGAGTTGGTTTGTTTTGCTGATTTATCTGCAGATGCATGGTGTCTGTGAGAATCTCTGATGCCCCTTCGGTGGTTCATGGTTCCTTTCTGTTTTATAGATTGCTCAATGATAAAAGGGAGCAAGCCAGAGAGGACCTCAAAGGGCTGGAGGAGACAGTGGTATGTTGATGTGTTTCCCAACTCATTTTAGTCTCAAAGACCAGATTAGTTTATGATCTTTTGAATTTGTTTCTTCTAAAATTTTATCTGTGCATGCCTTTCTTGAGTATAATTTTAAACATAAAACTTCTTATGGAAACATGAGAGCTGTAGAATTTATTCCCTAGGTTTTGACACAGTGACTAACCATCCAGCCATCCTTAGGAGTATAACCCTGGAGTCCTGATGAGATTTAAACTCAACTCAGTGTCTGGAATTTTGCCGCCTCTTGCACATTGTGCTTACTTCCATTCAACAATCAGTGGGTATTTGTTGAGCACCTGCTAAGGACTGTTTCGTTTAGGTGCTTGGGTTGCATCAATACACAGGAGAAGAGGGTGGCCTTGTGAAGCTGTCCTTCACGTGGGGAAGACAGTGAACAGTAAGGAAGTAGACCGTGGTCTCCATTAGATGGTCATAGAAGAGGCACAGGACACTGGCTGGGGGAGGCCCCACTGGGAAGTAACATTTGAGCAGGAACTTAAATAGGAAAACGAAGAAGCTGTGGGGATATCTGGAGGAGGAGCCTGTGCCAAGGCCCTGAGGTCAGCCCACGACCCACATTTGGGGAACAGCAGGGAGATCAGTCTGTCTGTGGCCAAGAGGAGAGGCGGGGTAGGAGGCAGGCACAGAGAGGTCAAGGCAGAAGGGGGGCCAGGCCAGATTCGGCCTTGAGACCTGCAGGGTTTGTGGCAGAGGAGTGGCAGGTCCACTTCCCTTTGGAAGAAGGGCTCGCCATGTGAGACCCTGGTTGCTTTGCTCTGTCCTACATCTGAATTCATTGGGCTTGTCTCCTGGTCTGCTTCTGTTTTATTTGCCCTTGTGGATGGCTGCCTGGTCCCAAGGGCTCTCAAGAGCCCTTCCGAGTACCATACAGCCAGTGTTTGAAGACAGACATCCCGACAGTTTCTAAATCTGGTGAAAACACATCCAGTCATTGCACATGACATGTTGTTTAGATATAGGCAAGCATACTGGTTCCATCCATACGTCATGTGAACTACTGAGGGACTGAACCTGAATCCAGGAATTCGGTGACCCTAGACTGGAAGCAGGTGGTTGATCAGGGCTGGACCTGAGGCTGTGCGTGGGCTCCTGGGTGAGAGTTGGCTACTCCTCAAGGCTGGATGGGGGCTCTAAGGGCACAAACCATTCAGGACAGAAGTAGAATGACTGTTGAAAAAGTTGGGCCTCTTGAGCCTGGTGGAGAAGACAGTGGGCAGAGCGGCTGGAGGGGAAACCGAAATGAAGCCATGAAGTTGCTTTATCTATGTCTGTTTTCCTGGAGAAGTGATATTCATAATCATAAACCGTATATAACAATTCAGAAAAATATTGACCATTAAAATGTTCCTATATTCCCACCAGCCGGAGGTCAGTATTTCAGTATCTTCCTTTACATTCACGCACTCTCTCTCACAGTCTGTCACCTAGCACACCTTTCATGCTCACACCCAGAAACTCACTGTTTTCCTCTCTCCCTCTCATGGTCTCACCCACACTTGCTCATAATCACTTGTTCTCACTCACTCACATGTCTTCACATACACTCACACCCACAGGTCCCCACTATCACATGCTCATGCCTGGATTCATCCACTCACAAGCTCTTACACACTCAGCACATCCCCATCACATGCTGACACACACATGCACAGACCCCCGTGGCCACCCACACACTCTCACTGGCATACTCTCACTTCTGCTCATTCACTCTGACAACCCCCCTCACGTCCACTCACACTCACCCCACGTACTCTTGCTCCCAGACTCACAAGATTTCTCTCTTTCATACTTACTTGTGAGCATGTTACTTTGCTCTGTTGACTACATTTCTTTTTTTTCTCTCTCTCTGTGTGTGTGTGCGCGCGCGCGCTCAGCTTGTGGAATCTTAGTTCCCCAACCGAGGATCGAACTTGTGCCCCTGCAATGGAAGCATGCTGTCCTAACCACTGGGCAACCAGGGAATTTGCTTGAATATGTTTTTAACAACACATTTTCCTCACTAGCCTCCTCAGATACACTGGTTCTCCCTACCCTTGCATCCATTCCCCACCCTACCCCCAACACCATACACACACTCAGACACTCAGTCCCTCACACGTGGACAGACCCACCAATACAGCGCCCCACGAGCCCTTGCTCTCTGTCCACATACATGCACATGCATCACACACGAACGTTTCAGTCCCCACACTGGAGCCTTGCAGTCTGTGCCGGGTGTTACTACTTATCCTTCCATCGCATCCTCCCCAGGCTGTCAGTGTTCCTCAGAGGTGGCTCACTGTCTTTGGCTGACCCTTCCTGATCCTTCCTCAGCTCAAGCTGCTCTGCCTCCTGGAGTGTCTGGGAAAGGTCAGGGCGGGACCTGCCACGAGGGACCAAGGTCTGTAAAGCCCCCTCCAGGGGCGACATTTGGGAAGGCCAGCCGGCCAGTGGGGACGTCTCTGGGACCCCAGGCAGCCCTCTGGCTTTACCAGGACACTTCGTGTGGACTCTGGGGCTAGACCCCTCCTCCCTCTGCGTTGGTGAACCTTGTGTCTCCACCGCTGTGGTCCCACCCTCACTGTGACAGGAAGCTGAGCCCTGACTTTTACATGGAGGGGCAGCACCTGTGCTAGGAGAGACCTGAAGGAAAGCAGTCGGGGTGGAGGAAGAAATAATGCACGTGATGGAGGAAAATTCATGGCCCCAGGATGCCAAATGGGAGTTGCCTAAGCATACACGTGTGGGCTATCAACCATCTCCAAGGTCTGAACTGCCTGTGTTAAACTGTTTATAGAAAACCAAACAAGAATGAGAGAAAGTCACCAAGCTCAGGTCTCTGGATTGTTTGGTGTTTGCCCCCGAAGAATCGCCTGGCCCTTTGACAAGGCGCCTAGGTTTCATTTCCCTGTGGGGTGCTGATGTTTTTCATGGAAAGTATTTTCTGTGGTTATAGTTCAGTCATTAATCAACTACCTGAAGCAGGAAGGAGGCTTGCAGAGCAGAGGGCCAGGATGGAGCTCCCTGGGACAGAGGCGCAGACAGCGTGGCTGTGTCGCTGACAGCGTGGAGCTGTCCCCCCTACTGCCCCCAGTGGCTCCGCCCCAGACATGCACTGTGTCCACGGCGTTCCCAACAGCAGGCCCGCTGGGCCTCCAGCAGAAAGCAATTTGCCTCATCTGAGGAGGCAATTGACTTTAGGTGCTCTTTATTTCAGCACTATTATGGAATTGGACCCAGTAATAAGACCTAAAATTAACATAGAACCTTTATTCCCAGAAGCTTATTGTTTCCACGGCTTTGGAGCCTGTTTTGTCCTTTTTTCTGTGAGCTTCTGTTAGTTCCATCCCTTGATGTTCTGTGTGAGAGTAGATCAATTTTAACAAATTGAAAAATACAAATGTGAGTGTATTTCTCTCCTCATAGGAAAATATTTTTCACGGAACTGGTTGTAGGTCTTGTGATGAATACATGGAGACTTAATTGGAAGGAAACATTTAGGTTTTCTGACTTTGTTAACAGAGGGCACCAGGTTTGACTCAGACCTTTGTCTTAGCAATCTAATTCCTAAGCGTTCATTAGTAGAAAATAATCCAAAATTAAGGGGGAAGAAAATGCTCCCAAGAAGTTAACTATAGGAAAGTTATAGCAACAGCAAAAGCCTAATGAAGAAATAGCTGCCAACTATGATGCATCAATAAAGTAATACTAGCTAATATTTACTGAACACTTACTATGTGCCAGAAACTGTTGTAAGAGTTTTATAAGAATAATCTCATTTAATCTTGATAACAACAACTATAAAGCAACTACTGTTTTTATCCTCATGTTATAAATAAGAAAGCACAGGAAGGTTAGATACTTTGCCCAGGGTCACCAGGTGGAATGTCCCATGAGCTCAGTGATGTGAGGCAAAAAAGTCTATAGACCAGGGCCAGAGGGGTGTGGGAACATGAAAAATGTTGGTCAGCTCGGGTGGGAGAAATTGCGGGTAACTTTTCATTAAAATTTGTTGGCATTTTGTGTACACCAATAAATTAAAGTGAAAAAAGAGTCCATTCTGTTATAACATAACTCACTAGGAATTTTTATGAGAAAGCTTTCAAGTTTTCGTGGTTAAAAGGGAGGAAAAAGGTTCTATTTAAAATAGAGCAAACGAGCAGGCTTCGGTTTAGTTTCCGTATCTTTGTTTGAGTTCTCAGGCTCTGTGCCTTGGGGTAGCCCTGGGAAGATGCCGGGTGGAGGCGGAGAGCACGAGGGTGGGCAGGTCACAGGAAGCGGAGGGTCCCATGGCCTTGACAGGCGGCTTGCAGAGCTTTGTAGAGGTAGCTGGGGTTGATGGTCTGGTGCCAATGGTGTCATAAGTTGTGTGCCCTCACTTAAGTGGTGTTTTAACGATCTTCTCTTCCAGTCTCGAGAACTCCAGACTCTACATAACCTCCGTAAACTCTTTGTCCAGGATCTGACTGCGCGGGTTAAAAAAGTGAGTTCTAATTCATGTGAATGGGATTGAGGAGAAACGAAAAGCTGGCCAGAAAGAATCATTTTCAGTTGCTTAAATCATTATCACTTGCTTAAATCCTAGCTGGTGATGCTTAAAAATTACTTCATACCAGAGAATATGATTAAAAGAATGTGCCAGAGGGGGAAAAAATACTTGGGAACATTTTTCCATCTGAATTTTCGTTCTTAGTGAAAGGAAGCTATCATCCTTTCCTTGGCCTTTATTTCAAAGGAACACATATTTATCTGGTTGCAGTGTGAAAACCTCTGAGTGACGCAGGGAAAACCCAGAGGGCTCTCAATAGACAGCGTGGCCCTTAGCCTGGTGAATGATGCCAGGAACCTGGAAACACCAGGGGCTAGACCCCCCTGTTTCCCTGTTAGGAGGCTGTGAGGGGCCAGGCCGGAGTGTATGAAGCACTTTTAACTTCACGTGTCTTGCCTCCTGTCCCCAGCAGCCACGTAATTGGTCCTTTGTGCTCTGTTTTACGGTTGTGGGAATGGGCTCCGCTGACCTGAGATGACAGAGCTGGGGAGAGCCAGAGATAGGACTGAAATCCAGGTCGGTGTGACTTCTGAGTCTGAGCATTTTGTGCCACACGCAGTGGTGGTCTTGGGGAATTCCGAATGGTGAACCCCCAGAGCAGTTAGCAGAGGTCTTAGGAGTGAGGAGGGAGAAGCAGCAAGGAGGCTTTTGAAAAAGTGATGGATGAGGAGCAGTGAGCATACCCAGAGGTAACAGGATGGACAGAGGTGTATTTAAGTGTGTGCATGGGGGTCTGTGTGCAGGAGCCAGGGAAAAGAGATGAAGTATATTATTTAAGGGAAAAAAAAGAGGAGGTGATTGATAGGGTCAGATCTGAGAGGATAGAATTGATAGCATAGAAGAGTATATATGGCTTGGTAAATGGAAGGGACATACTTTCTCAGAGAGGAGAAGTGGAGAAACCAGACATTAGCAAGGAGATATATGACAGGGGAAGAGATACATTCAACGACTCTGACTTTCTCAGTTAATGTGGAGAAGGAGGAAGAGAATGGGGAGCTCACGGAGGCTGGAGGAGGCTCGGGCAGCTGTGAGGGATTTTCTGGAGATAAGCAAAAGGATGCTGAGCAGTGGAAGGAGTGTCCAGATGAGGTTCAGAGCATGGATTTGCCTTGGCACTTGGCAGCATGATTCTAGTGAGTTTGGAGGGCTGGAAATCAAAGTAAGGAAAGAGGGTGGAGGATGATGGGAGATTTCAAGGCTTGAGTGGCAGGGATCAGGAAGGTAGGTAGTGACCACAATCAACAACATAGAAATGATCAGAGGACCTGGATCGGGGAGCAAAGAGAGGCCAGAGCAGAGGTGATGAAGACAGAGACGAAAGAGATTATGATAAGAACTGAAAAGACTCAGTGGGGGGAGGAAGTATTCCAAGGAGGATGCAGAGCTTGGGACCAGATTTCATGATGTAAGACTTTCTGGGGAGGATCTGCTCTTAGACCAGTGGTTCTCAAAGTGTGGTCACCTGGCCAGCAGCACTCGCATCACATAAGAACTTGCTGGGTGTGCAGATTCTCAGACCCACCCTGGATCCACTGACTCAGAGACTGGGGTGAGTGAAAGTCGCTCATCGGGTCTGACTCTTTGCGACCCCATGGACTATACAGTCCATGGAATTCTCCAGGCCAGGATACAGAAATGGGTAGCCTATCCCTTCTCCAGCGGAGCTTCCTGACCCAGGAATCGAACCGGGGTCTCCTGCATTGCAGGCAGATTCTTTAACCAACTGAGCTATCAGGGAAGGCCCTAGAGCTTGGGACCAGACCAAAGACTAGGGTGGGGCCCAGCAATCTGAGTTTTAACAAACCTTCTGGGTTTAAGAGCCCTGGATTTAGACCCAGGAGACAGGTTTGAGATGCTTGTGTGGCCACCACCTCTCAGAAAGAGTGATGATATCTTTTGTAATCAGACAAAATAAGCATGCTTTGCCATTTTTAGACTCCAGGATGTGTTTGTACATGTATTTCCTAACTTATGTGGCCACTCAGCATGGAAGTGTTGGGAGAACAGTGCTTTTGTTAATCTCAAGATCTGATAAATTTCGAGTGTCAGTCCAGCACAGCACACAGATGCCTCGACTGGTCTGGGATGGATTCATTAAATAATCTCATGTAATTGAAAGCTGAAGGGACAAGCAGAGACCATGGAGACTGCCCAGTGGGACCACAGACACTTTCCCGCAGCTTGATGACTCATTATCTCACTTGTGATGTTTTGAAATGAAATTTAGGTCTTGGGCTTATGTTTTCCCATTAGTTCTTCTTAATGAGTTTTGACACACTTCCTTTTGAAAAGTCTGTTCACCTACCTGCAAGGGAGAGGTATATTCACAAAGAGAACTGTATCTAATCTGTATCTTTCAAAAGTAGATTGCAATATTTTTGGTCAGCTATCTAAAAAATAGCATGTTTGATACCGATCAAGGGAATTAATTGGGAAGACTGTTGAGTCTCAACTTCTAGAAGCTCTATTTTCATTTTGAGAATAAACCTTTAGTAGGATCGGGGATTTCTTCCCCAAGATACTTAGAATGGCTCTTCCGCATGATGCTGGGGCTGCGGCTGGGCAGTTTGGAGGCTGATTCTGCTGACCCCTTGTGTTGATGCAGAGTGTAGAGCTGGACAGTGACGATGGAGGAGGCAGTGCTGCCCAGAAGCAGAAAATTTCCTTCCTGGAGAATAATCTGGAGCAGCTCACCAAGGTTCACAAACAGGTAGGAGGGTTGTGCCAGCTTGCCCCTCCTTCTCCTTCTCTCCTGGAAAGGAGAGTCGCTGCATTTGGCTCCACTGAGGGAGGAGCTCTGATACGGAGGGTAAAAGGACTACAGCGTCACCAGAGAACATCAGCGTCAGAAGGGACCTTGAACTCTTAGTCTTCAGTGGCTCCCTTTGTATATAAAATACTTTCTTTGAAGGAAGCCAAATACAAAGAATTGAGTGTGAGCTCTCTGGGGCTTGGGGAGCAGGGTGTTCAGTCGTGTCTTTTCATTCTGCCTCCCTTTCCAGCCTCTGTGCCCAGCTGGCCTCGGTGTGTCCCATGATGCTTTTGAGGATACTCTGTGGACCCAAAGACTCCACAGAACACAAAGCAGAGGACACTGAGTTGGTTCAGGCTTCCTGTTTCTAGAGAGGAGAAACAGACTAGGAGGGGAAGCCACTGGCTTCATTCCACAAGTGGGAGAACTGGGGCCGGCACCAGACCCCTTTCTGCTTGCTCTGTTTCTGGGGCATCCTCTCAGGTTCCCGCGACACCCTGGAGTTTGTTTAGAGCGACAGAGAGCAATAACCATGTCCAAACCCACTGATGATTCAGGCAGGTTGTTTGTCTCCTTTCTGCTTATTTTTTAAAATTTGCTTTTAATTGAAAGATAATTGCTTCACAGTATCACACTGGTTTCTGTCATACATCAACATGAATGAGCCATAGGTACACACATGTCCCCTTCCTCTTGGCCCTCTCCTTTCTGTTTAAATGTGGAAATGTTCATGATGGTTTCCCCTAAATCCTCAAGATTTGGGATCTGAAAAAAATGGTTCAGCTTTGCAATGGACCACATACTCTAGGGGATGTCATTTCTCTTTGACTTGTTACATGCTCTTCAACGTTACTGATGATGGCACTTTTGCCCAAAGGGAGGATGACAGATTCAACGTGGTTGAAGTCATTCAAGCAAACTGTTGAAGAGAAACAGAAAAGCGGAAACTGCTGGGGACTTGAAATTGAGTCCTGAGATTCATTAATTATTTTATTCGAGAATTCAGTGAATATTTATTAAAAACCTACTCTGTACCAGGCACTGGGGCTGGGACTGGGTGGGGAGATAGGGGTAAAGAAAACAGGTGTGGACCTAGCAATAGTTCAACCCATATAGCACTCCTGATTTTCAAATATTTCCTGACCCACTTGCATTCCCGCAATGGTCCTTTTATGTAGTATGTGGACTTAATAGTGGTTGAATGACTCATACCTGGTCAGATGACCGGGAAATAACAGAACTGGCTTTTGGCCCATCCTTAACCTCGGGTGAGTCTGTTCCTTCCAAATTGAGAGTCTTGGATCATAAGGAATGAGCAGTATTCCTGAGTTACTTAGACCCTGGGTACACTCCAAACCTTGTGCTGCTGTGGACAACATGTCCTCTCTGAAGGAGGCCTTCAGAGAGCGCGAGAACATGAACGCCTTTCAAGAGCATGTCCGAGCTGGCCTCGCGTTTCTTAGCTTTCACATGCCAGCGTCGGAGTAGTCAATTTTCTCCCGCAAGTTCCCCCTCGCCCTCAAACAAAAGAAGAAGCAAATCCCACCCAAGCCTGAATGTTTCCCACAGTTGGAAATGGCTTCTAATTCTAGCCTACTCCCCTCTCCACTTTCTCCAAACTCTGAATACTGTGTTTGCCAAATCTGAGTCTCTGGATGTGGGATTTTTATTCCCCTTGGGTGCTCCCAGAGTTTATGGTCTTATGCACTTTCAGAACAGCCTGGCAGCGGGTGGCAGTTCTACCTGCTCCTCTGTGGCCTTCTCAGCCCCCCAGCGTGGGGTCTGCTGCTCCTGCCTCCCCTTCCTCGAACTCCCCAGCTCTCCCTTCCCTGCAGCTGGTCAGGGACAATGCAGACCTGCGCTGTGAGCTGCCCAAGCTGGAGAAGCGCCTGCGCGCCACGGCCGAGCGCGTGAAGGCGCTGGAGAGCGCGCTGAAGGAGGCCAAGGAGAACGCCATGCGGGACCGCAAGCGCTACCAGCAGGAGGTGGACCGCATCAAGGAGGCCGTGCGGGCCAAGAACATGGCCAGGAGAGCTCACTCGGCCCAGATCGGTACGTGCGCCTGTACCCGGGCCCTTGATATAAGGCGAGGGCTCCACGGGCCAGATGCCCTGTGCAGGCCAGCCAGGGCCTCCCAGTACCCGGCGTCCATCCTGGCAAGATGGGATCGCCAGACACGCGCTTCCTTGAGATTCCAGAGGACATGGTGATCTTCAAAATTACCGAGCTGAGCAAAGAAGCCAGCCAGCCCTGGCTGCCGGCAGAGGGGTTTGGCTGTAAACAGACGTACACTCTCCCAGAGATACCAGAGTATAGGGCTTGCTCAGCAAAGCCTGCAGGCCCCTTGTGGTTTGCACTTGGCAGAACCATGAAGGAGCTGCATGTAGCTAGAAGCCTCAGGGAGAGTCTCTTGCAAGTACAGGTCTGGAAATACCCTGGAGGAGCCAGGCCTGGCATCAGTGAGTGCATGGGGGGTTGGACATCTAGCCCCTTCCATGCCTGGATTTGGATGTTCTACCTGCAAAGATTGAGAGTGTAGCTGTTGAGTCATAGTTCCTGGGATAGAGCCATAGGAGGAAGAGATTTAGGGATGTCTCTAGAGAGCATTTTTTTCTTCTTCTTAGATGGAAATATCTCCAATAATATGTAATAATATTTCTTATCAGATACTGCCTGCAGATGTTTGGGAAACCAGCAATTCCTTGTTTCTAGTTTTAAGATCATAGATTAGTGCTTCACTGCATTTACTGGGTTTTTATACCCTTGGAAAATCTCCTGAAACCTGTGGACCTCTTCCCCTAAAAATGCATCATAGACAGAATTCTGCATCCAGTTATAGGGAGATGCTGTTGGAACTCATCAGGACCTGCAGATCTGCCTCAGATAAAACTGAAAGTCTGTTGTCTCTAATCTTCATTAATCAGAATTGAAGTAATTGATAAATAAGGTCTCTTTGTCCCCTGAATATTGGGTGGCTTGGGTTAGCTAAGTGTGCTAATAGAAGGGCAAACTTCCTGTCTTCAGAAAAGTCTGGTGACCGATAAGAATTGCAACGTTGATGAGAAGATTGTGCCTCTTGGTTTTTGCATGTGACCAGGAGGTATCTGGATGCAGCTGTGTAAGCCCTTTCTGAATGTCTCTTCTCTCTTTTCCGTCGGGTGGACACAGCCAAGCCTATCCGCCCTGGACACTACCCTGCATCATCTCCAACGGCGGTCCACGCCATCCGAGGGGGAGGAGGCAGCTCTTCAAGCTCCACTCACCACCAGAAATAAATATGAAGTGAGTCCCTGGTGTCGGGTGGCTTCTGTCCAGGGCAACACCAGGGGCTCTCCTCGCGTCTGCCAGGAGCTCAGCTCCATGTGTGTAGACAGCTCAGCTCCGCCCGGCACACGCCCTGGGGCTTCAGGTTATTGGGGGCCTGCATTTACCCCCAACTCAGTCTAGAGCCTTTGGGTCTTCCAGCTCAGGCCACCTGATGCTGGGACCCTCTGGGGGTGCCAAGGGCGTGGTGAATGAGTCATGCCAGTCTCCTTTTGTCTGTGGGACTCCCCTCTGTAGCTGGCATCCTCAATGGCATTACCTGTTTGTCAGGTGCTTTTGCCCAGAGCAGGCAGACATGGGTGGTTGCTCTAAGTCTTAGGAACCGAACCTAAGAAAGAGCCAGATAATTGAAAGTCACATGTTTGTAATTACTATCTGAACTCCACAAATAGGGTTTTAAAGAATTGTGCAAATTTTCATCTAGCTAAGTCTGGACCACTTTTTTTCTTTGAGATGCTGGTCTGAAAACTGCTCTTCCCACAATCCTCATGCCTGACTTTGCTGTACCATGGCAGCACAAAGGAAAAAGTGGTGTGCTTGAGAAAAGAGGGCGCAGTACAGGCCTGTCCTCTTGTGCTTGAGGGAAAGAGTTTACTGGTTGGGCAGGGCAGAGAGACAGCTCGGTGGCCAGAAAACTCTGTTTAGAGAAACTGACTTCATGCCAGTAACCTGTAGATGGGAGGAGGTGGCTCCTAATGCTGACCGTGGAGTCTGAGCCCTCACTAGGAAAGCTTGCAAAATGGGTGAGCTTGGCGACAAAACTGCAGTGATCGGGGCAAGTCAAGAAAGAGTGGGTCCGCATCTAGCCTTCCCTGATAGCTCAGTTGGTACAGAATCCACCTGAAATGCAGGATGCCCTGGTTCCATCCCTGGGTTGGGAAGATCCCCTGGAGAAGGGAAAGGCTACCCACTCCAGTATTCTGACCTGGAAAATTCTATAGAATAGCAGAGTTGGACCAAGTGACTTTCACTCTCACTTCAAGGCAAGTGAAGATGAAGGGCTGGAGCCCCCACTCACAGGCTACGACAGTATTGTTAAAGCTCAGACAAAACTTCCAAGGAGGAAGCTTTCGCATGCCCTGCCCCAGGAGCATGTCAAGGAGCAGGACACACCATGCCCATGGCAGGCAGGGTGACCCCGTCTTCTGCTGTATCCTGGAAGCGTGGATGGGAAATTATCTTAGTGATGGGTCACCCTATTCAGATGTGATCTCTGCTTTTAATCAGAAGTGAAGGCAACCCACTCCAGTGTTCTTGCCTGGAAAATCCCGGGGCAGAGGAGCCTGGCGGGCTACACTCCCTGGGTTGCAGAATCGCACATGACTGAGTGGCTAAGCAACAACAGAGTAAAACTGGACGTTAAAAAATTGGTTTTGACTGCATCTTATCGGTGTTGGGGTTGACACTTGAAGGGAGCTGTAAGAGCAAATTGGGCAACTTAGCACAGAGAGCCTAACAGGGCTTCTTGACCTTTGGTGAGTGTCAGCAGCACCTAGCACCCAGAGACACAGGCTCCTTGAAGTAGCGTAGGGTTTAGACCTTCGTGTTTTCATCAAGTACCCCAGGTGACTTTGCTGCCTGCATGCTATCACTTCAGTCGTGTCCGACTCTTTGCGACTCCATGGACTATAGCCGGCCAGGCTCCTCTGTCCATGGGATTCTCCAGGCAAGAATACTGGAGTGGGTTGCCGTTTCCTCCTCCAGGGGATCTTCCCAACCCAGGGATCAAACCCTTGTCTCTTGTGTCTCCTGCATTGGCAGGAGGGTTCATTACCACTCACACCACTTGGGAAGCCTTTGAGACCTGGTAGCCTAAAGTATCCGAAAGTGGCTTATACGGGATGCATGTTTATTCCTCTGTCTCATGAAGGACATTTGAGGGTGGTCTGTCAATGGCTGGGGGAACTGTACAGTGACAAACTTCGGCTCCCTGTCCTCGGCAGGCGCCTCCCTTCCTCGGGGTCACCTAAATGACTTCTGCAGTCCTCACGGTAGTACCTGTGCTCCATGTTAATGTATGATATTTGTTTTTCTCTTTCTGACTGACTTTGCTCTGCACGACAGACTCCGGGTCGATCCATGTCTCTACAAATGGCCAAGTGTCGTCCCTTTTTATGGCTGAGTAATATTCCATTGTATATGCGTACCATATCTTCTTTATCCGTTCCTCTGTGGATGGACATTTAGCCTGAGTGCTGTGTTGAGCAAGCAGAGAGAGCAGCTGGGGAGAGGCAGAAGCAGCTCGTGCTGTTGAATCAGCTTCCTTTAAGTTGCCCTTTCAGAGGTGCCACCCCGCTCCAATGCCTGCACCCCTCTCACACAACTGAGACACACGTGATCACAGCTGCTTCAGGGGAGGCTGGAGAAGGTGGTCTTTGGCTGGGCCCATCACTGCCCCAGATAAGAGTAGTGTTCTCTTGCCTGGAACGATGAGATGGATGTCGGATAGGCAGCCAGCACTCTGGTTGTTCTTTTATTACAGTTTTGTTAGGCTGTGCTGGGTCTTAATTGTGGTGTGTAGGATCTTAGTTCTCTGACCAGAGATCAATCCCTGGCCCCCTGAATTGGGAATGTGGGGTCTTAACCATGGAGCCGCCAGCACAGTGCCCCCAGCACTCTGTTTATTGAACACACTCTGGAGCAGCTCTGTGCAAGATGCAATATCTCTGTTACCCACTTGGTGGAAGCGCCGTGTTCATGTGTGTGCTTGGCTCCAGCAAGCTCCTAAGGAATATACCAGCCCAGGGATTCCAGCTTCAGAGACTGCTCAGTGGAAGGGCCCCCCTCCTTGGGCACTCCCAGAAAGGCCCGTGAGCCCCACTTTAATGTAAGATACGTACATCCATACAGCGGCCAGCCATCACCCCAGCCTGAAAGTCTCAAAGTCCTGAGACTTTCAAGACCTTCAAAGTGTAGACGCACCCTCACCCAGCATGGTGATTCGTTTCTTTTGTTTCTAACTCAAAGTGCTCAGAGTGGTTTTGATGATTTTATCTGAAATTGGAACCTTCTCCACCCACCTTATTATCTATTCATATGACTCCCATGGCTGACTGTTCTCACAGCGTCACCAAACAGACCCCATGCAAGTGTCAGGGTGGCGGAGGGGTTAAGGGGCTTGACTCTGGACAGAGACCTGGGTCAGGTGTCAGGCCTTTCACGTTCTTAATCTCAGAGTCAGTCTTCTCTTCGGTGAGATGGGGAGAGTCCTTTCCCTGGGCACTGCAGTGATTTGACGGCTAAATGAGGTCATGCTTCTGAGCGGCTTGGCACATAGCGAGTGCTCAACAAAATGGCAGCTGTGGGAGAGGTGAGCAGTGCAAGCTTGGCACAAGGTGGGTGGTTAGTGAATGCTGGTTTATGTTATCTTCTAATTCTCATAGTTGTTGCAAAACAGTTTTTAGTTTCTGTAGCAATAGATTATAACCGCTAAGTGGAGAAGGCTAATGTCTGAGTATCCTGTTTGGTGCTGTGACCAGATATAAGGGGTTTAAAATATACTAGCGTGTATTTATCCCAATATTATAAACAACAACATTGACCATTTTTATGAAAATAATTGAGCATTGATTAGTGGAGTTGGAAAAAAAAAGGATGATAACCAATGGAGTAAGGAATTATAATTGGAGCTGAGGAAATGCTGATTAAAAATAAGCTTATTTAAAAAAATAATTGGAGGAGATTCCCTGGCGATCCAGTGGGTAGGACTCTGCTCACTCTCTGCTGAGGGCCTGGATTTAGTCCTTGGTCAGGGAACTGAGATCCCACAAGCCTCACAGCATGGCTTAAAAAACTGAAATATGGAATTCATTTATTAGGTGGATCAAAACCTTTTTGAGATGATCTTTTTTGGGTTTTCCTGGTGGCATTGCAGGTAAAGAATCCGCCTGCAATGCAAGAGATGTGGAATCTATCCGAAGGTTAGGAAGATCCCCTGGAGAAGGGAGTGGCTACCCACTCCAGTATTCTTGCCTGGAGAATCCCATGGACAGATGAATCTGTTGGGCTACAGTCTATGGAGTTGCAGAGAGTTGGACATGACTGAATGACTGACACTTTCTGCTCTTTGGATGCTTGTTCTGAAGTGTGTCTGTCCTGTAGCAATGGTCTCAGCTGCTGATCTTCCCAGCCCTCCTGTTGGAGCCAGAATGGCACCTTCATACTCGGGCAGCATCTGGGTCCCTTTGGGATTTCTTTCCGCTGCATTTCAGGATGCAGAGAATATAGTCACAATGCATCTCTGGGTTTATGCTCAAAGTTTCAGAGCCACTGAAGAGGCCAGCGTGTGGAAATAAAAAAAACCCAGGACAGTGCCAGCTTTGATCTCATATTAAAATCTGGGGGCCAGGGCTGCCTCAGCAGGGTGGGGACCATCTCTTTCAAGCTCCAAAGCCGGACAGGGGGCAGCATGGTGCGGCAGACTGAGGACACGGGGTATGGAATTGGCCACATGTGGGTTCCAGCCCTGGCCTTGGCTCTGTTCTTTTGTGACAGTCGGCAAGTTGCTTGATTTCTTTTAGCCTCAATTTCTTTATCTGCCAAATGGGATCAGGCATTTTATACTTGCTCTGTACTTGGTTTAACAGTAGAGAGACAAAGACTCTGTTCTTGTGTGCTGACATACTTGTCGGGGAGAGATAGCAGATAAAGAAGGTAACTGCAAATAGTGGTCAGTGTTCTAAAGAAAATAAGAACAGCTTAATGAAATAGAGATTAGGGAGACTTATTTAGGAGTGGGGGTGACCTTTGAGCTGAGAACTAAATGATGAGAAATGCCAGCCCCATGGAAATGTGTGCACAGACACTCGCTGGAAGGTGGGTCCAGATTGCAGCACGTTTGAGGAACCACAGGAAGGCTGATAAGGCTGGAGCACAGAGAACAGAGGAGAGTATCATAATTTTGGGGGAGGGAGATGGAACCAGATAAATTGAGGTTGAGGTGAGCAGTTTAGAGTGTAAGCTAGGCCTCGGGTTCACTGGGGCCTTTGGGGCTGGGAGTGATGGGATGGGTTCATGACTAGGAAAGGTCTGCGAGAGCTGGACTTTGTAAAGAGGATAGGGATGGGGCAGGGGACTCCCTGGGGGTACTGTGGTGGATGTCCGCTTGGGCGGGTGGCAGGGGGAGTAGCCCTGAGCTAGGTGGCAGTAGCAAGTGGTCAGAGTTGACCTGTGTTGGAGAGCTGAGGGTGGAAGGGTGAGGAGGAGGGGTAGATGGGAATCAAAGGTGGTTCCTGGGCCCTAGCAACCAGGTAAATATTGGTACATTTTAGCAGTGACTTGGAAAATTGAGCAATGCAGGTTTTATGGAAAAGAGAGCTTGGTGGATCATAAGATTCCTCTTAGACAGCGCAGCCTAGCTCACCATCAGGCAGGTATGCTGAGTAGGCAGAAACCTGCAAGCTCAGGCGAGAGGTCAGGGCTGAGGTCATAGAGAGTTATGGCCTGTGGATTGTGTTTAAGACCACATGTCCAGGAGGTCACCTGGAGAAAGGGTGGACAGAGGCAGAGAGTGAGGAGGGTTTAACCAGATCTGGGGACTGGCCAACGGAAAGGGCAGAGAAAGGCGGTAGCAGCGATGAAGGGGCCTGAGGAGGAGAATGTTAGGTTCAGGGAGGCAGAGTGAAGCCCTGGCTCCTAAGGGAAGGTGGTCAGCTGCGCTGAAGGCTGCTCAGAGCTCCAGGGAGATGACCACAGAGACTGATGGTTGTTGGAGGCCTGAGGGCAGAAACCTCAGCTTTAGCACAAGGGGGCAGCATGGAGCAGAGTGTGGAGGTGGGGAAATAGAGTCAGTACCTGCTTGCGGCTTGGAGTTTTGTTTGAAGCAGCAGAGAAATGGAGGGATGTGAGATTAAGATGGGGTTTGCATTTTTTTCTTTTAATTTTTTTTGGCCGAACTCCACAGCATGTGGGATCTTAGCTCCCTGACTTGGCATCGAACCTGTGTGCCCTCAGAAATGGACGTGTGGAGTCTTAACCACTGGACCAGGAAATCCCTGCTTTTCTTTTTTAAGATGGCAGCTATTACAGCTTATTTATACGCTGATGGTAATAGTCCAACTAAGAAGGGAAATTGATAACTTCAGAGCCGGGAGAATTACAGTAGAGAGTATTGGCTTCCGGTGAGGTGCTTTGATCTGAACGTAAACGAAGGCAACGCTGTATCCAAGGCAGAATAGAAAGTTCTGGTAAATGGGACATGCAGGGAGGTGAAAACGGAGCTCATCTTAGTGCTTGTTTTCCTGTGCAAGTAAGGCAAGTTATCTGCTGAGAAACACAGGGTTGCAGGCTGAAGAGAGGTGTGAAATAGGCCGCTTGGGTAGTGCTAAGTGCTTATTCGAGGCCCTGCATTTAATTAAGGTAGACACCGTTTCAATAATTGTCCAGCTGCCTGGTACTGAGGGCCCTGGAGCTGGGATTGCTTCCTTTGCTGTGCAGTGGGCACTGGTTCCAGTATGTCCACCAGATGGCGCACGTGGGGCATTACTGAAAGCTCGGTCGTTTTCTGAAAGGCTTTTTGAGGCAGAATCCATCGTCTTTTGGTTTTCCTCTCTTATTTCTCAAATTTGAGTAGTAAATAGAGTGCTTTTAAGGAAATAAAATTCTCACAGATTCGCATGGTTAATTTAAATTATTTTATTATAGTTTTTATTTTATTTATTATTTATTATAGTGCAAATTTTAAGAAGTGTTCACTGCTTAAACTGGTAGATGTTCTACAACTATCAAGTTGAAAAAGATTTACAAAGTAGATTTAAAGAGTCGAAAATCCAAATCACCGACCTTTACTAAGCTTTACTAACTTAGCAATGATAGTCTTTTGCTGAAAATAAAGAGCAACATGCAATGTGACTGTAGTATGTATTGCATTCGGTGGAGTTCATCACGCGTGTCAAGACATGACGATTCTTTCACCCTCTTTTTCTGTTAAAAATCACTGCAGGATCACCCATTGCTTTCAAGTCATTCTGTCTTTTCATGGCTGGAATGCCTCATCTTCCCATTGTCTGGATTTTACCTGAAGATGATAAAAGCTGTGACGAGAAGCACCAACTTGGTTTTGGCATAAAGCAGGTGTGGGGCTGAAGTTGGTTACAAGGTGGTCAGCTAGATAATCTAGAATATGCACATATTAATGCTTCAGATTTTCTTGACAAGGAAAGCATACAGTTGAAAATATAGTGGAAATGAGCCAAAGACCTCAGATGCCTTTCAGTGTTGATGGAGCTGAACACTGTTATTTTGGCTACTGTACACATATTGCATGCTGTTCATGGGGTTCTCAAGGCAGGAATACTGAAGTGGTTTGCCATTCCCTTCTCCAGGGGACCACATTCTGTCAGACCCCTCCACCATGACCCACCGTCTTGGGTGGCCCCCTCACAGCATTGCTTAGTTTCACTGAGTTAGACAAGGCTGTGGTCCATGTGATGAGATTGGCTAGTTTTCTGTGATTATGGTTTCAGTGTGTCTGCCCTCTGATGCCCTCTTGCAACATCTACCGTCTTACTTGGGTTTCTCTTACCTTGGACTTGGGGTATCTCTTCACGCTGCTCCAGCAAAGCACAGCCGCTGCTCCTTACCTTGGACAAGGGGTATCTCCTCACTGCCGCCCCTCCTGACCTTGAACGTAGAGTAGCTCCTTTCAGCCTTCCTGTGCCCGCGCAGCCACCGCACCTTGGATGTGGGGTTGTTCCTCTCGGCCCCCGCCCCTGACCTCAGGTGTGTGGGAGCTCCTCTCAGCCACTGCCCCTGACCTCGGACGTAGGGTAGCTCCTCTAGGCTGCTCCTGTGCCGTTGCAGCCTGTCACTCTCGGTCACTATGATGCTGTGAAAGTGCTGCACTCAACATGCCAGCAAATTTGCCAGCAGTGGCCACAGGACTGGAAAAGGTCAGTTTTCATCCCAGTCCCAAAGAAAGACAATGCCAAAGAATGCTCAAACTACTGCACAATTGTACTCATCTCACACGCTAGTAAAGTAATGCTCAAAATTCTCCAAGCCAGGCTTCAGCAATATGTGAACTGTGAACTTCCAGATGTTCAAGCTGGTTTTAGAAAAGGCAGAGGAACCAGAGATCAAATTGCCAACATCCTCTGGATCATGGAAAAAGCAAGAGAGTTCCAGAAAAACATCTATTTCTGCTTTATTGACTATGCCAAAGCCTTTGACTGTGTAGATCACAATAACCTGTGGAAAATTCTGAGAGAGATGGGAATACCAGACCACCTGACATGCCTCTATATGCAGGTCAGGAAGCAACAGTTAGCACTGGACATGGAACAACAGACTGGTTCCAAATAGGAAAAAGAGTATGTCAAGGCTGTATATTGTCACCCTGCTCATTTAACTTATATGCAGGGTACATCATGAGAAACACTGGGCTGGAAGAAGCACAAGCTGGAATCAAGATTGCTGGGAGAAATATCAATAACCTCAGATATGCAGATGACACCACCTTTATGGCAGAAAGTGAAGAGGAACTAAAGAGCCTCTTGATGAAAGTGAAAGAGGAGAGTGAAAAAGTTGGCTTAAAGCTCAACATTCAGAAAACGAAGATCATGGCATCTGGTCCCACCAGTTCATGGGAAATACATGGGGAAACAGTGGAAACAGTGTCAGACTTTATTTTGGGGGGCTTCAAAATCACTGCAGATGGTGACTGCAGCCATGAAATTAAAAGACGCTTTCTCCTTGGAAGGAAAGTTATGACCAACCTAGACAGCATATTAAAAAGCAGAGACACTACTTTGCCAACAAAGGTCCGTCTAGTCAAGGCTATGGTTTTTTCAGTGGTCACGTATGGATGTGAGAGTTGGACTGTGAAGAAAGCTGAGCACCGAAGAACTGATGCTTTTGAACTGTGGTGTTGGAGAAGACTCTTGAGAGTCCCTTGGACTATGAGGAGGTCCAACCAGTCCATCCTAGAGAGGAGATCAGTCCAGGGTGTTCATTGGAAGGACTGATGCTAAAGCTGAAGCTCCAATATTTTGGCCACCTCATGCGAAGAGTTGACTCATTGGAAAAGACCCTGATACTGGGAGGGATTCTGGGCAGGAGGAGAAGGGGATGACAGAGGATGAGATGGCTGGATGGCATCACTGACTCGATGGACATGAGTCTGTGTGAACTCTGGGAGTTGGTGATGGACAGGGAGGCCTGGCGTGCTGCGATTCATGGGGTCGCAAAAAGTCGGACACGACTGAGCGACTGAACTGAACTGTACTCATATTAAAAACTATATCAGGTCTAGAAATTATATCCTATTTAATAAAGTTTTGATACACTTTGATAAAATATTAGGCAAAATCGTGGTAGTAGAGCCAGAAGGCACAAACTGGGCTCTTGAAGTGCATTTGAGGACACTTGTTTTTATTAACCCCTGTGATTTCATGTTTTGAGGCATAAAGAAAACAGCTCTGGAAAAGCACTTCTGCAGTTTATAGCAGGGTGATCCAGGTGCATGTAACTACAGAAAGCCATTGAAGAGCTCAGGAGTCTGTCCTGACCCCTGGGTCTCTGATTTATGTGACATTCCCTGGATCACTGACAGTCGTTGCAGGGTAGTGGTACCTCTTTCTGGTTTTACTACTTCAGGATTTTATTGTGAGTTTATTTGTTAATTGTTTTTCTTTCTTTTTCTTCTTTTTATAAAAGTTTCTAAGTGTTTTATTTATTTTTTAATTTAGTTTTTATTTTATTTTGGAGTATATAGTTGCTTCCCTGGTGGCTCAGATGATAAAAGTATTTGATTACAATGCAAGAGACCTGGGTTCGATCCCTGGTCCCAGAATATCCTCTGGAGAAGAGAATAGCTACCTACTCCAGTATTCTTGCCTGGAGAATCCCACAAACAGAGGAACCTGACGGGATACAGTCTATGGGGTTGCAAAGAATTGGATATGACCTAGTGACTAGCACTTGCACTTTTCATAGTTGATTACAGTGGTGTGGTAGTCCTCAGTGAATCCTGCGTCCAGCTTCATTCGACATCCTGCAGAGAGGCAGAGTGACCCGTCAAGATCTTGACAACTTGTTAGTGGGGGATCCTGGTCTGAGAGCTCTGATCTGCTCTGCAGCAGTTCGCAAGGTTCCTGACCTTAGGACCTTTGACATTCCTAAAAAGCTTGGTGAACTCAAAGAGCTTTTATATTAATATTTCTGAGTTGGATCTGCTGATAGGTAGTATATTACAAATAGAAACATTTAAAATGGTACTTCTATTAACAAATGCCATTTTTAATGAAAAGTAATAATTTTTCAAAACAAAAAACTTAGAATGGCACTGTTTCATTTTGTTCTACAGTTTTTTGCAGATCTCTTACTAAGCTTAAAAGACAACAGCTGGTCTCTCACATCTGCGGCAGGCCTTCTGTCTGCTGCAGTTGGGTTGCTTCAGTTGAAGTATATGAAGCAAATCCAGCCTTGTCCCTCCAGACAAGGTTCCTGTCCGTTTAACAGCTAAAAGATCCATGGTATGAAGTTATGACCAGAGTGCCTTTATCACGGGCTTGTGCTGGGAATTAAATGAGACCATGTGAAAGTAGAGTGAAAAGTCAATAGAATATCTGGAAAAAATTAGACCCTGACAAGTGAGACCATGAATGTTATGGCCGTGGGGACAGGCATAAAAGGAGTAGTTGAAGCAGGACCTGGGGGAGAAAGGAAAGAAGTGACTGCAGACAGCACTGGTGTAACATGGGACTTTGAAACTAGCATTGTGCCTTCCAAGGGAGGGATCATGGAGGAGCCGAGGGAAAGAATTCCTTCCTTCATCTCCAGCACAGTCACTGGACTTGACTCTCCTCAGTGGTACTCTTCTCAGAGTTATGAATTTAGAGCAAGTAAAACCCTCCCTCAACAGCAGATTGCACGAGTGCCCCCGTGGGACAAATTTGGTTCTGTTCAGCAGTGGTACGTCCGATACAACTGGTAATTTTTACAGTGTGGGGACTGAATTGTAGAAAGCCAAGAGGAAAGATAAAATTATGTATTATTTGGATTAAGCATAAATCCATTGCAAGCAATTGCAAAAGCCAAAGTTGGTCGGGGGGAGTCTCTAACTGCTTCTTGCAAAACCCATATATAATTAGTTTCCTTCTTCAACCTTCCCCACCTCTTCTAAAGGAAGGCAGTTTTATTTCTTGCTCTATCTGGTCACCCATTGCCACTCTGAGTTACTATCCCCAGTTGTGCAGAGGCCTACGGACAGTCCAGTAGCAGGATGCTTGGTCCAGTATGCTTTTAGGTGAGTGAGTGGCTCCTCCGAACCATCTAAGAAGGGTCAACAGTGCTGGGTTCTCAAGATTCACCAAGCTGTCTGGATGGCCAGTCTCTGTTCAGAACACTCAGAAATGGTTTTTTGGGGGCTAACCCACTGGCCTCTATATGTTATATCTGTCTTCTCCCTGGAGTTTGTCAGAGGAGGTGAACATCCAGATAGTTAGGGGATGGATGGGAGTATCCAGGTCCATCCTTGGACCTGGGGAAAAGACTACTTTGGCATACATGCCCATGAAGGTCTTTAACTCAGGATGAAAAAGGTGGACCTCTAAGTAATAAAGAGTGTTTTCTTGCTAGAGTTGCTGTGTTTGTTTTCAGAACCCCTCACAATCTCAGTTCCCTCTTGCCCTCCTAGAGGCGGTTAAACTAAGCAGATTGGGCCTCCTTTGTGGCCCCCCGTTTCTTCCAGGCTGTTAGCCAAAACGTGCAGCTGCTTGCACATTGAGGGGAGTTGGAGGATTTGAATGAAAGGCCTTCTATGGAAATCGTGTCACTTCGTGGTCCGCTGAAGTTATTGAGGCCGCCCCGTAGAGTTTGTGTGTCTAACGCTCGGCTCTGTCAACACGGGTAGGCTGCAGTCATCACGTTAAGCCATAATCCTACATGTAAAGTATGTGCTCAGTCCCTCCTGCAGGCACGCAGGACAGCCACCTCAGGGTGGCCCATGAATGATTCTGAGATCACTTGGAAAAATGAACCTGTAAGGAAAGTGAAATGGGCATTTCAAAGGGACTATTTAGAAAGCATTCTTGAGCCTATTGGTTTTCAGCTCAAAATAGATTTAAATGATGACTATGACTATGCTATTAGGTTTTTCATTTCTGGTGCTAATAATAAGCACACAGTCTCACCAGGAAGTCTCCTCTGGGAAAGATGCTCTTTCCAAAAACAGATCTCTCTCCCTCTATCTGACTTCTAAAAATGACGGGAATATAAGATGGCTTTATATTTTTAATTCAGCAGCTTTGTAATTGTGAGCAATTGTACTGTTGGGAGCAAGAAATGGTAGTTATCGTATGATCTCCCTATTTATTTTTTGAGTGGAGAAGAGGTAATATTCTAAAAAGGAATGTGTTCTCTTTTTTTCTACTCAATTTTTATTCTTTGTTCCCTTTCCCCCACCGCCTACTTTGCTCTTATCTACTTTTAAAATCCCTTTTCCACACTCTGAATTTTTTCCTATTTACTTGTAATTTATATCCTACTTATTTATACAAAATATGTGAGGTTGCTTACAATATTATAACACACAAATCAGGAGAGTGAAGACAAAAAAATTAGGGAGAGAGCGTTGTAGTAGGAAGCTGAGATATTTATCACAGTTGAGCACCAAGTTTGAATGTAAGGCTCCTCGGGGCAAAAACAGATGTGTGTCCACTCGAAGTACCTTCTTTTTTTTTTTTTTTTCAGGTATAATTGCTTTATGATCTTATATTAGTTTCAGGTGTTCAACATAGTGATTTAAGTTTTTTATAGATTATACTCCATTTATTGTTATAAAATAGTGGCTATTATTTCCTGTGCTTTGCAATATATCCTTGTAGCTTACTTATTTTTTGCATGGTGATTTGTACCTCTTAATCCCCTACTTCTGTCTTGCCCCTGCCCCTTCCCTCCCTCCACTGATGATTACTGATTTGTTCTCTATATCTGTGAGTGTGTTTCTTTTCTGTTGTATTCACTAGCTTATGTTTTTTAGGCTCCACATATAAGTGACAGCATACAGTGTGTGTCTTTCTGTCCAACTTACTTGACTTAGCATAATGCTCCCCCAGTCTATCATCCATGTTGTTGTAAATGGCAAAACTTCATTCTTGTTGATGGCCAAGTAGCATTCCATTATATATCTACATGAAGTTTTTAGAATCAGAAGAGCAGCTGGGTTTTTCTCAGTGTCTGTCACATTTCCTGTGCCTGGCACTACCCGTGTATTCTTTAAGGATGAGGCTGTACCAGGCTCTCCTGTCACCCACTCCCCACCCCACAAGCACCATGATCTCTGCACAAAACCCACAGGCAGGAGGACCCCAGACAGACCACAGCTTCCAGCTGGTGTGAGGAGGTTGAGCCTTTCTGTTTCTTGCTGAAAGTAAAGTTCCTTGGAGTTGGTCCAAAGGCTGACGAAGGGCTGGCCTCTGAGTCAGAACTGGTCACATTTCATCCTGGAGACTCGACAGTGATCAGATGAACATCTGTTGGGACATGGAGTGACATCAGAGAAGGCCTACTATGTAACTTCATCACCCTGGGGAGACAAAACAGTGCCTTTCAGGACTGGGAGTCTCTGCCTTGAGAGAGCTTGGTTTGAGGGGTTGTGTCTGACCTGCCTGGATGTCTTCAAGTGCTGGCAAGTGAGAACTGGTGTTTGAGTTCCCCCAAAAATGAGAAAATGAATTCTGTTTCTCCAAATATCTGTCATTTCAATAGGCACTGACTTTTGGAAGACACTGTGAAAAGTGAAAGTGTTAGTCGCTCAGTCATGTCCAACACTTTGTGACCCCGTAGACTGTAGCCCACCAGGCTCCTCTGTCCATGAAATTCTCCAGGCAAGAATACTGGAACGGGTAGCCCATTCCCTTCTCCAGAAGAGCTTCCCGACCCAGGGATTGAACCTGGGTCTTCCATACTGCAGGCAGATTCTTTAGCATCTGAGTCTTAGGGAAGAAACTATTGTCAGGGCTAAATACTGGGAGCAAAAGCGTGAGGTGAGAGGCTGTGCTGTCCAGTAGGCTCACTGCTCACCACACCGGTGACTTCTGAGCCCTTGACTTGTGGCCAAGTCCACACCAAGGTGTATGGAAAGTGCAAAAAACACACCAGTTGACAAACACTGGCAAAAAAGACTGAACTATCTCAGTAGTAACGTTTTAATGTAAAACATCTCAGTCTCTAATAATTACTTATGTGGCCTCCTGAACATTTATTAATAAAATTAAATGTGTGGGTCACATGGTATTTCTGTTGGGACAGCTCTGGTCTAAATATCTAAAATTAAAGCTTTTTTTTCCCCCTTAAGAGTGAATTTCTATTGTGTTCTCTAACTCCTATGTTCTTTCTCTCTTTGATTCTCTTTCAACAGATATGACTCTCCACGTAGCATGTCAAGGACCACATTAATCACCAGTTCCGTTATTTTTCTCCCTCCTACACTTTCCATTTTCTTTTACACTTGCTTACCCCAGCCATCTGCAGTACACCAGTTTCAGATATTTGAGCTGTATAGAGTTTCTGTGTACAGATGCGTGCTTGGACTTTTCTCAAGAAATCTGAAGGGAACGCTGACAGAAGACCCACTTACTCCTGGGACCCGTTGCTCTGGCCTTGGGCCTGGGGCACTGGGTGGTCCCTGGGTGGTTCTTAGAGACTCGTTTCTCGGCAGCCACGTCCCAGCAAACACCACTCCCTGAGGGGGAACAACCAAGTGCCGTGGTGGTGGGGACACCCGCTCCACCACCACAACTGTCTGGTTTCCTGTAAAATAAACACATTACTTTATATTTTTAGGGAACACAAAAATGCTGCTATAGCGTTTAAATTTTTCATTCTGAACACTTTTCCAAAACAAGTCACCCCAAAGATGCATTTTGAATACCCTGGTCACATCTTTGGATCTGTAAAATACACCTTTTAGGATGGCACCCTTTAAAATGCAAAGCATATTTGTTCAAGGCAGAAAAACAATCTGACAGTAGCAATGTAGACAGGGTGCATTCAGACACATCTATGTAAATGCGAAAAGTCATAGCATTCACCTCTGAGCTGCTTGTGACTGAACCTGCAGTGACTAGTCTCAGCCAGCCCAGGTAAAACATCATTCCTTCAGACGTGTTGAAAATATTGCAAAGTTGGATGAGTGGAAATGGGGCTGCCTGCCTCCTCACTTCCTCCTCCCTGAACACAGGAGCTCGCTTCGGGCATGGCCTCTTCTCTAGGGAACCATCGTAAGCTTGGTGAGGATACTGCTGATGAAATCCAGGATCGTTCCAGCAGTTGAAAAGCAAGCCCTAGAGGGAAAGTGACATATTTTTGTGCCTATGAATGAGTTGTTGTATTAATCCATCCTTACTGACTGTTTTAGGTGAGTTCTCTCTTTGGCGGCAAATAGATAGGTTTCTCTTAGGCAGAATTAGAAGAAATCAGTGTGGGTGGATTTTTCAGTTCAGCTGTTGTTTCATTCAAATACATGACTCTAAAGCTGATTCAACTTTTATTTCTAGTTGTGCATATTAAAATGATCGATGTCCAAGTAGTAAAGTTTCCAGGGAAACTGACAAGGATTCAATTCAGTTAGTCTCATGTGCTGCTACTTGTTTGGGTAAATCTGAGGGTTAAGTCAACGATGACCAAACCCATCTTGTTGAAAGAACTCATCCTATGCTTGGCTGACCTGGGATGAGTGAGCTGGTTCTAGCCCTGCTGTTTTCACCATTGGAATGAAATTATGCCAGGAGAGACATGGCGCTTTCTTATTGCTGGTGGGTGGGAGATAGTTCGTGCGTGTGTGTGTGTGTGTGTGTGTGTGTGTGTGTGTGTGCACGCACGCATGCGTGTGTATAAAAAGCACTAAAGACCGAATTGATTTCCAAACTCTTGTGTAAAATTTCCCTAACCAAGCAAAGCTGCTTTGACTTAATTTATTTGTTAAATGTTGCACTTTATGTGTGTTTTGTTTTGAGGGGCAGGTAGTAAGGCAAGAGAAGAGGATGAATTCCACTGAAGTGTTTATTTCATAAGAATGACATGTTTGCTTTCATTTACATTTTTAAAGCTTCTTGTGTTTGATTTTTTTTTAACATTGTTGATAGTGCTCAGTGCTATTTGCCATCTGACAGAAAGATCCTTGTAGAGCAGGTTTGACAAACCTTATCAGATAATAAATAACATATGCCATAGATTATAACCTTGCTGTTAATATGGTTGCCTCTGATTTTAGAAGCTAAAATTGGTCCTTAAGAGGATTGCCAGTTAATAAATTGTCATAACCACTATTGTGGTTATGCTGTCTTATGCGACTGTATAACTCTGTGTTTGGAAATTGAACAAAGGTGAGGAATTCTTCCTTTTGGATTTTCTTGGTAATAGATTATTTTAGATTCTTTACAAAGTCATTTTTCCCTGGGCACCCCGTTTCTAATTCTAAAGGGGTCTTTGGCCTGTTCATGTTTCTAAAAGAAACATTCACTTGTAGTTCCATATTTCTTGACCTCTGTTAGGGATTCACGAAGTTCAGTTCACTTTTATTCACAGAGAAAGTTGGCTTTGATGTCTCTTAAAGGTGATTCTGCTAGTTGCTGATCAGCCAGTCAGTCCACCTAGCTTCAGTCTTTACAGGACCGCTAAGCTAACTTTCCTACACTGTGACTAAAAGGCAGATCATTGGAATGGATTATGCAGCATAATCAAATGAATCCCTAAACGTTCCTCTGCTTAATAAGGTAATATCAGGACCATACACTTTATAGAATCACTTTTGTTACAAGCCATATTTATGCAATTTTCAGTTTCTTAGACTACCATTCTTTACATTGTACTCCAGATGTGAAAACCACGTTTGTGAAAGGCTGAGCCTGTGCTGATATTTTTTGGTTGTACGCTGCTTTTTGCTAGAGTGTGTGTGTATGTATGTATGTGTGTGTGTGTTTCTCCTCTATGAATAATTTTATATTTCAAGCCACTTCTTGAAAGTTTACTCTTTGATGCTAACCAGATGATTTCTACAGATAATCTCTCCCTGCAGGATGGTGGATTGTTGAATTAGAGGAATGCTGTTTGGGATATCAACATTTATGGTTGGAGACAAAATATATTAATGCCAAGTCGGTTTTTGTCAGTTACTGGAGAATTCTGTGTAAATGCATCGTCTCTTCCAATGCTGTACAATTTGCCTTGTGGAATGGCAGGTAGTGGGGAAAACAAAAAGTGTGGATTAAGACTTTAAAGGAAATAGTATTATATGATTAAGAAAATTAGAATTTGTAGAAATATTGGGATAAATGAAGTAAAAAGGACTTTCTAGAATGTGGCATCCATCTAGAGAGTTTCTGAAGCCCTACTTTCACAGGGGGAAGTGATTTTCCTGTCCAAAGGCCAGACTAAGCCATCCCCAAGACTCATGGGGAGATTATCACTTCTTTTTTCCTGGAGGAATAACTGAAAGCAAATAAAAATTCTCAACAGTCTCCTTTTGAAGTGCATTTTTTAAGCCGGGCAGAAGACATTTAGATTCTGCCTTTATGACCCAGTAGGGAAGTTGTTTGTTGGCAGGGGGTAGGAGGTAGGGGACTGGGGTAAGATTTCACTTCTAAGTTGTCTCGCACTGCATATCTTAAGCAAGCTACAGGAACCGTCACAGTCTAAAATGTCTTCACTGAACATTAACAGTTTAGACTTTTTAGAAAATCTTGAATAAGGTCAAGGTAACAGCTGAGGGAAGCACCATTCCGTGAAGTCTGCTTACATATTTACAAATCTGTTCATCAGTTTAAATACTTTTCACTGTGTGTGGATATAAGGGGAATAGGGCAATTCTGTAGAATTATCCATGTCTAGTTTGTAAAGTATGTTGTGTGTACTGCAGATGTGTGTTCTCTGGGCTTTATGTATTTGTACAGTAGCTTTCATTAAAAAAAAAAACAACTTGTGGATGAATTTGTTTTGGTGGTGTGAGGGGGAGAATGGCAGTTTGTATCGAGTTATGATGCTGTAATATAGTACATGTAACAAAAGAGCTGGAAGTAACCCTCCCCTGGCCCATGGACAATTTTGGTTATCTTCTAGGTTCTAAAATGAAGATCTATGGATACTCTGGCAGACTGCATGTTGTATAATTTGACAAATACTAAAAGTGGAAAATAAAATTGAATTAAACTTTGGCTGGTCTGTTTTTTCTTATCTGAGTCATCTTAAAGGCACTCTCTCCTTGCAGTCCTCAATACCAGTGTGAGGATGGACCATTTTCTGGCCTCGAAGGAGTTCGTTTCAGGGAGCAGTGGCTCGAATTCAAAGCCTGAGCAAAGTCAACCTTTACCTCTTTGTCCTTTGCTTTGCTTGAATGTCTGTTTTTAACTTTTTCCTTCATTGAGGATCCAAGAAAACCTGACCTTTGTTTCTTCGGCACTGAAAAGATGGCCACTGATGTCAGTAAGTATCTTAACTTTTTAAAAAGTATGATTGAGTTAGTGCGATAGACCAATGTATTAGCTGAATTTCTGAATTTCTTCTTGTCCAAGAAAGGATTTGTTCTAATAATATGTTTTACTTCATGGGCATTCTTCAACTAATGCTTTGGAGCTCTGCATATGTTGAAAGGTTATTGGGATCTTCTGACAATTGTTGGGGTGTTTGAATTCCTGTTTTAACCTACTGATTATTACTGTTTTGTTTATTTGGCTATGCTGGGTCTTAGTTGTAACATGTGGGATCTAATTCTCTCATTGGGAATCAAACTCAGGTCCCCAGCTTTGGGAGCATTGAGTATTAGCCGCTGGATCATAAGGGAAGTCCTGAGTGGAATCTTTAGTTGCAACATGTGAGGTATTTTAGTTGCAGCATGCAAGATCTTTAATTGTGGTCTAAGGGATCTACTTCCCTAACCAGGGGTTGAACCTGGGCCCCTTGCATTGGGAACATGGAGACTTAGCCACTGGACCACCAGGGACATCCTTAACTTTCTGATTATTACAATTAATGTACAGCTCCGAGATCTTCTGAGAGGATGCCAGAGTATGAAGCCACTGGGAAATAACAGCTGGCCGGACACAGGATTATTTCTGTCTGCTCTCTCAGCAAGGAGACTGCCCTACTTTGGGTCACTGACCTGTGGCCATGCATGGCCTTGTGTATGTAAAAACCCTCATTCGATCTTTGTTTGGTTAATGTTGCCTGAGAGCCAGACAGTAAACTGCTTTTATCAATTGAAAGTGGAAAGGTGGATGTCAAATAAAGGGTTCATTGTAGAATTCAGGGCACTGCAAATGACATGCTTTTACGATGTCTTATCCATCTCCTTGAATTTGTCATTCTCCAAAGAACTTGGAAGAGGCAGTTACTAGACTGTTAAAGGTAACTTAAGTAGTAAAACTTCAAATGTGGTGGATGAATATTTAGGCTGAAGCCCATTTATTTTAGATGGGAAAGCAGTCCCCCAAAAGGACCTGATTTATACAGCACATTTCAGTACCACTGGGAGGTGACCTCTAAGTTCCAGGACCAGCGGCTCTGCAATACAGTAGGTCTGCATGAACCCCATCTGTTCCCTGGGTTCCTGCGACCCATCCTCAAGGTTTCCTGTTGCATCGAGCTCTGAGCAGTGTTCAGCCTGTGCCTTGGAAATACTACAGAGCTGGAGCGTCTGTGGGAGAATGTGGAACGGAAGCTATCTGCCGAGGCAATTACTGGTGACGTGTGTATTGGCAGGTTTAATTCCAGCATTTGTGACAGGTTACATCTTGTGATTTGTCTTATGTACATAATAGATTGAACAGGAGTGGGAGGCATCTCTCGGATGACACATCAGATGAAAAAATGCGGGCTCGCTTGACAAAAGGCAGCCTGAGCCATGGGATTTTCACTTTCCCTTTGGTGTTTGGTGGTTCTTTAGCCAATCTGCAGAGCAAACCGATTTCTGTGTGGTTAGTTGGGCTCAAAATAATAAAAGACTTGCAGGTAACCCCTTTGGGTCTTTCTACTTGACAATGCACCGTGGATGCAAAGGTTGGAATCTTCCGCCTGCTTCACTTCCCCAGTGCTGAAGGAGGTTCTATTTGAAGCCCCCTCTGTTTCTGTGTGTGCTTAGTCATGTCTGCCTCTTTGCAACCCCATGGATTGTAGCCCGCCATGCTTTCCGGTCCATGGGATTTCCCAGGCAAGAATACTGGAGTGGGTTGCCATTTCCTCCTCCAGGGGATCTTCCTGACCCAGGGACTGAACCCACATCTCTTGCATCTCCTGCACTGTCAGGTGGATTCTTTACCAATTGGGAAGAACTGCTCTTTCTGGGACCCTCTAAACCTTCACCCCCATGCATGACCAGACTGCAAATCATTCTTGTAGGACAGCTTTTCAAAAAATTGACCTAAAATGATACTTTACTCCTTCAGAATGTATGCCTGAGATGAAAGAGATTGGCAAGCTTGCCAATAATGTGTGCCAGTCCCAGAACCTCACAGTGCTTGGAAAGCCGCAGTTGGTAGTGGATTAAGGTGAGAGCCTCTCCTGGTGGTGTGCCAGATACTGTTTTAAGTGCTTTACATGTATTAATCCATCTAATCCCCCTAATAACTCCATGAGGTAGGCACCATTGTCTCCAGTGGGGAGGGCATGGGCACAGAGAGGTTAATTAACTTGCCCAAGGTCTCACAGCTGGGCGGAGAAGCAAGGATTGCGACCCAGGTGGACCAACCCTAAGGAGTGCACTCTCCACAGCTGATAATACTGCGTCTCAGAGCAGTGCTCTGTGTGTATGTGTGTAGTGAAAATCAGCAACCAGCCTCAGAAATCATCTTGTCAAGAACTTATACAAAGTTTTCTTACTTGGCAACTTTCTGTGCTTTTTCCTTTCATGGGAATCTAAGATCTTACTGTTATTTGAATTACTTCAAGCAATCTAAAACATCTAGGAAAGGATTGTTGTCGTCTGGTCACTAAGTTGTGTCCGACTCTTTTCTAACCCATGAACTGTAGCCCGCCAGGCTCTTCTGTCCGTGGGATTTCCCAGGCAGGAATCCTGGAGTGGGGTGCTGTTTCCTTCCCCAGGGAATCTTCCTGACTCAGGGATTTAACCCACATCTCCTACGTTGGCAGGTGGCTTCTTTGTCACTGAGCCACTAAGCGGTCGAAATAACAGAGAGGCCTCACTTGGAAGTGCAACTGTCACTTGGGTCACGGTTTTCAAACTGTAGGTAGTAAGAATTTCACTTACCCATGTTGACTTCTTTTTCTCTTTTGGATGCTATCTCTGGTTGCATTTAAAAATATACGACCTATATCCCTTGACTTCTCAAGCTAAAAGAAGAGCAGGGTTCTCTTGTCCCAGCTAAGCCAGCTCTAGCAGAAGGCCTCAGGGGGCCCTGGGTGGGTTCCCTCATCCATAGATCTGTGTGAGGCCTCAAAGAAGGCTCTCAGGGACCCATGCTCATAATAATAGCTGCCCCGTACCTCACCTCCAGCCCTGTCATGATGATTAATAGGATCTCATTTTAGTGTTTTAAGTTTTAGCAAAAGTAAACATGCCAATCATACCACACGTGCAAATGCATGTCCAACTACAGAAAGGGGCAGGAACAGCTGTAGTGGGATCCCCCTGAAACCCCCGTTTTATCACAGACTCCCTGTGCTTCTGTCTGAGGATGCCTCTCCTGGGCTCCTGCAGGGTTGGAAAGGGCCGGCCCAAGGCAGATATGTCTAGGTCATGCAATGCTAATTCCTTCAGCCAGTGCCAACCTGGAAACCTGTTAGCCAGACCCCAACCCGCAGCCCTGATGTCCTTGCTACCCTGCAATACCCTCTTTTGAGCAAAATATCCCTGAAGCACTGGCCGTCTGGTAGTGACGCTACTCAGTCATGAAGGAAGGACGGACTTGGGACCTGGACCTGGCTCTACTTTCCAGGGAACCACTCTGGGATGTGGTCAGCCTGTTTAACTGTGCAGCATCTCAACAACCTCATCTCCATACCTGAATCAGGGAGTTTTGTAGCCCCCTGTCCTCCATTCTTCAGTTTATTGTGAGCATCAGTGAGAAACTGTATGTAAGCATCTCATACAAATGCCACTCAAATATATGGGACTGTGACATTGAAATAAAATTCAAAAGGGATAAATCTTTTTGGCTTTATTCAGTGTTTCATGAATCAGGTAGCATCCAATCTAGCAGATAGAAGCTCTAAGGAGATGTACAAAGTGAAAGACTTTTATAGGCAGAAGTTAACAGGAGCAGAGAGGCAAAAAGCAGGTTGGTTATTGCAAGGTCACTTTCCTTTAGGGGATGGCAGGGGCATGTAAGGCAGATGATGTAATGAATGCTGGTCAGGTGATTCCCCATTGCCTGGTTTAAGATTCCATTTCTGGGAGAGCCAAAACTGAAATTAAGTCCCATTTTTGGTTTGGTGACGTGGGACTTTAAAGTGACTCCATCAGGGGCCTGTTGCCTTGTTTTTGATAGTTATTATCAAATACTTCCCAAGTGAAGGTGTTTTTTCCTTGGACACCAGCTAAGCCTTCACCTAGCATCACAGATACTTTGAGCAGGAGAGAAGACTGTGAGATCCTGGGAATCATTGGATTCTACCAGTGAAATGGAATCTCACTGGAGCTGTCTGGTTAGGGCCCTTGCTTTCCCTACTGCTCCACCCTCATTTTTTTGGGGGGAAAGTCTGCTCTTAGGCTATTTCATGGGGAGAGAACCTCCTGAGAACTGCAGTGAGTGGGGTTTGAGGCTGGTTTCTATCTCTGTGCCTGGTGGCTGTTCCAAGGACTCCTGTAAGTACTCCCCACTCAATGTCCTGACACCAGATCATGAGTCAAGTCTATTCAGACTCCCAGCAATTATAGCTAGTGCTAAGAGCCTACAACCCAGAAGCATCTTTGTAGGAGCAACATACAGGAGCAGCTGCCACCTCCATGTGATGTACTCAGAGCCTGCTGCAAAAATGTGAGCATTCATTAAGTTTTCTGCAAAGATTTAAGCACCTACTTTGTACTCAGCATTGTTTTCAGAGATGGAGAGAGGTGGTATATGACACAAAGTCTTCATTTTCTTAGAGGTACATTGTAAACCAGTGAACAGCACTTTCTAAAATGATTCGGTACATTTGAATGCTATAAACAGAACAGGGTACTGTGATACTACGTGGCTTGGGTGGTCAGGGACGGTTCCGTGAATGAAGGAAGGAGCCAGCCTTGCAAAGATCTGGAGACAAATCCAAACAGAAGGAACAGTAAGTGCAAAGGTCCTGTAGCAGATTTTGCTTGGTGTGTTCATGGTACTAGAATTCTGATTTTACACTAAGAATTTTCTCCACACTGTTATTTTAGTTCCTCATTTAGCAAATTAAAAAGATACGTATGTTTGTGTTGATTTCAGAAGAAGTAAATTTAGAATAATCAAGATCCTCTTTGCTTAGTTTACAAATACAAAGACAAAGGCATTTGGGCATTTTTGTAGCCGACAACTCTGTAAACAGACCCATGCATCTGTGGCCCACGCTTCAGTGCTCGCTCTGAAACAAGCTAAAGAGGGCAAGCTCATCCCCAGCTGATAGGTTTTAGACAGCCAAGCGGGTTCACACTGATCCACAGTCCTCCAGAGGTTACAAGACAATACTGAGGGACAAATATGGAAAAGCTGACTTGCTGCCCAGCCTCAGTCTAGCATAGGCCTGAGGGGCCAGCTGTGTCTTTGTACATTTCTCAGGGAAATGGCACAGCCACAGCCAGCCACGTGGGAAATTTTTCCTGCTTGCCTTGTATTTGAGAGGTGTGCTCAGCTCACTGTCGGAAGGTTATTTCAACTTTTTGCTACATCAGGACTTTGTGATTGGTGAACATTAAAACCCCAAAGACATGCACGCATCCTTGGCTGCCCTTGGTAAGGACGGAGAGAACCTCACCGGTCAGGATGAGAATATTCTGGGTTTTGTCTGATCCTTCTTGGGCTGACCTTTTTGGGCATTCCTGAAACATAGCCACTCTTGCTGCAACTGCCACCTGCCCTGTTCTTGCTTCAGACTCAGCACTTGCCAAGACTGGCCCCCAAAGAAGCATGTCCCCCGTAGGCCTCACGCACTGAAATGGCACCAGACCTAAGTCCTCTATTTCAGGGTCTGATTAGCCTGTGGCTTTAGAATATGGGACAAAACCGACATTTTTGTAGGATGTCACTTGGGAGTGTTAGCTGAATAGCCTCAGCTGTTCAAATAGCAGCACTAGATACGACTTGTGTGGAGGGGGTGTGCGGAGGGGGATGGCTAGACTGAGGGTTGTGGGTGCTGGAGGGGGGTGTCCTGGCAAGACAGGTTTAGGCTCCTTTAAGATGTAAAGAGCTAGCCCTCAGGTAACTGCACATGTTACTTTCCTTGTGAAAGAAGGCTGTTTTGTTCGCTGAGTGCTCCTTGTGTGCAAAGCTGGGTTGTGCAGGGAGAAACATTTCTTTCCCTTGGTTTGGGTGGGGTGAGGGCTTGGCTGATTGGCAGATGTGGGCTGGAAGGTGATTCCAAGTGAGCTGAACCCTGGGGCTGCTTCTCACCTGAGAGATGAGAAGGTTGGATGCTATCAGTTTCCTAGGCTCACCGGTTGGTAAGTAGCACCTGAACTGCTTATCCCACAACCTCTCGGCCCTCCTGAATCAGACTTCTCGGGTGCAGTGGTTTGCACCTTGAATAGGCCTCCTGGTGAACCTCCTTCTCAGGAATGTCTGCCGTTTGTGAGGGTTCACAAGTCTTCCAGTCCTAAAACCGCTGGCTAAGTTTGGAAGACAGTGATTCCTAACTGGTCTTGAGACCCTTATATTTTTGCAAATATAAGGACAGTTGTGCATGCTCTCTTAAGGAAAAACTGTAAGACATAGACTACTGAGTCCAGGTTCAAGGTTTGTGATTCCTTGATGAATTCCCGCTCTGAAGTCAACTGTGAAAAGAAAATCTAAGCACCTGACATCATGTGCAGCACAGAGTAGCTGCTCACTGAAAGTTAGCTATTCCTTTCATGTCTCCAGCTTCTTCCTATGATATACTAATATTATCTTCATTTTATAGATGAGGAAACTGGAGCATAGTGAGATTCATAAACCGTGACTGGATTTTAACCTAAATGGTCTGATTCCAGAACCAGTGAACTTAAAATTCTGGGTTACCTAATAAACTGATTCTTAGATTTGCCTGCCTGAATCCATGGTTCTTTCTGATCCTAGTAATTCTGATCACTTCCACACCTCTCCCATGTTAGTTGTAATTAATCGAGCAGTTATTGTGTGCCGGGAATTCTCCTAGGTACTTTATATGCAATGTTTCATTGAAAAATGTGCACAGAAAATGGTGTACCATGTTAATGTACATACTGAGTGCTATGTAAAAGTAGGAAAAATTAGGAAGGTAAATATATTCCAAGGTTCAGAAAATTGGAATTATTTCCTCTCTGGATAGTTTCTCTTCCATTATACTATCAAAGATCTAGAGACGGAAAAGAACCTGAAGATTTCCTAGGTCAGATATCCTTTTCCTAGGGATCACAGCTATTTGCAAGGATTAATTTAGTTTAGATTCTCCAGGAGTCCATCAATGGTTTGGTCTTTATTTTCAGCACTATAATGGCTAGCAGATATCAGCCGGCTCTCTTGGCACTGGCAGGCTGAGCACCATTTATTGAGCAGGTGCTTTGTGTGGCCCTGTGCTCATGTACTTCAAGTATATTCTTTCATTTAACCTCACAGTGGTATCAGCCCGTCATATTTTGGATACCCCTTTCAAGTAAAGAACTTCAAGCAGACAGCATGTCTGATTTCATAGATACACATTTCTCAAGCAGGAGAAATGTATAACTGAGGAAGATGCTTAGGGCTCCTCACAAGCCCAGAGGGGAGAGAGAGAGAACAGGAACACCAGAGCACAACTTGCATTTACTTTCCTGATGATTCTCAGGTTAGCCCAGCCAAGATCACACACAGAGTGGGAGGATCCTAAATCACAGGGGATCACACGCTCCACTGACTGAAACCAACATGCAAGAAGGGCTGGGTTCATGTCATGTGGGTGAGACCCAGAGGGATTCCTGGGCTCAGCCTCACCTACTAGTGCCAGTGGCTGTCCCAAGGGCAGGCGCCTTCACAGTCCTGAGAGGGACACCAGCCTCCCCACCCACCATGGAGGGAGCGCACACTGGGTGGGGTATCCTCTGTGGCTTTTTTCTGGGTTGGCCTTGCCCAGTGCAAAGTGGCCAGCCAGGCCATACCACATCTTAAACACCCATCTGTGCAGGACTCACTGATGAAGGGACATGGGGTCCAGGCCTTGAGAGTGTTGAGCCTATTGTTCCAGGGACGGGTGGCCTTGACATCATCTTAACAGCCTCCAGTTATGGCTTCTGAGGTTTAATGTGCAGTCATTGAAGAATATAGAAATAGTTACAAGGAGGAATAGTCTCTATACAACTTTAAAGTTGTACAGTGTTTCCTGTAGTGGGCTTGAAATGGATTTCTTTAATGAGTCTGGAAATTAACATGTTAATAGCATCACACATCATCTCCTGGGTGTTTGTGTGTGAGAAGACTATTCGTTTGTTCAATGAAACACTTAAGAAATATACCACATTCTTTCTATCCTATTCTAACATGTCTTTATTTTTGAAACTGTCAGGGCCTCAGTAAATACAAATGGCTCAGGTCACATCCGACCTTTGAGAAGCTGGGAAAGGCCGTGGATTAGAGAACTCAGAGCAAACCCAAGCCCCATTTCTGCAGAAGGTCAAGACTTCCCATCCACAGGTCCCCCCCACTCAGCTCTGCTATCAGCTGTGGGATGTCAGGTCAGTTGCCCAAACTCTGGGCTGTGCCTGAACAGGGTGGGGCTGGCAGGACAGCATTGTATGTCCGAGTTCTTCTGCCTGTAACATCTTCAGGAGGTAAAGATTTTCTCAACAGCTTCCAAAGGTGCCCCTAAGACCTTTGCAGACCTCTCACAAGTCAGCTTCTGGACCGGCATTGGGAGGGAGGTAAGCAGTACAGAGAGGATGGGTGGTCCGGAAGCCAGGCAGCTTGACTCTGGGCTCTCTGACAAAGTGGGAGGGGGGACAGTCGGGCAGACTGGCCAGGGGGGGACCAGTAAGAGGCTGGTCACGCCTCAGTTATTCATCAGCCATTAACTGAGCACCTGCTCTGCCCTTGGTCTGTTCACCTCTAATGATTCGTCAAGGACAGGAGAGTTTGCTGCCCCACCTGGGGCTTACTGTCTCCAGGTGGGGAGGACATCACTATCTGAAATGACCTTATTTATAGTTTAAAGTCATTATTTTAAAAAGGGGGAGAATCATCTGAAGTGCGGATGGGCGGGCAGAACGGTTAGAAAAGGCCTTTCTGAGCTTTCCAGTTCTGAATTTGCCCTTGGCCCCATCAATTTCACCCTGAGAATCTCGGTTCTTGATTTCTAAGTCCACAAAGAGAAGGACTGGCCTCTCCTTTTCCTGTTCAGGGGGTTCCGGCTCCCACGCTCCGTGATCCATTTCCCCAGTGGGCCAGGCTGTGTGGAAACGGGCCGGGTCCTGGCTCCCCGCCCCTCTCCCGCACTAACTGTCCCAGGTGTCACTTATTACGCGGCCGCGCGGGCCCCCCTTCCACCCCGCGGAGGATCGCGAAGGAGTCCCGGGCTGCTGGCAGCGGGCGGGGCCCACCTGTCCCGGCCCTGCCCCGCCCCTTCCCGGGCGCCCCAGGTGGCTCGGGGCGGGGAGGAGCCGCACCCCGCCCCGTCCCTCCCTGCGCGGCCACACCAAGGCCGGCCCGCAGCGAGCGCGCTCTGCGCTAGGGCTGGGACCTGAAAGCCGGGAGCCGGGAGCCGGGCTGGCGCGCGGAGGCCCGGCGAGCGCGGCGGCGCAGGTGAGCGGGACAGGCGCACCGCGCTGGGGGCGGCGGGCCCCCGAGCCTGGTCCCTGCGGGGCCGCGCGGCCGCGGTGGGCAATGCGGGCGCCCCTGCCCGGCGCCGCTGGGGAGCCGGGGCGCCCGGGGCGCGGCACAGCTGAGGGGTCGGGGTCGCGTCGCCGCCTGGGGGCGAACAGATGCGAATATCTGCCCGGGACCAGGCTGGGGTGGGCGCGGGGACATGATCCGGCTGCGCCGGTCTCTGAGCGGCCTGGGCAGTGCGGAGCCAGGGTTTGCGGGGCGCTGGTGGGGAGAGGTGGGGGACCGGCTGCTGCGGAGAGCGCGGGGCTGGGCGGGGGGTTCGGCCGCGGGGGAGACCGGGCGAGCTCCCGCCTCTCTCTCGGCGGCGCTTCCCGGGCCCGCGCAGGTGCCGCGGCTCCTTCTGCCCGGGTCTTTACTTCTGGCGCGGGTGTTGAGAATCCGACAGACACCTGGGTTAGTTACCTGCGGCTTCCAGAAAACTGGGTATGCGAGGCTGCTCTGATTGCAGGCGGCCGAGGTTGTCAGGGTCCATCCAGGTCTGTGTGTCCTGGGGCGCTGTCGGTGTTGGGGTGGAGGCGGAGGGTTGCGCTCCATCTCCCAGGCCCTGGCCATCAGAGCGATAAAGTGGAAAAGGTGTAGAATTTAAATTCTAGTTAGTAGCTGTGTGACCTCGAGCAAGTTACTTAATTTCGCTGATTCTGTTTGCTCAGAGGTAAGAAGGGTATTATAATCATCACAACAGTTAAGTTATAAGATATTTGTAAAATCCATAGTAGATTGCTTGATGAGAATTCTCTCCATTTTTTTCTGTATCTAGTTAATGTAACACTTTGTGCCTCCCAGAGGTTCAAATTCATTTCTGAACAGAAAAGAAACAGACGAGGTTCAGATTACCCTCCTTTAGGAGGAAAGGCGGTGATGGTGGTGTGTGTTTTGTTCCCGGAGAAGGCAATGGCACCCCACTCCAGTCCTCTTGCTTGGAAAATCCCATGGACGGAGGAGCCTGGTAGGCTGCAGACCAGGGGTCGCTAAGAGTCGGAGACGACTGAGCGACTTGACTTTCACTTTTCACTTTCATGCATTGGAGAAGGAAATGGCAACCCACTCCAGTGTTCCTGCCTGGAGAATCCCAGCGACGGGGGAGCCTGGAGGGCTGCCGTCTATGGGGTCGCACAGAGTCGGACACGACTGAAGCGACTTAGCAGCAGCAGCAGGCCTCCTCCAGGCTATCTTAGTTGCCACCACCATCCTAGAAGCCAAGTTTTGAGAAGTGACAGCGCCCAGGTCCTGAATGTAGAAGGGATGGTAACAGTTTGTTTTCAACATTATTGACTGTATTTGTCAGAATTCTTTTCTTTGGGTTGTGTTTTAGTCACTTGAAAATCGCCTTATGCTATATTGAAATTGCGGAGAAGGCGATGGCACCCCACTCCAGTACTCTTGCCTGGAAAATCCCATGGATGGAGGAGCCTAGTGGGCTGCAGTCCGTGGGGTCACGACTTAGCAGCCAGCAGCATATTGACACTGACTGAGTCACATAAATGAAAAGGCTGAGGGTTTCATCTGCAGGCATAGCTTGATCCAGGGCACACATAAGGTGGCATGGCTATTTCTCTCTCTCGTGTGTATCTTAGCTCTTTCCCCGCTATGTTGACTGCTTCTTCGTATGGCGTGATAAAAAGCACTGGTACCTTCAGGCTTGTCTCTTCCTTTGTGGGAGGGGAAGGGGGGGATGTCTTTCTCTTCTTCCATCTCCTCCATCCTAACAGATCTTATCGATATACTAAACTAAAACTGGGCCAAGCCATCTCCGTGGACAGGGAGTGGGTTTTCACCATAAGAGTGGGTACTTTGCTCAGGTGCCACTATGATAGACAGCTGCACCCCAGCTTCCGGGGATTGGACAAGGATAGTTTCCAGGCAGATAAAAATAGGACCTGTTCATTGTACTGTCCCAGCCTTTGCTCACCACCACCTAAAGGAAGTCTTTGGTAGAATGCAGACAGCCTATGTGCCATATTCCATCTGTCAGTTGTCAAGGCTTATCCAAGGCATGGAAGGCGTCCTGCATATTCATCCTTTGATTTCTTATTTTGTTGTTTGCTTGTTGGTTCATTCATTCATTCGGCATTTAGTAAGTGCCCAGTGTATGGCAGGGCCTCTGCCAAGGGTGAAAATGTTTGCTTTTGAGAATTTCACAGTTTAGTTGGAGAGTTTCACAGTTTAGTTCACAGATGTGCAGATAACAGAGTCTGTGACTGTTTAACTATCTGGGGACAACCAAAGCCTTCCCAAGGAAACTAGTTGAGCTCTGAATTAGAGATAAGTAGAGCTGCTCTAGGAGGAAAAGTTGGAGGGACTTCCCAGGCCAAGTGGTGGGTACTCTCTGTTGTAAGTAGCATTGTTTAGGTTATGTGACTGTTTGCTTAAGAAGTCTAGAGGTGGGTGGTTCAAAACAGCCACAGTTTGGGGTTGGCTTCTTGAAGATTCTCTAGGTTTCTGTCCTGCCACAGGGTGACTGGAGCTCCATCATGCCTTCACATGCTAACATCTAAAACAAAAAGGGAGGGAGAGGGCTTGCTTTTCAGTGATTATCTAGACAATGAAAGTCATAATTCCTCAGAAGTTCCCTATGTCGCTGGCCAGAATGGTCATATGTCCATGCTCAACCATCAATGGAGAAGGAGGCGAGGGTGGCTGTGATTGGTGTGGCCAAGCTGTGCTCTGGAGCTGGGGGAGGGTCACCTTCCCTGAGCACATTGGTGTCAGAATTCTGTTAGCTAGGCAGAAAGCGAAACTGCCTGTCGGGCTGTTAGTAGGCAGTCATCCGAGTCTCCCAGAGGTGGTGACAGATGATGAAAGACATGGCCTTGTGGGCAGACAGGAGAAGCTCAGGACAATAGGAGACGTCGAGGGTGTGGCCGAGGGAGGGAAGGGGCTGGAGGTGCTGGTAGAGACAAGAAAACCACTCTGGGCATCACTAAGAAGCCTAAATCTCGGTCCCATCCCTCAAAGAACTTACGCCTAGAACCTGGTGAAGTGTTTGAATCTTTCATACGTTCATAGTGACGGCAATGGTGGCTCACTCTATTAGGTAATTGTGGGGTGGTTTAGGTGGAGGAGTTTAGGGCCGGGCTGAGTATAGTTAGCAAACCTCCCACCCCCCAGCACCCGGTCACCCTCTCCTCATCCCTTATTGGGAACATCTGCTCTCAGTCAGGGCTTTTCAGTGTTGTTACCTGTCTTCAAACTAACAGCTGGTATTCGGTGAAGATGCAGTTAGCGGCGGGTCCGGGATGAGAGACCGATTCTCCTGATGATAGTCCAGCGAGTGGATACTTAATAACTCTGTTCAGTAGGAAACCAGCGTCTACTGTCCACTGCTTTTGGAGCATTTCGCCTGTTTTCGTTGAAGTTTGAAGTGAGCTGCTGTTTGTTTCCATTTGACATGGTGGACACCGTGGGTGTTTGGCGTCAGATTGGGCCACCAGGGTGCTACTTCTCATGACCCTTCATCCTCAGTATCTACTTAGCACAGAACTTGGCAGAAAGATCTAGTCACTAATCCTGGAAGAAAGGAGGGAGTGGAAGGTAGCATATTTTGTTGTTTCCGTCAGCAGTCCTGCCCAGGATCCCTGAAAGAGTGTGAGGGGATGAAGTCGGAGATGCCTTGGGCAGTCAATTCATTCATACATGTTTATTGAACACCCACTGTATGGCAGACACTGCTCTGGGGGTACAAAAAAAAAAAGTATATGAGAAGGACAAAGTCTGTGTTCTCATGGAGCTCACACTTTGCTGGAATGAGGTATATTTGTTTTGTCTCCTGTGTCAGGTGATGAGAAGTCCCATAATGAAAAATAGGTTAAGAGAAGACTGCAGTAGTAGTTGGAAACAGCTGTGCGCAGTGCTGGAACTCATCAAGGTTTAGTATCTCTCTGGTTTCCAGCAGAGAAATGTGGCTTGTGCAGGTATGGTGTTGGGGAAAAAAGACCTTCACGTGGAGGAAGAGGATTACATATTGAATAACTTGATCTTAAAGAATTTGTTTCATGCAAAATCTCTTTGTTTGCTATACCTCACATTATCCCCAAAACGTGATTTTTAATGACTTAACAAAACATGGTGCCAGGTGACGAAATAAGTGAAGAAATATGAGCAAAGGGAAAATAAGGGTCATTTCTTTCATCATTGTGTTCCATAATTGTTTAGATTTGGTAGCAGGGGAAGAAAGAAGTAGGGTGATTAAAAATGATTCATACTCAGGGTTCATTATTTAAAAGGTGACAGTGTAAAGTTTCGATGTCCCAAAGTTATAACTCATTTGGGTGTGTGTGAAAAGAGCTAGTTTTATTTGATAGGAAAAAATAGTCTCTTTATTAAAGTTGTGCATGCAAATTATCTTCTGAGTTCAAAGAAAATTAATAGTATTATTTTTAAGGCCAGTTTAAAGTGCCCAAAGGTTAACAGAGATCAAAAGCCTAATTCCAAAATCAAAGCAATATAGTATAAAAAATTAGTGAGAAGTTGAGTTTGGTCTGATTACTAGCTGGGAAAAATATACAGATTCAAATAAAAATTTATAAAATAGAAGTGTTATGCAAAGGTAATTTTGATTACCTATTTTTATTGGGTTGTTTGTTTTCTTATTGAGTTTTGAGAGTTCTTTACATAATCTGGGCTTCCCTAGTGGCTCAGATGGTAAAGAAACTGCCTGCAATGTGGGAGACATGAGTTCAGTCCCTGGGTCAGGAAGATCCACTGGAGAAGGAAATGGCAACCCACTCCAATATTCTTGCCTGGAGAATTCAATGGACAGAGGAGCCTGATGGCTACAGTCCACTGGGTCATAAAGAGTCAGGCATGACTGAGTGACTAATACTAATACTACGTAATCTGGATATATATCTTGTGTCAGAAATTATTTTCAGAGAAATTCTCGCAGCCTGTGCCAATCTTTTTATTCCCATAGCAGTGTCTTTCTTAGGGCAAAAGGTTTTAAACCTTGGTAAACCAATTGATCAGTCTTTTCTTCTGGAAGTTTTCTACTGCATTTTCTTCACAGTTCTGTGTTTTACATTTAGATGTAGGATTCATTTGGGGTTAATTTTTGTGTAATATGTAAACTTTGAGTCAAGCCATTTTTTTTCATAGCATGTGGAATTCTAGTTCTTTCAGCACAATTTGTTGAAAAGACTGTTTTTTCCCTATTGAGTTGTCTTGCTATTTTGTTGATAATCAGTAAGGTTATAATCAAAGGTTTATTTTGGGATTGCCAGTTTTATTCCATTGATCTTAATGCCTACTTTGTACCACCAGTACACTGTCTTGATACTGTGACTTTATAATAAATTTTGAAAGTCCTCCGATTTTATTCCTTTTCAACCTCGTTACGACTCTCCTAGTTCCTTTGCCTTTTCATGTAAGTTGTAGAGATCTACAAAAAATCCTGCTGGGATTTTGAGTGGGATTGCGCTGTATCTATAGATTCATTAGGAGGAACTGACATCTTAGAATATTGAGGGTTCCCGTCATGAACACAGTATGGCCTCTCTCTCTATTTCTGGTTTTATTTTTCTATCAGCACTCAGTAGTTTTCAGGATATAGATCTTCCACGTGTTTTGTTAGATTTATACTCAAGTGTTTCACTTTTGATATTGTTTTTGTTGCTCATATACAGAAATACAATACATTTTGTATGTTGACATTGTATTCTGTTACCTTGCTAAAGTCAGTTATTGTTGTAGGAGGTTTATTTGTAAATTCTTTGGGATTTTTTACATATGCAGTCATATCATCTGTGAATAAAGACATCTTTATTTCTTCCTTTCCAGTCTGGTTGCCTTTTATTTCTTTTTCTTGACTTAATCAACTGGTTAAGAATTCTAGTTGAATGTTGAATAGGAGTGATGAGAGAATGTCCTTGTTTCTTATAATAAGGGCGAAATAATCTTTCACGATGAAATATGGTGTTAGCTGAGTTTTCCACCTGAGGTTAAGGAATTTCCCTTTTATTCTAGTTTACTGAGTTTTTATTATGGATGGATTTTTAATTTTGTTGAATACTTTTTTCCCCATCTGTTGACAGGACCATGTGATTTATTCATATTCACTGTGGTGAGCTCAGTTCAGCTCAGTCGTGTCCGACTCTTTGCGACCCCGTGAATCGCAGCACACCAGGCCTCCCTGTCCATCACCAACTCCTGGAGTTTACCCAAACTCATGTGCATTGAGTCGGTGATGCCATCCAGCCATCTCATCCTCTGTTGTCCCCTTCTCCTGCCCCCAATCCCTCCCAGCATCAGGGTCTTTTCCAATGACTCAACTGTTCGCATGAGGTGGCCAAAGTATTGGAGCTTCAGCATCAGTCCTTGCAATGAACACCCAGGACTGATCTTCTTTAGGATGGACTGGTTGGATCTCCTTGCAGTCCAAGGGACTCTCAAGAGTCTTCTCCAACACCACAGTTCAAAAGCATCAATTCTTCAGCACTCAGCTTTCTTCACAGTCCAACTCTCACATCCATATGTGACCACTGGAAAAACCATAGCCTTGACTAGATGGACCTTTGTTGGCAAAGTAATATCTCTGCTTTTGAATATACTATCTAGGTTGGTCATCACTTTCCTTCCAAGGAGTAAACATCTTTTAATTTCATGGCTGCAATCAGCATCTGCAGTGGGTTACACTGATTGCTTTTCAACTGTTGAAATAGCTTTGTGTTCCTAGGATAAATCCTACTTGATTGTGATGTATTTTTGGAAGAGACTCTGTAGGACTGCTGTTATTTCTTCCTTCAGTGTTTGGTAGAATTCATTAGTGAAACCATCTTGGCCTAGAGTTTTCTCTGATGGAAGGTTTTTAAACTACAAATTTAACTTCTTTAGTAGATATAGGACAATTCTGGCTACCCAGTTTTTCTTGATAAGTTTCAATTGTTTTATTTTCCAAGGAGTTGGTCTTCTTCACCTAAGTTGTCAAATTTATGGATATAGAATTGTTTGTGGTATTCTTCTATTATCCATTTAATGTCTTTGGGGTCTGCAGTGATGTTCCCCGTTTCATTTAAGATACTGGAAATTTGTGTCTTCAATAATTTTCTTAGTCTCTCTAGAAGTTTATCAACTTTATTGACCTTTCAAAGATCCAGACTTTAATTTCATTGATTTTGTATCTTTTTCTGTTTTCTTTTTTTTCCTCCAAGCTTATTTATTTTTAATTGAAGGAAATTTTGTTTTCAATTTTATTGATTTCTGTTCTAGTTTATTTCCTTCCTTCTCCTTGCTTTGGGTTTAATTTATACTCCTGTTTTCTTAAGGGGTAAGCTCCTATTACTGATCTGAGACTTTTCCTCTGTTTTAATATAAGCATTTAGTGCTGTAAATTTCCCTTTCACCACTGCTTTAGCTGCATTCCACAATTTTGATATGTGTATTTTCGTTTATTTAAATTAAAATATTTAAAATTTTTCTTTGAGACTTCCTCTTGACTCATGTGTTATTTTAAAGTATGTCATTGAATTTTCAAGTACTTGGGAATTTTCCCCAAAGTCTTCCTATTACTGATTTCTAGTTTAATTCTATTATTATCTCATAATTTGCGTGATTTTTATTCTAAGTTTGTTCACATTTATTTTATGGCCCAGAATATGGTTTATGGTGAATGTTCAGTTGAAAATATTCTGCATTCTTATTGCTGGTTCGAATGTTTGGGAAATATTAAGTTGTCTGATAAGTTTGTTCAGGTCTCTTATGTTCTTATTGACTCTCTATCTACTTCTTTTATCGATAAGAGAAGCATGTTAGACTCTCCAACTACAGTTGCGGATTTTAAAGTTTCTTTCAGTTCTATCACAGTTTTTGATTCACGTATCTCGACCATTTATTCTTAAGTGCAACTTTAATAATGTAATAGTCAGTTATTTTACCAGTGAAAGCAAGTTTATTCAGATGTAGTTAGAGGAATTGCAATTCAGAATATGTGAACTATGGTGGGCCATATGCAAATCGAAAGAACGTGGAAAGGAAACTTGCTTTTATAGGAAAAAGCAGAAACTTGAGAGGGGCTCTAATAACCAAAGAGTTTTTTTGTAGTAAGCCGAGAGTCCGTTGTGTGGAGGCTTCTCATCGGTTGTATTGCTATAGTCCCTGACTGGGCTGTCCTCCAGAGTGAAGTTTTCTTGTCTCTGCTGTATAGTAGTCAACACCTTCCTGTTTGTAGTTAATTCATGATGTGTGGTAGGGAGTGGGAGTTCCCCCTACAGGTCTGTCTCAACTCCAGTTTTAGCTGTGCGTGCTAAGTCTCTCTAGTCGTGTCCGACTCTTTGTGGCCCCATGAACTGTAACCTACCAGGCTTCTCTGTCCATGGGATTTCCCAGGCAAGAATACTGGAGTGGCTTGCCATGCCCTCCTTTGGGGAATCTTCCCCACCCAGGGACTGAACCTTCTTCTCTTATGTCTCCTGCATTGGCAGGCGGGTTCTTTACCTCTACTACCCCCTGGAAAGTCAGGTTTCTTAAATTCCATAGTGGAAACAGTCTTAGGATTACGTCCTCTTGGAAAACTGGTCCTGTTCTCATTATATAATATTCCTCTTTATTCATGTTATAACTCCTTGCTCTGGGATCTACTTTGGGTGTTGATAATATAGCTACTCCTGCTTTCTTTTGCTTAGTGTTTGCATCCATATCTTTTCATGTTCTTTTTTTTAATTTTATTTTTTGTTTGGAGGAAAAGTGCTTTACAGTGTTGTGTTGGTTTCTGCCATACAACAACACAAATCAACTGTAATTATACACTTCTTGGTCCCCCTTCACCTCCCCACCTCCCTGCCCCTGTCCCACACCTCCAGGTCATCACAGAGCACTGGGCTGGGCTCCCTGTGTTATAAAACACCTTTTTACCAGCTATCTGTTTTACACATGATAGTGTATATATATATGTCTGTGCTACTTTTTTTCTATTCATTCCACTCTCTCCTTCCCCTACTATGTCCACAAATCCACTCTCTATATCTGGGTCTCCATTCCTTTTCTGCAAATAGATTAATCAATGCCATTTTCTAGATACCGTATATTCATATATGTGCTAATATATGATATTTGTTTTTCTCTTTCTGACTTACTTCACTCTGAATAACAGACTCTAGGTTCATTCACCTTACTATAACTGCCTCAAATTCATTCTTTTTTTATGGCTGAGTAATATTCCATTGTATATATGTGCAACATCTTCATTCATCTATCAATGGACATCTAGGTTGCTTCCATGCTGTTCTTTTAATTTTAACCTGCCTGTGTCTGTATATTTAGACCTCAGATAGTTGGATCTTCCTTTTTAAATGAATCTAACAGTATCTGTCTTTTAGTTAGTGTGTTAGACTATTCATATTTACTGTGGTATTAATATGGCTTAATTAAAAACTTACCACCTTGTTATTTTTCCACTTGTTCCATTTTCCCCTATAATTTGAGCATTTATGTTTCTCTTTTGTCTCTACTTTTTCATGCTTCTTTAACATTTTTAGTGATTGCTTTGATTGTTTATATTTGTAAATTCTTAATTAGAGTCTACGTTCAAGTAATATTACACTGTTTCACATGTAGTCTAAGGACCTTGCAGCAGTATATTCTGAATCCTTCTTTTCCATCCTTTGTGCTATTATTATCATTTTTTTTCTATGTGTGCTATAAGCAAAGCATTGGTACTCTTTTTGCTTTAGACTAGGGGTCAGCAAACCTTTTTTGTAAAGGTCCAGAAAGTGAATATATTGCTCTGAGGTCATATCTTGTCCCTATTCTATGTTCTTCTTTTCTTCTTAAACAACACTTTGAAAACATAAAAACCATTCTTTGCTCATCAGTTCAGTTCAGTCGCTCAGTCGTGTCTGACTCTTTGGGACCCCATGAATCACAGCACGCCAGGCCTCCCTGTCTATCAGCAACTCCCGGAGTTCACTCAGACTCACGTCCATTGAGTCAGTGATGCCATCCAGCCATCTCATCCTCTGTCATCCCCTTCTCCTCTGCCCCCAATCCCTCCCAGCATCAAAGTCTTTTCCAATGAGTCAACTCTTCGCATGAGGTGGCCAAAGTACTGGAGTTTCAGCTTTAGCATCCTTCCTTCCATTCCTTTTCCAGGGGCTCTTCCCAACCCAGGGATCAAGTCTGCATCTCCTGTGTCTCTGGCATTGGCAGGTGGATTTGTTACCTCTGAGTCACCAGGGAATCCCTAAAATAGACTTTGGGCTGGATTTGGTTTGCAGGCTGTAGTTTTCTGACTCTTGCTTAAAACATTCAGTTACCTTTTATAGCAATTAAAAATAAAGAATTGTATTTGACTTTTGTTTATTCTATTTCTAGCACTTAAATAGGTCCAAGTTTCTGTCTGACATCATACTCCTTCTGCCTATAAAACCTCAGTATTTATTGTAGTGTAGGTCTCTTGGCAATGAAGTCTCTCAGTTTCTTTTGGCCTATTGCAGTTATTTCTTGTTCACTTCGGAAAGATATCTCCCCTAGGTAAAGAATTCTGGGTTGACACTTTTTATACCTTTCAGCACTTCGAAGTTGTTGCTTCATTTTCTTGCCTGCATACCTTCTGACAAGCTGTCTTCTGTAATTCTTATCTTTGTTCCTTTGTATATAATGTTTCATTCTCCCCCACTGCATTTGAGATTTTGTTTTGTTTTCAGTTGTCAGCTGCTTTAATAAGGTATGTCTCTGTGTGTGTATGTATACACATGCACGCACATGCTTGGTATTTATCCTCCATGCTGTTTTTGAGCTGCTTGTTTCTGTGGTTTTGTATCTGTCATTAATTTTAGAAAATTCTCAGCAGTTATTTCTTCAACTATTTCTTCTTCTTTCTCCTTCTGAAATTTTGACTACACCTACATTAGGACTTTAGGTATTAGTCCACAGCTATTGGACACTTTGTCTTGTTTCTACTGTTGAGTGTTCTTCATTTCTGTTACTGCGTTTGGCATTTCAAGCATTTCCATTTGATTATGTCTTACAGTTTCTGTGTTAAAATTATACATTTGATCTTTCATGCTGTCTGCCCTCTTTTCCACTAGCATCTCTGACCATTGATTATGGTTACTTTGAATTTGGTGTGTCTGATATCTTCCCCGTCTGTGTTGCATCTGAGTCTGGTTCTGTTAGTGGCTGTGTCTCTTGGCGGTGCTGTTTTTTCTTTTTGTATGCTCTGTAATGTTTTGTCAAGACACAAACATCTTGTGTAGGACATGAGAGACTGAGATAGTTTTCATGCTTGGAAATGGGAATGCCTCTCTGTTTCCATTAGGCCTTTAGTGTGGGGAGTTGATCAGTCTGCTTGGGAGTTGACTAGATTCGAAATTTGTTATGGGTGTACTTCTTTCTCCCCAGTGCTTCCTCAGCTTCCTCTAGCAAAACCTGGAGTTTAGAGTTGGGGCTGGTTTGCTGCAGGGCTTGTCTCACTGTTTCAGGGTCAGCCTTCAGTCTTCCTTGTGCCCTGTGCCTCAGAGTGGTCCCTGTCTATGCTCTTTCAACTCCCTCAGTAGGTTCCATTGGTATTTGTTACTTGTCTCCAGGTGCATCTGCCTCGGGTAAGCAAGTGCATGTCTTATATTTTTCTTCAGGTGCCTGGTTCTCAGATTCTGGGCTAGTTTGTTCCCCTGTGACCTCAGCTGTCTAATAAACTCAAGAGAGTCATGAACTTGCAGTTTATCTGTTTTATTTGTAAGCATGGGTGTAATGCTCTTTTCAGCTTTCTGTACCTGGAGCAAAATCCAAACCCTTGACTTGATGTTTTCCATCCACTTCTTTTTATGATCTTCGTGTACAACCGTCGTGCTGTTTTCCTTCCCTCTGTGCTTTATAAAATGTCATTTTTACATTTTACACATATAAATCAATGGGTTGCAACTCATACCCGGGGAATGTGAAACAAAATACAAATCTTGGGCCCCAGTGTTTTAGTTGGGATATGTTGGGATCCAAGCCTGGGTGTCTTTTACAAGCTCCCCAGATGATTCTGATGTACACCTAGGTTGAGAGCCCTCAGTCCAAGTATCACTTACAATGTTTCCTTTCACAGAGGTACTGTTCCAATATAAATGACCAAATGAAATTTCACCTCTGTGACTTCATGGAGTTGTTTCCCTTCTAATTGTTCCTTCAGTGGTAATTAAGGGCCTGTGGTCTAGACTTGACAGTCTCATACATGGGGCAGATACTTAGACTTCTTCACATTTAACTTTCCACCAATGTGAATATCCTCCTTGACAATCTATGACTTTGGCACTGCTTGGAGTCTTTTAGAGGCTGGAAGCTGCCTGCCATTCACAATAATAAACCCCCTTGTGAGGCAGTTTCACTTGTTTGAGGTGCTTTCCTTCTTTTGAAATGTTTCTTTCTCATAATATTTGTCTAATTCAAACTTTGCAAACTGTCAAGAAATCCATTTGTGTGACCCAGTGCACATGCATGTGTGCACACACACACTCACGCTTATGATAAGCATTTTATGAAACAGCATGTACTGCAAGTCTTCTGTCTTTAGATTGACCTCATGACCCCGCTATGGGCTGTTTCTTGTAGTATGAGAAATGCTTACTGAGCCCATCTTCCATTAGACAAGCTTTCAGAACCTTCATGACCACTCTTCTGGCTCCCCAAGAGTTTTCATGTGCCCGGTGTTGTACTGGTTCTTTCAGCTGTGTTCAGCTTCCTCACTGCCCTGGCCAGTGTCCTGCACCAGATGGACTTCAGTGTGTGGCGTCCTCTTCAGATGAATGGCCTAGTTCAGAGGCTAGGGCCCTGCAAGTGGCAGATCAGTTCAGAGTAGAGAAGGTCCGTTGTTTTTCTGTAGACAGCACTTCACTCCCCTGGCCCAAATTCAGTGGGATGTAAATTGAAGCCTTCTCTTGAGGAACATTGCTGATGGCTCTTCTTTGGAGCTTATCCAAAGCTCTTACTTTTGCCATGTCAATTACATGTTATTCTACATATGGGTCTTTAATTTCCAAGAGACTGTGAACTCCTTAGATATCAAGAATATTTCCTTCTTTTTGAACAGCACACAAAATTTTGTTTGTTGAATTATTCTTAGAAAACTGTGTTTCCAGTCAAGAAATTCTGCCCTTTAGCACTATTGCTTTGCTCACAATTATGCTACCAGTCTTACCTCTAACTACCAAGGGGGCGGTGGACAAAGTGGGAATTAGGTGAACTGTCACCTTGGTACTCGTGCACGAGATACTGCAGCAGGTCCCGGGTGAGATGCCCAATATGCCGCAGCCAACAGCCTGACCAGGGGCACATGCCACGCAGGATGTGTGTCAGTGAGCTGTGCAGGGTTATGTTCTCTTGGAGGCCACAGGTGAAAGAAAGATCACAGTACTGGTCAGGAAAGTCTTGATTTTGACCTTGAAGGTAAGCTTCAGGCATATGGAATGGACAGTATTTGGGGGTGGGGAGGATTTGGAGGAAGAAGAACACTATGTCAATAGTCTCCCAAGTTCTATAACATTTTAGCTCTCTCATGGGGTGGCTTGGATCTGTAGGATCTGGGAGAAACTGTAGGTAAGATACAGAGGGAAATCTAATTTACATGGTTTTTGTACAAAGGATAGACATCAACAGAAGGTCACAGGCTCAACTTCCTCACCCTCGTCCCCAGTGTCTGAATCCTCAGGGACACTGACGTTGACAGATGCTGTGTGGGGGGCTTCTTGTTGTGGCCATCTTGCCAGGGGCCACCTCAGGCCTGGTAGTTCAGCTCTGCCTCTCTGTGGCTTCCATGAACTTTTGGAGCAAGCATCCATGGCCACTGATGTAATTTTTTTCTACTTTCTCTTCTCAGAGGGCTCTTAAATACATTAAGAAACGTACATTCTTAAAGTACATCACATGTACCACTCTGTGATCCACTGCATCCGTGAGACAGTCTTCTGAGTATTCCTGTGAAAGTGACACCGTCAGCATGCTGCCTAAAAGCTGGATATTCATCAGTGATGCCTTATTGAAAACATCTCATTCATCTTGAGACTATTTTGCTATGGTAGATAAACAGGGATGGGAGTACATTATGAAAAAACAGGCGCTATGTGTGTGGTACTTGTCCCTTAGTGAGCAGGGAGAACTTCAGTTCTTAAGCAACTACAGGAGTCATTAGAACAAAGTGTATATCATACGTTTCTCCTAGAATCCAGTGCCAAGATGGTAGTTTATATCCTGGGAAGAACTGATAAGTCAAGCAGTGGAGACTTATATAAGTCTTCATTTCTCTCTGTGCCTTGGCAGTCAGGAGGCCTAGAGCTAAATGTGAAAATACCCAACTATCATGATAATTTTATTTCAAGTTCTAAGGACAAAAATTTCCTTTATTAAATCATATGATTTCATCTTTTTAAAAACAGTAACTTTTTTTTCTTATTACCTCAGTCATACATGTTCATTATAGAAAATGTGGAAAATAGCAGATTTACCTCCCTCATCAGATATTTTCCTGCCACATAGTAGCTGACACTGTTTAAATCTTTTTCATTTTTTCTAAGCCTATGTGTGTCTGTATTTTTTTCCTTAAAAAATGAAATGATACCTCTTGGCGGTGGTTTCATTGCTAAGTTGTGTCCAACTCTTGCCATCCCATGGACTGGCTCCTCAAGGCTCCTCTGTCTATAGGATTTTCATATTGGAGTGGTTGCCATTCCCTTCTCCGGGGGGTCTTCCTGACCCAGGAATTGAACCCGGGTCTCCTGGACTGCAGGCAGATTCTTTACCAACTGAACTACCAGTGAAGCCCAAGCCTGTGTATGTATTTTTTCCTTAAAAGATGAAATGATCCCTCTTACAGTGTATTAAAGCTTTAAAAAATGTAACCTTTGTAAACAGCTTCCATGTCATTAAATACTCCTGCACAGCATTATTTTTAACAGATGGTATAATACTCCACCACAAGGCCACATTTTGTACTTTTAGCTTGAATTTAGCCTTCTGCTCTCATAAACAACTCTGTCATGTATGTTCTTGTAGGTAAACCTCTGAGCATATCCACAATTATTTCCATAGGATATTTTCAAGAAATGACACAGTTGCTTACAAGGGCTGTAATATTCTTAAGGCTTTAGATATATATTTCCATGTTGTTGTCCAGAAAGCATGAGCTAATCACCTAAAATTTGAGAGTGCATCTTCCCTAAGCCTCTTGTAGTTCCAAGGTGATGATTTTTCAGAATTTCTGTCAGGAGACAGGATTCTGGCTATGGCCGTATGAGGAAGTTGCACATCTTCTTCCCCAGAAAGCAACTCTACATCTGGACAAAATTAGCCGAAACAGCCATTCTTATCACTCTGGCACCCATCCATCACACCACATCCATCTGCAAAGCTGCCCCGCCCTGTGGTGCAGAGGTGTTGTCTCAGCAGCAGAGGGCCCGCCCTTTGCTGCCCAGATCAGAGGGACTTGCTCCATCTGTGGTGGGCGCTGCCTGCTCCCAGTGAGGGTTTCTCCAGATCCCTTCTCCCTGTCAGTTTACGTTGAATCTTAAAATAATAATAACAGTATTCTTTTATCCAAACATTTCTATTTATTACCAGAAAAGTGGAAAATAAGCACAAAGAAATTTAAAAGCATCGTCAGGCCTCTTGGTGTGTATTCTTCTGTATCACCTCATTTCAGTGGAACTGTCTGCAGTGAAGGCAATGTTCCCATGCTGTCCAGTACAGTAGCCACTGTTGCCGTGTGCTTACTGAGCACCTGATGTGGCCAGTGTAACTGAAGATCTGGATTCTTAATTTTTGTTCATCTTATGAATTTAAATATGCACATGGGCTAGTGGCTATAGTTTGGGCTGCCTAGTTCTATTATTTCTATCATATGGAGGCATGAATACATACATGTATAGTTTAAAAGCTGGAATCAAGATTGCAGGGAGAAATATCAACAACCTCAGATATGCAGATGATACCACTCTAATGGCAGAAAGTGAAGAGAAACTGAAGAACCTGTTGATGAGGGTGAAGGAGGAGAGTGGAAAAAGCTGGCTTAAAACTCAAATATTACAAAAGCTAAGATCATGGCATGCAGCCCCATCACTTCACGTCGAATAGAAGGGGGAAAGGTGGAAGCAGTGACAGATTTCCTCTTCTTGCTCTCTAAAATCACTGTTGATGGCGACTGCTGCTTGTCAGGAGGCTGTGACAAACCTAGACAAAGCAAAGGCGTCACTTTGCTGACAAAGGCCCATATAGTCAAGGCTATGGTCTTTCCAGTAGTCAGTACGGATGGGAGAATTGGACTGTAAAGAAGGCAGAGTGCTGAAGAGTTGGTGCCTTTGAATTATGGTGCTGGAAAAGATTCTTGAGAGTCTTTTGGACTGCAAGGAGATAAAACTAGTTGATCTTAAGGGAGATCAACCCTGAAAACTCACTGGAAGGACTGATGCTGAAACTCCAGTACTTTGGCCACCTGATGCAAAGAGCTGACTCGTTGGAAAAGACCCTGATGCTGGGAATAATTGAAGGTGGGAGGCATTGAAGGTTGGATGGCATCACTGACTCAATGGACATGAATTTGAGCAAACTCCAGGAGATGAAGGACAGGGAAACCTGGCGTGCTGCAGTCCAAGTGGTCACAGAGTTGGACACCGCTGAGCGACAGAACCACAAATATGCAACCTTTTGTGTGTAACTTTCTTAGCGTAATGTTTTCAAGATTGAAGGTTCATAAACCAGTACTTCATTCCTTTTATGATTGGAAAATATTCCATTGCATGGATAGACCATATTTTGTGTATCCATTCATCTTGATGGAGATTTGGTGTTTTTGTTTTTTTTTTTTTTTTTTACTATTGTAAATAATGCTTCTACGAACATCCATGTACAGATTTTTGTGTGGACATGTTTTCGTTTCTGTTGGATATGTGCCTAGGAGTGGAACTGCTGGATTATGTGGTGAAGTTTATATTTGACTGTTTGAGGAACTGCCAGACTGTATCCAAAGCAGCTGTCATTTTGCATTCCCACCAGCAATGTGTATGGTTCCAACTTCTTTACATCCTCCTCCACACTTTTTATTGTCCATGTTTTTGCTTATAGCCATCTTAGTGCATGTGAAGTTGTATCTCTTTCTGGTTTCAATTTGCATTTTTTCTGCTAACGATGTTGAGTATCTTTTATGTGCTTATTGACCATTTATTTATCTTCTTTGAAGAAATGTCTATTAAAATAACTTTGCCAATTTTATTTGGGCTATTTGTCTTTTTATTTTAAAGTTGAGAGAGGTCTTTACATATTCTGGATACCATACCCTCATCAGATGTATGATTTACAAATATTTTCTCTCCTTCTATAGGTTATCTTTTAATTTCTTTGCTAATATACTTTGAAACATGAAAGTTTTAATTTTTATAACATCCTGTTTATGTTTTGTTTCCCGTTGTGCTTTTATTGTCATGTCTAAGCAAGCACTGCCTAATCCAAGTCACAGAAGTTTACTTTTATTTGTTTTATAGTTTTAGCTCTTCCATTTAGATATTTGATCTGTTGTTGTTCAGTCGCTAAGTCATGTCTGACTCTTTGTGACCCCATGGACTGTTGCCCATCAGCCTCCTCTGTCCTCCACTATATCCCAGAGTTTGCTCAAATTCATGTCCATTAAGTTGGTGATGCTATCTAACCATCCCATCTTATGTTGCCCCCTTCTCCTTTTGCCTGCAATTTTCTCAGCATCAGGGTCTTTTCTAATGAGTTGGATCCTTGCTGCTGCTGCTGCTACTGCTAAGTCACTTCAGTCATGTCTGACTCTGTGCAACCCCATAGACTTTGGTGCTTACCCTCCATTATGATCCAGCTTTCATACCTGTACATGACTACTGGAAAAACCATACCTTGACTAGACAGACCTTTGTCGGCAAATTGATGTCTCTGCTTTTTAATGCACTGTCTAGGTTTGTCATAGCTTTTCTTCCACGGAGCAAGTGACTTTAATTTTATGGCTGCAGTCACCATCTGCCGTGATTTGGGAGCCCAAGAAAATAAAATCTGTCACTGCTTCCACTGTTTCCCCTTCTATTTGCCATGAAGTGATGGAGATGCCATGATCTTAGTTTTTTAAATGTTGAGTTATAAGCCAGCTTTTTCACTCTCCTCTTTCACCTTCATCAAGAGGCTCTTTATTTCCTCTTCACTTTCTACTACTATTGTGGTTATCTGCATATCTGAGATTGATGATATTTCTCCTGACAGCCTTGATTCCGGCTTGTATTTCACTTGATATACTCTGGGATTTCACTTGATATACTCTGTATATAAGTTAAATAATCAGGTTGACAAAATACAGCCGTGTTGTACTCCTTTTCCAATTTTGAAAGAGTCTATTGTTCCATGTCTAGTTCTTACTGTTGCTTCTTGACCAGCATATACAGGCTTCTCAGGAGACAGGTACTCTTGCCTGGAAAATCCCATGGACAGAGGAGCCTGGTGGGCTGCAGTCCGTGGGGTCGCTAAGAGTCGGACATGACTGAAGCGACTTAGCAGCAGCAGCAGCGGGAGACAGGTAAGGTGGTCTGGTATTCCATGTCTTTGCAAATTTTCTACAGTTTGTTGTGATCCACACAGTCAAAAGCTTTAGTGTAGTCAGTGAAGCCGAGGTAGATGTTTTTCTGAAATTGCCTTGTTTTCTACATGATCCAGTGAATCTTGGCAATTAGATCTCTGGTTCTCCTGCCTCTTTGAAACCCAGCTTATACACTTGAAAGTTCTTGATTCACATATTGCTGAATTCTGACTTGAATAATTTTGAGCATTACCTTACTAGCATGTGAAATGAGCACAATTGTACAGTAACTTGAACATTCTTTGGCATTGTCCTCCTTTGAGATTGGAATGAAAACCTGACCTTTTCCATTCCTGTGGCTACTGCTGAGTTTTCCAAATTTGCTGGCATATTGAGTGCAACACTTTAACAGCATTGTCTTTTAGGATTTGAATAGCTCAGCTGGAATAATTAAGCTGAAATTCCATCCCTTCCATTAGCTTTGTTTGTAGTAATGTGTTCTAAGGTCCACTAGACTTCACACTCCAAGATGTCTGGCTCTAGGTGAGTGACCACACCATCGTGGTTATCAGATCATTAAGACCTTTCTTATATAGTTTTTCTGTGTATTCCTGCCACTTTTACTTAATCTCTTTTGCTTCTGTTAGGTTGTTAGCATTTCTGTCCTTTGTCGTGCCCATCTTTGCATGAAATATCCCCTTGGTATCTCCAATTTTCTTGAAAAGATCTCTAGTCTTTCTGATTCTATCATTTTCCTCTATTTCTTTGCATGTTCATTGAAGAAGGCCTTCTTATATCTCCTTGCTGTTCTCGGGAACTCTGCGTTCAGTTGGGCATGTTTTTCCCTTTCTCCCTTGCCTCTTGGGTCTCTTCTCTTCTCAGCTATTTGTTAAGCCTCCTCAGACAACCACCTTGGCTTCTTGCATTTCTTTTTGTTTGGGATGGTTTTGGTCACTGCCTCCTATATGTGTTATGAACCTCTGTCCATAGTTCTTCAGGTACTTTGTCTATCAGATCGAATCCCTTGCTTGAATCTATTCATCACTTCCACTGTATAATCATAAGGGATTTGATTTAGGTCATACCTGAATGGCCTAGTGGTTTTCCCTACTTTCTTCAATTTAAGCTTGAATTTTTCAATAAGGAGCACATAACCTGAGCCACAGTCAGCTCCAAGTCTTGTTTTTACTGACTAGGTAGAACTTCCTTGTCTTTGGCTGCAGATAACATGATCATTCTGACTTTGATATTGACCATCTGGTGATGTCCATGTTTAGAGTCATCTCTTGTGTTGTAATTGGTATATAATTATGATCAACTAATATTTTATAGAGTTCTATTCAGATGGTGACTCCAGCCATGAAATTAAAAGACGCTTGCTCCTTGGAAGAAAAGCTATGGCCAACCTACATAGAGTATTTAAAAGCAGAGACATTACTTTGCCAACAAAGATCCATCCAGTCAAGGCTATGGTTTTTCCAGTAGTCATGTATGGTTGTCAGAGTTGGACTATAAAGAAAACTGAGTATTGAAGAACTGATGCTTTTGAACTGTGGTGCTGGAGAAGACTCTTGAGAGTCCCTTGGACTGCAAGGAGATCCAACCTGTCAATCTTAAAGGAAATCAGTCCTGAATATTCATTGGAAAGACTGATGCTAAAGCTGAAACTCCAGTACTTTGGCCACCTGCTGCGAAGAACTGACTCATTGGAAAAGACCCTGATGCTGGGAAAAGTTGAAGGTGGGAGGAGAAGGGGACAACAGAGAATGAGATAGTTGGATGGCATCACTGACTCAATGGACATGAGTTTGAGTAAGCTCTGGGAATTGGTGATGGACAGGGAAGCCTGGCATGCTGCAGTCCATGGGGTTGCAGAGTCAGACACACCTGAGCAACTGAACTGAACTGATGACAATCAATGGAGGAAAGAATATTCCTGTACACAAATGGTGCTGGGACAACTGGGTACTTACATGCAAAAGAATAAATTTGGATCCCTAACTCACACTGTATAGAAAAAGATCTATTTTGAGGTAATTTTTGTATATGGTATGAGTTAGGGATCCGGATTTGTTCTTTTTGCATGTAATTGTCATGTAATGATTTTTAGTGAATTCATTAGAATTTTTATATACAAGATCATCTAAAAATGGAGATAGTTTTACTTATTTCTGGCAGAGATTCCTTTTATTTCTTTTTCTTGCCCAGCTACTTGGCTAGAAGTGACAGTACTATGTTGAATAGAAGTGATGAGAGGAGACATCTTTGTTTTGTTCCTGTCTAATGTTCCTGGTTAATGAGATGGCAAGTATTATTTATGCTTCTTTTTGATGACTTTTTATGTTCTAAGAATCTGAGTGATGGGGCAGGAGTTGCTGCTTGGTTCCTCCAAGGGAAGGAAAAATAATAAACAATCAAAACAATAAAATCACACAATGAACATTCCCTTTGTCTTGTGCATTGGAAGGTTTGGCATAATAGTTACTAGAAAAGAAGCATTTTAATTGAGGTATTTATTCATGTAACATCTAGGTACCAAGGAGTATGATTAAATTTTTTATTTATTATTATGTAAGCATTCATTATTAAAAATAAAACTTAAATTTTCCTATATTTTCTACCCTATATTTCTGTAGTTTTGGTTTCCCACTGGGAACTTCAGGTACCATGTGGGATCACAGAGATGAATTAAACACAGGCTGTCCCCCTAGGGTGCTTGTGGAAAAGTCTTTTGAGGGAGACAGGAAACAGGAAGTTTAATATTCTGGCAAATGGTTTCCATCAAAGGGTAACCTGTCAGAAGAGGTGAGCTTCACCATTAGTATTTTTGGATCTTAGTTTTCTGATGGAACATTCACTTATTACCCTATAGAATCAAAGAATTTTGGAACTAGAGGCTTGTAAATCCTTTTAGTAATATCTGACCTCATATTTTTTTTAATAGGAAGAACCTCTTACCTTATTCCACAATTCCTGTTTCCTCTTATCACCAGTGAGCAGCTCTTCTCACTCTGAAGTGTTTTATCACGTACACAGACACAGATGAATGTACACATGCATGCTAAGTTGCCTCAGTTCAGTTCAGTCGCTCAGTCGTGTCCGACTCTTTGCGACCCCATGAATCGCAGCACGCCAGGCCTCCCTGTCCATCACCATCTCCCGGAGTTCACCCAAACTCACGTCCATTGAGTCAGTGATGCCATCCAGCCATCTCATCATCTGTCGTCCCCTTTGCCTCCTGCCCCCAATCCCTCCCAGCATCAGAGTCTGTTCCAATGAGTCAACTCTTTGCATGAGGTGGCCAAAGTACTGGAGTTTCAGCTTTAGCATCATTCCTTCCAAAGAACACCCAGGGCTGATCTCCTTCAGAATGGACTGGTTGGATCTCCTTGAAGTCCAAGGGACTCTCAAGAGTCTTCTCCAACGCCACAGTTCAAAAGCATCCATTCTTCGGCACTCAGCCTTCTTCACAGTCCAACTCTCACATCCATACATGACCACAGGAAAAACCATAGCCTTGACTAGATGGACCTTTGTTGGCAAAGTAATGTCTCTGCTTTTGAATATACTATCTAGGTTGGTCATAACTTTTCTTCCAAGGAGTAAGTGTCTTTTAATTTCATGGCTGCAGTTACCATCTGCAGTGATTTTGAAGCCCCCCAAAATAAAGTCTGACACTGTTTCCATTGTTTCTCCATCTATTTGCCATGAAGTGATGGGACCAGATGCTATGATCTTCGTTTTCTGAATGTTGAGGTTTAAGCCAACTTTTTCACTCTCCTCTTTCACTTTCATCAAGAGGCTTTTTAGTTCCTCTTCACTTTCTGCCATAAGGATGGTGTCATCTGCATATCTGAGGTTATTGGTATTTCTCCTGGCAATCTTGATTCCAGCTTGTGCTTCTTCCAAGCCAGCGTTTCTCATGATGTACTCTGCATAGAAGTTAAATAAGCAGGGAGACAATATACAGCCTTGACGTACTCCTTTTCCTATTTGGAACCAGTCTGTTGTTCCATGTCCAGTGCTAACTGTTGCTTCCTGACCTGCATACAGGTTTCTCAAGAGGCAGGTCAGGTGGTCTGGTATTCCCATCTCTTGAAGTTGCCTCAGTTGTGTCCAATTCTTTGTGGCCCCATGGACTGTAGCCTGCCAGTTTCCTCTGTCCATGGAATTTTCCTGGCAAGAATACTGGAGTGGGTTGTCTTTCCCTTCTCCAGGGGATCTTCCTGACCCAGGGATCGAACTCAGGTCTCTTATGTCTCCTGCATTGGCAGGCGGGTTCTTTGCCACTGAGCCACCTGGGAAGCCCCACCAATGTACACATGCACAGTATTTTCTGTAGAGAGGCAATCCATGTTCAGTCCACTTCTTGCTCCATTGGTTGTGTCTGGCTGGGGTAATATAACACCAGCCCCCAGGTTCATCTTCAGGGTGACTTGTCTAGGATTCCTGCTTCACTTTGCCCTCAAAGACTACTCAGCATTGTCCTTCTGATAGGTGTTGATGACGTGGAATTGACAAGGACAGGGATGTTATCTGACTCCAAATCTGAATGACCCAGAGGTTGTGGGAGGTTTCCTGTTCTTTTTAATTGTACATTCAACATTTTTTGTAAAGAGCATACTCCATCCATTTTAAACTTGTCAATTCAGAGGATTAACTAGGACACATATAAAGACATACCCGTTTACTTACTGTAAAGTCATCTTTCTAGAAAAGAATGCAAGTGGTATTAACAAAAGCAATTAAATAGACACATGCCTTAAAAATATTTACAGAGGCTTTAAAAAAATGTCAATTCAGAATGGTAGGGAACATGTGTTTCCACTTGGCTATTTAAAAGAAACTTTTAATCTAACTTCCTTATATATTATTTATTATTACAATTAAAATGACATATGGCTGCTTTTTATCATTCCACTGGTAAAATGGAATGTGAAGCTTATGGTCTTAGACTACAAAAGGAAATGAATTGTCCATACAAACCTTTCAAGTTTAATTAAATTTCAAACAAATATGAAGTTCTAGTTTCCTCTTCTCTTTTCTATTACAATGTGTTTTTTTTTTCTTTTTGATTATGTGAGGGTGAGATAAGGATGCAAGAGTGCTTTCTGGTTCACACTGTTACTGTGTATGATATAGTAGCCAATTCCATCAAAAGGGAAATAGGAAAATAACTGCTCTGTTTGTGCCTCGTAAGCAGTTTGTAAAGTCCCCTCTATTCCCTATGATTAAATATTGGCATCTCTCCTTGCAGGCTTCTAAAATGAAATTTAAAAGTGGAGCAAACAGCATTTTAAAACCAAGCACATATACAGTGTAGGGACAAATCCTGCAAAGAATCACAGCACCGCAGGCAGGCATTTGATTCAGTGCTGTGGGAAATGCTACAGAGAGGGAAATGGATGGGGCAGGGGAGCCCGGGGAATTCCAGGCCATTGAAAGGCTCTGATGGCTTGCCCCTGTTGGGGGCGGTTGGGCTGGGGAGCAAGGAGCATGGGATGGTAAAAAGCAGAGCTTTGCCTCTCGTGTGTGACAAATCCATCAGTAAGGCAGATTGTCACTGAGTTCCTCCTTACCTCAATCTAAGCCCCGGAGTGGTCTGGATCTTGCTCTGGGGAGGGTGTGGAGGGCCCTTCCTAAAAAAGGAGGTGGCACCGTGTGGAGGAAAGAGTGTTTGGTTGGGAGTCAGAAACTAGAGTCCTGAGCTTTGTCCTTCTGGCTTCCATTCCATGACCCTGTATGAGTCACCTTACTCTCCGAGCTGTGGTTTCCATACTGCAACACGTAGGGCTGACCTAAGTACATGATTCCCAAACCAGATCCCCAGGCTGCCATCAACCAGCTCTGAGGCTGTTGCTATACCAACACTGGGGTTCCTGGCCCTGCCCGCTGAAAGGAGCAGCCTCAGCCTCCTCTCTCGTAGCTGTGCTTCTGCAAGCTGTTTGAACAAAGCCGTGACTGGAAAGTGAAAATTATTAGGTGGTCTGATCTTGAGGATCTTCTTGTTCTTACATTCCACCTGTCTCTGTGACATCCCATCCCTGCTGAATGTGACAGGGGTCAGGAACACCCGTTATCCCGGCCTCTCCCATCTTGGCCAGAAAACACCAGGGACGTGTATCCTCAGCAACAGAAGCACAGCTCATTAGTGAACGTGAAGTTGCAGTGAGGAAAGAAGTCTGGGTTTGTGGGATTTCAGCCTCTGACTCGTAGACAGACCAGTTCACTCTCTTTGGATGTGGTTTCCCCTTTTCTCCAAGCCTGGGGCCCGGATCCTGTACGTGGTCATGTGGCGTTGAGGGCGCTGCAGCCTGTAACCCTCTACCCTAGTCAGCTTTCCACAGGTGCTGTCCAGGTGCTGAGTCCTGACCTTTACTGGTGTCTCTGAGGTTAAGGCAATGACAACCACCTGCAAGCTGGGGTTCTGAGCGCTGGGCCTCTTGCAAGAGTCACTTGCTTTTTCTCCTTTGTGTCAAGTCATCACTTATCTGGTTTTGTCTTGAGATCATTCTCCTTTCACTTATTCATTATGTGACTTATCCCTCTGCAACAAACTTTCTTTCTTTTGAAATGATAGTACATGTGCTCTTGTGTTGCCAGGACTGAACATTTAGGGAATAGGCCTTCAATTTCTCTGCTGTTTCAAGCAGATATGTGCCTTTTGTTACTTATCCCAAGACAACCTGGTGAGAACAGAAGCCTAGGAGGAAGGTTTGGCAGAGGAAACCATCATGATAGACCAATTTTAATTGATGAATGTGTAGCTGGAGACCCAGGGGTGTTGAGCAGTTTGATTAATGTTTATGAGGAATGAAGATGTGTTGTTCAAGAATGAAAATTTGGACATTGTGTCTCCATATCCACTTCTCCATCATGTTCTGTTCCTTTCACTGTTTTGTAACTTAGCAGACTCTCCTTAAGTTCCCTGATGAGAGCGTGGGGCTTGCTGAGCATGGGGCTGTCAGAAGTGAATGACCCAGGTGTTGCCCTCAAGGGGCATGTGGCCGGGCTTGGGCAGGAGCTGAGTGGTGACAGCCCACAGTGGTCACTGCACTTTCAAGAAGGGGACACTCAGGATGGGCAGTCACGTGCTCCTGGCTGGGGCAGGAAGTGTTCTTACAGGAGGTACCCCAGAGGGATGACCTTGAGGTGCTCCAGAAAGTGGGGGATTCCAGGGGGAGGCAAAGGACTTGGTGGGCTTGGTCAGGTGTAGGAGCCCAGAGTTGTCATTGGGCCAACCCTGAGGGAGAGATGAGGAGGGGGCAGTAACCTGGATGGGATGAGCAGAATCAGGCTGGGAAGGGTCTTGAATACTTGACTTCCTGCCTGTCAGTGTGGGTTTTACCCCCAGGGCATGGGAACCCAGAGCAGAATGTCAGGCAGACTAGGAAGTATGGGAGGAGGTTTGCAAGGTCATTGAGCATAAAGTTAATAAGCAAGGGCTCTTGGTGCAGGTGACTGGGGTTTGAAACCTGCCGTTACTACCTTCCAACCCTGGGCAGGTTACTTAACTGTGTCTCTGTTGCCTCATCTTTCAAACAGGGATAATAGTCCTTTTTGTCTGATAGGGTTCTTGTGAGGAAACAATAAATACATCCGCCTTTTGGGGCTTCCCTGATGGCTCCAGTCAGTAAAGAATTCGCCTGCAGCGCAGGAGATGCACATTCAATCCCTGTTTTGGTAAGATCCCCTGGAGAAGGAAAGGGCAACTCCAGCATTGTTGCCTGGGAAATCTCATCTCCAGGAGCCTGGTGGGCTACAGTCCATGGGGTCGCAAGAGTTGGACAGGACTTAATGACTCAACCACCACTAAACCACAATACTGTTACCAAAATGGGCCCATAGTAAGCACTTCTTAAAATGTAGTCATCATATTTTGGGCAAGGGGACATACCGTATTTGCCATGAGCAGTTTCTTAGACTGTGTATCAGTTAGCTGTTGGCATAATAATGCTGGGTAACAAATATAACACAGCAGTTGACAACAGTGATTTACTATGACTTTTGCAGTGGTGGGTTGACAGTGGAGCTTGGCGGCTCCACCATGGACTTCACTCAGTGGCCAAGCCTCAAGCTGTGGCCCTGACTGGGCCTGCAGGTTGCTTCATGTCTGTTCCATGTGGGGTCCAGGCTGAGGGCAGCTGTGGTTCCAGGGTAGCTCCTGTCAAGGCTGTGGCAGAGCTGCAAAGGCTAAGAGAAATCCTGCGAGACTGCTTAAGGCCTGGGCTCCCTGCATCAACAGTAAGTCCAGGCCAGCAAGCCCAAGGTCAAAGGGCCAGGGATTCTGATCCTTGTTGGTGGGAGGAGCTGCAGGGTCTCTTGGGAAAGGCCATGCCCACAAGAGGTGGGGGCCAACAGTGAGGAGTCTTGGGTGGTACTGCATTCCTCCTAATGAAGCTTCTAGAGGGGAATTTCCTTGCAGGGTGAAGCAACACTCACCGGACAAGGTGACCCCAGGGGCCTGACTTCACTTAGTGTCCTTCCTGTGCTTGTCCCAGCACCTACCTTCAGGCTTTGCAAACGCCTGCTTTTTCTTGCTTCTCAGAGTCTCAGGGAAGCCTGCACATTTCAGGGAAAATGTACTGGTATGGGTTTGAATCTTCAAAGTGAGGATGAGCACAGGCTGTAGTGGCCCTTACTGGAAGGATGGGAGGTCCCACTGAAGGAGCACTGGGCAGCCTCTTGCAGACTCACCAGGCTGTGATGACCTCCACTAGAAGACTTACTGCTTAGACCCGAGAATAAAATGTCTTCGCTTACTTGTGTTTTTAGATGTCTTTCTCCCAGTATAGTTGAAGAATTGCATCTTTTTCTGGTTTCCCTGGCATTTGCTTTCTACTCCCTGGAGACCTCCTGGGAGGTGTGCCTGGCTCTCCAGGGTCCAGCCCTGGGCAAGTGCTGGGAGGGAGGCAGCGAGAGGCAGCCCAGGCAGGATGGGTTAGCGGGTAACTCTGCCTCTTTCTCCAGCCTCCTCGGTGCTTGGGAGGAGGATGGGGACAGTGATGGGAGGAGCCGAATGCGATTGCTTTGCCAGTTTGTAAGATAATCCCTCCTCTTCCCTGGCCTCCTTATGCTGCACACAAAAGTGTCCATTCTTCTCCAACAGAAAAGAGAGAAGCAGAGGACAGTGTTATAGTTGGACTTTCCTATTTTATATATGAGACAATATTGTGAAGTGGAATATCACATTTCTTAATATGCTGTTCACTTATTAGATTAAAAAATTAAGCAAGATCTCTAAAATTAAACTGAATAGTTAAGCATAATATTAAATTGAGCAATTTTTTTCAGAGATTGGAAGAAATGCATCCTAGGATTTTTTGGGGGGGGGGAAGAAAAACAGCACCAGATATATTACAACAAGTGACATATTTAATAGCTTGGAGAACATTAGATGCTCAGTAATTGTACCTTTGATGGTGGTGCTCTCTCTGGTTCGTTTTTGGAGGAGGGAATTGAAAGCAGAGAATGCCAGGCTGAGCACTGCCATCCAGGGCCTTGGTCCAGAGGAACCGCTCAGCCATTTCTTTTCTGGTTGGAGAAGCAGCAGGGAATTGAAACAGAAAAGCTCAGATTCTAAAACCAAGCCATGTATGAACCTTTGAGGTTATAATTTTTTTTTTTTTCCATACAGTGGTTGCTTCTAAAAAACCCAATTCAAAATAGCTACTGCAAGAATAGACATGCTGAAATCCTAATGGTGCAATTCTGTTTTGTTGAGTCAAAAAAATAGGGCTGGATAATGACGAGTCCTAGCTATGCAAATGGAAAGAAAGATCATCATGCCTTGTGCTTCAGGGTGTGAACTGATGGCAAAAGTCTGTCCACATCGCTATGTAGGGGAGATGAAAGCAGTCAATGATACTATGTTGCTTTTCTTTTTTCCTTCAAGCATCACTTATGACTGAGATGCTAAGATAGTTGATCCATTGGCAGCCTTTCCTGAGTGTCCACTGTGGGTAAGGCTCACATAGAGGTCTCTGCAATGACTGTACTTGAGTCCCTCCTTCCTTCATTGGTGAGTAGCTTCAGGCTTGGCTTTCCAGGAGCTTGTGTCTTGATGCAAATGGCAAGGTGCAGACGTTAGAACCTAAAACACAAGAGCCGATTTACATAGTACACACTATGTATGGTGGGTTTCTAGTAGATCTGGAGGAAAAATCAATAGAGTAAAAATCCATGATTCTGAATCTTGACCAGTTAAACAATGAATTCTTGGACTTCTTTTATTTTTCTCAGGGCAAAGGGGTATTATTTCCAGGTGTGTCAGGGTTAGAATAACATTGCCACCCAAGAAGTAGCCCCTCCCCATAAAATAAGCAGAGAATCCAAACAGTTGGTGACTCAGCTGCCATATACTTATATACCCCACAATTACATACTCAAAGCCTTGTACTGAATGGGAAGAACTGATTTTAGATGGAAATTATGGCTCAGTTGACTGATGCCCCACTGAAGGTGAAATGGCTTGATGATGTCTTGATTTGCTCATAATCTCTTACTGAGATTTCTTATAAAACTCTTATGTATATTTGGATTTTTACTTTGAGGTTCTTGTACTTTAAAAAGTAAATTGGAATAATCTCCTAACTATAACTCAAATATACTAAAATTTCAAAATAAGGCAATGAGGAAGAATTATTTAATAGATTATTTAATAAATGGTTTGGATATAGTAAGATATCAATTGGACTTTCACCAAATGTAAGCTCCGGAGAGTTGAATATTGCAAATCAAATGATAGAAACACTAGCAGAGAATATAATATTTATTAGTTCTGCATAGAAGTAACAATTTTCATGGCTTTAAAGAAAAAGAAGAAACCTGTGAAGAAAAAATGAGCAGATTTGAACACATTAAAATTTAAAACTTCTGTACAAATGAAGAGACAACATACTGGGAACATTTGCATTACATTTTTGACACACCTATATTCAAATGTATTAAAAAAACAGTTGGGATTTTAATAGATGTAAAATATAATTGGTCCCATTTATTGGATATTTTTCTATGCCCACATAGGTTTACAAAAAATCAGGTTATAATGAATGTTTTGTAACCAGCTTTTCTCTTACTAGTCTTCACAGTTTCCAGGGGTTGCAAAATGTTGCACTGGTCAGGAAGTAACAACTCAGTTTTACTTAATTACGTTTTCAGGGCTCCGTGTGAAGGTTACAGAAATCTAATTGAAGGTGATTTTTCTACTGTCTCTTCTATTTATGAAGCTCATCTGCTGTGGGAATGATGGTTATGGAAAAATACATCCCCTTGTACTGTACAAAGAAGCACATCTGATACTGTATTTATCAGCAATTTTTAGGGAGTGTTTGCCACTGAGATCTGTTTTAGCGAAAGAGGAAGTATCTTTTGAGGTCCAGTGCCTTTCACAACATATCATCAGTTGTCTTTAAAGGCGGTGGTAAAAGGAACACGTTAATTACCATTCCTGTGAGTGTTTCTAGGGTGGTGATGACTGTAGTGTTATATTAGGGCTCTCTGTCAAGCATGTCATTCCCTTATCTTGCTTTTATAGTAGAGGAAATAGAGGCACTAGAGAAATGTCTTTGAGGTCACACAACAAGTTAGCAGCAGATAAACATTAGAACCGGCAGCTCCGGAATTCCCACTGTGTGTAATTAGTTCACTGCAGGCAGGAAGTGGCAGCATGGGGGATAAATGGCAAGCGTGGTGTTTGGGGTCCTGGAGGCTGGTGGGAATTCTCTGTGCTCTTCTGAATGGTTAATTAAGTTAGTTTCTTTCTGAGGTTCTCACTGTGCAGAACTGGGAGGCCTGTCAGGCAGGCACTTTACTCCTTAGGGTGAAAGGAAACAGTAGTCACCCTCTAGTGTCTTGATGGTGATGGCACCCACTCCAGTCCTCTTGCCTGGAAAATCCCATGGATGGAGGAGCCTGGAGGGCTGCAGTCCATGGGGTCGCGAAGAGTCAGACACGACTGAGTGACTTGACTCACTTTTCACTTTCACGCATTGGAGAAGGAAATGGCAACCCACTCCAATGTTCCTGCCTGGAGAATCCCAGGGACAGGGGAGCCTGGTGGGCTGCTATCTGTGGGGTCGCACAGAGTTGGACACGACTGAAGCGACTTAGCAGCAGCAGCAGCAGCAGCAGCAGTGTCTTGATGAGCTAGCTAGGTGGAGCATATTGACTGTGGGGTTGGGAGGCTCAGTAGGTTCTTGGACCTTTCAGTCTCCTCCTGATGCTTTTGGAGTTTCTGAGTGCGGTTTTGTTCCGGAGCTCCTGATGGAGCATGAGGATGGGAGTGAAAGGGTGGAAACTGTTCTGACTCTTGACAAGCTCCCCCTCCTTCCAACAACTCCAGGATCCAGAGCATCTGGTAAGCACTTGGTTGGCTTGTGGAGGGCATGCTTGCCTTTTTGTTTTTTTTGTCTCCTTAAGGAGAGAGAGATTCAAAATCGGTGTTCTCCGTCCTGTTCTTAGGCCTGTGACAAATCGTTGTAGGAGACAGTGCGGTGTTTGGAAGCTCCACCAAGAAGTTTGGTGTGGAGAATTCCAGGGAGTCCAGAGGCAGTGTGCCAAGTTGGAGTCAGAGGCTGGCTCCATCAGATGCTCCAAAAAAAGCTCCTTAGATTTTAGAGCCATGATGATCTTAGTTTCATTGGGCCCCTTTAAGGCCATGACTAAGGATTTAATCAGCAAGGGCTGACTGGCGAGAGAGAAGGCTGTGCCCCTGCTTTAGGACTTTGAAGGAAGGTGAGGTTCAGAGTTCCTCTCTCCTCTGTCCACTCTGGAAGGGCCTTGGCAGGCTTCCTGGGGCTCTGCTGGCTTCGCGTTGCCTCCACCTTGGCTACTCAGAGCGAGGTCGAGTGATTGGCAGATCAGTGTCATCTGAGAGCTCCTTCGACCTGCTCTCACACATCGTCTAGGTGGTTATTCTATCTCCTCAAGTTTGAGGGGCACTGGTATGTACGGTGTTACGTTGTTTGACTCGGAAATATAATTTGATCAGTGGCCAAACCTTTCTTCCCGATTTTATTTTGTATTTATATACTTATAAGTCTTAATAGATACTCAGTCCTTTGACATTTTGGTAATTTAAACATCTTTTTTTTTGAGTTTTTCACTTTAAATTACTACATTCATTCTAAAAGCTTCAGAAAATACAGAAAAGTGAAAAGTAAAGGGCAATTTACCCTCAAATATACTTACTCAGAGCATTTTAAAGGTAGGTTTTCTTTGTTTTCTCAGTGCACAATTTTGAATAACTTCTTGTTTTTCATGGTAGACATAATATATAATCCTTGAAGAAAATCAAGAAACTAGGAACAAGCATAAGACAGAACGGAAGGCATCCTACTTATTAGGTTTTGGAGTTTTGTATAGTGCAATAAAGAGGTGCTTCCTAGTCTTTGCCTCTATCCTTTGGTTTTAGAGGATCTTTTCAGAAAATGTTTTTAGTTCTTATGCTACTTAAAGGTTCAGTTTCTTATTTCAATTTGATAAAATTTTAGAAGATGCTGGTGTGATCACCAGTGTCTCAAATACTTATTTTTATGGTCAGAACAGACATTTTTGTGCAAATGAGAAGCTACTTGGCTCCTCATCTGGGGGGCATGCTGTGTGGTATGTGTGAATCTTTGATCAGAAACTTTCCTGTGGGTGGATAAGCCTTCACTGTTGAAGGATGCATGACCGCACTGGAAGGTGAAGGATGGACCGGTTAGATTGATGATCCCTAGAGAAAGTTGTTCTTTCTTGAGTCAACTGATTAGAACCTTCTAGATGATTGGAGAACACTACTGCAAAGAAGCAGATTTTTGTTACCTGGACTTTTGGCCGAGACTGGAAAAATACAAGAAAATGAATCTTTGCCCCAATCTCTACCTTTTGAGGTAATTTGAGAGAAATCTAGGGTATGATTTTGAATGTCTGTAGAGTAACTGGCTTCAGTGTTTGAGGTAGGCAGGGGACATCTGGTGGTGATTTTCCCTGTAACATCTTTGCCACACTTGATTTTGGAATATGTCGTTGCCCTCAGTAATGCAGACTGCATTGTGTCAAGTGAAGAATTCACTGCATCTTTAAGTTTTATTTTTATTTTTTATTGGAGTATAACTGCTTTACAATGTTGTGTTAGATTCTGCTGTACCAGGAAGTGAATCAGCTATATTGTACATATATCCCCTCACTCTTGAGCCTCCCTCCCATTCCCCAGGCCCCCTTCTAGGTCGTCACAGAGCTCTGAGCTGAGCTCACTGTGATACACAGCAGCCCCCCACTAGCTGTCTATTTCACACATGGCAGTGTATATACGTCAGTCCTAAACTAATTCATCCCACCTGCCTCTCCCTGATCGGTGTCTGTATGTCTGTTCTCTACGTCTGTGTCTCCAGTCCTGCTTTTTCAGGTAGATTCATCTGTACAGTTTTCCTAAATCCCACATGTATGCATTAGTATTTGTTTTTCTCTGTCTGACTTACTGCATGTTTTTATGTCCGTGAACTAGACTGTTTGCTCAAGTCTGGTTGTTCCAAGAATAGTTGATACAACATATCACCCAGAGGAGCGCAGTGCTGAAACTAGAAGTAACAAATATTTCTAAATCTCAAACTTTACTTCTCTTAGAGAACATTAAAAAGAGATTCAGTGTTTATTTTAAAAAATTCCAAGTAACATCTCTCAAAGTTTTCTCCCTCCTCTCCTGCCCCACACTTCCCTTTCATCTCTCCTCAGCACTCACTTTCATTCCTCTGATCCACACCTTCCCGGGGTTCTTAGTCACTTCTTCCCTGCGGTTTTTTCACTCTATAGATCACTTGAGCCCCAACGACTTCTTTACTTTGCAAGAAGTTCTGAAAACTTCTGACCAAGAAGAGTTAATGAAATAACCCAGCAACAGGAATTTGTCCATTTTTGTGGGTGGGGCAGTGGCTGTGGCCTCAGCAGAACCTGAATGGGAAGAATTGTGACTACTTAGTTATTAGTAATAATAGCTTTTAAAAAAATGGTTGCTGTTATACAGGTTCCAGGTATGCCCTCTAGTCCATGCTTGTTGCCTTGGTCAAACTGTATGTTCTTAAGAACAGTGGAGTCACTGCAATGAGTTGTGTAGAATTTCTTAAGAATATTTGTTCATTAGGAAACTAAAGAATTTGCAAAGAATAGATACAAGTACGTGTATAATGGAGTCACTTTGCTGTACACCTGAAACTAATACAACGTTATTAATCAACTGTACTCCAATATACAATAAAATTAAAAATGAGAAAGCTGTGTATATGATGCATGAAACTGGGCTGATCAGGACTGAATGGAATTGGAAGATAGCAGATTTGAAGGTACCACCCCCAAACCCCGCTGCCAGAGATCTTGGCTGATAGCATCTTATTCTTGTTGAGAAGCTGGTTGGGCAGGAAAGGGGTGTGGCCTGGATACCGCATTAGCCAGCTTGGCATTTAAACTTGCCAAAGAGTTTGATGTATTGCAACATTTAAAAACATGTCCCTGTGGTAAATTTCAGTGCTTCAGTCTCCTATAGTTCTGCATGTTATTCTTTTTAACCAGTTTGACATCTTTTCAGAGCATCGATGCATGTCCAGTCGCCCATGGTGTTGAGCTGTGTTCTCTATTGTGATGCCTGGTCCCAATCCTATACAAGCTTACACTCAGAGCCGCAAACCGTTTCCATTCTTATTAATAGGAGCTTAGGATTTTCCCCTAGCCTTGCTGGGGAAAATGTTGGCTTGCTGTATATTTTTTTTCTTTTTATAGAGGGCAGGTTGTTCTCTTGAATTATGCAGATACAGATTCTTGAAGAAATAACCACTGGAGAGTTTTGAGGAAGTGATAATTAGATGGAAGGGTCGTCTTCCTGTGATTGATAAAAAGGCCTCTGTTGTGGAAGCAGGGTTCAGAACGGTCCTATTGCTGCTCCTCTAGGATCTTACTTCCTCGTCTCTCCCTGTGAACGTCAGTCTCCAGCCACAATGGCCTTTGTGGGGCCCTCGACATATCGCCCATGCTTTGTCATAGAGCCTGGCATTTGCATCACCTCTGCTGGAAATGCTCTTCCCCATTGATCTGTGAGCCTGCCCCCCTCACTCCCTTCAGATTTAAATATGAGCCCCTCATCGAGGACATCATTGGTTGTGCATCTGTTAATTTCACTCCCTCGCTTCAGCCCTTTTACAGTTCGTTTCTAGCCTCCTTGTTTTGTTTTTCTGGCTATTTTCCCCCTTGCAGTCGCATCAGTCGTGTCCGACTCTGTGCGACATAGATGGCAGCCCACCAGGCTCCTCCGTCCATGGGATTTTCCAGGTAAGAGTACTGGAGTGGGTGCCATTGCCTTCTCCCCCTTATCACTTATCAGTACCTAACATGATATACATGTTGCTTATTTCTCTTGTTGATCTCTCTCTCTCTCTCTGTCACTGGATTAACCTTTCTGAGGGTATGGTAGGGTGTATCTCTCTGCTGTTCCTAGTGTTTAGATTCCTGCCTGGACCATCATATAAATACTTTGCCGTATGAAGTGCTCAATAAATAATGGCTGATAGGAGGTGGGAAGGAAGAAAGGCTGTGAATAGCTCTTGTTGGCTTCTCCCTGTCATAACTGTCCTCCCCCTGCCTTAGACAGCAGTGTCAGCTAGCCCACTCACCACACAGAACAGTGTGTGATTTCCAGGTGCATCTGGAGGCTCCCGGGTTCTGGCAGGCTTCAGGGTCGGTAACCATAGGAAGTAAACTTTCCTTAGAGTTTGGTGTACAGAGGCGTGTCTGGTGACACTGGTTCTGCTGTTTCATACATTTCCAGGAAGTCAACAGTTGGTAACAGAGGCAGCCTGATTGATTTCTTGGAGGTAAAGACAGAGCATATTTGCTATGGGATAGGTGAATGGACTCTTTGGCACTGGGATTCCTTTATCTTTTGTCCATGGATAAAAAGTGAATGACGTACTTATCATTTAACCCCACACCTGGCATTAGCGGTGGCGATAGGTGAGGGGGTATGAGGAGAGGGACTTGTAAATAGTGATAAGATGGTGGGAGCATAAAACTCAGCTTTTTACCTCACAGGAGAGTCTGCTGGGGTTTTGCTGATTCCAGAGTGATATTAATTAACTGTGCAAACATTCTGTTCCAGATAAGACTGTAACAGTTGCCTGGGGGAAAATTCTTTTGAGTCAATATTTGTTTGATCTTGTAGAGAATATTTTGGCTCTACTCTAGCAAAGTTCCCATAATAGATGCCATTTTCAGGGATTTGCCATATTTACACACAAGGTCAGTCCTGGAAGAGGTTAAAGGATTGAATCACTGTCTAAATAGAGGTTCTAAGGGGTTTCAAATGAAATTTTAAACATGGAAATCCTTTGTTTCCATCACTTGACAATAATTATTAAAAACTAATGGTAAGTACTCTGGAGGAAAATTTAAAAATCCAGATGTAAGATGTTGGCCCTCAATTTGCTTGTAACCTAGCTGTGGGAATAAGAGTTTAATTAGTATATGTGATACAAGATACTTAAACTAAATAACAGGAATAATGGCTGTGATTTATTGGCTAATAAACAGCACCACACCATCCTAGTACTTCCCTAAGCATGAGCTGACCCGCTCAGTCCTCCCACTGAGGCAGGTACTGTTGGTCAGTATGGTTTGCATGGAGTAGACAATGCTGAGGGGTCTGGAGAAAGGGGAGAGGGGGAAGCAGAGATGTGGAGAACCTTCAGGAAGAGGTTTCTCAGTGACTGGGAAACAGATGGCTGTGGCATGGGAAGAAGGAAAAGGGCTTGATGGACATTTGTTGGTTTTCTCTTGCATTAGTACCTTCTTTCTCTCTGGGAAGTTGTCTTACCCTTCCACGACTCTCAGCACATGAGCTTCTGGTGAAGGGCACATGAAAGGCACACAAATACAGAAGAAAACATACAGAATGTCAGTGTGAAAAGTGCTGTGAAGCAGAAGAAATGCAGGAAAAAGAGCATTTGAGATTTAAAAAGGATGGTCAGGGAAGGCTAAATAAGACATTTTGGTGAAGTGTGAAGGAGGAGCGAGAAAGAGCTATGAAGGCACCTGTGGGCAGAGCCTTCTAGGCAGAGGGACTAGCAAGTGCAAAGGCCCTGGGGTGGCCACTTACTCAGGATCATCAGAGGCCAGAGACTCAGGAGAATGGCAGCAAGCAAAGCCTTTGGAGGCAGTGCACGCCTGGCTCCTGCTGGTTTTGGTGATGAAAACACATATGCTGGACCGTTGCCAGAGTCCTCGGGGCAGGGCTATGATGCATGGACTCCTGCCAGATGGACTCCTTTCAGCGTGGGTTTGCCTGTGTCTGGTCATTCCCTTTGGTCCCTGAGGCTGATCCACTCAGTTAAAGCAGAGGCTGTTTCCGGGAGGATGGGGACTTGGGAATGGGGTTGGGAACCCAGACCAGGCAGGGTGAATGGAGGAGGAGGCAGATGTCAGGGATCTGAAGAAGCCTCGATGGAACACGAAGCAGCCTACTCTAAGGAGACTCAGTAAAGAGCAGAACCAGAACAAGCATTTAAGGGGTTAGGGATGCATATTAACTAACAAGCTGCAAAGGCAACAAGCATTTTCCAAGTCTTACAGCTGAGATGTGACCAAGTTAAGTAAAGGAGAATGTGTCTGCCTTGGGGACTCCATGAGGGCACAGGTGGGGCTGGGTCCATATGGGATAAGTTCAGGTCAGATGGTCAAGCTAATGTTTGCTCTGAGGGCCAGCCACAGGGTCACTGGTGTGAGGCACACCCACACACACACTCATGTGCACACATTCTCACCCATTCAGTCTTTTGGTTTGTTTTCAGTTGTTGTCACTTCTGTGTCGATCTGGAACACCAACTTGAGTGCTGTTAAAAGGAACCATTTCAGTGCCAAGGGGCCCAGTTCTCAAACTTACAAGAGGTTGAGGTACTGGAAAGTTCTCTGCAATGAGAACCTGACTCACTAAGGGTACATATACCACATGGAAGCTTTTCCGAGTCTCCTGTGAATCAAAGCATGCTACTGGGCCACTGCGGTGCTGGAGAAGAGTAGCGGGGTTGAAAAATGTTATTTCAATAAAAATATAATATTGGTATGATCATAGAAGGTGATTAAACTAAGGCATGTTCCTTCTTTGAAGATAAATGCTAACAAAATAAGTGGTCTCCCTGGCTTAACCACTTACTTTCTTTGGAAATGGATAAATTTAACATTCTGTCAGCTTCCAGAATATCCTATGCAATGCTTTAAAATTTTATAATATAATTTATTTTCTGAATAGGTAATTGACTCATGTGATTCAACATTTAAAAACTACAAAAGTATATCACTGAAAACCTTTCCTCCACTCCCTCCTTCTTGCCGATTAACTGGTTCCTTCCTCAGGGCAATTCATGTTACCAGTTTCTGATCTATTTTGTTAATGTACAATAGAATGTGCTCAACCTGTGTTAATATTAAGGAAGAACAAGGTGACTTTTCCCTTGTTAAGAACCTTCTACTGAATAAAACAGGGTATGCCAATCAATCATTTGTAGCTGTGTCTTTGAAACGTTTATTGTAAGTCCAATAATGACAAAGTTCTTGTATGCTGAAGTCTGTATTTGCTACTCAGTTTTTTTGTTCCTCCGGGCTTCCCTGGTGGCTGGGAGGGTAAAAAATCTGCCTGCAATGCGGGAGACCAGGGTTTGGTCTCTGGGTTGGGAAGCTCCCCTGGAGGAGGAAATGGCTTACCCACTCCAGTATTCTCAGCTGGAGAGCCCCGGGGACAGAGGAGCCTGGCGGACTACAGTCCATGGAGTCTCAAAGAGCCAGACATGACGGAGTGACTAACGCTTTCGCTTTTTTGTTCCTCAGACCAGCAGCAGTAACAAGCACCTGAGAGCTTGTGAGCAAGCAGAATCTCAGGTTCCACTCCAAACCTCTCTGGTCCGAGTCAGTATTTCATACATGCAAAGTGATTCTGAAGCATCTGAAGGTTTGAGAAGCCTCTGCTGTGTCTCATTGTCCCAGCACTGGCCTCAGGTAGCAGGGTGAGCAGAGGTCTATGTTGAGTGAAGAGAGGGAGAGATGGCCCTCGTGTAGAGCGCTGTCCTCACCTTATTCTGAGGGCTCTGTTTTGTTTTTTGCTAAAGTTATAGTGGCTGATCTTTTCTTAATTTGCTGCAAGATTAAGTTACTATGTAAACTTTTGTGCTTTGATTTTTAAATTCAGAAGTCTTTCTCCTTTCCTCCCCGGCTCCTCCCTTATGAATTGTTCTTAAACCTTGGCATTTGCTGTTTACTTCCTTGTGGGGCCTTGCTGAGCTAAGTGAGTAATAAGTGAATGTTAATAGGAAAATGTAGAAACAGCCAATCAGATACAGATTGGCAGGTTCTGGTTTGATGGGTACATGTTTATGGTTGTGGTTTAATGTAATGCTTTGCAGTGTGTTTGTATACTTTATTAATTTTCACAATTCTGAGCATTTTAGACTTCGTGTATATGTGCTAATCTCAGTGTGGTGGAGCTAGTTAATGGGATTCTGAAAAAACAATTTGAATTCCTTGAAAGTTGTCAACCTTCTCTTGGGGAGGAAAGAAGGGAGGAAACTGTAAATGGAGGAGTTCTTGTTCCCTCGCTCAGTCGTGTCTGACTCTTTGTAACCCCATGGACTGCAGCATGCCGGGCTTCCTTGTCCTTCACCATCTCCTGGAGTTCAAACTCATGTCCTTTGAATCAGTGATGACATCCAACTATCTCATCCTCTGTCATCCCCTTCTCCTGCCTTCAGGGTCTTTTCCAATGAGTCAGCTCTTCACATCAAGGTGGCCAAAGTATTAGAGCTTCAGCTTCAGCATCAGTCCTTCCAATGAATATTCAGGACTGATTTCCTTTAGGATTGACTGATTTGATCTTGCAGTTCAAGGGTCTCTCAAGAGTCTTCTCCAACACCACAGTTCAAAAGCGTCAATTCTTTGGTGCTCAGCATTCTTTCTGGTCCAACTCTCACATTCATACATGACTACTGGAAAAACCAAAGCTTTGACTATATGGACCTTTTTTGGCAAAGTAATGTCTCTGCCTTTTAATACACTGTCTAGGTTTGCCATAGCTATTCTTCCAAGGAGCAAAGGTCTTTTAATTTCATGGCTGCAGTCACCCACCCTCCGTCTACCCCCCCGCCAGAATGATTTTGGAGCCCAAGAAAATAGTCTGTCACTGTTTCCATTGTTTCCCCATCTATTTGCCCTGAAGTGATGGGACCAGATGCTGTGATCTTAGTTTTTTGAATGTTGGGTTTTAAGCCAGCTTTTTCACTCTCCTCTTTCACCTTCATCAAGAGGCTCTTTAGTTCCTCTTCACTTTCTGCCATAAGGGTGGTGTCCTCTGCATATCTGAGGTTATTGATATTTCTCCTGGCAGTCTTGATTCCAGCTTCTGCTTCACTCAGCCCTGCATTTAACATGATATACTCTGCATATAAGTTAAATAAGCTGGGTGACAATAGATAGCCTTGATGTACTCCTTTCCCAATTTGGAACCAGTCCACTGTTCATATCTGGTTCTAACTGTTGCTTCTTGACCTGCATACAGATTTCTCAGGAGGCAGGTAAGGTAGTCTGGCATTCTCATCTTTTTAAGAATTTACCACAGTTTGTTGTGATCTGCCTAGTCAAAGGCTTTAGCATAGTCAGTGAAGCAGAAGTAGATGTGCTTCTGGAATTCTCTTGCTTTTTCTATGATCCAGTGGATGTTGGCAATTTGATCTCTGGTTCCTCTGCCTTTTCTAAAACCAGCTTGGACATCTGGAAGTTTTTGGTTCACGTATTGCCAAAGCCTGGCTTGGAGAATTGTGAGCATTACTTTACTACCGTGTGCTATGCTAAGTCACTTCAGTCGTGTCCGACTCTGTGCAACCCCAGAGACGGCTGCCCACCAGGCTCCTCTGTCCCTGGGATTCTCCAGGCAAGAATACTGGAGTGGGTTGCCACTTCCTTCTCCAATGCATGAAAGTGAAAAGTCAAAGTGAAGTCGTTCAGTTGTGCCTGACTCTTAGCGACCCCATGGACTGCAGCCTACCAGGCTCCTCCATCCATGGGATTTTCCAGGCAATAGTACTGGAGTGGGGTGCCATTGCCTTCTCTGTTACTAGTGTGTGAGATGAGTGCAATTGTGCGGTAGTTTGAATATTCTTTGTTTGATATTGCCCCTTCTTTGGGACTGGAAATGAACACTGACCTTTTTCCAGTCCTGTGACCACTGCTGAGTTTTGCAAATTTGCTGGCATATTGAGTGCAGCATTTTAACAGCATCATCTTTTAGGATTTGAAATGGCTCAGCTGGAATTCCATTACCTCTATTAGCTTTGTTCATAGTGATGCTGCCTAAGACCCACTTGACTTTGCACTTCAGGATGTCTGGCTCTAGGTGAGTGCCAGACAACCATCGTGGTTATCTGAGTCATGAAGATCTTTTTTGTATAGTTCTTCTGTGTATTCTTGCCACCTCTTCTTAATATCTTCTGCTTCTGTGAGGCCCATACCATTTCTGTCCTTTATTGTGCCCATCTTTGGATGAAATGTTCCCTTGGTATCTCTAATTTTCTTGAGATCTCTAGTTTTTCTCATTCTATTGTTTTCCTCTATTTCTTTGCATTGTTCATTTAAGAAGGCTGTTTTATCTCTTCTTGCTATTCTTTGGAAGTCTACTTTTCTCCTTTGCCTTTTGATTGGAGTAAAGAGCAGAAATGGAAAATTCTATGATGGGTGAACCTGTAAACTAGTGAAAATAATTTGAAATTAGCTCAAAACTTGTGGAAAATTTATAAAAAGAATATTAGAAAGTAGGTCACAGGACTATATTGTTGTTAACTGCTTTAAAAATGTTTCTAATCGCTAAAGGTTTCACCTTCTAAAAAATAAGTAAGATAAATTTGTGACATCATTTAAAAACTAATGCTAGAGTGGAGGTTGATCATCTGATACACCATCCAGACCTTGGACTGGGGCTGAAAACTTGACATCCTAGAAATAATTAGGACTTATAAATAAAATAATTTTCATACAGAAAAAAATGCTAATGCTAATAGGTTACTTTTTTGAATGTATTGTGGCAGAGTTGGAGAATGAGTGATGTAGAAACAAAGTAAATACCTAACAAACCCTGACTTGTTAAAAGTGAGACAATTAAGCCTAAAACTTCTGGGGCAGTTCTACTACTGATGTGGGCAGGAGGTATAAGGGAGGAAAGAAGCCAGTTCAGGAGAGAAGTTTCCAGAGAAGAGTGGTTGAGGGGAAGTTTTCTGAATATGGGAGAGAACCCCTGAGACAGTGTGATAGTGAAACTTATTTGAGCATTTGGATAATTACTCACACCTGCAATAATTCTAACACTAGAAATCTGTTTTCAAGGAAATGTCTGAAATTAAAAATTCTTGGCATAAAAATGTTCTTTAAAGTATCAAAGTCGAAGTGAAGTCGCTCAGTCGTGTCTGACTCTTTGCGACCCCGTGGACTGTAGCCTACCAGGCTCCTCTGTCCATGGAATTTTCCAGGCAATAGTACTGGAGTGGATTGCCATTTCCTTCTCCAGCGGATCTGCCGGACCCAGGGATCCAACCCAGGTCTCCCGCACTGTAGACAGATGCTTTACCATCTGAGCCATTCATGATAAAAATGGAAAGTGAGTTAGTTTTCTAGCAGAGAGGGAATGGATGAGTTAATTTTAATATATCCATAGGATGGGGTGTTTTACAGCTAAAATAATGATTATGGCATATTCTAAATTAGGTAAGAAACAAGATAAAAATAGTTTGGAAAAATGACAGGAGATTTGATGATGGTTGTATATATGTTACGGGGTTAAAAAAACCAATCTGGATCTAAAAATAGGCCATAATAAGGATATATTACTTGAAAAAGTGTTGGAAAAAATCCTTTTTCTAATTTTTAAAGGAGAGCAAAGGTTGAACAGACATTTGTTGCCTTTATTTAGTGAGGATATTATCATGATGATTTAAAATTGAGGTATTGAAGGTGTTTCTGTATATTCCTTACAATGTCATGTCAAGGTTAAGGTGTGCTGGGGTTGGAGTTGGTCATACAGGGAGGAGAGGGAAAGAATGAATTCTTAGTGGGAGAAGTAACACATTCCTAACCTAGAATCACACAGTTTGTAGGCTCCGCTGACCCTGTATGTGAGGCACTTACAGTTTGTGGAGATGACAGTCAGTGCCTCTGGCTATAGGTGGCCAAGTGGCTGGCTGCCTGGAATGCATGGGCGGCCATGGACTCCTTGGTGACCAGTGTTCTGTTAAATGCCACAGGACACTTCTAATTCTCCCGAATTCCCTTGCAACTTTGAAAAGATAAGGCGAGAGATCCTGCTGGGGGCTGCACCCAGAGCGTAAGCAGCCCCAGTGACGTCTGCAGGAAGCTCTGGGGACTGAAACCTACCAGCCTTCCAGCAGCGCAGGGAGGTGCGGGCTTGGGTCTCTGGCAAGCTTTAAATAGCCGTCTGGACATAATGGATGAACGCTGAAAAATACGTTCCCTTTATATTTGGAAACTATCATATTTCTGTATGTTTGGATTTTTCTTAAAGACAATGTGACATATAGTAAGAAGTGTTAACTATAATTAAAAACAAATTTCCCCAGGACTGCACTAGAGCAGCTTCTCAAAGGAGGTTTTAAAAGTGATTTTGAAGGGAGTGGCTTTTAAGGTTTTCATCCTTTTTCACGTATCTTATTCTTTAAAGTCGGTGAGTTGAGCACATCCACATGAACACACGCAACTATAATTGCTCCGTTTTTGAGCTCCTCTGAGCCACAGTGAAAGATCAGCACCATTAGCACAGTGTGTAAGCCTCTGTCCTCAAAGTGCTGGATGTCTTTTTAGTGGATAAAATGCAGGTTTCATGATATAGAAACTGAAGTTTGTCATACTGATGTCTAGCCTTCAATTCATCATTTGGCTGAAAGTGACTGGATTTCATTGAGAAAGAAGATAAGGTGGAATGGCATGAAGTCCCAGCAGGGTAGCTTTGGGCAGAGCTGAAGAGGCTGTTAAAGAGGCTTCTCTGAGCTGCTGGGTCCTCACCTGGAGCAGGAAGTCCTGGGATTCACGCGAGGAAGTGACTGTCAGCACTCTTAGTTTGCCTGGGGGGCTGACACTTTCGGGTCAGAGTACCACAAGGTCAGGCCAGGGGAGGGTCCTTGAAGGCCACAGGGTATCTCATGTACAGAGTGGCAGGAGTGCTGCTGGCATCTCTGCTTCCCCTGGGAAGGTGTCGGCATGACCGGATGGAGGCCTGTTTCCTGTCATAACCCATCTTCATCTCTGTTGGCTTTGCTTCCCTCTCTGTTCATGCGATGCTTTACTCAGATCCCCTCTGAGCTTGCTGGAGGGCATACTCCTTTCTGTAAACCAGTAATTTGAAATATGGACTTGTCAGCCAAGATATTGGGCTTCCCAGATGGCTCTAGTGGTAAAGAATCCTCCTGCCAGTGCCGGAGACATAAGAGACGCGGGTTCGATCCCTGGGTCAGAAAGATCCCCTGGAGGAGGGCATGGCAACTGACTCCAGTGTTCTTGCCTGGAGAATCCCCATGGACAGAGGAGCCTGGTGGGCTATAGTCCAGGGGGTCACAAAGACTCGGACACAACTGAAGGGACTTAGCACGCACGCATGCAGCCAAGATAATAAGTGCAGTTTCTTGAAGTAACCTGGTCCTGTGAAGAGTAAATCGGTGACCCTGGTTTTCTCAGTCCACCCACTGGTCCTCTTTTGAAGTTGACGCACACACAAAGGGGAATGCGCCTCCCAGTCCATATACTGTACGGAAGAGGAGCCCAGAACCGAGCCTCTGGTGTTAACTTCAATGACTGCCATCAAATGATGGCGGTCTGGCTAATTTTAAGACTCAGAAGAACAAATAGAAATTTCTAAGATGGTAGTCACTAAAATTTCTCCTTTAAAGACCAGCAGATATCACCACCGTGAGTTAACTCTGAACTCTAGTTTGACAGCTTCACTCTAAAATCTGTGAGGGCTTTTAGACAGGGCTGGTGTCTGTTTTGTTCACCCCTGGGTCTGACTTTGAATGGGTGGACTGCATCCAGCATGTGGCACTTGCTCAATTAATATTTCTTAAACGTGTGGCTTTCCATTTAATAAAATCTGACTCTAGCTACTACTACTATTGTTGCAGCTACTATTAAATACAATCTAGATATTACTGACATTTGTTGTAGTTTGAATTTTAGCCATAACTAGCACACCAGAGATCTGTTAATAAACTCTACCCTAACATTGATTGCTTTTAGAGCTTCATTTTTATTTTCTGTGGTTGCATTTGAAATGGACACCATTGTGCAAGCTCTTTACTGGACTGACACTTTTGGAACACAATGTAGATTAATTCTACATGAAAGTTCAGAGGTGATTCTGAACGTCTAGGCTCCCTGGACGTCTTAATACTTATTAAAATGCCATTTCTATTCACTTTTTTTTTTTTTCCCTTGCATCATTTTCAGTCCCTACATTCTTTTTAACAGATTCAGGCCTTTGATAAGTAATTCATTCCCTCCCTCCTTGGGAATTACAATTCTTGGCACAGGTATGCTGTGTTGGCTTAGATTTGCAGGGGTGGGGGCACCTTTGGGGACACACGTTAGGCCCCTTTCTCTGTACACAGGAGCCCCCCGTGGCCCTCCCAGACAGGAGTTAGCAAGCCTTTGGGGAAAGACAGTTTGCCATTTTTTTCATGCCTTTGCTTACTACAACTTTTTGGATCACTTTTCCCCTTGATTCCTGAGTTCTAATCTTGGCCAGTGAGGGCCAATACAGCATTCTGCATTATTTCTCTGTACTTGTTTCTTCATCTACAAAGCCCTAGCTCAGACTCAGGACCTTAAACAGCTCACAGTTCTGGAGGCCAGAAATCTGAGATGGAGGGGTCAGCAGGTCCATGCTCCCTTGGAGGACACTAAGGAAGGATGTGTTCCAGGTCTCTCCCCAGCTTCTCGTGGCACTTCTCATGGTACTTCCTCATGGCACTGTGACTCTAGTCTTTACATGGCATTCCCCATGTATGTGTCCAAATTTTTCTATTTATTTATCTTTTTTTAAAGAAACTTTTGTATATTGGAGTATAGTTGATTAACAATGCTGTGTTAGTTTCATGGGTACAGCTACAGCAAACTGATTCAGTTATATACATATCAATACATATGTCTATTCTTTTTCAAATTCTTTTCATATTTAGCTTGTTATTAATACATAATATTGAGCAGCATTCCCTGTGCTATACAGTAGGTCCTTACTGGTTCTCCATTTCAGTGTAGCAGTGTGTACATGTCAGTCCCAAATTCCCTAATTATCCCTCCCTGCCAGTAACCATAAGTTCATTCTCTGTGAGTCTGTTTTGTAAATAAGTTCATTTGTAACATTTCTTTTTAGATTCCACATATAAGTGATACCAAACCGTATTTCTCTTTCTCTGCCTGCTTTCACTCAGTATGATGATCTCTATGTTGCTGCAAATGACATTATTTAATTTCTTGTAATGGCTGAGTAATATTCCATCGTATATATGTACCATGTCTTCTTTATCCATTCCTCTGTCTATGGACATTTCGGTTGCTTCCTTGTCTTGGCTATTGTAAAGAGTGTTGAAATAAGCATTGTCATGCATGCATCCTTTCAGACCATGTTTTTCTCCAAACATATGCCCAGGAGTGGGATTGCTCCATCATATGGTACTATGATTAGTTTTTTAAGGTATCTCATACTGTTCTTCACAGTGTCTGTGCCAATTTACATTCCCATCAACAGTGTAGGAGAATTATATGCATATATGTATTTTATAAGAATGCCACTTGTATTCAGGTCCATCCTACTCCAGTATGTGAAAGTAAAAGGTGAATGTTAGTCATGTCTTACTGTTTGTGACCCCATAGACGATCCAGTCCATGGAATTCTCCAGGCCAGAATACTGGAGTGGGTAGCCTTTCCCTTCTTTGGGGGATCTTCCTAACCTAGGGATCGAACATGGGTCTCCCGCATTGCAGATGGATTCTTTACCAGTTGAGCCACAAAGGAAGCCCAAGAATACTGGGGTGGATAGCCTATCCCTTCTCCAGCAGATCTTCCCGACCCAAGAATCGAACCAGGGCCTGCTGCATTGCAGGCAGATTCTTTACCAGTTGAACTACTGGGAAAGCTTAAAGTGAAAGTGAAAGTCGTGTGGTCGTGTCCAGCTCTTTGCGACCCCATGGCCTGTAGCCCACTTGGCTCCTCTGTCCTTGGAATTCCCCAGGCAAGAATACTGGAGTGGGTATTCACTGTTCCCTTCTCCAGGGGATCTTCCCAACTCAGGGATCAAAATCAGGTCTCCTGCACTGCGGGGAAATTCTTTACTGTCTGAGCCACCAGGGAAGCCAAAGAGACATATTTTCATGAAGGAACTGGGCAAAGTTGTGAATATTTTGGTGGTGGTGGTTTTTTTGCTAGTTGTGTCTAATTCCTACTACCCCGTGGCCTGCAGCCTGCCATGCTCCTCTGTGCATGTGATTTCCCAGGCAAGAACACTGGAGTGGGTTGCCATTTCTGTCTCCAGGGGATCTTCCCAACCCAGGGATCAAACCGGAGTCTCCTGTACTGTAGGCAGATTCTTTACTGACTCAGCTACCTTTTGGCTGCGCCCAATTCTGGTCACTCCAGTGTATAACCTCATCTTAACTAATAACATCTACAATGACACTATTTCCAAATAAGGTCGCATTCTGAGGGCTAGGGGTTAGGACCCCAGCATACAAACTATGGAGGGAGACAATACAACCAACCCATAACAGTAGCGTCAGATAGGATTGTGAATAGTGAAAGATCAGATAGGTCAGATAGGATTGTGAATAGTGAAAGTCACTCAGTCGTGTCTGACTCTTTGCGATCCCATGGACTATACAGTGCATGGAATTCTCCAGGCCAGAATACTGGAGTGGGTGGCCTTTGCGTTCTCCAGAGGATCTTCCCAACCCAGGGATTGAACCCACATTTCTAGCATTGCAGGTGGATTCTTTACCAGCTGAGCCACAAGGGAAGCCACAATAGGATTGGGAGGTTTGAAGTAATAGATTTTTCTTGCTTTTATAGAATCTGATATATTAGGAAAAAATGCCAACCTGGGACACACAGATTTGCTTTCTGCTTGGGACCCTGCTTATAAAGGCCAGACGGAAGTGAACTTACATGAAATTTTTGGTTTAATCCTATTTTCATGTCACGACATTAGTACCCTCTTGGTCCTTCCCTGAATTCAGCAGCTGCCATGCAGAGGTGCAGGGGCTGGGGTTGGTGCGGTGCACAGATGAAGACACGTGCGCTTTGACAGCACGCTGCTGGGCCTTGTTTGTTTGCTGGCTTCTTGGAGATCCCAGATGGAAGATATAATAGAGGATCAAAGGCCTTTGATTCTAGCCCCAGTATTTCTTGCTAATGCCTGCAGTTACTTGTACAGCAATTGCAGGAACTGTGTCTCATTTCATTTTATACATGGACTTAAGATTAATTCCTAATCGCCTTGAGCTCTCACTTTCTTTGAGTGGATGATTTTACATAACACCATTTCTGAGGTTGTTTCAAAAGTAGGAGTCAGAGATCTCTTGGTATAGGAATATTCAGTTGTCTTCATATTTGTTTATGAAAAATATAACTGACTTACAACTTTATATTAGCTTCAGGTGTACAACATGATGATGTGATATTTGCAAATATATAAAAAATGATATTGTATATATTGCAAAAATGATCACCACGGTAGGTCTGGTTAACATCTGTCCCCATACATAGTTACAGAATTGATTCCTGTCATGAGAAACTTTTAAGATTTACTTTCAGTGACTTTCAAATAGACCCTATACTATTATTAATTACAGTCACCATGCTGTACATTACATCCCCATGACATTTTTGCTGGAAATTTCTATCTTTTGACTCCCTTTAACTCATTTCACTCTTGCCCTACCTCTGGCAACCACCAGTCTGTTGTCTGTATCTGTCACCTTGCTTGTTATTTTTTAAATTCCACATGTAAGTGAGATCATGCAGTGGTTTTCTTTCTCTGACTTACTTCACTTAGCACAGTGCTCTTGAGGTCCATCCATGTCACAAATGCAAACTTTCATTCTTCTTTAGTGGCTGAATAACATTCCATTATATATGTATGCATGTACATATGAACACTATGAAAAGGCAAAATGATAGGATACTGAAAGAGGAATGCCCCAGGTCAGTAGGTGCCAATATGCTACTGGAGATCAGTGGAGAAATAACTCCAGAAAGAATAAAGAGATGGAGCCAAAGCAAAAACAATACCCAGCTGTGGATGTGACTGGTGATAGAAGCAAGGTCCGATGCTATAAAGAGCAATATTGCATACGAACCTGGAATGTCAGGTCCATGAATCAAGGCAAATTGGAAGTGGTAAAACAGGCAATGGCAAGAGTGAATGTTGACATTCTAGGAATCAGTGAACTAAAATGGACTGGAATGGGTGAATTTAACTCAGATGACCATTATATCTACTACTGTGGGCAGGAATCCTTTAAAAGAAATGGAGTAGCCATCATGGTCAACAAGAGTGTCCGAAATGCAGTACTTGGATGCAATCTCAAAAACTACAGAATGATCTCTGTTGGTTTCCAAGGCAAACCATTCAATATCTTGGTAATCCAAGTCTACGCCCCAACCAGTAATGCTGAAGAAGCTGAAGTTGAATGGTTCTATGAAGACCTACAAGAACTCTTAGAACTAACACTCAAAAAAGATGTCCTTTTCATTATAGGGGACTGGAATGCAAAAGTAGGAAGTCAAGAAACACCTGGGGTAACAGGCAAACTTGGCCTTGGAATACAGAATGAAGCAGGGCAAAGGCTAATAGAATTTTGGCAAGAGAACACACTGGTCATAGCAAACACCCTCTTCCAACAACACAAGAGAAGACTCTACACATGGACATCACCAGATGGTCAGCACTGAAATCAGATTGATTATATTCTTTGCTCTATACAGTCAGCAAAAACAAGACCGGGAGCTGACTGTGGCTCAGATCATGAACTCCTTATTGCCAAATTCAGATTGAAATTGAAGAAAGTAGGGAAAACCACTAGACCATTCAGATATGACCTAAATCAAATCCCTTATGATTATATAGTGGAAGTGAGAAATAGATTTAACGGCCTAGATCTGATAGAGTGCCTGATGAACTATGGATGGAGGTTCCTGACGTTGTACAGGAGACAGGGATCAAGACCATCCCCATGGAAAAGAAATGCAGAAAAGCAACATGGCTGTCTGGAGAGGGCTTACAAATAGCTGTGAAAAGAAGAGAAGCAAAAAGCAAAGGATAAAAGGAAAGATATAAGCATCTGAATGCAGAGTTCCAAAGAATAGCAAGAAGAGATAAGAAAGCCTTCTTCAGTGATCAAGGCAAAGAAATAGAGGAAAAGAACAGAATGGGAAAGACTAGAGATCTCTTCAAGAAAATTACCAATGATACTAAGGGAACATTTCATGCAAAGATGGGCTCAATAAAGGACAGAAATGGTATGGACCTAACAGAAGCAGAAGATATTAAGAAGAGGTGGCAAGAATACACAGAAGAACTGTACAAAAAAGATCTGCAAGACCCAGATAATCACCATGGTGTGATCACTCACTCAGAGCCAGACATCCTGGAGTGTGAAGTCAAGTGGGCCTTAGAAAGCATCACTCCAACAAAGCTAGTGGAGGTGATGGAATTCCAGTGGAGCTATTTCAAATCCTGAAAGATGGTGCTCTGAAAGTGCTGCACACAATATGCCAGCAAGTTTGGAAAACAGCAGTGGCCGCAGGACTGCAAAAGGTCAGTTTTTATTCCAATCCCAAAGAAAGGCAATGCCAAAGAATGTTCAAACTACTGCACAATTGCACTGATCTCACATGCTAGTAAAGTAATGCTCAAAATTCTCCAAGACAGGCTTCAGCAATACGTGAACCGTGAACTTCCAGATGTTCAAGCTGGTTTTAGAAAAGGTAGAGGAACCAGAGATCAAATTGCCAACATCCGCTGGATCATGGAAAAGGCAAGAGAGTTCCAGAAAAACATCTATTTCTGCTTTATTGACTATGCCAAGGACTTTGACTGTGTGAAAGTGAAGTCACTCAGTTATGTCCTACTGTTTGTGACCCCATGGACTGTAGCCTCCCAGGCTCCTCCATCCATGGGATTTTCTAGGCAATAGTACTGGAGTGGGTTGCCTTTTCCTTCTCCAGGGGATCTTCCTGACCCAGGGATCGAACCCGGGTCTCTTGCATTGCAGACAGACACTTTACTGTCTGAGCCATCAGGGAAGTCCTTTGACTGTGTGGATCACAATAAACTGTGGAAAATTCTGAAAGAGATGGGAATACCAGACCACCTGACCTGCCTCTTGAGAAACCTATATGCAGGTCAGGAAGCAACAGTTAGAACTGGACATGGAACAACAGACTGATTCCAAATAGGAAAAGGAGTCTGTCAAGGCTGTATATTGTCACCCTGCTTATTTAACTTCTATGCAGAGTACCTCATGAGAAACGCTGGGCTGGAAGAAGCACAAGCTGGAATCAAGATTGCTGGGAGAAATATCAATAACCTGAGATATGCAGATGACACCACCCTTATGGCAGAAAAGTGAAGAGGAATTAAAAAGCCTCTTGATGAAAGTGAAAGAAGAGAATGAAAAAGTTGGCTTAAAGCTCAACATTCAGAAAACGAAGATCATGGTATCCAGTCCCATCACTTCATGGGAAATGGATGGGGAAACAGTGGAAACAGTGTCAGACTTTTATTTTTTGGGCTCCAAAATCACTGGAGATGGTGATTGCAGCCATGAAATTAAAAGACACTTACTCCTTGAAAGGAAAGTTATGACCAACCTAGATAGCATATTAAAAAGCAGAGACATTACTTTGTCAACAAATGTCCATCTAATCAAGGCTACGGTTTTTCCAGTGGTCATGTATGGATGTGAGTGTTGGACTGTGAAGAAAGTTGAGGGCCGAAGAATTGATGCTTTTGAACTGTGGTGTTGGAGAAGACTCTTGAGAGTCCCTTGGACTGCAAGGAGATCCAACCAGTTCATCCTAAAGGAGATCAGTCCTGGGTGTTCATTGGAAGGACTGATGCTGAAGCTCCAGTACTTTGGCCACCTCATGCGAACAGTTGAGTCATTGGAAAAGATTCTGATGCTGGGAGGGATTGGGGGCAAGAGGAAAAGGGGACGATAGAGGATGAGCTGGCTGGATGGCATGACTGACTCGATGTGCATGAGTTTGAGTGAACTCCAGGAGATGGTGATGGACAGGGAGGTCTGGTGTGCTGCCATTCATGGGGTCGCGAAGAGTCAGACACGACTGAGCGACTGAACTGAATTGATGTTCATATATGTGTGTGTGTTTGTGTATGTATATCCTCACATTTTCTTTGTCTATTCATCCATGAATGACCACGTAGGTTATTTTTGTATTTTGAAAGAAAGTGAATGTGAAGTTGCTCAGTCATGTCTGACTCTCTGCGAGACCATGGACTGTAGCCTACGAGGCTTCTCTGTCCATGGGGTTTTCCAGGCGTGAGTACTGGAGTGGATTGCCATTTCCTTCTCTAGGGGATCTTCCCGACTGAGGGATCAAACACAGGTCTCCTGCATTGCAGGCAGATACCTTACCCTCTGAGCCATCAGGGAATCCCCAGAACCAATTCAACTGTCATCAATCCCTTCCCTGCAAGTTTCAACAACTGGTGAAGATTGACTTATCACTGGATAGGAGACTGGAAGTCAACCCAAACTTCATCCCAGACTCTCATACCTCCCACCTTCTTTTCAAGGCCCCTTTATTTCTTCCTAAAAAGCACTCACTCACTCTCTAAGAGCTTAGATCTCTCTCCCCTTTCTCTATGAAGATGGTCTACTCCTGAATTCGTTGCCACCTGGGGGAGTTACTAAGCTTCTCTGGTAGCTTAGTTGGTAAAGAATCCACCTGCCATGGAGGAGACCCTGGTTCGATTCCTGGGTTGGGAAGATCTGCTGGAGAAGGGATAGGGTATCCACTCCAGTTTTCTTGGGCTTCCTTTGTGGCTCAGCTGGTAAACAATCCACCTGCAGTGCAGGAGACCTGTGTTCAATCCCTGGATTGGGAAGATATCCTGGAGAAGGGAAAGGCTACCCTCTCCAGTATTCTGGCCTGGTGAATTTTATGGATTATATAGTCCATGGGGTCACAAAAAGTTGGACACGACTGAGTGCCTTTCACTTTCATATATTGGCTGTTGTTAATAATGCTGAATTTAACATGGGGGTGAGTGTTGGTATCTCCATGAAATAGCAATTTCACTTACTTTGGATATGGATGTATACCCAGAATGGAATTGCTGAATGTACAGTTCAGTTCAGTTCAGTCGCTCAGTCGAGTCCGACTCTTTGCGACCCCATGAATCGCAGCACACCAGGCCTCCCTGTCCGCCACCATCTCCCGGAGTTCACTCAGACTCATGTCCATCAAGTCCGTGATGCCATCCAGCCATCTCATCCTGGGTCATCCCCTTCTCCTCCTGCCCCCAATCCCTCCCAGCATCAGAGTCTTTTCCAATGAGTCAACTCTTCGCATGAGGTGGCCAAAGTGCTGGAGCTTCAGCTTTAGCGTCATTCCCACAGCCACATTATATACTCTTTTAGTGTCTGGCTTCTTGTGTTCATTATATGAGATTTCATCCATGTTGTTGCCTATAGTTCCCATTTATTCTGTAGGGGAGGAAGAAGAATTTTCCTTCAGTTCTTAGCTGAGAACCCTGTATATAAAAGATAGGTTAACAAGAGAAAAACAAGTTAACATGTGTCCCTCATATATATATATATGGGTGATACCAGGGACAATTTAGTAACTCCCCCAGGTGGCAAAGAATTCAGGAGTAGACCATCTTCATAGGAAAAAGGGAGAGAGATCTAAGCTCTTGGTGGAGAGTGAGTGCTTTTTAGGAAGAATGAAAGGGGCCTTGAAGAGTAGATGGGAGGTATGAAAGTTTGGGATGAAGTTTGTGTTGACTTCCAGTCTCCTCTCCTGTGATAAGTCAATCTTCCCCAGTTGTTGAAACTTTCAGGGAAGGAATTGATGACAGCTAAATTGGTTTTGGAAGCTCTTTCTTTAGGCAGATAAGGGAGTTGGAGGAAACGTCTCTGTGCATTTTCTCTTCTCCAAGTGCCTATAGCTCAAAATAATCAGTATACCCAGGTGGCATCTTTGGGGTGGCATGTCCTGAGCCCCTGTGGTCCTGTTTTGGCATGCTGGATTCTGCTCCTCTTCAATTCCAACGGCTGCATGATGGTCCAGGGTTCCTTCTTATTAATAAAATATACTGTCTTCTGTGTAGTTACCAGGTAGTTAAATGTTAGAGCCAGTCACTAATGGTTGGCCATCCCTCCTGTTTTTGTCCATGCTCACGGGATTCAGCTGCCGACCTCCAAGATTCGAATGCCTGCCTAACTTCCTCGATGTTTGTAGGTCTTTTTCCCCCTTTCTTCTATCCCACAGGATATTTGAAGCTTAGTTTTCTCCACCCTCAATAACTATCTGCAGTGATGTTGAGGAGGGAACAAATGCTGTAGTCCTTAATTTCTAGAGCCAGTGTATGAAGAGAGTTGTGAATGATGGCAAGTGACTGATGAGCGGTGACCCGGGAGGAGCAGCTGGGTTGGGTGATAGGGCTTTGCTTCTCCTGCTTTGATTGCCGGATGGCAGGAAGACAGCCGTGATGTTCAACGGTGGTACATTTTTCCTCATGATAAATGGTTATGGAGGCCGAGACTTGAAAGACTGAGGGGGGAATCACAGTAACGGTGTTTAGGAAAGAAATACTGAACCTCCTCCCACCTCCAGTATCAATCCCCATTTTTTCAAGCAAAGATGACTCAGCCTTCTGAATGTGAGTACTATTGCAAATTATTTTAGTCTTTGCCTATGCTGATGGTTTCAGTCAGTCCTGGATAGTGGTACTTAATGATGATATGATAAAGTACGGCTTTATCATGACAGCTCCTGTAAATCCACACATTAGGGTGCATAAGGCACTTGGTGTCTGGCACTTAGTAAGTACTCAAGAACTGTGGTTGTTGTAACAATTATTGGCAATTATTTGGTGCCTTTTCTTGTGCCAGCTGCGGGCCCATACTAGCTGGATTCTGTTGTGTGGTTAATCATTATCAGCTTGTTAGGCAGCCGGAAAACTTGTTAGCTGAACCTGGCTGGGTTTGGCCATAACTCAGGCCTCCCTTTCTGCCTCACTGCTTGTAGGAAATAAGGAGTTCAGGGTGTGGAACAGCATTCTTGCTGGCTGCCTGTGTGCTCCCAGCTGCACCTCCAGAAAGGAAAGCCAGTGCCAGCACACAGAGCAGAGGCTCCGGCCATCAGATGAGAAAGGCGCTGCAGAACTCAGGTCCCCAGGCCAGAGTCTGGAGGCGCTGGACCAAACGCCCTTGAGTGGGGGGTCACGTGGCTCTGTAAGGCGTGACTGCAGAGCAGTTCTCTTACAAAAAGAAAGAGCTTCATGTGTTCCCTACCAGTATGCTGCCCCACAAACAGTATTTTCCTCTATCTTCTCTTCTCTTAAGTTTCAGACATTAGAGCATCTCACCCCTGAAAACTTCAGAATGTATCTCCTAAAAATAGGGACATTTCTCCTTCCTTCCAGTAGTACAATAGAACACCGAAGAAAATGAACAGTGGTTGTTTTTGCCATCAAATATCCAGTATTTTCAAATTTCTGTGTTTATTTGAAAAATGTCTTATTGTGTTTTTTCAACATTAGGATCTAATCAAGTTACATTGCGTATATCTATGAGTTACATTTGCGTATATCTTTTTTAACAGTCTCCACACCTCCTCCTCTAACGTTTTAGGGAGTCTAGGGGGAGAATGTCCCATATTATGGGTTTCTTGATGGTTTCCTCATGTATCATGTATTTATTCTTTATTGTGGGTGGCACATCTATATATAGGTGGCACAGTGGTAAAGAATCTGCCTGCCAATGCAGGAGACACAAGAGATGTCTGGATTGGGACGATCCCCTGGAGAAGGAAATGGCAACTCACTCCAGTATTCTTGCCTGGGAAATCCCATGAACAGAGCAGCCTGGCAGACTATTGTCCATGGGGTCACAGAGTCAGACACAACTGAGCATACACACACACACACACACACACACACACACACACAAACACAGGGTGTGTATTTCTTGTAAACTGGAAGTTAGTTTTAAAAGTGTGAGTAGATTTCAGGTTAAACATTATCTTAGTCCACTTGCATGCTAAATCACTTCAATTGTGTCCCACTCTTCACGACCCCATGGACTGTAAGCCCACCATGCTCCTCTGTCCGTGGGATTTCCCAGGCAACAATACTGGAGTTAGGTTGCTCTAACAAAAATACTGTAGACTGAATGGCTTATAAACAACAGAAATTTCTCACAGATCTGGAAGTCTGAGATCAGGGTGCCCCCATGGTTGGGTGGGTGTCCCCTTCTGGGTTGCAGTAGGCCTCCTTGTACCCTACATGGCAGAAAGGGCAGTGAACTCTGAAGAGTCTCTTTTGGAAGGGCACTAATCCCACTGATGAGAGCTGTGCCCTCGTGATCTAATCATATTCCAAAGGCCCCACCTCCAAATACCATCACCCTGAGGAGGAGGTCTCAACATAGGAATTTTGGGTGTGGGTAGAGACATTCACTCTATAGCAAACAGTCGCCAGAACTATTTCATAGGTCATGCTGTGAGTTTCATATCACCTAACTGTCTTGCTGTCTCAGTATTACTGATGCAGAGCGGGTGATTGCTGGGTCTTTCCACCAGAAAAGTGTATTTTCCTTTGTAATTGGAATTTGTGGGCTGGTTTTTGGGCAAACATCCTGTTTCCTAAAGATTTTTAAACCAAATTTTTACCTTCCTTTGATCCTTGCCTCAACCAGCTGTTGCACTGGAAGTATTAACACTAAATAGAGATTTGGTATTCTTTTGTTGTTTCTGCATTAAGCTGCGGGCGTTCAGCTGTAACGAGTTTTCCTTACTCACCATTTTCCTGAGTATCACTATAGATTTGTGGATTTCTGATGGCCATTCTTTTTGATCCTCTGGATGACCTCCATGTTGAAAGGTTAATGGGAAATTGAGGTTGTTAGTTGACAAGTTCTGCTTGTGTGAGAATGATAGTGTTGTGGTTTAGTTTCTTAACTTCAGGTAACTGGCTTAACAGTTGGTTATGTTCAGAGGATTTAGGATGCTCCAGGGATGGGGGTGGATTTGTGGGGTGGGAGGACATTAGTTCTCTTTATGAACCAGCTCTGTTTGGGGTGGTTCTAAAACTGTAGAGCCTAAGAAGGGATTTGATGCTGAAGATTGCCAGAGCAGGGAGAACAGTGAGGCATTCGTTTAGTAACTCTTATGGTAACTGAAGCTTTCTTCTGATTTGAAGCATTATCCTTTCTCCAACTTTTCTGTCACTAACGTGGAAGAATGACCAAAGACTAGTGAGACAGGACAAGGAGGTAGTGCTGTCCAGAAGGTTCATCAGTGAGGACTGGAATTGCTGAAAGCGTCAAGTTAGACCATCAGTGCCTCTCGGTTACTGCAGGCAGCCAGAGAAAGGCCCATTAAAAACAGCTCCATCAAAGTCCAGGAGGTTGCCAAGGAGCTGTGCTCAGATGGAGGCCTGGGCCTTTTGAATGCACAGATGCACCTTAGGGGAGGTGTTTTGATGAGGGTGGAATATAGCTCATTTTTCTTCCAAAATGAAAAGTTTCCAGAATATACTCCCCCACCTCCATAAACATAAACACTTCTCCAGTGTTAAACAGTCTGCCCATGTGTGGGTATATTTAATGATTATAAAGCCAGAGGAGGCTCCATCTAGAAAGTGGAAAGGAGCCGTCAGTTCTCCCCCTAACAAGAGAGGCAAGGATGAGGCAAGTTAGTTTGGGGTTTGTGGAGATTGAACTTTGTTCGCAGCCCTTCCCTTCCCAGTTGGCTCCTCCAGACCCAGGAGGGGAAGAGGAGTCACAGGAAGTGAACGGTAGTGGTACCATGTGCGTCAGGGTATCACAAAGTGATCACTTGTTGAGAATCTGGCTCTTCATTCTCTCTCTCCTTTTTCTTAGAGTGTTGACTCTGACCATGGCTGGCCTCCTTTCAGAACTAGGGCAAGTACCCTGTCCTAAGGAAGGTATTGGTTGAGATAGGATTGCCTTGCTGTTTATACAAGTATGTGTATTAGTTTGTGAAGCCTGCCATCACAAAGTACTACAGGTTGAGTGGAGTGAACACCTCCCCAGGGTTCTTCTGAGACCTCTGTCCATGACTTGCAGGTGACCGCCTTCTCCCTGTGTCTTTATGTCATCTTCTGTGTCTGTTTAAATTTCCCCCTCTTATAAGGACACCGGTTATACTGGATTAACACCTACCCTGATGATCTTGTTTTAACTTAAGTGAAGTGAAGTTGCGCAGTTGTGTCCGACTCTGAGGCCCCATGGACTGTAACCTACCAGACTCCTCCGTCCATGGGATTTTCCAGGCAAGAGTACTGGAGTGGGTTTCCATTTCCTTCTCCAGGGGATCTTCCCAACCCAGGGATCGAACCTGGATCTCCCACATTGTAGGCAGATGCTTAACTGTCTGAGCCACCAGAGAAGTCCTTGTTTTAACTTAATTACCTCTTTAAAGACCATATTTCTAAATACAGTCGCATTCTGAGGGACTGGGGGTTTGGACTTCAACCTATGAATTAATATATGAATTTTATATCCCATAACAGTAGATATAGAAACACATCCTAATATTTGATGCGAATATTAAAAATCATCAATGTATTTGTAATTTAAAAGCAAGCTTCCTGGATGCTGCTTTAGTGTACAATGTGTCCTTTTCCCTTCCCCCAACAAAAAATACCAGAAATAAGAACAAGAGCACAGTCATCTACAATAATTGAGTTTAGTGGAGGAAAGTACTTAGCTGATGCTCTCCTTCATGTCTGCATCTCTTACTCTGTATTCAAGTTTTAGGTTTGTAAGGAAAGCAGAGATCAGTCACGATGACACTACTCTGTAGTAGTCCTAATATGCTTCTCTGAGCAGATTGTACACTGTTATACGAGTACTCCAAACCTGTGCAAGTCTTGGTGCAGTTTGCTCACTCACTAACACATCTTCAAAGTCACGTGGTGGCAGCTGTCAGAATTGGAACCTTGGGCCCAAAGGAGATTCTGTGGTCTGTCTGGTGCCACCTGTATCAGAATCACATGTTGTGCTTTAAACGTGCTCGTCATGGGCACTACACTGTATCTAGTGCATCAGTGTCTTTGGAAATAGGGCCTGGGAACATGCATTTTAAACACACGAATCAGGAAATTACCAGGCAGGTAGAATTGGAGAACTACTGCGCTGTTGGCAGGACTTGCAAATCTGCACCACCATGAAGTGCTTACAGTCATTTCACTTGTCAGAAGCCACTGTTTCTGCCGCTACTGCTGCTAAGTCACTTCAGTTGTGTCCAACTCTGTGCGACCCCATAGATGGCAGCCCACCAGGCTCCCCCGTCCCTGGGATTCTCCAGGCAGAAACACTGGAGTGGGTTGCCATTTCCTTCTCCAATGCATGAAAGTGAAAAGTGAAAATGAAGTCGCTCAGTCATGTCTGACCCTCAGCAACCCCATGGACTGCAGCCCACCAGGCTCCTCCGTCCATGGGATTTTCCAGGCAGGAGTACTGGAGTGGGGTGCCATCGCCTTCTCCACACTGTTTCTAGGTAAATAATTTAATGCTGTGGCCCCTGCCGTCTTCCTTCCATGTTTGGTCTCATTAAAACAGGGTCGAAATTTCCTTGTCCCCAAGTCCCCTACTCTCTGCCTTTGGAATTATTATGTTTAATTTGGTGTCAGGTGTCTCCTGGGATCATGCTTCTTTTTGATGGTGGGTAGCTTCTAGAACCTTGTATGATATCTAGGAAATAGACTAACTTTATGACACAGAGGTTTTGTTTGAAATGTTTAGGACCAAGGTCATTTGGAGACATTTTTCTAATTATCTGTGATCTGTGTTCAGTGTAGACTAGATTATACCATCCCAGAATGTGGTTAACCTGGCAGGGGAGTAAAATATGAACAGATAAATTAACAAGTCGTTCTTTTGTTGAATGCTCATCTTTTAGTTTCCAGTTCTAATTATGTGAGCATGTCGTCTTTTCAGCTTGAGAATTTCTTCTTTGGATCATTGATTCCTTGGAAAATCCTGATTTGCTCCAAGGCAGGAGCAAATCCCAGCTGCCTTGCCTTCTCTCCTGCTGCTCTCTGGTGGCGCCCCTCCCCCTGTTTACAGCCTAAGACCATGATCACTGTGGTCACACACGTCCCTCTTAAAAGTTTGTCTTCTAGGTGGAGGAATTTTTTAAAGCAGTGTTCCGTTTTGCACAGTGCATGAAATAATATTGGTAAGTTATAAATCGAACCTTTGATGTTTAGGACCATATGCAGTGGTTATACAAAGTGTAGTGGAGTTGACAATTTAGCAGATTTTCATGGTCGTCACGAACTGTCAGGGCTGGCACAGAAAGATGAAGACTGTGATATTCTCCTATTGAAAGAAAGTTAGTCACATCAAATAGACAGTCTGAGCCTTTGAAAAGACATGGAGAAACATTATAATGTGGTAGTTAAGAGCACAGTTTTAGGAGAACTGAACAGACCTACGACATACTTCCATTTTTAGAGGAGTTGTTTACCCTCTCAAAGGCTGTTTCCTCTCCTTAAAATGAGGATAATAATAGTTTCTAACATAATAAGGATCAAAATATACAATTAAAGCGTGTAGTATAGTGCCCGCCATGTTATAAGGGTGTTTGTGTGCGTTCCGTGATCCTATGAATGTTATTTTAAATATTGAGATAGTTATTTGGCATGATGCATAACAAAATAGAGAGCATTGTAGTCCATTAGTTCACCTTCAGTTGTACGTAAATCTAATAGGAATCCAACTTGGAGTTGGTCAATGTATTTTATTACAGGTTGAAAGTGGCTAATTGTCAAGCTGCATTGAGGATGGTGAGGCTGTGTCTGAATGCCAGGGTAATTGGTGGGGTGTTTATACAGGTTCTACAGGTTCGAGAGGGAAGATTGGAGACATCCCTGGTGTGCGTTTGCCAGTCCTCTATGTCATAGCTAAGCTCTTTGATCAGTACTGTTTTCTTCTATACCTTTCTATACTAGATAGAAACAACTGGTTCTATAAGATAATTAAAATAGTTAAATCTGATGTTAATATTTTTTCCCATGTGACCATCCATACTGTATGTATTTATGGTTTGGATATATTATACTTCACCAGATAGAGTAGAAAATTTAAGGAAAGCATCATTTTGCATAAGTATAGAGGAACTAAATTAACTTCTGCTGTTTATTAACAGTTCCTTTTTTTGGTTGTTAGTTTTTAATTGTTGCTGTGCAGTTTTGCCTGTCTTGCAGCTTCTAATAATTTTAAAATATGTGTTTCAAATATTTGAGTTGTTTAATAAAGCAATAAAAAATAAATCTATTTAAAAATAAAAATTGCTTAATTGTACGGAGGCTAGATGAGTGCATATTTTTAAAAAAGTTTTAATTTTTATTTTGGCTACACTGGGTCTTTGTTGCTGCATGCGGGCTGTCTCTAGTCGTGCTGAGTGGGGGCTGCTCTCTAGGCATGGTGCATAGGCCTCTCATTGCTGTGGCTTCTCTCGGTGCAGAACCCAGGCTACAGCATGTGGGCTCAGTAGCTGTGGTGCTTGTGCTTAGTTGCCCCGTGGCAGGTGAAATCTTCTCGGGCCAGGGATGGAACCCATGTCCCCTGCACTGGCCGTCAGATTCGTAAACACTGGGCCACCTGGGAAGTCCGATGGGCGCATATCTGGGACACTGTTGCAGCCAGTCACATTTATCTTTCATAGGTGGGGGTAGAGATCTCGACCCTTTATGCACATATCCTGCCTCACTTTCTTCCTCCACAAAATGCACCTAATGGGGTGTGGTGGGGGTGGAGATGACCTATTCTGTCAGCAGGAAATCTGCGAGTCTGCATTGATATGTGTATTGGGAGGGCCAGGGAATTTGTGGTTCTTCTCTCCATATATTCTCATTGTTCCGTTGTGGTGAAGATTTTGTCATCATAAGTTGTTGAATTTATAATAACAGGTAATATCCTGAGAAAAAGGACTTTATGTTTCAGAGATTTATGTCCTTCAAAGGATGAATTAATATAACCAACCTAAGGTACTAAAATAGCATAGTGAAAGTGAAGTTGCTTAGTCATGTCTGACTCTTTGCGACCCCATGGACTGTAGCCTACCAGGCTTCTCTGTCCATGGGATTTTCCAGGCAAGAATACTGCAGTGAGTTGCTATTTCTTTCTCCAGGGGATCTTCCCTACCCAGGGATCAAACCCAGATGTCCCACATTGCAGGCAGACACTTTACCCTCTGAGCCACCAGGGAAGCCCAAAAGAGCATAGAGTTACATGCAATTAAATAGGCATTTTTAGCAAATGGACTGATTTTCTGAGAATGGTTCAGATATAATTTCCAGCTGTCTAGTGGGTCATAATGATTTACAAGGCAAATGAAACTAATGTGGGCTTAAGTAGTATGATTAAACCAGTCTTTCTGGATCGCTCTTTTTCACTGTAAACTGCCCTGCCAACCCCCTCCCCCCCACACAAGCCAGAAGTGAGAGGTATTTATAGAATTTCAGGAGTGGAAATGATCCTTACTGTTGTTGGTACTTGTTCATACAGGATTATTCATATTAAACCAGACTTAAATTCTACATACAAGACTTCCACAGAGGAGCTCAATATGACAGAATAGAGGGATGTGGAGCTCACTTCCCCCTTCAAGTTATATATATATATAATACATCTATATGTGGAGCAATTCTCACAGAATACCCACTGGAAGCTTACAGATCTCATACAACCAACGCTGCAAGAAAGATCCCCACATTACTGAGTAGGATGAAGGAGAAAAAAAGAGGAAGAATGGGGAGGGAAACTGCCCTGGGTGGGAGCTGTGAAGTAAGAAAGGTTCCATCACTCTGGCTGGAGATCTGCCGAGACAGTAAGGGAGCTTCCGAGGCTGGAGAGGAGAGTGTGCGAGATTGCCTGCAGTCCTTCAGGGTAGAGGAACACCAACATAGATGGTCCTGGCTGCATCGCAGCCCTTCCCCAGCCTGAGATGCATGCTTGCTGATGTGCGCAGTGGCAGGGAGCTGAAACTCAGGCTTCAGTGGATAGATGGGGGCGGGGGGGGGGGGGCGGGCGTGCAACTTGATTCGGCTGTGCAGGGACAGCCCAAAGGGCCTACGGTGTAGTGCAGACTGTGGCTAGGGGCACATGCAGGATGGAGTGCAGGTCTGCTTAGGAGTCCCATCGTCAGCGTGGAAGAGACGGGCATGACTGCCACGGCTTCACTGTTGGCATGCTTGCAGTGGGGCATGGGTCTGTGAAGTTTGTGGGCTTACACACACACACACACACATGTGGAGGGGGACCTGAGATCTGAACAAGTTACTGGCAGTCCCACTGTGGGTGCCAGGGTGTGGCTACAGTGGGTTCTTGCTCTGGTGAAGTTGGAGACTTGGATCATATACCCACGTGTCTAAGGCCCTTTTGAGTCAATTATCTGCAGGTTGGGGACATGGCTTCTGTGGGTTTCTGTGCCAGTGGCTTTGTGAGTGTACATGTGTGCCTAAAGGGCTTCCTAGCCAATTACAAGGGACCACAGGCAGAGGTCACCAGTGAGGGTGGTGCTGGCAGCAGTCATCTTTGTGGGTATGCACAGCAGGTGGCAGATGGTGTCAGAGAATTGCATGACCCAGTGGACACCTCCCGTGGAAGAACGTGCGGCAGCTTCTTTCCCAGTGGAGTCCTCCAGGTGGGCCTACCTCACACCACAGCGTAGAATCAGATCTGTGGCTTTTACTCCAGCAACCGGAGAGCAGACTCTGCCCCTTTGACAGGGTGATGATAACTGCAGAGCAAAGAGGAGAACCTGCCCAGTATCCAGAGTAGGGATTAAGAAAGGTTATTGATAGAAATGCAGATCACTGCAACTAGGAATGAGAAAGTGTAAAGAGCTAATCAAAATTAGACAAATCAGTCATTGAGATAAAGTGATCTAAAGACAATAAATAGCAAACTAAATAATGCGGAAGAATGAATAAGTAGTCTGAAGGGTAGAATAATGGAAATCACCCAATTAGAGGGGCAAACAAAAGACAAATGAAAAAAAATTAGACATATGGATCAATGGAACAGAGTAGAGAGCTCAGAAATACACACACACACCTACATCGATTAATCTTCAACAAAAGAGGCAAGAGTATACCATGAAGAAAAGATAGTCTTTCAGCAACTAGTGTTGGAAAAGCTGGACAGCTATATGTAAATCAGTGAACTTAGAACACTCCCTCATGCCACACACAAAAGTAAACTCAAAATTGCTTAAAGACTTAAATAAAAGACAAGTCATCATGAAACTCCTAGAAGAGAACATAGGCAAAACGTTTTGTGGCATAAATCCTAACAGTGTTTTCTTAGCTCATTCTCCCAAGGCAATAGAAATGAAAGTAGTAATAAATGAATGGGACATAATCAAACTTAAAAGCTTTTGCACAGCAAAGGAAACCATCAAAAAAGTGAAAAGACAACCTGTGGAAGGGGAGAAAATATATTTGCAAACAATTCAACTTACAACATTTTAATTTCCGATAATATACAGACAGCTTACACAGCTCAATAACAACAATTTAAAAAATGAGCAGAAGACCTAAATAGAAAGTTCTCCAAAGAAGACATACAGATGACCGATAGGCACATGAAAGATTTTCAGTGTCACTAATTATTAGAGAAATGCAAATCAATCAAAACTGCAATGAGGTATCATGTCACACCAGTCAGGGTGGCCATCATCAAGAAGTCTACAAAAGAATTCTGGAGAGGGTGTGGAAAAAAAGGAACCCTCCTACCCTGTTGGTGGGAATGTAAATTGATAATAGCTACTATAGAGAATAGCATGGAGTTGGGCTTCTCTCGTAGCTCAGTCGATTAAGAATCTGCCTGCAATGCAGGAATCTGCCTGCAGTGCAGGAGAGCTTGGTTTGATTACTGGGTCCAGAAGATCCTCAGGAGAAGGAAATGGCAACCCACTCCAGTATTCTTGCCTGAAAAATCCTGTGGACAGAGGAGCCTGGTGGGCTACAGTCCATAGAGTTGTAAGAGTTGGACACGACTTAGTGACCAAACCACCACCACCACCATAAAAAAACTAAAAACAGAGTTACCATATGATCCAGCAGTTCCGCTCCTGGGCATATATCCAGAAAAGACAAAAGCTCTAATTAAAAAAGATACATGCACCTCAGTGTTCATAGTAGCACTGTTTACAATAGCCAAGACATGGAAGCAACCCAAGTGTCCATCAACATGAATGGAGAAAGAAGATGATGACACACTGTGGAATGATCAGGATTCAGCTCAGTCACATAGTGTCTGACTCTTTGTAACCCCATGGATTGCCATACTGGCATGTATGGCATTCCACGCACACCATGGAATGTTACTCAGCTATAAAAAAGGAAATCATGCCATTTGCTGCAACATGAATGGACCTAGAGATTATTATACTAAGTGAAGTAAGACAGAGAAAGACATGATATCACTTATATATGGAATCTTAAAAAGTATACAAATGAACTTATTTAGAAAAAGACTCACAGATGCACAATGCGTATATATGGTTATCAAACAGGAAATGGGGGATATATTGGGAGTATGGGATTAACAGATGTACACTACCATATATAAAATAGATTAACAAGGATTTGCTGTATAGCACAGGGAACTATGTTCAATATATTGTAATAACCTGTAACAGAAAAGATTCTGTAAAAGAATATGTATATATGTATAACTGAATCATTTTGCTACATACCAGAAACTAATTGTAATCAACTATACTTCAATGAAAAAAAAATTTTTTTTTAAAGGAATGAAGGTCTACTGTGTGTTTTTCTGGGACAATCTCCATTGGTTCCTGATGATCCCCATGCTCTCAGTGCTATGGGTCATTGCTTTAAAGATCTAGTTTAGGTTCTTTTCCTTGGATTTGATATTTTGAGCTGCACATGGCTAGTGAGGATTCATTATCTAGACAAGATTGGTCTCTTTCTTTTTTTCTCTCTTTCTGCATGTATATTCTAACATTTTCTTCATTATCCCAGGCTCCTACAATTTGTAATTTTCTCTTTCCCATAGAACATTTTTACACTTCTTCTATTTATTAAAAATTTGCATTTTGTTTTACTTCTTCAGCTCTCTGTGAATGATTAGATTTTTCCCAACTTAAGATGGCTACTTAATTAAAAAAATTTTTTTTTCTCAGCTACACTAATTTGGTGATGCATTTTATCCTTCTCTTACCATTTTGAGACTCCTTTACATCAATTTTGTCTAATTATATTAAAACAAGAGTTTTCTTGACTTATTTTTGCTCCTGTTCTATTCTAACGCAATATTACTTTGGTCTTGAAAAGTTGATATAAAGTTGTAGAGCGATAAATAGGTAATATAAACATGTGTAATGAATAAGATTTCCTCTAGCAAACAAGAAAACAATTATCTACTTAGTTATCTAATTTAATTATTTTTGGTCCCTCTGTGTAAATGAATAGACATAATAAAATAGTACAGAGATCAAATCTCTTTTGTCTTCCTTTTTAAATGTTCAAGCAAAGATCTGAATGCCAGCATGCAATTTCACTAAATATATATGAATGATGTTTGGACATAGGAATGATTGGACTCTGGCTCCCATGAGGAAAAATTGAATGAAGCCTTGTAATTTCACTTCTGGAATGCCAGGGATACAATATAGTCTGGGGGACATATTTTGCCTGTAAAGATCATAATTAGATCTGCTGAACCAACTTTGTATCCAAAAGAATGCCTGAAAAATACTGCTGAACCTCAGGCAAGAAGAAATGAATAGTTAGACTGCTACCCGGGGGTTAACCGCTTAGGGAGTAAGTTTTGCATATGCTGCGTATTAGAACAGGAGAGTAATTACACATTTCCCATAAGACAGGAATTCTTTGAGAATACTTGTTAATTCTCAGATTCTTCTTTGAAAACAAGAATGAATAAAAGTAGATTTTACTTTAAACTTAAATTATTTAAAAATGAAACATTTATAGACAATAAGAACATAGGTACCATTTACATCCCTATTTTCATGACTGATCCTTCAGTTCAGGTCAGTTCAGTCTCTCGGTCGTGTCCGACTCTGCGACCTCATGGACTGCAGCACACCAGGCCTCCTGTCCATCACCAATTCCCAGAGTCTACCCAAACTCATGTCCACTGAGTCAGTGATGTCATCCAACCATCTCATCCTCTGTCGTCCCCTTCTCCCACCTTCAATCTTTCCCAAAATCAGGGTCTTTAAGGAGTCAGTTCTTCGCATCAGGTGGCCAAAGGATTGGAGCGTCAGCTTCAGCATCAGTCCTTCCAATGAATATTCAGGACTGATTTCCTTTAGGATGGACTGGTTAGATCTCCTTGCAGTCCAAGGGACTCTCAAGAGTCTTCTCCAACACCACAGTTCAAAAGAATCAATTCTTTGACACTCAGCTTTCTTTACAGTCCAACTCTCACATCCACACATGACTGCTGGAAAAACTATAGCTTTGAGTTTATGGAGCTTTTCTGGCAAAGTAATGTCTCTGCTTTTTAATATGCTGTCTAGGTTTATTGTAGCTTTTCTTCCAAGGAGCAAGCGTCTTTTGATTTCATGGATGCAGTTACCATCTGCAGTGATTTTGGAGCCCAGGAAAATAGTCTGTCACTGTTTCCATTGTTTCCCCACCTATTTGCCATGAAGTGATGGGACCAGATACCATGATCTTAGTTTTCTGAATATTGAGCTTTAAGCCAACTTTTTCATGCTCCTCTTTCACCTTCATCAAGAGGCTCTTTAGTTCCTCTTCACTCTCTGCCATAAGGGTGGTGTTATCTGCATATCTGAAATTATTGATACTTCTTCCAGCAATCTTAATTCCAGCTGTTCTTCATCCAGCCTAACATTTTGCATGATATACTCTGCATAGAAGTTAAATAAGCAGGGTGATGATATACAGCCTTGATGTCCTCCTTTCCCAATTTGGAACCAGTTCATTGTTCCATGTCTGGTTCTATCTATTGCTTCTTGACCTGCATACAGGATTCTCAGGAGGCAGGTAAGATGGTCTGTTATTTCTATCTCCTTAAGAATTTTCCACAGTTTTTTGTGATCCACATTGTCAAAGGCTTTGGCATAGACAATAAAGCAGAAATAGATGTTTTTCTGGAACTCTCTTGCTTTTTTGATGATCCAACGGGTGTTGGCAATTTGACCTCTGGTTACTCTGCTTTTTCTAAATCCATCTTGAATATCTGGAAGTTCACGGTTCACTGCTGAAGCCTGGCTTGGAAAATTGTGAGCATTACTTGCTAGTGTGTGAGATGAGTGCAATTTTGCAGTAGTTTGAGCATTCTTTGGCATTGCCTTTCTTAGGGATTGGAATGAAAACTGACCTTTTCCAGTTCCGTGGCCATTGCTGAGTTTTCCAAATTTACTGATATATTGAGTACAGCACTTTCACAGCATCATCTTTTAGGATTTGAAATAGCTCAGCTGGGATTCCATCACCCCCACTAGCTTTGTTCATAGTGATGCTTCTTAAAGCCCACTTGACTTCTTCGCATTCCAGGATGTCTGGCTCTAGGTGAGTGATCACACCATCGTAATTAACTGGGTCATGAAGATCTTTTTTGTATAGTTCTTCTGTGAATTCTTGTCACCTTTTCTTAATATTTTATGCTTCTGTTAGGTCCAGACCATTTCTGTCCTTTATCGAGCCCATCTTTGCATGAAATGTTCCCTTGGTATCTCTAATTTTCTTGAGGAGATCTCTAGTCTTTCCCATTCTATTGTTTTCCTCTATTTCTTTGCATTGAGGAAGGCTGATCCTTGCCAGTAGATAAACAGAACTTAGTTATAATGAGGTGGCTTCAGACCACTACTATGTTGTGGTTGCTTTGTTTGCTTGGCATTGCTTAGGTATTGTCAAAGGACTTTTAAGGAGGATGGCCATTATCAAGTAGCAATTCCAAAAGAACCTACTCAGTTCAGTTCAGTCGCTCAGTCGTGTCTCTTTGCGACCCCATGAATTGCAGCACGCAAGGCCTCCGTGTCCATCACCAACTCCCGGGGTTCACTCAAACTCACATCCATCAAGTCGATGAAGCCATCCAGCCATCTCATCCTCTGTCGTCCCCTTTTCCTCCTGCCCCTAATCCCTTCTAGCATCAGAGTCTTTTCCAATGAGTCAGCTCTTCGCATGAGGTGGCCAAAGTACTGGAGCTTCAGCTTTAGCGTCATTCCTTCCAAAGAACACCCTGGGCTGATCTCCTTCAGAATGGACTGGCTGGATCTCCTTGCAGTCCAAGGGACTCTCAAGAGTCTTCTCCAACACCACAGTTCAAAAATATCAATTCTTCAGTGCTCAGCTTTCTTTATAGTCCAACTCTCACATCCATATATGACCACAGGAAAAACCATAGCCTTGACTAGATGGACCTTTGTTGGCAAAGTAATGTCTCTGCTTTTCAATATGCTGTCTAGGTTGGTCATAACTTTCCTTCCAAGGAGTAAGCGTCTTTTAATTTCATGGCTGCAATCACCATCTGCAGTGATTTTGGAGCCCCAAAAAATAAAGTCTGACACTGTTTCCCCATCTATTTCCCATGAAGTGATGGGACTGGATGCCATGATCTTCGTTTTCTGAATGTTGAGCTTTAAGCCAACTTTTTCACTCTCCTCTTTCACTTTCATCAAGAGGCTTTTTAGTTCCTCTTCACTTTTCTGCCATAAGGGTGGTGTCATCTGCATATCTGAGGTTATTGATATTTCTCCCGGCAATCTTGATTCCAGACAATGAGAAATTAATATCTTATGTCATTATCCTGGCTGCTTCTACAACTTTTAATGTCAAGAATTTGTTTTAGAAGATTATGGCATAACACTGTAGCTGATATATTAAGATAAGGACCGAAGTTGAGGACTTCCCTGGTGGTCCAATGGTTAAGACTCTGTACTTCCCATGCAGAAGGTGCAGGTTCGATCCCTGGTCAGGGAATGAAGATCCCACATGCTGCACAGTTCAGTCAGTTCAGTCGCTCAGTCGTGTCTGACTCTTTGCGACCCCATGAATTGCAGCACACCAGGCCTCCCTGTCCATCACCAACTCCCGGAGTTCACTCAGACTCACGTCCATCGAGTCCGTGATGCCATCCAGCCATCTCATTCTGGGTCGTCCCCTTCTCCTCCTGCCCCCAATCCCTCCCAGCATCAGAGTCTTTTCCAATGAGTCAACTCTTCGCATGAGGTGGCCAAAGTAATGGAGCTTCAGCTTTAGCATCATTCCTTCCAAAGAAATCCCAGGGTTGATCTCCTTGAGAATGAGGTGGCCAAAAGAAAAATACAAAAGTTGAAAGGACCTTTCCCTATTTATGACGTTCCATATGATTCCATTGTTGTTGTTCTGTCACTAAGTCATGTCTGACTGTTTGCTGCCCCATGAGTGCAGCACACCAGACTTCCCTGTCCTTTACCATCTCCCAGAGTTTGCTCAAACTCATGTCCACTGAGTCAGTGATGCCATCCAACTGTCTCATTCTCTGTCTTCCCCTTCTTCTCCTGCCTTCAATCTTTCCCAGCATCAGGGTCTTTTTCAATGAGTTGACTCTTCACATCAGGCAGCCAAAGTATTGGAGCTTCAGCATCAGTCCTTCCAATGAATATTCAGGGTTGATTTCCTTTAGGATTGATTGGTTTGATATTACAGTCCAGGGACTCACAGGAGTCTTAATCTAGCACTACAATTCAAAAACCTCAACTTTTTGGTGCTCAGCCTTATTTATGGTCTACCTCTGACTTCCATACATGACTACTGGAAAAACTATAGCTTTGACCAGATGGACCTTTGTCAGCAAAGTGATGTCTCTGATTTTTAATACACTGTCTAGGTCTGTCATAGCTTTTCTTCCAAGGAGCAAGCATCTTTTAATTTCATGGCTACAGTCACTGTCTGCAGTGATTTGGGAGCCCCAGAAAATGAAATCTGTCAGTGCTTCCACTTTTTCCCTTTTTGCCATGAAGTGATGGGATTGGGTGCCATGATCCAAGTTTTTTGAATGTTGAGATTTAAACCAGCTTTTTCACTCTTCTCTTTCACCCTCATCAAGAGGCTCTTTCTTCACTTTCTGCCATTAGAGTGGTATCATCTGCATGTCTGAGATGCATATCATCTGCATGTCTGAGGTTGTTGATATTTCTCCCGGCAATCTTGATTCTAGCTTGTGCTTCATCCAGCCCGCCATTTCACATGATGTACTGTGCATATAAGTTAAATAAGTAGGGTGACAATATACAGCCTTATCATACTCCTCCAATTTTGAACCAGTTAGTTGTTCCATATAAGGTTCTGATTGTTGCTTCTTGACCTACATACAGCTTTCTTAAGAGACAGGTAATGTGGTCTCTTTAAGAGTTTTCCTCAGTTTGTTGTGAAATCCACACAGTCAAAGGCTTTCACCCTGTCAATGAGGCAGAAGTAGATGTTTTTCTGAATTTCTCTTGCTTTCTCTATGATCCTGGGAATGTTGACAATCTGATCTCTGGTTCCTTTGCCTTTTCTAAATCTAGCTTGTACATCTGGAAGTTCTCAGTTCATGGACTGTTGAAGCTTAGCTTGAAGGATTTTGACTAATACCTTGCTAGCTTGTGAAGTGAGTGCAGTTGTATGGCAGTTTGAACATTCTTTGGCATTGCCTTTCTTTGGGATTGAAATGAAAACTGAGCTTTTCCAGTCCTGTGGCCACTGCTGAGTTTCCCAAATTTGCTGATGTGTTAAGTACAGCACTTTCACAGCATCATCTTTCAGGAATTGAAAGAGGTCAGCTGGAATTCCATCACTTCCACTGGCTTTGTTCATAGTAATGCTTCCTAAAGTCCACTTGACTTCACACTCCAGGTTGTCTGGCTCTAGGTGAGTGACCACACCATTGTGGTTATCTGGGTCATTAAGACCTTTTTTGTATAGTCCCTCTGTATATTCTTGCCACCTCATTTTAATCTCTTCTGCTTCTGTTAGGTCCTTACCATTTTTGTCATTTATCATGCCCATTCTTGCATGAAATGATTCCATGCTCCCAGATAAATACAGTTGAAGGCATTTCATTCACAGTGAAAATTAATGTGTGTGTGTATCTCTGGCTGGGCTTTTCCCCTCCAGTTGGGAATATGGTTAAGCACAGTTGTGCTTTTGTGATTTGCATGCCCTTGGGTTGAATATGGAAAATGATTTACTCTTAGCTAATCTGGTTAATTATTGCTCTGTGTTTGATGTTGCAGGCATTAGATTCCGGGAGGTGGCAGAGAGGGACTGAGAGCACACGAATGCGGTGGTGTGAGAGAGCACAGGTCAGAGCAAGAGATGTCAGGGTTGTTAGCAGGAGAAAGAGGCGCACACAGACACAGAGAGGAGGGAGGAGGGAAGGAGGGAGAGAGAGAGAGTATGCAAAAACAAGCATCAGCAGGGGAGGGAGCAGAGAGAGAAACGGAAGGTTGGGAATGTGGTTTAGGAGGTCTTTGTTACACACCTTGGTAACTTCCTGTATTCCCCCTTGGTGAGGGATTATGGAGCAAATGTTAGTTTGTTATATGCTCTTTAAGAAGCAGAAAACCATCTGAGTGAGAAGTAGCAAACTTACCCCTATGGGTTAAATTTCTTTGATTTCCACTTAGTCCATGCTTTCAGATTCTGAGCTTGGTTCCTGAGCTGTGTTAATCATTACTTAATACTTATATGGAAATAGGGTTCCCCTGTTGCAAGTCCCAGTTTCAATCAGTAAGTAATTATGAAAATTAGTCTTAAAAATGTTGTGAAGGGGCCTTGCTTTCTAGGCAATAATTAAGCCTCTCAGCCATCCCTGGGTGGTGGTTTTTTTTTTTTTTTCTAGTTATTTTTTTGTCCCAAACTTAGTTTCTGCAGGTGGGAAGAGATAGCAGGTTGCTGCTGAATGAGGGATTCGTTAGTTGAGGTAGATAAAGTTTCTATCAAGAGAAGGAATGAATGATCAGGATATTATAAAGCTAAAGAAAAGAAGAAAGCTATCCTACTTTCTTCAGGCCAAAAGAAATATATATATATATTTAATATGAACAGAACTTTTAAAACTCCAGGTATTTTCATGGGAGTATTTTTGATCTCAAAACATGGATCTAAATCTCTGTCTTCAGTGGGGGCCAACTGAAAATTCTTGCCAACTCTAGTTTCTGGCATTTAGTAAGCAGGTGCTCAGAAATAGCAACACATAATAATAATAGTAATAATAATAATGATCAGCATCCATAAAGTGCCATGGTGGCTGAGCATTATTATATAAGTAGAGCTGAAAAGTCTTACAGGCTTGCTGCTCTGGTGACACCAGGCACCATTGCCATCTGTTCCCCCTGGGGAACCTGGGGTTTTAAAGGTTCTGTTGACATTTAAAAAAAATTAAACTTCCCAAAATCATTGGCTGTTGATTCATCAGTGAGAAATACAAGTGAGCTTGTATCTAAATATCAGTAGTTTTCTTGGCTCTTCGATTATTTAATTATGTACCCTACATAATTTTTAATGCATAGCCACAAAATTTATTTAATGAGGAAAAAAAGAGGAGTCTAATATTTTTTAATTATTGAGAGAAATACTGCATTTTTATTACTTTGAGGCAGTATTGTTTAAAGATCTTGCAAATAAAAATTGTTTTATTTGTTGCATTTTATTTATTTTGCTGTAACTTTGCCTTTTGTTTGCTTTTTAAGGGTGTTAGCATAGGAGGGTGGAAAATCCTGGGAGTTAAAAGACCCAGTCTTTTTTTTTTGAAGGATAATTGCTTTACAGAATTTTGTTGTTTTCTGTCAAACCTCAACATGAATCAGCCATAGGTATACATATATCCCCTGCCTTTTGAACCTCCCTCTCATCTCCTGCCCCATCCCACCCCTCTAGATTGATACAGAGCCCCTGTTTTACTTTCCTGAGCCATATAGCAAATTCCCATTGGCTATCTTTTTTACATATGGTAACATAAGTTTCCATGTTATTCTTTTTTTCTTTAAATATTATTCTTTCCATACATCTAACCCTCTCCTCCCCTTTCCCCATGTCCATAAGTCTAGTCTCTATGTCTGTTTCTCCATTGCTTCCCTGAAAATAAATTTTTAAGTACCATTTTTCTAGATTCTGTATATATGCATTAGAATACAATATTTTTCTTTCTCTTTCTGACTCACTTCACTCTGTATAATAGGTTCAAGTTTCACCCACCTCATCAGAATTGACTCAAATGCATTCCTTTTTATGGCTGAATAATATTCCATTGCGTCTATGTACCACAACTTTTTTATCCATTCATCTGTCCATGGACAACTAGGTTGCTTCCATGTTCTAGCTATTGTAAATAGTGCTGCAGTGAACAATGGGATACATGTGTCTTTTTCAATTTTGGTTTCCTCAGGGTATATGCCTAGGAGTGGGATTGCTGGGTCATATGGTGATTTTATTCCTAGTTTTTTAAGGAATCTCCATACTATCTTCCATTGTGCCTGTTAATTTACATTCCCACCAACAGTTCAAGAGCATTCCTTTTTCTTCACACCCTCTCCAACATTTACTGTTTGTAGACTTTTTGATGAGGCCTGACCGGTGTGAGGTGATATCTCATTGTAGTTTTGATTTCCTTTTCTCTAACAATGAGTGATGTTGATCATCTGAGTTAAAAGACCCAGTCTTGATGCTCTCCCTCAGTTATTTCCTTTGTGAGCAGGTGCCAGTGTTTTTACATCCTGAGTTTCATTTTGAATTCTTGTTACATAGATTTTCAGAGGTTTCCTTAACGTTTATGTTCTCAAACTGATATGGATCCATGTTGTTCCTTGTGTGAGTCCTATGGGACATTACCAAAGGGAATTTTAAAATGAGTTTGATTTCTTGCATTGCTTCTGTAAATTAAGCTTATATATGAATATGAGCTGAAGAAACGATGCTTTTGAACTGTGGTGCTGGTGAAGACTCTTGAGAGTCCCTTAGACAACATGGAGATCAAACCAGTCAATCCTAAAGGAAATCAACCCTGAATATTCATTGGAAGGACTGATGCTAAAGCTGAAGCTCCAATACTTTGGCCACTTGATGTGAAGAGCCAACTCACTGGAAAAGACCTGATGCTGGGAAAGCTTGAGGGCAGGATGAGAAGGGGATGACAGAGGATGAGATGGCTGGATGGCATCATTGACTCGATAGGCATGAATTTGAGCAAACTCCAGGAGATAGTGAAGCCTGGTGTAATGCAGTCTATGAGATCACAAAGAGTTAGGCATGACTGAGTAATTGTACAATAGCAACGATATTTTATTATTGTAACAATTCATACAATAACAACAATTGTATAAGTACTTGAAACTTGGAGATATCTTTGGATTGATCATTGATATATATGTAGACATACATATATCTAGTGTTTTTTTTTTTTAATCCATGCTGTTTTCAAAGAGGAATGTTTAAGACAAGTATGAGATGACTGGATGTTGATGTACTGCCAAATCCTGCACTTTAACAAGGCCCTAATGCCTTTCCCACATATTGAACTGTCACAGCAATGATCAGTGGCTTAGAATGCCTCCTGAATTCCTGACCAGCTGCCAAAACAAGTGCTTAAGTAAATGTTTCCTGATGTCTGGTGACCATCAGTGTCCCCCTTATCCAATGGTTATGAGCTGAGATTTGAAAGCTGTAACTGTACTGAAGTGAAATCTATGAAGAAGCTTTGTTGTTATGGTCCGCTGGATGAGGGAGAGCAAGTAAAGCCTTTCTGAGGACAGACACACTCATCTTTACATCTGTTTCTTTAGAGACCACAGTGGGTCTCTGAACTGCCTGATGATTCTCATGGTAGCATCATGCAAGTACCAGGAGGAGACATGCTCTGTTCTAAGATCCCCCCACGCTTGGAACCGTCCAGTAGAATCCTAAGACTGTTGGGTACCATATCTCTGAATAACAGTGTGAGCCCTGGTAACCTGGATGTAGCAGAGCCCATCTCAGACTTCCCCCAGTTCTCCAAAGCTCTGTGTGTGGCACCAGGGGTGGTGCCTGGTCTAGGATTGCATGTTTCTTGTTATGGTGGCTGATCTGCAGGAATACAAGTCTTAAACCTCAGTCAGTTCAGTTCAGTCGTTCAGTTGTGTCCGACTCTTTGCAACACCATAGACCGTAGCATGTCAGGCCTCCCTGTTCATCACCAACTCCTGGAGTTTAGCCAAACTCATGTCCGTTGAGTCAGTGATGCCATTCAACCATCTCATCCTCTGTCGTCCCCTTCTCCTCTCGCCTTCAATCTTTCCCAGCATCAGGGTCTTTTCAAATGAGTCAGCTCTTCCCATCAGATGGCCAAAGTATTGGAGTTTCAGCTTCAAGATCAGTTCTTTCAATGAACACTCAGGACTGATCTCCTTTAGGATGCACTGGTTGGATCTTTTTGCAGTCCAAGGGACTCTCAAGAGTCTTCACCAGCACCACAGTTCAAAACCATCAATTCTTCAGCACTCAGCTTTCTTTATAGTCCAACTCTCACATCCATACATGACTACTGGAAAAACATAGCCTTGAGTAGATGGACCTTTGCTAGCAAAGTAATGTCTCTGCTAGGTTGTCTAGGTTGGTCATAACTTTCCTTCCAAAGAGGAAGTGTTTTTTAATTTCATGGCTGCAGTCACCATCTGAAGTGATTTTGGAGCCCCCCCAAAATAAAATCTGCCACTGTTTCCACTGTTCCTCCATCTATTTGCCATGAAGTGATGGGACCAGATACCGTGATCTTAGTTTTCTGAATGTTGAGCTTTAAACCAACTTTTTCACTCTCCTCTTTCACCTTCATCAAGAGGCTCTTTAGTTCCTCTTCACTTTCTGCCATAAGGGTGGTATTGACCTGCATATCTGAGGTTATTGATAATTCTTCTGGAAATTTCGATTCCAGCTTGGGCTTCCTCCAGCCCAGCATTTCTCATGATGTACTCTGCATAGAAGTTAAATAAGCAAGGTGACAATATACAGCCTTGATGGACTCCTTTTCCTATTTGGAACCAGTCTGTTGTTCCATGTCCAGTTCTAACTGTTGCTTCCTGACCTGCATACAGGTTTCTCAAGAGGCAGGTCAGATGGGTCTGGTATTCCCATCTCTTTCAGAATTTTCCACAATTTATTGTGATCCACACAGTCAAAGGCTTTGGCATAGTCAATAAAGCAGAAATAGATGTTTTTCTGGAACTCTCTTGCTTTTTCAATGCTCCAGTGGATGTTGGCAATTTGATCTCTTGTTCCTCTGCCTTTTCTAAATTCTGCTTGAACATTTGGAAGCTCATGGTTCACATATTGTTGAAGCCTGGCTTGGAGAATTTTGAGCATTACTTTGCTATTGTGTGAGATGAGTGTAATTGTGCGGCAGTTTGAGCATTCTTTGGCATTGCCTTTCTTAGGGATTGGAATGAAAACTGACCTTTTCCAGTCCTGTGGCCACTGCTGAGTTTTTCAAATTTGCTGACATATTAAGTGCAGCACTTTCACAGCATCATCTTTTAGGATTTGAAACCTAGACACTTGTAAAACTTTATTTTCCCAGAGACTGAAAGGAGAGCTAGCATTAAAGGGTGAGACCACCCTTTAATGGCCCAGCATTAAAGTTAGACCACTTGTAAGCTTGTTAGCACAGCAGCATGATAGTTAATAGATAAGTGGCTACAGGTTTTGATTAGGGCCTACCTGCTCAATTCATGCAAGCTGTGTAGAGCCATTCTCAGTACGAGTGGTCCTCTGTTACCAAGTCCAAGCTCGGTCTACTCACCGCCCAATAGACCAGGAAATCCCAGAGACTGAGGTGTTGAGACAAGGGAAATGACTTAATTCAGAAAGCTGGCTGACCGAGAAGATGGCACATTAGTGTTTCCAAATAAGCATATTGTTGGGGCCTGAATGCCATATTCTTTTATGGATCAGAGTTGAGGGTGGTGAGGAAACAAAGTAAAAAGATCGTTTAATTCTTGCGAATCTCTCCTAGAATGGGGAACCTCGGGCAGGGGGATGTGTTCGGTTCACTTCCTCACAGTCCTCTACAGGTGGGCAGGCTCAGGTTATCTCCCTAACAACAAAAGGGGCAAGATAAGGGTAAAGGTCGCAGAAGCAGGTCCAGTATGAATTCAGAATTAACCCTTACATCTCCACTGTTTCAGCACTGTTCTGAATGAGGGTTTGTCCTCATTTTGTTCAGTGTGAGGAATTTCACATTTTTGCTCTAAAGAGAACCATTTATACCTGTTCCATTTCCTGTTAGGAAAAGACTGACTGTTGATGTCTGTGCTAGGGGTATTGGCGAGGGATGAAGTGTGGTGGAGTAATTCATGATCTAAACTGGATGATACTATATTTTAAAGTTACATTAAAGTTTAAAGTTATAGGGCTTCCCTCGTAGCTCAGCTGGTAAAGAATCTGCCTGCAATGCAGCAGACCCTGATTTGATTCCTGGAGATCCCCTGGCGAAAGGATAGGCTACCCACACCAGCATTCTTGGGCTTCCCTGGTGTCTCAGGTGGTAAAGAATCTGTCTGCAATGTGGGAGACCTGGGTTTGAATCCCTTGGAGGAGGGCATGGCAACCGACTCCAGTATTCTTGCCTGGAGAATTCCATGGACAGAGGAGCCTAGTGGGCTACAGTCCGTGGGGTCACAAAGAGTTGGAAATGACTGAGCGATTAAGTACAGCACAGCACCTGAAGTTACAGCCTCTTTTCCTGGGGACCATGCATAAGGCCAGAATGTTTATCAACTCAGTGTTCCAAGCTGTTATTGTTGTCCTTGCTCAGTTGTGTCTGACTCTTTGCAATTCCATGGACTTCAGGACCCCAGACTTCTCCGTCCTTAACCGTCTCCCAGAGCTTGCTCAAACTTATGTCCATTGAGTTGGTGAGGCCATCCAACCATCTTATCCACTGTCGTTCCCTTCTCCTCCCGCCTTCAATCTTTCCCAGTATCAAGGTCTTTTCTAATGAGTGGGCTCTTCGCGTCAGATGGCCAAAGTTTTGGAGCTTCAGCTTCAGTCCTTCCAATGAATATTCAGGAATGATTTCCTTTAGGATTGACTGGTTTGATCTCCTTGCAGTCCAAGGAACTCTCAAGAGTCTTCTTCAACACCACAGTTTGAAAGCATCAATTCTTTGGCGCTCAGCTTTCTTCATAGTCCAACTCTCACATTCATACATGACTACTGGGAAAACTATAGCTTTGAGTATATGTACCTTTGTCAGCGAAGTAATGTCTCTGCTTTTTAATACACTGTCTAGGTTGGTCATAGCTTTTCTTCCAAGAAGCAAGCATTTTTAAATTTCATGGCTGCAGTCACCATCTGCAGTGATTTTGGAGCCCAAGAAAATAAAGTCTGTCACTGTTTCCATTGTTTCCCCATCTATTTGCCATGAAGCAATGGGACTGGATGCCATGATCTTCGTTTTTTGAACATTGAGTTTTAAGCCAGCTTTTTCACTCTCTTCTTTCACCTTCATCAAAAGGCTCTTTAGTTCTCTTAGCTTTCCACCATAAGGGTGGTGTCATCTGCATATCTGAGGTTACTGATATTTCTTCCAGCAATCTTGATTCCAGCTTGTGCTTCATCCAGCCTGGCATTTCGCATGATGTACTCTGTATGTAAGTTAAATAAGCAGGGTGACAGCATGCAGCCTTGACATACTCCTTTCCTAATTTTGAACCAGTCCATTGTTCCATGTTCAGTTCTAGCTGTTGCCTCTTGACCTGCATACAGGTTTCTCAGGAGGCAGGAAAGGTGGTGTGGTATTCCCATCTCTTAAAAAAAAATTTTTTTTTAATGTATTTATTTATTTTAATTGGAGGCTAATTACTTTACAATATTGTAGTGGTTTTGCCATACATTGACATGAATCAGCCATGGGTGTACATGTGTCCCCCATCCTGAACCCTCCTCCCACCTCCTTCCCCATCCCATCCCTCAAGGTCATCCCAGTGCACCAGCCCTGAGCACCCTGTATCCTGGACTGGTGATCTGTTTCACATATTGTAATATATATGTTTCAATGCTATTCTCTCAAATCATCCCACCCTTGCCTTCTCCCACAGAGTCCAAAAGTCTGTTATTTACATCTGTGTCTCTTTTGCTGTCTCACATACAGGGTTATTGTTACCACCTTTCTAAATTCCATATATATGCGTTAGTATACTGTATTGGTGTTTTTCTTTCTGGCTTATTTCACTCTGTATAATAGGCTCCAGATTCATCCACCTTATTAGAACTGATTCAAATGCATTCTTTTTAATAGCCGAGTAGTATTTCATTGTGTATATGTAGGTATTCCCATCTCTTTAAGAATTTTCCACCGTTTGTTGTTCCAAGTCATCACTGCTGCTCATTTGGCCTTGATTCATGAGCTGATGCAGGTTTGCTACTTCTGTTTTAGCTGAATTAGTTTCTCTGCTTCCTTCTCTAGAAATTTGTATTCAAAAGTGGCTTTTGGGGTCTTTTAAAAGCAGGTCTCAGTTGGTGTCCCTTGGCTTTGGCAGAAAAAAAGGCAAGGACTGGAGACATCAGGGGGTTGGCATTGGAGTCCTTGCTTTTTCCCAGTACGTCTCCGTGCCCTGTCACCAAGGGGTAGTGTATCCTTGGACTAGGCTAGAGGACCTCATAAGAGACTTACCTTCAAGGAAAGTGAACTTGTTAATATGCCTTCTTCTTGGACAAGTTTAATTCCTTCTTACTACCCTCCCCCAAGGGACTTTATGGACCTTTATTTATATGGACCTTAAAAATAGTGGCTTTGTGTGAGCTATTGTAAAGTGAAATTGAAAGTATTAGTTACTCAGTCATGTCCGACTCTTTGTAGCTCCATGGGCTGTAGCCTCTGTCCATGGAATTCTCCAGACAAGAATACTTGAGTGGGTAGCCATTTCCTTCTCCCGGGATCTTCCCCGCTCAGGGATCAAATCTGGGTCTCCCAAACTGTGCAGATTCTTTACCATCTGACCCACCAGGGAAGCCCAAGCTATTGTAAAAGGCTAAATGAATTCATCTTTGAACTTAACATTTTAGAATCTTCCTTTTAGAATCACTATGCAGGCTTGGCTGTGAGTTACCCAGAATTTGGAGTGTAAATAGTGACAGAAATATAAATCTGCTGCCTGTCTGCGCCAGTACTAACTCAGGCCCCTCTGGCCACCCATCTCTTTGTAGCATTTTTAATCGGCACTCTCGTTGCTTGGACCAGCCCTTGTCGGTGTTCTAATTTTTCAGAACAGAGCTGTGTCTTCAGACAGAATCCATTGACTTAAACAATAGACCTTCTTGTCAGTTCTGCTGCTTTCAATAATTTACCTTGACTTGAAGTTCATTAGTGTGTGCCGTTGGCAAAAGAGGCATACCTCCAAACTCAGCTAATTACTCAGCTATTCAGTAGCAGTATGACTAACTAGAGCCTAGCCATCTTCACAAACGGGGCTTCTCTGCCAGAGCCAGCCTCGAATGTAGTAGGTGACCGAGACAGGGCTAGCATCGATGAGCCCAAACCAGAGGAGATGTGAAACTTCGAAGGCAACTGTTAGTTAGTACATCCATTCCTCCCCCAGTATATTCCCCTTCCACATTGCTGTGGAAGTACTGCTGAGCCACTGCCCAGCCCCAAAGCGGGAAATACAAAGGAATTGGGGTGGAGTGGGAAGCAGACACCGGAGAGCCCTAGAAAGTCAGGTACTGACTTTTGAATTTAGTAGTAACTGGTGAAAGTGCTGAGGCTTAGCTCAGGCTTGGCAAACCATCAAGTATAGTTGTGCCTGTTGTTCATTGCACAAGGGTGCTGAGCCAGAGGGTTAAGTGGGGTCAGAATCCAACCCTTGCTCTGTCTGGCAGAAGGCTGTATTGGCCTGGAGAAAGGGAGGCCTTGTTCAAAGGCTGGCATGGACACTGTCCTCTTCCCACGCCACGCACACACACAGGGCTCATCTGCTCAGGGAGGGCGCCTTTCCCTAGTCTGCTTAACGGTGCTTGGTGGGCCAGTAGGAGCTGTGCTGCTTATCCACAGTCCTCAGAGTATGTCAGACCTGTGTGAATTCTGAGTCCATCTTGACCTCAGGGATCTCCTGAGGAGATGGCTTCTCAGAGATCCTCGAGGGCACGGGAAGATTTCAGGTGCACACAGCAACACGTGTGAGAGGTCGTGTGTGCTCTGGGACTAAGTCGCGTTCAGCTGTCAGCGACCCCATGAACTGTAACCCACGAGGCTCCTCTGTCCATGGGATTTTCCAGGCAAGAAGACAGGAGTGGGTTGCCATTCCCTTCTCCAGGGGCTCTTCCCCAACCAGGGATAGAACCCAGGTCTCCAGCTTTGGCAGGTCAGTTCTTGACCGCTGAGCCACCAAGGACTACACATGTAAAAGATCATTCCCTTTGAACTCTTTCAGTCCTGCTCACTACTCAGGAAGGTGTTGAAAAGGACTGGCAGCAGGCTTCCTTGGGGGCTCAGTAATAAAGAATCAGCTTGCCCATGTAGGAGACACAAGTTCAGTCCCTGAGTGGGGAAGATCCCACATACTGCGGAGCAACTAAGCCCGTGCACCACAGCCACTGAAGCCCGTGTGCCTAGAGCTTGTGCTCTGCAATAAGAGAAGCCACGGCAATGCAACGCCCTTGCACTGCAACCGGGGAGTAGCCCCCGTTCGCTGCAACTAGAGCAAAGCCCACGCAGCGTCAAAGACACAGCACAGCCCTAGATAAATAAATTATAAAAAGATCAAGCACTGCCAGCAAGTGCTGGAGATGCCAGGTTAGCCGCCCAGCCCCACGAGAGCTAGACTTGGACCCAGAGACCTTCACGCATGTCGATAGCATTTGTGGTACTTATGTTTAGAATATTCTTTTATCTATGCCAAGGGGTCCTGGTTTCCTACTTAAAGAAGTGAAGTAAAGCTTCAAATATAAGTAAATATATAAATAATGCTATCTTCATTATTTTAGTCAAATCGAAGTGGTCACTGGCATGGACTGAATTTAGGAAACAGATTTAGTGTGACAAGACCAAATATGAGAGGGAAGAAGAGAGGCCTTTTCAGAAACAATACTATAGGTTTCTGACAAACTCTAATGAGAGAAGGAGGAAGCATTTGCACTGTTGTTGGAGAGATTTGGGATCCCACGTGCAATGTGTGTTAGTGTGCACTTGTTCCACAAAGGAGAGTTGAGAGATTGTCGACTGAATTTTGGAGGGTGGGACTGGAATATGCAGGAGAGCCTGGAGCTATTTCGAAGTCAAGCAATTGACCCCACATTTTTTTCTGAACGGAAGAAAGCCAGAAAGTTCCAGAAGGGAAACACAGCTATAAATTGAGATTTGACTCAAAGGTCTCCCTTCCTGTGTCCCTCGCCTTCATTCTCTCTCAGTCTTTCTCACACACAAGTGCACTCACACTTATACACACACCCCAACCCACCAAAGATTCATAGCTGCCATCTCCCTGGTAGGAGAACTTCCTGTAGAAGCGACAATGTAAGTAACAGGCGGGCGGTGGGGAACTATAAAAGCATTGTTCTTAGACTGCTTCAGGTGAAAAAACATTCAGCTCTTGGCATGAGCATGACTGAGATAACTGCAGTAAAAGCGTTGTTTGGTATCCAGTGGCAGCTGTTATTTACGTTTACATAAAGGGAAAAAAGTGTCCTCTGATATAATCTCAGAAAACTGCTGCCACAGGCTTTTGAAACAATTAGACTATTTCACAGAGCATTAAGCTTAACAATGTCAGTCTGTTCCTAAAAGCTCTTTAAGAAAATTTTTGCAATGAGGTCAAAATTTAGCTTGGCAAAAGAGAAACCTCAAAAGGCAATCTCATCCTTAAGTTTTTTTTAAAATGGCTTTTTTGAGATATAATCAACCTAAAATAAACTATTTAAAGTATGTACTTTGCTCATTTGACATGTGTATATCAGTGAAACAGTCACCATAGTTGAGAAAATGAACACTTTCATCACCCCTAGGTGCTTTCTTTTGCACCTTGGTAATCCCTACCTCCCACCTGCCTCTGTGCATCCCCTTCACAGGCAAGAAAGTGCCTCTGTCACTATAGATTAGTTTGTCCTTACTAGAATTTATATTAAGAGCACTTATATACTCACTCTTATCTGGCTTCTTTCAGCATAATTATTTTGAGATTCATATACATTGCATCTTAGTTCATTCCATTTTACTACTGAATAACATTCCATTCAGTAGTACGTATGGGTATGCCACAATCTATTTATCCATTCACCTATTGATAGTCACTTGTTGGGTTGTTTGTAGCTTTGCTGCTGCTGCTGCTACGTCGCTTCAGTCGTGTCCGACTCTGTGCGACCCCATAAATGGCAGCCCACCAGGCTCCCCTGTCCCTGGGATTCTCCAGGCAAGAACACTGGAGTGGGTTGCCATTTCCTTCTCCAATGCATGAAAGTGAAAAGTGAAAGTGAAGTCGCTCAGTCGTGCCCGACTCTTAGCGACCCCATGGACTGCAGCCCACCAGGCTCCTCTGTCCATGGGATTTTCCAGGCAAGAGTACTGGAGAGGGGTGCCATTACCTTTTCCGGTTTGTAGCTTTAGGCTATTACAAATAAAGCTACTATGAACATTTGTGTACATGTTTTGGTATGGATATATATTTTCTAGCCTTTGAGATATATATATCTTCTAGCCTTTGAGTAAAAGGCTAGAAGTGCAGTGGCTGGTAGTTGTATGACTGGCTAATAAACTATCCAATGTCTTCCTAAGAGTTATACCAATTTATGTCCTCAACAAATGAGAGTTCTGCTGTTTCCCATGTAAGAGGGTTCCAGTTCCTCTGCATCCTCGTAAACACTTGGCATATCAGCCATTTTCTCTCTTTGTGGTTTTAATTTGCATTTTCTGAGTAATGACACTGAAAAGTCAAAGTGTTAGTTGCTCAAATGTGTCTGAGTCTTTGTGACCCTATGGACTGTATAGTCCACAGACTCCTCTGTCCATAGGATTCTCCAGGCAAGAATACTGGAATGGGTAGCCATTCCCTTCTCCAAGGGATCTTCCTGACCCAGGGATCAAACCTGAGTCTCCCACATTGCAGGCAGATTCTTTAATGTCTGCGCTACCAGGGAAACCTATTGAGAGTATCCTTTATGTATTATATACCATTTGTGTATCTTCTTTCATGAGGTGTCCGCATATTTTAAAAAATTGGTCTGTTTTCTCATTCACTTATGAATCTTTTTATATATTCTGAATGTTTGTGCTTCAAAAATCTTTCAAAGAACTGAAGTTCTAAATTTTGATGAAATCCAATTTAATTTTCATGGTTTAGGTGTTACATCTAAGAACGTCATCTTTGCTTAACCCAAAGTCACAATTATTTTTCCTACCTTTTCTTCTAGAAGTTTTATAATTTCAAGTTTTACATTTTTATCTATGATCTATTTTGAGTTCAGTTTTCTCATAATGGTGCATGATATGGATCAAAGTTCAGCTGTTTGCAAATAGGTACCAGATGGTTACAGCATCATTTGCTAAAAAGTCTGTCCTTTTCTCCATGGAATAGCCATTGCATATTTGTCAAAAATTGCTTGTTTATATATTTGTCAGTGTGTCTGTTTAACTCTGTTTCATTGATCTGTGTGTCTGTGCTGTTGTGATTACTGCAGCTAAGTCTTTAAATCAAGCAGTCGTTTTTGTTTTACTGGGTACTTTTTATTTACATATGAATTACAGAATCAGCCTGTCACTTTCTATAACAAGGCTGTTGAGGTTTTGATTGGGTGGTATTAAGTCTATACCCTGGAGAGGGAAGTGGCAACCCACTCCAGTATTCTTGCCTGGAAAATCTCACAAACAGAAGATCCTGGTGGACTACAGTCCATGGGATCGCAAGGAGTCAGAAATGACTGAGCACGCACACACGTGTGCACACACAGACATACACCACACACACACACACACACACACAGCCAGGTTTATAGACTGATTAGTGGAAAATTGCAGATTTAACAATATGGGCTTCCCCAGTGGCTCAGACAGTGAAGAATCTGCCTGCAATGCAGGAGACCCAGGTTCAGTCCCTGGGTTGGGCAGATCCCCTGGAGAAGGAAATGGCAACCCGCTCCAGTATTCTTGCCTAGAGAATCCCATGGACAGAGAAGCCTGGTGGGCTATGGTCCATGGAGTCACAAAGAGTTGGATATGATTGAGTAACTAGCACTAACACTAATCTATGAACAAGTCCATAACTCTCCATTTATTTAGGTTTTCTTTACTGTGTTCCAGCAATATTTTGTAGTTTTCAGTAAACAATTCTTTCACATTTTTATTAGATTTATCTTTCAGTGTTTTTTAATTGTATTGTAAATGACTTTAATTTTTTTTTGATTTCTTATTGTTGCTAGTGACTAGAAATACAATTGATTTTTGTATATTGATGTATCCTGCAACCTTACTAAAGGTAGAAGTAACTATTTTGAGGATTCTGTTAGATTTTCTACATATATAATTGTGGTGTCCTCCAATAAGATGATTTTACTTGTGTAAGTCCGTCTAATCAAAGCTACGGTTTTTCCAACAGTCATGTATGGATGTGAGAGTTGGATTGTAAAGAAAGCTGAGCACCAAAGAATTGATGCTTTTGAACTGTGGTGTTGGAGAAGACTCTTGTAAGTCCCTTGGACTGCAAGGAAATCCAACTAGTCAATCCTAAAGGAAATCTGTCCTGAATATTCACTGGAAGGACTGATGCTGAAGCTGAAACTCCAATACTTGGGCCACCTGATGAGAAGAATGGACTCACTTGAAAAGACTCTGGTGCTGGGAAAGATTGAAGGTGGGAGGAGAAGGGAACAACAGAGGATGAGATGATTGGATGGCATCACCGACTCAATCGACATGAATCTGAGTAGGCTCCTGGAGTTGGTGATGGACAGGGAAGCTTGGTGTGCTGCAGTCAAAGGGGTTGCAAAGAATTGGACATGGCTGGGTGACTGAACTGAATTTTATTTGTAACTTCTTGATCTATGCTTTATGTAGAGATGTTTATTTTCCAAACATTTGTTTAGTTTATAAATATTTGGGGGCTTCCCAGAGATCTGTTATTGATTTCTACTCTAATTCCATTGTAGTCAAAACTATGACTTGGAGTAGTTTAAATCTGTTTAGGCTTGTTTTATGGCCCAGAATATGTTCTATTTTGATAAATGTTCCATGAACTTGTGAAAAAGTGTGTATTTTACTTTTGATCGGTGGAGTATTCTATAATTGCCAATTAGGTCAAGTTAGTTGATAGTATATCCTTATTGATTTTCTGTCTGCTTGTTCTACCAATTAATGAGAGAGGAGTATTGAAATCTCTGGTTGTAACTATAGATTTGTCTATTTTTTTCTGTTGCATTCCAATGAGTTTCTGTTTCATATATTTTGTAGCTCTGTTAATAGGTTCATAAACATTTAGGATTCTTATGTCATCTTGACTAATGGCCACTTTATCAAATGGCCATTTTTAATCTTGGAAATATTTCTTTGCCCTGAAATGTTCACTATTTGTTAACACTGTCACTCCAGTTATTTATTTATTTATTTTAAATACTGGGGCTGGCATGGTTTATCTTTCCCCATTATTTTGTCTTTAATCTGTTTGTTTTTACATCTTAAGTGTGTTTCTTATAAGCAACATGTTGTTGTGTCTTTTTCATCAGGCTGACAACTTTTGATTTTAAATTGGGCTGTTAGACCACCTATATTGAATGTGATTATTAATATGGGTCAGTTTAAGTTTTTGATGTTACTGTTTGTTTTTTAGTAATACCGTTTTTCCTTGTTCCCCTTTCCTTATTTTTATGGATTCTTTTGAAGTTTAAAAAAAAAACACTGCATTTTAGTCACTCTGCTGACTTATTAGGTATATCTGTTTTATTTTAATGGTTGCTTTAGAGTTTATTACATGTCTTCAACTGAGTCTAAAGTGGTATTTTTCACTCACTGTATACGGATCCTAAAGTAGTATCCTTTCATTTTCACTTATTTCCCCAGCTTTTATGCTACTTTTTCATGCATGTTATTTATCTGTGTAAGTAAATAAATGTATATGTATATATAAGAAACACCACAATCCCCTGATATTGTTGTTTAAATATTTATTAAAGAGATTTAAATAATAAAAAATATAGACAACAGTGCTGTATTATAATCATGAAACTTGGTAAGAGATGAGAACTTAAGTATCCCAGCCACTAAAATAAATGGTATTTATGGGAACTTCCCTGGAAGACCAGTGGTTAAGATTCTTGTTTCCACTGCAGGAGGTGGGGTTCGATCCCTGATTGAGAAACTAAGTTATCACATGTGGCACAATGTGGGGGGGAAAAAGATAATTATGTGATATGATAGTGGTACTAATTATTGCTACAGTGGCAATCATATTACAATATACAAATATATCAAATTAACATCTTGTATGCCTTAAATTTAACAGTGCTATATGTCAAATATATTTCAATTTTAAAAAAAGAAAAATTTTGGATAAAGTATGTATTTATCCATGTACTTCTGGTATCTTTCATACTTCTGTGCAGATCTGTATTTCTGTTTGTTTTCACTTTTCTTCTGTTTAAAAGACTTCCTTTGACAGTTTTTTAGTGCAGATCTTAATGCTTTTGTATATCTGAAAAAGTGTTTATTTACCCTTTGTTTTTGAAATATATTATTACTATGTATACAGTTTTCTAGATTGATAATATTTTTCCTTTCAGAACTTTAAAAATACTAAATTATCTTCACACTTGCATTATTCCTGATGAGAAATCTACTGTCTTGATCTTTGTTCCTGTGTAAATAATTTAGCTTTCTTCTTCTGGCTACTTTTAAGACTTTCTTTTATTATTCATTTTGAGTTTGATCATTATGTGTCTTGCTATAGTTAGTATTCATGTATCCTATCCTTGAGGCTCATTGAGGGTCTTAGATCTGTCAGTTTATAGTTTGCATCAAAATTGGAAAAATTTTAGCCTATATTTCCTTGAATATTTTCTTTGTCCCCTACCCTCATTTCTTTAGGGAACTTCTATTACATACATCTTCCCTGGTGGCTCAGAGAGTAAAGTGTCTGCCTGCAATGCAGGAGACCCGGGTTCGATCCCTGGGTCAGGAAGATCCCCTGGAGAAGGAAATGGCAACCCACTCCAGTATTCTTGCCTGGAGAATCCCATGGACAGAGAAGCCTGATGGGCTACAGTCCATGGGGTCACAAAGAGTCGGACATGACTGAGCGACTTCAGTTGAGATAACAAAGTTGTTTTTCAGTTTGTCAATGGTCTTTCCATTGTAAAAATTATTTTTGCTACCTTTGTTTTATTTTGAGTAGTTTTAATTACTTTGTTGTCAAGTTCCTGAATTACCTATAGGGAATGTCAGACTTAGCTTTTTAAAACTGAACTCTTGTGGGTGAGAAATGGGAAGGAAAGATGAAATTAAGAATGGCATAAAAAAAAAAAAGAATAGCATCAAACTTTTGTTTTTTTAGCTAGTGCTTGCCCCTCCCTCCCCCCTTACCAATAAGAGAAATGAAGTTGTCATTTACTGGAATGGAAAAGACTGGGAGAAGAGAATCAAGAGTTAGATTCTAAGTGTTTGAGGTTTTCTTTAAGTTGTCAAGAAGGCAGCTGGACATGTAGGTCTGGAGTTCATGGGAGAAGTATGAGCTGAAACCTGGGTTGAGAGTCATCAACATATAGAAAACATTTAAAGCAAAGCCTGGGGATGAGATCACCTAGGGGTAAGTATAGATGGAGAATGAAAAAAGACTGAGAATTGGGGTTATCCAACATTTAGAGGTCAGGGTAGATGAGGAAGAGCTGTTAAAGGAGACTGAGCTCTGGGATCCCTGGGGCCTGCAGCCAGATTCTCGGAACCAGGTTTGCCTTCCAGTAGTCTGGGATTAACTCCGAATCTGGCTTCACCTGCCAGTGGGTGGGCAGCAGCTAGAGCCTTCTGGACTCTGACTCCACCCAAACATGAGCCAGCACTAGCCCTTGGGCCTTCTCAGGTTCTACAATGAGCTACCTCATGACTGGCCCCACTAAGCAGCAGCCAGCAGCATCTGCACAAGGCAGGGCCTGGAAACCAATCAGACGAGGGGCCAACCAAACCTACCAGACCATCCACATAGCCTGCCATAACAGAGAGACCCGTGTAGCCTCTTGGGGAAAACCCCTAGAGCTTGGGTGATGAGAGGTGTGGACACCACTGGGATGCATAGGACATGTCCCGGAGAAGGCCACTTCCCCAGGATCGAGAAACAGAACTGAATTTCCGCACACACACAACCATACAGATAGCAGCTTAGACAAAATGAGGCAGTGGAGGAACGTGTTCCAGCTAAAGGAAAAAGAACAACCCCTAGAAGAAGAACTAAGCAAAGTGGACATAGGCAATCTACCCGAGAAGGAGTTCTGAGTAATGATGGTAAGGATGATCAAAGAACTAGGAAGGAGTGAATGTAGAGAATGAGAACTTTGAAGTTTTTAAAGAAGAGTTTAAAAAGTATAGAGAATAACCAAACAGGGATGAAGAAGACAGTAACTGAAATGAAAAATATACTTGAGGACTCGATAGTAGACTAGACGATACAGAAGAATGCATCTGTGCGCGGGAAGACAGGAGTAGTGGAAATCACTGCTGCTGAACAGAATAACAGAAAACAGTGAAAAGAAATGAGGACAGTTTGGAGACCTCTGGGACAATGTCAAATGCACCGATATGCACATCATAGTGGTCTCAGAAGGAGAAGAGACAGAGAAAGGGCCTGAGAAAATAGGTGCAGAGCTAATAGTTGGCAACTTCTTTAACCTGGAAAAGTTAAAGTCAGCCAAATACAGTAAATTCAGAGTCCCACCCAGGATTAACCCAAGGAAAAACACACCAAGAGACACTGTAATCAAAATGAGAAAAATTAAAGAAAGAATACTGAAAGCAGCAAGGGAAAAGCAGCAAATAACATACAAAGGAACTCCTATAAAGTTTGTTGTTGTTTTTGTTTAGTTGCTAAGTTGTGTCCAACTTTTTGCAACCCTATGGACTGCAGCCTGCCAGGCTCCTCTGTCCATGGGATATCCCAGCAAGAATATTGGAGTGGGTTGCCATTTTCTTTTCCAGGGGATCTTCCTGACCCAGGGATCAAACTCATGTCTCCTGCTTTGGCAGGCGGATTCTTTCACCATTGAGCTATCAGAGAAGCCCTCCTATAAAGCTATCAATTGACTTTTCATCAAAAACTTTGCAGTCCAGAAGGGAGTGACATGATATATTTAAAGTGATGAAAGGGAAAACCTTTTGATACAATCAAGAATACTCTGCCTGGCAAGGCTCTAGTTCAGATTTGATAGAGAAATCAAAAGCTTTATAGACAAGCAAAAGCTAGAAGAATTCACCACTATCAAACCAGCTTTAGAATAGTTGTTAAAGGAACTTCTCTAGGAGAAAGAAAAGGTCACAATCTAAGAAAATTAAGAAATAAAAAAGCTCATCAGTAAAGGCAAATATACAGTAAATGTAGAAAATTGTCCACACCCAAAGTTAGGGAAGTTAGAAGATAAAAATAGTAAAATCGTCTGTATCTACAATAAGCAGTTAAGGGATACATAAAACAATTAAATATAAAATATGATACCAGAAACAGTAATCATGAGGGGAGGAGAGTACAAATGCAGGGTTTTAAAAATGCATTTGCTATCAAGACATCAGAAACTTAAAACAAGTGTATATATATATATGTATCTATATATATATAGAGAGAGAGATTGCTATACAAAAACTTCACAGTAACCGCAAACCAAAAATCTGTAATAAACACTCAAAAAAGAGATCCAAACATAACACTAAAAATAATAAATCACAAGAGGACAGAAGAAAAACTTTTGACAAATTTAACATCTATTATGATAAAACCTGTCAACAGAGTGGGTGTGGAGGACACCTACCTTAACATAATAAAAGCCATTTATGACAGATGCACAAGTAACATCATACTGAATGGTGAAAAGCTGAAACCATTTTCTCTATGACCAGGAGGAAGGCAAGGATACATACTCTAACCATGTTTATTCAACATAGTATTAAAAGTTCTATGTTTAACAATTAAACAAGGAAAAGAACTATAAGAAATCCATATTGGACAGTAAGAAGTAAAACTGTCACTTTTTGTGGATGATACAATATTATACATCGAAAATCCTTAACACACCACCAGAAAACTACTAAACTCATTAAAAAATTCAGTAAGGTTGCAGGATATCAAATTAATATACAAAAACCCATTGTGTTTCTGTATACTAACAACAAACTATTAGAAAGTAAGAAAGCAATTCCTTTTACCAGTGCATCAAAAAGAATAAAATACCTACAAATCATTCTAAGGAGATGAATGAAAATCATAAGACACTGATGAAAGATATCAAGGACAACATAAACAGAGGGAAAGAAACCACATAGATTAGATTGTGTTCATAGATTAGAAGAATTAATGTTGTTTAAAATGACCATATTAACCAAGATGGTTTACAGATTTAATGTAATTCTTATAAAAATATCAATGGCATTTTTTTTTATAGAACTAGAACAAAGGATTCTAAAATTTGTATGGAAACAAAAAACACCCCAAATAACCAAAACAGTCTTAAGAAAGAACAAAACTGGAGGTTTTGCACACCCTGATTTCAAACTATATTGTAAAACTATAGTAACCCAAACAGTATGATACTGCCGCAGAAATAGATAAATCAGTGGAACAAATCAGGGTTCATTTCTGGGCTCTCTATTCTGAGAGAATAGAGAGAGTTTAATTCTGAGAGAATAGAGAGCCCAGAAATGAACCCTCATTTACATAGGTGATACATGATGAAGGAAGTAAAAATATACAATATTGAAAATATAGCCTCTTTAGTAAATTTTAATGGGGAAACTGGGACAGTTACATGCAAAGGAATCAAATTGAACTACTTTCTCATATCATAAACAAAAATAAACTCAAAATAGATTAACTAATGTAAGGCCCACAACCATAGAGTTTCTAGAAGAAAATACAGGCAGTATACATCAATCTTAGCAATATATTTTTATCTATATCTCCTCAGGTGAGGAAAATAAAAATTAATTAAATGAATGAGGCTACATCAAACTCAAAAGCTTTTGCACAGTGAAGGAATCTCTCAACAAAATGGAAAGGCTTTCTACTGAGTGGGAGATTTTTGCAAGTGATATATCCAATGTATTCAGTAGTGGCTCAATATCAAAAATATGCAAAAAACTCATACCATTCAGCATTAAAAAGAAAAAAAACCCAAAGCAACCAGATGGCCAACAGGTACATGAGAACATGTTTTTCATCACTTTACAAGGAGGGAAATGCAAATCAAAACCACAGTGACATACTGCCTCACATCTGTCAGAATGGTTGTCATCAAAAAGATAGCAAATAATAAGTGCTGGTAATGATGTGAGGAAAAGGCAACCCTTGTGCACTGATGGTGGAAAAATAAATGACGCAGTTTCTATGGAAAACAGCATGGAGATTCCTTTTCAAAATAGAAATAGAACTTCATATCATCCAGCAAGTCCACTCCTGGATACTTATCCTAAGAAAACAAAAGCGCTAGTTAGAGAAGATACATGTACCCTTGCATTCAGCATTATTTACAATAGCAAAGAAATGGAAGCTGCCTAAATGTCCATTGATCGATGAATGAAGTTTTGGTATGTGTGTGTTTGTATGCAAAATAGAATATTCAGTTCAGTTCAGTCGCTCAGTCATGTCCAACTCTTTGCGACGCCATGAACCGCAGTACGCCAGGCCTCCTTGTCCATCACCAACTCCTGGAGTCCACCCAAACCCATGTCCATTGAGTCGGTGATGCCATCCAACCATCTCATCCTCTGTCGTCCCCTTCTCCTCCTGCCCTCAATCTTTCCCAGCAGCAGGGTCTTTTCAAATGAGTCAGCTCTTTGCATCAGGTGGCCAAAGTACTGGAGTTTCAGCTTCAACATCAGTCCTACAAATGCATACCCAGAATACAATATTACTCAGCCATCAAAATAATATCTTTTTCTAATTTTCCTTGTTATGACTTCTTAGGTACAACTATCATTTAAAAGTGGACATTTAATTACCAAATACATGGGTTCTTAAGGTATCTTTGTTGTTAATTTCTCATTTTGCTATTTCTCACTTAAGTGCTTTTCTCTCTGCAAACACCCTCTGTTGAGTTTTCAGTCTTCTAACTTTACCGAGGCTTTTAATGGCTAAGTCACAGATCTCTCTGGTAAGTGTCACGTTGCACTTGAAAATGTGTGGGTTATTTTCAAATATCTTTTGATATTGATTTTTAACATAATTCCATAGTAATAGAACAGACTCTGTATGATTTCAATACCTTTAGACCATGAAAGTTTTGCTCATTGTTTTATATCTCTGGATACGTTCCAGTGTCTCCTAGTTTACAGTCAAGTTCCTATGGGAACTTGGAGAGAATTTATATCCTACTGTTGTATGAAAATTATATCAATCTTAATTATGTTGAATTGGTTCATAGTGCTTTTCAGGTCTACTGTATTCTACTTTTCTGTATATTCATTTTATTAAATTTTGAGAGTTTGATATTGAAGAAAATAAAGGGCTTATAATCTTAAAACAGTTAGAACTGGACATGGAACAACAGAATGGTTCCAAATAGGAAAAGGAGTCTGTCAAGGTGTATATTGTCACCCTGCTTATTTAACTTCTATGCAGAGTACATCATGAGACATGCTGGGCTGGAAGAAGCACAAGCTGGAATCAAGATTGCTGGGAGAAATATCAATAACCTCAGATATGCAGATGACACCACCCTGATGGCAGAAAGTGAAGAGGAACTAAAAAGCCTCTTGATGAAAGTGAAAGAGGAGAGTGAAAAAGTTGACTTAAAGCTCAACATTCAGAAAACGAAGATCATGGCATCTGGTCCCATCACTCCATGGGAAATAGATGGGGAAACAGTAGAAACAGTGTCAGACTTTATTTTTTTGGGCTCCAAAATCACCACAGATAGTGACTGCAGCCATGAAATTAAAAGATGCTTACTCCTTGGAAGAAAAGTTATGACCAACCTAGATAGCACATTCAAAAGCAGAGACATTACTTTGCCAACAAAGGTCCATTTAGTCAAGGCTATGGTTTTTCCTGTGGTCATGTATGAATGTGAGAGTTGGACTATGAAGAAAGCTGAGCGCCGAAGAATTGATGCTTTTGAACTGTGGTGTTGGAGAAGACTCTTGAGAGTCCCTTGGACTGCAAGGAGATCCAACCAGTCCATTCTGGAGGAGATCAGCCCTGGGTATTCTTTGGAAGGAGTGAAGCTAAAGCTGAAGCTCCAGTACTTTGGCCACCTCATACGAAGAGTTGACTCATTGGAACAGACTCTGATGCTGGGAGGGATTGGGGGCAGGAGGAGAAGGGGACGACAGAGGATGAGATGGCTGGATGGCATCACCAACTCGATGGACGTGACTTTGAGTGAACTCTATGAGTTGGTGATGGACAGGGAGGCCTGGCGTGCTGCGATTCATGGGCTCACAAAGAGTCAGACACGACTGAACGACTGAACTGAACTGAATCTTAAAAACAAAAAGAATGATATCTTGCCATTTGTATCATGGATGGACCTAGGGTTTTATGCTAAGTGAAATAAGTCAGACAGAAAAAGATAAATATATGATTTGACTTACGTGTAGAATCTAAATAAGGAAACAAATGAGCGAACGTAACTAGACAGAAACAGAATTACAGATACATAGACCAGACAAGTGGTTGCCAGAGAGGAGGGAGGTCTGAGGAGGAGAGAAATATGTGAGATTAAGAGGTGTTAACTTTCAGTTACAAAATAAACAAGTCACAGTTATGAAATGCACCATGTGGGGAATATAGTCAGTAATTATGTAATATCTTTATATGGTGACAGATGACAGACTTATCTTGATCATTTTGAAATGTATAGAAGTATCAAATCACTGTTGTATACCAGGAACTAACCCAGTTTTCTAGGTCAATTATACTTCAAAAACAAACAAACCTGTAGAAAAAGAGATCAGATTTGTGGTTAACCAGAGGAGGGGGTGGGAGGAAGGGAAAGTGGATGAAGGTAGTCAAAATGTGAAAACTTGCAGTTATAAGATAAATACTAGCGGTGTTATGTACAATGTGATAAATACAATTAACACTGCTATACGATATATAAAGTGAGAATAATCCTAAGGGTTCTCTTCATAAGAAAAAAATAATTTCCTCTATATGTTTCATGTTATAACTATATGAGGGGATGAAAGTTCATGAAACAGTGTGATAATCATTTCATGATGCAGGTCATTGTGCTGTACACCTTAAACTTAAGGCAGCGCATCTGTGTGCTTAGTCGCTAGTGCCGTATGTCAATTATATCTCAGTACAACTGGAAGAAAACATTTACTACTTCCATTACGTGTTACTGTTAAATTTCAATGGGATACCATATGTTAAGTCCCTGGAGATTAGTAGGTTCTTGGTCCGTTATTATTATTCCTCTTATCTTGCCATGTTTTCCAGTGTTTTAAAAGGGACAAACTATACATTTTTTTTCTTGTGTCATTAAAAGTTAGAACCACTGGAAACAGACTGGAACAACAGACCAGAGGCTTGTAAAGAAGGTGGTGTTGGTCCTGGTGTCATTATTTGGCTTCCCCTTTCTCTTTCAGAAGTGGAGGATACGTTATATGATCCCCCTATTTGAGGAATGCAGAACCTTTACATGTTTTACAGGACTCTATAGTGCTCAGTGGAAAAGACCCTGATGCTGGGAGGGATTGGGGGCAGGAGGAGAAGGGGACAACAGAGGATGAGATGGCTGGATGGCATCACTGACTCAATGGACATGGGTTTGGGTGAACTCCGGGAGTTGGTGATGGACAGGGAGGCCTGGCGTGCTGCGATTCATGGGGTCGCAAAGAGTCAGACATGACTGAGCGACTGAACTGAACTGATAGTGCTCCTGGGTGGTTTTGCTGAGAGTTGTTTTTTAGGTTGGGAAATAGGATGGTGTTTCAGTGAGATTAAAAGGATATCCAGGTTAACTTCCAGATTTAAATTCTGCCGTGAAGTTGAGAAAGATAACGTTGAGGATGGAAAGACAGACCCCTCCACAGTGAAGTTTTCTGTCCTGGTTAGGGGGCAGAATTATGTATGGCTTCCTGTTATAGGCCAGGGGGAGTCATATTAGGTAAAATATGCTGCAAACTCTATTCAAGTGTGTAGTCCTTTCATGTGTATTATTCCATTTGAATCTCAACATATTCTCTAGTGTTTTGTTTTTTTTTTTAATAGGAAAATAGCTAGTAAGTGGTCTGGGACTAAAACTCATATATCCTCATATTCTTTCCCTTATGACATGCATCTGGGAACCTTCTCCGCTCTTGGGGTAGGGCTTTTACTGACAAGGACAAAAAGTGAGTTTAGGTGGTTTTCTGGAGTGAACTACATGGTTACTTTTTCAGGAGACCAATTAACTTTACTAGATAAGCTATCTTTTCTATATAAGGTATTGAGAAGATATAGGGTTTTGGACTGAAAAAAAAATCATTGTTCATTTCCAAGATGAAATAGTAACTGGTTGACTACTGTCAGATTTGGGTATGTGCCCCAGATGGCTCTAGTGGTAAAGAACCCCGCCTGTCAGTGCAGGAGATGTAGGAATCATGGGTTTGATCCCTGGGTCTGGAAGATCCCCTGGAGGAGGGCATGACAACCCACTCCAGTATTCTTGCCTGGAGAATCCCATGGACAGAGAAGTCTGGCAGGCTACAGTCCTCAGGGTCACAAAGAGTCAGACATGACTAAAGCAACTTAGCACTCACAGCATGCATTTTTCTTGACGCTAGAAATTTAATTCCTTTCTCTTTCCCTCAGAAAACAATAAAGCAAAGGGAAGGAAAGCTGTGGGCAGAATTGTTAAAAGAACTTCTTCAAGGGGCTGACCTGATAGCATCTGAAGCTCTTACTTAGTACCTTACTCACACACCAACTTCTAAATCAAGGATTACAGTATGGAATTTAGGAATTAAAAGAAAAAATAAGAGCTTATGGCTAACTGCTCTTTCGACTCTTTTTTTCTGAATATACAGTCTTTGGAGAAAAGTCTTATAAATAATTCTTTTATCTCAATGCCAGGCAATATTTCATTTTGACCTAGGAATCCAGGGTTTGGTTATATATTTCTTTTTGAAAAATGTTAGCATTTTTTTGCTGCTGAATTAAGTAACTACTTAAAGAGAAAAACCCCTATACAGCTCTTTCATGCTATCCTAAAACCATATCAAGACCCCACATAGCTGAGAAAAGGAAATTGTACCCTAAGGCTTAACACAGAAGTCATCAAGGCTGTTCTCTGTGAAAGCTCAGCTGTCAGCAGCCTGGAAATTAGGACTGTAGGGAATGTTGAAATTTAAAGTTTGTTTTTAACATGAAGGGGGTTCACCCAGTGCTACACTGATGGCTAATCTTCAGTGACAGATGCAGAGAAAGAAGCCTGAAGTGTTATTAGGAGAGCCCAAGTCTTCCATCCTAAGTAAGCCCCGTTGGCTTTCAGTTCAGGTGTCAGCCAATCATTGCCAAGAAGGTGTCTGAAGAGACTGATCCCAGCTATTTCAAAGGGCCATCTTTTGTGCAAGGTACTTAGAGAATCATGTTGTGTTATACTCTGTGGTATGTATTATGTATTCCATAATGACCTCAGATAGCAATGGTGCTAATGATTTTTTTTTTCCAAGTTAAGCATAGACTTGTGGAAAGAAAGCTCATATTGTTGGGAGACTATCCTTGTTACAGTGAATTAGATATTGCCATTAACTAGATAAATTGTTTAAACTTGTTTCAATTTTCACATCTGTAAATGGAGCTTCTAATAACTTCTCTATATACTTTGTTGGGATGTATTCATGATCAAATGGATAATTCGATGTCAGATCCTTTGAGAAACTAGCGTAGCCTCTGTCTAGCCTACATTGCTGATGATTTTCCTCATTATCATTAAATTTTTACTTACAGTTTGTCCATTTAGACGTTTTATGTTTTTATGTAATCAAATATGTTACTTTTTTAGGCTTTTGAAGTAGTGTCAGATTTAGGGGATTAGCTTATGATGTGTGATGTAATTTATGCTTAAAATGTGAAAGTAGTGTCTGTTTTAAAGCCACTTTCTCATGCATAGGAGGAATGTGTTGTTCATCTACATGTTCTTTGGATTATGTAGCTTTACAGTGAAGGGGCTATGTTATTCCAATTCATATTATTGTCAAATTACCCTGGTTAGTGTAATAATAATCTATTGCAGTGTAATAGAGCCCCCAAAACTTAGTTCCTTAAAACACCAACAGTCATTTATTATCTCTCATGGTTTCTGTGGTCCAGACATTCTGAAGTGGCTTGGCTGGGAGGTTCTGTATGAGAGTTTCTAGTGACATTGTAGTCTGCTGTTGGCCGGGGCTGCAGTCATCTGAAGGCCTGATGGAGGCTGGAGGGTTAATGTCTAACGTGACTCACACAGCTGCCAGCTGTGCTGGCAAGTTGGTCCCTCTTCATGGAATGACTTGAGTGTCCTCACGACACAGTGTTCGACTTTCCCTAGAGCAGGTGGTCGCAGAGACCAAGGCAGAAACTCCAATGTTTTTTATGACATAGCCTAAGGAGTCATGGAAAAAGCAAGAGAGTTCCAGAAAAACATCTATTTCTGCTTTATTGACTATGCCAAAGCCTTTGACTGTGTGGATCACAATAAACTGTGGAAAATTCTGAAAGAGATGGGAATACCAGACCATCTAACCTGCCTCCTGAGAAATCTGTATGCAGGTCAGGAAGCAACAGTTAGAACTGGACATGGAACAACAGACTGGTTCCAAATAGGAAAAGGAGTACGTCAACGCTGTATATTGTCACCCTGCTTATTTAACTTCTATGCAGAGTACATCATGAGAGACGCTGGGCTGGAAGAAACACAAGCTGGAATCAAGATTGCCAGGAGAAATATCAATAACCTCAGATATGCAAATGACACCACCCTTATGGCAGAAAGTGAAGAGGAACGAAAAAGCCTCTTGATGAAAGTGAAAGTGGAGAGTGAAAAAGTTGGCTTAAAGCTCAACATTCAGAAAACGAAGATCATGGCATCCGGTCCCATCACTTCATGGGAAATAGATGGGAAAACAGTAGAAACAGTGTCAGATTTAATTTTTCTGGCCTCCAAAATCACTGCAGATGGTGACTGCAGCCATGAAATTAAAAGATGCTTACTCCTTGGAAGAAAAGCAGAGACATTACTTTGCCAACAAAGGTCCGTCTAGTCAAGGCTATGGTTTTTCCAGTGGTTATGTATGGATGTGAGAGTTGGACTGTGAAGAAGGCTGAGCGCCGAAGAATTGATGCTTTTGAACTGTGGTGTTGGAGAAGACTCTTGAGAGTCCCTTGGACTGCAAGGAGATCCAACCAGTCCATTCTGAAGGAGATCAGTCCTGGGATTTCTTTGGAAGGAATGATGCTAAAGGTGAAGCTCCAGTACTTTGGCCACCTCATGCGAAGAGTTGACTCATTGGAAAAGACTCTGATGCTGGGAGGGATTGGGGGCAGGAGGAGAAGGGGACAACCCAGGATGAGATGGCTGGATGGCATCACAGACTCGATGGATGTGAGTCTGAGTCAACTCTGGGAGATGGTGATGGACAGGGAGGCCTGGCGTGCTGTGATTCATGGGGTCGCAAAGAGTCAGACACGACTGAGTGACTGAACTGAACTGAACTGAACTGAAGGAGTCATATATTATCATTTCCACCTAATTCTATTAGTTGTGTAATAAACCAGCCGTTGCTTCAGTGTGTTTGTGTTGGAAGAAGGGGAGAGCACTGCTAAAGATACGATTACCAGGAGGTGAGGTCATTGAGGGCCATTGTGGAGGCTCACTCCCACAGCAATCAAAGAGCTTGAATAAATAAAACTTATTCAAGTATATACTTTTTTAAAAAAATTATTTTTATTGAAGGATAATTGCTTTATAGAATTTTGCTGTTTTCTGTCAAACCTCAACATGAATCAACCATAGGTATACATATATCCCCTCCCCTTTGAACCTCCCTCCCATCTCCCTCCCCATCTCATTATACTTTTAAACTTAGAAAACTTGAAAGCCAGATAATTAGCACTGGGGTTTATCCACAGTCCTGTTAACGTTACAGTCGGATAGAAATGAGATGGATGAGGTTTTGCAGACTATTGGCTGGCAAAGAGCCCTCTTTTCAGAAGGTGTCCAAGAGTGCACTGATGTGCTACTTCTGGTATACGTTCTGGGACTAACTTTGTTATTCTTGATATTCTACTTCATTAAATTTCTGTGAATCCAGATATTTTGAAGAAAATAAATCAGGAGCAAGACAATGTTTGGCAGAGTAAAATAGCTGCTAATAACAGCAGTATGTTTTATTTACTGAGTGTCTGCTGCGTGTCAGACTCTTTTCATAAGTTACATCTTATCTAGTCCTGCCAGTAGCCATTGATGGAAGGTGATATTATCCCCATTTAAAATCTGACACAACTGATGGTCATAGTAATTCATCTAAGATCACGTAATAGGGAGGGCTTCCCAGGTGGCGCTAGTCGTAGAGAACCCACCTGCTCATGCAGGAGATGTAAGAGGTGTTGGTTCCATCTCTGGGAAGATCCCATGGAGAAGGAAATGGCAACCTACTCCAGTACTCTTGCCAGGAAAATCCCATGGACAGAGGAGCCTGGCAGGCTACAGTCCATGGGGGCGCAAAGAATCGGACGCGATTGAAGCAACTTAGCACATGCACAGCACACATGTAATAGGTGGTTAAGCTGAGACTTGAACTCAGGTGTGTCTTCTGTAAAGGTTGTGGTTATTCTATTACCTCTTATCATATCCCATTGATATATTATAAGTGCACGCATACATAAAATATATGGCTGAGAGAGAGCTGAAAAACTGCAGAGTTGTGTGTTATCTGGAAGGATTTGTCAAGGGTAAAAGATCTAGGAAAATGTAATTCCACATACAAAAGCACTTTGAAAAAGAAAAGTGCTTTATAAATGTAAGGTGGCAGTGTTATTAATATTATTCAGCTTGGAGAAATAAGAAAATGAATCATGTATAATTTCTCTATTTCTTCTTCAGTGAAATTATAGCAGAACACCTGCCCATTAATCCTTACCCTGTTAAAACAATAACTGCCTATACAGGTAATACATTGGAATTAACGTGTAATTAAAGAAAATTATCCACTTGGCTATGAAATAGGAATGGCAGTATTTCAAGTTGATATATATTCTAGACCAATAAATGTTTTAGACTAGGAGACTCTGCTAAAATGTGTAATTCAGGAAGATATCAAATCATCAGTTTAAAATTAAAGCATAAAGAGCTTTATGCCTATAAAAGCATTTTGTTGTAATGTTGATATGGTGTCATATTTGTCTTTAGCACAAAGACATTGCCTTTTTGACAACTGCTGTTTAAAGAAAATACACCTTGGGAATGGGAATGCTATGTTTCTTTTGGATTTCTCCTCTCTCAGCACGTTTGCTGGGGGTATTAGCACATTAATAGTGAACTCAGATGATAGTCTTCAGGTGGGGATGATATGTAAACCTCGTTACAGCACCTTGGCGCCCAGCCCACAGACACCAGCAGCTAGAGTCCCGATTTCATTGTGAGAGGAGTTAGAAGAATTTGAAGAAGGTCACGGCCATCTATCTGTTATCACTCTGCTAGGTAGAATCTCTTTAAGGAGGAGCATGAAACATATTTTAAAACATGCGATGAAGGCCCCCAAATGACGGTGTTCATCTTACCAGTTTCTAATGAAACTGCTCAGTCTCTGAAACAGAGCTCATAAGGCCTGCACCACAAGATTTGAGAAAATGCCTTCACTTTACATTGTCCCAGCTAGAGTCAGCATCTACAGACACTGTATACAGTGAGGCACGTTGTTATTGTTGTTCAGTCGCCAAGTCATGTCCGACTGTTTGTGACCCCATGGACTGAAGCATGCCAGGCTTCCCTGTCCCTCACCATTTCCCAGATTTTGCCCAAGTTCACGTCCATTGAGTCAGGGATGCCATTCGACCATCTCATCCTCTGTTGCCTTCCTCTTCTTCTGAGCAGGTACAGGAAAGCAAAAAAATATTTTTCAGTCCTGTTAGGTTTCATTGACTTTTCATTTTTGTGAGTGGGACAGTGGTCAGTCCTATTGCAGAGGGGAAAACTGGAGACTGAAGCTCAGTGTTCTGCTCAAGGCTGTTTGTTGACTAGAGAGCAGCACAGAGTCTGGAGGAGCCTTGATCTCCCAGAATGCTCCTCTCTTGTCACCAGATGTGGCCATGAATCTCTGAGGATTATGCCCTTTGTTTTTCTTCTAAGGATATTTCAGAGAAGAAATTGAATTTGAATCCTCCAACATGGAATTTAGTTTTGCGAAATTTTATTGAATGTTTACATGCGTTTTCAGTCGTGTCTGACTCTTTGTGACCCCATGGACTATAGCCCACCAGGCTCCTCTGTCCATGGAATTTTCCAGGCAGGAATACTGGAATGTTGTTGCTATTTTCTCCTCCAGAGGATCTTCCCGACCCAGGGATCGAACTCACATCTCCTGCATTAGCAGGTGGATTCTTTAACTCTGTTTCACCTGTGAATGTTTAGGCAAATGCATATTTGTTCTTACATAGTTAAAATTCAGATGTTCAAATCTGTTTTGCTTACTATTGTTTGTTACTGCAAAATCTTAATTATAATAATATATCATGGTAACATCATAATCCATTAAGTTCATTTATCATAATTCAACTGTTACATTACTATTAGACATCTAAGGTTGTTTCCAAACTTTCCTCTGCTGTAGATGAAAATGTAGTCAACTTTGTTATGAATATAGCTTATTCCCCCGCCTAAATTACTGTTTTTCTTAAGCTGAAAATTTCACTATGAACTTAGAAGGTTAAGGCCAGTTTCATAGTTAATTTGATTGTCTTCCTGATAGATGGTGAGTGCTTTTCTCATAGATGATGTGATTTTTTTTTAATCTTAATTTTTGAGAGTCTAATCTTCACCTAGAGGTTCATATAGTACTGATTTGTCTGACCAGATTTAATGATTGTATCAGTAATGATCCCAGCAGGACACACGAAATTCACCTCATTGGTTTGAATGAAGAGAATTAAGTGAAGGGCGGCTCGTAGAAGTGTGTGAGGTGAGAGAACCAACAAGAAATTACAACAGTGGGAAACTGTGGCCAGCCCTGGACTGAAAGTGTTCGTGAGCACTCAGAGCTGCAGTGGAGGAAGCGAATGCCTGCTGGGTCTGTGCAGGGATGCAGTTTCCAGCAGTGGTGACGAGCATGTGGGGGGTGGAAAGAAGCACCCCAGCTTCCCTCTCCTCCCTTGCTCTCATTTCCTACCAGGGCGTCCATTGGCCCAACCCAACCAGAAGTCAGCTGATGCAGGAACCTGGGTGATTCAGTTTACAGGGGTTGTCCTCCCAGGCCACAGAGCACTGTAGACAGTGGATCGCAGGCTAGTGGAGGCAAAGACGCAGATGACTGAAAACTAACACAGTGGTGGGAACTTTCTCTCAATGGCACTGCTGCTAAGTCATTTCAGTCGTGTCTGACTCTGTGTGACCCCATAGACGGCAGCCCACCAGGCTCTCCTGTCCCTGGGATTCTCCAGGCAAGAACACTGGAGTGGGTTGCCATTTCCTTCTCCGGCTCAATGGCACTACAGGGCCTATTTTGTAGAATCTCAAGTTTGGATTATGTTTGCTATCTCTCTAAACGATAGTCTCATGGGGAACAGTATGGAGGTTCCTTAAAAAACTAAAAATAGAACTACCAGTTGGGACCCAGCAATCCCATTACTAGGCATATACCCAGAGAAAACCACAGTTCAAAACATGTACCCCCAGTGTTGATTACAGCACTACTTACAATAGCCAGGGCATGGAAGTAGCCTAAATGTCCATCAGCAGAGGAATGGATAAAGATGTGATGCACCTATACAATGGAATATTAGCCACAAAAAAGAATGGGACTGGGTCATTTGTAGAGATGTGGCTGGACCTAGAGACTGTCATACAGAGTGAAGTAAGTCAGAAAGAGGAAAACAAATATTGTATTTTAACACATGTACGTGGAATCCAGAAAAATGCTATGAGCCACCAGGAAAGCCCAGAAAAATGGTACAGATGAACCTATTTCCAAGGAAGGAGTAGAGACGCAGACAGAGAGAGCAAACAAATGGCCACGCGGGAAGGGGAGGTTGGGACTGACATAGACACACTGCTGTGTGTAAAACAAGTAACTAATGAGAGCCTGCTGTATGGCACAGGGAGCTCCGTGCTCTGCGGTGAGGTGAACGGGAAGGAAATCCAAAGAGGGGACATGTGTGTGCATATAGCTGATTGACTTTGCTAGAAAGTGAATGGTAGAAACGAACACAACATTGTAAAGAAACCATATTCCAATAAAAATTAATTAAAAAGTGAACTGTAGTCTCTGAGAAAGCTCTTAAATACTGCATTTTCTTTATTATGAAAACTTAGACAGTGAGAGAGCATGGGGCCTCAGAAAGGGCACTTGGCACTAGTGGGAACAAGTCACATCTCTGCGGGGCTCTGTGTTTGCTCCTTGGCAATTTTTGTTGTTATCTTATGTCAACTCTGATTTTATCCTATATCTTAGCTGTTCCACATCTCCTTCAGCTCCTAACCTCACCCCGCATGGTTCTGATCCAAGTATGATCTTAGTTTCAAGGACACATTAAGGGCAGATTATTTGTAAGAACTTGGTCACAGCATTCCAGAAGGCATTTCTTACATTGGAAAGTGAGTGTGAGCATTTGTAGACCTTGGGGGTTTGTGATTCTTCCATAAGAATTTTAAAATGTTGCTTCACTTTGGATAGCAGTAAACATTTAGACATAATTCTATATCTTTGGATAACTATCTTATAACTAAGCACTGTGACATGGTTTTTGTGTCTCTGCCTGCCTTTAGGTTTTTGGTTTGTGTTCAGATTAGCGTCAGGTTAAACCGAAATAAATGTAGAGGGCCCTTAAGAAAAGTCAGAGTTGAGTTAATTTGATGCCAAAATACTATTTATATTTAAAGACCGAATGCTGACAGACCAGGATTGGTGAAGAAAGGTTTCACAGTAGTTCCCGTGGGGAAAGTGGTGGGAGGATACAGTCACTGCATTGAATGTGGAGGTAAATGCCTGCTGAGCTCAAAAGGGCCCCGTGCTACAGCACTCAGTGACCAGCACCGCGTAAGTCTTCATCTGGGCAGCAGTGTGGTTTCAGTGGAACATCATATAGTATGTTTTATTCATCCTATTTGGAATGCTGTTGGTTTTATTTATGTACTTTGACGTTTTTATTGAAATACAGTTGATTTACAATGTTGCATTAGTTTCTGGTGTGTATATAAATATATGAATTCTTGTGCTGTAGACAGACTATTCACTATATATAGTATGTAGAATAGATAGTGCATCGAATAAATAGTGTATATACTATCGCACACATGTATAATTCTTTTTCAGCTTCTTTTCCATTATCTATTGCAACATACTGAATATAGTTCCTTGTGGTACACAGTAGGTCCCTGTTGTTTGTCTTTTTTATGTAGAGTCAGTTCAGTTCAGTTCAGTCGCTCAGTCGTGTCTGACTCTTTGCGACCCCATGAATCGCAGCACGCCAGGCCTCCCTGTCCATCACCAACTCCCGGAGTTCACTCAGACTCGCGTCCATCAAGTCAGTGATGCCATCCAGCCATCTCATCCTCTGTCGTCCCCTTCTCCTCCTGCCCTCAGCATCCCAGCATCAGAGTCTTTTCCAATAAGTCAACTCTTTGCATGAGGTGGCCAAAGTACTGGAGTTTCAGCTTTAGCATCATTCCCTCCAAAGAAATCCCAGGGCTGATCTCCTTCAGAATGGACTGGTTGGATCTCCTCGCAGTCCAAGGGACTCTCAAGAGTCTTCTCCAACACCGCAGTTCAAAAGCAACAATTCTTTGGCACTCAGCTTTCTTCACAGTCCAACTCTCACATCCATGTGACCCCTGGAAAAACCATAGCCTTGACTAGACGGACCTTAGTCGGCAAAGTAATGTCTCTGCTTTTGAATATGCTGTCTAGGTTGGTCATAACTTTTCTTCCAAGGAGTAAGTGTCTTTTAATTTCATGGCTGCAATCACCATCTGCAGTGATTTTGGAGCCCCCCAAAATAAAGTCTGACACTGTTTCCACTGTTTTCCCATCTATTTCCCATGAAGTGATGGGACTGGATGCCATGATCTTCATTTTCTGAATGTTGAGCTTTAAGCCAACTTTTTCACTCTCCACTTTCACTTTCATCAAGAGGCTTTTTAGTTCCTCTTCACTTTCTGCCATAAGGGTGGTGTCATCTGCATATCTGAGGTTATTGATATTTCTCCTGGCAGTCTTGATTCCAGCTTGTGTTTCTTCCAGCCCAGAGTTTCTCATGATGTACTCTGCATATAAGTTAAATAAGCAGGGTGACAATAAACAGCCTTGATGTACTCCTAGTTTGTATCTATTAATGGTGAACTTCTAATTTATCCCTACTTCCTCTTGCCCTTTCCCCTTTGGTAACCATAAGTATTTTCTCTGTCTCTGAGTCTGTTTCCATTTGGTAAACAAGTTAATTTGTATCATTTTTTTTAGATTTTGCATATAAGTGATATCATATGATACTTATCTTTGTATACTTAACATGATAATCTCTAAGTCCATCCATGTTGCTACAAATGATATTATTTCATTATTTTTTATGGCTGAGTAATAGTCCATTGTGTGTCTGTGTGTGTGTGTATATACACACCACATCTTCTTTATTCCTCTGTTGACAGGCATTTATTATTTATTTTAGGTAGCTTCCATATCTTGGCTGTTGTAAACAGTGCTTGGGTGCTGATGGTTTTGTAGTTGGGTTGTATTCATTTCTACCTGTGCTTGGTTTGTATTGGTTAAAGGTGATACATGTAAAGATTTTGTACTTGGTTTTATTTTGGTTGTTTTCTAAAAAATACACTAAAAACAATAGTCAACACTGGGAGATTTGAGGACATTTTTCTTTTAAAATATCTGTATATAGTTCAAGTTGGACAATTACTGAGTGGAGTTAGGAACACTAGACTGGGAATCTCAGCCTCTGTGCACTGGAAAGGGAGAGAGGAAGGAAGGAAGGAATTTTGCAGTCATCTCTTTTAACTCTGTGAAGACTATGAATCTTCACCCCAAGAATTCATGAGGTTTTGGTTTATTTAAGAGCTCATATTTGGGAGCTATATAAGCCAATGGGATCCCTCTGGCTCATTTGCTTTGTGCTTTTTCAGTTTGGGTCTCTTGTACATGGAATCCAAGGGCCGTTCTTCATGTTTCTGCCATAACCAAGTATATAGCATGATGAAATCTTGAAAATATTTGCTGACTAATTTTCTAAAATATTAATTTCATTGGTTGAAAATATTAAAGATATCTCTTTAATTCCTCACTGTGCTGCCCCTTCAATAATGTGGATTTTGAATGCAGGACTCCTTGGGGTTACCAATATGTAGTCCTCTTTGGGGCTGGGAGAAATACTTTGTAATTGCCAGCGACAGTATTTTCACTGGGCTTTGTCTTCTCTGTGCCCATAGCAAATAGTTAACAACACTCAGGGCAACTACAGGCAAGTTGGAAAATCAGGAAGTAGTGTGTTTGGTATTAAGTTCACGGGTCTGTCCTTTAGGCAGGGGTTATAAAACATGTTATGTGCTCTGTGGTAACCTAGAGGGGTGGGATAGGGGAGAGAGGCTCAAGAGGGAGGGCATATATGTATAGTTATGGCTGATTCGTGCTGTTGTATGGCAGAAACCAACATAACATTGTAAAGCAATTTTCCTCCAATTAAAAGCTGAAAAAAAGAAGCAAAGTAAAAAGCCCCACGTTATGTAACTGAGGGGTCATATGATCCCATGGGCAGGTGTGCATGCTGGAGTAGCCTGCTAGTCTCAGCTAGGCAACACCTTTTGTTCTTAGCAGCTCTCTAGGGTAGAATCACTTCTCATGCTTCTAAAGTTATGGCAACAGGGCAATTATTAACCACTGTCACCACTCACTAATTCTTCAAATGGACTTCATCAGGGGGAGAGGTAATCTGAATAATAGATAGTTTATAAATAATTTGGAGCTGGCATTGAATGAGTCCTACAGTTTCTTCCTTGTCTATTGACCTTGCTACTGTTTGCTTTAGGATTACGAAAGAGGGCACCTGCATTCCACAGGTCAGCGTCCCGCTTACAGTGCTGCTCCTCTGCAGCTCTCTTCCCGCTTCCTTCTCCCCCTTTAAGCCCCGTTGCCCAGGTTGTCATGGAATGTGATAAAGAAATGACCACAAGAAGCTTCTTTAGGTTGTGTTCCTGGATGCCGACCCTAATACTGAGGAAGACCTCAACTAAATAACCAGGTTGCAAGGAAGCCTTTGAAGAAGGAAGGTATTGGCTATGACTTTTCTTTTCCCATCAGGAACATTGATGGGGTGGATGAGGTCAGACTGCATCTAACAGAAACGTTCCAGGAGGAAATTGGGCTTTCCCAGCTGAACGTAAACCTTTCTCTTCTCAATACCTCTTGATTGGCAAAACCCAGAAACTCAAACACATCCTTGCCTACCAGTCCTTGCAGTAACTTTGCAAATCACTCATCTCTAAGCCTGTTTGCTGTAGTCAAACAATGCCCAGCCCCTACAAAGCCCTCCACAAACATAGCCACTCCCAGCCTGCAGGTCAGGGTAAGTAGATTACTTTGGAGACAGCTGAAAGTTCCGCTGCCCAGACTCTCTGCCTTTCCTTCTCCTCCAGGCCTTTTCTTTGCTCAGGGCTCTTCCTCTGCTCTCAGGGAACCCACCGAGAATTCTGTTCTGTCAGGAAGTGCATCAGATCTGCTGGTCTCACCCTAACCCCTTCCGGGCTAGATTACAACTAGGGAGAGAAGGTCCGGGGTATGAGGGGATGTTCAGGTGGATTAAGGCCATGCTCCTTTTCCCCCACTGAGAATGGAGTTAATCGGTATCATAACCTCTCTTCCAAACAACACAGCACTTTAGAGTATTGTAACTCATCAGCCTCTCTTTTTTTCTGAGGTGTAATTGATGTATAACACTATGTTGGGGCTTCCCAGGTGATACTTGTGATGGAGAATTCACCTGCAAATGCAGGAGACATTAGAGATGCAGGTTTGATCCCTGGGTTGGGACGATCCCTTGGAGTAGGAAATGGCAACCCACTCCAGTATGGACTTCCCTGGTGGTCAAATGGTAAATAATGCCTGCAATGCAGGAGACCTGGGTTCGATCCCTGGGTGTAGAAGGTTCCCTGGAGTAGGAAATGGCAACCCACTCCAGTGTTCTTGCCTGGAGAATTCCATGGACCGAGGAGCCTCGTGGGCTACAGTCTGTGGGGTTGCAAAGAGTCGAACATGACTGAGCAACTAACACTTTCACACTTTTCAACATTATATTAGCTTCAAGTGTACAACATAATGATTGGATATTTGTATGTATTATGAAATAATCACACAGTAAGCCTAGTTGACATCTTTCCCTATACATAGTTATAATTTTTTCTCCTTGTGATGAGAACTTCTAAGAATTACTTTCTCAACAACTTACAGATATGCAATATGGTATTGTTAAGTGTAGTCACCATGTTGTAAATTACATTCCCAGGACTTATTTGTTTTATAACTGGAAGTTTGTAGCTTTTGACCTCTTTCGTCTAATACCACCACCTTCCCATTGTCTCTGGTAACCAGCAGTCTGTTCTCTGCATCAGTGAGTTTGCGTTCTCATCCCCTAACATAGTGTCACCATGTGATCCAGCAATCCCGTTTCTGGGCATGTATCTGGGAAAAGATGTAAGGTCTGATTTGAAGAGATACATGCACCCTAATGTTCATAGCAGCTCGATCTACAGTAGCCCAGACATGGAATCGACCTAAATGTCCATCAACAGACAAGTGGATAAAACATGATATGTGTATCTGTGTGTGTGTGTAAATAATGGAATATTACTCAGACATAAAAGAATAAAATACTTCCATTTGCAGCAACGTGAATGGATCTAGAGATTATACTACTAAGTGAGGTAAGTCAGAGAGAAAAGACAAATACCATATGATATCATTTATTTGTGGAATCTGAAATGCACAAATGACTTATTTACAGGACAGAAACAGACTCACAGACATAGAAAACAAAGTTATGGTTACCAAAGTTACCTAGATATTTACCAAGTTTTCTGTTCACCATTTCTTGCATTTCAACATTTCCTTGGGTTCATTTTACTTCTCTTCTAAAGCATATCTTTTAAACATTTCTTTAGTGAAGTTATGTTGATAATAAAGTCTCAGTTTTTGTTTAGAGGAAAATGTTTTTCATTCTTAAAAAATAGCTTTGCTGGGATTTCTAGTTATTTCCTCCTAGCACTTGGAAGATAACTTCTATCTTCTGCTTCTGTCTTCTGACTTCAGTTGTCACTGGTTAGAGATCTGCTTTCAGTCTAATTGTTGAAATTTTTTGTGGCTGCTTTTTGTAATATTATTATTGTCTTTGGCATTCTGTAGTATTACTTCAGTTATCTAAATGGAGAGTATTTTTTAATCCATATCTTATGTGAATTATTTTATATATAGAATTATTCTGTGTCTAAGAATGTTAAATGGAGAAGGCAATGGCACCCCATTCCAGTACTCTTGCCTGGAAAATCCCATGGATGGAGGAGCCTGGTAGGCTGCAGTCCATGGGGTCGCTAAGAGTCGGGTACGACTGAGCGACTTCACTTTCACTTTTCACTTTCATGCATTGGAGAAGGAAATGGCAACCCACTCCAGTGTTCTTGCCTGGAGAATCCCAGGGACGGGGGAGCCTGGTGGGCTGCCGTCTATGGGGTCGAACAGAGTCGGACACGACTGAAGCGGCTTAGCAAGAATGTTAAATATTGGTAATAGAGGGTATAGCTCTGTTGTTTGCAGGCTTCCATAGTGGTTCAGAAGGTAAAGAATCTGCCTGCAGTGCAGGAGGCCCGGGTTCAATCCCTGGGTTGCGAAGATCCCCTAGAGAAGGGACTGGCTACCCACTCCAGTACTCTTGTCTGAAGAGTTCCATGGACAGTCCATGGGATCGCATAGAGTCGGACATGACTGAGTGACTAACATTTTCACTTTCTGTTGTTTATTGTTTCTGGCCACTCTGATTTATGTTGCTTCATGTTTTGAGGAATATTTTTTTCTGAGAGTTTGTATTTGATTTAATTTACAGTAGCAGTAAGGGCTTAAGTTGAGAGCTTTCCTCCAGAGAAATTGTGCATTTCTTACGTCCTGGAACTTGGGGACAGGATGGACCTGGGACTACATAAGCTACTTTCACGGGTCCCAGCTTAATGCACAAGCCTCAGACCCAGCTGCTGCTGCTGCTAAGTCGCTCCAGTTGTGTCCGACTCTGTGCGACCCCATAGACGGCAGCCCACCAGGCTCCGCCATCCCCGGGATTCTCCAGGCAAGAACACTGGAGTGGGTTGCCATTTCCTTCTCCAATGCATGAAAGTGAAAAGTGAAAGTGAAGTCGGTCAGTCGTGCCTGACTCTTAGCGACCCCATGGACTGCAGCCTACCAGGCTCCTCCATCCATGGGATTTTCCAGGCAAGAGTACTGGAGTGGGTTGCCATTGCCTTCTCCGTCAGACCCAGCTACCCCATCATATGAGGGATGGGAGTTCAGTCTCTGATGCCAGAATGATCTTGACTAATGTATGTGCTTGCCAGTTACGATTTTGAATTTACCTTAAACTTCTTGCCCATTCCTTTCTCCCTCCCTTTGCTTTCCATTTTCTTTCCACTCCTTTAAAATATTTTCTTTACTTTCTTTGATGGTCAGAAATGCATTATAAAGTTTGCTTTTCTATTTATCTAGGACCTTGTAATATTGTAGCAGGAGGGCCTCTCAGAATATGGGATAGAAGTAGAAAATCTTCCTAATCTCTCAATAGGTTGCCCCAGTTGCTTGATGCCTCTTGGTTATAGCTAACGTGTGTGTAAGAGTAGGCTGATCCATGGAACTACTTTTGGCTTCTGAGGTATAAAAGTGTGCTAATCACTTAGTGTTTCACACACTAACTAACTTACGATCTTCTTTTACTGTACTGATTACTCTGAGGTCGTTGATTAGGAGTGTGTCTTCAAAATACAGTACTACATAGGCAAATGAGTATTTTTTAAGGAAAAAATAGAACGATATATTTGGGGTTTTAATTTCTTTAAGAGGTACATTTTCATGTAACATGCATTCAACTGATTTATTTATTTAAAAGAAAAAGACATAACCCGTTTTTCAAGTCACTCTTTCCACATGAATATGGTATTGCCAGCATTTGTTTCTTGAAAATCAGGTTTGTATCTTATTTTTCTTTTTAAATTTTTATTTTTTATTGAAGTTTAGTTGATTTACAATGTTGTGTGTCTGGTATACAGCAAAGTGATATATATACACACACACACACGTATATATATGTACAATCTGATATATATGTATTCATATATTTATATTTTTGGATTCTTTTTCATTATAGATTATTACAAGATTTTGAATAAAGTTCCCCATGCTATACAGTAGGATCTTGTGGGTCTTACAAGATCCTAATTAATTAAAAGCTCCTAATTTGTCCCTCCCTGCTCTTTCCCCTTTGGTAACAAGGTTGTTTTCTGTGTCTGTGAGTCTGTTTGTGTTTTGTAAGTAAGTTCATTTGTGTTATTTCTTTTAGATTCCACATATAAGTGATATGATATTTATCTTTCTCTGACTTCGGTTAGTATGATAATCTCTAGGCCCATTCATGCTGCTGCAAATGGCGTTATTTTTTATGGCTGAATAATATTCCGTTGTGTGTGTTTGTATGTGTGTCTATGTATGGATATACACAGACATATCACATCTTCTTTATCCATTCATCTGTCAATGGACGCTTAGGTTGCTTCCATATCTGAACTATTGTAAATACTGCTACTATGAACATTGTACCTTTTTGAATTAGCTTTCTCTAGATATATGCCCAGGAGTGGGATTGCTGGATCATATAGTAATGCTATTTTTAGATTTTTGAGAAACCTCCATATTGTTTTCCATAGTGGTTGCACCAGCTTATATTCCCACCAACAGTAGAGGAAGTTTCCCTTTTCTCCACATCCTCTCCAGCATTTATTATTTGCAGACTTTTTGATGATGAACAGTCTGACTAATGGGAGGTGATACCTCAGTGTCGTTCTGATTTTCATTTTTCTGATAATTAGCAATGTTAAGCATCTTTTCATATGCCTATTGGCTATCTGTATGTCTTCTTTGGAGAAATGTCTATTTAGATCTTTTGCCCATTTTTGATTGATTTTTTTGTTGTTGTTATTGAGTTTTATGGGCTGTATATTTTGGATATTAACCCCCTTTTTTGGTAGCATCATCTGCAAATATTTTCTCCCATTCTGTGGGTTATCTTTTTGTTAATGGTTTCTTTGCTGTGCAAACACTTACGAGTTTGTTTAGGTCCCATTTGTTTATTTTTGCTTTTATTTCTTTTGCCTTGGGAGTCTGACTATTAAAATATTGCTACCATTTATGTTAGAGAATGTTTCATCTACATTCTCTTCTAGGAGTTTATGGTGTTATTTCCTAAGTATTTAAGCCAGTTTGAATTTATTTTTGTATATCTGTGAGGGAGTGCTCTAACTTCATTGATTTACATGTGACTGTCCAGCTTTCCCAACACTACTTGCTGAAGAGAGTATCTTTTCTTTGTTGTATATTCTTGCCTCCTCTGTTGAAGATTAATTGACTGTTTAAGTGTGTGGGTTTATTTTTGGACTCTATTCTGTTTCATTAATCTGTATGTTTATTTTTTTGCCAGTACCAGACTGTTTTGATTACTGTAGCCTTGCAGTATTTTCTGAAGGCCAGAAGGATTATAACTCCAGCTCTGTTCTTTTTCCTCAGGATTGCTTTGACAATTCTGAGTCTTTTGTGGTTCCATATAAAATTTAAGATTATTTATTCTAGTTCTATGAAAAATATCATGGGTAATTTGATAGGGATTGTATTAAATATGCAGATTGCTTTCAGTAGTATGCAATTTTAGCAGTATTAATTTTTCCAATACAAGAGCATGGTATATCTTTACATTTCTTTGAATCATCTTCAGTTTCTGTTATCAGTATTTTATTGTTCTCAGCATATAAGTCTTTCACCTCCTGGTTGGGTTTATTCCTAGGTATTTTTAAATGTGATTTTTAAAAAGGATTTTTTTTTTTTTTAACATTCTCATTCTGATACTTCATTGTCATTGAAAAGGAGTGGAACAGATTTCTGAATGTTAATCTTGTTCCTGCTTTCTTGATGAATTCATTCATCAGATCTAGAAGTTTTTGTGTGAAGTCTTCAGGATTTTCTGTGTATAGCATCATGTTAGCTGCATATAATGATAATTTCACCTCTTCCTTTCCAGTTGGGGTATCTTTTTTTTTTTTTTCAGTTGGGGTATGTTTTATTGCTTTTTCTTATCTGATTGCTGTAGCTAGGACTCCCAGTACTGTGCTGAATAGAAATGGTGAGAGTGGGCATCCTTGTCTTGTTCCTGATTTTAATGGAGGGCTTTCAGCTTTTCACAGTTAAGTATTATGTTGGCTGTGAATTTGTCATAAATAGCTTTTATTATGTTGAGATATGTTCCCATTATACCTGCTTTGGTAAGAGTTTTTATCATGAATGGATATTAAATTTTATTCAAATGCTTTCTCTGAATCTGTTGAGATGGTAATGTGATTTTTGATTTTTCTTTTGTTGACATGGTATATCACATTGATTTGCATATGTTGAGCCATCCTTGTGACCATAGGATGAATCCAAGTTGAGTGTGGCATATGATCTTTTTTTTTAACGTGTTGTTGCATTTGGTTTCCTAATATTTTGCTGAGAATTTTTGCATCTGTTTTCATCAAAGATGTTGGTCTCTAATTTTTATTTTTGGTAGTGTCTTTGTCTGATTTTGGTATAAGGGTAATAGTGGCTTCATAGAATAACATTTGGAATGTTCCCTTCTCTTCAGTCTTTAGGAAGATTTTGAGAAAGATAGGTGTAAGTTCCTCTTTGTACATTTGGTAGAATTCCTCAGTGAAGCCATCTGGTCCTGGACTTTTGTTTGCAGGAAGTTTTTTTTTTTTTTTTTAGTAGCTGGTTATTTAGTGATCTGTCTTGCAGCTTAGGTTGTATGACATCTTTTGCCAGCATTCAGTAAGTATTCCATGAGAGCTGTTTAATATGTAGAGGTATTTTTGATGTATTTGTGGGGAGGAAGTGCACTCCATTTCTAATATTCTGTCATCTTGATCTCCCAGACACATTGTTTTTATTTTTATATCTGGCTACACTTCAGTTCAGTTCAGTCACTCAGTCGTGTCTGACTCTTTGTGACCCCATGAACCCCAGCACGCCAGGCTTCCCTATCCATCACCAACTGCCAGAGTCTACCCAAACCCATGTCCATTGAGTCGGTGATGCCATCCAACCATCTCATCCTCTGTGGTCCCCTTCTCCTCCTGCTCTCAATCTTTCCCAGCATCAGGGTTTTTCAAATGAGTCAGCTCTCCACATCAGGTGGCCGAAGTATTGGAGCTTCAGCTTCAACGTCAGTCCTTCCAATGAACACCCGGGTCTGATCTCCTTTAGGATGGACTGGTTGGGTCTCCTTGCAGTCCAAGGGACTCTCAAGAGTCTTCTCAAACATCACAGTTCAAAAGCATCAATTCTTCAGTGTTCAGCTTTCTTTATAGTCCAACTCTCACATCCATACATGACTACTGGAAAAACCATAGCCTTGACTAGACGGACCTTTGTTGGCAAAGTAACATCTCTGCTTTTGAATATGCTCTCTAGGTTGGTCATAACTTTCCTTCCAAGGAGTAAGCATCTTTTAATTTCATGGCTGCAGTCACCATCTGCAGTGATTCTGGAGCCCAGAAAAATAAAGTCAGCCACTGTTTCCCCATCTATTTGCTATGAAGTGATGGGACTGAAGAGTTGACTCACTGGAAAAGGCTCTGATGCTGGGAGGGACTGGGGGCAGGAGGAGAAGGGGACGACAGAGGATGAAATGGCTGGATGGCATCATGGACTCGATGGATGTGAGTCTGAGTGAGCTCCGGGAGTTGGTGATGGACAGGGAGGCCTGGCGTGCTGCGACTCATGGGGTCTCAAAGAGTCAGGCATGACTGAGCAACTGAACTGAACTGATGGAACTGGATGCCATGATCTTTGTTTTCTGAATGTTGAGCTTTAAGCCAACTTTTTCACTCTCCTCTTTCACTTTCAAGAGGCTCTTTAGTTCTTCTTCACTTTCTGCCATAAGGGTGGTATCATCTACATATCTGAGGTTATTGATATTTCTCCCAGCAAGCTGGCTACACTTACCATGTGATAATTTTGTGGAATTGAATTACATTTTTCAGGTAGCTTGACAGAGATCTGGGTAACTGTGACATTTTAGGGAAGTACCTTCAAATAGCATTTGAAATCTCCTGATAGATAAGTCTTAATTAGCAGAGCAAGTTGTTTGGTTCACCTTATAGATCCAAATCATGGACTTTAGAGAAATTTTCTGAAAACAGATTCCTTATCTTGGTTCTCATCACTGGTACCGCTTCTCCCTTTCTGTTATTGATGAATAGCTGCTGTAATTACACGAGTCTCCCAGGATGGAGAGTGAAGGATAGAAATGGCTTTTATTTGTTGTTAAGGCAGTTTTGGGACTTCCCTGGCAGTCCAGTGGTTAAGACCTCACCTTACAGTGCAGGAGGTGCAGGTTGGATTCCTGGCTGGAGAGCTAAGATCCCACATGCTTTGTGGCCAAAAACCAAGACATAAAACAGAAGCAATATTGTAACTAATTCAATGAAGACTTAAAAATGGTACACAGAAGAAAAGAGCTTTCAAAAGAAATCAAGGCAGTCTTTAGTGTTCTTGTCTCATCTGGGTAGAGATCATTGAAAGAAATGTGTCAGGTAGTCAGTGTTTCAAATGAACGATAATAAAAGAATCTTTGCATGTGAAACAGTTCCTAAATTGTGTCTTTTCAAAATGTCAGAATTTCAATTACAGAGACATTTGTACTAACAAAATAGCAAAAAGATGTGTTGTGGAAAGTTAAGGATCTGCTCATTGCTCAAATGCTATGGACATGCCGCATCACTTGCCTTTTTTGTTTTTTTTCTTGAGACAGCTTGACTTTTAATGTTGCCTAGTTTTCGAATGTCCTTGATTATACTCCAGAAGAAAATCTGGTGAAAATTATGTAGGCCACCTGCCTGAGCTTCACAAATGAGAGGAAGGAGAACTCACAGGGGAGAACCCTTTGCCTTTGAATAGCAAAGGGTTGTGTGGAATTTTGAGGTCTGCTGCGTGCTCTCAGCATATAGGGGATATCCTTCAAATACATGGAAGCCTCTGCTAGTTATATACTGGGGACATGCAAGACAGGAATAACCAAAATCCATATGTTTAGGAAGATTCTTTAAATTGATCTCTTCTAGACTTCTAAGGGACTTCCCTGGTGGCTCAGATGATAAAGAATCCGCCTGCAATGTGGGATACCTGGGTTTGATCCCTGGGTTGGAAAGATCCCTTGGAGGAGGGCATGGCAACCCACTCCAGTATTCTTGCCTGGGAAATCCCCATGGACAGAGGAGCCTGGCAGGCTACCGTCCATTGGGGCGCAAAGAATCAGACACCACTGAGTGCCTAAGCACAAGACTTCTTAGACACTAACAAAAACGGAAAAATCTAAGAGTTACAGCATGTGAAATTACTTCAGAGCAAGAATAATTTTCTGAACTTGAGAATATATAAAGAATAGCAAACAAGATGTTTTTGGGGAGTGTAGCCTGAAAGAACTAGGACAGGTGGCAGGCCTGGGCTGACCTCTGCATGTACATATACTCTGTACATCTCTTAGGGAACCAACTGTCAGACTCTACCTGAACTGCTTCCTTTGGGATGGATGCAGTTAACTCCATACAGAGCTACAAATCACTAATAAGTCCCAGGAGTTGCCTCCTCTTAGTTTTTAACTGGAGACAATCCTCAGTCAAGGGAATGCAGCTCCAATGTGTGAGAGCCTTTATATTGACTTTGTGGGGGAAGTTACCTTTCGAAGGAGGAATGGGGAGTATGAAGTGCTTTATAGAATCACAAGGCTTTTCCTGTGATATTGACAGCTTCTGCAACTGTTGTTGCTCATGATGAAATAGATAAAGCTGGTAGATTCCATCCAGCTTTCTTTTCTTTCTGCTCTTTGTATCTTCAGAGCAGAGAACCTGTAGAATGCTTCTCTGCATACTTCATTTCTAACTCAATTCCTGGTGCAAGCCAGGAGCTCTGAAATCTTGGCTGTTGAATGGATTGGCTCAGGACCTACCAGCAGGGCTCAGGTATCTGGGACAGACAAAGAAAGAGACATTCAGACAGGTACCTGACTCAGAGGGGTAACATGCTGACCACAAAAAATATTGTATCATTTTTTTGTCTCATATTTTTGCCATGGTCCCAGACATCACTTTGCCAACTAAGGTCCATATAGTCAAAGCTATGTTTTTTCCAGAAGTTATGTACAGATGTGATAGTTGAATCATGAAGAAGGCTGAGTGCCAAAGAATTGATTCTTTCAAACCTCTGGTGAGCTTCCCTTGTGGCTCAGCTGGTAAAGAATCCTCCTGTAATGTGGGAGACATGGGTTTGATCCCTGGAAGATCCCCTAGAGAAGAGAAAAGGCTATCCACTCCAGTATTCTGACCTGGAGAATTCCATGGATTGTACATCCATGGGGTCACAAAAAGTTGGACACAACTGAGCAACTTTCACTTTTCAAACCTCTGGTGCTGGAGACGACTCTTGAGAATCCCTTGGATAGAAAAGAGATCAAACCAGTCAATCCTAAAAGAAATCAACCCTGAGTATTCATTGGAAGGATTGATGCTGAAGCTCCAATATTTTGGTCACCTGATATCAAGAGCTGACTCACTGGAAAAGACCCTGAGGCTGGGAAAGACTGAGAGCAGGACGAGAAGGGGGCAACAGATGATGAGATGGTTGGATGGCATCACTAGTTCAATGGAGATGAGTTTGAGCAAACTCCAGGAGATAGTGAAGGTCAGGGAAGCCAGGCGGGCTATAGTCCCTGGGTTCACAAAGAGTCAGACATGACTGAGTGACTGAACAACAACAGCGGCAGTCCTTCTTGACATGGATTTTCCTGTTGTGAACAAAGTGGCGCTTTGTTCTGTTTGTTTTTTCCTCCCTGGACTCCTGCTTCTGCTCCATCAGAGGCCCTCACCTTTGATCCAGGAGCCTGGGTGCTGTAGGCCTTATGCGCAAATGTAAGGAATGCACTCCTTCTTCTCTGTATTCCTTTGAAAGGCCTACTGGACCAGGACCCCGAACAGCTGCTCTTCTCCCTCCACATTTTAGGACAAGCCTTATATTTCTGTGCTTTGAGTTTCTCTAAGACACAGCCAGGACCTGCTCCATCTGTGAATTTCCCGCTGAAGACTCGGTTGTATCACTCTGCTGACCTGTCCTCCAGCCCCTTCTTCTAAAATGGCAGGTCTCCTGATGTATTGTGTTTGTATTGTTCTAGGGGGGAAAAACCTTTAAATACCTTTTTAAGGGGAGGAGAAGCAGGAAGAGCCAACAGTTTTAATTTGGACATTAGAGTGTTTTGGCTTCTGTCCTGTATCCATTCCATAATGAATCTTTATTTAGGCAGACATCCATGGAGAGATTAATCAAGGAGGGCTGAAAGTTAGTCATCCATCTTAGGTACCTGGCAAGTTCTTTCTTATACCTGGAGGTAAAGTTCAAGGTGCTTGCTCAAAAACCAAATGTTTCCACTTAAGGAAAAGAGAGGGCGGCCTGGTCCCAGTAAGTTATGTGTGCATATGTGTTCAGTTGTGTCCGATTCTTTGTGGCCTGATGAACTGCTGCAGCCCACCAGGCTTCTCTGTCCATGGGGGTCTCCAAGAAAGAATATCGGAGTGAGTTGCCATGCCCTCCTCCAGGGGATCTTTCCCACCCAGTGATCGAACCCGTGTCTCCTGTGTCTCCTGCATTGGCAGGTGAATTCTTTATCCACTGAGCCACCAGGTTATAGCAGGACTGAATTAAGTGATTCTCTGGGATTGGAAAGAGGAGCATTGCCTGTGCTCTTTCCTGTTCCTGCCACTGCTGAAAATTTGCATCCACTCTGTCTACATTCTTTGGATATTTCTGCCTGGGGACAAGAGGACACTGTCTGAAGTCTGGATCTTTCTTGTACCTGGTTTGTGGCTGGGAAAGGTTATTGAGCCTAAGGACCTCTTTAAGACTTGTCCCCTGCCAAAAGCCTCTTACTTACTGTAAAAGCTTTTTATCCCAATTGTCTACAACATCAGTCATAATGATACCTTTCCATGTTCATTTGTTTAGATATGCCACACTGCTGCCTGCCTTTGGCAAGCCTCCTGGACTAGGCTGCTTTTGTTAATCACATGGATGTTGTGAGTATTATGTTCACAAGTGGATGCAGAGAAGATATTTTGATTGAACTACAAATCCTTACCGTATGAACTACTCGTGCTTAGCAAAAACTATATTAAACAGTGGTGATCCGGAGTTTCATTAATCTTGGGGATTATGCTGCTTGCACATCTGTTAAATACTGTGATTTCTATATCTTCCTGTAATCATATCGACTTTTTATGAAAGAACTTTTGATACTGAGCTGTGTCTTGTAATGTTCCAGTGTAGAGGTGGTTGTTGATCTTAATTTGTGATCCTGAATTCATTTCGTCTCAAGTATTTTTATGTTGTAGCTTCCTGAATGTTTTCAACAGGAATGTACTTCAAACAGCTCTCAGTCCTAATCTTGTACTTCTGTTCATTGAAGATAAGCAGCAATTTCTTTTTTTAAAATTCAAATAGAGTTGATTTAAAATGCTGTTAGTTTCCGCTGTACAGCAAAGTAATTCAGTTTTGTGTGTGTGTATACACACATGCACACATCTATACATACAGAGATATATGTGTGTGTGTGCTTTTTCATATTCTTTTCCATTCTGATTTATTATAAGATATTGAATATACTTCCCAGTGCTATACAGTAGGACCTTGTTGTTTATCTATTTTTATATATAGTAGTTTTGTATCTGCTGATCCCAAACTCCCAATTTATCCCTCCCCCTCCTTTCCCTTTTGGTACCCATAGTTTGTTTTCTATGTGAGTCTGTTTTGTAAATAAGTTCATTAGTGTCATATTTTAGATTCCACATATAAGTGATATCATATGCTATTTGTCTTTCTCTTTATGACTTAATTCATTTAGCATGATAATCTCTAGGTCCCTCCCTTGCTGCAATGGCATTATTTCATTCTTCTTTAGGGCTGGGTAATATTCCATTGTGTGTATATGTGTGTGTGTACACACACACATTGTTTATCCATTCATCTGTTGATGGACATTTATGTTGTTTCTGTGCATGGGCTATTGTAAATAGTACTTCTGTGGACATTAGGGTGCATGTAACTTTTTGAATTTGCATTTTCTCTGGATATAGCCCAGGACTGGGATTATTGGATCATATGGCAACTCTGCTTTTAGTTTAATGAAGAACCTCCGTACTGTTCTCCATAGCGGTTACACCAATTTACATTGCCATAAACGATGTAAGAGGGTTCTTTTTTTTTCCCCATACCCTCTCCAGCATTTATTATTTGTAGACTTTTTGATGATGGCCATTCTGACTGGTGTGAGGTGATCTTTCATTGCGGTTTTGATCTAATCTCAAAGAAAGGCAATGCCAAAGAATGCTCAAACTACCACATGATTACACTCATCTCACAAGCTAGTAAAGTAATGCTCAAAATTCTCCAAGCCGGGCTTCAGCAATACGTGAACTGTGAACTTCCTGATGTTCAAGCTGGTTTTAGAAAAGGCAAAGGAACCAGAGATCAAATTGCCAACATCCACTGGATCATGGAAAAAGCAAGAGAGTTCCAGTAAAACATCTATTTCTGCTTTATTGACTATGCCAAAGCCTTTGACTGTGTGGATCACAATAAACTGTGGAAGATTCTGAGAGAGATGGGAATACCAGACCACCTGACCTGCCTCTTGAGAAATCTGTATGCAGGTCAGGAAGCAACAGTTAGCACTGGACATGGAACAACAGACTGGTTCCAAATAGGAAAAGGAGTACATCAAGGCTGTCTATTGTCACCCTGCTTATTTAACTTCTATGCAGAGTACATCATGAGAAACGCTGGACTGGAAGAAACAAACTGGAATCAAGATTGCTGGGAGAAATATCAATAACCTCAGATATGCAGATGACACTACCCTTATGGCAGAAAGTGAAGAGGAACTAAAAAGCCTCTTGATGAAAGTGAAAGTGGAGAGTGAAAAAGTTGGCTTAAAGCTCAACATTCAGAAAATGAAGATCATGGCATCTGGTCCCATCACTTCATGGGAAATAGATGGGGAAACAGTGGAAACAGTGTCAGACTTTATTTTTCTGGGCTCCAAAATCGCTGGAGATGGTGACTGCAGCCATGAAATTAAAAGACGCTTACTCCTTGGAAGAAAAGTTATGACCAACCTAGATAGCATATTCAAAAGCAGAGACGTTACTTTGCCGACTAAGGTCCATCTAGTCAAGGGTACGGAGAAGGCAATGGCACCCCACTCCAGTACTCTTGCCTGGAAAATCCCATGGACGGAGGAGCCTGCTAGGCTGCAGTCCATGGGGTTGCAAAGAGTCGGACAAGGCTGAGTGACTTCTTTCACTTTTCACTTTCCTGCACTGGAGAAGGAAATGGCAACCCACTCCAGTGTTCTTGCCTGGAGAATCCCGGGGATGGCGGAGCCTGGTGGGCTGCCATCTCTGGGGTCGCACAGGGTCGGACACAACTGAAGTGACTTAGCAGCAGTCAAGGCTATGGTTTTCCCAGTAGTCATGTATGGATGTGAGAGTTGGACTGTGAAGAAAGCTGAGCGCCGAAGAATTGATGCTTTTGAACTGTGGTGTTGGAGAAGACTCTTGAGAGTCCCTTGGACTGCAAGGAGATCCAACCAGTCCATTCTGAAGGAGACCAGCCCTGGGATTTCTTTGGAGGGAATGATGCTGAAGCTGAAACTCCAGTCCTTTGGCCACCTCATGCAAAGAGTTGACTCATTGGAAAAGACCCTGATGCTGGGAGGGATTGGGGGCAGGAGGAGAAGGGGACGACCGAGGATGAGATGGCTGGCTGGCATCACTGACTCGATGGACATGAGTCTGAGTGAACTCCAGGAGTTGATGATGGACAGGGAGGCCTGGCGTGCTGTGATTCATGGGGTCGCAAAGAGTCGGACACGACTGAGCGATTGAACTGAACTGAACTGAGTAAGTAGCAAAGTTGAATGTCGTTTCTTGTATTGGCCATCTGTATGTCTTCTTTGGAGAAAGGCCATATATAAGTCTTCTGCCCATTCTTTGACTGGGCTGTTTGTTTTTGTTATTGAGCTGTATGAGCTGTTCATATATTTTGGAAATTAAGCCTTTGTCAGTTGCCTCTTTTGCATGTATTTTTTCCCAGTCCTTAGTTCGTCTTTTGTTAATGGTTTTCTTTGCTATGCAAAAGCTTATAAGTCTGATTAGGTCTCATTTATTTTTGCTTTTATTTCTATTGCCTTGGGAGACTGAACTAAGAAAACCTTGCTATGATTTATGTCAGAGAATATTTTGCCTGTGTTTTCCTCTAGGAGTTTTATGGTATCATGTCCTATATTTAAGTCTTCAAGCCATTCTGAATTTATTTTTGTGTGTGGTGTGAGGGAGTGTTCTAACTTCATTGTGTCAAGCAGCAATTTCTTATTTTATGTCTTATCAGTTATCAACAGGTCTAAACAACTCTCTTAGTTGTGCTGCCAGGACTGAGAAAAGATGAGAAAGAGGGAGGGGAAAAAAGAGACAGATTGACAAAGTATGAGACAAAGACGGAAGATAGCATAGTGGGAGGGTGATATAGGCTGCTAATCATTTGAGGGCTGTCAGTGTCGTGCAATAGTTTATAAGTTGAATGTTACCTGTTTGTTACCTGTCTGCAGGCCCCCAAAGAAAATGTGGGTGTGGGCCATGCGTCTGGTCAGTGGCACTTCTCCCTCTGTTTGATGACTGAAGGATGGGAGAGTTGTCAGCAATGAGGGCCACAGAGAGCTCGAGATTGCTGAGTCTTAAGTCTGTCTCTTAAGTGAATAGTCTCACAGGAAATTGTCTAGAGAAAGACTGAGTGAGACACCCTGATGACCTCCATTTCAGACACGGCTCTTCTTTGGGTATGATAGCTCAAATTCTTGCCTGTCCTGTTTTATTTGATTTTCTGCAGCATAGCTGATGGCTCACGATTCCATTTCTAGAAGAGGCAGCCTAACCGTGTGGAAAGGACCTGTGAGACACAGCTTTGCTGCCACGTACTATGTAATTTGGGGCATGTCACTTCCTCTCTTGGTCTCGGTTTCCTCATCTTCAAATCACAAAGAGGCTAAAATGATACCCAGGAGTCCTGTCACTCTAGGAGTCTCTAATTCTGTGGGTTTTTCTGAGATACTTTTCTCTTTGAAGGAATTATATTCGTCATCAATCGTTTTTGGCCACTCTTTGTGTTTTTTGCTCTTACTTATCCCCCAAAACTTTACTAGTCAGACTAGTAGGCTGCCTTTTCCAGGCTTAGCAAGACACCCCGAGTGCAGCAAATAAAAGCAGCATTCTAGGTGGAGTCCAGGCTTCCTGGAACACACTTAGACTCAAAAGGTTGATGTGGAAATGGACTCACCTTCCATGTGGCAAGATTTGATTTCCTTTGGGGTAAGGGGAAAGAAACTTGGAAAAAGTGTGTAGGTTAAGGCCAAGCAGACATGATTCCTTGTGTCTTTTCTCCAGGAAAGGAATCAGATGCCGCTTGAGTCTTTCCATTCATGGCTCTGGGGGCTCCAGTGGTGCTGGGTAAAGCCTCATGTTTTGCCAGCCTCTTTTCTGCAGATGGAAACAAATTCATTGGCAGCTACACACCAAGAAGGAGAAAGGCTTCAATACTATTTTGGAGCTCCTTAGCAGAGTTACTTAGAGAGTTACTGCTGAAGATGAGGACAGCTTATTTCCATCTTACAGATGTGCAGTTTGTTAAATGCGCTTGGCCCTGCCCCATTAAATTAGCCTTCCACTCTTGGTAGCTTGTTGAAAGAATTGCTAGGGCTCTGCTTCATTGCTGCTTGGCAGGCAGTTTAATAGAGCACTTTGATAGCAAATGTCAAGCCAGAGTACTGAGGTTTAGAATTATGGCCTGCTTGAAGCCCCTTGGCTTCTGTGGACTGATGCTTTTATTTATTTATTTATTCTTAAATTTCTTTCCTTCTTTCTTTCTTTCTTTTTTTTTTTTACTGTGGTCTGTTCACTTGTAGTGACAGAACCAAGAGCAACTCTGGATCAGACAGTTTACTGCTTATTTAGTTGTATTTTATGATTCTCTTTTTGTCAGTTCCTAAATCCCATGGGCGGAGGAGCCTGGTAGGCTGCAGTCCATGGGGTCGCGAAGAGTCGGACACGACTGAGCGACTTCACTTTCACTTTCCACTTTCATGCATTGGAGAAGGAAATGGCAACCCACTCCAGTGTTCTTGCCTGGAGAATCCGAGGGATGGGGGAGCCTGGTGGGCTGCCGTCTCTGGGGTCGCACAGAGTCGGACATGACTGAAGTGACTTAGTAGCAGCAGCAGCAGGTCTCCTGTGATTTAAGTGACCCGCAGCCACTGATTTCTGTGCATATCTGGGTTACTTCCTCTTTACAGACTCATATTTGGGAAGGTGAACTTTTTGGCTGCAGAGATTCTGAAGTTCAAAGTAGCCTTTGTACCTGTTAAAAAGGGAGCTCTGGGGCTGTGTGGTCCATTTAATGAGGTTCATGAATGCTTTATAGTATCACTGTGTGTGTGTGTATTTTTTTTTTTTTAGTATCATTGTTAATCAGTGATCTTACACTCCCCCCACTTCTTTTGACTTAAGATATTGGAAAGGGAGTCAGTATAACATTTTTGGGAACCATGAAAAGTGAGCAGGTTTCAAAGGTGTCAAAACTGCCAAGTCAAAATGCATTTAATGGTGATGTATACAGTAAGGTTCTAGATGGGTTGCCGCAGGAGTAACAGAACTTCTTGGAGCATTTGTTTAAATAGCTTTGGCTTTTTGTAGGATGTTGTTCTTTGCTAGAGTAAAGGAGAAGAGGTTTAAGTAGAGGTTGGGAAGTATCCTTTGTACCTTCACTATGCCTTGGTTTTTAGTGTTGAGCTGCAAGGATGGAATGTGAATGAGCTAAACAGATTTTGAAAAACATCATTTATTTATTCAACAAATATTTGTTGATGTGACTTGTTGGTGTCAGGAGTTGGAGATACAGTAATGAACTTTTCTAGGGCATATATTGTATTAAAGAAAGAGGGGAAACAAACAAGTGTGTTTCTGGTGATAAGTGCTGTGCAAAAATAGGGAGAGGAAAAGAGAGAAAAGAAAGAAGAGAAAAGAAAACTTCCTTTCCTTGCTGCTTTGGATTTATAAGCTAGATATTGTCATTTTTACCACAGGTTTATGAGGTGGTTGCTATTAAATGGGAGTCATGCGTATGAAATATTTGTTATGGTATTTGTTGTTGTAGTTAAGCATTATCTATTACATGGTATTCTGACTTTTTACAAAGTCACAAAAGAGACTCCAACCCACCAAACCCTTTATTGCTTCTGAGGTATTTGTAGGCATAGAAACTATTCCTTTGGGGATGGGGATGCTACATAAATGTAGAATTGTTTTACTTCCCCTGAAGTTCCAATCACTAGAAAGTGTTCCTCTGTAATAAAAGCAGTTTGCTTAGGGATAGATTTGAATCAATGATAGAGTTTGCAATGATGCCAGGCACCCCGTTCTTTCACAGTGAATGACGTGGCAGAGGGGAAGGTTGGTGGAGGAGGGGCAGAGGAATGCCCTGGTTTTGCATTAGCCAGGTCTGGAAGGGAGCCAGAATGCGCCTAGAAGTGCAGACTCCCCCTGTGTTGTCAGTCACCATCTACCAACCCAGAGCTACTGGGTCAATACCTCTGGGGTTGGTGTGCTGAACGGTAGTGAAGAGGCAAGGCTGAGAATGTGCTTAGTAAGAAGGCACCTTCATATTTTTAAACAAAGTTACTTTGGAATCATGGAAAATATTCATGGCAAGAATGAACTCTTCAAAGCAGATTACTCCTAATTAGGTCTGGTCTTCCTAGAGACCTTGTAATATCCTATTGTAAGCTGTAATTTTATAAATTTTGAGAGTTCCTTTAGGTTAAAAGGATATTGTTTAGTGACTTTTTTATGGAAAGATTGAAGACAGGAGGAGAAGGGGGTGACAGATTGGATGGCATAACTGACTCAATGGACATAAGTTCGAGCAAACTCCAGGAGACTGAAGGACAGGGAAGCCTGGGGGTTGCAGACCATGCGGTTGGAAAGAGTTGGACATGACTTAGTGACTGAACAACAGCAACAAAGCTGTGTTTTTTTTAATAAAATTTGAGGGTTCCTTTAGATTACAAGGATATTGTTTAGTGACTTTTATTTGTATGTCTAAATATGCATATGTATGATTAAACAAGTATGTATTTTTTCCAGTCTTTCTATGAAGGTTTAAAATTATTTTTAAATAAAAAATTAGAAACATCAGAAATCAAATGGGAGATGATTTACCAAGAACCAGAGATGATATCTTATTGAATATTTCAGTTTTGGGGGGCGCCTTCCTTGATTCTCCCTGCTCACCCCTCCATTTCCCCAGGCTGGATGAAGTGCCATTTCTATGAGCTCTCAGATTATCCTATGTATATCTCAGTCACAGAAATGATCCCTCCTTAATTCAGTATCTGCCCATGGCTTTCTGAAAAGCTGACTGCGCCCTTGAGCTCTGAATCATCAGGACTTTGCATGGTCCTTGACATGTAATAGAAGCTCCATGTATGTTTACTGAATAGATGAATGAATAAATGAGTTACTAAGATTTATATCTGGTTTGAACTTGGTAAGCAAAGCAAAAATATATATATATATATTGACTACACAGTTCTCATAGGCATATAAAACAGAGCATTATTTTTACAGTATTTTTTTCCTTGGTACTAAGTTCCTGAAAGCCTTGATGAAACATGATATAAAGATAGTAAGTTTTGAGAAGTGTTTTCAATATTTAATCAGCTACTTGTGCCCTGGACTCTGAAAAAATTACTTTGGTAGAGCCTGGCAACTGGAGGCCAACTCCAGCACCTGGAGAACCTGGGTCTTCATTAGCCTTCTAGCAGATTACCTCCTAGAGCATCACTTTCCCAGATGGCAGGGGCTCCACGAGACAGCTTATTTTATGCCACTGGACTTTATTTTCATAATTGGAACTATTTAACAGATACTCTATTGAAAGATTTTATTGTGCTCACAGTCTCAGGCATTAAATGGAGTGTGTGAATTACGGGAAAACACCCAATAGAAAGCAAATGGTGAGGATGCTGCAGTCAGTTTCAGACCTCAGCATGCCTGTGGGTTTTTCAAATTCTTAAAGAAAAAAAAATTTTTTGCCCTTGCTGACATGTAAGCTTTATGAGAAAAGGATTATATTTTTAGAAACAAAAGTGACTATCAGAATACAGGTGAGAATAAGCTAATAGATATCTGCTTAGTTAAAAAATATTTTTAAACCAACTTCTTTTATGAAGAATAGTGCTAAGAAGTACAAAGATATAGTTGCTGAAGGAAAGAAGGTTGTTTTTTTTTTTTTCCTGTGATGTATGAACTGAGACAGGAAGGAAAGAGCAAGAACAATTAAAAATTCTTTGATTCAGCAGCATGATTATTATTTGAATGTTTTCAAAGAATATATTTTCTTTTCAGTTGGATAATCAATTAGTGAAGAAAGACACTGAGTGGTTAAGGGTTTTGAGTCTCGAGACAGTTTGAAAAGAAAGGACAGGAAAAAGAAATTTATTGAGTGTCTACTTTTTTTCCAGGCAGCTCTAAAGAGTTTTTAGACATTTTTTTTCTTTTTGTCTAAACTCTTGTGGTAATTCTGTGAGTCTGGAATGTAGATGATAAATAAATTGAGATTGTACAGTTAGTGTATACATCAAAGCCAGGACTGAAAGCCAGTTAAGTGTGTTCTAAAGTTCAAGCTGGTGTTAATTTTTTATTTTAAACCTGCTCCAGTGGCTTCCTATTTGCATGGAAGGGACTCACAGGGGCTTCAGAGCTTTACAAAGGTTTCATTCAAGAGTGTATCTGGCATTACCTGTATTACAGAAATGTCATACAGATATATGCATGTCTATACTTCAAGAATGTGTAGAATGTATTTGAAACCATTATGTCTAGAATATAATCTCAACAAGACCAGAGATTTTTTTGGAATATTTTTGTGAGGTAACAAATTGCCTAGAACCCCATCAGTATAGCAGACGCTCAGTAAGTATTTGTGCATGCCAACAAGAAAAGAGTCGTGGTTCTTTGAACAAACCATGCTTTATTTCTATTACTAGAAATTTTCCTGTTTCTGTTTTTCTTTTTATAAACAATACTTATACAGGCTACAAATACGTTCTTATACGTACTTCTTTGCACTTTATAAAGAAATAGAGAAATATTATATTTTTTCATTGTAATAGAGTCTTGGAACTGCTGGATCAAAGGATAGTTTGGATTTTGATATGAGGGCAATTTGACACAACGTATCAATGATATTATCTCAAATAGCATGCGAGATTGTTATTTGTTTCACCTCAACCTGGCTGACAGGAGGAGTTTTCAGGCTTTCCCCTCTTAAACGCTCATTAAATTTCGAAGTTTGGTAGGCTTACTGCTTTCTCACAGTTTCTATTTATCTTTCTTAGAAGCCGGGACAATACAGTGTGACTTCTTTCCTTCTGTGTTGAGAGAGTATGTATGATGATACTACTCAATGAAATTATTTTTTAAACCCAAATTATGTTCTTTTTCCTAACTCTCTGCATTCCTGTTTGAATATATGGACTCTGTATTGTCATTGGTGACTATGTGCCTAAAGAGAAAAAAATTAGTCTAGAATTGGTTGTATCTCATTAGCAAGTACAATTGGACCACTTGGTGAGAAACCGTGGATACATTTCTGAACCAGATTGACCGCTGTGGGCATGATCTGTCGTTGGGAACATGGGGTCTCTTGCTCTGGCCCAGCCAGCAATGCAAATGCCTGAGAGCCCATAGTATGTTCCTGTCGGCTGTTAAAGATGCACAGGAACAGCTGCTCTCTGACCTTGGTTGTTGCCCCATAAGCAGATGTGGGTGGGCTACAAATATGTTCTTATACATATTTGTGCAACCAACAGATCTTTCTGTTACCAACCAGGATTCTTGGCTTCCTCAATCAATAGAAATTGATCAGAAGCCAGGCAGGAAATTCAGGCTCGGCCTTATGGGGCCCCTGCTGCAGCAGAGGGGAAGGAGAACAATCAACAGGTTCCCTTGCCTGCTCACTCCCCCAGAAGGGTGAGCTGATTCCTTCCAAGGGGTGAGGTGGGGAGTGTGCCCAGGGGTTGGGTCGGGGGTTGGCATAGGTGGTCTGCCCGCCCCTTTGGTGGTGGTGTGTGCAGGGGGCGCGGGCCAGTACTCTGCTTTTGCTCCTGGCTCCTCAGAAGAGGCAGTTTTGTATCTTATTGTCCACAGTTTGCCCCAATTACCCATGCAGACAGTTATTTTTAGTCTCTTGCAGTTTCTCTGTATTTTGCTGCTGGAGGACATGTTTGTGCAGGTGCAAGCACCACAGCAAAGGGTCCCAGGTCTCGTCCCTACCCAGCAAAGAATGTAGAGGGCACTGGCTTCTTGCTGGCCTCTGCTTTGCATGGGTTTGAAAGCAAAGGACTTTAAAGAACTCAGAAGCATGTGCTCAACATTCTCCAAAACAATCTGTATCCTCTGACAGGGTTATTCATACAAGAAAACGTTTTAAACAAGTATAGAGTTGACCCGTGAACAAGCTAGGTTTGAGTTGCATGGCTCTACTTGTAGGGGAATTTTTTTCAATAGTAAGTAACACAATACTACATGATCTCTTGTTGGTTGAGTCCACAGTTGGTTAAATCTGTGGCTGTGGAATCACAGACACAGAGGACCAACCCTAAGTTACATGCAGATTTTTGACTGCACAGAGGGTTGTCACCCCTACCCTCCTTCTCCTCTTTTTCTTTTTACTGGGTATTTTATTTTTTATTTTAAATTCTTATTTATTTAATTTTGGCTATACTGGGTCTTTGTTGCTACACTTGGACTTTTCTCTAGTTGTGGCGAGCGGGACTGCTCTCTAGTTGTAGTACATGGAGGTCTCATTGCAGTGGCTTCTCGACAGATCACTGGCTCTAGGAGTGGGAGTCTTGGTGGTTGCAGCTTGTGGGCCCTAGAGTGCGTAGGGCTCAGTAGTTATGGCACACAGGCTTAGTTGCCCTGAGACATGAGGGATCTTCATGGACCAGGGATCGAATCTGTGTTCCCTGCATTGGCAGGCAAATTCTTAACCCCTGGACCACCAGGGAAGTCCTCCTTTTTCCCGTCTTTGCTTAGGCTACCAGGAAGTTCAGAACCATGGGTAAATTCTAATAACTCATTATGGCTTCAGTAGAAACATGCATGGAGCTCATATTCCATGTCAAGTACCGTGAAAGTGCCTGTGGGTTCAGGTTGCGGCTCATGAAGGAATAGTTTCTTGCCTTCTCGAGCCCCTTGTTTTGGATGCTTGCCCTGGAAGAGGAGAGCCCAGCTTTTCCCATGGAACATAACTGTCTCCATTAAACTTATTAGCACTAGAAAGGAGGTGGCTCATTTTGCTCTCAGGTGGAGACAAAGGCTGCTCTTGTCCCGGGTGAAGGGCCTTTGGTGACTTTATTAGTGCACAGGCTGGCCTCTGCTGATTTTCAGATGGAGACCATCAGATATCATCCGCCGCCTCATTAGGCTGACACTGGTCCTGCCCCCTCTTGTAATAATGTCACTGGAGCACTTAATAACCTTGGTAAGTGCTATAAGCATGCACTGCAGAGGTAACCCAGGGTCAGCAGTGACAGATGCTCAAAAAAGCACTTGTTTTCTCATCCCCGGCTCTGGTTAAAATATAACAAAGCAAGAGGTAGAATAATCGCACAGATTTAAATATTGAAGGAGCAGGACTGTGGCCATATAGCTGTCTTTATGTCTGATTCAAGCTTGCAGGTTTTCAAGATTGAGGGGACCATGAAATAAATTGGCTGATTGCCATGGACTTGCAGAAGGGTTCATTTGTTTCAGAGAAGAGAAGGCAGAGAGGGGTCCTTAAGTGTTGGAAGATGTATAAGGTGGGCAATATTTATGAACTCTTCTTTTCCAGTGAGAATGGGAGAAATAAGTCTTATGTTGATTCAAGGAGTAATTTAGATTAGACTGTAAGAAGAACTTGCTGGCTAAAGATTGGACAAGCCCATGGGTGGGGAGTGGACTAGGCTCCCACCTTTTTTTTATATGTTTGCACATGTGTGTATATGGTCTTCCCTGGTGGCTCAGTGATAAAGAATCCGCCTGCCAATGCAGGAGATGCAGGTTCGATCAATGGGTCGGGAGGATCCTCTGGAGGAGGCCATGAAAGCCACTCCAGTATTCTTGCCTGGGAAACCTCATGGACAGAGGAGGCTGGCAGGCTGCAGTCCGTGGGGTTGCAAAAGATGTAGGCATGACTTAGCAACTAAACAGTGACGATAATGTATGTATATATGCATGTGTACTACTTTTTAGAGTAGACAGTTATTTTCCTTATTGGAATTGGATTCCAGAAACTGTTTGCTGGGCTGATACTGGGCTGTGCACTAATTCACAAGTGTATATATAACCTGCCCTCAGAGAAGCAGGGGATGTGGCAGGATTTCAACAGGTCATTCTATATTTTGTGGGTTACAAGGATGCAGTGGGAAGGGCTGGGAACAATGGAGCATTTGTCTTGCTGCCACATAGCTGACACCATCTTCTCTCTGTGGGTCAGCGCTGGAAGACTAGAGCCATAGGTGAGCCTGTGACAGTACTTCCCAGGATGTGGCTGTTGTTTAGCTGCGAAGTTGTGTCTGACTCTTTGCAACCCTGTGGACTGCAGCACACCAGGCTTCCCTATCCTTCACTATCACTCAGGGTGTGGGGCTCCCTTAACCAAAAAGGGGGCGATGCCTTCAAAACAGAACAGTCTGGAAATGGCAAAGTGAAGAGACTACTTTCTGTCCCCATGATTCTCTGACACAGGTTAGCACCATTTCCCTGGTGAATGAAGCTGGGGGAACGTAGGTGTGAGAAGTCCGCTAGAGAGCTGAATTTGATGGGAGTCCAGGGTATCCTGCTAGGGGACAGGCAGCTGGATGCTTGATCCTCAGGGACTTCATTAGATCTCAAACACCTGCTTCTCCACGAGTGCTGAAGTCCCTCCCAGATGAAATAACTTCATTGAAGTTATCCTTGCTTTTAGAATACTTCTGTAGCATTGGGGTTTTATCCCTCATACTGTTTGAAAAGATTTTCCCTAACTTTTACAATTGGATGGCCAGGAAAATAAATGATTCTGAACCTGTGTCATATTAGCTTGGTGAATTTAAACAAAATCCAACACCAAGGTTACAAGTTCTTTTTCCCTTCGTGAGTCTGTTCTTTCTCTGGAAAGAACTTCTCTCCATTTGCCCTCTCTTTGAACATTGTCTAGGTTCAAAGACTAGAAAAAGCTGCAGTCTTAAAAAATAAACATACAATAGATGGGATTTGGCCAGAAGATGAAGAAAACTATGTTAAGAGATTTCCTGCAAATTTATGTCACGTACATTCATTTAGGGCCTACTGTATACTTTTAGGGACTGGTGAATAGCAGGAAATCTTGCCCTCAATGCTAGAAAGGGCTCACCTTCTTGCATGGGAAGTAAACAAATACGCATGTTAGATAGTGATGAGTGCTGGGAAAAGTAATAAGGGTAAGGGGATCTCAACAAATCCATGGAGTAAGTCATGTGACTTTTGGGGGATGTGCTGCTGGAGTTGGTGGGAGTTGGAGGGGTGTGGGTGGGACCAACCCAGGAACCAAGAATAGCACCTGCCTTGAGGAAGGGCTGGAATTTCCCTGGTGTGTCCTTTGGGAGTAGGGAGGGAAGAGAGATCAGAAGATAGCCAGGATTTATTAAGCTGGTTTGCCATGAAAGGAAGTAGTCTTTCACTTGTTTGCACTGCTTTTGGCCTGCAGTTTTTGACTGAGCACTTTCACATGTACCAGTCAGGTAATGACCCTCTTGAAAACCTTGTTGAACGTGTTTGCTGGTTTAACTGCACAGACATGTTAGACCTGATAGTTCATCATTAAAGGAATTTAAAGGGAATGTGCAAAAGAATTTGGAATATCTGCAGTTTATTAGGCTTCTCACTAGAGACTTCATTTTATTTAGATGCTGTGTTTTAAATGAATGAATAAAGTTGACTAGAGGCTTTTTGCCTGTTTATTATTTGAATAGTAGTTCATAGAACATGGTAAAATGCAGATCATTTCTTTTAGTTAAAATAAGTCTTCCCTGTCTCCCAGTGCTTACAGAAGCAACCACTGCTAGCAGATGCTGTTAGCATGGTATTTTTCTAGAATGAAAATAAAGACCCTTTTCCTTATGAAAAATAAATGATCATGGCTATATACATTGTTCCAGACCTTAAGCATTTTAGAGCTCTTCAATATCATAAACATGGCACTGTCTCATTCTTGTTACTATTCAGTTACCTGAGAAGACCACAGTTTAATCCTTCCCACACTGATGGACATTAAAGTTTTTGGATCTTTTGCTATAACAATCAATACTGTAATGAAAGTCCTTGCACACTCTTCTCTTTGCACATGTGTAAGTGTATCTATATAAAAAATTACAGGAATGGATTGGTGGGCAAGGAGGAAATGTGTATTTTAACTTTTGATAGATATTGCCAAATTATGACAATTGATACTCCCACCTTGGCCAGAAGTCCCTGTGTTCTTGCATCCTAAGCAACACCTTGTGTTACGCTTCATTTGTATTTGCAGCATAGGCAAGAAATGCTGTTTGTTGTAGCTTACTTTTTATTTCTCTTAGAACAAAGTTGAATTCAGAGATGAACAGTATTGTATTTTGGTCAAGAAAGGATTGTCTGTATGACCATGATTCTTTGAAATATGTGGGGACTTCTTGGAAATCTAGTACCTGGTTAATTTTATAAATTGTCCTATGTGCTAAAAAAAGAAAAAGAATGTGAATTCTCTTTGTTGGGAGCAGGGTTTTGAACGTATTTTTGGATTAATCTTGCTGGTTAAAGTGTTCGCATTTTCTGTTGCCCTACTGGTGTTTTTCTCATCTGTTCTCCAATCACTTCTTTCAGAAGAGAATGTCTCCCACTCTGGGTTTTTCCAATTGTTCTTATAGTCAGCTTTCCCTTGACATTTTTGTAGATGATTGCTGTTTAGGAACATTGCAGTTAATTTCTTTCTGGTGTATTGCATGCATGAATTGCTCCTTTTTACTTCTGATGTTAATATTGCTACACCTGCTTCTTCTCTTTTTAGGTGGTGTCTGGTATATCTTTCATTTTCTGTGTTCTTTCTACATTCCTATCATTTTGTCCTGTCCTAGAAATGTCATCTGAAAACTGCATAGATGAATCAGATTTGTAAACCCATTCAGCATTTTGCATTCTAATAAATGAATTTCCTATGTTCATACTTTTTGAATTACTGGTGTATTTCAATTTATTTCTGCTATGTTATTCTGCATTATGTAAAAACTTTTTTTCTATTAGGAATAGCTCCTGTATTCTGTTCTATTAATCAAATTTTCTGTTATTCTTTTCCCACCCCCCTCCCTAAATGGAAGCTGAGTTAGTTTTCTAAGGCTGCTGGAACAAAGTGTCACCCTCTGGGTGGCTCAAAACCACAGAAATTTATTCTCACAGGTCTGGAGGCTAGGAGTCTGAAATCCAGATGTCTTCAGGGCCATGATCCCTGGAAACCTGTAGGGGAATCCTTCCTTGCATTGTCTCAGTGTCTGGTGGTTGCTGACAATGTATTTAGTATTTCTTGGTTGGCACCTGCATAACTCCAAACCCTGGCATCCTGATCACATGATCTCCCAAGGATCTCTGCAGGGTTTCTGCTCTTATCTTTATTATTTCTTTCTGTCTGCTTGCTTTGGGTTTATATTGCTCTACTTTTTCTAAATTTTTGGTATGAGAGCTAGAGTATTGCTTTGAGACATTGCTTTTTTAATGTTTTCATTTAGTGCTATACATTTCCCTCTCAGTACTGCTTTAACTGTGTTCAACTTATTTTGACCTATTGTATTTTCATTTTCATTCAATTTAACAAACTTTAAAATTCCCTTTAAGACTTTGACACATTTAGAAGTGTCATTTGGAGTTTTGCCTCTTACCCTTCCGTTACTGATTTCTGGTTTGATTCATTGTGGTTGGAAAATATATGCTCTGATGGATACGGAGTCTTATAAATTTGTGGAGGTGTGTTTCATGGTCCATGATGCCTCTTTTGGACAGAGTTCCATGGGCATTTGGAAAGAATGTGTTTCTGCTGTTTTGGGGTGGAGTGTTGTATAAATGTCTATTACTTTCTGTTGGTTGATGGTATTTTTGTCTTATGTTTTTCTATATCCTTGCTGATATTCTGCCTAGTTGTTCTATTAATTGTTGAGAGAAGGCAATGGATTTTTCAGTCTTTCTCCTCAGAATGCATTCTTCCTCTCTGAAGACCAAAATATTTTCTGAGTTCATAATAAGCACTAATTACTGATTGATGAATCAATAGGCCATGGTGGTTATGTGACCCCACTGTCCCCTCCTTATATCTTAAACTCTTTTTTAAAAAATAAATGTATTTTATATATGTTTTAAATTTAAGTTTTTATTGAAGTGTAATTGACTTATAATATGGTATCAGTTTCAGGGGTAGTGCAAAGTGATTCAATTATATATATATAATTTTTTATGTATATGTTCATGTTTATTTTTAATCTGTGTGAATGGTGTTCTGCAACTTATTTCATTCAAAATCCAGATTTATCACATATAATATCTGGTTCATTCTATTTTTTTGTGGCAAACAATGAATTCATTTATATACAGAACTAATAAAGAACAGCAGAATAACTGCAGGATTTGGTTAATAGATTATGGATGTTATAAACATATGTCAATGTGTGGCAAAACCAATACAGTATTGTAAAGTAAAATTTAAAAAAAATTAATAAAAAAATAAAAAAGATTCTCTTTTGATTAAAAAGTATTGTGAGAAAACTAAGAAGTTGGATAATTCTGTTTTATTAAGTGAATGGTTTAATTTTATGTGGAGTTGACGCTCTACTATGACAAGTGGGAATAGCACGTCTCTTACATCCTCGTGACTTACCACCCTCTAACTTTTCTGTTAGACCATCATTGCTACATCGTCTATGTTTAGATATATTATTTTATATATACATAATATTTTACATTGTATGTTATTACAAAATATTAAGTATAGTTCCCTGTGCTATATGGTAAATCCTTGTTGCGTATCTATTTTATGTATGGTAGTTTTATATGTTAATCCCACTACTTCTATTTTATTTTTTCTCTCCCTCCCTTTATTCTTTGGTAGCCATAAATTTTTCTGTGTATATAAGTCTGTTTCTATTTTCTATATAGATTTATATTTTAGATTCCACATAAAAATGATCATATAATATTTGTCTTTCTCTGACTTCACTAAGTATAATATTCTCTAGGTCCATCCATGTTGCTGCAAATGGCAATAATTTATTCTTCTTTTTATGGCTGAGTAATAATCTATTTTCTGTGTGTGTGTGTCTGTGTCTGTGTCTGTGTCTGTGTGTCTGTGTGTGTACCAAACCTTCTTAGGCCAGTTCTCTGTTGATGGGCACGTGGGCTGCTTCCATGTCTTGGCTGTTGTAAATAATGTTATGAACATTGAGGCGCATGTTTCTTTCCAAGCTAGAGATTTCATGTTTTTTGGATATATGCCCAGGATTGGGATTGCTGGGTCATTTGGTAACCCTATTGATTAAGGAACCTCCATACTGTTCTCCGTTGTGGCTGCACCAGTTCACACTCCCACAAACAGTATAAGAGGGAGGGTTCTCTTTTCTCCACACCATCTCTAGCATTTGTTATTTTTTGACTTTTTAATGATGGCCTTTCTTTGAGTCTTCTATAGAAATGTCTATTGAGATCTTCTATTTTTGAAAAGATTTTTCATTTATTTGATATTGAATTGTATGAACTGTTTGTATATTTTGAATACTAATCCCTTATCAGTTTTCAAACATTTTCTCCCATTCTGTAGGTTTTCTTTTTGTTTTGTTGATGGTTTTCTTTGCTATGCAAAAGCTTTTAAGTTTAATTAGGTCTCATTTGTTTACTTTTGCTTTTACTTTTTTGACTTAGGAGATTGACCTAAGAAAACATTGATATGTTTCACGTCAAAATGTTTTGGTTATGTTCTCTTCTAGCAGTTTTATGGTGTCAAGTCTTATATTTAGATCTCTAAAGCATTTTGAGTTTATTTTTGTGTATGGTGTGAGTGTTCTAATTTCATTGGTTTACATGTAGTTGTCTAGCTTTCCCAACACCTGTTGAGGAGATTTTTTCTTCATTGTATGTTCTTGCCTCCTTTGTCATATTTTAATTGACCTAAGTGCATGAGTTTCTCTCTGGGCTTTCTATCCTGTATTTTTTTCGTGTCAGTATTACACTGTTTTGATTATATATGTAGTACAGTCTGAAGTCAGGGAGCATGATTCCTGCAGCTCTGTTCTTCTTTCTCAAGATTGTAGGAGGTTTGGGCAATGCATGACACTGGGTGCTTGGGGCTGGTGCACTGGGACGACCCAGAAGGATGGTACAGGGAGGGAGGAGGGAGGGGGGTTCAGGATGGGGAACACGTCTATACCTGTGGCGGATTCATGTTGATGTATGGCAAAACCAATACAATATTGTACCTCCAATTAAAATAAATAAATTTATATTAAAAAAAAGATTGCTTTGGCTATTTGGAGTCTTTTGTGTTTCCATACAAATTTAAAATTCCTTTATTCCAGTTCTGTGAAAAATGCCATTGGTAATTTGATGGGGATTGAATCTGTGTAGACTGCCTTAGGTAGTATTATCAATTTAGCAATATCGAGTCTTCCAGTCCAAGAACATGGTATATATTTCCATCTCTGTGATCTTCAATTTTCTTATATCAGTGTCTTATAGTGAAAACTGTAGGTCTTTTAGAAAACTATAGGTCTTTTGCCTCCTTAGGAAGGCTTATTCCTAGATATTTTATTCTTTTCGCTGCACTGGTAAATTGGGTTGCTTCCTTAATTTCTCTTTTTGATATTTTATTGTTTATTGTTAGTAAATAGAAATGCAACAGATTTCTGTATATTGAGTTTGTATCCTATAAGTTTACTGAATTCACTCATGAGCTCCAGTAGTTTTCTGTTTTTGACTTTAGGATTTTCTATGTATCAGTTCAGTCAGTTCAGTTCAGTTACTCAGTCGTGTCCGACTCTTTGCGACCCCATGAATCTCAGCACGCCAGGCCTCCCTGTCCATCACCAACTCCCGGAGTTCTCTCAGACTCACGTCCATCGAGTCAGTGATGCCATCCTGCCATCTCATCTGGGTCGTCCCCTTCTCCTCCTGCCCCCAATCCCTCCCAGCATCAGAGTCTTTTCCAATGAGTCAGCTCTTCGCATGAGGTGGCCAAAGTACTGGAGCTTCAGCTTCAGCATCATTCCTTCCAAAGAAATCCCAGGGTTGATCTCCTTCAGAATGGACTGGTTGAATCTCCTTGCAGTCCAAGGGACTCTCAAGAATCTTCTCCAACACCACAGTTCAAAAGCATCAATTCTTCGGTGCTCAGCCTTCTTCACAGTCCAACTCTCACATCCATACATGACCACAGGAAAAACCGTAGCCTTGACTAGACGGACCTTAGCTGGCAAAGTAATGTCTCTGCTTTTGAATATACTGTCTAGATTGGTCATAACTTTTCTTCCAAGGAGTAAGTGTCTTTTAATTTCATGGCTGCCGTCACCATCTGCAGTGATTTTGGAGCCCAAAAAAATAAAGTCTGACACTGTTTCTACAGGTTCCCCATAGTATTAGTGAAAGTGAAGTCGCTCAGTCGAGTCCGACTCTTTGTGACTCCGTGGACTGTAGCCTACCAGGCTTCTCTGTCCATGGGATTCTCCAGGCAAGAATACTGGAGTGGGTTACCATTTCCTTCTCCAGGGGATCTTCCCGACCCTGGGATTGAACCCAGGTCTCCCGCTTTGGAGGCAGATGCTTTATGTCATCGCAAAAAGCAACAGATTTACTTCTTTTCAATAGACTCCTTTTATATCTTTTTTTTTCCTCTGATTGCTGTGGCTAAGTTTTCCAAAACTTTGTTGAAGCAAAAGTGGTATGATTAGGGCTCCTTGTTTTGTTCCTGACCTTACAAGGAATGCTTTCAGTTTTTCACCATTGAGTATGATGTTAGCTGTGGGTTTGTCATATGTGGCCTTTATTATGTTGAGGTAGGTTCCCTCTATGCCTGTTATCTGAAATTTTGTTTATTATTATCAATGGATGTTGAATTTTGTCAGAAGCATTTTCTGCACTTATTGAGATGATCATATGGTTTTTATTCTTCTATTTGTTAATGTGGTGTATCACACTGATTTACAGATACTGAAAAATCCTTGCATTCTTGGCATAAATCCTACTTGATTATCGTGGATGATCCTTTTAATGTATTGTTGGATTCAGTTTGGCAGGATTCTGTTGAGAATTTTTGCATCTGTGTTCATCCTTGATATTGGCCTATAACGTACTTTTTCTGTGGTATCATGGCCTCATAGAATGAGTTCAAAGTGTTCATTCCTTTGCAACTTTTTGGAATAGTTTTAGATGGGTAGACATGGATTATTCTCTAAATGTTTGGTAGAATATACTTGTGAAGCTATCTAGCCCTTGATTTTTGTTTGTTGGGAGTTTAAAAGATTACTAGTTCGATTTCCATACTTTGTCTGTTCATATTTTCTATTGCTTCCTGGTTCAATTTTGGGATACTGTATCTTTCTAAGAATTTTTCCATTTCTTCTAGGTTGTCCAGTTTATTAGCATATAGTTGCTTGTAGAAGTCTGTTATGATCCTTTGTATTTCTGTGTTGTCAGTTGTAACATTTTTCATTTCTGATTTTATTAAATTTTCCCCCCTCCCTTTTTTTCTTCATGAGTCTGGATAAAGATTTATCAGTTTTGTTTATCTCTTCAGAGTATCAGCTTTTAGTTTCATTAATCTTTTCCATTGTTTTTTTGACTCTATTTCATAGATTTTTGTTCTGATCTGTATGGTTTTTTTTTTGTTTGTTTTATTGAATTTGGGTTCTGTTGATTCTTATTTTCCTAGCTGCTTTAGAAGTAAAGTTAGGTTATTTGAGGCTTTTCTTGTTTCCTGAGGTAAATTTATATCACTATAAACTTCCCTCTTAGAACTAGCTTTTGCTTTGTCCCATATGGTTAGATCAGTGTGTTTTTGTTTTCGTTTGTCTGTAGGTATTTTTTTATTTCCTTTTTAAGTTTATCAGTGAACCATTGGTTGTTAAGTAGCGTATTATTTATGTCTTATTTCTCCATCTCCTTATTTAGTCCTTCGTCTGGAACATATTCTTCTGCTGCCTCATTTTGTCTGAGTTGCTATTTGTATTTTTATGTATATGATAGGCTAGTTACATTTCTCGGTCTTGGAGAAGTGGCTTTCTGTAGGAGACATCCTATAGATCTAACAGTGCACGCCCCTCTCATCACCCAAGCTATATGCTCTAGGGTTTCTCTTAAGAGGGCTGCATGAAGCCTTCTGTTGTGGCAGACTGACTACGTGGGCAGTGTGTGGTAGGTTTGGTTGGTCCCTAGTCTGATTGGTTTCCAGGCCCTGCCTGTGTGGATGCTGCTGGTTGCTGTCTGGTGGGATTTGGCTATAAGGTAGTGGGTGCAGAACCGTAGGGGGTCCTAGGGCTAGTGCTGACTCACTAGTGGTGGAGTCAGCATCTGGAAGACTCTGGGGCTGTTGCCCACCCACTGGCAGGTGAAGCCAGATCCTGGGATTAGTGCCACTCAGCTGGGAATAGAGCTGGTTTCTGGAGTCTGGCTGCAGGCCTCAGGGGTTCCAGAGCTCACTGGTGCAGGGATTCTGATTTCTGATGCAGTTGGACATGGGGTCCCGGGTGTCTTGAGAGCTGTGCTGACCTGCTAGAGGGCAGGGCCAGGGCCCAGGTGGCCCAGGATAGGGTCTGGTCTGTGTTGGTGGACTGGGCCTACAGACTGTAGGGATCATAGTTGTTTTGTTTCTGGTGTCTGCCCTGTGGTCAGTGAGGTGGTCTAGAAACTTGTGGAGGCCTCCTGGTTGGGGGCGCCTGCCCAATTCTGGGCAGAACTGTGACTTGGCCCTCTAGTGAGCCGCACTGTGTCTATGTGTGTGTCCAGAGCCAGGAGTGGGCTCAGGAAATCTTGATGCAGCCTTTGGATGGTTGGAGCTTTGTCTGCCACCTCTTCTCTCTAAGACCAGCAGTTAGGTCTGGCTCAGGCTCCTATCAGAGTACTGCTTTTGTGCTGGGTCCTGGTGCACTTGAGATTTTGCGTGTGCCCGTTAAGAGTGAGTCTCTATTCCTCTCAGTCCTGTGGGGCTTCCGCAGTTAAGCCCCATTGACCTTCAAAGTCAATGCTCTGGGGGCTTGTCGTGGTGCTGGAACCCAGCTTGGGGAGCCTGATGTAGGGCTCAGAGCTCTCCTCCTATGGGAGAAACCTCTACAATTTACTTATTCTCGTTTGTTGGCTTCTCACCTGGGTGGTTTGGGAGTCAGCTATATAGTGATTCTGCTCCTCCTACCCAACTCATTGCGGTTCCTTCTTTATATATTTAGTTGTAAATCTTTTCTGGAATGTTCCAGTCTCTTTCATCAATGGTTATTCTGCATCTACTGTGACTTTCATGTGCTCGTGCAAGGAGGTAAGCTCAGGGTCTTTTTATTCTGCCATTTTGGCTGCTCTCCCACCTTCTGTGTCATTTCATCTGCTCCTCATTGCTTCTAAATTGCTTTTGATCTCAGCAATTGAATTGCCTTCTGCATCTTTATATTTTCTAGTTTCTTTTTACTGTGATCTGCATTTCTATCGATAATCTTTCTTAATACCTTTAGCATTTTTATTACCTCCTATTTGAACTCAGTCTAATAAACTGTTGAGATTTGTTTCATTATTTGTTCTTTCAAGGGCTTTCTCTTGTTATTTTACTTAGGAGTAGTTCCTTGACTTTTTTGTTTTGCTTAACTGTTTCTCCTAAATTCAGAGACAGAGTAAGTTATCTGCTGTGGTTTTTGAATGAGTGTTTTTATGTGGGAGCATTCCTATGTATGAACAAATTCCAGGAGACAGGGGAGGACAGGGAAGCCTGACATGTTGCAGTCCATGGGGTCGCAAAGAGCTGGACACGACTTAGTGACTGAACGACACCATTCCTGTGTAGACCATGTGAGTCCACTATTTGTAGTTGGAGGGGTGGTGTGGCTGCTGGCCACATCTTTCCTCAGGATGTGTTGGCCGTTATTCCCTTGATAGGGGTCGTGACTGGTGCTGTGGCAGAGCTGCACTGCTTGCTGGCGGGGCCTCTTTGCCCCATGGCCATTCCAGCTCTGTTAGGGGTGGGGTCTGTTCTTCAGGCTGAGTGGAAGCCATGAGGAGTTTGATCAGGCTCTGTTGCCCTCAAGCATGGGTCCCACCCCAGAGGAGGTGACCACTGAAGAAAGTCAGGCCCATGTAGTCACAGTGGACCTACGTGCCCCCCGGGCAGGTGTCTGTGTTTCTGCCCAGGAGCAGCCTAGGGTCATCCCCCTTTCGCCTCTGTATTCATCTCAGACCGAGTGCTAGGCTGTGATGCGTACTGGGCTTGGGCACTGTGGCTGCAGAAATCAAGGTGGTTGTGCTGGGGACCTGGACTGCCTCTGTGGCAGGGCTCTCCCCGGACCCTGTCCATCCCATCCCCCTACTCTTTCGCTTGATCCCCTTCCCCGTCCCTAACTTTTAAAAGCAGAACTACTGTACACATTTCAGCTGCTCCAGACATGCACAGTGAATTATAGCTTCTGGAGGAAGAGAAAATAGTAATGACTTGAAATTCCCACACCTGTACTGCTGTAATAAATACTTAACTGATCTCCTCACATCCAGGCTCGGTTTACTCTAGCTTGTCTTATAGCCTCACCCTATAGACTCAACCCTGCTGCATGTTAGAACCTCCTCGGAAGCTTTTAAAAAAAATACTGATGTTTTGGCTCGCACCCAAGACCAATTAAAGTAGAATCTCTGTTGGCGTGGCTTTGGGCATTGTTCTTATTAAGAGCTCCCTGGGTGAGTTCACTGTCCAGGCAGGGCATTGCCCGGACAGTCTCCCCAAGTGCTTATGAAGCACCCACAGTCCACAGGCCCTTTGCTGGGTCTAGAAGGGCACAGCTGAGGAAGGTTTTTGCATTCTGAGAATGTTGTCCCACAGCATTTATTGAGGGCCTTCACCTTCAACTCAGTTAATATTTCTTAATTGGTTGATATAGTCCCAGAAACCTGATAAGCTGCCTAGGGTAGGAGTCAAAAAACTTAAGAATGGGGAGGGAGGTGAAGGATAGCAGCCTAACATTTAATTAGGGAGAAAAAGAGGTACTACATTCTTAATGTGCAGTTCTTAATTTTTGCCTTGTTCATCTTTGCTGTACTGTGCTCAGTTGTGTACGACTCTGTGGCTCCATGAACTGTAGCCTACCAGACTCCTCTGTCCATGGAATTCTCCAGGTAGGAATACTGGAGTGGGTTTCCATTTTTTCCTTCAGGGGAAGGAAGCCCCCGGCCCCCTGAATATATTCTTATTGCCTGCATTCTCTTCAATTAAAATTTTCAAAAAATTTACGTTTTGCTTCCCCATGTAATTGTAAACTGTGTACATTAATTATGTTCTTTAGGGATTACTTCTATTTTTAAAAGTTAATAAAGCTTTTTGTACTATTTATTTATGACCTCTGTTGCATGCACGTTTAAAGTCATGGTGATGGTTTTTCCTAGTACAGAGCAGCAGTTCAGTAAATACATTTTTTTTTTTTTTTTTTTTTTGCCATGCTGCGTGGCATGTGGGATCTTAGTTCCTTGACCAGGGACTGAACCTGTGCCCCCTGAACTGGAAGCGTAAAATCTTAACCACTGTACGGCCAGAAAAGTCCCCATACACATTTTACATTAGAAAAGTTCTAGATTTTAGGAAAAGTTGAAAAAATAGTACAGAGAGTTCCTCTATACCCCACACCACTATTTCCACTATTATTACCATCTTATATTAGTGTGGTACACTTGTCACAATGTATCAACCAGTAATGACACATTATAATTAACTAAATTATAATTTTTTTTCACATTTCCTTAGTTTTCACCTAATGTCTTTTATCTGTTCAGAACCCATCTAGGATACCACATTTTATTTACAGATTTTGTTTTGTTTCGTTTCTGGCTGCATCGGGTCTTAGTTGAGGCATATGGAATCTAGTTCTCTGACCAGGGATTGAACCCAGGCCCCCTGCATTGGGAACATGGAGTCCTAGCTACTGGACCACCAGGCAAGTCCCCTACAGAGTATCTTTTATTTTTTTGTATTCATGAATCAATTTATTTTCCAGCAAAGTTTGTTAATTGATAGCTTTCTCTCTTATAAGACAAGAATATTAACATACTTTAATTCCCCTTTGTTTTTCCACTCCAACTCCTTAGCTAATGTTATGTAAATTTTGGTTCCAACTCTTTTTGGGACTGTAGATGCTAATGAGTTTAGAATTCTGGCAAGGACATTCAGTGAGAAATGTCTGTTCTTGGTCTTCCTATGTTTAGAACGTCAGTGAAAACCACAGGTCTATCAAGTTTTAGCTATCCATTTGATGATTTTTGAAATTTGTCTTCTGAAATTGCAAAATGATGTTTTTCTCAAATCACTCCACCTTTACTCCAAAGAATGGCCAAGAAAATTATCTGTGAGTGGCAGAACCTTGTTTCACTCTCAGTAGTTTCTCAGCGAAGATATCTCCATCCAGTTGTCTCTCATCTGGGGAGCATAAAGACAGACTCATCATGAGATGCAGTAAATAACACTGACAGAGTTTAATTGTTTTTTTAAATTGCAATCATAACTAATTAAATACTGAGATGTGAACAGCTGCACAAGAATATTTAACAGATTTCTTGGAGTCATCCCCACTTTTGATATGACTTTTGAAAAGCCTAGCTTGTGGAAAGCTGAGTGAGTGGTTATCTTATGTTTTACATTAGAAAGTGAAAAACCAACCTGAAAACTAGCAAGAAATGAATTGGCAAGTCTTGGTGAAGGTGTCATCTAAGTTCAGTCTTGAAAGACGAGTAGGATCCTTTCAGTCAACCTGTATATATTAAACTTCCGTCACTATGTTAGAACTTGGACCCCAGGGTGACTTGCCTCTGAGGAGCTTATAGTGTGGTGGTGGTGGGGAGAGAGGATGGGCTGACTCATCGGTGGTTAGTGCAGGGGCCTGTGGCCAAAGCCAGCCTGTCACCTGGTTTTGTATGACCCATGAGCTGACAGTGATTTTTATGAAGCAAAGAGGAAACAGGGATGAGTAAGGGACTTTCCAGCCCTGCTTTTTTTTTTTTTTAATGTTTCTAGCCTAAGTGGAGCCCCATCTAGCCCTTTGGATAAAAACTTAATATTTTATGGTTAGAATTGCAGCACACCCAAGGGGCTACAGAAACAGGAGGGACAGCTAAATATGACTGGGGAGACCAGAGAAGTCACCCCAAGAAGAGGAACAAACGTCGGGTTGTGCTTGCTGGGCCTTCGGATGCCAGCTGCCAGGTTGTCCGTCCTTGATTTTTTCCTTTTAAGATTTGGTCCTTCTTTCATCTGCTCCTTATAAAATGTGACTTTGGTTGCTGAACTTGTCATTGTCCATTGGCTATGTTCCCTGTAGATGGGGCTTCAGGGGTTCTGAGGACCCCCTAAATGGGTACACGTGTGCATTTTTCTGGGAGAAAGACACATGGCTTTCATCCCATGCTCCACCGGCTCCATCATTCAGAAATTTTGGAAGCACAGTTTTAAAGTGGGTGTCTTCAAGGAAACCAGAATTGAAAGAGACACGTGTACCCCAGTGTTCATCACAGCACTGTTTATAATAGCCAGGACATGGAAACAACCTAGATGTCCATCAGCAGATGAATGGATAAGAAAGCTGTGGTACATATACACAATGGAGTATTACTCAGCCATTAAAAAGAATACATTTGAATCAGTTCTAATGAGGTGGATGAAACTGGAGCGTATTATACAGAGTGAAGTAAGCCAGAAAGAAAAACACCAATACAGTATACTAACACATATATAGGGAATTTAGAAAGATGGTAATGATAACCCTCTATGCGAGACAGCAAAAGAGACACAGATGTATAGAACGGACTTTTAGACTCTGTGGGAGAGGGAGAGGGTGGGATGATTTGGGAGAATGGCATTGAAACATGTATACTATCAGGTAAGAAATGAATCACCAGTCTATGTTTGATACAGGATACAGGATGCTTGGGGCTGGTGCATGGGGATGATCCAGAGAGATGATATGGGGTGGGAGGTGGGAGGGGGGTTCAGGATTGGGAACTCATGTGTACCCGTGGCTGATTCATGTCAATGTATGGCAAAACCAATACAGTATTGTAAAGCAAAGTAAAGTAAAAATAAAAATTAAAAAAATAATAATAAAGTGGGTGTCTTTAAAATTGGGACTGTTGATGGTGGGTTCTGACTAGTGCAGAGTTAAGCAGAGGGGTTATATGTTTCCTGAATATTCATTGGAAGGACTGATGCTGAAGCTAAAACTCCGATACTTTGGCCACCTGATGCAAAGAGCTGACTCATTTGAAAAGACCCTGATGCTGGGAAAGATTGAGGGCAGGAGGGGAAGGTGACGACAGAGGATGAGATGGTTGGATGGCATCACCAACTCAATGGACATGGGTTTGGGTGGACTCCGGGAGTTGGTGATGGACAGGAAGGCCTGGCGTGCTGCGGTTCATGGGGTCGCACAGAGTCAGACACGACTGAGCAACTGAACTGAACTTACTGTCCAGGCCCAGCTGCCCAGGGTCTGTGCACTCAGAAGAAGTTCAGTGAGAGGCTTCTCTCAAGGTATTCTGTGCTTGGGCTGCAGGAGTGGTTGCTTCAGGGACACTGGGAATGTCAGAGGATATCAGCCTGAATGGCTGAGAGAAGAGGGTCTGAGAGAAGGACTAAGAGGCCAACAATTGATTGGGAAGATGCGAGCCCTGGGTGATGGGGCAAAGAGGAGACTGCGTTACTGCTGGCTGACGCCTTTCAGCAGCCGTGAGGTGCCGTATCTGTCCCGCAGCCACTTACTCTTGGCTCCACACTTCTCTGGGAGGGCTGCAAGAAGGGGCCACATTTCACAGTAGCCCCTCGGAGAGAGGAAGGAGGTTTAGGTGCCAGCCTGACTTGTGTCTCCTTGTCATGTCGGTAAAACTAATTCTCCTCACTTTAGGGTACTCCCCCCTCAGCCTGCAGGGACAGTTCGGGAGCTGGATCCCATGCACTGCAGGGCTGGAGTCTGGTCTATCCAGAAGCAGAGGGGCAACCAGGCAGAGGCGGGAAAGACCATTAGAAGAAAAAGAAATTTAGAGAAGTGTGTCAAGGAGTTGGAAGGTGAAGGTTTGTTTCTATCAGTAGGAGGTAGACCTCTGAAGAAACAGCAGGTGTCGGGTTGGGGTAGGACCATCTTGGCAGAGGACACAACTGATCAGAGGTGGCAATGGAGGGAAGAGGGAGGGGAGAGTAGTCCCCTCGAGACTATGTATCACCCTCTCTCCTCTGCATCCGTCTGACACTCAGCTTCTGTTCTGTGCCAGTGGTGATATGATGAGTGAACAAAACCAGATCTGGTCTCTTCTCTTACAAAGATTAATCCAGTGTGGGAGACAGAGTATGCACATCATCACACTGGCAGATGTGAAATTGCAGCTGTGGTAAGTGCTCCTGGGAGACAGCTCTCAGAGCCTTTGTTAGACAGATTTAAACACAGTGAGAGGTCGGATAAGATGTCCTTTTAATTTTTTATTGGAGTATAATTGCTTTGCCATGTTGTTAGTTTCTGCTGTACAACAATGTGAATCAGCTGTGTGTGTACATATATCCCCTCCCTCTTGGACCTCGCTCCCAGCCCTCAGGTCATCACAGAGCACGGGGTTGGCTCCCCGTGTTACAGCAGCAGTTTCCTCTAGCTCTCTGTTTCACACATAGCGGTGTACATACAGTCAGGGCTGCTCTCCCGATGTGCCCTCCCCTCCCCTCCCCTGCCCTCCATGCCCACAGGCCCATTATCTAGCTCTCTATTCCTGCCCTGCAGGCGTGTTCATCTGTGCCCTTTTCCAGACTTCCCTGGTGGCTCAGACTGTAAAGAATCTGCCTGCAATGAGGGAAACCCAAGTTCAATCCCTGGGTTTTGAAGATCCCCCTGGAAAAGGAAATGGCAACCCACTCCAGTATTCTTGCCTGGGAAATCCCATGGATAGAGAAGCCTGGCAAGCTATAGTCCATGGGGTCACAGAGTCGGATACGATTGAGTTGGACACACACACATACCTTAGACTCTGTATGTGTGCATTAATATAGGATATTCATTTTTCTCTTTCTGACTGACTTCAGTCTGTATGACAGATTCTAGGTTCATACACGTCACGACAAATGACCCAATTTTGTTCCTTTTTATGGCTGAGTAATATTCTAGATAGGGCTTTCCAGGCCAAGTGGCTCATGACCTGAAATAGAAAGGACTGGTGGGAGTTAAGGGCAAGAGCAAGAGAAGGGAAAGCTCTTTTGTTTGGAGGACAGACACCATGTCCAAAGGCTCTGTGGCAGGCTGGAGCCTGGCACATGTGAGTGTCAGAAACCAGGCCAAGGTGACTGGAGCAGTGAGAACACGTGGGACAGGAGGTGGGTGTCAGGGGCGGGCTTCAGACTTCCGTGCCAGAACTGGGGCTGTTGGAGCCCTTCCCGGCAAACACCAGATATCTGAAGGACAGGCAACTCCAGGAAAATCTCTGCAGCACCAAGCTAAAGGCAGTAGAGACTTTGGGGCTGGTAGCTGTGAGCGGGGCTTCCCAGGTGGTGCTAGTGGTAAAGAATCTGCCTGCCAATGCAAGGAGACACAAGAAATGTGGGTAAACGTGAGTTCAATCCCTGGGTCGGGAAGATTCCCCTGGAGTAGGAAATGGCACCTCAAAAAGACCCTCATACTTGCTTGCTGGCTCCAGGATCATTTTTAAATGTCGCAGAGCTTTTTCTTTTTATTATTTTTTAAATTCATTTTTTAATTGGAGGAAAATTACAGTGTTGAGTTGGTTTCTGTGGTACAACAATGTAAATCAGTCATTATTATATATATATATGCATACGTGTGTGTGTGTGTGTGTGTGTGTGTGTGTGTGTGTATCCCCTCCGTGTTGAGCCTTCCTCCCATTTCGCCCTCATCCCAACCCTCTAGGTCATCACAGAGCACCAGGCTGAGCTCCCTGTTATACAGCAGCTTCCTGCTAGCTATCTGTTTACACATGGCAGTGTATATATGACAATGCTACTTTCTCAGTTCATTCCACCCTTTCCTTACCCCTCTGTGTCCACAAGCCCATTCTCTATATCTCCTGGAGCTTTTTTAGACTATTCGCTCTTCAGATTTTCTAGCAACACTCTCACATGGGGCATGAAACTCAAGGTGCCTGCATGGAAAGTTCCAGAACCAAACCTAGCATACAGACCTCCTCCTGGGCAACATCCACAGTGGCAGTGCTGGGGGCAGGTCAGGCAGAGGGCTGGCCCACACAGCCCTGGGCCAGGACTCCTCGTAGGAGGACACACAATCCCCGTCCTCAGTGTTTGCCCCAGGGATTGACTCACATTCTCTTGGAGCAATATCTGCGCTGCTTCCAGGTGCTTTGCAGATAGTTATATGGCCCGTAACTCTGCACACTTCAAACAAAGCACAAAACAAAGCAGAAACCCCCCAGTGAAGCTATTTGAGAAAGAAATTTTATCGGTCTGACTACCAAGTTACCTTTGGCTTGTGATAAACAAAATAATCCAACTCATTAACCTGGGATAAAGATCTCTGAAGGGCAGGCTTTTGGTATCTTGAAAAGCTTTGAGAGGAATTTAAATGTATTCTTGTTTGGCAGAAATTTATGTATTGTGATTACCTCCAGTCAGAGCAGATTGTCTGATGTGACTGCAAGAAGCCTTGGGATTGGTTAGAGCAGTCTTGGCTGATTACAAATTTATTCATCTGAGCCTCTGTCTCTGTGTGTGTGTGTGTGTGTGTGTGTATTTTCAAGTCAGAGATGGTTGTTGTCTTGTGTTCTGAGCTGTGAGTAGTTTTGATTCTTTTTTTCAGAGTATTTCAAGAGTGCTGCAAGAGCAGACCTCTCTGGACCCATTTATCTATGTAATTTTAATGCAGGAGAAATAACAAGGAAATATCTAGATACAAAATTCCAGTCCTCATGGACTCTGGAATGCTTGGCATTTTTCCCTTCTAAAGTGGGCAGCTGCCTGTGAGAAGCTGATTTAACATGTCAAATCTTGGATATCCCTTGTAAAAGCTCTTAGGCACACTCTTGCTTGGTAATTCTGAACTGTGGGAAAAGAAGTGCAGGACTTCATGAGTGGATTTGAACAAATTGGAGGAATTTAGAAAGAGTCATAAAAGTGATTAAGGGTTGGAGGGAGTGACTGAAAAGAGATTAAAGGAGTGAAATGCATGTCTTGGCCAAACTACAGCTGTGGGAGAAGCAGAGGGCAGAACTCTTAGAGGATCATAAAATGCTGGGAGGAAGTGGGGCTGATTCAAGGCTCTTAACTTCTTTTGGGGTCACGGACCCTTTTGCAAATCCAGTAATAGCTCGAAACCTCTCTTCAAAGGAGCGCCCAGGCTCACATAGGCTTGGTTTGCCTGTTTCTTGCTCTTTGTTCTTGGCTCTAGACATGTTGGGTTCCATATGAGCCTGGAATTGCCACAGCTTTTAATTTCTTTAAAGACAAATTGGAAATACAGATTTTTATGTGAATTTTTTCAAAGAAACAGTACTGACCAAATTAAATGCCGTTCTGGGCCATTGTAGCCTCTAGGTTGCCATCTTTGTCTTTTTTGTCCCTCGTTCCTTGTATCTGTTTATCTGTTTAGTTGGTTCCACTTTTTCACATGGAGACTTTCCTCAAAGGTCTGGTGATCCTGGCTGTAAGTGGGTGGAATTTTCCTGTAGGTGATGGATGGTGAGTATGTATGGGTGTTTCTTTGGGGCACTTAGTTTTTCCAGAGAGTTGCCCAATCTCCCAAGAGAGGTTGCAGTGAGGTGGGGTATAAAGGGGGACAGGGGAGAGAGAAGGTCTGTGGTTCTGTAGCTGGATGCTGCTGATGTAGGAATGGACATTTGAGTATGTGGATTACTGACAATCCACCACTTGTCAGCGTTATACTTCATCCCACTGCTGCACTGTGCCTGATCCCTTTGAAGCCAGAGAATCCTCCTCTTGATTTTTTCCAAAGGGTGAAGCCCTATTTTTGTAGGGTTGGATGTCTTGCTGTGCAGAGCTGGGGAGAAGCTCTGGAGGTCTGAGTTGGCCTGACTGCTTGTAGACAATCTGTTTTTAACCTGAGAGCCACACTTGCCCTCTTGCTGCTTAGTCTTCAGGTGCTGAACCCTCCAGGGATTCTGCAAAACAAATTAGTTTGTTTCCTGTTGGTATCCTACTTGGTAGGTTATTGGTAGAGCAAAGAATATCATAAGCTAAATTAGTTGCCTTTTATTTTCCAAAATCTCTCTTTTGCAGTTAGCTCCTTCTAGTTCTTTAGTAAAGAAAAATTCAATCGTTTTAACCAACAATCTTTTTAGTGAGGATTTGGGAAAAGAAGGGCAGAAATGTATATTATAGTCTGCTATTAAAAAAAGTTGAAATACAGATGACTCGAAATATTGTGTTTAAGGGATACAGCAAAATGATTCATTTTTTTTCAGATTATATTCCATTTTCAATTATTATTCAATATTGACTATATATAGTTCCTTGTGCTATCACAGTAAGTCTTTGTTGCTTATCTGTTTTATGTATAGTAGTTTGTATCTGTTAATCCTATGCTCCTAATTTCCCTCCCTCTCCTCTTTGGTAACCATAAATTTGTTTCTATGTCTGTCAGTCTGTTTCTCTTTTGTGTATAGATTAACTTGTATTATTTTTAGATCCCCACATAATATTTGTGTTTCTCTGTCTTCACAAAGTATAATATTCTTCAGGTCCATGCATGTTGTTACAAATGGCAATGTTTATTTTTATGGCTGAGTTATATTCCATTGTTGTCTATGTGTGCATATACACACCATATCTTCTGAAGACAGTTGCCTCCTGGTGGGCACTTGGGTTATTGTTATGTGTTGGCTGTTGTAGATAGTGAAGATAGGCGCAGAGATTAGGTTTGTGCAGTTGCAAGCCAAGGAATGCTAAAGGTTACCAGCAGCCACCAGAAACCAGGAAGAGGCTGGAATGGAACACATCCTCTCTCAGAGCCTTCAGAAGGCATCAGCCTTTCTGACTCCTTAATTTTGGTCTTCTGGTCTTCAGAATGCAGAGAGAATAAATATCTTTTTTTTTTTTAAGCCACTAAATATGTGGTAATTTGTTATAACAGTTTAGGAAACTAATATAGTTATGTTCAGATTTTAAAACAGAGGACAGGAATTTGCTGACTTTAAAGCTCTGTAACCTTGCTGTTTTGTTTGATCTTCTGAAAAGATGGACGTTCGTTGTGATCATGCTGTTGCTGACATTACCTGGCCGGTGGCATAGACGGCAAGAATGAGGAGAGGCTTGTGGTGTTGAGTAAGTGAGGCAGGTGGGTTTCCCTGGTGGCTCAGACAGTAAAGAATCTGCCTTCAGTGTAGGAGACTCAGGTTCAATCCTGGGGTTGGGAAGATCCTCTGGGGAAGGAGATGGCTACACACTCCAGTATTCTTGCCTGGAGAATCCCATGGACAGAGGAGCCTGGTGGGCTACAACCCATGGGGTGTCAAAGAGTCGGACCCAACTGAGCGACTAACGCTTTCACTTTCAAGTGAGACAGATGTAGTGGATTGGATTTGCTTCTCTGCCGGGAAAACTATTTCAAAAACAAAGGTGAAAGTGAAAGTCGCTCAGTTGTGTCCGACTCTTTGCGACCCCATGGACTATTCAGGCCATAGAATTCTCTAGGCCAGAATACTGGAGTGGGTAGCCTTTCCCTTCTCCAGGTGAACTTCCCAACCCAGGGATTGAAACCAGGTCTCCTGCATTGCAGGCAGATTCGTTACCAGCTGAGCCACAAGGGAAGCCCTCAAAAACAAAAAGCAATCAGTAACTGAACCTTTATCATGTTTCTGTCTTCTGTCCAACAGTATCTCTTGTTCAGTCATTCAGTAGTGTCTGACTTTTTGTGACCCCATGGACTGCAGCATGCCAGGCTTCCCTGTCCTTCACCATCTCCCAGAATGTGCTCAAACTCATGTCCACTGAGTCAATGATGCAGACAGATTAGAATTAGATTCCATGTGGACTCTTGAGATGCTCACAACTCAATAACTGAAACAAAACCATTAGCAAGCTAATATATAATCAACTGGTAAGAGGCATAAGGAAGGTTGAACTGGATAAGGAACCTCAGTTTATTTATTAGTTGGATACTTGATTTTTTTTTTCTTCAGAATTCATCACTCAGTTTCAGGTTCTGTGACAAAGTCACTCAGTAGGATGTGTCCCTGGATCTCATTAAGGTCAGATTACCCCTTGGCTTGAGTCAAGGTGTGTGCTGATTGCATAGCAGAGCGCTGGCATTTGTAGGCCGAGAGATCATCCCTTTTTCCCCCTTACCTCAGTGCTTGGAAAATGCAATGCAGCTGGCAGAATCAGCAGGGGTGGGAAGCACAATCACCCTCTAGCATTGGGAACGGAATAAATTAAAGTACTGTCTTATCTAAACGGTTTGACAAGTTCCCGTTTGCCTGGCTAATTGCATCAGTCTGCTATCCTTGCTTCTCCAAGGCTGGGATTCTCAGGCTAGAGTGTTAGCAGCCCCTGCCCTGGAGTGTGCCCCAGCCCATTCCTACAGCCTAGAGAGGACCCTGGGGTTTTATCTGCTGACCCCAGGAGTGCTCCAGGGCCCTTCTTTTAATAATAGATTTCACAGTCATTGCTGGATGCTTCCCTGCAAAGCTGTGCCTAGCTGGTGTTAACTTTAGGGAGGTGGGCTGAGCAAGACTGAGGAGCCTGGGGAGATCAGTGAAGCTGGGACCCTAGGACTGGCTAGGCGAAGCCTTGTGCTCCTGCTGTCACTTGTGACTTACCTCCAGCAGTCCATCTTGTTAGGATTCCCTCTGAGTCTAGCACAGGCCCCTTCAAGTCATAGCTCCTGGAGCCAGAGATATAACACTGGGCAGTTGGCCAAACGTGGAGAGTATGGAAATCAGACACAGTGGTCGTGGCTCCCAGCACTCACAAAGCCCATCAGTTAACTCTCCTGGATGAACTTTTCCAGTGAAGGAAAAAATAATTAGTGCGAACTGAGTGTTAAGGCAACTGCCAGTCCTTTTGTCTCTGATGACCTCTGGCTCTGGACTTGCTTCTATAATGTGCGAGGTGCTTAGGCCCCCAACTCTGCCTTTTCTCTTTAGGGAGAATAGGGAACGGAGATTGCCCAAGGCATCTGAGCCAGCTGCAGGGATTGAGGCAAGAGAAAGGAGGACTCAGTTTCTGGGAAGAGTATCCCAAGGATGCTGTTTGCAGGGCAACTTCTAGTTAGCACAGAGCATTTGGGAGAAGCAGAGGAAATTCCTGTAATGTGGAAGTCAGAGGCCTTGGGGCAGGCAGCGGCTCCCTCTTTGGGTGTAGGGGTCTTCAGTTTATTTGAGAGATGTTCCTATTTGTCACCCTCTTTGGATTTAGAGATGACCCATTTGGGGTAAGGACATGGATGACAGTGAGGTCCCTGACAAGGGTTGGGGACAGTGTCCCTGTGACTTTTACAGACTCCTGCCTGGGAATCCTGGCATTCTGAGGAGAAAGACAAAGACAAGGGATTAGTTATCTAGGCCTGCCATAACAAGTCATGCAGGTTTGGTGGTTTAACAGCAGGCATTTATTTCCTCACGGTTTTGGAGGTTGGAAGTCTGAGATCAAGATATAGGCAGGATTGGTTTCTTCTGAGGCCTCTCTGCTTGGCTTGCAGACGGCCGTCTTCCCCCTGTGTCTTCACGTGGCCTCCCTCCTGTCCTTGTCTGTGTTTTGTATCCAGATTTACTCTTGTCAGAACCCAGGTCATATTGGATTAGGGCCCACTCCAGTGGCCTCATTTGAAGTTCATCACTTCTTTTAAGACCTTATCTTCAAATATAGTCACATTCTCGGGTTCTGGGGATTAGGACTTAAACCAGTGAGTTTTGGAGGGAGGGGGACATAATTCAGCCCAGAACAGAAGCAAATTGGCATTCTACTAAGTTTAAGTTTAATTTTGTAACTACTGGTGAACGCTAGTTGTCTTGTTGGGATTCTTACCTTTGAGAATGTTTTCAGGCCATGGGACATTTTTTTTTGAGAGTGTGGTATCCACATCAGAAAGGCTTGAATGAACTTAACCTTACTTAGATGTATGGAATGAGTATCACAGATAAAATCTTAGTACTCAGTTTATGCTTCTTATCCATTTCCAGAGTGTGTATTACTGATACCCTAAGAAGAGGGGTTGAGTAATTACTTCGGATGGAAAGCTGAGTATCTTCTTATTCAGGAGTCTCCTGATTAGACAAATTTGAGATCCATGCTATTAAAATCTTCATTTCAGCCTGTTGGGAACTGGCTTCTACAACCTATGGAAATGTCTCTTGTTCTAGAGACAATGGACTCTTTACCTATTTGCTAAAAAGAACAGTCTTTCAGGCATTTATTTTGTTTTTATCTTAAAAAATAAAAAACCCTCTTGCTCTCAAAGTCAGTCTTAAAAAAACATACAGGAGGAGCTCAAGGCTGGATTCTCTGTAATTTTCTCAAACAGCTTTTGTGTAAATGACATGTTCCCTAGCTAACTGAACGCAGAAGTAGCGGATGAGCTTAAACTCAGCCAAGTGGTAATAGTCTGGGATGACAGCAGATCCTCCCAGCTGAGAAGTTTATGCTGTACAAAGTAGCCTGCATCAAAGCAGCTCTTGATTTTGCTGGCAGTTCCCTTGCCAGAGTGCAAAAATGGTGGTTTTTCATCAGCTTCCTGCAGACATCTTTTGATGACTCTCACCCAGCCACTTCTGTGAACTCAGGTGTACAGTGGCATCCCCTTCATGCCACATGCTCCTTTGTGCACTCTGAAGGTGGAAGCCAGAGTGGAGTGTAGCGTCTCACTTCTTCTTTCAATACTAAGACGTCTTGCTGTGGACCTGTGTTCTTCTTAGGACCCATGTCTCCATGCAGAGATTGGTTATCTTATTTATGTGCCCTAGAAATGAAAAGCTTCTGATGGATAGCAGGCAGGTGAGGGGAAGGATGTGCTTTTATAGTTGACTTTGTCAGAATATTTCATCTGCAGAGGTAAAGAAAGCAGAGTCTTGCAGTCCTGCAGTTTTTCCGGCTTCTTCATGTCAGCTGTTTTGATAGTTCATTATCAGTGGGTCAAGGGTCAAGAATGACACGTTATAAGCTTTAGGCACCATGATATGGAGAGTTGCAGTGTACACTGGCCACAGAGTGAGGCCGTTTTAATCTCAGGTCAGCTTTCAACATGAAGAATGCTAATTAAGATTATAGTGGGGGATTTATTTAACTCTCAGGGAAGGAAAACTATTTAACAGACTTTTGTTTTCTCTCTGCTGCTACTGACTCTGAAGCTAGGATTTATACAATTAATTGGCTTCTTGCAGAATAACTGTTCTGCCTCTTACACACTGTTCTTAGAATAGAGTTAATATTTAAACAGTCGAGACTTTGTACATTATATTCAATCATTGGTGGTGGTGGTGGTGGTTTAGTTGCTCAGTTGTGTCCAGCTCTTGCGACCCCCTGGGCTGTAGCCTGCCAGGCATTTGATCATTATTTGTTGAATTAGTTATATAAAATAGTATATACTTGTAATAAAATAATATTCAGCCATAAGGGAACATGAATGAACCTTGAAAACATTATGATAAATGAAATACAGACACAAAAGTACAAGCATGGTATGATTTTACTTTTATGAGGTACCTCAAATAGGTATATTCATGGAGACAGGAAGTAGAATGATGGTTACCATGGGCTGGGGTCAAGGGCGTAAGTAGAATAGTGGTTACCATGAGCTGGGGTCAAGGGTATAATGGGGACTTTCTGTTTAATCAGTACGAAGATTCCATTTGGGCTGATGAAAAAGTTCTGGAGATGGATAGTGGTGATGGTTGCACAACTGCATATGATTAAATGCCACTAAATTATACTTAAAAACAGTAAATTTTATGTTATGTATGCTGCTGCTGCTGCTAAGTCGCTTCAGTTGTGTCTGACTCTGTGCGACCCCAGAGATGGCAGCCCACCAGGCTCCCCCGTCCCTGGGATTCTCCAGGCAAGAACACTGGAGTGGGTTGCCATTTCATTCTCCAATGCATGAAAGTGAAAAGTGAAAGTGAAGTCACTGAGTCATGTCCAACTCTCAGCGACCCCATGGACTGCAGCCCACCAGGCTCCTCCATCCATGGGATTTTCCAGGCAAGAGTACTGGAGTGGGTTGCCATTGCCTTCTCCTATGTTATGTATACATTACCATAAACAAAGAGTTTTAAAAAATTGATTCCATTGCAAGAAGAGCTTCTAAAAATGCAGAAATATAAAAAAATTTAATTTGCTATTTCTTAGGCATGTGTTACATGTATTTCTTAGAGTTTATAAACCTGAGGGCAGTTTTTCTGTGGTTCTGCCCTTAATCAGCAATAGAGGCAACCTTTACTCCATGGATGGAGTAGTCATGTACAGATGTGAGAGTTGGACTATAAAGAAAGCTGAGTGCTGAAGAATTGATGCTTTTGAACTGTGATGTTGGAGAAGATTCTTGAGAGTGCCTTGGACTGCAAGGAGATCCAGCTGGTCCATCCTAAAGGAAATCAGTCCTGAATATTCGTTGGAAGGACTGAAGCTGAAACTCCAGTACTTTGGCCACCTGAGGTGAAGAACTGACTCATTTGAAAAGACCCTGATGCTGGGAAGGATTGAACGTGGGAGGAGAAGGGGACGACAGAGGATGAGATAGTTGGATGGCATCACCGACGCGATGGACATGAGTTTGAGTAGGCTCTGAGAGTTGGTGATGGACAGGGAAGCCTGGTGTGCTGCAGTTCATGGGGCTGCAAAGAGTCAGACACGACTGAGCAACTGAACTGAACTAAACTCCTCCAGTAATTATAATTTTTCTCCTTAGCTCAGGCCAGATGATCAGATGGCTGTGTGCTTGGCCTCCTTTTTTGACTTTGCTCAATCACTTCTGTATGAATTGTGCTTTGGCCTCCTCTCTCACATTGAAGGAGCAACAGGAAGCATTTCAGGAGACCCCCTACTGTCTATACCTAGAGGCACTATTAAGTGATTACTTCTCCACCCCAATTTCCCAGTATTGGATGGTAAAGGATACTTTATAACAATGTACCCAAGGAAGGGAAGATTAACTACTTTGGGAGAAATTCCTCAATGATAAAAAAAACTAAGCTCGAAGTATGTACATTGCATCGTCTTTTACAGTCAATGTCTGTTTTCTTCTTTACCGTGGCTACTAGGATGCTCAGAACCTAATACATGAACCACACCTAATAATAGTTCAGTACTTTATAAAAATATGTCTGTGGACTGCCTTTTCCTCATGCTCTTCTAGCCTCTTTTTTTTTTGATGTTGTCTTCTTGACATAGTGAACATATTTTATGTCATTCTTCCTGTTTTGACATTAGATGGTGTACTGGGGTTCTGCAGAGAACCAGGACCAGTAAGAGGGTGTGTGTGTGTGTAGAGAAGGAAAGAGAGAGACATATTAATTTTTAAGGAATTAACTTACATAACTGTGGAGACTGGCAAGTCCAAAATCTCAGGCAGGCCAACAGACTGAAGATGCAGGAAAGAACTGATGTCACAGTCTTGCGTCCACAAACTGTCTAGAGGCAGAATTCTTTCTTCCTTGGGACACCTAAGGCTTTTCTCTTAGGACCTCAACTGATTGGATAAGGCCCTCCCATACCGGGCTTACCTGGTGGCTCAGACAGTAAAGAATCTGCCTGCAATGCAGGAGACCCAAGTTCAATCCCTGGGTCAGGAAGATCCCCTGGAGATGGGAATGGCAACCCACTCCAGTATTCTTGCCTGGGAAATCCCATGGATAGAGAGGAGCCTGGCAGGATACAATTCATGGGGTCACAAAGAGTCGGAAACAACTGAGGGACTAACACTTTCACCTCCCACATTATGAAAGGTAATCTGCTTTACTAAAAGTCCACTGATTTTGTTTTGATTAAAATATAGTCTTTGTATAATATTACATGTTTTACAGGTGTACAATATAGTGAGTCACAGTTTTTAAAGATTATACTCCATTTATAGTTATAAAATATTGGCTATATTCCCTGTGTGGTATAAAATATCCTTGTAGCTTATTTTATACATAATATTAATAGTTTCTACCTCTTAATTCCCTACCCCTATATTGACTCTTCCTACTTCCCTCTCCCTACTGATAACCACTGGTTCTCTATATCTTTCTTTTTGTTCTGCTCACTAGTTTATTTTAGATTCCACTTATAAGTGATATAATACAGTATTTGTCTTTCACTGTCTGACTTATTTCATTTAGTATAATACCCTTCAAATCATCCATGTTGGAAATGGCAAATTTTTGTTCTTTTTTATGGCTATTTAGTGTTCCGTCGGGCTTCCCAGATGGCTCAATGGATGAAGAACCTGCCTGCAATGCAGGAGACACCAGAGACATGGGTTTGATTCCTGCGTTGGGAAGATCGGGTGGAGGAGGGCACGGCAATCCACTCCAGCATTCTTGCCTGGAGATTTCCATGGACAGAGGAGCCTGGCAGTCTACAGTCACAGGTCGCAAAGAGTTGGACATGACTGAAGCGACTGAGCACAGCACAGTATTCCATTGTGTGCATGTGTATGTTGTGTGTGTGTGTGTATATACACACACACACATATCTATATTTCATAGCTTCTTTATCCATTCATTTGTTGATGAACACTTAGGTTGATTCCACACCCTGGCAATTGTAAATAATGCTGCAGTGAACATTGGAGTATACGAATCTTTTCAGATTATTTTTGTTTGTTTTTTTGGAACTGGTGGATCATAATGGTAGTTTTATTTTAGATTTTTTTTTTAATTGGAGGATAATTGCTTTACAGTGTTGTGTTGGTTTCTGCCATACAACAATGCAAATCAGCCACAGTTTTATATATATATATATCCCCTCCTTCTTGAGCCTGCCTCTCCCCTTCTATCCCACCCTTCTAGGTCATCACAGAGGGCCAGGGTGGGCTCCCTGTGTTATGTAGCAGCTTCCCACGAGCTAGTTTACACATGATAGTGTATATATGTCAATGCTACTTTCTCAATTTGTCCTACCCTTTCCTTCCCCAATTGTGTCCAGAAGTCTGTTCTCTATATTTGTGTCTCCATTCCTTCAGATAGGTTCATCAGTAGTATATTTTCTTGATCCCATATATGTGTGTGTTAATATACATTATTTGTTTTTCTCTTTCTGACTTACCTCACTCTGTATAACAGGCTCTGGGTTCATCCATCTCACTACAACTGACCCAAATCCATAAGTTTTTATGGCTGAGTAATATTCCATTGTATATATATACACCATGTCTTCTTTATCCATTCGTCTGTCTTTCTGTCAGTGGACACAGGTTGCCTCCATGTCCTGGCTATTGTAAATAGTACTGCAATGAACACTGAGAAACAAGTATCTTTTCAAATTAGTGGGTTTTTTTTTTTTTTTTTTTTTGTCTATATACCCAAGAGTGGAATTGGTGGATCATATGGTAGTTTTAAGTTTTTGAATTAACCTGTATACTGTTCTTGCACAGTGGCTGCACCAATTTACATTCATATAAACAGTATAGGAGGATTCCCTTTTTTCCATGTCCTCACTAACATTTTTTATTTGTGTGCTTTTTGATGAGTCCTTCTGACAGGCATGAGGTGATAGCTCATTGTGGTTTTGATCTACATTTCCCTCAGTGCTTACTGATGTTGAGCATCTTTTCAAGTGTCTGTTGTCCATCTGCATATCCTCTTTGGGGAACTGTCTATTCAGTTTCTCTGCCCTTTTTAAAATCAGGTTGTTAGTTTTTTGATGTTGAGTTATATGAGCTGTTCATATGTTTTGGATATTAACCCTTTACCAGTCATATCATTTGCAAATATTTTCTCCCATTCTGTAGATTTGTCTTTTCATTTTGCCAATGGTTTCCTTTGCTGTGTAAAAGATTTTAAGTTTAATTAGGTCCAATCGGTTTATCTTTGCTTTTATTTCCTTTGCTTTAAGAGACAGATCCAAAAGATATTGCTCCAGTATATGTCAAAAAGTGTTCTGCTGGTTTTCCTCTAAGAATTTTATAATTCCTGGTCTTACATTTAGGTATTTGATTCATTTTGAGTTTATTTTTATATGTGGTGTTAAAGAATACTGTCTAGTCCTTAGCACCACTTCTTGAAGAGACTATCTTTTCTCAATTTTATATTCTTGCCTTCTTCATTGTAGATTAATTGACCTAAAATACATGGATTTATTTCTGGGCTATCTTCTATTTTATTGATCTATGTGTCTGTTTTTGTGTTAGTACCACACTGTTTTGATGACTGTGTCTTTATAGTGTGGGCTAAAGTTAGGGAGCTTGTTTCCTCCATGTCTGTTCTCCTTTCTCAAGATTGTTTTGGCTGTTTGGGTCTTTTCTGTTTCCATACAGATTTAAAATTATTGTTCTCATTATGTGAAAAATGTCATTGGTATTTTGACAGGGATTGCACTGAATCTATACATTGCCATGGGTAATATGGTCATTTTAACACTCTTCTTTCAATCCCCCAAATGGTATATCTTTCCATGTATTCACATGACCTTCAGTTTCTTTTATCAATGTCATACAGTTTTTGGAGTGGAGGTCTTTTTGTCCTTAGGCAGGTTTATTCCTAGGTATTTTTTTTTGATGTAATGGTAAATAGAATTGTTCCCTTAATTTCTCTTTTGAATCTTTTGTTTTACTGTATAGAAATGCAACAGATTTCTGTATATTAATTTTGTGTCCTGCGACTTTACTGAATTCTTCAATGAGCTCTAGTAGTTTTCTGGTGGCATCTTTAGGATTTTCTATATACAGTATCATTTCACCTACAGTGAAAGTTTTACTTTTTCCTTTCCAATTTGGATACCTTTTATTTCTTTTTGTCTGATTGCTGTGGCTAGGACTTCCAATACTGTGTTGAATAAATGTAGCTTGAATGGGCATCCTTGTTGTTCCTGATTTTGGAATGCTTTCTAGCTTTTCACTGTTCTGTAATGATGTTAGCTGTGAGTTTGTCCAGTATGGCCTTTTTGTTAATTTATGGTAGGTTCCCTCTATGCCCTCTTCCTGGAAATTTTTTTTTAAACATTCATAAATGGATGCTGAATTTTATCAGAAGATTTTTCTCCATCTTTTGGGATGATCACCTAGTTTTTATTCTTCAGTTTGTTAATGTGTATCATGTTGATTTACAGATATTGAAAAATCCTTGCATTCCTGGAATAAATCCCACTTGATCATGGTATATAATCCTTTCAATATATTATTGAATTCGGTTTGCTAGTATTTTCTTGAGGATTTTTTGCATCTGTGTTTATCAGTAATACTGACCTATAGTTTTCCTTTTTTGTGGTTATCTTTGGTTTGGTATCAGGGTGATGATGGCCTCACAGAATGAGTTTGGGAGTGTTCCTTCCTCTACAATTTTTTGGAATAGCTTCAGAAGGTTGGGCATTAACTCTTCTCTAAATGTCTGGTAGGATTCATTTGTGAAACCATCTAATCCTGGATTTTTGTTTGTTGGGGATTTTAAAATTGCTGATTCAGTTTAACTAATGGTAATTCAACTGTTCTTTTTTTTTTTTTTCTTCCTAGTTCAGTCTTGGGAGACTGTTCCTTTCTAAGAATTTGTCCGTTTTTTCTAGGCTGTCCATTTTTTTTGGCATATGGTTGTTCATAATAGTCTATGATGATTCTTTGTATTTCTGTAGTGTCATTTGTAACTTCTCTTTCATTTCTGATTTCATTGATTTGGGTACTTTCTTTTTCTTGATGAATCTTACTAAAGGTTTATCAATTTTGTTTATCTTTTCAAAGAACTAGGTTTTACTGTTATTGATCCCTTTTATTTTGTTTTAGTCTCTATTTTTGCTCTGCTATTAACGATTTCTTTTATTAATACTAACTTTGGTTTTTGTTTGTTCTTCTTTGTGTTGCTTTAGGTATAAGGTTAAGTTGTTTATTTGAGATTTTTGTCTCCTCAGGTAAACTTACTGTAAAATCTCCTCTTAGAACTGCTTTTGCTGGGTAGAATATTCTTAGTTATAGGTTTTCCTTTTCATCACTTTAATAAATCATGCTGGTTCCTTCTGACCTATAGAGTCCCTGCTGAGAAGTCAGCTGAAAGCTTTATGGGTGTTCCTTTGTATGTTATTTGTTGCTTTTCTATTGCTGCTTTTAATATTCTCTCTTTTTCTTTAGTTTTTGTCATTTTAATTACAATGTGCCTTGATGTGTTCCTCTTTGGGTTAATCCTGTATGGGAATCTCTGTGTTTCCTAGGCTTGGGTGACTGTTTCCTTTCCCAGGTTAGGGAAGTTTTCAGTTATTATGTCTTCAAATATGTTCTCAAGCCCCTTTGCTCTCTCTTCTCTTTGTGGGACCCCTATAAAGCAAATATTAGTGTGCTTGATGTTGTCCCAGTAGTCTCTTAAACAGTCCTCATTTCATTCTTTTTTCTTTTCTTTTAGGCCTTGGAGATTTTCACTACTCTGTCTTCCAGCTCTCTGATCCACTCTTCTATATCATTTAGTCTATTGTTGATTCCTTCTGGTATATTTTTCTTTTCATTTATTATGCTCATTATCTCTTCTTGGCAGTTCTTTGTATTTCTATCTCTTTGTTTAAAATTTCTAACTTCTCGCTGTGTGCATCTATTTCTCTCCTGGGTTCTTTGATCTCCTTATAATCACTACCCTGAATTCATGCTTGGGTTATTTGCCTGTCTCCAGTTCACTTAGCTCTTCTTCTGGGGATTTATCTTGTTCCCTCATCACCTGGAGCATGTTATTCTGTCACCTTAGTTTGCCTTGGTTGCTGTTTGTATTTTTATGTATCTCTTACATTAGTTATGTTCTCCAACCTTGAAGAAGTGGCCATTTGTAGGTGGCCAGAAGCACACTCTGCTCTTGTCACCCAAGCTATAAGCTCTAGGAGTTTTCCTTATGAGGACGGTGTGGGTTCTTCCATTGTAGTGGACTGTGTGGGCAGTATGGTAGGCTTCAGTTTCAGTTCAGTCAGTCAGTCATGTCTGACTTTGCGATCCCATGGAGTGTAGCACGCCAGGATTCCCTGTCCATCACCAGCTCCTGGAGCTTGCTCAAACTCATGTCCATCGAGTCAGTGACGCCATCCAACCATATCATCCTTTGTCATCCCCTTCTCCTCCTGCCTTCAATCTTTCCCAGAATCAGGGTCTTTTCCAGTGAGTCATTTCTTCACATCAGATGATCTTAGTTTTTTGAATGTTGAGTTTTTTTTAAATTTAAATTTATTTATTTTAATTGGAAGCTAATTACTTTACATTATTGTATTAGTTTTGCCATATGTCAACATAAATACACCATGGGTATACACATGTTCCCCATCCTGAACCCCCTCCACCACCTCTCTCCCCATACCATCCCTCTGGGTCATCCCAGTGCACCAGCCCCAAGCATCCTGTATCCTGCATCGAACCTGGACTGGCGATTTGTTTCTTATATATTATACATGTTTCAATGCCATTCTCCCTAATCATCCCACCCTTGCCCTCTCCCACAGAGTCCAAAAGACTGTTCTATACATCTGTGTCTCTTTTGCTGTCTCACATACAGGGTTATTGTTACCACCTTTCTAAATTCCATATATATGCGTTAGTATACTGTATTGGTGTTTTTCTTTCTGGCTTACTTCACTCTGTATAATCGGCTCCAGTTTCATCCACCTCATTAGAACTGATTCAAAAGTATTCTTTTTAATGGCTGAGTAATACTCCATTGTGTATATGTACCACAGCTTTCTTATCCATTCATCTGCTGATGGACATCTAGGTTGCTTCCATGTCCTGGCTATTATAAACAGTGCTGTGATGAATATTGGGGTACACATGTCTCTTTCACTTCTGGTTTCCTTGGTGTGTATGCCCAGCAGTGGGATTGCTGGGTCATAAGGTAGTTCTATTTCCAGTTTTTTAAGGAATCTCCACACTGTTCTCCATAATGGCTGTACTAGTTTGCATTCCTACCAACAGAATGTCACACCCTCTCCATCATTTATTGCTTGTAGACTTTTGGATCGCAGCCATTCTGACTGGCGTGAAATGGTACCTCATTGTGGTTTTGATTTGCATTTCTCTGATAATGAGTGATGTTGAGCATCTTTTCATGTGTTTGTTAGCCATCTGTATGTCTTCTTTGGAGAAATGTCTATTTAGTTTTTTGGCCCATTTTTGGATTGGGTCGTTTATTTTTTCTGTAATTGAGCTGCAGGAGTTGCTTGTATATTTTTGAGATTAGTTGTTTGTCAGTTGCTTCATTTGCTATTATTTTCTCCCATTCAGAAGGCTGTCTTTTCACTTTGCTTATAGTTTCCTTTGTTGTGCAGAAGCTTTTAATTTTAATTAGGTTCCATTTGTTTATTTTTGCTTTTATTTCCAGAATTCTGGGGGGTGGATCATAGAGGATCCTGCTGTGATTTTTGTCAGAGAGTGCTTTGCCTCTGTTCTCCTCTAGGAGTTTTATAGTTTCTGGTCTTATGTTTAGATCTTTAATCCATTTTTTAATTTCTATGTATGGTGTTAGAAAGTGTTCTAGTTTCATTCTTTTACAAGTGGTTGACCAGTTTTCCCAGCATCACTTGTTAAAGAGATTGTCTTTACTCCATTGTATATTCTTGCCTCCTTTATCAAAGATAAGGTGTCTATAGGTGCGTGGGTTTATCTCTGGGCTTTCTATTTTGTTCCATTGATCTATATTTCTGTCTTTGTGCCAGTACCATACTGTCTTGATGACTTTGGCTTTGTAGTAGAGCCTGAAGTCAGGCAGGTTGATTCCTCCAGTTCCATTCTTCTTTCTCAAGATTGCTTTGGCTGTTTGAGGTTTTTTTGTATTTCCATACAAATTGTGAAATTATTTGTTCTAGCTCTGTGAAAAATACCGTTGGTAGCTTGATAGGGATTGCATTGAATATATAGATTGCTTTGGGTAGTATACTCATTTTCACTGTATTGATTCTTCCGATCCATGAACATGGTATATTTCTCCATCTATTAGTGTCCTCTTTGATTTCTTTTACCAGTGAAGTTTTCTATATACAGGTCTTTAGTTTCTTTAGGTAGATATATTCCTAAGTATTTTATTCTTTTCGTTGCAATGGTGAATGGAATTGTTTCCTTAATTTCTCTTTCTACTTTCTCATTATTAGTGTAAAGGAATGCAAGGGATTTCTGTGTGTTGATTTTATATCCTGCAACTTTACTATATTCATTGATTAGCTCTAGTAATTTTCTGGTGGAGTCTTTAGGGTTTTCTATGTAGAGGATCATGTCATCTGCAAACAGTGAGAGTTTTACTTCTCCTTTTCCAATTTGGATTCCTTTTATTTCTTTTTCTGCTCTGATTGCTGTGGCCAAAACTTCCAGAACTATGTTGAATAGTAGTGATGAGAGTGGGTACCCTTGTCTTGTTCCTGACTTTAGGGGAAATGCTTTCAATTTTTCACCATTGAGGATAATGTTTGCTGTGGGTTTGTCATATATAGCTTTTATTATGTTGAGGTATGTTCCTTCTATTCCTGCTTTCTGGAGAGTTTTTATCATAAATGGATGTTGAATTTTGTCAAAGCCTTTCTCTGCATCTATTGAGATAATCATATGGCTTTTATTTTTCAATGTGTTAATGTGGTATATTACATTGATTGATTTGTGGATATTGAACTTGCATCCCTGGGATAAAGCCCACTTGGTCATGGTGTATGATCTTTTTAATGTGTTGTTGGAGTCTGATCGCTAGAATTTTGTTGAGGATTTTTGCATCTATGTTCATCAGTGATATTGGCCTGTAATTTTCTTTTTTTGTGGCATCTTTGTCAGGTTTTGGTATTAGGGTGATGGTGACCTCATAGAATGAGTTTGGAAGTTTACCTTCCTCTGCAATTTTCTGGAAGAGTTTGAGTAGGATAGGTGTTAGCTCTTCTCTAAATTTTTGGTAGCATTCAGCTGTGAAGCTGTCTGGACCTGGGCTTTTGTTTGCTGGAAGATTTCTGATTACAGTTTCAATTTCCGTGCTTGTGATGGGTCTGTTAAGATTTTCTATATCTTCCTGGTTCAGTTTTGGAAAGTTGTACTTTTCTAAGAATTTGTCCATTTCTTCCAAGTTGTCCATTTTATTGGCATATATTTGCTGATAGTAGTCTCTTATGATCCTTTGTATTTCTGTGTTGTCTGTTGTGATCTCTCCATTTTCATTTCTAATTTTATTGATTTGAATTTTCTCCCTTTGTTTCTTGATGAGTCTGGCTAATGGTTTGTCAGTTTTATTTATCCTTTCAAAGAACCAACTTTTGGCTTTGTTGATTTTTGCTATGGTCTCTTTTGTTTCTTTTGCATTTATTTCTGCCTAATTTTTGTGATTTCTTTCCTTCTACTAACCCTGGGTTTCTTCATTTCTTCCTTTTTTAGTTGCTTTAGGTGTAGAGTTAGGTTATTTATTTGACTTTTTTCTTTTTTCTTGAGGTATGCCTGTATTGCTATGAATTTTCCCCTTAGCACTGCTTTTACAGTGTCCCACAGGTTTTGGGTTGTTGTGTGTTCATTTTCATTCATTTCTATGCATATTTTGATTTCTATTTTGATTTCTTCTGTGATTTGTTGGTTATTCAGCAGCATGTTGTTCAGCCTCCATATGTTGGAATTTTAAATAGTTTTTCTCCTGTAATTGAGGTCTAATCTTACCACATTATGGTCAGAAAAGATGCTTGGAATGATTTCAATTTTTTGAATTTACCAAGGCTAGATTTATGGCCCAGGATGTGATCTATCCTGGAGAAGATTCCGTGTGCAGTTGAGAAAAAGGTGAAATTCATTGTTTTGGGGTGAAATGTCCTATAGATATCAATTAGGTCTAACTGGTCTATTGTATCATTTAAAGTTTGTGTTTCCTTGTTAATTTTCTGTTTAGTTGATCTGTCCATAGGTGTGAGTGTGGTATTAAAGTCTTCCACTAATATTGTGTTATTGTTAATTTCCCCTTTCATACTTGTTAACATTTGTCTTACATATTGTGGTGCTCCTATATTGGGTGCATATATATTTATAATTGTTATATCTTCTTGTATTGATCCTTTGATCATTGTGTAGTGTCCTTCTTTGTGTCTTTTCACAGCCTTTGTTTTAAAGTCTATTTTATCTGATATGAGTATTGCTACTCCTGGTTTCTTTTGGTCTCTATTTGCATGGAATATCTTTTTCCAGCCCTTCACTTTCAGTCTGTATGTGTCCCCTGTTTTGAGGTGGGTCTCTTGTAGACATCATATATAGGGGTCTTGTTTTTGTATCCATTGAGCCAGTCTTTGTCTTTTGGTTGGGGCATTCAACCCATTTATGTTTAAGGTTTAATTTAAGGTTTTTAAGGTAAGGTAATTATTGATAAGTATGATCCCATTGCCATTTACTTTATTGTTTTGGGTTTGAGTTTATACACCCTTCTGTGTTTCCTTTCTAGAGAATATCTATTTGTTGGAGGGCTAGTTCGGTGGTGCTGAATTCTCTCAGCTTTTGCTTGTCTGTAAAGCTTTTGATTTCTCCTTCATATTTGAATGAGATCCTTGCTGGGTACAGTAATCTGGGCTGTAGGTTATTTTCTTTCATCACTTTAAGTATGTCTTGCCATTCCCTCCTGGCCTGAAGCGTTTCTATTGAAAGATCAGCTGTTATCCTTATGGGAATCCCCTTGTGTGTTATCTGTTGTTTTTCCCTTGCTGCTTTTAATATTTGTTCTTTGTGTTTGATCTTTGTTAATTTGATTAATATGTGTCTTGGGGTGTTTTGCCTTAGGTTTATCCTGTTTGAGACTCTCTGGGTTTCTTGGACTTGGGTGATTATTTCCTCCCCCATTTTAGGGAAGTTTTCAACTATTATCTCCTCAAGTATTTTCTCATGGTCTTTCTTTTTGTCTTCTTCTGGGACTCCTATGATTCGAATGTTGGGGCATTTAATATTGTCCTGGAGGTCTCTGAGATTGTCCTCATTTCTTTTAATTCATTTTTCTTTTTTCCTCTCTGATTCATTTATTTCTACTATTCTATCTTCTACTTCACTAATCCTATATTCTGCCTCCGTTATTCTACTATTTGTTGCCTCCAGAGTGTTTGTGATCTCACTTATTGTATTATTCATTATATATTGACTCTTTTTTATTTCTTCTAGGTCCTTGTTAAACCTTTCTTGCATCTTCTCAGTCTTTGTCTCCAGGCTATTTATCTGTGATTACATTTTTATTTCAAGATTTTTAGATCATTTTCAATATCATTATTTGGAATTCTTTCTCAGGTAGATTCCCTATCTCTTCCTCTTTTGTTTGGTTTGGTGGGCACTTATCCTGTTCCTTTACCTTCTGGGTATTCCTCTGTCTCTTCATCTTGTTTATATTGCTGAGTTTGGGGTGTCCTTTCTGCATTCTGGCAGTTTGTGGAGTTCTCTTTATTGTGGAGTTTCCTCGCTGTGGGTGGGGTTGTACGAGTGGCTTGTCAAGGTTTCCTGGTTAAGGAAGCTTGTGTCTGTGTTCTGGTGGGTGGAGCTGTATTTCTTCTCTCTGGAGTGCAATGAAGTGTCCAGTAATGAGTTATGAGATGTCAGTGGGTTTGGAGTAACTTTGGGCAGCCTGTATATTGAAGCTCAGGACTGTGTTCCTGTGTTGCTGGAGAATTTGCATGGTTTGTCTTGCTCTGGAACTTGTTGGCCCTTGGGTGGTGCTTGGTTTCAGTGTAGGTATGGAGGTGTTTGATGAGCTCCTGTTGGTTAATGTTCTCTGGAGTCAGGAGTTCTCTGGTGTTCTCAGGATTTGGACTTAAGGCCTCCTGCTTCTGGTTTTCAGCCTTATTTTTACAGTAGCCTCAAGACTGCTCCATCTATACAGCACCATTGATAAAACATCTAGGTTAAAGATGAAAAGTTTGTCCACAGTGAGGGACACCCAGAGAGGTTCACAGAGTTACATGGAGAAGAGAAGAGGGAGGAGGGAGTTAGAGGTGACCTGAATGAGATGAGGTGGAATCAAAAGAGGAGAGAGCAAGCTAGCCAGTAATCACTTCCTTATGTGCACTCCACAGTCTGGATTGCTCAGAGATGTTCACGGAGTTATACAGAGAAGAGAAGAGGGAGGAAGGAGACAGAGGTGGCCAGGAGGATAAAGTGGGGAATCAAAAGGAGTGAGACAGATCCAGCCAGTAATCAGTCCCGTAAGTGTTCTCCACCATCTGGAACACACGAAGCAATTCACAGAGTTGGCGAGAGAAGAGAAGGGGGAGGGAGGAGATAGAGGCAACTAGGTGGAGAAAAAGGAGAGTCCAAAGGGGGAGAGAGCAGTCAAACCAGTAATCTCGCTCTCAAGTAAAAATAGGTACTGAAGATTGGGTTCTTAAAGGTACAAAATTGATAACAAATACCAAAAAACAAAGATTAAAAATCTAGAGTAGAGCTTGGATTTTCAACAATGCAATATTAAAAAGAAAGAAAAAAAAAGGCACAAAAATTATAAAAAAATATATATATATGAAGCTTGCTTTAAAAAATAGGGTCTTTTTTTTTTTTTTGCAAAGTAATAGTAGGTTATAAAATGAAAATTAAAGGAGTAATAGAGGACTTAAAATTTTTTTTAAATACAAAGAAAAGAATGATTGTAAAAATAGTAAAAATATATCTAGGACTTTCTCTGATGTTGCTGTGGGCCATGTAGGGTCAGTTCATTTTCGGATAGTTCCTTGGTCTGGCTTATATCTCTCAAGATCTATAGGCTCCTTCCTACGTAGTCGGTACTAACTACAGGCTTTTAATCTATTGCACCTATCACTTCCAAGGCGGTTCCCTCTGTTTTAGCTTCTTCTGTTTGCTGGTCTCTTCAGTGTCTGATTCCCGCCCTGACACAAGGGGGGTGGTGGTGGACACTTTTTTAGGCTCACTTATTCAGTTGCACTGTGGGGAGGGAGGGACGCTGCAAAAAATAACACCGGTGTGTGCTCGCAGTGTCTCAGCCACACTGGGCCTGCCCCCGTTCACGGCATGTGTGCCCTCCCTGCCCACACTGCTCAGGCTGTAGGTTGCTCCACTGGGAACCATCCGAGGCTGGCCCTGGGCTGCATGCACCTTCCAGGTCTAAGCAGGTTCAGGCACTCAGGAAGTCCTCATAGGTGCAGACTTGGTTGGGCCTGCGTTCTGTGCCCTTCCCAGGTCCAAGCAGCTCAGGTGATGAGGTGTTTGGCAAGTGCGGTCACTGTGACTTATTTTCTCCCCCGTCCCTGCCACTCGGTTTTCTGGGTGTACAACCGGTGCACCTTCTCAGGCAGATGTTGACTGTCCAGAACCCCAGGAAGTCTTAGTTAGCAAAGAAGCCTGCTTTCAGTATGGTAGATAATGTCTTCTGGGGCTGCAATTGCCCCCTTCTGGCTCTGGCTGCCTGTCACCGGAGGGGATGGTCTGCAGCTGACTAGCTCTGTTCAGTCCTTTGTTCTGTGAGCGGGCCTGGCAGTGTTTTAAGTTAGGGCTTTTCGCGTGGTAGCTATCCCACAGTCTGGTTTGTTAGCGCGAGTTAGTTCCCTCAGAGTGCCGTTGGGGCATTCAGGCCTGGTCTTTAAGCAATGCCGCCCGCCTCCCTGCCCAGCCCCCGCTTGCTAGTGGAGGGTGCAGGTGTCTTTGCTGCTTCTCCGCTGGGGGAGTTACCGTTGGGCACGCAATCTGTGGGTTTTAATTATTTATTTTTCCTCCCAGTTATGTTGCCCTCTGTGGTTCCAAGGCTCGCCACAGACTCGGCAGTGAGAGTGTTTCCTGGTGTTTGGGAACGTCTCTCTTTTTAGGACTCTCTTCCTGGGACGGAGCTCCCTCCCTACCTCTTTTGTCTCTTTTTTTGTCTTTTATATTTTTTCCTACATCCTTTTGAAGACAATGGGCTGCTTTTCTGGGTGCCTGATGTCCTCTGCCAGCATTCAGAAGTTGTTTTGTGGAATTTACTCAGCGTTGAAATGTTCTTTTGATGAATTTGTCGGGGAGAAAGTGGTCTCCCTGTCCTATTCCTCCACCATCTTAGGACCGCCCCTGAATGCTGAGTTTTAAGCCAGCTTTTTCACTCTCTTCTTTCACTTTCATCAAGAGGCTCTTCAGTTCTTCTTTACTTTCTGCCAGAAGAGTGGTGTCATCTGAGTATCTGAGGTTATTGATATTTCTCTTGGCAATCTTGATTCTAGCTTGTGTTTCATCCAGCCCGGCATTTCTCATGATGTACTCTGCATGTAAGTTAAATAAGCAGAGTGACTATATACAGCATTGATGTCCTCCTTTCCAATTTGGAACCAGTCTGTTGTTCCGTGTCCAGTTCTAACTCTTCTTCTTGACCTGCATACAGATTTCTCAGGAGGCAGGTCAGGTGGTCTGGTGTTCCCATCTCTTGAAGAATTCTCCAGTTTGTTGTGATCCACAGAGTCAAAGGCTTTGGTGTAGTCAATGAAGCAGAAGTAGATGTTTTTCTGGAACTCTTGTAGGCTTGGTTGGCCCCTGGTCCAGAAACTTGCCAGGCTCTGCCTTGTACAGAGGCTGTTGACTTCTGATTTGCTGGACTAGGTCATGAAGAGGATGACTGTGGAACTGAGGAGTGTCCTGGGGCTAGTGCTTACTTACTGGTGGGTAAAAAGGATACAGAAGACTCTTGGCTGCCTATTGTTGGATGCAGCTGATTCTGGGATTAGTGCTGGACTACTGGGAGATAAAGCCAGATCTTGGAATCTGGTTACAGAGCCAGGGATTCCACAGCTGGTGTCAGATTGCTGGGAGGCAGGAGAATGCAGTTCTTGACATGGGTCCAAGGTCCAGAGTTTCCTACAGCTTGTGTTCACCTGCTCGTGGGCAAGGACGCAGCCCATTTGGGCCCAGGTCAGGGTCTGGCTTACTGGTGGGCAGGCTGAGTCTGCTGGTTGTGGGATTGTGTTTCCTTGCATTTGGTGGATGAGGCTGGTCCAGAGGCTAAAGCAAGCTTCCTAGAGTGTGGGGCCAGGGCCCAGTGGATTCTGAGACTGATGCCTGCCTTCTGGTGGGTGGAGCTGGGTCCTGGGCCCCCTGGTGGTCAGAGCCGTGTACAGAGGCAGCTGCAGGCGCAGGGAGTCTTAAGGCAGCCTGTCTGCTGCTGAGTGGGTCTGTGTTCCCACCCAGTTAGTTACTTGGCCTGAGACGTCTCAGCACTAGTGCCTGTAGGCCATTGGGTCAGGGAGGGCTGTGTGCTGGGAACAATAAGCTATAGGGAAGATTCCAAAATGGTGTCCACCAGTGCCAGTGTCCATGTGGTAGAAGAGACTCCCAGGAATGGCTGCCATCAGAGTCTGTGTCCCTGGGGTGAGCTCCAGTTGCCTCCCACCCCTCTGGAAGACTCTCCAACACCAGCAGATAGGTCTGACCCAAGCTCCTATCAAATTACTGCTTTTTCCCTGGGTCCTGAAATACGTGAGCTTTTGTGTATGCCTTTAAGAGTGATGTTTCTATTTCCTCTAGTCCTTTGGGGCTTCCTGAATTATGCTCTGCTGGCCTTCAACACTAAATGCTCTGGGGGCTCATGTTCCTGGTGCTGGACCCCCAGGCTGGGGAGCCCAGTGTGGGACTCAGGCCTCTCACTCTTTTGGAAGGACTTCTGCAATTGTAATTTTTCTCCAACTTGTGAATCACACACCTGGATACAGAATTGACTATATTGTGAGTTCATCCCTCCTCACCCATCTACTTGTGATTCCTTCTTTGTCTCCTTAGTTTAGAAGAACTTTTCTGATAGGTTCTGATTTTTTTCATTGATGGTTTCTCTGCAAATAGTGGTGATTTTGGTGTGCTCACAAGAGATGGTGAGTTCAGTGTTTTTCTCCCCAGCCATCTTGGCTGGTCTCCCTTGTTTAAATGTTAATCATATCTAAAAAATATCTTCACAGTGATATGGAGCCTGCTATTTGGCATCATAACCCAGCCAAGTTGGTTAAACTCATAAAATTAACCATCACAGATAGGAATATAAATATATAATAGAATATCCTTAAAATTTGGCATAATTGTTATTTGTCTTTTACACTTGCTTCAGTTCATGCAGAAAAAATATTCTGACTCTCCCATCTCCTCATCTAGGTTCAAGTCTCATGTCATTATTTCATCAACTATCAGGGCTTTCTTCCAAGGCAGTGTTGGTTAAATGGCATAGAGTCTTCATTGTATGTGGATGTGTGAATGCTCTGACCTGCCAACATACCCTGATACATGTCGGTGTTATACAGAGTTCTGCCAGCTCCTTGGTAAACAGCCATTTTTGTGGAGGGACTTGATGAAGTGTATGATTTCACCAATTATTACTATTTCCAATTAGCCAGGGTCCAGGTGTGTGTGAATAAAACCTTAGCTCATCCTCTCTGTAACCTTAACAGCCTCCACCTGACTTGATTCCAGGACTTTCATGCATTAAATATTGTTCAGTTGATTATATTGTTGCTTTTCAATTCTGGAAAGTCTTCAAATATCCGGGGACCTGCCTTCTGTTAGAAAATACTCCAGTTGTTGAGGAGTATAACTCATCCTTGAGGGTGGCTCTCCCCTTATCTCTTTATCTTTGAGGCTGATTACTTTATTTGGTCACAAAACTCTTCACTTTTGGAGAGAGGAGCTGACAATCTCCCTTGCTCTCTTCAGCTAAGAATTAGGTGATTACGGACAATGGTCAGCTTCTTGTTCGGGAGCGCTGGGTTTGGTCAGCATCCTCATGGACTCCTGAATCTCTTGGGACTCTGTCTTTGACCATCTCCTCAGGAATTTGCCAGGTTTCCTGTTCCATCCTAACCCTTTGCTTCTCACTGTCATCCTGGGATTCAGAAGCTTGATTTTGCCTTAAGTTAATTATATTTCTGATGAGCCCAAGGGAGGAGGTCTGATACCTAGGGAATGATTAGTGGTGAGGCTTCTCTGCTTCCCATGTGATGCACTAATTTGATCAACTGAGAGAAACTTCCAGAATAACTGTCCCAGAGATGGGGGTGGGGATATATGTGTGTTTGGGGGGAAGGAAGAGGGGTAGGAGCAATGCTCAAAATTGTTCACATCAAGTGAAGTACATTGGTAACTACTTGCTATTCTGAGTATTTGTAATTATAGGACATTTATATGTTCAGGATTAGAAGATATTTCCTGATTCAAAACAGGATGAGGGTGTGTCCCCAGCCAAGAAGAGGTGGCAGCATCTATGTGAGCATGTTTCAAGTTATGTGTTTTACTGATGATTGCTCTTTACCACATTCATTTGGCCCTTTAGGTTTTAGGTGTGGTGCTTAATACATAAGTCAACCAGTGTTGATTGATAGGTCTGTCTTCATTTTTCCGGTGAAAAAAACTGAATCTAACGTCTGGTTTTCCGAGGTCCATGTTACCAAGGCCAGGGAATATCTTCTTGAGGCCTCAGGGACCTGAGCCTGCCTGGTCTACTGAGTAGTCATTTGCCTGACTGGGCTCTCAGCTCCCAGCCCAGAGGCCCTTTGCCTTGTAACCAGACCTCCCACCTTGCATCTGATGAGTGAGGGAGGCAGCCTCCAAAGGAAGTTGTCTGAGATTGTGAACTGATGGGGCCAAGGCCATGTTTACCCTTCCTGTTTCTTGTCTACAAAGAGCAGATTGAATCATTAGTGCACATGTTTGTTAATGATAATTACATGTTTCAAGTACAAAGCATTATTCTGTAGGATATTTACTAAGATGGTTTACTCCTTGCCTTTTTAAAAGGACGACATTGTACTGCCCTAATTAGGTTCAAGAAAACAAGTAGGAATCTGCATAGCATCATCACTTTTCTCCCTAGGGCATACTGGTTGGTGTGCAAGCTATTACTTGAACTTAAGAGTCTGCTATTAACCTGAAGAATATGGAGATCAGAGAAGTGATGTCCACCAATGAGACATACAGAGAGTATCGGGTTATCTCCCAAAGCTAGGCAGTGTAACTATAGTTACAGGTTCAACACAATGTTAGGAACATGGTAATGATGGTCACGATAATCATAATAATAATGATAATAATGGCAATAAAAATAATGTCTAATGTGAACTATCTCTATCTCCACCATCACAACAGCTAATATTGGTTGGCTCCTACTTTCTACCACGCCCTAGATTAAGCATTTTATTTGCATTCTCTCTATCTGCATAGAATGCTGATTACTATGAGGAAGGTCCTATTAACATTCACTTTTTACAGTTGAGGAAATTGAGGTTCAAAGAGATTAGATAAGTAGCCCAAAGTTAGACTGTTAAGTCCCAATGGGGCAGAACAAGAAGTAACCCTCCAGATAGCACAGAACATGGTCCAACCTCGGTGCAGCTTTGACCCACGGGCAGGTGTTGTGGCCAATACTCTTCTAGGTTTTCACACTTGCCCTGCTCACCTGCCCTTTGCCCTTTGCACCTACCATTGACATTTTGTGCCTTTTGCATTGAGGCAGCCAAAACATTCAAATATATATAAATAGTTCAAGATCGTTCAAGAATATTCAGGCTCTGGGGGACAGCAGAAGGAGTGAAAAGTAAAAATCACCCAGTTTTTAAAAATCCCAACTCTGGAGTCACAAACACATTAGTGTGTCCTGCTGTGGCTTTTCCTCTTGTAAATAGTTTGTCCATGTTTATTCCATAGTTATTCCAAATTTAAGTTTTGAATTTTAAGTTTAACATAAGTATTTTCTTACACATTTGCTCTCATGGTCCTCTTTTTAAATTTAATATTTTTTAATTAAAAAGTTAGGTACTTAGTTTTGTGCTGGGTCTTCACTGCAGCGAGGGCTTTTCTCTAGTTACAAGCGGGGACTTCTCTCTAGTTGCGGTGTGTGGGCTTCTCCTCATGGTGGCTTCCCCTGTTGCAGAGCATGGGCTCTAGGGTGTGCAGACTTCATTAGTTGTAGCACGTGGGCTCAGGAGCTGTGGCTCTCAGGCCTTAGAGCACAGGCTCAATAGTTGTGGTGCATGGGCTTAGTTGCTCTGCGGCATGTGGGATCTTCCCAACCCAGGGGTCAGACCCTGCATTGGCAGGTGGATTCCTTACCACTGAGCCACCAGGGAAGCCCTCATAATCCTATCTTAATGGCTGCTGAGCTCTCTATTAAGTGCATATGGTTAGCGGGCTTTTAAGTCTGTGCCACAGGAGGTTGTATCCTGTTGCTCCCATGTGCCAGGTGCAGGCTTTTGCTCAGCATGCTGAGTGCTTGTTTCTGTCTGCTGCCAGGTGGGTTGGAATTGTGGGGTGTCTCTACCCCCTCACATTGTAAATAGCTTGTATCTTGAGAGTGGTCTCTATGGGGTTTGGCAGGAGTCCTACTGGCCTGGAGCTAAGGAGACCCAGCTTAGGCTTTGTATGAAATTAGCTGCAAGTCCTTCAGGTAAATTATTAATATTAATACTTCATCTTAGTGTCTCCACCTCTGGGCCACTTACATCTAGTCAGTGCTGTAATTGCACGAAATCAGGGGTTTTCTGCACTCTCTTGGTTTATAGCCCAATCAGTTCCAAATCGCTGCAGCAATTTTGGTAGGGCTCAGCTGAGTTATGCTGAGTTGCTTCAAGCAGAGAATTGGTTTTCAAGATGACCAGACCCGTGGGCTCTTGAAAGCTGCAGTGTCTTAGCTGCTTCAATTTGATTCTTTCCATTCCCACTTCTGTGTTCCCACCTTGCCAACTTTTTCCATGGCCTACTCACCCACAGCATAGATAGTACAAAGTCTGTGCTAAACAAATGTGAGTTGAGCAAATGAATATATGTGCAGACAAATGATCTTGGTCCTCGTTTAAAAATCTTTAGCACAATGGCTGACCTACCTCATCAAATTAATAAGTAAGATTATTTCATATAGATGCAATGGTCTTATTTGTAATAAACAGGGACTTAAGCTTGCAAGTCTCTCATAACATCTTTCAGAGCAATTTTCCTACAAACTTGATTATGATTTCTTCCCTTGTGTTACAGAAAAAGAAACAAACAAATAAAAAACCAACACTGATTTGTGGAACTTCATATTTTGTCCCCTGTATTGTAGGGTGAGATGGGTTTTTGTTTAGGTCACAGCAAAATCACAGCTTAGGATGTAATCATTGTCTCATTTGACCCGCAGAAAAAATTAGAGCGATTAGGGTTTCCTGCTTTCTTAGAGCCACAGAGCTGGACCCATGGGGTGACGTGGTTTGTTCTGACTGGCTCTCTGAATCTTCCCTGGTGATACTAACCTTGAATTTGCTTGTGTCTTGAAGACATCTACCCACATCATCATACAATATCTAAGACTCCTAGAATAAAGGTGCTTCTAAGGAAGCCAGATCTTTGCATTTCTGGCCCTGTATTCTATCACAGACTAAAAGAAACAAAATTTTGAGTTCCCACTACGCTCCTCGAAAAGACTTAATTTGGTGTCTGCCTCGGTGCAGAAAACTTGCCTCCATCTCCCCAGATATCATTAATTGGTCTTAGTTTTCCCAAGCTGATGTGCTGACTGCAATGGCCCCCGGTGGGTGGATGAGAGCTTGGAAGCAGCATGTGGTGGTTGGTAAATCTGCTGGCATATAGACAAGTGGCCTGGTTTTGTGTGTGTGTGTGTGTGTGTGTGTGTGTGTTTGACATGTCATTGATAATAATGCCTCATTTGTTTAGGCCTTTGTATCTGTTATCTATTGTGTAACAGTAGATACACAAACTCAGTGGCTTAAAACAACCACCATTGTATTTCTCATGATTCTGGGGCCAGAGACTGGGGCTGGGCTCAGCTGGATGGTGGGTCTGCTGGTCTCCTATGGGGTCCGTGCCACCACGTTCAGCCCAGTGTCTGGGAAGTTGATACAGGGGCCTCAGCTAGGATGACTCAGCTCTGCCATGTGGTCTCATCCTCCAGAGGTTCTCTCGGGCTCCTTCACAAGATAGAAGTGTCTGGTAAGAGGGTAAGTATTGAAGTAGCACAGTCTGTTGGCCAAAGAAAGTCATAGATTCAGCCCAGAGTCAAGGGGAGAATGTTGAAAATAGACTCCAACTCTTGATGGGAGTAGCTACAAGAGATTCACAGCCATTTAAAATTTATCTGGGCTCTTAACTTTGATATGAAAGCATTCTGAAATTAACATTACTTAACCCTTGTGGCTCAGATGGTAAAGTGTCTGTCTACAATGCGGGAGACCTGGGTTCGATCCCTGGGTCGGGAAGATTCCCTGGAGAAGGAAATGGCCACCCACTCCAGTACTCTTGCGTAGAAAATCCCATGGATGGAGGAGCCTGGTGCAGGCTACTGTCCATGGGGTTGCAAAGAGTGGGACACAACTGAATGACTTCACTTCACTATTTGACTTTAAGGGCTTCCCTGGGGGCTCAGTGGTAAAGAATTGGTTGCCAAGCATGAGATGTGGGTTCAGTCCCTTGGTTGGGAAGATTCCCGAGAGAACTGGCAAACCATCCAGTATTCTTGCCTGGAAAATCCTATGGACAGAGGTGGGCTATAGTCCATGGGGTCGCAAAAGATTCAGACATGACTTAGCAACTAAACAATAACAACATTCGACTTTAAATCATCCTGGAATAGAGATAGTGTTGTCATTGCATCTGAGAGCAGAGAAATTTGGAAAATACTTCTGTAGCATACCCAAGAGTATAAGAATAAAGATAATGATAATATCAGCAAATATTAATAATTGCTATTACTATATGCCAAGCAGTGTTTTAAATCCTTTAAATATCATAATGCATTTGGTCATTACAGAATCTTATGAGTAGCTATCACTTTAATCCCCCTCTTGGTGAGAAAACTGAGGCACAGTGAGGTTGAGAACTTTCCCCAATGTCATAAGGCTACTAAGTGGCAGAACAGGGACTTCTCCGCAGGTGATCTGGCCCCAAAGTCTGTGTATTAACCCCAAGTGCCTCCCAAGTGATGGAATTTAAATCTTCCTCTGAGAGTGCTCTCTTGAGCCATGTAATTTTTCTAGAGACAAGGGGATTGGCTATTTGGAGAGGGACATCAGGTCTTTCTGGGTACACCCATGGGGCCAAAAATGGGTCTAGTCACACTGCTAGAGACCCTAATTGGACATAATAATGACGCCAGATCCCTGGAACAGAGAGTAATTCTCCTGGATGTTTATGGGGAGTGGGGGGTGTCTGATCGTGGTATCACTCTGCTGTTTCCTTTGCTGAGAAAGGCATTGAGGAATGAGAATATTTAATGTTCTTGCCAGTCTTTTGGACAGCCTCTTGTTCTTAAATTCAGGTAACCAGAAAGCTTCGGCTCCAGAGAAAAGAATGTTGTGTTTACTTAGCTTTTTGTTTAAGGACTACCCCTGAGAAACCTTTTTTATACAATGTTTGTCCATCTCCAGGTGGGACCAGGTGGTTTACCTAAGGGGAGAGACACATTTTGTTGAATTTGTAAGGCCACCCTCCCAGCCATGGATTCAGTGGTCCACGGCACCTATATCTTAGTCTTGAGACTGCAGCCCCTTCTCAGTGTGAGTAGTGTAGCTGTGAATCAGATTTTAGAGCCAGGATTACACTGGAGTCTCAAAGTGGTGATTTCTCACTTTGCGTTTAGCACCAGAACAGGGAAGAGACCACAGTCTAAGGCTTAAGAGCAGTCATTCTAGCCATCTGATGTCTCCTCTCCATTAGATCCCATTGTTGTCTCTTAACTCCACAACTAGCCTCCTGCTAGTTGGACCTGATGTCCTGGTCCTCCTGTGGTGACTCATGTTATCATCAGTGCACGTTTCCACTTCTGAGAGGCATTTGCTATTAATATATCTTCTGCATAGATGAGAACCTGCATATTCATGCCAATGGACTAGAGTAGAAACTGAGTGGAAAGCCAGGCAATCTGGATGGGCACAGCCCACCAGAGCGGGCAGGAAGTGGGGACGGACTGGGGAGACCCACACTGCTGGCTGCCCCTCCCCTTCTAGCACGTCTCACCTTCCTACCCCGGGAACTTCTTGATCGTCAAGTTCAAACTCCTAGGGAATCCTTCCCCATAGCAGTGGAACCTCTGTTAACCGTCATCATCTTTTCCTTCAGCTACTCTTGAAGAGTTTATGATCCTGTCCTGCATTAAGTATTTTTTCCTTTTTGGATGCTTACATCCTATTTTTCTTATTCAAACCATCTGGAACAGTTGATCCCCTATTATAGAAACAAAACACTCCCAGGCAGGTCTCTACAGGAGAAATTCTCCAAGCAGTGCTTGGCTGTTGGAGATGACAGCCAAATAGCTCAGACTGCCTTTACAACAGGGAATGAGAATAAACAGGAAGCTGTTTTTGTGTCTGAGGACTTTGGGGCTTTTCCTTCCTGGCCATAAACATAACTGCTTCCTGGGATGGACCTGGTCAACAGACTGGTATTTCTTTAGCTCCCTCCTGTCTGGTCAGCCTGGAATACCAAAGCCTGCACCTTCATCAGTGGATGGGGTTGAATACCATTGGTTGCCTTTGACTCTTGCTGGCATTGCCTATTTTGGGGATTGGCAGTGCCCAGGAGATGGATGTGCGCATGCGTGTGGTGGGGAGGCAGGTGAGAGGCAAAGCGGTGAGCAGGATGAGACTGTGCACTTTGCACACTGGGGTCCACTCTGTGCTCTTGAGTGTGCTCAGATGGGTGTGCTTGGTTATTCATCTTATCCCCTTAGAGGATGCTTCAGACGTGGCATTTCCTTGAATTTATTGCAGTTTCAACTCAACCTAGGATTGCTGTGTTTCCTTGTTCCCCTTTCTGGTTGGTTTTATGACCAATGTTGCAGGACGACAACCCCTGAAAGTTTGTGTGAGCTCCCCTTTCTTTTCCCAGCAGTGAAAATGATTGCTCAACAATAAACATAGAAAGGAAGTTAAAAAAAAAAAGAAAACAAACACAAAATTTTGCTCTAGGCTGGCTCTTGGCAAGGAAAGCTGAGCTGGCAAAGGCAGCTCCTAAATAGGATGCATATTCACACGCCCCACAGTCTAGGGCTTGTTAGCAACTTTCTTATCCTGTGGCTCTTTCTGGAAAGGTGGTTATCAGCAATCCAACCAAAAGGCGGCATTTCAAACTTAACCTGAAGTGGCTCTTGAAATTTCACCTTCAGGAAGTCTTTCTAGAAAAGAGATGAAAACTTTCTCTGTGTCTACACATGTCAAGCCCATGCACGATTCTCCTGATCTCACCACGGTGACCTTCCATATTTAACCTGGGAACATCAAGTCCTGTCCACTAAATAGCTATATTTTTCCTGTTTGTTGAATGTGGGTCCATCCTAGGATAAAAAGGGCAGAGCTGGTTATTCTGGGATGGCAGATCTGTGCTAACTACCCAGGGTAGCACCACCAGATGGACAGTGAATGAACGCATCCAAACAGTGATGTCGCCTATAACATACACTCTGATCACAGGGGCCCAGTGTCTCTTCTGCATTTAAACTTCAGGTGTACTTTGGTCCCAGGTGGCACTAGTGGTAAAGAATCCACCTGCCAATGTAGGAAATGTAAGAGACAGTGGGTTCGATCCGTGGATTGGGAAGATCCCCCGGAGGAGGAAATGGCAACTCACTAGAGTATTCTTGCCTGGAAAATTCCATGGGCAGAGGAGCCTGGTGGGCTGCAGTCCACGGGGTCTCTAAGAGTTGGCTAGGACTGCGTCACTGAGCACACACATATTTTGATCAAGTGTGTGGTCAAGCCTTTTTATTGAAGTTTACTTTGGAGTTTCAGCAATATATCCAATTAGATTATTGCCAGAATCACACATGGTATCAACCTATTTGACTTTTATCCCATCGAACTCAAATAGGAGGCAGTAATGTAGACGGTTGCTTGCCATCTATTAGTTTAGTTTATATATTTTTATTTTAGTGTCTTATTTGTAACTAAATGATAGTCTAAAATCTTAAGTGAAATAGATTTGGCACGTAACTGTAAATTTAAGGTACACAACATGCTGATTTGATACGCTTGTACACTGTAACATGATTGCCACTGTAGCTATAGCACCTCTGTCCTGTCACATCATTATCTTTCTAGTGGTTGACATAATTAAAATGTAGTCTCCTAGCAAGCTTGATTATAATGCAGAATTGTTGTCTATAGTCACTATACTGTGCTTATTTGTCTACTAGTTTCAAGTTAACAGTATTTTAACCTCTCTCCCCCAAATGCTACCTGCCTGGTAGATCAGATGGTAAAGAATCCTCCTGCAATGCAGGGGACCCGGGTTTGATCCCTGGGTCGGGAAGATCCCCTGGAGAAGGGAATGACAAGAACCACTCCAGTATTCTTGCCTGGAGAATTCCATGGACAGAGGAGCCATGGGGTCACAAGGAGTCGGACAACACTGAATGCCAAACATTTTCAGTTTTCCCCCCAAAAGGGTAAATTAGAATAAAGCAGATGAGAGTGCCTAGTGCATTTCTGGATTTGATCCCTGGATTGGTTACAACTCTGAAAGGGAAAGGTTTTCAATTTTCAAGTCTTTAAAATGTACTGCCATGGCAGAGGCTTTTACTTTCACTCTTCCGCATGTGTTCACCCTATTTGAATAAGACATCAACTTAGTTTTATAGAACACATTCCTAAAAGAGCCAAGGCAGTGACCACAAGCAGAGAGCCAGGTGCTGTTCCTCTAGGATTTCTCTCCACTAAGGTTACAGATGGTCTCGCCTCCATCTCTGCCCATCTCCATCTCTGTGATCACTAGGGGCCTAATGGGGAGTTTTGTGGAGAGGTTGCCTGGAATTGTGGGCTGAAATACAGACTTTAAATACCGAGTTTTAAGATGTGAGGAAGGAAAGTGACATTGATTTATTTGTTCTGTTCTTGGCCAGCCTGAGAAACCTGTCCCATCAGGTAATCAACAACTGCTTTTATCCTAACTAGTGACTTCAAGAGGGTGATTACTCACCCCGTCATTACCATTCTCCCTGAGTCATCCAGGCTGGCTCCTGTTGGTTTCAACTGAATAAGAATCTTCAGGCCATGGACTCTAGGGCCAAAGTGCCTGTTTAGTAATGTGAATTACAGACACAGGTCTGGAACATGGAGCCATGGCTCCTCCTCCTTCTTCTCTTTATCATTTTATTTTTATCTTTTTATTTTTGGCTGTGCTGGGTCTTCGTTGTGGCACACGGCTTTCTCTAGTTGTGGAGAGTGGGTGCTCCTCTCTCATTGCAGCCCACGGGCTTCTCATTGTGGTGGCTTCTCTTATTTTGGATCACAGGTTCTAGGCATGTGGGCTCAGTAGTCGCAGCTTGTGGGCTCTCCAGCTGGGTAGCTGTGGCACACTGGGCTTAATTGCCCTGCAGCACTTGGGATCTCCCCGTACCAGGGATCAAACTCATGTCTCCTGCATTGGAAGGTGGATTACTACTGAGCCACCAAGGAAGCCCCATGACTCATTTTGAAAAGATATTGTGTAGGTTCAGGTTTTTAGCTATGTGTCTATTTGAGGAATTGTATTGTCTGGTATCATCTAAGTGGCCATCTTAATGGTCAACATAGAATGATTCTATGAGTAACCAGACCTTCTAACCTGCCTGGTGATGATATAAAGACAAAGATATGATTATGCAAATGGATGGTGACTTGGGGGCATCTCATGCTGGTATCTTCTCAGAAGTGCTTCAGATTGACCACTGTGTATTAGGGGGAGGTCTTACCAAAGACCCTTGAAAGCCTTGGCCTTGTGATGGTGCTGGGAGGGCTTTGATACTTAGAAAGATGTGTGCTGTTATGGGTATGCTGAAAGGAAGCCAAGATCATTTCCATTTTACAGATACCCCCCCGTCCCTTGCTAAGCCACTCTCCCACTATTCTTGGGTCATATTGTATATGATTTGGACAGTCAATTTGAGACTAAATTGTCTTGGGCCAAATTTGGATGTATGGGTAGCTGTAGAGATTAATATTAATTGGCACATGTGTTCAGTTCCAGTTCATTCCAAAGTTCAGTCTATTTCCATGTTTTGAATGTTTATGTTCATCACAGACCTAAAGAAACTTAGTTTTGAAGGGAAGCAGCCTTGTAAGACTTAGTTGAGGCAACACACGTTCATAGGAGAGTTTGACATGTTTTGAAATAGAAAAGGAAAAGGCAAATCTTGGGATACACATTTATGGGTTAGTTGAAAATCCTACCCCTTTTACAGTTTCTTACCTAATCCTTCCCGGGTTTAAATAAAATCAACAGTTGCTTTTACAACAGCTATTCTGTCACTGTTGTCTATCTCCAGGCACTTGAAATATATCATTAAACAACATCAGAATTAATCCAAGGTCCTTTAGACTGTAGACTGAGCTGCTTGGGGCAGGAACCTTTCCTTTTTCATCTTGAATTCCTAGGACTGAGAAAAACGAGGACTGGGAAAAATGCTTGTTTTATAAGCAGACATATGTGAAATAGTAGCAATGGAAAGAAGAAATACTGTGATCCTGAAGCGCTGGTGGATTGGTGGCTTGTCCTGTAGGGTCTGCGTTGGATGGGAACCTGGGTGCAGGTGGGAAGCAGCTGCTCTGAGGCTCTTGGACAGGCCTCAAGGAAGGCACTAATGCAGGTCACTTGGCGGGTTGACTTTTACCATCCTCCATGATTCCTGTGTTGAAATAGGAGGGTTCAGCCCAGACAAATGCTAAGGAAACAAAACCAACTCTTTTATTACTCTCTCCAACATTTATAGCCAACTCTTATTCAGTGCCCTTATCCTGGAGCCATTCCGACAGTCTTTTTAATGATTTATTTTCTTTTCCACAACCAAAAAACAAATAAAATATTTTATTACCTTTTGGGTAGACTTGATGTCTTTCTCTTCATTTCATCACTTTCTGGGTCTATAAAATTTCCCTTACCTTTCAGTTTTTATAACACAAGGGATAGGAATTCTGTTTTTTCTCATTCTTTATGTGAAAAAAAATTTTTTTTCAGTATGAGGATTTTTTTTGGTCCTATATCCCCAGGCTGTTGTTGTTCTGTGTGGTGGAGGGAGGGGGTTAAGGAAAGGGGGACACAAGGCCACATGTTTGCTGAAATAGGTGGATGGCAGGGAGAGGTTTGTTTTGAATAAGAAAAATATATATCTTCAGTGCTGTTCTCCACTATGGGGCTGTTGGAGCCTTTGGTGGTGAAGAAGTGGTTGTGCTGGTTTAAGAGGGAAATACTACTGCAATTTGCTCTGTGGTTTCTTTCCCAGGATCTACGATAAAAAACAATGATCTGTACGAGAACCCACAATATTGTGATTACCCTTCTCCACTCAGAATTATATGTCTTCACCCTAAGCTTCCTGCTTTATAGCTCACATAGGCTTTTTTATTTTTGGCTCTTTGCCCTGTTTTGCTTATTTCTGCCTCATTTTCTGTATGCCTCCTTACATTAAGGTGTCAGATGAGTCATCTTGAGCTACAGAAGCTACGCGGCCACATATGTGGGTTTGTCAGGACAAAGCTCTTCTCAGGTTATTCTCAATCGGAGTTGATGTAGCATGAGATTGTGTCAAGTTCAGCAGTGCACCTCAGTGATCTGAGATGTCTATCTCCTGCCCTCTGCTCCCTTCACCATCAGCTTTAATGAAGACCATAGAATTGAAAGGGTTTTGGGGGTCTTTTCTCCCAAGGATCCTGATCTCAAGTGTGGAAATGCATGTGATAGCATCCCCATTGGTGGTTACTCCTCCATCCTCTCCTTGAATGATTCCATGGGCAGGGTGCTCCTCAACCTCAGGCAGCCCATTCCCTTGTCAGGCATTTTAAAACTTGACCCCAAATAGGTCTTCCTGCAGCTTTTATGAAGTCATCCTCTGAAATTACTTTCTCCTCTCCACTGATTTGTAAAGTTATTAGTTCAGGTTTAACTCTCAATCTCCCCCTCCCTCCACCAAAGTTTTCATTTCTCTGGGCAAACAAGTATAACTCTCTCAGATATTATAATTTAGGCAGAGTTTTTTGACCTCTCACCATCCTGGATATTTTGTACTATAGGCCGCCTAATTAGAAGTGGATGAATGGCACCGCACTCCAGTACTCTTGCTTGGTAAATCCCATGGATGGAGGAGCCTGGTGGGCTACAGTCTGTGGGGTCGTGAAGAGTCGGACACGACTGAGCGACTTCACTTTCACTCTTCACTTTAATGCATTGGAGAAGGAAATGGCAACCCACTCCGGTGTTCTTGCTTGGAGAATCCCAGGGATGGGGGAGCCTGGTGGGCTGCCGTCTCTGGGGTCACACAGAGTTGGACATGACTAAAGTGACTTAGCAGCAGCAGTAGCAACAGTTGTATTCCAAAGGCGATCAAGACTCATGAAGAGGAATTTTACTCAACTGAGATGTTGTGATCTAAAGATAAGACTCAGTTGTACATCAGTTTCTTTAAGCAGCCATTTTTTTGTTGTCCAGCCACTAAGTCGTGTTCAACTCTTTGTGACCTCAGGGACTGCCAGGCTCCTCTATCTTCCATTCAGTTCAGTTCAGTTCAGTCCCTCAGTCCTGTCCGACTCTTTACAACCCCATGAACTGCAGCACGCCAGGCCTCCCTGTCTATCACCAACTCCCGGAGTCCACTCAAACGCGTGTCCATCGAGTCGATGATGCCATCCAGCTATCTCATCCTGTGTCATCCCCTTCTCCTCCTGCCCCCAATTCCTCCCAGCATGAGTCTTTTCCAATGAGTCAGCTCTTTGCATCAGGTGGCCATAGTATCGGAGTTTCAGGTTCACCATCAGTCCTGCCAATGAACACCCAGGACTGATCTCCTTTAGGATGAACTGGTTGGATCTCCTTGCGGTCCAAGAGACTCTCAAGAGTCTTCTCCGACGCCACAGTTCAAAAGCATCAATTCCTCAGTGCTCAGCTTTCTTTATAGTCCAACTCTCACATCCATACATGACTACTGGAAAAACCATTGTCTTGACTAGACAGACCTTTGTTGGCAAAGTAATGTCTCTGCTTTTTAATATGCTGACTAGGTTCCTTCCAGGGGATAAGCGTCTTTTAATTTCATGGCTGCAATCACCATCTGCAGTGATTTTGGAGCCCAAAAAAATAAAGTCAGCCACTGTTTCCTCTGTTTCCCCATCTATCTGCCATGAAGTGATGGGACCGGATGCCATGATCTTAGTTTTCTGAATGTTGAGCTTTAAGCCAACTTTTTCACTCTCCTCTTTCACTTTCATCAAGAGGCTTTTTAGTTCTTCACTTTCTGCCATAAGGGTGGTATCATCTGCATATCTGAGGTTATTGATATTTCTTCCAGCAATCCTGATTCTAGCTTGTGCTTCCTCCAGCCCAGCGTTTCTTGTGAAGTACTCTGCATATAAGTTAACTAAGCAGACTGACAATATACAGCCTTGACGTGCTCCTTTTCCTATTTGGAACCAGTCTGTTCTTCCATGTCCAGTTCTAACTGTTGCTTCCTGACCTGCATACAGATTTCTCAAGAGTCAGGTCAGGTGGTCTGGTATTCCCATCTCTTTCAGAATTTTCCACAGTTTATTGTGATCCACACAGTCAAAGGCTTCCATTATCTTCCATTATCTCCTGGAATTTGCTCAAAGCATTTGCTCATGAAGCAGAAGTAGACATTTTTCCTGAATTCTCTTACTTTTTCTATGATCCATTATGTTGGCAATTTGATCCCTGTTTCCTCTGCCTTTTCTCAACCCAGCTTGGAATTTCTCATTTCACATACTGTTGAAGCCTAACTCAAAGGATTTCGAGCATTACCTTGCTAGCATGTGAAATGAGCACAGTTGTGGTAGTTTGAACATCTTCACATTGCCCATCTTTGGGATTGGAATGAAAACAGCAACACTATGTATATAGAACTTCCCAGGTGGCTCAGTGTTACCAAAAGCGTTGAATATGATTTAGCCACTAAACAACAACTTAATATGTAAAATTGTGAGTCTTTATATATATTTTCACACATATATATATTTTATCTATATTTTTATAAAAATCATGCATGTATATGATGTGTATGTGTGTGTATATATGTATATATTGAATGACATGGTGTCTTTAGTTACTATAAAATTCATATAAATTAATTTGTCTAGTAAGGTCCTGGTTATTCTCTGCCTATGCTGTTGATAATCTAAACCAAAATATATAACTTTAGTATCATGTAGATTTCAGCTTTATGATATAATCTGTCAAGAATTCTTTCTGTCATGAAACAGTAGCTGTCTTTCCTGGCTTTCTGCCCTCAGTAGGTTTCATGGGAAATCTTATCTTGATTCAAGTAGCTGATAAAATTATTAAAACAGCATAAATAAAGACAGAATTCTGTAGTACTACTAGAACGTTTGGGGTTGAAAGTGAAAGTGTTAGTCACTCAGTCATGTCCAACTCTTTACGACCACATGGATTGTAGGTCACCAGGCTCCTCTGTCTGTGGAATTCTTCAGACAAGAATCCTGGAGTGGGTTGGCACTCCCTTCTCCAGGGGATCTTCCCAACCCAGGGATTGACCCTGAGTCTCTTGCATTGCAGGCAGATTCTTTACCTTCTGAGCCACTGGTTTGTTTATTAAAAAAACATAATTTGGCAGCTCATGATTTGCTGTTGTTCCCATAAGGATAAAAAATTTTATGTATTGAGTTGCCAAATCCAGGTCATGTGTGGAATTTCACAGATTTAATAGCCTGGTAAGTATATCACAAAAGGAGAGATTGGTTTGGCTATATTTTACATTACTTTACCTTACTAATCACTTCTTTCTTCTCTATTTGCTCACAAACCAACTGTTTACTAATCTGCACCTTTGTTTATCAAAATTCAGAGAAGTTTATTTGTGAAACTTCAGTGTCTAGTATAGCACTCAATATATGTGACATAGTTCTTGCCTTTAAAAAGGAAAGAGACATATAATACTCTGTTGATAATATACATATATGCAAATGGGTATTTATGTTACTTATATAATAAAGATGGGGTTTTATAAACACAGTATAGTGAATAACACCTAGTAAAGGTTTATCCAAAAGATCACGGACAAATGCAATTTGGGCCTTGCAGAATAAGTAATTAATGGTTAGTTTTGGGAAGGATAGAAGCCGTTCAATGAAAGGAATAAAATCTTCAAGGATAAGTGGCCTGTGCCTAGCTTCCAGACCCTGGCCTGCCTAGGACTTTCTGCCTGACAACATGACCTCCAGATTCCCAGACCTGTGGCTTGCACTTGGTCATGTTAACTGCTGTTTTGTTTTGGTTTTGCCTTTTCCTTAGCTATTTGACTCACAGATTTCTAAGCAAAGCCTGATTTTTTGGTTTTGGGGCATTTAGTATAATCAGGTGACTACAGGCAGTTGACAGGACCTATCTGGTAGCTGCCTACATCCTAGCATGACAAGTCCCCCATAGATACTGTGGAAAGCAGTGGTGTTATGACCCTAAAATTTGTCACATGCAACCATATAGGATTCACGTCTGACAAACTTTAAAATTAGGTAGTGCCTCTGTTTTAAGCCAGTAACTACTGAACAGATACCTTTCCCCATCCATATATCCACTATCCTCATGCCCCAGGACATCCAACCAACTTTACTTTGAAATATCTCATCTCCTTTCATCCGTTGTTGAATTGTTTGGGAAGATTTGAAGTGGATCAATTCAGCTGTGTTTGCATTTTCTAGAACATGAAGAATGGTGTTTCACTGATTACCTGTGGAGATTGAGGAACTATTTGCACAGCCCAGTGTCTTAGATTGCAGGTGGAATTGGTAGTTAGAGAAACGGCCCCCAAGCATGGAAGCTGAATAAATTCAGTTTATGCTGCACAGAGAGAAGAAACCTGGAACACCACAACTGTGTTTTCTTCAAATGCATTTCCGACCATTCCTCATTTCCTGAAGAAGAACTTTTGTTTTTCCACATTGGCCCTCTGTTTCCATCAAACATGTAGCCAGCTGGCTAAAACAGTAACTTGCAAAGCTGGCTGGAATCCTGCTTTTAGCATCCCAGCAGGAAAGAGATGTTTGTTATAGTTGGGTGCCTTAGCTGTTCTTCCATCTGGCCATTTCCTCCTGTCTCTTACTCCCCTTCACCTTGTTTCTTTGGGAGCCAGTCTTGGCACCAGTGGTAAAGAATCCTCCTGTCAATGCAGGAGATGTACAGGAGAACGTAGATGTGGGTTCGATCCCTGGGTGGGGAAGATCCCCTGGAGGAGGGCTTGGCAACCCACTCCAGTATTCTTGCCTGGAGAATCTGATGGACAGAGGAGCCTGGCAGGCTACAGTCCATGAAGTCACAGAACCGGACATGACTGAAGCGGCTTGGCGTGCACACATGCACAGTGCTGCTTCTTATATGGAAGTGTGATGTGTTATTCGTTCAGGTGTGTCCAGACTCTTTTCGACCCTTTGGACTGTAGTCTGCCAGGCTACTCTGACCATCGAATTTTCCAGGCAAAAATACTGCAGTGGCTTGCCATTCCCTGTTTGAGGGGATCTTCCCAACCCAGGGATCAAACCTGGGTCTCCTGCATTACAGGCAGATTCTTTACCATCTGAGCCACCAGGGATGCCTCTTTATCATCTGTCTCATTCATTTTATATGGAAAATGGATGTAAATAAGTAAGGGCCATGAAACAGCTCATGCATCACATTTTGGCTGAGAGGGTGGGCATTTTGAGAGTCAATAGCAGGAATCTTTGCAGTGAGTTCTGCAGGGAGTTGGGAGAGATGGCTAATGCTCTGTGAAGAAATCTCACACCTGTCAAGCACTGTGTTGATTGCCTGCAACAAGATGCTCCAGCAGGCAGTCCTCAGAGCCTGCTTACAGGACTGAGAGTGATTCAGCTGAATCTGCCACCTGAACAAGAATAAAGTTCACACGGTGTCAACTTCTTATGCTACCTGGCCCTGTTCCTTTGCCACAATCAAAAGTTAACCTAAAAAGGGAACTAACATTTATTGAGCACTTACTGTATGCCAGGCATTGTGAAACATACATAATAGTTAATTCACTGAATTCTCACTCTTTCTTATTTACTTCTTACCATGCTGAGCACCAAAGAATTGATGCTTTTGAACTGTGGTGCTGGAGAAGACTCTTGAAAGTCCCTTGGACTGCAAAATCAAACCAGTCCATCCTTTAGGATATCGACCCTGAATATTCTTTGGAAGGACTGATGTTGAAGCTGAAGCTCCAATACTTTGGCCACCTAATGTGAAGAGCTGACTCATTTGCAAAGATCCTGATGCTGGGAAAGATTGACAGTGGAAGGAGAATGGGATGACAGAGGATAAGATGGCTGGATGGCATCACCAACTCAATGGACATGAGTTTAAGCAAACTCCAGGAGATAGGAAAGGGCAGAGAAGCATGGTGTGTTACAGTCCATGGGGTCACAAATAGTTGGACATGACTTAGCAACTGAACAACAACAGTCTCGAAATGGAAAGTTTACCATCCTGATGTATAGATAAGGAAACTGAGACTTGAAGAAGTTTAGCAACCGGCTCAAGTTAATCAATTTCTGACAGTGATGATCAGACCCTGAGTTCAGGATCTAAATAAGGTTTCACTGACTCCAATTAAATCCAGTACACCAAACCTTGAGAAAAGCTTGTGTTCTTCTGGGAGTTGGAGATATAAGTACTCAGGCTGAGAAACAACTGGGCTTCCAGCACAGCTTTTTATATAGAATGTGACATATAGACAATGCCTTGTTCTTTACTGCCATCCAGTAATGTCAGTTCAGTTCAGTCGCTCAGTTGTGTCCAACTCTTTGCGACCCCATGAATTGTAGTATGCCAGGCCTCCCTGTCCATCACCAACTCCCGGAGTTTACCCAAACTCATGTCCATCGATTCGGTGATGCCATCCAGCCATCTCATCCTCTGTTGTCCCCTTCTCCTTCTGCCCCCAATCCCTCCATCATCAGGGTCTTTTCCAATGAGTCAGCTCTTCGCATGAGGTGGCCAAAATATTGGAGTTTCAGCTTCAGCATCAGTCCTTCCAATGAACACCCAGGACTGATCTCCTTTAGGATGGACTGGTTGGATACCCTTGCAGTCCAAGGGACTCTCAAGAGTCTTCTTCAATACCACAGTTCAAAAGCATCATTCTTCAGTGTTCAGCTTTCTTCACAGTCCAACTCTCGCATCCATACATGACCACTGGAAAAACCACAGCCTTGACTAGATGGACCTTTGTTGGCAAAGTAATGTCTCTGCTTTTGAATATGCTATCTAGAGCTTTATAGAAATTGTAAAATATTGTAATGACAGCATCTTGTCACTGCTGTGACCTAGAGGTCAGTGTAAAATTAACTCAGTTGTCTATCATTCTGCCCTCTCCCAACCCTCTGAAAGACCAAATAGTGCAACCTCTATGTGCTATCCTTTTGTTCTTTAACGGTTAAGTCGTGTCTGACTCTTTAGAGACCCCATGGACTATAGCCCACCAGGCTCCTCTGTCCATAGGATTCTCCAGGCAAGAATACTGGAATGGGTTGCCATTTCCTCCTCCAAGGGATCTTGCCAGCCCAGGGATGGAACCTGCGTCTCCTGCATTGGCAGGCGGATTCTTTACCATTGAATCATCAGGGAAGCTCCTGAGCTTGTCCTCTAGCCTATGACAGACAACAGAAGTGACTGAAACTATGCAGAAGCTGTGCCATGCTCCCATTGCAGACTCTGTCAAAATTAAAGACCTCTGCATTTCCAACAACTTCAGACAGACACTGGCAGCTGACTCAGCTTGCTTTTCAGATTTTTTTCCCTTTAAACTTGAGAAATGCCTTTAACGTTTTCCTCCTGATGATAATGCATTGTAGATAAGATCTTCTAAGCCAAACAGCTGCTTTTTGAGGTCCTGAAAGCCTGTTGAAGGTATTCATTTTCTTTCTCAACACATGGTATATCCCTGCACTTGCTCAAGCCAGTAGGTCTTGTCAATAAATCTGCCAAAGGCCAGGCCAGTCTGCACAAAGCATGCTTTACATTTTCTCCAGCAGGATGAAAGGCAACCTCTTAGAGCTTGGTACAGTGGACATTATCTAGCTCAAGAATAAAAGTGTACATCTCTCAGTTTTCCTTCTTGCCTGCCTACTGCAGTGGTCAGGAGATTATTTATTGTTCATCCATTTGTTGTTGTTGTTCAGACGCTCAGTTGTGTCTGACTCTTTGCAACCCCATGGACTACAGCATACCAGGCTTCCCTGTCCTCCACCATCTCCCAGAGCTTGCTCAAACTCATGTCCATTGAGCCAATGATGCCATCCAACAATTTCATCCTCTGTTGTCCCCTTCTGCTTCTGCCTTCAATCTTTCCCAGCATCAGGGTCTTTTCTAATGAGTCAGCTCTCTGCATCAGGTGGCCAAAGTATTGGAGCTTCAGCATCCAAGATTCTAATGAATCTTCAGGATTGATTTCCTTTAGGATTGATTAGCTTGACCTCCTTGCAGTCCAAAGGACTCTCAAGAGTCTTCTCTAACACAACAGCTCAAAAGCATCAATTCTTTGGCACTCAGCCTTCTTTATGGTCCAACTCTCACATCCATACATGGCTACTGGAAAAACCATAGCTCCTTCATTAGCTAGTTTGTAAATACCCACATGTGAGGCCAAGGAAGGAGAGTCCCAGCTGTGCTCTGTGATCTCAGAACCACTGACTAGAGGCAGGCAGGAGAGAGAAGTGCATGCCGGGAAGCCCACTTTCCTGTCCCACAATGATGCTTGGGTGCTATTCGTTCAGGAATAATTGAAAGGGAGGTTTGTACATACAGTTACCAGACAGGGGATCAGAGAGCCTCAATTTCTCCTGGCATAATTATGGGTCTTCCGGGGGATTAGAAAGCTCTGCAGTTATGCAGATGACTTGCAAAGGCAACATGAGATATTTTACTACTCAAACCAAAGTGAGCCATCTCAATAATCCAGCAGCTAGCTGACAGTGCCAATCACTATTGTAAAATCAGGAGCTTTTGTGTTGGTGAATTGCTTGTGAAGCCCAAAGAGCTGGGTAACCTATTTTAAGGAGATTTTTATATTTCTGACAGGGGTGATTAAAAAACAGGCTCTACTGCTCATATCAGCAGATAGGCGGCTGACATCATATTTTCCCCAGATTGCCAAGTGGGATACAGTTCTGTTTGCAGTGTTGGTGGATGCTGGAAAAGTCATTTTGATTTGCCATTTGGTAAAGTGGGCATTCTGAATATGAAGGAGTTAATCAGTTCACAGAGGGCTGTCATTAATCCATAACTTACAGGCCCTTTTGGAAATGTCTCTTGCCACTAATGTCATTGCAGGCAAGGTCACAGTCCCCTCAGAATCCTTCATCCCGAAATGGTCCCTTCCAGTCCTGCCAGGGGCAAACTCAGCTTGCACTGTTGGTTTGTATATCATCTGTATAAACTCCAGTTTTCCTAAATTTATAGTTAGGAGCATTGTTAGTTTAGGAGCTTTTTTAATTAGATGAGATAATTCACAAAACTGGTAAGAAATCTTTCAACCTTAGTTAAAATGGAAACAGCTATATCTTCAGTGAAAATTGTCTGTAAAATTCTACCACCTTTGTTTATTTTTCTTGACAGTAAGGAGAGGAAATACCAGAGCTGAAAGTCTGTCCCTTAGTAACTGGCAAAAAGCTGTGTTCTGGTCTCCCTAACTTTTCTCTGGGTATATTTAATCAGTGTTTGCTGTCAAAGAAGAGAAATGTCTAGCTTCAGCAAAGACGCTTTGTCCATCACGATAAACACAGCTAAGGTGACGGTAGGCTCTGTGTGAAGAAGTGAGGAGAATGCTTTTTTTATGACTGGAATGCAAAAAGACAGATTTACTAGGGACTCTGCTGTGCTTTTCTCCCTAAACTTCCTGATTCAGCGGGTGATGCAGTCTCAGGTACGTTATGTGCTGTTATACAAGTGAAACCAGCAGATTTAATGACTCTGTGCTTCTGGCTCATAATTCTTTGGTAACAGCAAGAATCTCAAACCTGCAGCACTCCTTTGTCTTGCCCAGGGCATAGACATTTCTCTTTGTAAGGTGGGGTTTTGTTTTGTTTTGTTCTGTCTTTTTGCCTTAGTCTCCAAAAAGACTATAGTGAGGAAAAGAAATAACCAAGTGTTGAAATATGAACGAGTCAGAGAAAAGTATTAACCAGACTCTTGCCTTATTCAGTTCAGTTCAGTCGCTCAGTCGTGCCCAACTCTTGGCGACCCAGCACGCCAGGCCTCCCTGTTCATCACCAACTCCTGGATTTCACTCAGACTCACATCCATCGAGTCTGTGATGCCATCCAGCCATCTCATCCTGGGTCATCCCCTTCTCCTCCTGCCCCCAATCTCTCCCAGCATCAGAGTCTTTTCCAGTGAGTCAACTCCTTGCATGAGGTGTCCAAAGTACTGGAGCTTCAGTTTTAGCATCATTCCTTCCAAAGAAATCCCAGGGCTGATCTCCTTCAGAATGGACTGGTTGGATCTCCTTGCAGTCCAAGGGACTCTCAAGAGTCTTCTCCAATACCATGGTTCAAAAGCATCAATTCTTCGGCGCTCAGCCTTCTTCACAGTCCAACTCTCACATCCATACATGACCACAGGAAAAACTATAGCCTTGACTAGACGGACCTTAGTCAGCAAAGTAATGTCTCTGCTTTTTTTTTTTTTTAATTTTTATTTTTACTTTACTTTACTTTACAATACTGTATTGGTTTGGCATACATTGACATGAATCCACTGCGGGTATACATGCGTTCCCAAACATGAACCCCCCTCCCACCTCCCTCCCCATAACATCTCTCTGGGTCATCCCCGTGCACCAGCCCCAAGCATTCTGTAACCTGCATCGGACATAGACTGGTGATTCGATTCTTACATTATAGTATACATGTTTCAATGCCATTCTCCCAAATCATCCCACCCTCTCCCTCTCCCTCAGAGTCCAAAAGTCCGCTCTACACATCTGTGTCTCTTTTGCTGTCTCACATACAGGGTCATCATTGCCATCTGTCTAAATTACATATATATGTGTTAGTATGCTATATTGGTGTTTTTCTTTCTGGCTTACTTCACTCTGTATAATCGGCTCCAGTTTCATCCACCTCATCAGACCTGATTCAAATGTGTTCCTTTTATGGCTGAGTAATACTATCCTATTAGACGTTCCCTAATCCGGTCCCATCACTTCACGGGGAATAGACGGGGAAACAGTGGAAACAGTGGCAGACTTTATTGTTTTGGGCTCCAAAATCACTGCAGATGGTGACTGCAACCATGAAATGAAAAGACGCTTACTCCTTGGAAGAAAAGTTATGAGCAACCTAGATACCATATTCAAAAGCAGAGATATTACTTTGCCGACTAAGGTCTGTCTAGTCAAGGCTATGGTTTTTCCTGTGGTCATGTATGGATGTGAGAGTTGAGATGTGAAGAAGGCTGAGCACCGAAGAATTGATGCTTTTGAACCGTGGTGTTGGAGAAGACTCTTGAGAGTCCCTTGGACTGCAAGGAGATCCAACCAGTCCATCCTAAAGGAGATCAGTCCTGGGATTTCTTTGGAGGGAATGATGCTAAAGCTGAAACTCCAGTACTTTGGCCACCTCATGCAAAGAGTTGACTCATTGGAAAAGACTCTGATGCTGGGAGGGATCGTGGGCAAGAGGAGAAGGGGACGACAGAGGATGAGATGGCTGGATGGCATCACAGACTCGATGGATGCAAGTCTGGGTGAACTCTGGGAGTTGGTGATGGACAGGGAGGCCTGGCGTGCTGCGATTCATGGGGTCGCAAAGAGTCGGACACGACTGAGCGACTGAACTGAACTGAACTGAAGAGGCTTAATGTGGGAACAAGCTCGAGTGGGCATCAGTCCCACTGTTCTGAGGGCAGCCTGCTGAGCGTGTGCAGGGGCTGTATCCCCGTCATGGTCCCTGCCACCTGTGTTGGTTGGTTTAGGGATTGGCTTAGGCCACAGGCACAGTAAAGGACTGGGTGGGATCCTGGCCTGGGTCTTCAAAGTACATTAAATGGTTTTTGCTTTCTGAGTTCTCAGTTGCCCAGTGCCCCCACCAGCCACCCCCGGCTTTATTGAGGTGAAATTGACAAAATTGTGTTAAGGTATATAACATGGTGATTTGATATGCATATACATACATATTGTGAAATGATTACCACAATTAAGTTAATTAACACCTCCATCACCTTACATAGTGACCATTTCTAATGGTGAAAACACTTATTAAAATTTGCTTTCTTAGCTAATGTCAAGTATGCAACACAGTATTATTAACAACAACAAGTCAACGTGCTGACCATTAGACCCCAGAGCTTATTCATCATATAACTGAAAGTTTGTGTCCTTTGACCAGAACCTCCACCCCCAGCCCCTAGCAACCACCATTATACTCTCTAGTTTATGATTTTGACTTTTAAATTCCACTTTTAAATGATAGTAATACACTAGTTGTGTTTCTTTCTTTGGCTTATTTCACTTAGCATACTGCCTTCCAGGCTCATCTATCTTGTCACAAATGACAGGATTTTCTTCTTCTTTTTTTTAATGTCTGAATAATATTCCTTACATATGAATCCCAAATATATGTACTACATTTGAAAAGAATTCATTCATTGGTTGATGGACTTAGATTGGTTTCATATCTTAGCTATCAGGAATAATGCTGCATTGAACATAGGGGTACAGATATCTCTTAGAAATACTGATTTCATTTCCTTTGAATATATACCCAGAGGTAAGATTGCTGGATCATATGGGAGCTCCATACTGTTTTCCATAGGAGCTGCAGCTTCACTATCCCACCAACAGTGGACAGGGTTCCTTTTTCTCTACATTCTCCCCAACAAAGGTCATCTCTTATGTTTTTGATTGCTAACCATTCTAACAGGTGTGAGGTGATATCTCATTGTGATTTTGATTTGCCTTTCCCTGAGGACTAGTGACATCTGTGTTCAGTCACTCAGTCTTGTCCAACTGTTTGTGACCCCCATGGACTATAGCCCACCAGGCTCCTCTGTCCATGGGATTTTCCAGACAAGCATACTGGAGTGGGTTGCCATTTCCTACTCCAAGGGGTTTTCTTGACCCAGGGATCAAACCCACGTCTCTTGCATCTCCTGCATTGGCAGCCAGATTCTTTACCACTAGTGCCACCTGGGAAGCCCCTAGTGGTTTAGTACCTTTTGTGTACAACAGAGGATGAGGTGATTGGATGGCATCGCTGACTCAATGGACATGAGTTTGAGCAAACTCCAGAAAATGTTGAAGGATGGGGAGGCCTGGCGTGCTGCAGTCCATGGGGTCACAAAGAGTCGGACACGACTGAGCAACTGAACAACAACAAATGTACCTGTTGGCTATCTGTATGTTTTCTTTGGAAAGTATCTCTTCAGGTCATTTGTCCATTTAAAATTGGATTATTTGGGGGTTTTTTGCTGCTGAGTTGTTTGAGTTCCTTATATATTTTGGATCTTAATCCCTTATCAGATATTGGTTTACAAATATTTTCTCCTGTTCAGTAGGTTGCCTTTTCACTTTGTTGATTATCTCCTTTTGCTGTGGAGCCTTTTCAGTTCCTAAAGTATTAATAGTTATAATTCCCCCTCAAGTGGCCTCACTTGCCTGTGACCTTGGGCCAGGCCCTGCATCTCTCTGTCCTGTCTTCCTCATCTGTTTGTGGCTAGGATTGGACTGAATCAATGGCTTTTCAGTTGTTTTAAGCCATGGAACTCCTTACCCATATGAAGTTTTGTGAAATATCCAAATAAAAGCAATTTTATAAAATCAGACCTATTCTCAGTTAAGTGTAGGTGAGGGATGCAGAGTACCTCCCACCCTATTCAAATCCCTTCATCTGTTGGAGCTACAACAGCTTGTAATCAGTTCAGCCTGATAACAGCCTGGCTGAATGCGGGAAGTCAAACGAAAGCCTAAAAATGCAGGTAATTTTACCTTTGTCAATCCTAAATGCTTGAGACAGCATATTTTATAAGCTTTATGTCAACCAACCTAAAATGACTTAATCCATCATAAATTTCTAAGCACCAGTCATCCTTCTTTTATATGCCCTGTTCTTGTAACCGGAGTATTTTTAGCTTTGCTGTTGTTAGTGATGTGCAAATGAACTGGATGATGAATTCTGTAAAGCATGTCCACCTCAACATTTTAGAACTATGCCAGGTCATTCCTCCCCCTGCCCCCTTTCCTCCTGAATTCCAGAAACTCGGACTGTTTGCCTCCCTACCATCCATTCTTCTAACCCCCCTGCTGCTGGAATACCATGTCCCCTTTCTTAACCTCTATATTGTCTCCTTCCAAAAAAAATAGCCTCTTTGCTATAAAGACAAAAACTCAACTCCTGATTTCAACTTTCTGCAAATTCCATGATTATTTAGTTTTCCTATCAAGCTGTATTTCCTACTTCCTTCTTATATATATCTCCTTTCAGTAAGTTGTTCACTCCTAATTCTCTGCCTCCAAGCCCGTGGTCATGTTCTTTGCCTGTTTCTCTCTTTTTCTTTCTCCATGAAGACCCCATATCCTTTCTGTTGCCTACCAATACCCTTTACAGCTCCCCTTTCACATCCTTCCACGCTCCTTCCTCTTCTCCAGTGGTACTTAGCAAAGAAGCAGCTTGATGTGGCACCAAGATTACAGAACAGAGAGGCAATGCTAATACTACTGTCCTGGAACTCTGACACTTATTTGCGAGGTGCCCTTGGCTACCCTGGGCCTCACAGTTTCCTCATCTATAAAATGACGTCTATTATCACTTACTGTACCCTAAAGCACTTTTTATAATTATTAATCATCTCTGCCCTGTTCTCACTGTAGTCATTTCATGTGTGATATCTAGTCCCAATAGTTCTTTAGGTCAAAGACTTTTCTTAAATATAAAGTATAATTCCATTTCAACCCTGTAGTGGTCATCACAGTGCTGACCCCACAGCAGGTACTTCATATGGATTTAATAGAATTTTGATCTCTGCATTTTCCCAAGAACCTACTATTTTGGATGTGCTGGCAATCGTGGTCATTTAACTATCAGACGGTTATTTGAATTTCTGGCATCTTCCCAAAGCAAGATTGAAATTCTAAAGATTTAAAAATGGATGTGGGAGACCTTAGAAGCAGGGTTGAATAAGTTTGGGTGAGATAGTTTCTTGAAAATGAACTCAATGTAGAACTCAGTTCTTGGACCAGTTGTAATGAGTCTGACAGTCATCACTACAGCTTGTAAAAATTCTGTATATGTTATTATAGTTCCCTGTGCTGTACAGTAGGTCCTTGTTAGTTTTCCATCCTATATATGTGTTGCACTGTCATTTTAGTCGTGTCTGACTCTCTGTGACCCCATGGACTGTAGCCCGCCAGGTTCCTCTGTCCATGGAATTCTCCAAGCAAGAATACTGGAGTGGGTTGCCATTTCCTGCTCCAGGGGATCTTCCCAACCCAGGATTGAACCCACATCTCATTATGTTTCCCGTATTGGTAGGCAGGTTCTTTATCATTCCCAGACTCCAAATTTATCCCTCTCCTATTAATTTGTCCATTGGTAACCATAAGTTTGTTTTTGATATCTGCAAGTCTGTTTCTATTTTTATAAGTAAGCTTGTATTATTTTTTTAGATTCCACATATAAATGATATATGAAAGTAAAACAAAACAACAAAAAAACTTCAAAAAACTCTGTGGATGCTCATAACGGACAGGGAGGAAGTGTCAGTAAGTGAGGTTGCCTCCCAGACTCTTAAGGACTACACCACATTTCACTGAGGATACTGCTTCAGTCTGAAACAGCAAAAGAGTGCTTTGGTGGCTTCAGCTGATGATACATTTTAGCAGTCCACATGAATTTGCATCCAACTTTTCCAAGTCAAAATAGGAAACAGGTTCTTATGCCCATTGTAAGAGTCAGGGTGCTCAGTAAGATGATGGCAAATACTTCCTGTAAGTGAAAATTATTTTATTTTGAATCATACAGAAATATACCATTTCTAAAAGGTATCTAAAGTTCCTTCAGGAAAATAAGCTAAACCTGTTGTGACAAACTCACCTTGGAGGACGAAGACATACTGGGTACCTCTTCCTACACTGGACATTTCATTTGCAGTGAGTAAACTGGTAATCAGTAAAACTTTATTTTTCCAAGCTTGTCATATCTAGTGTAATTTATACTTCTGGAAGAATTGAACTTTGTTGGAAGGGTGAAGTTTCTGAGCCGAGAATGAGGACATGAGGGCTCTGAAGTTTGCTGGAAAACAGAGTGCTAGACTGCCAAGTTCCTAGTCCAGGATGTGGACACAGAGCCTCAACATGCTCCCCGTCAGACCACAGGTCTCAGTGTGTCCACCTCCATTCATTTATTCTGCTGATACCTGTGGAAAGTCACCGCCAGCATGCTCCTTTTTCTCCTGGTAAGAAAAAAAAGTATTTTCTCTAGACATTTGTTCTGTTGAACCAAGCTAAACATATGTAGATTTGTTCCTTGCAGACTTGCTTATTTCTAGGAGCCTCCCCACAAGATTTTAGCATAAATAATACACTTCCCTACCTACTACAAGCTACAGGGATCACTAGAAATTATTTTATAAAAGTAAATGGAGCAGAGTTAGTAACACTGCACAATCCCATGTATCTAGAGCAACCTTCACCTATTTGCCATTTGTGCATAAACTGTCTTCATCTCTGTATTCAAACTTTAGGGCATGGACCCTGTCTTACTTAAATTTTTATTTCTAGCTCCTCATATAGTACATAGTGCATTCAAGAATGCATTCAAGAATGCCTATTAGAGAGAGTAGCATTGACATATATATACTACCGAGTATAAAATAGACGGCTAGTGGGAAGCTGCTGTATAGCACAGCGAGCCCATCTCAGTGCTCTGTGATGACCTAGAGGGGTAGGGTGAGAGGAATGGGGAGGGAGAGGCTCAAGAGGGAGGGGATATATGTATATATATGGATGATTGACCATGTTGTACAGGAGAAACTAACGCAACATTGCAAAGCAATTACACTCCAGTTTAAAAAATATAAAAAGAAATGAAAAAGAGGTTTATATATCTATATATCTGTTTACATATGTATGTGTGTGTGTATATATGTATCAGTTTTCCATTTAAAAAGTTTGTTAATACTTCCTCAGCTAAGAAAAACTCCAAAGATAAGTTTGGATGGATGGTGCCGAACATGACACTTCTATTCCAGTGCTCAGCATAATCACTCACACAGAGGAAAGCAAATCATGGACTACATGGTGTGGCAAGGCCATGGCTGCAGGGCATCGCCAAATTTTCTTTGGTCTGTTCTGCAGGGCCCAGTGAGCCCAGACCCAAAGGAATTCTAGTGACAGTGCTCTCTCAACTCTCCATCTTGAACTACCATTGCCAGAAGGTATAGGAAGTTAAGTAGAAGCCTAAGCAGGGCTGACAGTATTTTAATATACAACGCACATCGTAGGTCTCAGTAAGGCATTAAGTTCCTGCAGTTCTGGAATTTTCCTTGAAGGATTCCATAACCAAATTAAGCTTGTGAGAGTGTTGGTTATTGCTCCCACTGCTGTTTTTTTCCGTGCAAACTCCTGATTCTGTGTCTGTTTTATACTTTTCTCCTATATTTCAATTGCAGCTTTTAACTGTTTTAAGTTAATGGTGAAAACTCACTGGTATTTGCTATAAAATATGTACTAAGAGCTTGCCTTGTCTTTTCAACATTCTTTCTTTTTATTGAACTATAGTTGATTTATAATGTTATGTTAGTTTTCAGATGCATAACAAAGTAATTCAGTTATTTATATATATTCTTCTTCAGATTCTTTTTGACTATAGATTATTACAAGATATTGAGCATAGTTCCCTGTGCTGTACAGTAGATCCTTGTTGTTTATTTTATACACAGTTCAGTTCAGGCGCTCAGTCGTGTCCGACTCTGTGTGACCCCATGAATCACAGCATGCCAGGCCTCTCTGTCCATCACCGACTCCTGGAGTTCACTCAGACTCATGTCCATCGAGTCAGTGATGCCATCCAGCCATCTCATCCTCTGTCGTCCCCTTCTCCTCCTGCCCCCAATCCCTCCCAGCATCAGAGTCTTCTCCAATGAGTCAACTCTTTGCATGAGGTGGCCAAAGTACTGGAGTTTCAGCTTTGGCATCATTCCCTCCAAAGAAATCTCAGGGCTGATCTCCTTCAGAATGGACTGGTTGGATCTCCTTGCAGTCCAAGGGACTCTCAAGAGTCTTCTCCAACACCACGGTTCAAAAGCATCAATTCTTCGGCGCTCAGCCTTCTTCACAGTCCAACTCTCACATCCATACATGACCACAGGAAAAACCATAGCCTTGACTAGACGGACCTTAGTCGGCAAAGTAATGTCTCTGCTTTTGAATATACTACCTAGGTTGCTCATAACTTTTCTTCCAAGGAGTAAGCGTCTTTTAATTTCATGGCTGCAGTCACCATCTGCAGTGATTTTGGAGCCCAAAAAAATGAAGTCTGCCACTGTTTCCACTGTTTCCCCATCTATTTCCCATGAAGTGATAGTATCTGTTAATCTTAGATTCCCAGTTTATCCCACCAGCTTCTTTTTTCTTTAACAATCAAACTTTGTTTTCTAGGTCTGTGAGTCTCTTTTGTTTTGTAATTAAGTTCATTTGTATAATTTTTAAAGATTCTACATATAAATGATATAGTATTTATCTTTCTGAATTCACTTAGTACAGCAATCTCTAGGTCCATCCACATTGCTACAAATGGCATTAATTCATTCTTTTCATGGCCAAGTAGTATTCCCTTGTATATATGTGCTATGTCTTCTTTATCCATTCCTCTGTCAATGGACACTTAGGGTGCTTCCATGTCTTGGCTCTTTTAAATAGTGCTGCTGAGAACATTGGGGTGCATGTGTCTTTTTGAATTAGAGTTTTCATCTTTTCTGGATGTATGCCCAGGAGTGAGATTGCTGGATCATGTTGCTCTATTTTTATTTTTTTAAGGAAAACAGTGGCACTAGTGGTAAAGAACCCACCAGCCAGTGCAGGAGACATAAGAGATGCGGGTTCAACCCTTGGGTCAGGAAGATCCCCTGGAGAAGGGCATGGCAACCCACCCAGTATTCCTGCCTGGAGATTCCCATGGATGGATGAGCCTGGCAGGCTACAGTCCAGAAGGTTCCTAAGAGCTCATGCATCCTCATTTCAGTGTAGTATGTGATATGTATATCCCCTATGCAAGTGTTTCATTATTAGATCCATTGTCCCATCAAGTGCCCCTTAAAGGAAAAGGTGACTGTACTTTTTATAACTCTTTCTTCATTCCACAATATTCAGCAAACACTTGGGCCCCCTCTCTGTGTCAGCCCCATTGCTGGAGATGCAAGACTACTCCCACCTTCAGGGAGCTTAAATATTAGGAGAGAGAGGAAGAGATATTGCCTGTGGGCACACCTTCTTCTTCCCATTGAAGAATCTGAGGTCTGATGAATGGTTGCATGGGCTGCTGGGGCATTCAGGGCCGACAGGCAACATTTATCAGTGGACTGAGTAAAGACATATCAAGGAGAATAACTTCAAATTTGGGGCTTAAGACCCTAATATCACATTAACCTGGAAAAATAGCAGCAGTGATTGCCATCAGCTGACACACCACCCCCAGACAGAGTGATTGTTCTAGGCAGGAAGGTTGTTCTCTCCTGCTAGCAGAGTCAGGAAAGTATCCCTAATTAGAGTAGCTCCCTGAGCTGGTTCATAATTTGCTTAATCACACTCACTTCACTAAACTATGATTTTGGTTTTAGGGGAGAAAATGCAAGGTTTGGGGAAAGGGAAAGGAAGCAATTAGAATTCAGACTGATCCTCCTCCCTAGTCAGTTTGGGATTGGCAGAAAAGACAGCAAATGACATCAATGGCCAGGTGTAAATATAAGGAAGCTGATTTGGAAAATGGGTCCTTTGAGTCTTGTTTGGGTGAGAATCATTGAGATCACAAAAGGAAGCAGCTGGTAAGTTCCAGAAACCTTTTTTATGTCAGCCTAGAATATGAATAATACTCTAAATGGAGTGTAGTGCATATATTTAAATATTTATGTTCGAATGGGTGTCATTTTTTAGCCTGCTCTGCCATGGTCCCATGACTGGATACAATTGCTTTTAAATGATCATTTTGTAGATGCTTGAAAGACATTGTTTAGAAGATGAAAATCACAGCAAAGCAAACAAAGAAAATGCAGAAGAGACCATTAGAAACCAAATATATCCATCCTGGCCAACCCTATTTAAGAAGTTTTGAAGGCAGTTTAGTTGTAAGGATTAAGATGGAGGAGTTTGTAACTGGACCTGAATTTTAATTCTGTTTGTGATTTACTGGCTCTGTGGTTTTGAATAAGTTACTTTTCCTATCTTTAAATTTCAAACTCATCTGTAAAAAGGGGATAATAATAGTACCACTTCACAGAGGTGCTGTGAGAATTAAATGAATTAATGGTGTTCAGTGCCTGACACCCATAAGCCCTCAATAAATGTTAGCTTAAAAAAGGAAGTTGTTCCACATGAGGGCTCATGGAGGAAACCATTAGCAAAGCATTGGAAAGTCTGACCTCTGAGAGCAGCATCTGTGTTTTAGGGACTAAAGCTGTGGTGGTGAACAAAACCATGCCAGGCATGTGGTAGGTGCTCCATAAATACTGACTGAATAACTGAAAAAATGGGTTGTGTGCATCTACAGTGTATAAACTGGATTATTCTATGAAATTAACATGCATTTTAAAGGAGGAAAGTATAAGGCAAGAAATAACGGGTGAAAATTTTGAGTGTGGCAAAGGTATATATTTCAAACTTTTAGCCAGGAAAATGTTTATCCTGTGATTTCCCATTAGGGATGCAGGATCTGATTTCCTTTTCTTCTCTAAGATCAAATGATCTGGGGGAGCTGTTTGTAACATTCTGGATAGTGTCTTCCTGACTGTCCAGCCTCAGCTCCCATCCTCTCCAGCTTGCGTGATGCTACCATGAGCCACTGTTGGGGAGGGACAGGCACACATTGAAACTACTGATTAAGGATGTTCTTTTCTCCCGTTTGCTTCCACATCACAACCCTGGGGGCTCAGATGATAAAGAAGCCACCTGCAATGTGGAAGTCCTGGGTTCTGTCCCTAGGTTGGGGAGATCCCCTGAAGGTGGGCATGGCAATCTATTTCAGTGTTCTTGCCTGGAGAATCCCCATGGACAGAGGAGCCTGGCAGGCTACAGTCCATGGGGTCACAAAGAGTCGGACACGACTGAGCAACTAAGCACATGATACTTTAACCTCCCTCTGTGATGGAAGAGAAGCTTGGAGGGGCCAGATCCAGCTGCATGTCTGTCCTATTTGTGAGCTGGCCCAACCCGGTGTCTCTTCCAAACTCCCTGGGGAAGCAGTGGGCTGGTTGGTTCCGCCCCTGTCTGTGTGTGGTGTCTTCCTCTGCTCCCTATGTTCCAGGCCTCACACAGAAGGTGGGGAAAGGTGTTGATATTCTCTGCCTGACCCTTGCCTGAAGTCATTTCTAAGGCAAGACGTGATGAACAAATACTGTCTTTGGAAGAAGATGTACAGCTTTGCCAAGGAGAGAATGTAGGTCTGGGACCTCCTGGCTACAGGATCGTATAAATCACTCAACACTAGTAAAGTCGAAATTTTGAAAGTAAATAATTTCCATCTGTACCAGAGCTAATTAGCCTAAGGAAAATGGTGACAGAGATGTATTCTGTAACTTCTCAGGCAGCCCTGGAAGTCTGGCTCCAAAGACAGAGTTTTCAACATACTCATCTCTAAGATGTTACAGGTAGGCAGCTAATATTTACTGAGTTTGCACTGCCTTCAGACATGATTCTAAGTGATTGTGATGTTCACTCACTCCCTTGAGGTTGTATTTTTTATTTTCTCCTTTTACAGTATGGAAACTGAGGCACAAGGGGGTTAAGTGACTTCCCCAATGTTAGCACTAACTCTTAATACTTGATTCAACATGTGAGGAAACTGAAATGCTGAGAAACAGCCCACAAGCTAAATATTTAACTTGATACTCAGCTAAATAGGAATTTCCCCCCAACTATGTGCACAAGGAACCATTGCATCCTTTCCTGTGGGAGTGGGTTATAGGCCTCTCTTACTGCTGAAGCCTTCATGTGGAGATGGGGGGTTGCTGAATTCTGAGATTTCAGAACCTCAGTTGGAGTCCTGGGAGATAAGCCATTTCTCATAGTTCAAAGAGCCTAACAGAAATTGCTCATTTAGGGGCAATAAACAATGTGGGCTAATGAACATGAAAGTTTTGTGTGTGTGTGTGTGCTTGTCAAAATTCTGTATATCATATTAAGGTAATTATTTTTTGTGGAGCATGCTTTTCATGGCAGTTGTGCATTTTGTTTTACGTTAAAACCTGGTTTATTGCATATCTTCTACATTGTTGCTGTTCAGTCGCTCAGTCATGTCGGACTGTTTGTGACCCCATGGATTGCAGAACCCCAGGGTTCCCTGTCCTTCACTATGTTCTGGAGTTTGCTCAGATTCATGTCCATTGAGTCAGTGATACTCTCTAACCATCTCATCCTCTGCTGCCCTCTTCTCCTTTTGCCTTCAGTCTTTCCCAGCATCAGGGGCTTTTCCAATACAGTTTATTTAAATCCTTCTAAATGTGGAATCTGGGGTCTAGACTTCAGGAATGAAAAAGTTAGAACATATTGCCCTGCAGTGAGAGAGGGATGTGTTGCTAATAGTCAGCAATCACAGTGGATTCAAATGGATAGAGCACTCCTGTTCTGCTGGGAGGCAGTGCTTCCTGGCTGTTCTCTCCCTTTCCTGCATTTTTAATCCATTGTCATATTGCAGACAACTGTGACTGTGTTCTTATTAAGATCTCAGGGGCTTTCCCAATGGAATTTGCAAAATGTAATTAAGATGGTGAATTGTCTGGGACTCCCATCCCTACCACTAAATAATAGCATTTTTATTTGGCTCTGCAATGTTTTTGTATCATTTGCTCTTTGGATTTACAAAGTCCCTGGTCCATTTAGAGAGAACTGTTGATTTTTAAATATACAGTAGGTACTTATCCATAAACTACAGAGCCAGTCAAACCCTGTTTTAATTTAAATTTCGAGTAAGTTATGCATTCATATGGATCAAAATTCAAAACAATGAAATGAGATGTGCTTTGAGAAGTCTCCATCCCACTTCTGTCCTCTTATTAGGTGTATTATTTATCCCTGTCCCTCCACCTACATGTCATCACTTTTATTAGTTTCCTATAAACTGTTCCTGAGTATATTTATACATATAAGTATGAATACATATAGCAGTTTTTGTTCCCTCTCTAACACACAAAAATGACATGATATTCATATATTTATAACTATCTCTATTCATATATATATATATCTCCTAGAACTTTTTCACAGCAGAATATAGGGAGTATCTCCTTTTTTTTTCTTTTTTTAGCTGTGCCATGCAACTTGCAAGATCTTAGTTCCCCGACCAGGGATGGAACCTCTGCCCCGTGCAGTGGAAGTATAGAGCCTTAACTGCTAGACAGCCAGGGAAATCCCACTGTTTCAAATGGCTGCATCATATTCCATTTTAGGTGTGTATATATATATGTATACACTCCCCTACACACACACACATGCTCTTTTGATGGGCACTTAGGGTTTTGTCCAATCTTTTGCTATTATAAACAAGGCTCCAAAGACTATCATGGCAGTATATTATTTTGCATGAAAGCAGACCATCTGTAGAAAAAATTCCCAGAAGTGAGATTTTGGGTCAAGGGTAAATGCATTTGAAATTTTAATAATGTTTCCAAATTGCTCCTTGGAGTCACATTCCCTCCAGCAGTGTATGAAAATGACTGATTTCCTATGGTCTCCTCAAAAGAGTATTAGAAAACATTTTTATCAATCAGACAAGTCAAAATTTGGAATTTATAAAGTATAGTTTTAATTTATATTTTTTCCTATTTGAAAAGATGGTCAGCTTACATCATGTTGTTTAAAGGCCATTTTATTCATTTTTTCCACAAAATGTCTATTAATGTCCTTTACTAATTTTTCTGTTGGGTTGCTGATAATTTTCTTACAAATTTTCAATGTTAGTGAGATTATCCATTGTTTTGTCTGTGACATGAGTTGAAAATATTTCCCCTAGGTTATTTGCTTTTTTTAGATTTATGATTTTTTTTGTCATACAGAATTTATTTTTGCTTAATGTAATTGAATTTTCAAACTTTTTAATACATTCTAAATTTTTAATCATAGTCAGAATAGCCTTTCCCTACTCCAAGGAAGTCATTTATATTTTCTTGTATTTTTAAGATATTTTATTACAGATAATTTTAAGCATAGACAAATTAGAGAAAATAGTATAATAAACCCCAACTACCTGTCATCCAACTTCAACAATTCAGAATATTTTGCCAGTATTATTTCATCTTATTCTCCCACCCATTGTCAGAATATTTAAAGCAAACCCCAGACATTATATTTACTTTGTAAGTACATCAATATATATCAATAACATGTCAAACTTTTTAGGATATAGTTTCTATTTCATTGTTATACCAATGATCCCTTAAGATTATCCAGTACCAGTCTGCGTTCAAATTTTCTTTTCTGGAACATTTATGGCTTTGTTTTGTGTGTGTGCAGTATGATGTATGTACCCAGTTATCCCAACTCAGTTTCTTAAAGTTTATTCTTACCTTACTGGTTTTAGATGCCATTTTCCCCATATAACAGACTCTCACATGTATTTCAGTCTGTTTTCCAGACTTTCTATTCTGTTCCATTTGTCTACTCAAATGCTGCTACTGCACTGTTTTAATTACTGTGGCATTAGAGCATGTTTTATAGTCTTTCTGAACTAGTCATTCCCCAAATGAAATAGTAAGTAATCTACTCCAGTTCATGCTATGCAAAATGGCAGAAATATACAGTCCAGCCTCCTCAGATCAGGGATGGGTCTGGTGACTTACAAATCAACAAGGAGTGGGAGTACAATGTGTGAGCATAAATCTGGTCCCTAAGAAAAGTAACAATAATCACACTGTGGGAAAGTAAATAGTAATAACATAAAAGCTGGAAACCTGGGAAGGGTCCTCATCTGCAGCTAGGAGGAGGAAGCAGAACTGGCAAAGCAAAAAGGACATGGTTTTGGTGGTTGAAACATGCTTCTCCCTTGGGAGCAGATAATCCTGGTTCTCTTTGGCAAAGTCAGAAAGGGCGGTGGTAGAGGAAGTTGCAGTATTTGTCGTGTACCTGCCCTAGCAAACCCATCAGAGACATAAAGCGTGCTGAAGAGCCAAGAGGGCCTGGCCGGAGTGTGTAATGGAGACTGTGCGATCATTGTGCTCTGGGAAGTTCACAAACCTGAACAGGCAATAACGCTGAACTCCAAGGCTGCCTGTGTGCTGGCTTGTGCCTCTGAAGTAGCAGGAGTGAACCTTATTGTCCCTTTCTCAGGAAAAGGATGAAGATGTTTTATTCTGAACCCTCTTTCCAGAGGACAGTATTAATTCTACCTAACAAGATACTTTTACTGGAAAGTATCTGAGAGAGGACTTCTAATATGAGTTATTATGGGAAGAGACGGCTGAAGTATTTAGCAAGGGCACACTTTCTTCTTGTAGTTTAGTCGCTAAGTCATGTCTGACTCTTTTTGACCCTATAGACTCTAGCCCTTCAGGCTTTTCTGTCCATGGGATTTTCCACGCAAGAACGTTGGAGCAGGTTGCCACTTCATACTCCAGGGGACCTTCCCAACCCAGGGGTTGAACCTGCATCCCTTTTGTCGCCTTCACTGGCAGGGAGAGTCTTTACTACTCAGCCACGAGGAGGGTATACCATAATACCTTTTTTCCTTTTTGAAATGCATGTATCTGCTGGACTCTGCACCATCACAAAAGTCCAGAGAATGGTAAGGTGGTCACAGCACAAGGAAAAGACCTGGACCCAGAGTGAGTGGAAAGACTGCACCAGGATGACTGTGGAATGACTTCATCCCTGGCAGACACCCTCAATAACCTTTGACAGAGCCGGTAACCTCTTCATCCCCAACTTCCTCCTTATAAACTGCAGGAGAGCATACCCACTTACCTCACAGGGAGGTGGGGAACCTTAATTAGGTTCTGATGGGAAAGTTCTTTACTGATGAGTCATGATCTAGTGACTGTGATAATTTGAGGCTGCACAGCCATGAGTTGCCCGCTGCCCAGACGCAGATGCCAAAGGGTAAATGGAAATCGGTCATCATCAGAGTCAGGGGAGTGGACTTTTCAAACTGAATGAATGGGTGAAGTCATCCTTGTTTGGGCATATTCAACAATTCCTTACTGAGTGTCTACCCTGTGTGAATGGTAGCAAGCAACTGTGGTGGGGGCAGGAGGAGGTTCGCGAGGAGTGGCAGGCCTGAGGTGCGTGCATGGAGCTGGCTGCTGGAGTGGCTGTTGGCCTCCTTGGAAGACAGTAGCTCAGATTTGTGACTCTTTGGACAAGAAGTCACTTTTGCCGTCAGTGGTGAGAGCTGGGTGTTGGTTATAGTCGGCTTCGCATTCCAGCATGGTTTAAACAATAAGAGTCACTGGGGCTCCCCCAGCCCCCCTCACTTTCCAGATGCCACTCTTACCAAATCCCTAACCTAGCTTTCTCTCTTAGGTGTTCCAGGGAAAAGAATCTTTGTGTTCATTAACAAAAGGGGAAAAGAAAAGGGATCCCTCTTTTGGCCTCTTTGACTTCTGTATTTGCATGAAGCTGTTTTACAAAGTACTTTCAAGGTGTGCTTTATTTTAAGCACAAGGTAAAAGGGACTCTTTTAGGCATTATCATAGAACACTGTCTCTGCCAATAAGGAGTTTTATGGTCTGGAAATTGGTACAGAATATGGATGAGATCTCAATGTACATTTCAAGCTGAACCTTTTTTTTTTTTCAGGTGTCCTTGGGTGAGAGTAGCAGGAAGTAGAAGAGGAGGCGAAGAGAAAAATAAGAAGGTGAGTACGAGTAGATTTGGAAGGTGAAGTAAGTGGCTTCTCTGGGCAAATGAGGCTGCTAAGACCATTATCCCAATAGGAAGTTTTTGGACTGTGGAGGTGAGAGGTAACCAGAGAAAAATCAGAGGAAGTTCAGGAGAAAGTCCTTCATTTAGGTGACAAGCCCATTGTCACATAAAAATAGTGTTGTTTATTGAAACACAACATTGTAAGGAAGGAGAATAGGGCAAATCATAATTGTGTTAATGTGGAATTCTGGTTTTCAGTGAATTTATTTTAATTTTAAAAATACAGAGTTTTTAAAGATTACTTTGCATTTATAGTTATTAGAAAATGTTGGCTATATTGCCTTGTACAACACAGCCTTGAGCCTATTTTTTTAATTATTTTTTTAGTTTACAATATTTTAAACCCCATAGTTTGTACCTCCCACTTCTCACACCGCCCCGCCCCCGCCTCACCTCCCTGCTGCCCTTCTCACCTGACTCCACTTGTAACCATTAATTTGTCTCTACATCTGTGAGTCTGCTTCTTTTTGTTATATGCACTAGTTTGTTATATTTTTCAGAGTCCACATATAACTGATAACATGTATTGTATCTTTCTGGCGTATTTCATTTAGCTTATGCCTTCCAAGTCCATCCATGTTGCTACAAATGGCAAAATTTTATTTTCTTTTTATGGCTGAGTATGGCTTGCCTGGAAAATCCCATGGACAGAGGAGCCTGGTGGGCTGCAGTCCATGGGGTCGCTAAGAGTTGGACATGATTGAGCGACTTCACTTTCACTTTTCACTTTCATGCATTGGAGAAGGAAATGGCAACCCACTCCAGTGTTCTTGCCTGGAGAATCCCAGGGATGGGGGAGCCTGGTGGGCTGCCGTCTGTGGGGTCGCACAGAGTTGGACATGACTGAAGCGACTTAGCAGTAGCAGTATTCCATTGTATGTATGTACCACTTCTTTATCTGTTCATCTGTTGATGGACACGCAGGTTGCTTTCCTGACTCGGCAGCTGTAAATAATGCTGCTGTGAACATTGAGGTGCATGCATCTTATTCAACTAGTGACTTTTAAATTTTTTTCAGTAATACCTGGGAGTAGAATTGCTGGGTCATATAGTAGTTCTATTTTTAGTTTTTTGAGAAACCTCTATACTGTTTTCCACAGTGGATGCGCCAATTTACACTCCCACCAACAATGTATGAGGGTTCCCTTTTCTCCACATCCTCACCAACATTTGTTATTTGTATTATTTTTGTTGATAGTCATTTTGACAGGTGTGAGGTGACATCTCATTGTGCTTTTGATTTGTATTTCTCTTATATTAGCAATGTGGAGCTTCTTTACATGTTCCTATTGGCCATCTGCATGTCCTCTTTGGAAAAATGGCTATCAAGTTCTTCTGCTCATGTTTTAATTGGGTTGTTTATTTTTTTTTTATAGTGTCCTTTGAGCTGTTTACACATGTCGGTTATTAATCCCTTATCAGTCATGTCATTTGCAAATATTTCCTTCCTTTCAGTAGGTTGTCTTTTTGTTTTTCAGTTGTTTCTTTTGCTGCACAAAATCTTTTCAGTTTAATTAGGTTCCATTTGTTTATTTTTGCTTTTATCACCTTTAATTTAGGAGACAGACCCAAAAAATATCGCTGTGATTTATATGAAAGTGTGTTCTGTCTATGTTTTCTTCTAAGAGTTTTAGGGTTTTGGTCTTACTTTTAGGTCTTTAATTCAGTTTATGTTTGTCTGTGGTGTGATAGAATGTTCTAATTTCATCCTTTTACATGTAGCTGTCCAGTTTTCACCTACTGAAGAAATTGTCTTTTCCCCATTGTATATTTTTGCCATCTTTATCAAAGTTCAAGTTGATTACTATTGACTATAAGTATGGGGGTTTATTTCTGGACTTCCTGTCCTCTTCCACTGATCTATGTGTTTTTGTGCTAGTGCCACACTGTTTTGATTACTGTTGTTCAGTCGCTCAGTCGTGTCCAGCTCTTTGCAACCCCATGGACTGCAGCATGCCAGGCTTCCCTGTCCTTCACAATCTCCGGGAGTTTGCTGAAACTCATGTCCATTGAGTTGGTGATGCCATCCAACCATCTCATCCTGTGTCATCTCCTCCTCCTCCTGGCTTCAACTTTCCCAGCATCAGGGTCTTTTCCAATGAATCGACTCTTTACATCAGGTGGGCAGGATATTGGAGCTTCAGCTTCAGCATCAATCCTTCCTTTGAATATTCAGGGTTGATTTCCTTTAGGAGTGACTGGTTTGATCTCCTAGCAGTCCAAGGAACTCTCAAGAGTCTTCTCCAACACCACAGTTTGAAAGCATCAGTTCTTCGGCGCTCAGTCTTCTTTATGGTTCAACTCTCACATCCATACATGACTACTGGAAAAACCATAGCTTGGACTATATGGACCTTTGTTGGCAGAGTATTGTCTCTGCTTTTTAGTACACTGTCTAGGTTTGTCATAGCTTTTCTTCCAAGGAGCAAGGGTCTTTTAATTTCATCACTGCAGTCACCATCTGCAGTGATTTTGGAGCCCAAGAAATTTAAGTTGGTCACTGTTTCCATTGTTTCCCCATCTATTTGCCATGAAGTGATGGGACTGGATGCCATGAGCTTGGTTTTTTGACTGTTGAATTTTAAGCCAGCTTTTTCACTCTCCTCTTTCACTTTCATCAAGAAGCTCTTTAGTTCTTCACTTTCTGCCATAAGGGTGGTGTCATCTGCATATCTGAAGTTATTGATATTTCTCCTGGCAAACTTGATTCCAGCTTGTGATTATTGTAGCTTTGTAATATAGTCTGAAGTTAAGGCATGTGATTCCTCCAGCTCTGTTCTTCTTTCTCAAGATTGTTTTTACTATTTGGGATCTTTTGTGCTGCCAGCAGCAGTATTCATGTGTGGAATGTTCCCCATTATGGCTGTGACTAGTGTCTATATCCCCTCGGTGAGCTGCAGCCACCTCCCATCTTTCTGGGTGACTCTCTTGAGACAAGCAGGGAGATCTGGCGTGGGTTCCTATCAAATTACTTCTTTTGTCTTAGGTCCTGGTTGTATGTGAAATTCTGTGTAGCCCTTTTAAGAGTGAAGTTTCTATTTCCCCCAATACTGTGAAGCTCCTGAAATTAAGCCCTACTAGCCTTCAAAGTCAAATGCCCTAGGGCAGAGGTCCCCAGCCTCTGGGCCACAGACTGGTACCTCCTGTCAGATCAGCAGCAGCATTAGACTGGAAATAAAGTGCACAGTAAATGTTATCACTTGCACTTGAATCATCCCAAAACTTTCCCCCTCTCCCGCCGGCTCACAGAAAAATTGTCTTCCAGGAAACCAGTCTCTGGTGCCAAAAAGTCTGGGGACTTCTGCTGTAGCGGATGATCTTCCTGAGGCAGGACCATGCAGGCTGGGGAACTGGACATGGGGTCCGGAATTCTTATGCCTTTTGGCAGAACCTGTACAATATCATTCTCCAGTCTGGGGGTCAACCACTCAGGGGTATGGGATTTGATTGTTTCTTGAGTCTGCCTTTCCTAGTTGTCTTGTTGTGGTTCCTTCTTTATGTCTTTAGTTGGAGAACTTTTTTGGTGGGTTCTAGTCATTTTTTATAGATGATTGTTTTGAAGATGTTGTTTTGCTGTGCTCATGAGAGGAGGTGACCTCAGGGTCTTCCTACTCCCCCATCTTTTCCCCTTCCTCAGTGACATGTTTGTGTTTAAATAAAGTTACATTTCTGTGTTAGGTTCTATGATGTAGTAGAGTACAGCTTTGAATACACTAAAGCTTCCAGGGGCTGCAGTGCTGTGTTCATCAAAATGTGTTCATTTTTCTCAGCTCTTTTATTTAATAAGGTTCAGGAATTTCACCTCCCTCTCTTTCTCCTTATTTCATGATGTTCTTTAGTGATTTTAGGAGCAGGAAAAAAGATGCGTTTTGGTGGACTTATGATATTTGCATGGATTATAAAATATTTTTCAGCTAGATTTTTCTTGTTAATATTCTCATTTTCTTTCTAAAGCCTTCATTCTCCCCTTGATTAGTTTGTGGCATATCCAGTTGTAACAGTTGCTATTATACTCTCCCGGTAAAGAGGTATTGTTTAGTCACTGCAGCTATTCCTGACACTTTGGTTCAGTGTGACTCACTTCCTAGTGTTTTGAGACTAGATTCACAGCTTCATGAGGGTCCTGGAAGGAACCAGATGGCATATTCAGACTGGTGTTATTTGAGAGAATGAATAAGGGGCTATTTACAGTGGTTTGGGCTGGGTTTAGGGATATCAACAAAGGATAGTCCCAGCCTTCAGAGATGGCAACAGAGAGAAGCCATTTCTCTCCTACAGGCCTGAAGCTGTGAGTTGCTCAGTCATGTCTGACTCTTTGCCACCGCATGGACTGTGGCCCACTAGGCTCCTCTGAGCATGGAATTCTCCATGCAAGAATACTGGAGTGGGTAGCCTTTCCCTTCTCCAGAGGATCTTCTCGACCCAGTGATTGAACCTGGGTTCCCCTGCATTGCAGGCAGATTCTTTACCATCTGAGGCTCGGATAAGAAAAAATGGTTACTGGAACCCAGGAGAAGGTAGCTATGAAGTCAGGGACCTGACAGGAGCTGAGAGACATGACGACAGCCTGGCAGGGGAGTAAATACCTCAGTCTCACTCTCTGCCCACTCCCCAGTGTGCCAGTTCCTGCCACTGGCCAAATCAAACTGAGAGCCCGTAGGAAAGGGAACTGTGCGCCCGGTCATCATAGCTTGGCTTCGCAGGGCACAGATCAGAGTGGACAAGGCTGGATGGTGGGGCTGGAGGAGCAAGAGATGAAAGCCCAGCAGGGCTCAGTCCCTTTCACCCTTTTAGGATAGCTTGGGAAGGTCATGTGGTCAGAGCATATTTAAGGCCCAACCTAGTATGTGTTGAACCACATGTGAATACACTAGGCCAGCGATGGGCAGAGCTTTAGTTGTTGAAAACAGAGCTCTCACAATCTTCATGTGTTCACCTAAAATCTAAATGAGCAGTCCACATGGAAATGGAAATTCTGTTGGTGGAAAAGATGAAAAAGCTTTTTTTTTTATTTTTTAAAGGTAATGCCTGTGTGTGTGAGGCATTTAGAGATCTTTAGCTCATCTCTAAGCAAGAGTTGGAGCTGCAGTTCCCACTCCGGTGCTTGATAAGGAAGGGCAACCTTGTATCGCCAAACAAACCCCAAGCATTTTCCAGGGTGGAGACTATTACATGGAGCAGAGTAGACACAGAAAGTTTTCATGAGGGAGAAATATTGGAGCTTAGCCTTTAAACAAGAGTGAGAAACACAAAGTATTTCTTTAAAAAAGAGTGAGAAATACAAGCACAGAGTCTACTGCTCTTTTTTTCTTTTTTTGAATTTTTTAAAAAATTAAAAAAATTTTAATTGCAGTATCATTGCTTTTCAATGTTGTGTTTCTGCTATACAGCAATATGAATCTGCCATATGTATGCTTATATCCCCTCCCTCTTGAATTCCCCTCCTACCCACTCACCATCCCACCCCTCTAGGTCATCAAGGAGCACTGAGCTGAGCTTCCTGCTAATTATCTATTTTACACACGATAGTTTATATATGTCAGTGCTACTCTCTCAACTTGTCCCACCCTCTCCTTCCCACACCACAGTGACCACAAGTCTGGTCTCTACATCTCCATTCCCATCCTACAGATAGGTTCATCAATACCATTTTTCTAGATTTCATATGTATGCATTAATATCCAATATTTGTTTTTCTCTTTCTGACTTATTTTACTTTGTATAACAGACTCTAGGGAGCCTGTTGCTTTTTAAAGCACACTTTATGAGAACTGTTTTTATTTATGAGCATAGAGAAAGATGTATGGATGTGAGAGTTGGACTATAAAGAAAGCTGAGCGCTGAGGAATTGATGCTTTTGAACTGTGGTGTTGGAGAAGACTCTTTTTTTTTTTTTTTTTACTTTATTTTACTTTACAATACTGTATTGGTTTTGCCATACCTTGACATGAATCCACCATGGGTGTATACAAGCTCCCGATCCTGAATCCCCCTCCCACCTCCCACCCCATATCATCTCTCTGGATCATCCCCATGCACCAGCCCCAAGCATCCTGTATCCTGTATCAAACATAGACTGGCACTTCATTTCTTACATGATAGTATACATGTTTCAATGCCATTCTCCCAAATCATCCCACCCTCTCCCTCTCCCTCAGAGTCCAAAAGTCTGCTATACACATCTGTGTCTCTCTTGCTGTCTCGCATACAGGGTTATCATTACCATCTTTCTAAATTCCGTGTATATGTGTCAGTATACTGTATTGGTGTTTTTCTTTCTGGCTTAATTCACTCTGTATAATCGGCTCCAATTTCATCCATCTCATTTAGAACTGATTCAAATGTATTCTTGAGAGTCCCTTAGACTGCAAGGAGATCCAACCAGGGTGTTCCTTGGAAGGACTGATGTTGAAGCTGAAACTCCAATACTTTGGCCACCTGATGCGAAGAGCTGACTCATTTGAAAAGACCCTGATGCTGGGAAAGATTGAGGGTGGGAGGAGAAGGGGACGAGGATGAGATGGTTGGATGGCATCATTAACTTGATGGACATGGGTTTAGGTGGACTCTGGGAGTTGGTGATGGACAGGGAGGCCTGGCGTGCTGCGGTTCATGGGGTCGCAAACAGTCGGAGACGACTGAGCAACTGAACTTAATAGACAAACGATATAGATTTATCAGAAAGGAGATAAATGAAAATACTCCACTGAGGCCTAAATATTGTGCTCACATATATTCTAGAGTCATTTTCTTAAAACTCATCTTCAGAGGAGTTTTACATTCTTCTCTCTTATATACTTAGATAATCACAGCATTTGAGAACTGAAAATAGGTGTATTGAATTTGTCTTAAATCTGGCCCAGATATGGTATAATCTTAATCATATTGGCTGGTATGTAATCCATTGAGGAACCATAAGTCTCTCATTTTAGATTTTTTTTTTGCATCATAATGTTGTGTTAGTTTCTGCTACACAGCAAAGTGAATCAGCCATACATATACATACATTCCCGTTTTTGGATTTCCTTCCCAGTTAGTCACCATAGAGCATTGAATAGAGTTCCCTGTGCTATACAGTCCTTGTTGGTTATTTATTTAGAACATAGTAGTGTATATAAGTCAATCCCAATCTCCCAATCCATTCCACCCCCTTCTAATTTTAGTGTTTAATACTTATTTAATAGTTTGATAATTAAACCAACAATGTATAGGGACTTAGTCATTCTCCTTTAATTCCCACAACTCTGTGCAAAATAGATATTTAATATCTGTTTTACTGATAGGAACCCGAGCCTCAGAGCAGTAGAGGAATCAGCCAGAGGTGGCAGGTCCAACTAATGGCAGGGTCAGAATTTGCTCCCAGGCCTGAGCGCCTCTAAAAGCCATTCTCCCTGCGCTAGACGAGGCAGCATATACACTTAACTCGGCCTATGTGGGACTGTGAACTGTTGCTTAAATGTCATTTTTCATGATGCAATTAAAACACTATTTAATGCCTATAATTTTTCAATTTCCTCTGGGAATATAAAGTGATGCACAAATATATCTTTATGTGTACACTTCCTTCTGCTCCAAGTGGTAATAGTGACAATTTATAGGGCAAGTGACATGCTGTAACTTTGTTATATATGTAGAATGCAGAAATTTTTTTTTTACTAGAATTGCTTTTATAAGCTTGTTACCTTCCAGAGAGTTCTTTGAATAATCGGTTCTGGAATTTGTGACTCTGCAAAAGTTAGCATGATATTCTTTTGCCATTGCATGTAGTTTATTGTTGGTTTTCAAATGGCCTCCTGTTTTAGAATGATAGCCATGAGCATGTTCTTGTGCAATACAATTTTAGATACAGAATCAGGAATAATTTGGGCTAGTTGTATAAACCATGGTCCGTGACATAAAGCCTCAGGACAGAAGAAAGACAACAGGACAAATGCATAGCAACAGTTCTGCATCCTTAAGCTTTCCCAAATGAAAGATAACCATGTGGATGCTGAAAGCAGCTGACGTGATAGGTAATACGGTCTCTTACACAGAGTGCCAGGGGCTTCCCAGGTGGCGCTGGTAGTAAAGAACCCGCCTGCCAATGCAGGAGATTTAAGAGACGCAGGTTAGATCCCTGGGAGGGGAAGATCCCCTGGAGGAGGGCTTGGTAACCTACTCCAGTATTCTTGCCTGGAGAATCCCATGGACAGAGAAGCCTGGCAGGCTGTGATCCATAGGATCACAAAAAGTCTAACATGACTGAAGCGACTTAGCAAGAACACATGCTCAGGGTCACTTTGTCATAGCACTTAAGCAGTTATTTCATTCATAAGATATGTATGTACATTTGCATATATGCACACACATATATACATATATGTATACATATATATACATACATATATACATATGTACACATATACACACATATCCAGATGAAATTATCATCTAAAATTTCTGTTTTGGTACAGATATTCCATCATGTTAGAATATATACAGAGACATTCAAATGAGACACACATCAGTATACATACTTTATTTCTATGGTCATTTTTCTATGTCTGCTGAGGCTAAATACAGTCAAAAGTGCTCGCCGTCACTTGCATGTCTAGTGACCTTGAAAGCTAAATTTTCTCAGTTGAGTTCTGTATGCCATGTGTTAGAGAAGGCATATTTGGATTGTTCTCCTCTACTCAACAATTGTAGAATAATGGGTCCTTAGCCAGCTGTTGGACATTTCAGCCTAGATTTCTATTATGAGAACTTTGATTGGCTATTAAAAGACATGAGTTCAGTACAGCCAGCACGGATGGGGAACATAAAAAACAATGTCTTCTGTGCCTAGCCTCTGCTGCCACTCGGTTTACATCCGGGAAGTTCTGCGGGTGGCATGGCGCGTTAACAGCACCAACACCTCTGTGCCTGCAGCTCTCTTGAAGAGGTTCTGTCCAGTTATTCTGTCTTCCTCTCAAATTTAAAGAAACCTCTCTTGCACAGAAAAGAAAATAACATCCCTCATTTGCCTGCCTGACAGTGGAAATATCTTTATAAAATTGCCTCAATATTATGCCTTTGGCTTTTTTTCTTTAAAGAAATGGCCAAATGAGGGATGCGTCTTGAGCTCTTCAAAACAAATTTCAGGCATTATCTGCATGTTCTTTGGTGCTCTCTGTAGAAAAATGCATAGGGCCCATTAATTTGAGAATTAAGGACTAGGGAGTTTTCTGTTTACAAATCATGAGAATGTGTATTCCACATATGTTTCCCTTGGTTCCTGGGCAGTACAGAGCAGAGCGTGATGTACAGCAGAGGAACACCATTCGTACAAGGGGTTAGGATCTTTATTTTTCCTTTCATCCAATATGGTTTTTACACCGTATTTTGAGAACCTTAATGCTTTAATTTGACTTGGCATAGGCCTCTTAAAAATCGCTTATGGAAGCAAACTGTGTAAAAATTATTCCACCCATGTGAAGGGTACTTTTAGATATAATCAATTAACATATTTTATTAGGTCTCTACCATTTGTCCAAAGAGTTCAATGAAACACGACAAACCAATCTTGATCCTTTTTAAAAGGAATCCATTTTCCAAGTTTCAAACATCTAAGCTTTTAAATACTGTTCATTTGGAATTCTTACTGTCTTATTTCTCCAGTGTCATGAAAGCCTTCTCAAAAAGATGTAAAATTATATCTTGGACAAAAATGCAACTGAAAAGCTATTACTTTGGAAGTATCTTTTGGCTATTTCTTAAAATTTGAATCCCATTTAAAAAGATTTCTCTACAGTTGATTAGATTAAATTTCTTCACCCAAATTACATACTTATGGGCCCTATATTAATTCACAATTAGATTTAAATTTGGTTTGCATAATGAAATGATTTTAATGTTAGCACAGTTTTAGACAGTATCTTGTACCACATTGCATGTAGTAGGAAAAACTCCCATCTTAACACTGTAAAATGCACACCTTTATGTTTAGAAATGAGATACTCAGTTCTGTGAGTTTTTGATCCTGTGTTTGATGAGATTTTTTTGAAAGATTTTCTTTAAAAGAGAACAGTGGGAATCTGAAATATTATGGTAATATTGTATTCATTATGACTTTTTATGGCATAACTAAAAGTCTTCATTAATATTCTTCCCCTAAAATCATAGAATATTAGAAGTGAAGGAACCTTGGCAGTCATTCATCCCAGCTCTCCACTTGGTTGCAATAGAGAGAACTTCAGAATCTTCTTGAGAAATGAGTGCACAGAACTCCACACTGTGTACCAGATTTGGTCCAGCTGATACGGAATGGAGTTAGACAGTTATATCCCTTGATCTGATCTCTATTCTGCTAATATTGTCTGAAGAAGCCTCAGGGGAGGAAAGGAGAGGGAGAACAAGTCTTAAACATCATCTCAGTAAAATAGGAATTACCTATGTTATTGCACTCAGTCCACACAATTTAGAAAATTCACCCACCTGACTCTAAGCCTCACTTGTCTTTCTGGCAAATGGGGACGGTACTTCTTAACTCTGTGGTCACCTGATTATGAAATGTAGAACTAGAATTTTATCCTGTTTGTTGTTGTTCAGTTGCTAAGTTGTGTCTGACTCTGTGACGCCATGGACTGGCAGCATGCCAGGCTCCTCTGTCCATCAGTATCTCCTGGAGTTTGCTCAGATTCATGTCTATTGAGTCAGTGATGCTAACTAACCATCTCATCCTCTGCTGCCCCCTTCTTTTGCCTTCAGTCTTTCCCAGTATCAGGGTCTTTAGGTCTTCCTGAATCTAAAGCCCATCGTTTCCCCCTCAAAGATGACAGTATTAATATTTGACAGTCATAATTCACCAGTGGCTCACGTTAACTTCTGGGCTCCAGTAATATGTGACAGCACAGGGACTGTGTCTCTTACTCACTGTTGGATGTAAGTGCTTAGCACAGTACCTAGCATGAATGCCTGACTTATAAACATGCTGCTTTCAAGATTTGGACAAGCTGTAAAGAGAGGTCAAATCATGATTCCATTTTTCCCTATTGAATGTTTTATGCAAGAGTAAAATCCATGGTACTCCATGGAGATTTTTGTATTTTCAGATAAAGATGATGGACTGAGCATAAGCTAAAATTCTCTCTTGTATTTTGCTTCGGGCACATAGAAATGCTAAATTAAATATCTTTAAAATTAATATTTAAACTTGGGTTGGGGGGTGGGGGGAGGAATTATCCAGGGACTGGAAACAGAATCTGTCAGAGAGGGTCAACTCTGAGCTGCAGGGCCAGGCTCTCATTGCCCAGGTCAGGTCTCCTCAAGGAAGACAGCTGAAGCAGAGTCTCAGCCTATAGCCCGTGGATCATCTTGCCAAATTTCTTGGGAACCAGAATATCGCCATTGCTCAAACTCAAATAGCTGGAAACAAGTAGTACAACCCTTGTGATAGACTGTAAAGTTTCCTGGAAAATTTCTCCTTTTCTGAGGAGTGTTTTCATCTTTTCCACTGTGAGTAAAATTCCAGCACTTATGCTGCATTTTCTCTTTGCCTTCTATTCTTTTTACAAGGGAAAGCAGGCCCATTAGGTTTGCCATTAAAGTGCCTTAGCACGGATAAGTGATGCTTGCAGGAAGGTGTTAATGCAGGTGTTGATAGGCATGTTGGACTTAGGAGAGCTGCTCCCCTTAAATTATCTGTTGCATTTGTTTTATTGGCAGTGGAGGTTGGCCTGGCGCTTGCTGACTCATTTTTCGCAATTGTATAAGCTGTGCTGGTATTTACCACCTCTGCTTGGTCTCGGGTTTCAAATCTCCTTTTGATCCCCATCATCTTTATCATCTTTGGATGCCCTGCCAGCTCCTTATTGCCCACAATCTGTCTTACTTGCTAAGAAAGGTGCTCCTTATAATAGGTCATAGCTAATGTTTGTTCTGTTCCAAAACATATCTACTGAATATCTACCATGTGCTGAGTGTGGACCTAGGGGATATAAAAGTGATGGAGGTCCTTTTCCTATCTCAGAAGAGCTTGAGGTCAAGGGTGTGCCATTCCTGAGGCCTGCACGTACCCCAGAAAGCTTAAAAATGCCACATGTAGGATGGGATGATGACCATGGCTGGGACCTGGGAAATAGTCATGCTTCTGGACCATGAGCCATGTATGTCCATTACTCCTGGCAGTAGTGGGCCAGTCTCATATGGAGTTTCCTAAATTTACACATCTGGCTACCTGCCATTCCCTGAGTGCCTGAGAGTTGCCTGTCCCTGCTGTAACCCTACAGATGTGCCTTGCAGAAATCCCTTCTCTTGGCAAGGAAGCACACTGCATTCTGGAACAAGAATGAATATGCTTTCCAAAGAGAAGACTCCTAAAATAAAGACCAGCACCAGAGGTGAGGGGTTTCTGACAAGGTCTTCTATCTGAGAAAGATGGATGATGGTGATGAGCTTTGTTGGGGGTTGGTGGGGTGGGGAGGTTTTGAGCCACCCGTGGGTTTGAGAAGTGTGGACCAGGTATCTAATGTCTATGTGAGGCTATGTTAGTGTCAAAGTAAGAAAACATCCAAGTTACAGGAAGCTGAATTATAATGGCTGTATTCTAAGTCAGAGAGCAGCTATTGTTAACCATTATGTGTAGGTTTTAACCCGGGGGAAAACATATATGGACATGATAATGCAAATAACCTTAAGTTCCTCGCAGGTCCTCCTCTGGTATGTGAAGAACTCAGCTGTGTGATAGTCCTAGAGAAAGTAACAGAATGGGTTAGTCTAGCTTGTGTTAAAGATTTTTTCCCCCTTTCTGGAGCAGAATACAAACTCTGCTATAACCTTGTTCTGCAAGAAGGACTGCAACAAGAGCCTACTCAGCAAAGCCTCAGCAGATAAATTTTAGTTCAGAGTCTCCATGAAATGATTCCAAATGTGAAACTACTTTCAGATACTATAATTTAGTCATTTGCTTTTTCATTATCCTAATGTCTTTGGGTGGTGAAAAATAAAATAGTCAGGTTGACACAAACCTATACACTGAAAAAGAGATAAATATAGGTGCCATGGGAAAAGCAGTACATAGTAGATTATAAAACATGCTCTGGAAAATATGAGATATTGTTATTTGGTGCTTCCCTCATTTGACAGGTAAAACCTTTGCAGTTTTAGAGGATCTTGATAGAATAAGACTATGCTGTTTTAACTAAAACCAGAAAGGAAAATACATCTAGTCTATATGGAAGCAACATTCTTGTGGCCTATTTTTCACCATTATCAACTTTTGTTCTAGAAGAACCTGCACAGACACATTTTGAGGGCATGCTGTGTTCCAGGCTGTGTGCTAGGATCTTTGCACATATTGCCCCTGAACCCCCCGACGTTGTAATGAGACTATAGTAATGAGACTATATTCTCTACGGTGCTTTTTCCAGGAAAGGAGAAACCACAACACAAGTCTAATTCTTGGGTTTGTTGTTCCTTCCGTTGTTTTTAAGTCTTCTATGAGCCATCATATCATGCATGATGTCATCCAGAAGAACCTTTGAGGTGTATCTGACTTCTTCCTTCCTGTGTTCACTGTTATTTGTATTCCTTTCTTCCCGGGGCTAGAAATAGGACTAGGCATTTTGGACCAATTACTACTTTCCAGAGACAAAGCTTCCTTGAGAGTAGTTTTCAAAACTAGATAATCTAAAACAGAACAGTTTCTCGACTTGGCTGGATTTGAGATCCTTGCCATGGCCTGGAAGTGCCTGTGTAGTCTGGCTTCACTGATTCTGGCTTTGTCTGTTCCCCTCTCTCTGCACGCTCTGGTCACACTAACTGCTTTCTGAGTTCCCCCAGTGAGGCACACTCCTTCTGATCTAAGGACTTGGTTTCTTTTCCTTTGATTCTTTGCTTGGACATGTCCTTATCAACATTAAATTCACCTGTATAAATGTCACCTACTCTGATGTACTGGGCTTACCATATATATTAAGCAGTTCCTTCTGTCCACTGACATAACACACATGTTCCCTCCACAGAATTTACAAGAGTCAGAAATTATGGCCTTTTCCATATGTACTGCCTGTCTTCTCCCTCTAAAATGCAAACTGCCTGAGAGCAAAGACTTTGTTGGGGATCCAGCGATGAAAATGTCTGTTATGTACTAGGTGTCAGTAATGGTGTATTGAATGGATGGGCTTTTGTCTGAGATTATGTGAGGAAAATTAGGGGTTCTGACTTGTGATTCCGAAGTACTTGGTGATTAGTTCATAATAGTAAATGCTTCAGAATTAGCAAAATGCTGAGCACAGAAGTAATGAGATAGATATGTATCAACAAATTTGTATACCGCTATGAGGTAGGTACTATTATTATTATTCCCACTTTATAGATGCAAAAATTATGATACAGAGAGGTTGAGGAACTTGTGTTAGGTGCTATTCAGATGGTAGGTTTGAAGGCAGGTACTTGAGCTAATGATCTTTACTACTGAATAGAAAGTGCTCAATGAATACAGTTTTGACCATGTGCCCAGCACTGGCTGAGTTCTCTCTATGCATGATGTCACTCAGCCCTCACTTCCATACTTTGAAGTAGGGACTGTCGTTATGCCTGTTCTGGAGATGGAGATGCTGAGGCTTGGGAAATTTAAGCAACTCAAGTCCCATAGTTGGCACTTAGTGATGCAAAAGGGACTTGAATATACATAATATGAACTCTGTGATCTTATGCATTCTCTCTATATTACAGGGGCTTCCCAGGTGGCTCAGTGGTAAAGAATCCTCCTGCCAGTGCAGGAGACATGGTTTGATCCCTGGGTCGGGAAGATCCCCTGGAGAAGGAAATGGCAACCCACTCCAGTATTCTTGCCTGGAAAATCCTATGGACAGAGGAGCCTGGGGGGGTACAGTACATAGGGTCACAAAAAGTCAGAAAACTGAGTGACTAAACCACCATCACCACCACCTTATTTACAAGAGCACTTGTGAGTGCTCTTACAACACAGTCATGTTTGTGAAAGAGGGATTAGTCTCCCCTACTCAGAGGGTCTCCGCTAGTATAACAAAGAGGGTATCCATTACTTGGCTACAGATTTATAATGGACATGGAATAGTCCAACTCAGAGAAAGAAATAGGAGAAGCGGAATTTGTGTCAATATAGCCACTTGTTTATAAGGAATTACAGAGTTGGTTAAATGTTCTTTTTTTTAAGAAAGAGCATAACAATAGGATTTGGAAACCCAGTAACTGTGAAAGGTCAATTGTGATTTCTAAAATGAGCAAGGGCAGAATGAGATACATATTTGTATATCACTCGGTCTGATTTTGGACTGAGCTGAGATGCAGTGTACAGCGTTTAGCATTATTGTTTTGTGAAACTTGCCAAGTTTTTTCACCCTGAGTCCTTCCTTAGGGACTTAGTTCTCTCAGAGGCAGAAGCCAGCTGTAGGGATGGTATGATGTCATGGGTGCATTTTGTCTAATATTCAGCTTATCAGTAGGCATTATTATCCCCTTAGGCAAAACCAGTATACTCAGAGATGGCATAAAATCCCTAGAAATTATGCATTCTTAATCTTAGCTGCAGGGAAAATATCCATGTCAGGGATTATGCTTAGATATGTGGACATATTTTTTTTTTCCTTTAGAAGTTTCCCTAAACCCACTGAGACCTATTGAATCAGCAAGAAGACAGGTTCAGCCATTGTCTTTGAACCCCAAGATTCCACCGTTTTCACAGAGCTTGTATTACAAGTGCTCTTATGCACACAGTTCTATGTGATCCTACCCAAGCCTCTATTGGATGGTCACAGTGACCCAGGGTGTGGGCAGGCTGGGTGTTATTAAACCACTTTACAGATGAGGAAATTGAGGGTAATAGAATCTAAAGAGCTTGCCCAGGGTCAGGCCGCTAATAAATGGCAGAGCCAGCACCTGAACCAAAGTCTTTGGACTCCAAATGACTTCCTTTTTCTGCTGCCCACGCCTCCCACTGGTGAAAGAGAACCTGTTGGTGGTGATGTTACAGGCTCTGAGCATCTCTCCTGAAGGTTTCCTTACTAGCAGGTCTGCTTCAAGAGGGTAGAATCTGTGGGCTTAATTAAGATGAAACACCTTACTGAGTGCTGTGTGCAAACCACTTTCTCTGGGTTTTGGCCCTGCCAACTTGAAGTGGCTGAAAGCAATAAGCAGTGTCTGTGGGCCAGAATTAACATTATGTGTGTGGTGTTCAAACAACTGTTACTCTGTTCCCTTGAGAATCTCCTGGCCACTCCCCTTGATCCTGGCGAGACAGGATACAGGTGGGGACGGCCTTTAACAGTGAGTCTCCTTTCTCTCTTCAGTGTCTGTGTGCTCTGGGACCCAGTTGAGGCTTTGTTTCTCAAACTGGTTGCCCTTTTACTCACTGTCCTTCCTACTTTTCCAACTTTTATTGTGTCTTCCAAGTTTTGAAAGAATTGCAAAATTCATCAAGCGTGAAGTATTGACTCAGGGCCTGGAATTTCAGAGAGGTGGTTCAGCAACTTCAGTGCAGCGACCCAGTTGAACCAAATTGCGATTGTTAAAAGATCAGGTGACTCAGCACCAAGTCACCCAGCCAGTTCTGGCCGCGCAGTGGTGGAATGGGGTGCAGGCAGGCCAGGACCGCTGCTCCATCTCTTGGGAACTAAGCCACCAGGTGTCCTGCAGAGCCTGCCCGGTAGAAGGTAGCAACAGCTTAGCTTTCACCTGATGGGGAAGGGTACCCTTAAGTCACAGGTGTGGCTCTAGGGAACAAGCAGATGGTTGGATACGTTTAAATAATCAAGCTGTTTCAAACAGAAGCCAAACGCTCCTCGTGGGCTTCCCTGGTGGCTCAGCTGGTAAAGGATTGCCTGCAACGTGGGAGACCAGGGTTTGATCCCTGGGTTGGGAAGATCCCTGGAGGAGGCCATGGCAACCCACTCTGTATTCTTCTTGCCTGGAGAATCCCCATGGGCAGAGGAGCCTGGCGGGCTACAGTCCATGGGGGCGCAGAGAGTCAGACACGACTGAGCGACTAAGCACAGCACAGTGATGTATAAAACGCAGAGAAACTCAACTCGTCTCTTTTCACCACAGGTATACGAGTGTTGGACTTCCCCACACCTGGGGTCAGAATGCTGCTCCTCTGTCACGTCCTCACGGTAGCTGTGGTCCAGACTTTTATCTTCTCTGAAAACCGGGTATTTGCCAAGAACATCAACTTCTATAATGTGCGGCCTCCTCTTGATCGTAAGTAGTGGTTGTCACCATTGTCCGTGACATGGGATCGGAATAACCAAAATCTCTGTTTCCCTATAGTAACCTTGCTGATTCTGGAACATTTGGTTTATATCAAGCATAAATCGGAAAGTCTTCATTACTTCCATGGGTAAGGGTGACACATGGTGACAGAAATTTTCTCCATTTCTTTAAGATGGTTTGGCTTCCTGCTGAAGTCTTAAAAGGGTTCATGTTTAAAATAATTTTCTGAACACTGTCCTTAAGAATGGCTCAGCAGGGGAAATTCAGTGTTCTTTGCTGATCTCTTCCTGGGAGAAGGATTTTGACTATAGGAAGATTCTGCATAAATTATATATAAAATTTCCCCTCCTTTCTCTCTCTTCAGACAAGTAAAACTTCTCTGATATACCTTATAGAGAATGTGTGATAGACAAAAATAGTTTTAGAAATGTTAATGCCAGTGGTTCACAAACCTGGAAGAGTATCAGAATTACAACAAAAGCCTTTAAAGTTACATATTCTTGGGTTTCTTCTCCAGAGATTCAGTAGTCAGGAGGGTGGGATGTGAAATTCTTTCTCTTTTTGCTCACAGAGTCAGGTTTGGGAACAACTGTCTTTATACTCCTGATGAGGAGTGTTCATACTCCTGTATGGTTACCATTCTGCACTTTGTATTTTGTTATTTAGGACATTCAGTCCTTAGTAAGTAGGTGTGTACGCATATATATATACTACATAGCCATACACATGTACACCCCACACACCTTGAACTACCATTTATTATAAATTTCTAAATTGGTAGTGGTTGTATACTTGATAGCTTAGCATAGACATCATTATCATAAAATCTAAATTATTGACAAATGTTTAACCTTTTAAGCCTGATACAACTTTATGATGAGCAAATTATTAAAGATATAAAATTAATACTTGATTATTATAGAAAATTCCAAAAAAGACTGGTAAGTGTGTAGAATAAGAAAATTTATTCATAATCCCAAGATTCAGAGCGAGCTCTTCTTTACATTTTGGCATACATTTTGACCAACATGGATTTGAACTGCCTGGGTTCACTTATATGTGGATTTTTTTCAATAGTAAATAGTACTACACGGTCTGCAGAGGGACATATGGAGGGCTGACATGAGATTATGGGAGGATTTTCAACTGCATGTTCTTCTGTTGCTTTTTCTCTGTATATGTTTTTAAATATGTATATGTTTTAAAATATGTGACATACTGAGATCAAACAGATTTAATTTTGCAGTAGCGTTTATTCCTTTACATTGTATTTTGAATACATTTCCATGATTTTGAAAGTATCTTAATGTCTTACATTAAAAAATGTTTTCACTCATACAGCTGGCAGTGACACACACACAATCATAAACTAAATGTTTATGCTTCACTGAAAATCTTTTTAAATGGATTTTTCACTGGCTAATGACCTTAGAACAGATTTTAGGAATTACTAAATCAAAAAGGTAGTGCCAATTTTCACATTAACTATTCACCTACCAGCAATGAGTTTTAGTATTTTTTAAACTGTACTGAATTAGTAGGTGAAAATGGATTTCATTCTTTATTTACCTATGCATAGGCAAAACTGAAATGCATTTGTGGTAACTGATTTTGTGTCCTCTGAGTTTTAGCTTTTGATAGTTTGCTCTTGGTTTACGCATCAATAATACTCTCCCCTGTATGTGAAATACCCACCGCCTTCTAATTATCATCCCAACTTGGGGTCAGGTTGCTAGGATGGTTTGGGTTACCTTGACCTTTATTTCAGTCTTCAAAAATAGAATTAAATGTTTCATACAGGGCTTTACACTCTGGTGTACAGAGAAATGTCAAATTTATCCGTTTGATTTCTTGCCCATCAAAATAACAAGATACAAGGCAGAAAAAAGAAAGCATAAAGACAAAAAGAACATACTAGTTGTTATCATTCCAGATTGCCAGCAGTTCATAATTCTTGTTTCTATAACACCCTTGCCTGAGCACAAAGGCCTGAAAATTACTATCATCCTGATATTAAATGTTACATTCCTGGTTGATGTCTAATGTAGGGATAATTGACATATCAAATGAAACTACTTGTTTGAAGTTAAGCCTAGCTCTAAAGCAAGTACATAGGGATGGAAATCAATGTGGTTTGATATGCCAGGGATCCTAAGAGAGATTTTTCATGCAGTCTCTTGTTTAACCTTTATTATACCTCTGCAAGTCATGGGGATCTTTAGGTTATAATAATAAATTACTTCTTAGTCAAAAGGGCAGAATCAAGCTCAGGTTAATGACTCCAGTTCTTTTCAGGGCCAATAATATATCAAAGTATTGGTTCCAATACTACCACCATCTTTGCCCATCCACTCAACTTTCACTTATTCCCAAATTATAATAGAACAATACCATGGATATTCCAAGTGGCTCATGGGATCATCTGCAGTACTCTGTAGTGCATATTCATAGATGAAATATTCAAAGAAAAGGGGATAAAGAAAATGCCCCAAAGTCTGGCAGTTAAGCCCAGCTTGATAGAAACAGAAATTGTAAGGATAATGATTTGTAAATTTTATTTGCTCTGGTAAAAGTTGCTAATTTTATTCCATATCTGATGTTTGAAAAATTTAACTATATTGTTTCCCTTTGCATTTTTTTTTTTAAGCTACACCATTTCCAAACAGCTTCAAGTGTTTTACCTGTGAAAATGCAGGGGATAATTATAACTGCAATCGATGGGCAGAAGATAAATGGTGCCCACAAAGTAAGTGTGCTGAGTTTGGAACTCTTTTTGTGACCAGACCTCATTTAGATCTCTCTCAACTGGCTCTGAGTAAAGGCATCTTATGTGATGAGATTAGCAAACCAGCAGGCTGGTGATGTTCCATAGAAATCAGAGAACTTTTGATAAGACTATCACAGACATCAGACTAATCTGAGAGTACATGGAAACTGATGACATAGCCTCAATTTATAGTTGTGTGTGCTTTGAGGAAGAATTTCTTAACTAATATTTACCAGTGAGAACAAATAGACCACAGTGTTGACTAAGGCATTCTAAGAATGTCAGGAATGTTTGATGATACTTCTAGAAAAGTCCTACTTACTGTAAAGCAAAAGATGGTTTCTGTCCTCTTGAGATACACTGATGCTTAAGTGACTCATTTGTTTACTTGACAACATTTGAGCATCTTTTTAGTTTGTTTAGTTGTCTGGTAGATCCCAGTGTGTAATCCAGTACCTGGACCATATTGGGCACTTGGTAAATATTGACAGAATGAATGGATGCCTTTGACTACATAGTCAGGAAATCTCTGAGGAATCTACATTTGCACTAAGACTCGAATGACCAGAACAAATCAGCTCTGTGGAGATCTATAGGGAAAACATGTCAGTAAGAGGGAACAGCAACGCAAGGGTAAGATTTGGCTTCTAGAGTGAACAGGAAGGCTGGCTGGTGAGGCTTAGTGGAAGGGGGAGAAAGAATTTGATGGAGATAAGGACCGGGACATGCAGGATCTTCATTTTGGTAAGAAGTTTAGATTTCATTGGAAATGTGTTGGGAGTTGAAGCTATTGAGTACAGATGCTAGGTGTATTGTAAAATATTGCTCTGGCTTCTGTGTGCAGAATGAGTGGTTGGGGACAAGAGAAGAAGTGGGCACCAAGTGGGCTCTTTCATTATCTTTTAGGGCAGTAGAAGATGGTCTTAGACGAACATAGGGGGAGAGAAGATGAATGACTTAATACAGACAGACAAACTTGGATGCAAAGCAGACAGGATGTGCTGATAGAATTGAAAACCTCTACTTAGAACTATAAGGAAATCAGGCTGTTTGTATTTTAGGATACCCTGTTTTTTTTAGGTTTTCAGATGTGAAAGGCCAACAAAAACAAACTCTTCCAGACTTAGCAATTACCAACTTTGATCTATTATTGTGAATCTTTTGGAAGTTTCTGTATCACTTTATGGCAGTGGAAGAGGCCTACCTCTTCCAGATAATGCCAGTGGGTTGTGAGTGTGCTGTGCTTAGTCGTGTCCTACTCTTTGTGACTCCATGGACTGCAGCCCACCAGGCTGCTCTGTCCATGGAATTCTCCAGGCAAGAATACTGGAGTGGATTGCTGTGCCAGCCTCCAGGGGATCTTCCCCAGCCCAGGGTTGAACCCACGTCTCTTTCTTCTCCTGCATTGGCAGGTGGGTTCTTTACCACTGAGCTACCTGGGAAGCCCTTGATGATGCCAATGGGTGGAGCCAATTGATGGTAACACTGGAGATCTCTAGGGTCCTGAGAATCTTATGCTCTAAGTTAGACAGATGACTATGACATTACATGGACAGCATTGTTCATCACTTCTTTTCAAGAATAATTCTGAAGACTTTGTTCTCTTACAGCTCTCGAGAGCACGTGACTGAATTGTGCTTTTGAGTGCATGTGTCTGTGCATGTATTCTTTTGGGGATTTGTTTATACATTTTCACAGACGTTTATTTCAATGTTTGCGAGGTAGGCAGATGCCTCTCTTTATTAGTTTGTGTGAGAGGGCTGGGAAAATTCTTTAACCATTTGCTTTAAATTTCCCCGAGAACTGGCAGGGTGGGGGGTGGAGGGGGAAGGGTTGGGCATTGATGTCCAGCCTCTTTATGACTGTCACCCATTCTTTTGAATTTTACCAAATGCTGTTCAAGAGGAAAAGGGAGCAACCAAGGATGAGTTGGTTAGACAGCAGCACTGACTCAATGGACATGAGTTTGAGCCAACTCTGGGAGGTGGTGAAGGACCTGAAAGCCTGGCGTGCTGCAGTCCATGGGGTCGCAAAGAGTCGGACATGACTGAGCGAGTGAACAACAACAAAACGCTGTTCCTACTAGTCCTGTACATGTTCCAATTTGTAATTCATTAATCAGAGCCACTTTTAAGGGAACTTGCATGGGCATTTCTGGGTTTTAGAACTTTGTTGAAACATGGGAGCAAAAGAGGGATGCTGCAGTTTTCTGCCTCCAAGAAAATGTCACGGAGGAGAGATGGACACGAGATGACCCTGCATTCCAGCGTGTGTGACTGTACACCAGCCAAGCCCCCCAAACGATAATCATCTGGAGTTCTGAGGCTGTGACTGCTTACCTTTCAGCTTGTCATTATCAAGGGGAGTGAGAGAGAGTCAACCGTTTCTTGGGACAGACAGGCCTGTGGCTATTGTTCTTTGTCATCTCAAGTTTTCCTTTATGGCTCTGCTTCTGCCATCAGCCAGTGGTGTTAAAATAGAGTCTCTAGGTAACAAAATACGACAAGAATGACACTTATTATTTTGTTTACCCCGGTTGTTACTCTGACTTTGTAGGGCTGCTTTAGCCTGTGTGACAGACTCTATGAACACATGCACCTACCAGTTTTCGATTTTGTCTGGAGTACAAATTGGAATGCCTTTCAGGACATGGAGTGGTTCTCTCTCCTTCTGAGTCCCAGTCAGCTGCTCTGCTGACGCTCAGCTCAATGCTAAGTGGACAGAGAGGCACAGTTGTGTGCTGGTGGAGAGCACAAACCCTGGAAAACCACCTCCACAAGAATCTCATCTTCCATCACTTTCTACCCATGTGACTGTGAGCCTCAGTGTTTTATCCGTGAAATGACGATATTACTATGATTTGTCTTAAGGCCTATTGTGAGGACTGAATGAGTGAATGCATATTAGAAGAGTGCCTGGTTGCTGGTACACAATGTGCATTTGCTAACATGAAAGCTTACAACAAGTCTATCGAAATGCAAGTGCACTTACCCTTTTGCTTAAAAGAAAGTCAGCTCAAAGGCTGTCACATGGCTTACTCACTTGTGACAGAGGCAGCTCTCTAAGTCCTGTCTTCTCAACTTGAGTCGAGTTTTCCTCCTCCCTGCCCCTACTTTTTTGGCAACTGCTGCTTTAGTCCCTTCTCAGTAAACTAAGAAGCAGTTCATTGGCCTGAGATATCTAGAATACGAGGCACAGAACTAAAGTAGAATGTCCCAGAGTAGTGAGTGAAATCGGTTTCTTGAGAGAACTCTTAAGTAATAAAATGTGAATGGTTAAAGGTAACTTTGTGTGAAAATGAACTAGCCAAGCAGAGGAGGACAGAGAAGGTAAGAGAGAACTAAAGAGGAAGAGAAAATACAGAAATACTTTGGGGAAAAATCATATGAGTTGGGAGGATTAGAGCCTGAAGAACTAGATGAGTAAGGAAAGCGCCTTGGCGTGTAAGGTGAAGCACCTGCTTTCACGCCAGTTTGCCACATGGCCTATTAGTATATAAAGAAACAATGAGACAGGAAGAGCTGTGGCCCACTTCCTTTTTACATTTATGCTGCTGCTAAGTCGCATCAGTCGTGTCCGACTCTGTGCGACCCCATAGACGGCAGCCCACCAGGCTCCCCCGTCCCTGGGATTCTCCAGGCAAGAACACTGGAGTGGGTTGCCATTTCCTTCTCCAATGCATGAAAGTGAAAAGTGAAAGGGAAGTCACTCAGTTGTGTCCGACCCTCAGCGACCCCATGGACTGCAGCCTTCCAGGCTCTTCCATCCATGGGATTTTCCACATTTATAGTTTTCATTTTATTTTAGAGTTACAGAACATGTGCTTCAGAGGGAGAGAGAAAGATATTGCCACTTTCTTATGACATGAGCAGACCTGGAGTTTTGATGAAAGTCTTGTTCAGTTGTTTTGTCAGCTTTACCTTGCACCAAAGGATAACTGCCCATTTATATTCATTTTAAAAATACACATACTTCAGAAGCTAGTACCTATTCAGAAAAACCACCTAGAAACTTAAGGATCATCCTGAATTTTAGTCATTTCTGAAGTGATTGTTCAAAGGTTTTTTTGTGTGTGTGATGTAAAAAGTGATATTGATTTTTCCCCCCTGCCTAGATACACAATACTGTTTGACAGTACATCACTTTACCAGTCACGGAAGAAGTACATCCATCACCAAAAAGTGTGCCTCCAGAAGTGAATGTCATTTTGTTGGCTGCCACCACAGCCAAGATTCTGAACACACGGTAAGGAGTGTGTGTGTAAAGTTATTGTCCAAAAGTTTCTTGATGTTTGGTTGTATATAGAGGCAGGATGGATAAATAATATGTCAAAGGTGTATACTTTGAGAGACTCCCTTACACTGATACAATGGAGATGAAAGAAGGTGAAGACTTTCTGTCCATCAAACAGTATCACTACTAAAAATGAATGACAATTCTCAGACTCCAGAGACCCTAGGGTCTTAACCTTGGACTTCGGGTGAGTTGCCTGAAGTAAGCTCTGGAATTCCAAGAGTAAACCATCCCTGCATGAAAGGATGACCAGTGCTACAGAGCCCAACTTATGTATTTTGTTTACAGCCAAAAATCACCAAGAATGTTACACAGAGAAGGTGCAAAGAGGAAAATGGTGACACCTTTTATAAAGAAAACCTTGTCTTACTGTCTCTGCTTAGATGAAGTGAGAGTCTGAAAGATTAATCCCAGCTTATTATGATGAACTATAGGTAACATTTTAGATCAATTGGTTGCTTCAGTTTTCTCATTCTACCACTTTAAATGAGCATGACTCTTTTATATGCCTGAAATCCTGAAATGTTTGAGAAGAAAATTACTTAACAGTGTATTAATCTCATGAGATCTTAGAATTCAGTTTAGCCTATACATACATAAAATGGTCCTGACACCAGTGGCTTTTTTTAAAAAAGTTATTTTAGTATAGTTGATTTACAACGTTGTATTAATTTCTGCTGTAGAACAAAGTGATTCAATTATACTTTGTCATATTCTTTTCCATTATGGTTTATCACAGAATACTGAATAGAGTTCCCTGTGCTACACAGTAGGACCTTCTTATGTATCCATCATATATATAATAGTTTGCGTCTATCCCAAATTCCCACTCCTTCCTTCTCCTACCCCCTTGGCAACCACTAGTCTGTTTTCTGTGCCTGTGACTCTGTTTCTGTTTTGTGGATAAGTTTGTGTGCTGACCACTAGTGGCTTTTAGCTCTGGCTACACAGGAGAACCTCCTGGAGCTTTTCATAGGCTCTGGTAAGAGGGTAGCAGTGGGCAGACTCAGACCAATTGAAACAGAACTTCAGAGTGAGGTCCTGGGCATCAGGATTTTTTTGGTAAGCTTCCTCAGGGTGATTCTGATGTGCAACCAAGATTGAGAACTACTGAGATAGATAATTTATCTTACCTGGCCCTTCTGGGAGCCATTTGATGTAGATACTTTATCCTGAAAGCCTCTGTGAATGTCTGGGTTTATCAGGTGGAGGTGTTATACCAGGTATTATGACAAGAGCATGCTTCTCTTGAAACAAGCTTGTGCTGTGAGAGCTAGCGTTTTTCACCAGTCAGCAGCCAGATTAGCAAGCCAGCGTCACTGTAAAGATAGGGATGAGGCATTAGTATAGACAATAGAGTCATAATTATCCCCTACCAAGTAGTACTGAGAAAGAAAATCAATGACTAATCCACAAGGTTCCTAGCTTTCATTTCTGTTTCAGTGTTTCCCCTTGCAAACCATCAGGAGATTTGTTGACTCCATTAAACAGTCTTACTCCATTTGCCTTTCTCTTGCTTATGCTTGGGTTGATGCAGATAAATCACAGCTAAAGTGAAAAGACTCTCAAGATGGTTTTTACTTTGAGGTCAGTTGTGGGGAAGGGTGCCCAAGGGCCTGGATGACTCATAGATCAAAAACCAACTCAGTTCTGTCCTCAGAGTGGTTTCTAACCTCCTGCTGTTTGCGCTTCAGTTACTGTCTCACTGAAGTCACTTAAGAGACCCCCAAGCCAAAACTGCCAAGCCTGTCCTAAATTCCTGGAAAGTTCCACTTAGAAAAATTACAGTGTGAAAATTTACCTAGTTGGAGACAAGCTGGTGGAGTAGAGGATGTGAGCTCACCTTTTGTTATGAAAATACCAACAAGCACAGCTAAGAGCTGAACAAGCATAGACAAAACATGCTGGAACCCACCAAAAAAGATATCCTACACCCAAAGACAGAGACACAACGAGATGGTAGAAGAGGTGCAATCATGATAAAATCAAATCCCATACTGGCCACATGGGCAATCCACAAGCTGAAGAATTATTAGAGAAGTTCTCCCATAGGAGTGAAAGTTCTGAGCCCCACATCAGGCTCCCCTGCCTGGCAACGGGAGTTTGGCAATGGAGGAGGAGCCCCCAGAGAATCACTGGCCCTTTTGAAGGCCAGGGCTTCCCTAATGGCTCGTTGGTAAAGAATCTGCCTGCAAAGCAGGAGACCCAGGTTCGATCCCTGGGTTGGGAAGATCCACTAGCAGAGGGCATGGCAACCCACTCCAGTACTCTTGCCTGGAGGAGTCCATGGATAGAGGAACCTGGCAGGCTACAGTCCACAGGACAGCACAGAGTTGGACATGACTGAAGCAACTAAGCAGCAGCAGTGGAGTCTGTCTTAGGAATTCCACTGGACTGGGGGAAACAGAAACTCTACTCCTGGAGGGCACACAGATGGTCTTGTGTGCACTAGAACCCAGGGAAAAGAGCAGGGACCTCTTAAGGGCCTGAGCCAGACCTACCTACTGGTATTGGAGGGTCTCCAGGCTAGGCTGTGTGTGTGTGTGGCTCACTGCAGGGACGCAGACACTGGCAGTGGTAGTTCTGGAGAGTACTCACTGGCATGAGCCCTCTGGAAGGTCACCAGATCAGAGAGAAATTAAAAACACAATCCCATTTACCATCAGATCAAAAAGAATAAAAATACATAGAAATAAACCTACCCAGGAGGCAAAGGACTTGTACTGTAAAACTAGATACGGATGAAAGAATCGAAGAGGGCACAATCAGATGGAAAGGTATACCATGTTCTTGAATTAGAAGAATCAGTGTTGTCAAAGTGACTCTACTACCCAAGTAATATACAGCCTCAGTGCAATCCCTATTGAATTACCAGTGGCATTTTTCACAAAACTAGAACAAAAAATTTATTTTGTATGGAGACACAAAAGGCCCTGAGTAGCCAAAGCAGTTCTGAGAAAGAAAAGCTGAAGGAATCAGGCTCCCCAACTTCAGACTACACTGCTACAAAATTACAGTAATCAAAACAGTATGATACTGGCACAAAGCCAGAAATATAGACCCATGAAAAACCTAGAAATAACAACATAGCCCAGAAATCAACCCAAGTACTTGTGGTCAACTAATCTACAACAAAGGAAGTGAGAATATACAAGGGAGATAAGACTGTTTCTTCCAAAAGTGATGCTGGGAAAACTGGCCACTCACATGTAAAATAATGAAATTAGAATATTTTTTAACTCCACACACAAAAATAAACTCAAAATGGATTAAAGACCTAAATGTAAGATTGGATACTATAAAACTTGTAGAGGAAAACATAGGAAGAACACTCTTGAACACAAATCACAGCAGTATCTTTTTTGATCAATCTCTAGAGTAATAGAAACAAAAACAAACAAACAAACCCAAATGAGACCTAATGAAACAAAAGCTTTTGTACAATAAAGGAAATCATAAACAAAATGAAAACATAACCCACAGAATGGGAGAAAATATTTGTAAATGAAGCCACCAACAAGGGATTACTCTGCAAAATATACAGACAGCTAATGCAGCTCAATATACATTAAAAAAAAAACTACAATCAAAAAATGGGCAGAAGATCTAAATAGACATTTCTCTGAAGAAGACATACAGATGGCCAAAAGGCATGTGAAGAGATGCTCAATATTACTAATTATCAGAGCAATACAAATCAAAATTATAAGATATCACCTCATACCAGTCAGAATGGCCATCATCAAAAAGTCTACAAACAATGAAGGCTGGAGAAGATGTGGAGAAAAGGGAACCCTGCTATACTGTGGGAATGTAAATTGGTCCAGCCACATGGAGAACAGTATGGAGGTTCCTTAAAAAAAGCTAAAAATAGAGAGCTTCCATATGATTCAGCAGTCCCACTCCTGGGCACATATCCAGAGGAAACCATGGTTTGAAAGGATATGTGCACCCCAGTGTTCATCGCAGCACTGTTTACAATAGCCAGGACATGGAAGCAACCTAAATGTCCATCAACAGAGGAATGGATAAAGATATGGCATATATATATATACACACACACATATACACACACACATACACACACACAATGGGATATTACTTCGACACTAAAAAAAAAATAAAGATTATGCCATTTGCAGCAATATGGCTGGACCTAGAGATCATCATACTAAGTGAAATAACTCACAGAGAAAAACAAATATATGATATCACATATGTAGAACCTCAAAAAAAAAATGATACAAATGAAGTTATTTACAAAACAGACTGAAAACTTATGGTTACCGAAGTGGAAAGATGGAGGGTAAAATGGAAGTCTGGGGCTGACATATACACACTACTATGTTTTATTAGTAGATAGCCAACAAGGATTTACAGTGTAGAGCAGGGAAATCCGGTCTATATTCTGTAATAACCTATATGTGGGAAAAGAATTACATGTATGATTGAATCACTTTGTGCTACCTGAAACTAACACAACATTGTTATTCAACTGTACTCCAATATAAAATAAAAAATTTTAAAGAAAACTTACCTGTTTAAATATTCAGACATATTCTTAGTGGCTGCATCATATTAAAATGTTCATAGCTATAATTCATCTACTTCCCTATTAAGAATACTAGGCAGCTTTTAATATTTCTCTAGTCTAAATAAAAACCCACATAATCTTTGTGGTGCACATTACTAGATTGATTTATATAAAGTTTTTGATAAAGATTACCAAATTACTCCCCAGAAAGACTGAAGCAATTGTATTCTCAGTAACAGTGTCTGAGAACTATGTCATGGACCCAAGCTCGCATACTTTTTGGAAATCTTTGTTAATTTCTAAGGTAAAAGGTATATTTTCAAATTTATAATTTTTAGTCTCAAACAGTAAACATTTAAAAAATAAGATAGCCTTTTTCTCTTGTAAGTCATTACTCTTTTGAAAAATTTTGCACTTAAATAAAAATTTATATACTCAGATAAAAAAAATTCTGTCCTCAGAGCTGGAGGAGGTTTTTCTTTGACCCTCCCCTCTTCTTCCCATTACTCACTGGCTCTTCCCCTCTCCTCTTCCTTTTGTAACAGGAGTGTAGGTCTTGCTGTGAGGGGATGATCTGCAATGTTGAATTACCCACCAACCACACGAATGCGGTCTTCGCTGTGATGCACGCTCAGAGGACGTCTGGCAGCGGTGCCCCTGCGCTCTACCTACCTGTGCTGGCCTGGGCCTTCGTGCTGCCGTTGATATAAGGCCACCTTCCTGGGAGAGGCAGAGACCAGTCCTCTGAAGCACAAGCTAATAACTGTAAAATGGCGAACTTTGAAGACCAATCTCTTCAAGATTGAAGGATGTGCATTGGACCTCACAGCAGAAGCCAGCTGTTTGCTTAACTCAGATACTCCTGCAGGAGGCCACGAGGAAGGGGACTTGGCAGGGACTGAGTGATTATGTAGCTGTTAGGTTTCTTGATCAAAAGGGCTGCATTTTGTCTCTTCTGCAAGGAGGGTCCTGCCAACATCTACCACAGGCAGGTTCAGTAGCCTGTGTTGTCCCTGCCAGACCAGACCTTTAGGGGAAAGGACTCCTTGACCTAACTGACTCCTTCAGGGGCTGCTGGAACAGACCCTCTCAATTCTGTGGCTGGCTCAGAGCATCTCTGTGAAATCCAATCCTTCCCTCAAGAGAAAGCAGTTTCCCCACTGAGGGTGTAGTAATGAGAAAGCCCACTATAGGAAGAAAACTTCCAGTTGAACTAATATGAAACCTATTTGCTAATTGTGGGGGGAAATAAAGCTTTTAAATTATAAGTGTAGAATGCATGCTTATGTGTTTCTCGGCTGACGTGGAGATGAAACTCATCAACGAGTGTCATACAGGAGGCCAGTTGAAGCTGATCACGCACTACAGGTGCTATATTCTGGCTTAAAGTATGCAAGCCTATGCCAAGGTAACTTAATTCTTTCTTTGGGGGAAAGAACCCTTCTAAGGATGCCAAATGCAAAATTAGTGACCTGAGAAGGTGAGGAAACCTCCCTGAGCAAGGAGGGTGATACCTTACCGTGTGATAGAGCCTCAGAAGTAGCAGTTTCGGGACTTCCCTGGTGGTCCAGGGGTCAAGACTCTGTTTCCCTGCAGGGGGCATGGGTTCCATCTCTGGTTAGGGAACGAAGATCCTACATGCAGAGCAGCATGGCTAAAAATTAAAAAAAGAAAGAAGCAACTTAAAGACAGAGAAACTGGTGACAGTGTCTCTCTTCCAGTCAACCTGTCTCAATGGGAGGGCCATCAAGAGAAACTTTTGAAATCCATGCTAAAATGTCTGGTCCCCTTGACTTCTCTTTCATTCTTATAACACAGTCGTAGACTTTCAAAGGACTTCCCTGGTGGCTCAGATGGTAAAGTGTCTGCCCGCAATGCAGAAGACTTGGGTTCGATCCCTGGGTCAGGAAGATCCCATGGAGAAGGAAATGGCAACCCACTCCAGTACTCTTGCCTGAAAAATTCCATGAACTGAGAAGCCTGATAGGCTACAGTCCATGGAGTCACAAAGAGTCAGACACGACTGAGCAACTTCACTTCAACTTCCGTTTCTAGAATCCTAATTTCTCGCCTTTACACTTTGGCGTGACCTCTGAACACTCTGCCTTTATATGTACAGTGAGAAGGTGGTGGAGTGTTTGTTTGTTGCTTTTTCAGTAGAGCATCTACCATTAGAATGCTGAGTGCTCCACAGAATCCACTAACGATTGGTGTCCTTGCCACACTGGCTCATCCATGATGGGGTTGGCCATGGATCAAATACATCCCACCACTCTTAGTCTGCCCAACTCTTCTTACAAATATTCTGTTGCCCTGGTGTCTTCAACTCAAACATGTAACCCTCACAGTTCTGGAGGCCGGGAGATCAAAATCAAGGCACCAGCAGATGTACTGTCTAGTGAGAGCCCTCTTCCAGATTTGCAGACTGACCTTTTCATATATGCTCAGGGCAAAGGGTGAAGAGTGAGCATAAGGATACTAATCGCTTTTATGAGGACTCCACCTGCATGACCTAGCATCCCCCAGAGGCCCTACACCCAAATACCATCACATTGCGGCTTTAGGCTTCAACATGTGAATTTGGGCTTCCCTGATGGCTCAGACAAGTAAAGAATCTGCCTGCAATGCAGGAGACCTGGCTTCAATCCCTGGGTCAGAAAGATCCCCTGGAGAAGGGAATGGGAACCCACTCCAGTGTTCTTGCCTAGAGAATTTCATAGACAGAGGAGCCTGGCGGGCTACAGTCCATGGGATTGCAAAGAATCAAACATGACTATCACCACCACGTGACTTTGGGGGAGAAACAAATATTCAGTCTGTAGCAACCCCCTAGCCATGCCTATGCACTTACATGTTGTCTACAGGCTTCCTTCTTGCTACAACACCAAGGATGAATAGAGGCAGCCGAGAGCACATGGCCTGTGAAGTCTGGAAGGTCTACTAGTTTGCCCTTTACAGGAACAGTGTGCTGACCCCTAACCTCTGAAATGGCAGAAGTACACCGGGAAAAAGCTGCTTGCTTTGCACGGGCTGTGGTGCTCATGGCGGTGAATTGGCATCTGCAGTGGTTTACCAGATCACTTTCCTTACATGCATCCGTGAATTTTCTTCTTCATTTTGTTTGTTCTGTTCCTTTGATTCAGCCTCTTAGTGGTTATGTGCTATTGTCAGGTGCTGAGCTGTATATGTTTCTTCTCGACCCTGATGCACTGGGAGTGTCTCATCTTAAAGCTCTTTGCCTTCCAATAAAACAGGGAGGAGGCAGATGTCATTACCTCCCTGTCTCTGGCCGAACCAGAGACTGACCTGGAAGCAGCAGTTTTGAAGTCTGATGTAGATTTATCTTGCCTTTCACTCAGCACCTTGAGGTATTTGAATTTTCATAGCTATGCTTGTTTGAAATTAATTATATATGACTTCAGTTGGAACATTTTAAGAGCATCTTTGGTGGGTGTCTTTTTATTCCCCAGGGTTTCTTTTGTCTGTGAAGTTGATGAATTGTCTGGTAAAAACCATTAGCAGACAGTACTTCTTTTTCTTCTGTCTAGATTAATGAATCTTCCTTTGTGTTTTTTCATTTTTGTTTCCCAAGGAAACATCTTAATTTTTTCTTCTTTGCCCCACATATGTTTTCATAGATTGCCCTCCTAACCACCTCTCCTCTGAGCATTTAAAATAGAGTTATCCTGAGCCAAAGAGAGAACACACAGAGGAAACAAACTGCAAAGACAGCTAAGTGAGTAGGGGTGCCAGATTTACAAATAAAAGGATGGGATGTCCCATTAAATTGGAATTTCAAATAATTTTTTAGTGTAAGTTATTCATGAACTCATAAGTCTGGCTCATCTGAGGCAATGTTTTCAAGTCCTTGTAATCAGAATTTTCTGGCCAACTTCAAAATAAGACAAATTCTAAGGGCCTCCTGGAGATGCTGCCTCAGGAGATGGGATGGAGCCCATGCCTAATCCTAATAATTAGATGTTAAAGAAGAAGCTCCCAGATGACTGTGATGCTAGGTGTGTTACCCTTGATCTGAGAGATTTACTCCCTCTTCAGAAGCCCAGTCCTTGGTCACATAATAAGTGCTAATGAATAATAAACGTGGGTTGGAGTTGTGGTTCTTAGTGTGGTCTCTGGACCAGCAACGGAGGCATCACCTGGGAATTTGTTAGAAACTCAAATACTCAGCCTCCATTCCAGACCCACTGAATCAGAAACTCTAAGGGGTCAATCTGAGTTCTAATAAAGTTTCCAGGTGCTTCTGATGCACACACTAGTTTAAGAACCACTGGATCAGAGAAGTGCTTCCTAAATGGGTCCTTGGTGGGGGCATGAAAATTACTCAGGGAGTTTATATTTAAAGAAGAAAACTGGACTCACAGGCCCCAAATCCAGAAAGTCATAGTCTTTTTGTTAGAGTTGAATCAGAAAATCTGTATTTTTAGTAAACTCCTCACGTGGTCCTGATACACAGCCACTTTTGGAGCCACTAAACTAGAGAATAAGAGATGGGGGTGATGTTAGTGAACAGAAGCCCTAAACCTTTAACACTTGACCTTGAAATCCCTATGCATTATAAATGGACTGTATGTGGTGTCTCCAATGTAATTGTTTTAAAACTAGAATCCAAGAATCTAATCAGAGTCCATGTGCATGGATTTTTTCAGTCCATTACATAGTGAGCTAGAATGGCCAAGTGATCCAGACCTCAGATTAATTTCATTTGCCCCCTAATGAGCAAGAAGATGAAAAGTACCTTGTCAAAATGTCCCGTGAGAACTGGGGTAGTGGAGGCAGGAAAGGAGAATGTGTGGATTTGTTCTTATAAAAAAGACAGGGGGATTAGCTATGAATATGAGGAAAGTGTGAGGGAATGACCTGTCAAAGTTCCATTTTGAATACTACATTCTAGAATAAATCTCGAGTTCCTGTCCATCATTCACTTTCTGAAAAGAAAAAAAAAAAAGTTCTACAGAACACATCTTTTCCCTGCTGAGTCTAAACTCTCCCTAAATCCAAACCTGACTGAGGTTAGCAGCCAGAAATTACAGGCATTGTCTTCTGTACAGTCTGCATTCTGCTGTGTCACGCGCTGTGTAAAACACATCTCATAAGAAAAGAGAAAGAGGGGGTTGGTTTCTCTTTCTCACTGGAAGAGGACTTAAAAGCTGTGCAAAGCATGAAATGAGCAGCATGAACCAGCATGGACTTGGAAAGTGAGGTGTGGTGTGGAATTGGGAAATATTTCACAATTCAGAAATTACCCTTATGCACAATTTTTGTGATGTGTCAATTGCCATCTTATAAAATTCTGCTCTGACCTTTGAATCTTGTGCATTTTATTTTTCACCTCATTGTCTGTCACCGACTCTGATTTGTGGAGGGTTTCACTGGGATTCTGGATATGTGTGTGTGTTGTGGGTGGGGAGGAGGCGGCCGAAGCACGCCAGAGGCCAGAGGTGAGTAGTGGATGCATGAAGGTGACAGCTGTACAGACTGGAGACCAAATGGCTGTCGTCATGTAATTTGAGTCTGCCTTTAGGCGTAGCTCCTTGGCTGTGCACCTGAAACAGTCTAGCATCTTCCTGGTATCACACACCTCCCACTTCTCCTTTGGCCTTCATAGTTCTACTTCCTTCCCTGTCTTCTTCCCTCATTGCCTTGGCCTCTTCTATTAGATGCTGAGGCTAGAAGCTGAACTACCTGGGGGTGGAGGGGGGTGTGTAATCCAGGATGTGAGCTACTCAGAGTGTAGGCTGTGAAAAATATGGCTTTCATACTTGATCCCAGGAATACTATTCAAGGAGTCTGGGAATCTGGAGTTTGAACAAGCTTCTACCTGGTCGTGATTCTGGTACTGGGAGTCCTTAGGGCATCATCTTTAGAAACAATAATGCAAGGCCTCAGTAAAGGCTGTAGAGGCTCAAGTAAGAGCATCCACCACATAACTCCTAAACCTCCATTTCTGCACTTTTTTGGTCTATGAAAATTGGTCCCAGAGAAAGGGCTAGGATAAGCTAGAAGACACTCTGGCTTGGCAGAGCTGCCCTATGTGGATGGTCCGGGGTTCAGTTCAGTTGCTCAGTTGTATCCGACTTTTTGTGACCCCATGGACTGCAGCATGCAGGCTTCCCTGTCCATCACCAAGTCCCGGAGCCAACTCAAACCCATGTCCATTGTGTCGGTGAGGCCATCCAACCATCTCACCCTCTGTCGTCCCCTTCTTCTCCTGCCTTCTATCTTTCCCAGCATCAGGGTCTTTTCCAATGAGTCAGTTCTTCACATCAGGTGGCCAAAGTATTGGAGTTTTAGCTTTAACATCAGTCCTTCCAATGATTTCCTTTAGGATTAACTGGTTGGATCTCCCTGCAGTCCAAGGGACTCTCAGGAGTCCAGCACCACAGTTCAAAAGCATCAATTCTTCAGCACTCAGCTTTCTTTATAGTCCAACTTTCACATCCATACATGACTACTGGAAAAACCATAGCTTTGACCAGACAGACCTTTGTTGGCAAAGTAATGTCTCTGCTTTTTAATATGCTATCTATGTTGGTCATAGCTTTTCTTCCAAGGAGCAAGCATCTTTTTAATTTCATGGCTGCAGTCACCATCTTCTGTGATTTTGGAGTCCCCAAAATAAAGTCTCTCACTGTTTCCATTGTTTCCCCATCTATTTGCCATGAAGTCATGGGACCAGATACCATGATCTTCGTTTACTGAATGTTGAGCTTTAAGCCAACTTTTTCACTCTCCTCTTTCACTTTCATCAAGAGGCTTTTTAGTTCTTCACTTTCTGACAGAGGGTGGTGTCATCTGCGTATCTGAGGTTATTGATATTTCTCCAAGCAATCTTGATTCCAGCTTGTGCTTCTTCCAGCCCAGCATGTCTCATGATGTACTCTGCATATAAGTTAAATAAGGAGGGTGAGAATATATAGCCTTGACGTACTCCTTTCCTGATTTGGAACCAGTCTGTTGTTCCATGACCAGTTCTAACTGTTGCTTCTTGACCTGCATACAGATTCCTAGGAGGCAGGTCAGCTGGTCTGGTATTTCTACCTCTTGAAGAATTTTCCACAGTTTGTTGTGATCCACACAGTCAAAGGCTTTAGCATAGTCAATAAAGCAGATGTTTTTCTGGAACTCTCTTGCTTTTTAAATGATCCAGCAGATGTTGGCAATTTGATCTCTGGTTCTTGGTTTTCTAAATCCAGCTTGAACATCTGGAAGTTCACGGTTCATGTACTGTTGAAGCCTGGCTTGGAGAATTTTGAGCATTACTTAGCTAGTTCCTGGGGAGGCCTAGACAATTGGGAGCTCCAGAAAACCAGGTCTTCTTTGAGCCAAGCAGGATGTCCAGGCTTCTGACCACTAACAGGACTCCCTATGAGTCATGGCTGAGCGAGTATAGTAAAAGCAATACAAAGCCAAGGGCAAGGCGATCTTATTCACAAGGGCTAAGCAGAGAAGAAAAACCAACCCAATTCAAATATTCTTTAAAGGAGGATAAGGAACAGGGGTCAAACAGGTCCTAGAGACAGACCCTATCTAGGTTGTTGAGGGTCCCCAAAGACAGTAGTACTTTTTAGAGAGTGATGTATCCATCAGGATGACTTCAACTACAAATAACAGAGAGGCCCAATGAAACTGGCATAAATTTGTTGGCTCATACAACCAGAAGTCCAGAGGGAGAGTGGGATTCGGGGTGGACTTAAATCAGTGGTCCATTCTCTGCTGTTTTTTGGCTCCATCTCTCCAATGTCTCTGGTAAGGAGATGGTCACAGCTCTCCCAGACATCCCAGCTGGTGTCCAGAGAACAGATAGAGGGATGCTACTGGATACTGACCAGGAAGTGAAGATCTTTACCCAGGCCCCCAGAAAATTGCACCCAGGCAAGATGTGGTTGCTCTTGACTTAGTACAGCTAAAGAGAGCTCAGTGTCCCCTAAGGCATGTGTGATGCATGACAGGAGGTAGATAGATGAGCAAAATAGGAATTAAAGAGAAGGAAGGAAAAAATGGATCTGGGAGGGCCGCCAGAAAGGTCTGCTCCAGATTCCCACAGTCGGAAGCTGTGTCAGGAGGCAGTTGTCAAGGTGGCTGAGAAAACGTTCTGGCTAGAGATAAGCCAGCCAAGCCCTCTGGAACTGTACAGACTTGTCCTGAACACACAGTTAGTTAGTAGCAGACCCAGACAGAGAAGCACCCCTGTCTACTGCACTTTCTACCATGTTCTCTTTTGATTAATGTATGTCGTAAATCTGCAAGGAGTGGAGACAGTATTCAACACTTCCCAAAATATTCTACGAGAAACTTTTCTTTCTCAAGCATATGAATTCCATAGAACACACTCTGTTTAAATCAACACCACTTTGCAAATAAAGAGAAGTATGGGGGGGGGGGGGGCGTGGCTGCAGAACTCAGCAGATGGGTAAGGAACTGACCCCTAAAATAAGGTGGTTGGTTAACACATGCCAAGTGCATGAACCTTGACTCCTTCAGAAACACTCATTTCTCTAAGAGCTTGGGCTCCATCCTGTGCTTGTATAAATGACATCCTTGTGTCCATTATCCTCAGGTGAGTAGAGGCAGAAAACTGAGATTTTTGCCCTTACAAAAAGGGCAAAATACTTAAAAAAAAATTATGTTCTCAAATTGTTGCCTATCAGTATCCTGAACTAATTTTGATCCCACTCATGGCATTTTCCTCTAGGTCCGAAGGGCCTGATACTCCTTAAGACCCAGCTGTAAACCAATCTGGAACACATTGTTTTCTAAAGATTGTGTTTTCCTCTCTTTCCATATGCCCTTTGAAGGTAGTCACTGAAGTAGTCACTTGTTAGTTTAAATATTTTTAGATTTATTATGAAATTAACCTTGAGTCAGAAATGGGTCCTGAAGACTAATCACTTATCTTTATTTCAACTAATGCATTTAGACCAGAATTTCTTAAAGGACTGAAGATGTCTTTTCATCAGAGATATGGACATATTCTTAAGGAAAGTCTTTTGGTATCTCATCCAACAATAAAAAAATGAAGATAGAAGCTTCTGAGTGGTGAACACATGGCAGTTCAGAGAGGGCAAGGAAGCTTGCAACCCTTGCCATAGAGTTGCCTAAGCATCTTTTATCATGAGCCACTTCCCACTGGTCACAAAGCTCTGCCCATGTGACAACACTGGGGGAGGTTGTTATCCATCCACCATGAGGCCTTAACTTGCACCTTGGCCACTTGCTCACATGAAAGGAGGAGACAAGATGCCAGAGGAGAATGACTTTAACTCACCTCCTCTCACAGAAACACCAACATCACAACTAATTGCTTATCAACCATTGACAAAAAGACTAGAGTCTACCAGAAAAAGATACTCTACATCCAAAGAAGGAGACAAAAAGAGATGGTAGGAGAGGCATTTTTACCATATAATCAAATCCCATACTTACCAGGTGAGCCACCCACAGACTGGAAAATAATTATATCACAGAAGTTCTCTCACAGGAGTAGGAGTTCTGAAACTCAGATCAGGCTCCCCAGCATAGGGATTCTGGCATTGGGAAGAGGAGGCCCTGGAGCATGTGGCCTTCAAGACCAGTAGGGCTTGAGTGCAGGAATTCCACAGGGCTCCTCAGGGGAAAACAGAGACTCCATTGTTGGAGGGTGCACACAAAGTTTCATGTGCACTGGGATCCAGAGCATCAGACCTGTCTGTGGGTCTTAGAGGGTTTCCTGGGTAAACAGGGGTTGCCTATGGCTCACTATGAGGGCAAGGACACCGGAGGCAGAGGCGCCAGTGAATACTCCATTGGTGTGAACTCTCCTGAAGGTCACCATTTTGGCACTGAGACTTGAGCCCACCCAACAGCTTGTAGGCTCCAGTGGTAGAATACCTCAAGCCAAACAACAAGCAGGGTGAGAACACAGCCCAACCCATCAGCAAACAGGCTGCTTAAAGTTGTCCTGAGTATGCTGCCACTTCTAAACACACCCCTTGATGCAGCCCTGCCCATCTGAGGGACAAGAGCCAGCTCTACCCACAGTGGGCAGACACCACTCCTTAACAGGATCCCTGCACAAAACTCTGGACCAACCTCTTCCACCAGAGGCAAGAGGAACTACAAACCTGCAGCTTAAGAAATGGAAATCACAAATAAAGAAAGTTAGACAAAATGAGACAGCAGAGATATATGTTCCAGACGAAGGAACAAGATAAAACCTCAGAAAAACAACTAAGTGAAAGTGGAGATAGGCAACCTGACTGAAAAAGAATTTAGAGAAATTATAGTAAAGGTGATCCAAGAGCTCAGAATGGAGGCACAGGCAAAGAAGATAGAATATATGTTTACCAAAGAGCTAAAAGTGTTAAAGAACAAATAGATGAACAATATAGTAACGGAAATGAGAAAATAGACTATAAGGAGTCAATGGCAGGAAAATGAGAGAGAAAAAAGAATAAGTGAACTGGAAGATAGATAGGGGGAAATCACTGCTGTGGAACAGAAGAAAGAAAGAATGAAAAGAAAAGAGGACAGTTTTATAGACCTCTGGGACAATGTTAAATGTGCCAACATTAGCATTATAGGGCCTTCCAGAAGAAGAGAGAGAGACAAAGAACCTGAGGAAACACTTGAAGAAGAAATGGCTGAAATCTTCTCTAACATGAGAAAACAAACACTCAAGTCCAGGAAGCACAGAGATCCTACACAGTATAAACCCAGGCAGAAGGATACCAAGACACATAGTAATCAAATTGACAAAAATTTTTTTAAAAAGAAAATGTTAAAAGCAACAAGAAACATACAAGGAAATCCCCATATGGTTATCAGCTGATTTTTCATCAGGAACTCTGTAGGCCAGAAGGAAGTAGCATAATATTAATATAATTAGAGTGATGAAAGGGAAAAATCTACAGCCAAAAATACTCAACCCAGCAAGGCTCTTGTTTGTATTTGACAGAGAAATCAGACATTTTACAGATAAGCAAGAGCTAAGAGAATTCAGCACCACCAGACCATCTTTGAAACAAATGCTAAGGAACTTCTCTAGGTGGAAAAGAAAAGGCCACAACTAGAAATAAGAAAATTACAAATGGGAAAGGCTCACTGGTAAACGCAAACATACAGTAAAGGTAGGAAATGACACAAAAATATGATACCAAAATCAGCAATCATGAGAAGAGTACACATGCAGAATATTAGAAATGCATTTGAAATTAAGAAACTAACATTCTATATATAAATATATATTTCTATATCAAAACTTCATGGTAACTCCTAATCAAAATCTACAATAGATACCCTCACAAGAAAGAAAAAGCAATCCAAACACAACTCTGAAGATCACAAGACAGCAAAAAAGGAAGTGAAGGAAAAGGACTTACAAAAACAAATCCTAACAATTAACAAAATGGCAGTAAGAACTACATATTGATAATTATCTTAAATGTAACTAGATTAAGTGCTCCAACCAAAAGATACAGACTGGCTGGGAAAATACAAAAACAAGACATATATTTGCTGTGTGCAAGAGACCCCCTTCAGATCTATAAACACATACAGACTAAAACTGAGAGGATAGAAAAAAGTATTTCATGCAAATGGAAATCAAAAGAAAGCTGGAGTAGCAGTACTCATATCAGACAGACTTTAACAAAGACTGTTACAAGAGACAAGGACGTTACATCATGATCAAGGGATCAACCCAAGAAGACATAACAATTGTAACTATATATGTACCCAACATAGGAGCACTTCAATACATAAGGAAAACACTAATAGCCATAACAGGAGATACTAGCAGTAACACAATTATAGTGGGAGACTTTGTCACCCCACTTATATCAATGGACAAATCATCCAACCAGAAAATCAGTAAGAGAACACAGGGCTTAAATGACATATCAGACCAAATGGACTTAAATTGATGTGTGTGTGTGTGTGTGTGTGTGTGTGTGTGTGTGTGTATAAGACAGACAGCGTGAGAGAGTGTGCATATTCCATCAAAAAGCAGCAAAATACACGTTCTTCTCAAGTGCACATGGAACAGTCTCCAGGATAGATCATATGCTGGGCCAGAAAGCAAACAGTAAATTTAAGAAAATCACATCAAGCATCTTTTCAGACCACAACACTGTCCGATAGAAATCAACTACAAGAGAAAAAACCATAAAAAAACACAAACAGATGGAGGCTAAAGAATATGTCACCAGACGACCAACGGATTGCTGAAGAAACCAGAGAGGAAATAAAACATGTAGAGACAAATGAAAATGAAAACAGCGATCCAAAACCTATGGGACACAGCAAAAACACTTCTAAGAGGGATGTTTGTAGCAATACAATCTTACCTGAGGAAACAAGAAATATCTCAAATAAACAACTTAACTTCACACCTAAAGCAACTACAGAAAGAACAAACAAAACCCAAAGTCAGTAGAAGAAAAGAAATCATAAAGATCAGAGCCAAAGTAAATGAAATAGAGACAAAGAAAATAATAGGGGGGAAAAAAAGTGAGACTAAAAGCTGGTTCTTTGAGAAGATAAAGCTGATACACATTTAGCCAGACTCATCAAGAAGAAAAGGGAAAGGGCTCAAATCAATAAAATTAGAAATGAAAAACGAGGAGTTACAATGAACACCACAGAAATACAAAGCATCGTAAGAGACTACTACAAGAAACTACATGGCAATAAAATGGACAGCCTAAAACAAACGGACAGATTCTTAGAAGGGTACAGTCTCTCAAGACTGAACCAGGAAGAAATAGAAAATACTGAGACCAGTCATTAGTACTGAAACTGAAACTGATTTAAAGCTCCCAACAGACAAAAGTCCAGGATCAGATGGCTTCACAGGCAAATTCCATCATTTAGAGAAAAGTTAACACCTATCCTCCTAAACTCTTCACAAAAATTGCATAGGAAGGAACACTCCCAAACTCATTGTATAAGGCTACCATCACCCCAATATCAAAATCAAAGATATCACAAAAAAAGAAAATTACAAATCAATATCACTGACGAACATAGAGAAATCTTCAACAAAATACTAGCAAACCAAATCCAACAATACATTAAAAGGACTACAGAATGTTGAAAAGACAGTCTCTTCAATAAGTGGTGCTGGGAAAACTGGATAGCTACATGTAAAAAATGAAATTAGGATATTTTCAGCCTACTGTATCACACACAAAAAGAGAATTTTACTTTTTGAAATTAATGCTTATTTTTTTGCCAGTTTTTAAAAATATCCTAAGGAAATCTAATAATGATGTGTCAGATACAAAATTTTAAATATATATGTGTAGGATATAAGATTAATATAAATTTATATAAATAGAAATCTATTCTATTTAAATTATTAATGACATCAGTCAAGATGCTCCTATTCTTATTTCCTCCGCACTTGATAAAATATTCTCAGAGAAATATTAGTATGTCTCACTACGATTATATATTTTTTTCTTTTCCCTTATATTTCTTCTGATTTTTGCTCTATGTATCTTTGTTTCTTTGTTGTTAGGTGTTTGTTGGCTTATGATGTCTATCTTCTTTGTGAATTGTACCTTTTATCATTAAAAATATTAAACTTTGTTTCATTTAAAAATAAATTTAATAGAAAAATGAAAAGAATATTCTCAGCCCCTCACTGTCTGAGATGGCCCACACTCTGTCTATGGAATGTGTTTCTCTCTAAATAAATCCAATTCTTACCTAAAAAAAAAAGAATATTCTCTAACACCACACACAAAAAACTCTTAGAAGAAAACTTAGGCAGAACACTATTTGACATAAATTGCAGTAATATCTTTCTGGATCCACCTCCTACAGTAATAACAAAAGTAAACAAATGGGACCTAATTAAACTTAAAATGTTTTCCACAGCAAAGTAAATCATAAACAAAATGAAAAGACAACCCACAGAATGGGAGAAAATATTTGCAAATGATGCAACCAACAAGGGATTAATTTGCAACTGACACAGTATTAATCTCCAAAATATTCAAACAGCTCATGAAGCTTAAAAGCAAAATAAACCATTCAATCAAAAAATGGGCCAAAGATCTAAATAGACATTTCTCCAAAGAAGACATACAGATGGCCAGTAAACACACGAAAAGCTGCTCAACACAACTAATTATTCAGTTCAGTTGCTCAGTCGAGTCCGACTCTTTGCGACCCCATGAATCACAGCACGCCAGGCCTCCCTGTCCATCACCAACTCCCGGAGTTCACTCAAACTTCTGTCCATCGAGTCGGTGATGCCATCCAGCCATCTCATCCTCTGTTGTCCCTTTCTCCTCCTGCCCCCAATCCCTCCCAGCATCAGAGTCTTTTCCAATGAGTCAACTCTTCGCATGAGGTGGCCAAAGTATTGGAGTTTCAGCTTTAGCATCATTCCTTCCAAAGAACACCCAGGGCTGATCTCATTCAGAATGGACTGGTTGGATCTCCTTGCTGTCCAAGGGACTCTCAGGAGTCTTCTCCAATACCACAGTTCAAAAGCATCAATTCTTCGGCGCTCAGCTTTCTTCACAGTCCAACTCTCACATCCATACATGACTACTGGCTAAACCATAGCCTTGACTAGACGGACCTTTGTTGGCAAAGTAATGTCTCTGCTTTTGAATATGCTATCTAGGTTGATCATAACTTTTCTTCCAAGGAGTAAGCATCTTTTAATTTCACCACCTGCAGTGATTTTGGAGCCCCAAAAAATAAAGTCTGACACTGTTTCCACTGTTTCCCCATCTATTTCCCATGAAGTGATGGGACCAGATGCCATGATCTTCGTTTTCTGAATGTTGAGCTTTAAGCCAACTTTTTCACTCTACTCTTTTAGAGACATTCAAATCATAACTAAAATGAGGTCTCACCTCACACCAGTCAGAATGGCATCATCAAAAAGTCTACAAACAATAAATGCTAGAATAGGTGTGGAGAAAAGGGAATCTCCTACACTCTTGGTGGGAATGTAAATTGGTGTAGCCACTGTGGAGAACAATATGGGAGTTTCTTAAAAAATGAAAAAAAGAGAAAACATGATCCAGCAATCCCACTCCTGGGCATATATCTGAAGAAAACCATAATTCAAAAAGATACATTCTTCTCAACATTCATTGCAACACCATTTACAATGCCAAGACACTGGAGCAACCTAAATCTCCACTGACAGGGGAATAAATAAAGATATGGTATATATACATGCAATGGAATACTACTCAGCCGTAAAAAGGAACAAAATAATGCCATCTGTAGCAACATGGATGGACCTAGAGCTCATCATACTAAGTGAAATCAGACAGAGAAAGACAAATAGATGCTATCACTTATATGCAGAATCTAAAAAGATTATACAAAGGAATTTATTAACAAAACAGAAACAGACTCACAGATTTTGAAAACATGGTTACTAAAAGGGAAAGGGTAGGGGATAAATTAGAAGACTGGGATTAACATATACATATTACTATGTGTAAAATAGATAACCAGCAAGGAACTACTGTAAAAAACAAGGAATTCTACTCAATATTCCGTAATAAGCTATATGGGAAAAGAACTGGAGAAAGAATGGATATATGTATATGTATCATTATAACTGAATCACCTTGCTGTACACCTGAAACTTAATACCTGATGAGTTAGTTTCAAATATAACTCAATATAAAATAAAAATTAAATTTAAAAAGACAATGATATAACTAAGTTGAAAGTAAGGGAACACTAGTATTTCCGCTAATCTATTTCTTTTGATGGATCTTTTTTTTTGTAAAAGATCAGAAATCCAAATATCCAAAATTGATTTTGGAAGATGTTTTCTCAGCTGTATTCAGGTTATGACTCTTTATACTTACCTGGCCTTAAAAATTGTGGAATTTGAAAAAAGACAAGAGAAAGATTTTGATCATAGTTGCACCAATGTGTCATCTGTAACTACCTGGAGGCAGGGAGCAATTATTTGACTGATAAAATAGATTAGTGAAATAATTCTACATGACATCTGTGTTTTTCTTTTTAATGCAAAGTTTCAAAGTGAAATGAGTTTAATTAAGTGGAAAGATAATCCATGATTAAATAAGATAATGAAGCACATATTGCAAACAAATGACATGGTAAAAGCTTAGAGTTCATGGTTAGGATAAGACAGTGAAATAGTTTGAGGCAATACTTTCTTGATTATTTTTTAAAAAATCAAGACTGCTAGATCTTATCTACATCTTAAGCTAGGCAAGGCCAAATCTTCCCATTTCACTACCTACAAACTGCTCTGAAAATACAGTTACTTGAAGTGGTTTGATGTCCCTTGTCAGCCATGGGTAACTGTCTGTGCTAATGAGGCAAGGACAGCAGTGTGGTATGTAGGGTGCAGTTCTCAGGGAGCACGTGCAGAATCCTAATAAGCATTTAATTTCTTTTACTTGGAGAAGCCTGCAGTGCCTTAGGGGAAATGTAATCACAGATTTGCAGAAATGAGTAGGAAAACCACACGTGCAGAGGGGCTTTGCACTGCTTACTCTTGGAATCAGGTGGGGTTCAGTGGTACCTTAAATGAAGCAGGGGACAAGCCTGGCCTTACAGGTTGCCCTTGGGTAGCTTCAGCCATTACAGCTGAGTTCTGAGAGTTTAGCTTTAGAAGCAACCAGGGTTTGAATGACTTAAGCGCTCACTTCCTAAAGACACTCAGGACCAGGTGGTTGAATGAGGATGACTCTTATTTCCTGTGGTTATCTTGGATGGGGGGGTGGGTGGATGACACTGGGCAGATCAATAGGTATGAAGGCGAATTATTTGTAAAATGGCATTAGGGTATGGCTTAGCAGTCTATTGGGCTTCCCTGGTGGCTCAGAGGTTCAAGCATCTGCCTCCAATGCAGGAAACCCGGGTTCGATCCCTGGGTTGGGAAGATCCCTTGGAGAAGGAAATGGCAACCCACTCCAGTATTCTTGCCTGGAGAATCCCACAGACAGAGGAGCCTGGCAGCCTACAGTCCATGGGGTCATAAAGAGTCGGACATGACTGAGTGACTTCACTTTCACTTTAGTAGTCTATTATCCCATTTGAGACTCAGATTCTTACCAACCTGTTTTGCCCCATGTGACTAAAAACTGCCTTTTTTACATCAAAAGTTGGCTAAAATTTCTAAGCTCTGAAATTGTAGCCAACTTTTGATGTTTCTTTGTGGGCTTCCTGGGTGGCACAGTGGTAATCTGCCTGCCAACATAGGAGATGCAAGTGACCTGGTTTGATCCCTGGGTTAGGAAGATCCCTTGAAGGAAACGCAACCCACTCTTAGTATTCTTGCCTGGAAAATTCCATGGAGAGAGGAGCCTGGCATCCATGGAGTCACAAAGAGTTGGACACGACTGAGCATGCACATATGCTTTGTAGGAAGCAGTTAGAAACCAAGCTCTGGTGGGATCCTTACTAAAAATGAACAGGCAAGAAGGGAGGAAGAAGGGAGAAAGAGGCTTAGATCTTAATAGTCTTCAAAGTTTGTAACTTAGCCCTGAAAGAGCTGAATGTGACAAGAGATGATTATAAACAAAAACTGGGTACAGGGAGTCCTAAATTCCTGCCCCTCCCACCATACCGAACATTAATTCCTGTAATTGGGCCAACAGCAGATAAATCCAGGCTTCACCCAATGAGGAAAACCTGTTGAAATGAACCCATGAAATGTTTTTCACAAAGTACTTAACCTCACCAGCATTCAAGGTCTCATTTGTGTTTATTATTTATTGATACTGCAGAAGAATCAAGTAATGAATCAGGTATTGGTAGTCAGTAAGTACCACAATTATGAACTTATATTATCTTCACTTTATGTCTTGTCAATCAGTAATATTCTACGTGTTACTCTTAATATTTTGAAGTCATTAAGGCGACCCTTCTGCACCCACGGAATTGACTTCATTTTATTGGCAAACAGATTCTCATTTATTTTTCATTAATTGGTTAGGTTTCCTCAAATTTCAAATGCCTATTAAAAAAACACAATAGGTAGTATATCCTTTATATTAAAGTGCAGAGCTCCATTTAATGGATTGTTCAGCTAATTTTCTTTTAGGCAAATAAGCAGATTAATTTATATAAGCTATTAATACCAATTATTAATGCTTTTCATTTTGTTGGTTTCAACCATCTCTGCATGACACACACTGCAACAAAATGAAGATTGATTTCACTAAGTTTGGCAACACTGCAGTATTCTATAACCTTTGCAACAATGCTTATCTGAAAGGCTGGGTTTAATTATTCTTTTTTCCCCTGCATCTCAAGATGCTGATAGGTAACAGTTATATTGCACTTGACAGTTAAAAGTAAATTCATCACCGTCTTCCTACACTGCCCTTGATGGTTTTCACATAAGGAGACTTTAATATGCCCACCAGAAAAGCATCAGCCTGGCTTATCTGCCTTAGTTTTTATACATGGGCTGGAAGTTGGGAGAAAGTCAGCTACAAAGCAGGGCAGGAAGCAGGCCTGCTGGGCAGAATAGAATCTGACTTGGCCTGTTCTAAAACTGGGTTTCCCGGGTGGCTCAGTAGTAAGGAATCTGCCGGCAATAAAGGAGACTCAGGTTCAATCCCTGGGTTGGGAAGATCCCCTGGAGGAGGAAATGGAGCCCATTCCAGTATTCTTGCCTGGTGAATCCCACAGACAGAGGAGCCGGGCAGCCTACAGTCCATGGGGTCACAAAGAGGAGGACACGACTGAGACACGACTGAGCACGCATGCGCGACTGGAACTACGGGTGCACTGGAATTTAAGACCTTATAGCGCAAAGGAGCCTGGGTCTTCCGGGCACTGCATGGCCTTTACGTGACTTTCCAGTTACGCCTCTTTTTGATGTCTTCTCATTTTATCCCCGCTCCTAAGAACTGGCTCCCTGACCCTCTCTCTGTTGTGCTGTTGAGTTGCCAAGTCATGCCCTACTCTTTGCGACCCCATGGATTGCAGCATGCCAGGTTTCCCTGTCTTTCACTATCTTCCGGAGTTTGCTCCAGACTCAAGCTGTTGCTTATTCAGGCATTTGAACCCTTCCTGACTCTGGCTCTCCGGGCTTCTGTCACCTCTCTGTCTCATGACCTTTATGCATTTGCTCCTGCTGCACCATCTGAGCAGCTCAGCACTTCCTTGCTTTGGATGTCATTTGCACTCTGGGGCCCTTGTCCTGCCCCTGGTCCACGGAATATGGTCCAACAGTGGGGAAGGAGAACAGGGCTTTCTGACTCTCCCCTCTGTGAGGCAGCCAGGCAGGGCAGCTCCCTTCTAAGTCATGATGGGCAGGCTAAGTACTATGATTGATCAGGACCCCAAATAATCAGCCAGGACACATCTTTGAGGGTCTTTTAAAGCTAAATGTGGTATTAATAACATAAAGGCATCTAACTCTTATGATCGCTCTTCTCCCTTCCATATCCTAACCTTTCTCAACATTGAATCTATTCCATCAGTATTTGAATTTCAATTAATAAGACTGTGACTGGCTAGCTATTATATTTTTAGTGGCTTAAAATTTTGTAGAGAGGTGGGAAACATTTTATGTTCCCATGTTCTGGACAGTAGGAGCTGTGTTTATAGAAGGATACAACCCACAGGGACACAGGGAAGGTGATAGAGGTGACAGCCCAAAATGCCTGCTTTTCCTGCGGGCCTGACCGTCTCATTAGCTGTTCTGAGTTTTCACCGATCAACACCTAGCCATGCCACAGAGTAAGAGACTGCCAGCCCAGGGCTACTTTAACTGGGATAGGGAATTAGAATGTTCAAGATGTGTTTATATACATAGCATTTAATTAAATCTCATGGAGGTGAAGTCCATCTTGAATGCATTCGAGCTGTAACTCACAGCATGTTTGCTGGTGTCACTGGTGTGATAACTGATGTAACAGTCATCAGTCCTTCAAGTATCTACACTCAATCAGGAGACACACGTGGTTCCACTTTGGGAGACTTATGACCTAAATATCTTAAATGCAGCTTTTCCAATTTCCTGCTGATCTCGCTGGTCTGTCTGACAGGAGAGAAGCAAGATTGATAAGATTTGCTTTGAGAAAGAATATTAAAGCAAGGAATAAACAAGGTAGCTTTATTTGGTCAATATTCGGTTAGACCTTTTTGTCTTTATTCTGACTGTTTAGATGGTGGGGTTGCAGTTCTTTATTATGCTCAAGGAGGATTTAATTTTCCTGGGGGAGAATTTCTGAGAAATGTCTGATACTTTAAGATAACCAGATTTTTGAAAAGCCAGCCACAAGGATAAAGGTGTTTAGTAAAATGATAGGAATAATGAAAACTAAAACCTGATTAAAAATGTGATTTCTTGCTTCTGCCTGGCCCTGTGGTTTATGTTTCAGTTAAGCTTCAGTAGAAGTCCCTAGGAATAGCCTGGATTCTAGAAGCCAAATCTGCACCAGTCACAATCTAAACAGTGTTTCTCATTTCTGGAGGACATGATCTCTTTCTATCCCTATCCTGATATTACAAGGTCTCCATGTCACTAAACACTGGGCATGCCTGGCTGGGCTTTCCTCCCTTCATTGTGCCCCTCCCCCACCTCTCATAATGGATGAGGGTCCTCCTTGCCCTTTGGATTTGCCTGTGGATATGGGGGAGGTGGCAGTTCAAGAGGAGGTCTCACATAATACCAGTTTTCTGGATCATTTGATTTATTTAAATACCTACAATGCCAAGGCCCCTGGGCATTCATCCAACCAACTGCTTATGTTTCCATAAATAATGTCAGCTCTGGGACTCAACTGAATTAGGCCAAAGGGCTGTGTCTCCTGTTCCCTGAAGGTCAAGAGCTTTTGAGTATCAGTGTATAAGAACTTTTTTCAGAAAAGTACTCCAAGTACAAATTTTTCAGAAAACACTGTCTCATTTAATATTCAAATTTCAGTGCATTTCAATAATCTATGTGTAGGGTTTGTGTCGATTGGCATGGAGAAAGGAGCTCTAGAAACTGATGTGGAGAATTAGAATTTAACACTCACTGGTTAACCCTAACAGGTTTGTATTAAAAGGCAAAGTCTAATAAGCTGATGTTGAAATAGCAGTAAAGAATTCAGACTGATGAATCATGTTTTCAAATGCCAAGGTCAAGGGGAAATTCAAGTAGAAGTCTGAAAATTCAAATTCCTTAATAGGTGCCCCTAGGCCCTAATGACTAATATAAACATATTGTACTAAGTTTATAGTTTTATTTGTTTTTATTTTAATTGGAGGATAACTGCTTTACAGTGTTGTACTGGTTTTTGCTGTACAACAATGCAGATCAGTTATAACCATATATATATATATATATTCCCTCCCTCTTGAGCCTCCTTCTCACCCCATCCCAGCCCTCTAGGTCATCACAGAACACCAGGCTGGGCTCCCTGTGTTATACAGTAGCTTCCCTCTAGCTAGCTATTTTACACATGGTAGTATATATATATGCCAATGTTTCTTTCTCAGTTTGTCCCACCCTCTCCTTCCCCTGCTGAGTCCATAAGCCCTTTCTCTATGTCCATGTCTCTATTCCTGCCCTGCACATAGGTTCATCAGTACCATTTTTCTAGATTCTATATATATGCATTAATATACAACATCATTTTTCTCTTTCTGACTTGCTTCATCACACTAAGTTTAAATGAACAAATCCTTAACTTGGGTCTTCACAGTGAACCAGCACTATAATCAATAAATTTGTTTCTTCCTGCCAGATAGGAGATGAAGCAGTGTTTGGATACTATTTGGTTACTCAAGAGAGAGGGAGAAGTCACTTTCAGCTAGTCTGCTATCAAGGGGATCTCTTGGGTAATATGATGCCCATATCACCATGCAGAAGAAACAGATGTAATTGCATGTGACCAAAGACATCCACAAAATGCTCAGCAGACCCACTTTGAGGAGACTTGGGGACAACAATCAAAGAGTAAATCTAGTTGTTTTTTAAAATTTCCCCAAAGTGCTGTTTTCTATAGGAACTGATTCTCTAAGTCCTTCTGATCTATTATCCCCTCCCCCACCCCCTGTGCCAAGATGAACTCCCTTGTGCTCTCCTACTGCCCTTCCCCCTTCACACCACTCAGCACTCAGAGGGCAAGGGATGGCCCCCGCTACATTAATCCTCTCCTTCAGCCCTCTGCAGCTGAGACCATACTGCCAAATTTGCACAAACCTTCATCAAAGGTTGGGTGATCTTGGAGAGCAAGTATAATACAACATACAGTAATTGATGTTGACGCTTCAAGGGGCTGCCCAGGGTCGCTCCACAAGGCCTGCCTCCCTGTGCTGGCAGCCACTCACCACCCTCATCCATTCCTTGCCTTGCCCACATTTGCAACCACCACAATTCCACTGGGCATCTTAATACTTTAGTTATTTGAGGATCCATCTGTATCTGGTACAGAAAAGGAAAGCATTTCTTTCCCTTTTTGGTTTAGTCTGTCTCCCAGAACTGTTTTCTTACCCCAGAAGCCGCCTCATCTCAGGATGACTGAATAGGAAAGTCTACTTCATTCAACAGACCCCACTCCTGACTCTTATGGGACATTATGGCCCACTAACACAAAAATAGTGTTGTTATTTAGTCACTAAGTCCTGTCTGACTACTTTGTGACCCCATGGACTGCAGCCCTACAGGCTCCTCTGACCAATGGAATTTCCCAAGCAAGAATACTGGAGTGGGTTGCCACTTCTTTCTCCAGGGGATCTTTCTGAACCAGGGGTTGAACCCATGTCTCCTGTAGGTGGATTCTTTACCACTGAGCCACCAAGGAAGCTCCAAAACAGTGTTATCTAAGCCTTAAAATGAAAACCACAATCACAGAAAACTAAACTGATCACACTGATCACAGCCATGTCTAACTCAATGAAACTATGAGCCATACTCTACTGGGCCACACAAGATGGACGGGTCATGGTGGAGAGTTCTGACAAAATGTGGTCCCCTGGAGAAGGAAATGGCAAACCACTACAGTATTATTGCCTTGAGAACTCCATGAACATTATGAAAAGGCAAAAACACACAACACTGAAAGATTAACTCTCCAGGTCAGTAAGTGCCCAATATGCTACTTGAGAAGAGCGGAGAAATAGCTCGAGAATGAATGAAGAGGCCAAACCAAAGTGGAAACAATGCCCAGTTGTGGATGTGTCTGGTGGTGCAAGTAAAGTCTGATGCTGTAAAGAACAATATTGCATAGGAACCTGGAATGTTAGGTCCACAAATCAAGGTAAATTGGAAGTGGTCAAGCAGCAGCTGGCAAGAGTGAACATCAACATTTTAGGAATCAGTGAACTAAAATGAATGGGAATGGGTGAATTTAATTCAGATGCCCATTATATCTACTACTGTGGGCAAGAATCCCTTAGAAGAAATGGAGTAGCCCTAATAGTCAACAGAAGAATCTGAAATGACAGACATGATCTCAGTTCATTTCTAAGACAAAACACTCCATTTCACAGTAATCCAAGTATGCCCCAACCAATAATGCCAAAGAAGCTTAAGTCGAATGGTTCTATGAAGACCTACAAGACCTTCTAGAACTAACACCAAAAACAGATGTCCTTTTCATTTCAGGGGACTGGAATGCAAAAGAAGGAAGTCAAGAGATATCTGGAGTAACAGGCAAGTTTGGTCTTGGAGTACAAAATGACACAGGGCAAAGGCGAAGAGAGTTTTCCCAAGAGAATGCACTGGTCATAGTAAACACTCTCTTCCAACAACATCAGAGGTGACTCTACACATGGACATCACCAGATGGTCTCAAATTGATTATATTCTTTGCAGCTGAAGATGGAGAAGAGGTTTGTAACACTGTATAAGAGGCAGTGATCAAAACCATCCCCAAGAAAAAGAAATGCAAAAAGGAAAAATGGTTGTTTGAGGAGGGCTTACAAATAGCTGAGAAAAGAAGCAAAGTGAAAGGCAAAGGAGAAAAGGAAAGATATACACATCTGAATGCAGAGTTCAAAAGAATAGCAAGGAGAGATAAGAAAGTCTTCCTAAGTGAACAATGCAAAGAAATAGAGGAAAACAATAGAATGGGGAAGACTAGAGATCTAATCAAGAAAATTAGAGATACCAAGGGAACATTTCATGCAAAGATGGGCACAAGAAAGGACAGAAACGGTATGGACCTAACAGAAGCAGAAGATATCAAGAAGAAGTGGCAAGAATACACAGACGAACTATACAAAAAAGATCTTAATGATCCGGATAAGCACAATGGTGTGGTCACTCACCAAGAGCCAGACATCCTGGAGTGTGAAGTTCAAGTGGGCCTTAGGAAGAATCACTATGAACAAAGCTAGTGGAGGTGATGGAATTCCAGCTGAGCTATTTCAAACCCTAAAATATTATGCTGTGAAAGTGCTGCACTCAATATGCCAGCAAATTTGGAAAACTCAGCAGCGGCCACAGGACTGCAAAAGGTCAGTTTTCCTTCTAATCCCAAAGAAGGGTAATGTCAAAGAATGTTTAAGCTACCACATCAGTTCAGTTCAGTTCAGTCACTCAGTCCTGTCCGACTCTTTGCGACCTCATGAATCGCAGCACGCCAGGCCTCCCTGTCCATCACCAACTCCTGGAGTCCACTCAGATCCATGTCCATTGAGTTGGTGATGCCATCCAACCATCTCATCCTCTGTTGTCCCCTTCTCCTCCTGCCCTCAATCTTTCCCAGCATCAGGGTCTTTTCCAATGAATCAGCTCTTCACATCAGGTGGCCAAAGTATTGGAGTTTCAGCTTCAACATCAGTCGTTCCAATGAACACCCAGGACTGATCTCCTTTAGGATGGGTTGGTTGGATCTCCTTGCAGTCCAAGGGACTCTCAAGAGTCTTCTCCAACACCACAGTTCAAAAGCATCAATTCTTCAGTGCTCAGCTTTCTTTATAGTCCAACTCTCACATCCATACATGACCACATAACTGCACTCATTTAACATGCTAGCAAGATAATGCTCAAAATCCTTCAAGCTAGACTTCAATAATATGTGAACTGAGAGCTTCCAGATGTACAAGCTGGATTTAGAAAAGGCAGAGGAACCAGAGATCAAATCGCCAACATCTGTTGGGTCATAGAACAAGCAAGAGAGTGCCAGAAAAACATCTACTTCTGCTTCATTGACTACGCTAAAGCCATCAACTGTGTGGATCACAACAAAATGTGGAAAATTCTTAAAGGAAAAAGAATACCAGACCACCTTACTTGCCTCCTGAGAAACCTGTATGCAGGTCAAGAAGCAACTGTCAGAACTGGACATGGAACAATAGACTGGTTCAAAATTGTTAAAGGAAGACATCAAGGCTGCATATTGTCATCCTGCTTATTTAACTTATACGCAGAGTACATCACACAAAATGCCAAGCTGGATGAGGAACAGCTGGAATCAAGATTGCCAGGAGAAATATCAATAACCGCAGATATGCAGATGACACCACTCTTATCGCAGAAAGCAAAGAGGAACTAAAGAGCTTCTTGGTGAATGTGAAAGAGGAGAGTGAAAAAGCTAGCTTAAAACTCAACATTCAAAAAACGAAGTTCATGGCATCCAGTCCCATCACTTCATGGCAAATAGATGGGGAAACAAAACAGTGAGAGACTTTATTTTCTTGTGCTGCAAAATCACCATGGATGGTGACTGCAGCCATGAAATGAAAAGACACTTGCTCCTTAGAAGAAAAGCTATGACAAACCTTGACACCATGTTAAAAAGCAGAGACATTAACTTTCTGATAGAGGTCTGTATAGTCAAAGCTATTGTTTTACCAGTAGTCATGTATGAACGTGAGAGCTGGAACATAAAGAAGGCTGAGTGCCAAAGAATTGATGCTTTCAAACTGTGGTGTAGGAGAAGACTCTTAAGAGTCCCTTGGACCAGAGGAGATCAAAGCAGTCAGCCATAAAGGAAATGAACTGTGAATATTCATTGGAAGGACTGATGCTGAAGCTCCAATACTTTGGCCACCTGATCCGAAGAGCTGACTCATTAGAAAAGACCCTGACGCTGGGATTGAAGGCAGGAGGAAAAGGAGGCAACAGAGGACGAGATGGTTGGATGGTGGTATCACCAACTCAACAGACATGAGTTTGAACAAGCTCCAGGAGATGGTGAAGGACAGGGAAGCCTGGTGTGATGCAGTCCATGGGATTGCAAAGAGTCAGACACAACAAAGAAATGGGTACTACCAGCGAGCAGCAGGAGGGAAGGCAAGGTGGCTAGGATTTGCTCCCAGACATCAGGATTTTCCAAGGAATCAATGATCCAAAGAAGAACTTCACAGACCTAAAAGATGACATGCTCACATAATTAGAATTGGAAACTAAAAGATCGACTTTGAACAAAAGAACATTTATTAATTTATCTGTCCATATTTTACTTCCCTGCTAGGTTAACCATAGTCTGGGATGGTATAATCTAGCCTACACTGAATACAGACCCCAGATAATTGGAAAAATGTCTCCAAATGACCTTGGTCCTAAGCATTCAAATAAAACCTTTGTAAGTGCCACATGGTTGGCTTTCTAGATATCTTAGAAGGTTCTAGGAGCTACTCATCATCACAGTGAGGTATGAACCCAAGAGACACCTGACGTCAAATAAGCATAATAATTCCAAAGGCAAAGAGGAGGGGATGTGGGGTCAAGGAGATTTCAACCCTGTTCTAATGGAGACCAAACATGGAGGGAAGATGGCAGGCGGCAGAAGCCACAGCTATTTACCTACAAATAGTGGCTTCTGAGAGGTGAAATGACTGTCGGCACTTCATGGTGGTGCAGATTTGCAAGTCCTGCCAATAGCACAGTAGTTCTCCAGTTCTGCCTGCCTGAGAATTTCCTGATGCATTTGTTTAAAATGCATGTCTCTAGGCCCTATTTCCAAAGACACTGATTTACTAGATAGGGTGTAGTGCACACGATGAGCATGTTTAAAGCACCACGTGTAATTCTGATGCAGGTGGCATCAGATAGTGAGGCTACAGAATTGAAACCTTGGGCCCAAGATTTCAATTCTGTGACTGTGAAGACATGTTAGTGAGTGAGCAAACCACAGCAAGACTCACAGAGGTATGCAGGAGCTGCGCAACAATGTACAGTCTGCTCAGAGAAGTATATTAGGACTATTACAGAGTAGTATCTATCAGGACCGATTTCTCCTCTCCTTACAGACCTAAAATTTGAATACAGAGTAAGAGCTGCAGACATAAAGGAAAGCATCAGTTAAGTACTTTTAAATTATTGTAGATTGCTATGCTCTTGTTCTTATTTCTGGTATTTTTTGTTGGTGGGGGAGGACAAGTCGTACACTAAAGCAGCATTCAGGCAGCTTGCTTTTAAGTTATAAGTATACTGATAATTTTTAATATTTAAATACTAGGATGGGTTTCTATATCAACTTTATGGAATATAATGTTCATGTGTATATTTGTATGTTGTAGTCCAAACCCCAAGTCCCTCAGAATGTGACTGTATTTTGTGTCTTTTTAAAACAAGATCATCAGGGTAGGTGTTAATTCAGTATGATGAGTGTCCTTGTAAGAGAGGAAATTTAAACAGAGAAGATGACATAAAGGCATAGGGAGAAGGCAGCCACCTACAAGCCAAGAAAAGAAGCCTCAGAAGAATGCTGGGTGGTTGTTTATCTCACCAGCCTGCAGTACTTTGTGATGGCAGGCTTCACAAACTAAGACACCCCTATAAACTCTTAAAATCTCCCAGAGCTTGTTCAAACTCATGTCTGTTGAGTTGGTGATACCACCATCCAACCATCTCGTCCTCTGTTGCCTCCTTTTCCTCCTGCCTTCAATCCCAGCGTCAGGGTCTTTTCTAATGAGTCAGCTCTTCGGATCAGGTGGCCAAAGTATTGGAGCTTCAGCATCAGTCCTTCCAATGAATATTCACAGTTCATTTCCTTTGTGATTGACTGCTTTGATCTCCTCTGGTCCAATGGACCTCAAGAGTCTTGCAACACCACAGTTTGAGAGCATCAATTCTTTGGCATTCAGCCTTCTTTATGTTCCAACTCTCACATTCATACATGACTACTGGTAAAACAATAGCTTTGACTGTACAAAGTTCCCTTGGTGTCTAACTTTCTTGAACAGATCTGGAGGAGCCAACTAGGGAGAGGAGGGCTGCTAAAAAAGAAGTTCAATCTCCACAAACCCCAAACCAGCTCGCTTCCTCCTTGCCTTTCTTGTTAGGGAGAGAACTGATAGCTCCTTTCCATTTTCTAGATGGAGCCTCCTCTGGTTTTATAATTATTTTCTTGAAGTCTTTATTGAATTTGTTACTATATAGCTTCTGTTTTATGTTTTTGACTCTTTGGCCCTAAGGTATGTGGGATCTTAGTTCCCTGGCAAGGAATTGAACCTGCACCCCCTGTATTGGAAGGCAAAGTCTTAACCACTAGACCACCAGGAAAGTCCCTAGTTTTATAATTATTAAACGTACCCATACATCTGCTAGGTCGCTTCAGTCATGTCCGACTCTGTGTGACCCCACAGACAGAGGCCCACCAGGCTCCCCCGTCCCTGGGATTCTCCAGGCAAGAACACTGGAGTGGGTTGCCATTTCCTTCTCCAATGCATGAAAGTGAAAAGTGAAAGTGAAGTCGCTCAGTCGTGTCCGACTCTTAGTGACCCCATGGACTGCAGCCCACCAGGCTCCTCTGTCCATGGGATTTTCCAGGCAAGAATACTGGAGTAGGGTGCCATTGCCTTCTCCGACCCACACATAGACTGTTTAACATTGGAGAAGTGTTTATGTGTATGCAAGTGGGGGAGTATGTTCTGGAAACATTTCATCTGGGGAGAAAAATGGGCTACATTCCACCCTCATCAAAATACCTCCCCCTAAGATGCATCTCTGCATTCAGAAGGGTCAGGCCTCCATCTGAACACAGCTCCCTGGCAACTTCCTGGACTTTGATGGAGCTGTTTTTAATGGGCCTTTCTCTGGCTGCCTGCAGTAACTGAGAGGCACCAAGAGTGTAACTTTCTGCTTTTGGCGATTCTAATCCTCACTGATGAGCCCCATCCTCTCTCACTAGTCTGGTTATTCTTCTTCCACGTTAGTGACAGAAATGTTGGAGAAAGGATAATGCTTCAAATCAGAAAAAAGCTTCAGTGACCTTAACATAAGAGTTAGGAGATGAATGCCTCACTCTACTCCTTGCTCTAGCAATACTCAGCATTAAATCCCCTCTTGGGCTCTACAATTTTATCACTGTCCCAAACAAGGCTGGTTCGTAAAGAGAACTACCCTCCCTCATCCCACAAATCCACCCTGATTTCTTGAGCATCCTAAATACTTCTGAACATAACCAACTTTTAGGCCAGTTGTCTATAGTTAAGAAACTACTTTAAAGGATACCACTATCATTCTTACACAAGCAGAACTTGTCAACTAACAACCTCAATTTCCTATTAACCTTCAACATGAAGATCATCCAGAGGATCAAAAAGAATGGCCATAAGAAATCCACAAATCTATAGTGATACTCAGAAAAAAGGGTGAGTAAGGAAAACTCACCAGCGGCTCAATACAGAAGCAATATAAGAATCACCAAATCTCCATTTTGAACTTCCAGTGTAATAGCTGATTCAGGTAAGAATCAAAGGAAGGTAAAAATTTGGTTGAAAACTTTTAAGGAAATCAAGATATTTGTACTCTGCCAAAAATCAGCCCACAAATTCTTACTAATTGTAAAGAAAAATGTACTTTTCTGGTGGAAAGACCCAGCAGTCATCAGCTCTGTATTAGTAATACTGAGACAGCAGGACATTATATGATATTAATTTCACAGCATCACCTATGAAGTAATTTTGGTGACTGTTTGCTATAGACTGGATGTCTGTGCCCAAACCCAAAATTCCTATCTTGAGACCTCATCCCCAGGGAAATGGTATTTGGAGGTGGGACCTTTGGGAGATGATTAGATCAAAAGGGCACAGCTCTCATCAGTGGGATTAGTGCCCTTATAAAAGAGACCCTACAGAGTTCACTGGCCCTTCTGTTATGTGTGGGTACAAGCAGGCCTACTGCAACCCAGAAGGGGGCCCTCACCCAACCGTGGGGGCACCCTGATCTCAGACTTCCAGCCTCCAGATCTGTGAGAAGTTTCTGTTGTTTATAAGCCACTCAGTCTACAGTATTTTTGTTAGAGCAGCGTAAGTAGACTAAGATGATATTTAACCTGAATCTGCTAACACTTCTAAAACTAATTTCCAGTGTATACTAAATGCTAAAAAGTAAACGATTCATGTGGAAACCCTTAAGAAACACATAATGTGGGACATTCTCTAAGACAACGAGCCTGGACTCTCCAAAATGTTAAAGAAGCAGACGTGGTGGCTGTTAAAAGTTAAAATGGACAAAAAAAGACATAACCAAAGGCAATTCATGAAACTTGATTAGATCCTAATGTTGAAAAAACACTAAGACATTTTTCAAGGAGTATGGAAATTTGAAAAGACTGGATACTACATGGTAAAACCATCACTGTTATTATTCTTAGGTGTACTATTGTCTATTGCAAGGAAGTGGAAATATCCTGATTTTTAGGAGCTGCATTCTGAAGTTTTTAGGGGTGAAATGAATGCTCTGATGTCTGAAGCTGAAGAGAAGAGCAGATAGAGCAAAATACTGTTTGTGGGGCAGCATATTGGCAGGGAACACATGAAGCTCTTCCTTTTTGTAAGAGAACTGCTCTGCAGTCACGCACTACAGAGCCATGTGATGCCCACTCAAGGGCGTTTGGTCCAGCACCTCCAGACTCTGGCCTGGGGACCTGAGTTCTGCAGCACCTTTCTCATCTGATGGCCAGAGCCTCTGCTCTGTGTGCTGGCACTGGCTTTCCTTTCTGGAGGTGCAGCTGGAAGCACACAGGCAGCCAGTAAGAATGCTGTTCCACACCGTGAACTCCTTATTTCCTACAAGCAGTGAGGCAGAAAGGGAGGCCTGAGTTATGGCCGAACCCAGCCAGGTTCAGCTAACAAGCTTTTCCAGCTATCTAACAACCTGGTAATGATTAACCTCACAACAGAGTCCAGCAAGTTTGGACCCTCAGCTGGCACAAAACAATTGCCAATAATTATGATGACAACCATGATTCTTGAGTACTTACCAAGTGCCAGACACCAAGTGCCTTATGGACCATAATGTATGGATTTACAGGAGCCGTCAAACTTTATCATAGCATCATTAAGTATTATTATCCAGGACTGACTGAAACTGTCAGCATAGGCAAAGGCTAAAAGTAATTTGCAAGAGTACTCACATTCATAAGGCTGAGTCATCTTTGCTTGAAAAAATGGGAATTGATACTGGAGGTGGGAGGAGGTTCAGTATTTCTTTCCCAAAGAACCCCTTACTGTTTCAAATCTTGGCCTCCATAACCATTTATCACGAGGAAGAATGTACCATTGTCAAAAATCACGGCTGACTTCCTGATATCCGGCAATCAAAGCAGGAGAAGCAAAGCCCTTTCAACCCAACCCAGTTGTTCCCTCCCAGGCCGTCGCTCATCAGCTACTTGCTACTCTTTTCACACATTAGTGTAGAAAATTCTAAAGACTAGAGCAGATGCTCCCTCTTCAATATTACTGCAGAGAGTTATCCATGGTGGGAAATTAAGCTTCAAATATCCCCCTTGGTGATAGAATAAACGGGGAAAAAGACCTACAAACATTGAGGAAGTTAGGTAGGCATTTGAATCTTGGAGGTCGGCAGCTGAATTACGTGAACATGGACAAAAACAAGAAGGGTGGACAATCCTTTAGCAACTGACTCCAGTATTTAACTACCTAGTAACTACACAAAATCAGTAAATTTTACCAATAAAAAGGCACCCTATCTTGCAGCCACTGGAACTGAAGGGGAGCAGAATACACCATGCCAAAATAAGACCACAGGGACTCAGGACATGCCACCCCAAAGATGTCACTTGGATATACTGATTATTTTGAGCTGTAGGCACTTAAAGAAGAGTAAATGAAGAGAGACGCTTCTTCCAACTCCCTTATCTGCCTAAAGACAGAACTTCCAAAACCAGCTCTGCTGTCATCAATCCCTTCCCTGGAAGTTTCATCAACTGGGGAAGATTGACTTATCACAAGAGAGGAGACTGGATGTTGACATAAACTCACAAACTTTGTCACAAACTCTCATAGCTCCCACCTACTCTTCAAGGGCCCCTTCATCCTCCCTAAACACCATTCACTCTCCCTTAAAAGGCTTAGATCTGTCTTGCCTTTCCCTATTAAGATGGTCTAATCCCTAATTCTCTGCCACCTGGGAGAGTTACTGATTTTCCCCTGGTGTTGCCCATGATGAGATAGGCATGTTAATAAACTTGTTTTTCTCTTGTTAATCTGTCTTTTATTATAAAAGTCTCAGCTAAGAACTCAGAAGGGTAGAGGAGAAAGTCTTCTTCCTCCCCTGCAGAATAAATGGGCATCACTTCAGGCAATAACATGATGAAATCTCATATAATTTTGAACAAAAGAAGCCAGACACTGAAAAGAACATACTGTGACTATATGGGCTTCCCTGGAGGCTCATTGCTAAAGAATCTGCTTGCCAACGCAGGAGAAGCAAGAGATGCTGGTTTGATCCCTAGGTGGGAAAGAGCCCCTGGAGGAGGAAATGGCAACCCGCTCCAGTATTCTTGCCTGGAGAATCCCGCAGAGGAGCCTCACAAAAGACTGGGACAAGACTTCACAACTAAACAACAACAATAAATTACTATAATTTATTACAATTTTTTAAAATTTTAAAATATTTAAAAATATGTATATAGAACAAAATTCAAACCAAGAAAAAAATAATAAACACCATTAATATTCAGAATAGTGGCAACTTTTGAAGACAGTAGAAACTTAGAAGGGTCACCATGGACATGGAGTATCTCTGGGGGCTGCTCAGTTTCTCTTCATGTGGGTGCTGGTGACACAGGTGTGTTCCACATGTGAAAATTCACTGAACTGTACTCTTCTGTGTGTACTTTTAATATGTATGCTATACTTTTTAATTAAAAATGTGACAACAACCAAAACCACAATGAGATATCACCTCACATCTGTTAGAGTGGCTATTATAAAAAAAAAAAACAAGATAGCAAGCATTGATAAAAGATTTGGAGAAAAGGGGACTCTCATGCATAGTTGGTTGGAATGTAAATTGGTGCAGCCACTATGGAAAACAGTATGGCCATTGCTCAAAAAATTAAAAATACAACTACTATATAATTTAGCAATTCTACTCTGGGTATTTATTCATGCCCAAAGGAAATGAAATTTCTATCTCAGATAGATACCTACATCCTGCCATGTCAATGCAACATTGTTAACAATAGCCAAGAGATGAACATAATCTATGTGTTCATTGATGGATGAAGAAAATGTGAGATTACATATATGTATGCACACACATACACACATAGTGGAATAGTATTCAGCCATTAAAAAGAGTGAAATCTTGCCATTTTCAACATGGGTGGATCTGGAGGTTATTATGCTTACTGAGGTCAGACAGAGAAAGACAAATATTGTATGATCTCATGTATACATGGAATCTAAAAAACAAACAAGGAAGCTCATAGATATAGGAAACAAATTGGTGGCTGTCAGAGGCATAGGGGAGACAGTTTGGGATCTGGGACCCTTTGCTGCAGTGCATGCACCTGGACAAAATACAAAGAAACTATATAGGACTAAAAATAGCTGTGAGCATGTGCAGTTTGGGCAAACTGAACAAGACACAAAAAGACCAAAAACCCAACTGCCACTTCTAAGGAGCTGGGGGCAAAAGCAGGGTACTGCACATGCCCCCTGCACACAGTGCCACCAAGGGGTGGGTAAACACCTAAATCACTCCTCTGGCCCAACCTCTGAACCTGTCCCTATCCTCCCTCCATCAAAGGAACCAGCTCCCACACCATACCAGGGAGCAAGCAAGGGAAACTGTTTCTTGTTTTCACTCCCTTTGCTGCAGCAGGGGCCCCAGTAAAGCCTTGCCTGAATCTCTTGTCTGGCCTCTTCTCAATTTCCCTTAAGGAGGCTAAGAACGCTGGCCAGTAACAGACTTTGTGGCACCCAGCATGGGGCAGGGGGAGGAACTGGGCGCCTCTGGGGCCACCGAATGCAGCTTCCCCATGGGTGACAAGTAGCCCCCAAGCCTCTTGTTTCGGTGTAAGTTCCTTCCTGGTCCCGGGGGGCCTCAGTACCCTAATCCTGACAAAACTTTCCCCCTCTCCTTTATCCCTTTCCTCTCCTCTATCTCCTTCTCTTTTGCCCTCTCCTACTTCTCCGACCCATCCTTCTAAGACAGTGGACGTCAGGCAGCTGCAGCATCATTCCTCTCAGCGTGTGAGACCTATCCCTTTGGGCCAGCAATGGCTCACCTTGATGGGTGACAAGCAGGTGTGCAGACCTTGGTCCAGGGGGTTCTCCCTGATGGGAGATTTATGAGAATGATAGAGCTTTAAACTTCATATGATGTAGTGGCTGGAAGTCTGATCATCCCACTCTCACCTTTATTTTCCTGCTATCTGTTTCCCGTCCCTCCTTCCTTTACCTTGTCCTTGATTTTTATGCCTGCACTCCCATCCCGTTTATCCTGAAAATCTCTGTGTCTTTAAGTTTCTGTCATTAGTCTATGTTGAGTAAAAGGATCTTTGTCTTATGTAGTTTTGCCTGTCCAACTGCTCCTAAAAGTCTCTGCCTAAACTGTGGGCACAGTGGAGCATTTAAACCTTGAAATACAAATGCAGCCCACATTACCTGAGACTCCATCCAGCCTTGGGTTACTTAGTGGGATTTTAAAGAGAGAGAGAAAAAAGAAGAGCTTGCATTTCTCTCTTCTGACTTTGTAATGTATCTATGCTCTCAGGAACTGTCTGATCCATCTATGGTCCTCCAAAGTGAGGGGGGAAAAGGCCTTTTTAAACGCATGCAGGTGTATACGTATGGCTGATTCATGTTGATGTATGGCAAAAGCCATCACAATATTGTAAAGTAATTATCCTCCAATTAAATAAATTAAAATTAAAAACTCAGGCAGGAAAACTATGAGATCTCTGGTTTTGTCTGTCTTTAAAAATTAGCTTGTAAATGAGCTGTATTTAGTTTGCTTAAATCAAGCACTTGAGACACAGGCCCAAATCAGGAGCACCATTGGGTTTATAATTCCCCAAAAGGACCAGAAGCCAGGAACCACATAGAGGGGAGAGTGTTCAGTCATGTCCAACTCTTTCTGAACCATGGACTATAGCCCGCCAGGCTCTGCTGTCCATGGGATTATTCAGGCAAGAATACTGGAGTGGGTTGCCATTTCTTCCTCCAGGGGATCTTCCAGACCCAGGGATTGAACCCACGTCTCCTGCATCTCCTGCATTTCAGGCAGATTCTTTATCCACTGAGCCATCTGGGAAGACCAGGAACCACATAATCCAATGTGTATTAGAAGGAATGAGAAAGTGCTTCAAAAAGCCAGACTATATGTATCAAAACTCAACTATGAAAAGATTTAAGGAGTGACCCAAGAAGGAAAAGAAAATCTAGTTCTCTTTCAGGGATGGCTTGTGGAGGGTTTTAGAAATAGTGATTCATCCTCTCCTGAGGGTCAGTCCATCCACTCCTGCTGGAACAACATTCTATCAGCCAGTCCGTCCCTGATATTAGGCCAAAGTTACAATCAGACCCACAAACTCCCATGCCCCCAACTCCTGAAGGTAGCCTTTGGGGTATTTAATAACTGAGATCAAGCTGAGGAGGAAGAGAGAATCCAAGTGAAAACAGGCAGGCCAGGGCTCGTGCAACCTCAGGACAACCCAAGGGGGCCAAGAAGTTTTAACCATCTGTCTGGAGGTAAAACCAGCAAGGCAGAATGCTTCAAAAGCAAGTCAACTAGCCACTGTGCCCATGAATGCCAGGAAGTGCCCCCAGGTCCATGCCCAGTCTGTAAACAAATAGGTCACTGGAAGTGGAACAGTCCCCAGTCCCAAAGTGGGAGAGGGGCTCCGGATCCTGAGATGGCCATCCCGGACAACTGAGACAGCCCACAGATTCTGGTGGCAACCCTCTGCCCCCACCCTACGGGGATATCTGTCTCCATCAAGGAGCCCCAGGTGATCCTTGAAGTGGCAGGTAAGAAAATCAATGTTAAAACTGATACAGGAGCCATTTACTTTGTTCTGATCTCTCACGTTGGGCCTTTTTCCTCCAAAGATTGTGCAGTGACTGATGTCATTGGACAGCCTCGCACCCATTACTTCACTGGGCCTCTCACTTGCCAATTTAAACTCCATCTGATCTCACATTCCTTTTTAGTTGTGCCTGAAGGTTTGACTCCAGTAGTGGGGAGAGACCGTCCGGGCTCCCTCAGGGCCATATTAGGACTAAGAGGCCCCAAACAGCCCCTTTTCTAGACCCTAAGACAAATCAGCTGTTAAAACAACGGCCTATTCTCAGACATCTTCTACACCCAGCTAAACTGACAGTTTGGGACAAAGGAATCCCTGGAAAGGCTGTAAATGTGAAAGTTGTAAAAATTACCCTTAAGCCAGAAGCCACTTACCCTAACAAGAGATCATACCCCAGAAATTTGGAAGCAAAAACGTATTTTCAACCCCTCATAGATAAATCCTTAAAACATGGCCTCTTGGTGCCCTGTCAGTCTCCATGCAGTACCCCTATTCTGCCAGTTGTTACGCCAAATGGGGACTATGGAATGGCACAGACCTTAGAGCAGTAAACGAGGCACTAGTCCTGTACATCCCCTTGTGGTCAGTCCTTATTAATTCAGGTTCCTGGAGATGCTGAATGGTTTACTGTTCCTGACCTCAAGGATGCCTTCTTTTGCATCCCAGATCATCCCTCATCTCAGTATCCATTTGCCTTCAAGTGGACTATCCCTACTAAAGCCAAATGCAACAACATACCTGGACAGTATTGCTGCAAGGGTTTCAGGACAGCCCACACTTGTTCATCCAGGCCCTACTAACAAACTAAGGGAAATACACCTAAAAGGAGGAACTATTCTATAGTATGTAGATGATAATATGTAATACTCTCCATGGAGGCATCAGATCAAAATATCACTGAAGTCCTTAATTTCCTTGGGGCATAGGGTCTCTCAGAAAAAGACACAAATTTCAAAACAACAATGTAAATATCTGGGATATATTATAAACCCTGGAAGTAGACAGTTATCTCCAGATAGAAGACAAGCTATATTACACCCAAGTGCCCCAAAAGACAAAGAAACATTTAGAAATATTTTCATGCCTTCTAATGCATGACAGGATTCTGAAGAATTTGAATTCCAGGATTTGGACTAATGACTAAGCCCCTATATAAAGCCGCTAAAGGCCTAGATATAGAACCATTACTTTGGACTGGGGAACAAGAAAGGGCTTTTAATAATGTCAAACAGGCCCTCACCAGATCTCCTGCTTTGGGTGTCACCTTAAAAAAGCCATTCATCTCATACATAGCTGAAAAGGAAGGGACAGCCCCGGGGGTCCTTATACAGAAGCTAGGTGCAGTTCAGAGGTGTAGCTCAGACCAGAGGCTATTTTTCCAAACATCTAGATGCCATGGTCCAGTGTTGGCCTGGCTGCTTCAAGTAGTAGCTGCCATTGCTTTATTAGTGGAAGAAGCTAACAAGCTTACTTTTAGACAGTCGTTGAAAGTCCAGACCCCATTAAGTACAAATAATTCTGGAGATAAAAGGCTAACACTGGCTAACAGCAAGCCTCCTTACTAAGTACCAGGCTTTACTTCTTGACTCCTCAGAGGTAACCCTCAAAATTTTCCACACCCTCATTTGGGCAACACTGATGCCTGTTGAAAGCCCAAAACTAACATGTTCCTGCCTCAAAACCCTGGACCAGGTCTATGCCTGTAGGCTTGATACAACAGGCCAGGCCACAGAAAACCCTGAGGAGGAAAGGTTTACTGTTGGGAGTAGTTTACAATCAACCACCAATCCTCACTATTCAATATGGGCGGGGAAACTGAACACTGGTTCTCTAGCTTGTTCTTTGGATCTCACAAGGTATAAAGACTTTCTGGCAGGAGATCTTCATTTTCTCATAACCCTTCTCTTTTCAGTCATATTGATTTATTATATATTTCATCTAGCGCTCCATTGTCTTCCCTCTTGTTATAAATCTGTGACTAAGACTTTTTGATTCAAAAAAGAGACCTGAGACCAATAGGTCCAGATGTCCCATTTAAAAAAAATAGATACACATGTTAAACTTTAACTCTGAAATTAACAACTGTACATCCAAGCAGAATGGCTTCACAGTTTTGACAGGAGGAATACTGCCTGCACTGTCTGATCAACAGGTAAGCCCTCCCAAAGTTAGCATGGTTCCTTTCCTTTTCTAGGCCCTTTTAGTGGCAATTATTGTTGTCCTTTGGGCCCTTGTTTAACCTTTAGGGTAAGTTTGTATTTTTAGGCTCCAACAGTTTCAACTGAGTCACACGATGGCTCAAGGAATTCAATCCATTTTAGCGGAGGATGACCCAGGTAGCAAAGATCCTTGGAGCAACCAGCTAGGAACTTCTACAGGGGATGGGTGAAATGGGTAAAGGAGGTCAGAACATACAAATTTCCAGTTATAAATCATGAGAATATAAGGTAGCGTGGTTGAGATAATTAATAATGTTGCACAGTCATGCAGTCATATCCGACTCTTTGTGACCCTGTGAACTAACAGCCTGCCAGGCGCCTCTGTCCATGGGATTTCCCAGGCAAGGATCCTAGAGTGAGTTGCCATTTCCTTCTCCAGGGGATCTTCTTGACCAAGGGATTGAATCTGAATCTCCTGCATTGGCAGGCAGATTCTTTACCATTGAACCACCAGGGAAGTCCAATAATACTATATAGTATACCTGAAAACTGCTAAAAGAATAAATCCTAAAAGTTCTCATCACAAGAAAAAAACCTGTTAACCATGTATGGGGACAGATATTAACTAGATTTATTGTGGTGATCATTTTTGCAATATATAAAAATATTGATTCATATCATATACCTGAAGCTAATATAATGTTGTATGTTAATTATACTTTTAAAAATGAATAAATATGAAGACAACTTAAATTCCTATACCAAGAGATCTGACTTCTATTTCCAAAACAACCTTAGAAATGGTGCTATGTAAAAACATCCACTCAAAGAAAGTGAGATCTCAAGGCATTTAAGAACCAACATCTTAAGTCCATGTATAAAGTGAAATTAGACACAGATCCTGCAATAGCTGTACAAATAACTCTGCAGGCATTAGCAAGACTGCTGGGAGGAGTAATTACAGAGGCCTTTGATCCTCTATTATATCTTCTATCTGGGATCTCCAAGAAGACAGCAAACAAACAAGGCCCAGCCGTGAGCTGCCAAAGCCCTCATGTCTTCATCTGTGTACAGCACCAGCCCTAGACCCTTCATCTCTGCATGGGAGCCGCTGAATTCAGGGAAGGACCAAGGTGGTACTAATGTCCTGACATGAAAACAGTATTAAATCAAAACTCCATGTAAGTTCACTTCTGTCTGGTCTTTATAAGCAGGATCCCAATCAGAGAGCAAATCTATGCCTTCCAAGTTGGCATTTACCCTAATATATCAAGTGCTATAAAAGCAAGAATGAACAAGAGAACTTGAGAGATTAGTACAGTCCGTTACTTCAAACTTCCCAAGCCTATTTGACCTTACCTACTGTTATGACAAACCTAGATAGCATATTGAAAAGCAGAGACATTACTCTGCCAACAAAGGTCCGTCTAGTCAAGGCTATGGTTTTTCCAGTGGTCATGTATACGTGTGAGAGTTGGACTGTGAAGAAAGCTGAGCACTGAAGAATTGATGCTTTTGAACTGTGGTGTTGGAGAAGACTCTTGAGAGTCCCTTGAACTGCAAGGAGATCCAACCAGTCCATTCTAAAGGAGATCAGCCCTGGGTGTTCTTTGGAAGGAATGATGCTAAAGCTGAAACTCCAGTACTTTGGCCACCTCATGCGAAGAGTTGACTCATTGGAAAAGACTCTGATGCTGGAAGGGGTTGGGGGCAGGAGGAGAAGGGGATGACAGAGGATGAGATGGCTGGATGGTATCACTGACTCAATGGACGTGAGTCTGAGTGAATTCCAGGAGTTGGTGATGGACAGGGAGGCCTGGCATGCTGCAATTTGTATGCTGGAATACTAACCCATAGTCCTCATGACCTTATTTGGAAACAGGGTCATTGTAGATGTAAGTAGGTAGGATGAGGTGATTATACAGGAGTAGGATGGGCCTGAATACAACAAGAGTGGCACTCTTATAAAAAGAAAAAAAAAAAACCTTAGGCATGTGTACACACACAAACACACGGAGAATACCACGAGAATACTGGAGTCACACAGCCATAAGGAAGTAACAGAAGCTGGAGAAAGACCTGGAATGCATTCTTAGTGCCCTCCAAGGGAGCATGGACCTGCTGACCCCTGCATCTCAGACTCTGGCCTCCAGAACTGTGAACTGTTTAAGGTCCTGAGTCTGGGTTAGGGCTTTCTTCTGTATTAGCAAACTAACATATCTACAGAGCCCAGGTCTGGCAATGTTGGTGAACAAGGCACTTTTATTCTTATCTTGGAGATGAAGAAACAAGTATAGAGAAATAATTCAGGATGCTGTAAGTCAGAAAGCCCCCATTGGCCAGGATTAGAACTCAGAAATCAAGAAAAAGAGTGCTCCAAAAAGTTCTAAGAAGTAAAAGCATGAAAGAAATGGCAAATTCTCCTTCCCCAAAGGCCTGCTAACTCCTTCCGGGAGGGATGAGGGTGGGCCTGTCTACAGAGAAAGAGGCCTAATGTGTGTTCCCAAAGGTGCTCTACCCCTGCAAATCTAAGCTAACACATTGTATCTGCACTGAGATTTGTAATTCCCAAGGAGAGAATGAATTGCTTTCAAAGGGCTGAATCTGCTAAAAAGAATGTAGTGACTGAAAATGTGGGAAGGGAAAAAAGAGGATGTGAATAGAAATGATGCTGTAATGAGACTTCCAGGGAGGCTAGCAGTTCAGAATCACTTCTGAACTTTCACATAGAACTAATCTACATCATGTTCCGAAAGTGTCAGTCTAGCAAAGAACTTGCACAGTGGTGTCCATTTCAAATGCAACCACAGAAAATAAAAATGAACCTCCAGAAGAAATCAATGTTCAAGTGGGTTTTATAAATTGATCTCTAGTGTGTGACAGCTATGGCTCAAATCCAAATTACAGCAAACATCGGTAATACCTAGATTGCATTTAATAGTAGCTGGAACAATATGGCTAGAGTCAGATTTTATGAATTAGAAAGCCACACATTTAAGAAATATTAATTGAGCACATGCTGCAGGCTGGATGCAGTCCACCCATTCAAAGTCAGATCCAGGGGTAAACAAAATAAACACCAGCCCTGTCTAAAAGCCCTCACAGCTTTTAGAGTGAAGCTCTCAAACTGGAGTTCAGAGGTAACTCACAGCGGTGATATCCGCTGCTATTTAAAGGAGAAATTTTAGTGACAATCACCTTAGAAATTTCTATTTGTTCTTCTGAGTCTTACAGTTAGCCAGACCTCTACGGCTATCACTGAAGTCAGCACCAGAGGCTGGGCTCTGGCTCCTCTTGGGTACAGTGTATGGACTGGGAGGAGCGTTCCCCTTCGTGTGTGCATCAACTTCAAAAGGGACCAAAGGTTAGCTTGAAAAAGCCAAGGTCACTGATTTAATCTTCACAGGACAAGGTAACTTCAAGAAACTGCACTTATTATCTTGGCTGACAAGTCCACATTTCAAATAACTGGTTTACAGATAAGAATAGGCCCTCAAGCAAGAAACAGGTAAAGCATTTCTTGAACGAAGAGGAAAAAAGCTAACAGAGATGACGATCCAGTTATGGCAGGAAATAGGCCTCCATCCAGCCATCACTCTGCTTTCCCAGGGGAGGCAGGGGTGCCAGGAGCACTCACACCACCTTATTATATGAGACGCCCCCTGGCCTTCAAGGACCCTCCCCTGGCCTGACCTTGTAGCACCATGACATGACAGACTCAGCCCACCAAGTAAACTAAGAGTGCTGACAGTCACATCCTCATGTGAATTCCAGGATTTCCTGCTCCAACCCAGCAGTTCAGAGCAGCCTCTTTGATAGCCTCTTCAGCTCTTCCTGAAGCAGCAGCTCTTGCTACAAGGAGCAGCAACTCAGTTTTAGCCAAAACTACCCTGTTGGGACTTGATGCCATTTTAACCTACCTTCTTTCTCAGTGAAATCCAGTCATCTTCAGTCAAATGATGACTTGAAAGCTAGACGCCAGTCTGATTAACTTCAGTCTTTACATTATTAAATTTGCATTTTATCCACTAAAGAGATGCCCAGCACTTTGAGGATAGAGGCTTATACAATGTGCTAATGGTGCTGACCTTTCACTGTGGCTCAGGTGAGCTCAAATACAGCAATTTTAGTTGCACGTGTTAGTGTGGATGTGCTCAACTCACTGACTTTAAAGAAGACACATGAAAAAGGATGAAAACCTTAAAAGCCACTCCCTTCAAATCACTTTAAAAACCTCCTTTGAGAAGCTGTTCTAGTGTAGAAATTTTCTTTTAATTATAGTTACCACTTCTTACTACATGTCACCTTGTCTTTAAGAAAAATCAAAATGTTGAGAAATACGATTGTTTCCAAATACACAGAGAACATATTTTTTTGGAGTTCATCTATTATGTCCAGGGACTTCCCTGGTGGCTCAGACGGCTAAGTGTTTGTCTACAATGCGGGAGACCCGGGTTCAATCCCTGGGTCGGGAAGATCCCCTAGAGAAGGAAATGGCAATCCACTCCAGTACTATTGCCTGGAAAATCCCATGGAGAGAGGAGCCTGGTAGGCTACATGTAGTCCATGGGGTCGCAAAGAGTCAGACACGACTGAGCGACTTCACTTCACTATTATGTCCAGATGGCTATTTAAAGCAAGCCAGAGATCCAAGCCCACACCTCCCTGCGCTGCTGGAAGGCTGGTAGGTTTCAGTGTCTCCAGAACTTCTGTAGAAGTCACTGGGGCTGCTTATGCTCTGGGTGCAGCCCCAGCAATGTCTCTTGCCTTATCTTTTACAAAGTTGCAAGGGACTTCCCAAGAATTAAAAGTGTCCTGTGGCATTTAACAGAACACTAGTCACTAAGTAGCCCATGGCTGTCCATGCATTTCAGGTAGCCAGCTGCTTGGCCACCTATAGCCAGAGGCACTGACTGTCATCTCCATGAATTAGAAATGCCTCATGTAAAGGGTCAGGAGAGCCTGCAAACAGTGTGAATGCTAGGTTAGAAATGTTTTATTTCTCCCCACTAAGCATTGCTTCCTCCCCCTCCTCCCTGTATGACCAACTCCAACCCCAGAAATATTAACTTTGACACTTCACTTCTAAGGACTTTACAAAAATGCCTTGAAAACCTCAAATTTAAAACATTCTTGATAATATTCTCCACTAAATAAAGGCAACCAAATTTCCGTTAGGGGACCTTTTTCCTTTGTATTTTATTTTAATTAGAGTAAGGATTTCTCTGCTACTTTTTCAGGCACTATATCCCCACTACACAGTTTATTTATTAGATCATACTAATGACATTTTAAAAACTCCATCACACTCTCTTTTGCCACATTCTCTCTTCACCTCCTTTTGCCTCCTGACTTCTGCCTGGGTTGCCATTTAGCTCTTCTGCCTGCTGTGCCCTTTGGATGGTCTGGGCAGGGGGAACAAGGCCAGGACCCCAGGAGGAATCTGGCAGCCTGTGTGGAGGAGGCCCCTGTGGATGGCAGAGCACAATTAGCCCAGGAGATACTAAGGTGCATTTAGGAGAGGCAGAGATGACAAGTAATAGCCCTTGATCTTATTTTTTATTTTTTTCTTTTTAACATTTTTTTTTTTGAGGTGGATCTTTTTTTTTAAGTCTCTATTGAATCTGTTACAACACTGCTTCTGTTTTAGGTTTTGTTTTGTTTTGTTTGGCTGTGAGGCATGTGGACTCTCAGCTCCTTGCATAGGGATTAAACCGCACCTCCTGCATTGGAAGACAAAATCTTAACCACTGGACCATGAGGGAAGTCCCAGCCCTTGACCTTAAGTAGTTCTCAGCCTGGATCTGGGAGAGTAGTACTCTGGAGAATTAGAAACAGCCCTGGACACAGAGCAAAGGGGAGGAGCTACTCAATATCCAGGGCAGGCTTTGGTGATAACACCAATCAGACCCCCTATCAAGGGGATAATGGCAAAAGCCTCTGGACCAACCTAACCCACCAGGGGGCAGACACCAGCAGGAAGGAAAACTACCCTCCTACAGCCTACAGAAAGGAAATCACAAACACAGAAAGTTTAACAATATGAGATGACAAAGAAATATATTGCAGATGATGGAACAAGAAAAAAACCTATGGTGTGAAGTCGCTCAGTCGTGTCTGACTCTTTGTGACCCCATGGACTTTAGCCTACCAAGCTCCTCTGTCCATGGGATTTTCCAGGCAATAGTACTAGAGTGGATTGTCATCTCCTTCTCCAGGGGATCTTCCCCACCCAGGGATCGAACCCGGGTCTCCTGCATTGTAGACAGACACTTTACCATCTGAGCCACCAGGGAAGTCCCTAAAAACCTAAAACCTATGAGAACGATTAAATGAAGAGGAGACAGGCAATCTACCTGAAAAAGAACTCAGAATAATGATAGTAAAGAGGACCTAAGATCTCAGAAAAAGAATGGAGGCATGTATGAAGAAGATAGAAGAAATGCTTAACAAAGACCTAGAAGAACTAAAGAACAAATGAACAGATGAACAATACAATAACTGGAATGAAAAATACACTAGAAGGAATCAATACGAGAATAACTAAGGCAGAAGAATGGATAAGTGACCTGAAAGGCAGAACAGTGGGATCTCTGCCAGACAACAGAATACAGAGAAAAGAATGAAAAGCAATAAGGACAGTCTCAGAGACCTCTGGGGCAACATTAAATGTACCAGCTTTGAATTATGGGGTTCCTAGAACAAGAAAAAGAGAAAAGTGTTGAGAATACATTTGAAGAGATAATAATAAAAAAAAACTGCCCTAATTTGGGAAAGGAGATAGTCACCCAAGTAAAGGAAGCACAGAGAATCCCAGACAGGATAAACCCAAGAAGGAACACACTGAGACATATTAATCAAACAAAATTTAAGTATAGAGAAAAATATTAAAAGCAGCAAGGGAAAAGTAACAACATACAAGGGAATCTCATAAGGTTATCAACTGATTTTTTAATAGAAACTCTGCAGGCCAGAAGGGAATGGCATGATATATTTTATGTAATGAAACATAAAAACCTACCGTCAAAAATTCTACACAGCAAAGCTCTCATTCAGATTTGATGGAGAAATCAAAAGTTTTATATACAAGCAAAAGATAAGAGAATTCATCAACCACCAAACCTGCTTTACAACAAATGCTAACAGAACTTCTCTCAGGCAGAAATACAAGAGAAGAGAACAAAAGAGGAACGGAAGAAAAAAGACCTAAAAAAAATAAAGAAAGTGGCAATAGGAACAAATATATTGACAGTTACCTTAAATATAAATGGATTAAACACTACAACTAAAAGACAGATTAGACTGGCTGAATGGATAAAGAAACAAGACCCATGTATAATGCTTTCTACAAGAGTCTCTATGCATCAGACCTAGGGGCATAAACAGACTGAGAGAGGATGGAAAAAGATATTCTATGGAAATCAAAAGAAAGATGGGAGTAGCAATACACATATCAGACAAAACAGATTTAAAAACTATTATAAGTGACAAGGAAGGGGGCTTCCCAGGTTGCTCAGTGGTAAAGAATTTGCCTGCCACTGCAGGAGACAAGGGGTCCATCCCTGGTCTGGGAAGATCCCACGTGCTGCAGAGCAACTAGGCCTATGTGCCACAACTAGGAAGCCTGGGAATCACAAATACTGAGCTCCTGTGCTGCACCTACTGATGCCCGAGCACCCTAGAGCCTGTGCATCTCCACAAGAGAAAGCCCCCACTCACCACAACTAGAGAAAAGCCCATGCAGCAATGAAGATCCAGCACAGCCAGAAACAAAATAAAGAAAGAAATAATTTTTAAAAAGAGACAAGGACACTATATACTGGTCATGAGATTAATCCAAGAAGAAGATGTAACAACTGCAAATATATATGCATCCAACACAGGAGCATCTCAATATATAAGGCAAATGCTAATGGTCATAAAAGAGGAAATCGACAATAACACAGTAATAGTGGGGGACTGTAATATCCCACTTACACCAATGGACAGATCATCCAGAAAGAAAATTAATAAGGAAACACTAGCCTTAAATTTCCTCGGAGAAGGCAATGGCAGCCCACTCCAGTATTATTGCCTGGGAAATCCCCTGGATGGAGGAGCCTGGTAGGCTGAAGTCCATGGAGTTGCTAAGAGTCAGACACGACTGAGTGACTTCATTTTCACTCTTCACTTTCATGCATTGGAGAAGGAAATGGCAACCTGCTCCAGTGTTCTTGCCTGGAGAATCCCAGGGATGGGGGAGCCTGGTGGGCTGCCGTCTATGGGGTCACACAGAGTCGGACACGACTGAAGTGACTTAGCAGCAGCAGCAGTGGCCTTAAATGACACATAAGACCAGATAGACTTAATTGATATTTATGGGACATTCCATCTGAAGGCAGCAGAATACACATTCTTCTCAAATGCACACAGAACATTCTTCAGGATAGATCACATCTTGGGTTACATATCAAGCCTTGATAAATTTAAGAAAACTGAAGTCATATCAAGCATCTTTTCCAACCAAAATACTATGAGATTAAAAACCAATTACAGGGAAAAAAAGACTGTAAAAACACAAACACACGGAAGCTAAACAATATGCTGCTAGCTAACCAATGATCACTAAAGTAATCAAAAAATGCCTAGGGACAAAGGACAACAAAAACACGATGATCCAAAACCAATGGGACACAGTAAAAGCAGTTCTAAGAGGGATGTTTACAGCTATACACTCTTAAGAGACAAAAAAACTTTCAAATAAACAAACTAACCTTACACATAAAGAAATTAGAGAAAGAACAAACAAAAACCCCAAGTGAGTAGAAGGAAGGAAATCATAAAAATCAGAGCAGAAACAAATGAAATAGAGACAAAGAAAACAACAGAAGTGATCAATGAGACTAAAAGATGGTTCTTTGAGAAGATAAACAAAATCGATAAACTAGGCAGACTCATCAAGAAAAGGGGGAGAGGACTCAAATCAATAAAGTTAGAGATGAAAAAGGAGATGTTACAGTGAACACCACAGAAATACAAGTGGCAAGAGACTACTACAAGTAACTGTTAAATGCCAATATATGCCAATAAAATGGACAACCTAGAAGAAATGGATAAATTCTTAGAAAGGTACAGTCTTTCAAGACTGAACCAGGAAGAAATAGAAAATATGAACAGACCAATCACAAGTATTGAAATTGAAACGGAAATTAAAAATCTTTCAAGAAACAAAATTCCAGGACCAGATGGCTTCACAGGCAAATTCTATCAAACATTTAAAGAACAGTTAACACATAAATTTCTGAAACTTTTCCAAAACATTGCATTGGAAGGAACACTCCCAAACTCATTTTATGAGGCCACCATTACCCTCATACCAAAACCAGACAAAGATATCACCAAAAAATATTATAGGCCAATGTCACTGATGAACATAGATGCAAAAATCTTCTCGACATGCTAGCAGAGGAAGTTAAGTTGCTCAGTTGTGTCCGACTCTTTGCAACCCCATGGACTGTAGCCCACCAGGCTCCTCTGTCCATGGGATTCTCCAGGCAAGAATCCTGGAGTGGGTTGCCATTTCCTTCTCCAACCAGCACATTAAAAGGATCATAAACCATGATCAAGTGGGATTTACCCTAGGGATGCAAGGAATTTTCAATATCTGCAAATCAATCAGTATTATACAATACATCAACAAATGGAGGAATAAGAACCCATATGATCATCTCAATAGGCACAGGAAAAGCTTTTGACAAAACTGAACACCCATTTATGATCAAAGTTCTCCAGAAAGTGGGCATAGATGGAACCTACCTCAACATAATAAAGGCCATATATGACAAACTCACAACTAACATCATTCTCAATGGTGAAAAAGTGAAAGCATTTCCTCTAAGATTAGCAACAAGACAAGGGTGCCCACTCTTTTCCCTATTATTCTATATAGTTTTGGAAGTCCTAGTCATGACAGTCAGAAGAAATGGAAATAAAAGGAATCCAAATTGAAAAAGAAGCAAAACTGTCAGTTTTTTCAGATGATACATTACTACAGAAAACCCTAAAGCTAATACCAGAAAACTACTAGAGCTCATCAACAAATTCTGTAAATTTGCAGGATACAAAATTTATATGCAGAAACCTCTTGCATTACTATACAGAAGCCTCTTGCATTACTATACACCAACTATGTAACTAATGAAAGACCAGAAAGAGAAATCAAGGAAACAATGCCATTTACCATTTCATCAAAAAGAACAAATATCTAGGAATAAATCTACCTAAGGAAGAAAAAGACCTATACTCAGGAAACTTTAAGATACTGATGAAAGAAACCAAAGATGACACAAACTGATGAATATATCATGTTCTTGAATTAAAAGAATCAATACTGCAAGAATGACTGTACTATCCAGAGCAATCTACAGATTCAACGCAATTCCCATAAAACTACTAATGGCATTTTTCACAGAACTGGAACAAAAAATTTCAGTTTGTATAGACATTCAGAAAACGAAGATCATGGCATCTGGTCCCATCACTTCACGGCAAATAGATGGGCAAACAGTGAAAACAGTGGCTGACTTTATTTTTCTGGGCTCCAAAATCAGTGCAGATGGTGACTGCAGCCATGAAATTAAAAGACGCTTACTCCTTGGAAGGAAAGTTATGACCAACCTAAACAGCATATTAAAAAGCAGAGACATTACTTTGTCAACAGAGGTCCATCTAGTCAAGGCTATGGTTTTTCCAGTGGTCAAGTATGGATGTGAGAGTTGGACTATAAAGAAAGCTGAGCGCCGAAGAATTGATGCTTTTGAACTGTGGTGTTGGAGAAGACTCTTGAGAGTCCCTTGGACTGCAAGGAGATCCAACCAGTCCATCCTAAAGGAGATCAGTCCTGGGTGTTCATTGGAAGGAATGATGTTGAAGTGGAAACTGCAATACTTTGGCCACCTGATGCGAAGAGCTGACTCATTGGAAAAGACCCTGATGCTGGGAAAGATTGAGGGCAGGAGGAGAAGGGGACGACAGAGGATGAGATGGCTGGATGGCATCACTGACTCGATGGACATGGGTTTTGGTGGACTCCTGGAGTTGGTGATGGACAGGGAGGCCTGGCATGCTGCGGTTCATGGGGTTGCAAAGAGTCAGACACGACTGAGTGACTGAACTGAAGTGACTGATAGACACGGCATTCTTGAGAAAGAAAAATAGAGTTGGAGGAATCAGTTTCCCTGACTTCAAATAATATTACAAAGCCACAGTAATCAAAATAGCATAATATTGGCACAAAAACAGAAATATAGATCAATGGAACAGGATATATAGAAATTCCAGAGATAAACCCATGCACCTATGGTCACCTAACCTATGGAAAAAGAAGCAAGAATATACAATGAAGAACAGACAATCTTTTCAATAAGTGGACAACATACATAAAAGAATGAAATTAGAATACCCCTAACACCATACACAAAAATAAACTCAAAATAGATTAAAGATCTAAATGTAAGGCCAGGCACTATAAAACTCTTAGAGGAAAACCTAGAGCACTATTTGACATAAATTACAGAAATACATTTTTCGATCCACCTCCTAGAATAATGAAAATAAAGACAAAAATAAATAAATGGGACTTAATTAAACTTAAAAGCTTTTGCACAGTAAAAGAAACCATAAACAAAACAAAAGACAACCCTCAGAATGGGAGGAAACATTTGCAAATGAAGCAACTGACAAGGGATTAATCTCTAAAATCTACAAATAATAATCTCTAAAATCTCCTGCAGCTCAACTGGGGGAAAAAAAAACGTGAAAATGGGCCAAAGATCTCGGAATAGACATTTCTCCAAAGATACAAATGGCTAAAAAGCTCATGAAAAGATTGTCAACCTTCCTAATTATTAGGGAAACGGAGATCAAGATTAAAATGAGGTGTCACTTCACATTGATTTGAATGGCCATCATCAAAAAATCTACAAACAGTAAATGCTGGAGAGGGGGTGGAGAAAAGGGATCCCTCATCCACTGTTGGTGGGAATGGAAACTGGTCCAGCCACTACGGAGAACAGTATGAAGGTTCCTTAAAAAACTAAAAATAGAATGACCATATGATCCAGCAATCCAACTCCTAGGCATGTATCCAGAGAAAACCATAATTCAAAATGATATATGCACCCCAATGTTCATTGCAGCACTATTTACAATAGCTAGGACATCAAAGCACCCTAGAAGTCCACAATGACAGACAAATGGATATAGAAAATGTGGTGTACATACATACAATGGAACACTATTCATCCATAAAAAAGAAGTGGAATAATGCCATTTACAGCAATATGGATGGACCTAGAAATTGTCATCTCTAGTGAAATAAGTTAGCCACGGAAAGACAAATATATAATATCACTTAAAGCTCAACATTTAGAAAACTAAGATCATGGCATCTGGTCCCATCACTTCATGGCAAATAGATGGGGAAACAGTGGAAATAGTGTCAGACTTTATTTTTCTGGGCTCCAAAATCACTGCAGACGGTGATTGCAGCCATGAAATTAAAAGACGCTTACTCCTTGGAAGAAAAGTTATGATCAACCTAGTTTGAAAAGCAGAGACATTACTTTGCCAATAAAGGTCCATCTAGTCAAGGCTATGGTTTTTCCATTGGTCATGTATGGATGTGAGAGCTGGACTGTGAAGAAAGCTGAGCTCCGAAGAATTGATGCTTTTGAACCATGGTGTTGGAGAAGACTCTTGAGAGTCCCTTGGACTGCAAGGAGATCCAACCAGTCCATTCTAAAGGAGATCAGCCCTGGGTGTTCTTTGGAAGGAATGATTCTAAAGCTGAAACTCTAGTACTTTAGCCACCTCATGTGAAGAGTTGACTCATTGGAAAAGACTCTGATGCTGGGAGGGATTGGGGGCAGGAGGAAAAGGGGGCGACAGAGGATGAGATGGCTGGATGGCATCACCGACTCAATGCACATGAGTTTGAGTGAACTCCGGGACTTGGTGATGGACAGGGAGGCCTGGCGTGCTGCGATTCATGGGGTCGCAAAGAGTCGGACACAACTGAGTGACTGAACTGAACTGATATGTGGAACCTAAAAACAGGGTACAAATGAACTCATCTACGGATCAGAAACAGAGTTACAGATGTAAGAGAACACACTTACGGCTACCAGGGAGTCAGGGGTGGGGGATGGATAAATTGGAAGATTATGATTGACATATACACACTATTATATATAAAATAGATAATTAATAAGGACCTACTGTATAAAAGTGGGAACTTTACTCAATATTCTATAATGGCCTATATTGGAAAACAATTTAAAAAAGAGTGGATATATGTATTTGTATAACTGATTCTCTTTGCTGTACACCTGAAATTAACATAAGCATTGTAATATACTGCAATAAAAATTCTTTAAAAAACCATCACATATACACGACAATCAAAATTCCTTCCTGTCATTTTTCCAAACTATTTTTGTCTTGCTTCATACCTAACTTAGAACATGTCATAAATATTACTTAAGCTGCAGAATGTCCCATCCTATGGAGGTATTATAATCTACTCATCCATTCCCTCCTTAGAAAATTAACTCAATTTTTATCATGAATTACACTTTCACATTTTTATGCCAAAGATTTCTTTTAATTTCAGACATTCCCTGGAAAACAGATTTCTAGTATTAGAATTACTGCAGGTGTAAGCAATTATCTAAGTGCTCAAAAAACTTAAGTTTCCACTATTACACTGGCAAAGCGGTTCTCATTTCAGTGTTAAATCTGACATTTCACTCCCATAGTCAGACAACTTTCTTCCCTCAACCACTTTCTCTGGCATCTCCTCTCCTGGATTGGCCTCCTTTCTCCCTTAGGCATCCTGCGCCCATCAGTAGCAGAACTGGCCCCACTGGCTTAGGCTTAATGGTCTCATTTTTAAGAAGGCAGGGGTTTGTTAGGTATTTGCTTGTTTCTGTTTCATTCATCCTCCAACTCTGCCACAACACACTCAAAAAAGTATCCCATTAGCACCAAAAAAAGTATTACGTTAGCAGGTTTTTAATGATATGGATTATGTATTTATCTTATTTATAGAAGGGAAACACTTTGGTGATTGGAAAAGTTTTTAAAGTGTTTAAAACAAACAAACAAAAAAACCTCACAATATAGTCCCCTGACCTACTTTCTACTTTCCTTTTTTGTAAATGTTCTACAAGTTCCTAAATTCAAATTATTTGCACTAGTTTACAGGTTCACCCATCACAGGACTTTCTATCATTTTTGCCCTCTACTCCTCTGCTTAGACAAAACAAAAAGTTTCCTTCTTTCTTTCCTCCAAGAGAAGTTTGACAACTCTTAAAAGGAATTTATATTTATTTTCAGAATCCCACTAACTATTTAGTTCCATCACACTGAAATTAGCACATATCAAGTCTAAATTGTTCAGAAATGTGAAATTTAATAAAATGTATGAACACACTGCAAAACATAACATAAAACCACAACCATAAACATATGTATCCATCAAACCAGAAACCATCAATTTATATCTGATTGACTATTTCTACATTTTCCTACTAACATTTGCTTATTACTTATTTACTTAGCCCAGCTTCGCCCCACAAGGAAGCAACAAGCAGCAAGTGCCAAAGGTTTAAGAACAATTCATAAGGGAAGGAAGGAGAAAGATTTCTGAATTTAAAAATCAAAGCACAAAAAGTATACATAGTACCTTAATTTGAAAAGATCAGCCTCCTATAACTTTAGCGACAAAACAGAGCCCTCAGAATAAGATGAGGAGCAGAGCTCTTCATGAGGACCATCTCTCCTTTTTTTTTTTTTTAACTCCACATGGACCTCTGCTTACTCTGCTACCTGAGACCAATGCTGTGACAGTGAGACACGGCAGAGGGTTCTCAAACCTTCAGCTGCTTCAGAGTCACTTTGCAGTATGAAATGCTGACTCTGATTGGGGGGCTTTAGGGTGGGGCTTGAGATTCTGTTTTCTCACAAGCTCTCAGGTGCTTGTTACTGCTCCCAGCTTGAGGAAGAAAACACTGAGTAGCAAATACAGACTGCAGCATCTACGTGAGTGTATGTGTGCCTGCACTCGGTCGTGTCTGATTCTTTGCCACCCCATGGACTGTAGCCCACCGGGCTCCTCTGTCCATGACCTAGGAACTTTGTAATTACCAGACTTACAATAAAAGTTCCCAAATAGAGCTATAAATGATTGATTGGCTCACTTTGTTTTATATAGAAGGTTCTTAAAGAGAGAAAAATGACCTTGATTATCCTTAATATTAATATAGGTTGAGCACATTTTACTGTATATTAACAAAATAGAGCAGAAACTGGTAATATGAGTTCCCTTGAGGAAGAAAACAGCCAACTTTGAGAAGGAGGGTGAGGAGGAAGGGTTTTCCCTGATATTCTTTTGGAGGAAGGGCTTTCACTGAATTTCTTTTGCAGCCTGTAAATGTTGAATCACAGGTCAATTACCTTTTCAGAAAATAACTTGCATTTAAAACTTTTAAAGCATTTCATGGGATATCCTGGAAGCTGATTAAATGTCAACTCAATCCACTTCCCAGGAAAGTAAGTGGTTAAGGCAGGAGAGGACTCCTTAACTCTAAGTCAGCATTTTTCTTCGAAGAGGGAGCATGCCTTAGTTTAACCGCCTTCTAGGATCATACCAATACTATATTTTTATTATAATGATATTTTTGACCCCATTACTCTTCTCAAGCACCACAGGGGCTCAATAGCATGCCTTGATTCACAGGAGATTTGAAGAAAATTCTATGTGTTATGTGTACCCCTAGGGAACCAGGTTCTCACTCTAGGGAATTTTTCAGTAAGTCTCTGGTCTGTAAGTTTGAGAACTGGGCCCCTTGGCACTGAAATGGTTTTTATTAACAGAACTGATTGACACAGAAGTAACAGCAACTGAAAACAGAAACCAAAGGACTGAATGGGTGACAGTGTGCATGTATGTGTGTGTGCGTGGGTGTGTCCTCACACCAGTGACCCTGTGGCTGACCCTTAGAGCAAACATTAGCTTGACCATCTGACCTGAACTTAACCCATATGGACCCAGCCCCACCTGTACCCTCTCAGGGTCTCCAAGGCAGACACGGTCTTCTTTACATAAGTTGGTCATGTCTCAGCTATAAGACTTTTGGAAAATGCTTGTTGCATTTGCAACTTGTTAATTAATATTCATCCCTAAGCCCTTAAATGCTTGTTCTGGTCCTGCTCTTTGCTGAATCTCCTTAGAGCAGGCTGCATCATGTTCTGTCCTGTCTTCTTTAGATCCCTCATATCTGCCTCCTCCTCCATTCGCCCTGCCTGGTCTGGATCCCCATCCCCCACCCCAGTTCCCCATCCTCCTGGGAACAGCCTTTGTTTATAACTGAGTGGATCAGCCTCAGAGACCAAAGGGAACGATCAGACATAGGCAAATCCAGGCTGGAGGGAGTTCCACACGTCACAGCCCTGCGCCGAGGACTCTGGAAATGGTCCAGCATGTGTGTCTGAAGCAGCACAGGCCACCAAGCTAATTCCAGTTTCTTGTCTGTTATCCCAGAAGACACAGCAGTGGTGGGGAGAGGACCAAAAATGTAAGAGTCAGGGAAGGAGGCCTTCAGCAGTGCTGAGGACCTTCCCAGCTCTCTGCTCAGCACAGAGCTCCACACAGCTACAGACACAGCCTAGGACCAGCACTGACTCCCAGCAACACAGTGGGTGGGCTGGGCAGGGGAAGGATGGCAAGAATCAGGCAAAGCCAAGGACCCAGCCATGGGGGCTGCAGTTCAGGCCAGACTGTGGTTCCAGCAGGGACATCGGTGCCAGGCAGGAAATCAAAGAAAAACCTCAGAATTGCAGGTCCAGAAAATACTGTGAGGATTGAGGTGAGGGTGTCGTTCAGCTCACGTGGGTGCTCTCACCCTGGGCTTGAGCTATATCACTGGTTTCCTACCTGCCAGGTGATGGACGTAAAGCTGCTGAAGTGCCTCTGCCCGTGTGAGCAACAGACCAGCAATGGAGAGCTACTGAGTGGAACTGCCAGTGAGAAGCAGAGAACCTCCAGTGGCACCGGGCTGGAGGCAGCGGGTTCAGCTACCAAACTGCCCTTCCACTCACTCAAACTCTTCATAGCTCCTACATCACCACCACCATCATCATCACCAAAACCAGCATGGAGGCAGCAGGTTCAGCTACCAAACTGCCCTTCCACACACTCAAAAACTCTTCATAGCTCCTCCTACATCACCACCACCATCATCATCACCGAAACCAGCAGGAGACAGGCGTGCATTGCCTGCTGCCACTCTCCTCCCTGCTCACCATTCTCCTGAGTCTCTGGCCTCTGAAGATCCTAGAACCAACAAGTATGTGGCCACCCCAGGGCATTTGCACTTGCTGCTTCCGCTGCCTAGAAGGCTCTGCCCAGAGGTACCTCATAGCTGTTTCTTCTCCTCCTTCAATCTTCACCCAAATGTCTTAATTAGCCTTCCCCGAGACCCCTTTCGGAGAAGGCAATGGCACCCCACTCCAGTACTCTTGCTTGGAAAATCCCATGGACGGAGGAGCCTGGTAGGCTACAGTCCACTGGGTCGCTAAGAGTCAGACATGACTGAGCGACTTCACTTTCTCTTTTCACCTTCATGCATTGGAGAAGGAAATGGCAACCCACTCCAGTGTTCTTGCCTGGAGAATCCCAGGGATGGGGGAGCCTGGTGGGCTGCCGTCTATGGGGTCGCACAGAGTCGGACACGACTGAAGCGACTTAGCAGCAGCAGCAGCAGAGACCCCTTTTAAATCACAAATGCCCTCTACCACCTCAGTATCCTTTTCTGTATTCATTATTCTTTACACACATATCACACTGACATTCCATGTTTTCCTGCTATAGTTGGGTGCCCTTCACCAGAAGCACCTGTGCCAAGAGTCAAGGAAGGGTAAAACAACTTCCCAGAGAGAAAGACGGTATCACGAGGAAAAACAACAAATGTCCATCAAGCCCTTTTTCTTCTTCCCATGCCACAGACATCTGTTTCCCCATCTTTAGGGGCTGAGAAACCTCTTCCTGAAGGTTCTTCACATCTCCACTCCCTTCTCTCCCCTTTCTCCAAATTCCCCAGCATTGTCTATTCCATGTGAACTCCATACTGACCAACAGCACCTGTCTCACTGGGAGGACTGAGCAGGTCAGCTCATGCTTAGGGAAGTACTAGGATGGTGTGGTGCTCTTTAGCCAATAAAGCAGAGCCGTTATTACCATTATTCAGTACAAGTGCATTGTATCACATATACTGATTAAAGTCTTATTTCCACAAGTAGGTTACAAGCAAATTGAGGGCCAACATCTTACCTTGTATTTTTGAATTTTCCCCCAGAGTACTTATCACAGGTTTTTAATATTTGTCAAGTGATGGAAACAAAGGATTTTCATGTTTAAAGATTCATTTGAAACCCTTTAGACCATCTATTTAGATAGTGATTCAATCCTTTAACCTCTTCCAGGACTGACCTTGTGTGTAAATATGGCAAATCCCTGAAAATGGCATTTATTATGGGAACTTTGCTAAAGCATGAACAGCAGAGCCAAAATACTCTCTACACAAAGATCAAACAAATATTGACTCAAAAGAATTTTCCCCCAGGCAACTGTTACAGTCTTATCTGGAACAGAATGCTTGCACAGTTAATTAAGAATCGCTATGGACTCAGCAAAACCCCAGCAGACTCTCCTGGGAGGTAAAAAGCCGAGTTTCATGCCCCCACCATCTTATCACTATTTACAATTCGTCTCCTCATACGCCTCACCTATCACCACAGCTAATGCCAGGTGTGGGATTAAACGATAAGTAAGTCATACGCTTTTTATCCATGGACAAAGGATAAAGGAATCCCAGGGCCAAAGAGTCCATTCACCTATATCATAGCAAATATACTCCCAGAAATCAATCAGGCTGCCTCTGTTACTACCTGTTAACTTCCTAGAAATGTATGAAACAAGCAGAACCATGAGGAGAGAAAGGTGTTCACAGTGTCATGGGACTCACCTCCATACACCAATCACTAAGGACAGTTTACTTCCTATGGTCAATGACCCTGAAGCCTGCCAGAACCTGGGAGCCTCCAAATGCACCTGGAAATCACACACTGTTCTGTGTGGGGGAGTGGGCTAGCTGACACTGGGCTGTCTAAAGTGTGGGGAGGACAGTTATGACAGGGAGAAGCTAGCAAGAGTTATTCACAATCTTTCCTCCTTCCTGCCTTCTATTGGTCAATATTTATTGAGCATTTCATTTGGCATCATATTTATATGAAGGTCCAGGCAGGAATCTAAGCACGAGGAACAGCAGAGGGATACACCCTACCATGCTCTCAGGAAGGTTCTCTCCAAGTGACAGATCAGCAAGAGAAATAAGCAACATGTATATCATGTTAGCTATTGATAATTGATAAGGTGAAGAAGGGGAAAAAAATGAGGCTGTACATGAACTGTCAAAGGGCTGAAGGTAGGGAGTAAAATTACAGATGCATAGCCAGTGATGTCCTTGATGAGAGGCTCATTTTTATATCTGAAGGGAGTGAGGGGGCAGGCTCACAGATCAATGGGGAAGAGCATTTCCAGCAGAAGTGAGCAAATGCCAGGCTCTATGACAAAGCATAGGTGGCACGTTGAGGGCCCCACAGAGACCAGTGCGACTGGAGCCTGACGTTCACAGGGAGAGACGAGGAAATAAGATGCTAGAGGAGCAGGAACAAGACCGTTCTGAACCCTGCTTCCACAACAGAGACCTTTTCATCAATCACAGAAAGACCACCCTTCCATCTAATTTTCACTTCCTCAAAACTCTCCAGTGGTTATTTTTCCAAGAATCTATATCTACGTAATCCGAAAGAGCAACCTGCCCTCTACAAAAAGAAAAAAAATGATACAGCAAGCCAACATATGCCTGGGGAAAAATCCTAAGCTTCTATTAATAAAAACAGAAGCAGTTGTGGCTTTGAGTGTAAGCTTCTATAGGATTGGGACCAGGTGTCACAATAGAGAACACAGCTCAGCACCATGGGCGACTGGACATGCACCAATGCTACAAAAAGATGTCAAGCTCATTAAAAAGAATAACATGCGGAATTACAGGAGACTGAAGCGTTGAAATTTACCACAGGGACATTTAAAAAATGTTGCAATACATCAAACTTTGGCAAATTTAAATGCCAAGCTGGCCAATGTGATACCACACTCCCTTTCCTGCTCAACCAGCTTCTCAACAAGAACAAGATGCTATCAGCCAAGATCTGCGGCAGCTGGGTTCAGATCTGCTATCTTCCAATTCTATTCAGTCCTGATCAGCCCAGCTTCATGCATCACATAATATTTGTTCTTTGGAAAAACTGTAATACTCCTAACAAATTCTATACAGCTCATTTTAGTGACTCCATTCTTCTTAAGAACACACAGTGTTATCAAGGCAATAAGCATGGACTCCAGGGCATACTTGAAGCCTGAGTAACAGCAACAAAAAACAAGTTATTATTATTAATAATAACTAAGTTGTAACAATCCTTCCCTATCAGGTTCTGCTGCAGCCACACCCACTGCCCCACCCACAAAATGGACAAATTCCTGTTGCTGCGTTATTTCATGATTCTCCTTGGTTGGAAATTATCAAAAGAAAACTAAAAGATGTCTGTGGGGCTAAAGTGATCCATAGAGTGAAGAACTGCGAAGGAAGAAGTAACTAGAATTTGAAAGAAGATGTGGATCAGAGGAGTGAAAATGAGTTTTGAGGAGAGATGAATGGGAAACTATAAGGCAAGAGAGTGGGGAGAGGATTTTTAGAGCTGTTACTTGGAGTTTTTAGAAATGTACACTGAATCTCTTTTTAAATGTTATCTGAATAAAGTAACATTTGAAATTTGGAAATACTGGTTACTTTAGTTACTGAACTGTGATCCTGTGGGTGGTAAATTGTATCAACTACTCTTGGAACAACTAGACTTGAGCAGAGTCAAGTCCATGGATATAAAAAATGAATGCAGTGAATTCTTCACATGACACAATGCATTCTGCATTACTGAGGGCAAAGACATATTCCAAAACAAGTGTTGCGAAGATGTTATAGGGAAAATCACCACCAAATGTCCCCTGCCTGCCTCAAACACCAAAGCCAGTTACTCATAGACATTCAAAACCATATGCTAGATTTCTCTCAAACGACCTAAAAAGGTAGTGTTAGTCACTCAGTTGTGCCCAACTCTTTTTGACCATGTAGACTGCAGCCCACCAGGCTCCTCTGTTCATGGCATTTTCCAGACATGGATACTGGTGTGGTTTGCCAATTCCTTCTCCAGGGGATCTTCCTGACCCAGGGATTGAACCTGGGTTTCCTGCACTACAAGGAAGATTCTTTACTGACTGAAAGGGAAGCCCAAAAAGGTAGAGATTTGGGCAAATATTCATTCTCTTGCATTTTTCCAGTCTCAGCCAAGAGTCCAGGTAACAAAAATCTGCTGCTTGCAGTTGCACTCTCCAGCCTAGACGTTTCGAAACAGCTGACTTAAGAAACACATGTACCCCAATGTTCATCGCAGCACAGTTTCTGGAGCCTATTATACAGAGTGAAGTAAGCCAGACAGAAAAACACCAATACAGTATACTAATGCATATATATGGAATTTAGAAAGATGGTAACGATAACCCTGTATGCGAGATAGCAAAAGAGACAGATGTATAGAACAGTCTTTTGGACTCTGTGGGAGAGGGAGAGGGTGGGGTGATTTGGGGGAATGTCATGGAAACATGTATAATATCATATAAGAAATGAATCGCCAGTCCAGGTTCAACACAGGATCCTTGGGGCTGGTGCACTGGGATGACCCAGAGGGATGGTACGGGGAGGGAGGTGGGAGGGGGGTTCAGGATGGGGAACATGTGTACACCCATGGCAGATTCATGTTGATGTGTGTCAGAACCAATACAATATTGTAAAGTAATTAGCCTCCAATTAAAATAAATAAATTTAAATTTAAAAAAATTTTAAAAAAGAACTTTCTCTAGGGATTAGCAATCTTACTGGTCCATCTTTTTTCCCCTGGAAGACAGCCCATCAGGCCAGTGGAGAAAAGTGTGGTCATGCATCCTTCAACAGTGAAGGCTTTTCTACCCTCTGGGAAGTTTCTGATCAAAGAGGATTCTTATATAGAACACGCCCACTGATAAGGAGTCAAATAAGCTTCTCAATTGCATGTAAAAGAAAATAAATTCTCTGTTCTAATCACAAGATAAAATATGTGAGACATTTATGATAACACCAGAATCTTTTAAAATTATATCAAATTTAAATTATATTTAAATAAAATAAAATAGAATTTCAAAATTATATCAAATTTAAATAAAATTATATAAAATTTAAATAATCTCTAAGTAGCATAAGAACTAAAAACAATATCTGAACCCAAAGGAAAGAAGCAAAGACTAGGCAGCACCTCTTTATTACACTATGTAAAACTCCAAAACCTAATATGTAGGATGCTCTCCATTCTCTGTTTTATGCTTTTTTCCTAGTTTCTTGATTTTCTACAAGGATCATATATTATGTTTACAATCAGGAAAAACATGAAGTTCTTCAAAATTATGCACAGAAAACAAAGAAAATGTTATATACAAGTATACTGGAGGGTAAGTTGCTCTTCTCTGTATTTTCTGAAGCTTTTAGAGTGAGAATGTAATAATTTACAAGAAAAACAATCTTAAAAAAAGATGTTTACATTATTAAAATATCAAAGGACTATAAATACATCAAGAAAATATAATCAGGAAGACAGATTTCAGCAAGCTATCTTTCATAGTCAAACAACTTATACCTTATATACCAGTGCTTCTCAGATTTGAGGAGGCAGAAGAACCACCTGGAGGTGATGCTAATCTGCCAGTCAATGAACCTCATCCCCAGGATGGAAGCAATGGGAAGTAGTAGAGCTTTGGGAAGCCTGCCATGCTCTTTCCAAAGTGGATAGAAGAGAAATGAGCTCCAAATTCCACCCTTTCTCAACATTCTAATGCAAGGGCACAGATTTCTCTCTCTCCAGTCAGCCCTTGCTGATTAAATACTTAGTCATGGCCTTCAAAGGGAGCCAATGAAATTAAGATCATCATGATTCCAGAATCTAATGAGCTTGTTAGAGCATCTGATGGAGCCAGCCTCTGATTCCAACTTGGCAGACCGCCTCTGGACTCCCTAGAATTTTCCATATCAAATCTCTTGATGGAGCTTCCAAACACCTCACTGTCTCCTACCTAATGATTTGTCACAGGCCTAAGAATAGGATGGAGAACACCGATTCCAAGTCTCTCTCTCCTAAGGAGACCGAAAAGAAAAAAAGAAAAAAAGGCAAGCATGTGCTCCATGAGTCAACCAAGTGCTTACCAGCTCCGGGATCCAGAGCTGCTGGGAAAGAGGGGGAACTTGTAAAGAGTCAGAAAGTTCCTGCCTCTTTGCTCTTGTCATCACGCTTCCCAGCCTCCTCGGGGGTCCATCAGGAGCTATGGATCAAAACCACACTCAGAAACTCCAAAGTCTTCAGGAGGAGACTGAAAGGCCCAAGAAACTACTAATGCTGCTGCCCCTCCCAGCCCCTCAGCCAATATCCTCCACTTGGCTAGCTCATCAAAATGCTAGAGGGTGACTACTGTTTCCTTTCACACTAAGGAGTAAGGTGCCTGGCTGAGAGGCCTCCCAGTTCTGTGCAGTGAGGACCTCAGAAAGAAACTAACAATTAACCATTCAGAAGAACACAGAGAATTTCTACCAGCCTCCAGGTCCCCAAACACCACACTTGCCATTTATCCCCCATGCTGCCATTTCCTGCCTGCAGTGAACTAATTACACACAGTGGGAATTCCGGAGCTGCCGGTTCTAATGTTTATCAGCTGCTAACTTGTTGTGTGACCTCAAAGACACTTCTTCTCTAGTGCCTTTATTTCCTCTGCTATAAAAGCAAGATAAGGAAATGACATGCTTGACAGAGAGCCCTAATATAACACTACAGTCATCACCACCCTAGAAATGCTCACAAGGATGGCAATTAACATGTTCACTTTACTACAGCCTTTAAAGATAACTGATGACATTGTGAAAAGCATGGGCCCTCAGCTGATACTTCCTCTTTCACTAAAACAGGTTTCAGTGGCAAAAACTCCCTAAAACTTGTTGATAAAAACAGTATCAGATGTGCTTCTTTGTATAGTACAAGGGGATGTATTTTTCCATAACCATCATTCCCACAGCAGACCAGGGCTTCGTAAGTAGAAGAGACAATAGAAAAATCACTTTCAATTAGATTTCTGTAACCTTTACATCTAGCACTGAAAACTTATTTAAGTAAAATTGAGTTGTTCTTCCTGACCAATGAAACACTTTGCAACCCCTGGAAAGTGTGATTTAGAAGACTAGTTAGTAACACAGTCTGGGCATGTGAGAAAAGTTAGTCAGAAAGCATTCTTGTGCACAAAGCAATCAGTATCATCTGAGTTTTGTAAATCTATGTGAGCACAAAAACTAGTCAATAAATGAGAGCGATTATACTTTACATCTATCAATTTTAGGAAGCCAATTCATTTCTTATACATTAGAATGAGGTATAAAATTATAACACAGGTTAATCATTCATGTGTCACAAATTTAATGCAAAATTTCCCAGTATGTTGTCTCTTCATTTGTATAGCAGTTTTAAGTTTTAATATTTTCAAATCTGTTCATTTTTTCTTCACTGGTTGCTTCTTTTGAAGTCATGAAAATTGTCATTCTTATGCAGAACTAATAAATATTAAATTTTCTGCTAGTGTTTCTATCATTTGATTTGCAATATTCAACTCTCTGGAGTTATATTTGGGTTATGGTATATTTGGTGGGGGTCCAAATTTATATATTATGTCCAAGCCATTTATTTAATAATCATTAAATAATCCTTCTTCATTGCCCTATTTTGAAAACTTAGTACATTTGACTTAGTTAGGAAATTATTTCAATTTCAATTATCAAAGTACAAGAATCTCAAAGTAAGAATCCAAATATACATAATAGTTTTATAAGAAATCTCAGTAAGAGATTATGAACAAATCAAGTCATTATCAAGCCATTTCATCTTCAGTGGGGCATCAGTCAACTAACTAAGCCATAATTCTGTCTAAAATGTGTTATTCCCATTCAGTACAAGACTTTGAGAATGTAATTGTGGAGTATATAAGTATACAGTAGCTGAGTCACCGAATGTTTGAATTCTCTGCTTATTTTATGGGGAGGTGCTATTTCTTCGGTGGCAATGTTATTTTAACCCTGACATACATGGAAATAACACTCCTTGCCCTGAAGAAAATAAAAGAAGTTCAAGAATTGTTTAACTGGACAAGATTTAGAACCATGATTATGGTTCTTATGCACAGTGGACACTCAGGAAAGACTGCCAATGGATCAACTATCTTAGCATCTCAGCCATAAGTGAAGCTTGAAGAAAAAAAGAAAATAACATTTATCACTGAATGCTTTCATCTGAATTCATCTTCCCTACACCGTAATACGGACAGATTTTTGCCATCAGTTCACACCCTGAAGCACAAAACATGATGATCTTTCTTGGCAGCTGCATAGCTAGGACTCGGCATTATCCAGTCCTCTTTTCTGATTCAACAAAATAGAACTGCACCATTAGATTTTCAGCATGTCTATTCTTGCAGTAACTATTTTGAATTGTCTCTTAGAAACATCCACTGTAAGACAAGAAAAAAAAACGTGTAACTTCTAAAGTATATACATGGCTTGGTTTTAGAATCTGATTTTTCCTGGGTTCATTTTCCTGGGCTTTCTCCAGTAGGGAAGGGATGGCTGAGAGGTTCCTCCAGAAGAAGGCACTGGATGGCAGTGCTCAGCCTGGCATTCTCTGCTTTTAATCTCCTCCACCAAAAACGAACTAGAGAGAGCACCACCATCGTTGCCATCATGGATACAATTACTGAGCATCTGATGTTCACCAAGCTCACTATTAAATATGTCACTTGTTATATCTGGTGGTGTTTTTCCTACCCCTTCATGAAAAATTTGAGGATGCATTTCCTCCACATCTCTCAAAAAAAATTACTCAGTATTATGCTTAAGTGTAATTTTAGAGCTCTTGCTTAATTTTTTAATCTAATAAATGAACAGTATATTGAGAAATGTGATGTTTCACTTCACAATATAGTCTTGCACATAAAATAGGAAAGTCCAACTATAAGACTGTCCTCCCTGCTTCTCTCTTTTCCGTAGGAGAAGAAGATACTTTCGTCATGCAGCATAAGGAGGGCAGGGAAGAGGAGAGATTATTTTACAAGCTAGCAAAGCAGTCACCTTCAGCTCCTTCCATCACTGTCCCCATCCTCCTCCCAAGCCCTGAGAAGGCTAGAGAAAGAGGCAGAGTTACCCACTAACCCATCTTGCGTGGCTGCCTCTCCCTGCCTCCCTCCCAGCACTTGCCCAGGGCTGGACCCTGGACAGCCAGGCACACCTCCCAGGAGGTTCCCAAGGAGTAGAAAACAAATGACAGAGAGCCCAGAAAAAGATGCAATTCCTCAATGAACTGAGAGAAACGCATCTAAAAACACATAAAAAACACACGACTGGAAAAGGTCAATTTTCATTCCAATCCCAAAGAAGGGCAATGACAAATAAAACTCAAACTACTGGACAACTGCACTCATTTTGCACCTAGTAAGGTAAAGCTCAAAATCCTTCAAGCTAGGCTTCAGCTGTATGTGAACCAAGAACTTCTGGATGTACAAGCCGGGTTTAGAAAAAGCAGAGGAACCAGAGATCAAATGGCCAACATTCACTGGATCATAAAGCAAGGGAATTCCAGAAAAACATCTACTTCTGCTTCACTGACTATGCTAAAGCCTTTGACTGAATGGATCAGAATAAACTGTGGAAAATTCTTAAAGAGATGGGAATACCAGACCACCTTACCTGTCTCCTGAAAAACCTGAATGCAGGTCAAGAAGCAACAGTTAGAACCTTACATGGAACAACTGATTGGTTCAAAATTGGGAAAGGAGTACAACAAGGCTGTATATTCTCACCCTGTTTAACTTATATGCAGAATACATCATGCGAAATCTGGGCTAGATGAATCACAAGCTGGAATCAAGATTTCTGGGAGAAAAATCAACAATCTCAGATATGTAGATGATACCACTCTAATGGCAGAAAGCAAAGAGGAACTAAAGAGCCGCTTGATGAAGGTGGAAGAGGAAACTGAAAAAGCTGGCTTAAAATTCAACATTCAAAAAATGAAGATCATGGCATCTGGTCCCATCACTTCATGGCAAATAAAAGGGGGGAAAAATGGAAGCAATGACAGATTTTATTTTTTTGGTTCCAAAAATCACCATGGACAGTGACTGCATCCATGAAATTAAAAGATGCTTGCTTCTTGGAAGGAAAGCTATGACAAAACTAGACAGCATATTAAAAAGCAAAGACATCACTTTGCAGACAAAGGTCCATATAGTCAAAGCAATGGTTTTTCCGTAGTCATATATGGATGTGAGGGCTGGACAATGGAAAAGGCTGAGCACCGAAGAACTGATGCTTTCAAACTGTAGTGCTGGAGAAGACTCTTGAGAGTCCCTTGGACTGCAAGGAGATCAAACCAGTCAATTCTAAAGGAAATCAACCTTGAATATTCATTGGAAGGACTGATGCTGAAGCCCCAATACTTTGGCTACCTAATGCCAAGAGCTGACTCACTGGAAAAGACCCTGATGCTGGGAAAGATTGAGGGTAGGAGAAGAAGCAGAGAAGGCAATGGCACCCACTCCAGTACTCTTGTCTGGAGAATCCCATGGATGGAGGAGCCTGGTGGGCTGCAGTCCATGAGGTCACTAAGAGTCGGACACGACTGAGCGACTTCACTTTCACTTTTCACTTTCATGCACTGGAAAAGGAAATGGCAACCCACTCCAGTGTTCTTGCCTGGAGAATCCCAGGAATGGGGGAGCCTGGTGGGCTGCCGTCTATAGGGTTACACAGAGTCGGAGACGACTGAAGTGACTCAGCAGCAGCAGCAGCAGCAGCAGGAGAAGAGGGTGGTAGAGGAAGAGGTGACTGGATAGCATCACCAACTCAAAGGACATGAATTTGAACAAACTCTGGGAGATAGTTAAGAACAGGGGAGGTTGGTGTGCTGCAGTCCACAGGGTTGCAAAGAGTCAGACACGACTTAGTGACTGAACAACAGCAGCAAAGGGAGGACATTTTAACCTTGGGTCTAAACAGCAAGTCTTCTTGTGGAGTTCAACTCTGTTCACAAGGTCACGGTCATCACAGCCTGGTGAGTATGAGAGAGGCTGCCCAGTGCTCCTGCAGTGGGACCTCCACTCCTCTCCCATCCTTCCACAAAGGGTTATTACAGGCCTGTGCTCATCCCCACTTTGAAGATTCAAACTCACACCAGTCCTTTTCCCTGAAATGTGCAGTCTTACCCCAAACTCTGAGAAGCAGGAGAAAGCAGGCATTTACGAAGCCTGAAGGTCGGTGCTGGGACAAGCACAGGAAGGACACTAATTGAAGCCAGGCCCCTGGAGTCACCCTGTTCAGGCAAGCGTTGGCTTCACCCTGCCTGGAAACTCCCCTCTAGAAGCTGCATTAGGAGGAAATGCCAGCACCACCCATGGCCCCTTACTGTAGGCCCCAAAGCATCCCTGCTCCCTGTGTGCACAGCCTTTCCCAAGAGACACTGCAGCTCCTCCCCTCAACAAAAATCAGAATCCCCGGCCACTTGACCTTGGGCTTGCTCACCTGGCCTCGCATTGACTGCAGGCTTTAAGAAATCTTTCAGGATTCTTCTTGCCCCTTCCAGCTCTGGCACAGCCTTGCTGAAGCTGCCCCTGGATGGCTGCTACCCTCAGGCTGGACCCCACATGGGGCAGATGTGAACGAACCTGCAGGCCCAGCCAGTGAATTCCAAAGTGGAGCAGTCAAGCTCCATAGCCAACCTTCCACTGCAAAAGTGATTATAAACTGTTCTAAGCTCTGCATTTCAGAGTATTTGTTATCCAGTATTATTATTCCAACAGCTAACTGATACACAGTCTAAGAAATTGCTCACAGTCTAAGAAACGATATGCTGTTTGCCTAAAATTTGATGACTACATCTTAGTGAGTGCATGCTATGGGCCCATTTTTGTAAGAGCTTCAGGTGAATGTATTTTGCCCTCTATTTCTTTGCACTGTTCACATGAGAAGCCTTTCTTATTTATCTTTGCTATTCTTTGGAACTCTGCACTCAGATGGGCATATCTTTCCTTTTCTCCTTTGCATTTTGCTTCTCTTCTTTTCTCAGTTATTTGTAAGGCCTCCTCAGACAGCCACTTTTCCTTTTTGTATTTCTTTTTCTTGGGGATGGTTTTGATCATCGCCTCCTGTAAATGTTATGAACCTCTGTCTGTAGTTCTTCAGGCACTGTCTACCAGATCTAGCCCCTTGAATCTATTTGTCACTTCCACTGTATAATTAGAAGGAATGTGATTTAGGTCATACCTGAATGGCCTAGTGGTTTTCCCTACTTTCTTCAATTTGAGCCTGAATTTTGCAATAATGAGTTCAGGATCTGAGCCACAGTCAGCTCCAGGTCTTGCTTTTGCTGACTGTATAAATCTTTTTCATCTTCAGCTTCAAAGAATATAATCCATCTGATTATGGTATTGACCATCTGGTGATGTTCATGTGTAGAATTGTTTCTCATGTTGTTGGAAGAAGATTTGCTATGAAAGTGCATTTTCTTGGCAAAACTCTTTAGCTTTTTTGCAGTGCTTCATTTTGTACTCTGAGGCCAAACTTGCCTGTTACTCCAGGTATCTCTTGACTTCCTAACTTTTGCATTCCAGTCCTCTATGATGAAGAGGACATCTTTTTTTTGGTATTAGTTCTAGAAGGTCTTGTAGGTCTTCATAGAGTTCATCTTCCTTGGCATTAGTGGTTGGGGACTTGGATTACTGTGATATTGAAAGGTTTGCATTGGGAACAAAGTGACATCATTCTGCTGTTTCTGAGATTGCACACAAGTACTGCATTTCAGACTTTTGTTGACTATGAGGGCTACTCAATTTCTTCTAAGGGATTCTTACCCACAGTAATATATAAAATGGTCATCTGAATTAAATTTGCCCACTTTAGCTCATTTTAGTTCACTGATACCTAAAATGTCGATGCTCAGTCTTTCCAATTGCTGTTTGACCACTTCCAACTTACCTTGATTCATGGACCTAACATTCCATCCTATGCAATGTTGTTTTTTACAGCTTTGGACTTAACTTTCACCTCCAGACACATCCACACTGGGTGTTGTTTCTGCTTTAGCTCAGTCTATTCATTCTTTCTGGAGCTATTTCTCTGCTCTTCTCCAGCAGCATATTGGACACATACCAACCTGGGGAGTACATCTTTCAGTGTACTAACTTCTTGCCTTTTCATATGTGAACAATGCAAAGAAATAGAGGAAAACAATGGAATGGGAAAAGCTAGAGATCTCTTCAAGAACTTTAGAGATACCAAGGGAATATTTCATGCAAAGATAGGCACAATAAAGGACAGAAATGGTATGGACCTAACAGAAGCAGAAGATATCAAGAAGAGGTGGCAAGAATACACAGAAGAACTGTACAAAAAAGGTCTTAATGACCCAGAAAACCATGATGCTGTGGGTCTCTCACCTAGAGCTAGACTTCCTCAAGTGTGAAATCAAATGGGCCTTAAGAAGCATCACTAGGAACAAAGCCAGTGGAGGTGATGGAATTCCAGCAAAGCTATTTCAAATCCTAACAGATGATGCTGTGAAAGTGTTGCACTCAATATGCCAGCAAATTTGGAAAACTCAGTGGTGGCCACAGGACTGCAAAAAGTCAGTTTTCATTCCAATCCCAAAGAAAGGCAATGCCAAACGAAGAACTTCCAGATGTACAAATTGGATTTAGAAAAGGCAAAGGACCCTGAGATAAAATTGCCATGTAAGTTTCTTACTGTTGCTTCTTGACCTGCATACAGCTTTCTCAGGCGATGGGTAAGGTAGTCTGGTATGTCCTATCTCTTTAAGAATATTCCACAGCTTGTATATCTGGAAGTTCTCAGTTCATGTACTGTTAAAGCCTAGCTTGAAGGACTTGAAGCATTATCTTGCTAGCATGTGAAATGAGTGCAATTGTGTGGTAGTTTGAACTTTCTTTGGCATTCCAATTTTGGGTTCCTACACTTGACCAACCCCACCAAGTCCATTGCCTCTCCCTGGAATGATCCCCTTCCTTCCTGGAGCATCCCCCTGGGGTACCTCCCGCAGGAGCCCTTCCTGCACCAGCCAGGAGCATGTGAATGCCCATCCTGAGTGTCCCCAGCTCCTAGGACCTTCTTGAACATGCAGTGACCACTGCGGACTGTCACTACTCAGCTCCTGCCCGAGCCCGGACATGTGCTTCTTGAGGGCAAAGCCTGGCTTCATTCACTTCAGACAGCCCCGTGCTCAGCAAGGTGCTTAGTCTCATCAGGGTACTCAAGGAGAGTCTGCTAAGTTACAAAGCATGTAAAGGGAATAACAACACAATGGAGAAATGGATATGGGGATGTAAGGCCCACATTTTCATTTTTAAATGGGAAGTCTTCATTCCTCATAAACATTAATTAAACTGCTCAACACCCCCTGGGTCTCCAGTAATACATTGCTCAATTAAAATCGGTCAGTTGTGATGGTTTCCTCTGTCAAACCTTCCTCATGGGCTTCTGTTCTCACCAGGACAGCTTGGGATAAGTAACAAAAGGCATGATATTTGCTCAAAACGGCAGGGAAATTGAAGGCCTAATCCCTAAATGTTCAGTTCTGGCAACATAAAAGCACACATACTATGATTCTAGAAGAGATGGAGGAAAGTTTGTTGCAGAGGGAGGCATGTAACGAATAAGAGAAAGGAGAAGGATCCCAAGATAGGGACCAGATAACTGATGACTTAACAAGGGAGAAAGAACTTAGTTAACACCAACAAGCAAGTGACTCTTGCCAGAGGCCCAGTGCTCAAAACCCCAACCTGCAGCTGACAGGTGGCTGTCATTGCCTTAACCTCAGAGACACCAGTAAAGGTCAGGACTCAGCACCCGGACAGCACCTGTGGAAAGCTGACTAGGGTAGAGGGGTACAGGCTGCAGCGCCCTCAACACCACATGACCACATACAGGATCCGGGCCCCAGGCTTGGAGTAAAGGGGAAACCACATCTAAAGGGAGTGAACTGGTCTGCCTATGAGTCAGAGGCTGAAATCCCACAAACACAGACTCCTTGCCTCACTGCAGCTTCACGTTCACTAATGAGCTGTGTTTCTGTTGCTGAGGATACACGTCCCTGGTGTTTCCTGGCCAAGATGGGAGAGGCTGGGATAACAGGTGTTCCTGACCCCTGTCACATTCAGCAGGGATGGGATGTCACAGAGACAGCTGGAATGTAAGAAAAAGATCCTTGAGATCAGACCACCAAATAATTTTCACTTTCCAGTTACGGCTTTGTTCAAACAACAGTTTGCAGAAGTACAACTATGAGAGGAAGTCGTGGATGCTCTCCTTGGCAGACATAGGCCAGGACCCCAGTGCTGGTACCTGGACAGCCTCTGAGCTGGTAAATGGGGGGCTTGGAGATCTGGTTTGGGAATATGGGAATCATGTACTTAGGCCAAGCTTGCATGTTGCAATATGGAAACCACAGCTCAGAGTAAGGCGACTTATCCAGGGTCACAAAATGAAAGCCGGAAGGACCAAGCTCAGGACTCCAGTTCCTGACTCCCAATCAAACACTCTTTCGTCCACATGGTGCCACCCCCTTTTCTAGGAATGGCTCTCCATGGCTTCTCCGGAGCAAGTTCCAGGCCACTCATGGGCTTAGACAGAGGTAAAGAGGAACTCAGTGACAATCTGCCTTACCAATGCCTTTGTCACACACAAGAGGCAAAGCTCTGCTTTCCACCAACTCATCTCCTCCACTCCCCACCACAACTGCCCACAACATGAGCAAATTAACAGACCATTTCAATGGCCTGGAATTCCCCAGGCTCCCCTGCCCCATCCATTTCCCTCTCTGTAGCATTTCCCACAGCACTGAATCAAATGACTGTAGTGCTGTGATTCTTTGCTGGATTTGCCCCTGCACAGTATATGTGCTTGGTTTTAAAATGCTGTTTGCTCCACTTTTAAATTTCATTTTAGAAGCCTGCAAGGAGAGATGCCAACATCTAATTGTAGGGACTAGAGGGGACTTTACAAACCGCTTACGAGGCACAAATAGAGTACTTATTTTCCTATTTCCTTTTTGATTGAATTGGCTGCTGTATCGTATGCAGTAACAGTGTGAACCAGAAAGCACTCCTGCATCCTTATCTCACCCTCACATAATCGAAGTATAAAATGCACTGTAGTAAAATGAAAAAAGGAAACTAGAACTTCATATTTGTTTGAAACAATTAAACTTGAAAGATTTGAAGGGATGACTTATTTCCTTTCGGCCTAAGACCAAAAAGTTCACATTCCATTTTACCAGTGGAATAATAAAACAGTAACATGATGAGAGAAGAATCAAGTCACCAAAATTAGAAATGAAAATGGAGAGGTTACAACAGACAATGCAGAAATGCAAAGGATTATATGAGACTATTATGAACAACTATATGGCAATAAAATGGATAACCTGGAAGAAATGGACAGATTCTTAGAAAAGTTCAATCTTCCAAGACCAAACTAGGAAGAAATAGAAATTATGAACAACCCAATTACAAGCACTGAAATTGAAGCTGTGAACAAAAATCTCCCCAAAAAACAAAAGCCCAGGACTAGATGGCTTCACAGGATAATTCTATCAAACATTTAAAGAGCTAATGCCTATCCTTCTGAAACTCTTTCAAAAAATTGCAGAGAAAGGAACACTTCCAAACTCATTCTACAAGGCCACCATTACTCTGATACTAAAACCAGACAAAGACAACACAAACAGAGAAAACTACAGGCCAATATCACTGATGAACATAGATGCAAAAATCCTCAACAAAATTTAAACAAACAGAATTCAGCAACACATCAAAAAGCTCATATACCATGATCAAGTGGGTTTATTCCAGGAATGCAAGGATTATTCAACATACACAACTCAATCAATGTGATACACCATATTAACAAATTGAAATATAAAAACCATATGATAATCTCAATAGATGCAGAAAAAGCCTTTGACAAAATACAGTACCTATTTATGATGAAAACACTTCAAAAAATGGGCACAGAAGGAACCTACATCAACATAGTAAAGGCCATAATATATGATAAGCCTACAGCAAACATTATTCTCAATGGTGATAAACTGAAAGCATTCCCCCTATGATCAGGAACAAGACAAGGGTGCCAACTTTCACCATTATTATTCAACATAGTTCTGGAAGTTCGAGCCACAGCAATCAGAGAAGAAAAATATATAAAAGAATCCAGATCATAAAACAAGAAGTACAGCTCTCACTGTTTGCAGATGACATGATACTGTACATAGAAAACCCTAAAGATGATATCAGAAAATTACTAGAGCTAATTAGTGAATTTAGCAAGTTGCAGGATACAAAATCAATACACAGAAACCACTTGCATTTCTAGATGCTAACAATGAAAAATCAGGAAGAGAAATTAAGGAATCAATCCCATTCACCACTGCAACAAAAAGAATTAAATATCTCGGAATAAACTTACCTAAGGAGACAAAAGAACTGTACACAGAAAATTATAAGACACTAATGAAAGAAATATAAGAGGACATAAATATATGGAGAGATACTCCATGTTCCTGGGTAGGAAGAATCAATATTGTGAAAATGAATATACTACCAAATGCAATCTACAGATTCAATGCGATCCCTATCAAATTACCAATGGCATTTTCCACAGAACTAGAACAAAAAATTTCACAATTTGTATGGAAACACAAAAGCCCCCAAATAGCCAAAGCAGTCTTGAGAAAGAAGAATGGAACTGTAAGAATCAACCTTCCTGACTTCAGATTATACTACAAAGCTACAGTCATCAAGACAGTATGGTACTGGCACAAAAACAGACAAATGCAACAAGACGAATGGAACAAGATAGAAAGCCCAGAAATAAACCCATGCACTTATGGGTACCTTATTTTTGACAAAGGAGGCAAGAATAAACAATGGAGCAAAGACAGCCTTTTCAATAAATGATGCTGGGAAAACTGGACAGCTACACATAAAAGAATGAAATTAGAATACTTCCTAACACGATACACAAAGATAAACTCAAAATGGATTAAAGACCTAAATGTAAGACCAGAAACTATAAAACTCTTAGAGGAAAACATAGGCAGAACACTCGATGATATAAATCAGAGCAAGATCCTCTATGACCCACCTCCTAGAGTAACAGAAATAAAAAAAAAGTAAACAGATGGGACCTGATTAAACTTAAAAGCTTTTGCACAGCAAATGAAACTATAAGCAAGGTGAAAAGACAGCCCTCAGAATGGAAGAAAATAATAGCAAATGAAACAACTGACAAAATGTTAATTTCCAAAATATACAAGCAGCTCATACAACTCAATACCAGGAAAACAAACAACTCAATCAAAAAGTGGGAAAAAGACCTAAACAGACATTTCTCCAAAGAAGACATATAGATGGCTAACAAACACATGAAAAGATGCTCAACATCACTCATTACTAGAGAATTGCAAATCAAAAGTACAATGAGATATCACCTCACACTTGTTAGAATGGCCATCATCAAAAAGTCAACAAACAATAAATGCTGGAGAGGGTGTGGAGTAAAGGGAACACTCTTGCACTGTTGGTGGGAATGTAAATTGATACAGCCACTATGGAAGACGGTGTGGAGATTCCTTAAAACACTAGGAATAAAACCACCATATGACCCAGAAACCCCACTCCTAGGCATATACCCTGAGGAAACAGGGTCGAAAAAGACACATGTATCCCTTTGTTCATTGCAGCACTATTTACAATAGGTAGAACACGGAAGCAACCCAGATGCCCATTGACAGATGAATGGACAAAAAGGTGTGGTACATATACACAATGGAATATTACTCAGCCATAAAAAGGAACACATCTGAGTCAGTTCTGATGAGGTGGATGAACCTAGAACCTGTTATACAGAGTGAAGTGAGTCAGAAAGAGAAAGATAAATACTGTATTCTAATGCACATATATGAAATCTAGAAAAATGGTTCTGAAGACTTTATTTACAGGGCAGCAATGGACAAACAGACATAGAGAATAAACTTATGGACATGGGGAGAGGGGAAGAGCGGGTGAAACGTATGGAAAGAGTAACATGGAAACTTACATCACCGTATGTAAAATAGATAGCCAATGGGAATTTGCTGTATGGCTCAGAAAACTCAAACAGGGGCTCTGGATCAACCTAGAGGAGTGGGATGGGGAGGGAGATGGGAGGGAGGTCCAAAAGGGAGGGGATATATGTATACCTATGGCTGATTCATGTTGACGTTTGACAGAAAACAACAAAATTCTGCAAAGCAATTATCCTTCAATAAAACAAATTTTAAAAAGTAACCTGATGTTATTTTAATTGTAATATTAATATATAACAAAGCCAGAATAAAGGTTTCTTTTAAAAATCCAAGTTAAAATGGAAGCACATGCTCCCTACCATTCTGAACTGATGTATTTTTTAAAAGCCTCTGTAAACATTTTTAAGACTTGTGTTTATCTAATTGCTGTTGTTAGCACCACTTGCATTCTTTGCTAGAAAGAGGACTACAGTAAGCAAACAGGTATGTCTTTATATGCATCCTAGTTAATCCTCCAAATTGACAAGTTTAAAATGGATGGAGTATGCTCTTTAAAAAAAATGTTGAATGTACAATTAAACAGAACAGGAATCCTCTCACAGCCTCTGGGTCACTCAGATTTGGAGTCAGATAATGTCCCTGTCCTTGTCAATTCCACGTCATCAACACCTATCAGAAGGACAATGCTGAACAGTCTTTGAGGGCAAAGTGAAGCAGGAATCCTAGACAAGTCACCCTGAAGATGAACATGGGGGCTGGTGTTATATTACCCCAGCCAGACACAACAAATGGAGCCAGGAAGTGGACTGAACATGGATTGCCTCTCTACAGAAAATACTGTGCATGTGTATGTCTGGGTGTGCGATAGAACATTTGAGAGAAAGATGAGAGGAGTTGCTAATAAGAGACAGCAGAATTGTTGAATAAGGTAAGAGGTTCCTTCTAGTGAAGAATGTGAGGTCAGATGAAAGGACTTACAAGCCTCTAGTTCAAAAATTCTTTGATTCCTATGGGGTAGAAAGTGAATGAGATCCAAACTGAGATCCAAAAACTCTAATGGTGAGCCCACCTCTTCTGACAGGTTTCCCTTTGATAGGAACTACTTGCTGGAATACTAAACATCCTGTTTCCTGTCTGTCTTCCCCCAAAGACTTCTGCACAAGCACCCTAAGGGCACAGCCTGTGTTTAATTTATCTCTGTGATCTTACACAGTACCTGAAGTATACAGTGGGAAATAAAAAATGTAGAAATATAGGATGAAAAATTTAGTTTAGTAGGGACAATTTAAATTTTATTTTAAAATAACAAACATATACATACTAGATGTTAATCAAACTTCTTGGCACCTAGATGTTATCTGAATAGATCTCTCAATTAAAATATGTCTTCTCTGGTAACTACTATGCCAAGCCTCCCAATGCAAAGGACAAATGGAATTTTTATTGTATGATTTTTTTTTGATTTTTTTTTTTATTCCTCCTTCCCTTGGAGGAACCAAGCAGCAACTCCGCCTCATCAGTCAGATTCTTAGAGTATGAAAACAGTCATCAAATAATAGCATAACTGACCGAGGGAATCAAACCCAGGTCTCCTGCATTGCAGGCAGACGCTTTACCCTCTGAGCCACCAGGGATGCCCAATAGCATAACTAATACTGGCCATCTCGCTAACCAGGAACATTAGACAGGAACAAAACACAGAATCTTCTCTCATCACTTCTATTCAACATTGTACTATCACTTCTAGCCAAGGTAATTAGGCAAGAAAAACAAAGGAATCTATGTTGGAAGGAAATTAAACCATCGCCATTTTAGATGATCTTGTATATCAAAAATTCTAAAGAACTAAAAAACATTAGAGCCAATCAATGAGAAAAACTTCAAGATTTCAGGATTCACAATCAAAACACAAGAATCAATTGTATTTCTATACACTATCAATAGAAAATCCAAAAATAAAATTGGGACAGTTTCATTTACATTGCAGCAGAAAGAATAAGAGGCTCAGTAATAAATTTAACAAAAGTGCAGTACTTGAACATGAAAATGAATAACATCATTGAAAGAAATTAAAGAAGACCTAAATAACTGGAATAACATTCTATATTCATGACTGGAGGACACCACTATTGAAATGAATTAATCCTCAAATTGATCTCCAGAAAAAAAAAAGAACGAAGATTTATACTTTCAGAATTCAAAATTACTACAAAAGCATTCAAGATTGTGTGGTAGTGGCATAAGGATAGATATATAAGTCAATAGACTAGAATTCAGAGCACCGAAGTAATTGTGTATATTTATAGTCAATTGATTTTTGACAGGGTGCTATGACAATTAATGGGGGAAAGAATATTCTTGTCAACAAATAATGCTGGGATTGCAACATGCTAAAGAATAAATTTGGATCCCTAACTCACATCATATACAAAAATTAATTCAAAATAGATCAAATATCTAAATATAAGAGTTACAATTATAAAACCTTTGAAGTAAACCTGTGTGACTTTGGATTAGTCACTGGTTTCCTAGATATGACAACAAAAGCACAACTGAACACACAAAAAATATAGATATATAACAGGATGTTGTCAAAATTAAAACTTTGGTGTTTCAAAGTATATTAGCAAGGAAATGAAAAGATAACCTACAGAATGAGAAAAAATATTGGTAAATCATGTATCTGATAGGGTATATCCAGAATATATAAAGAACACTTACAACTCTAAAATAAAAAGACAAATAACCCAAATAATAATTGGCAAAGTATTTTAATAAACATTTCTCCAAAAATGATATTAAATGGCCAATAAGCACATGAAAGATACCCGACATCATTAATTAGTAGAAAATGCAAATTGAAACCCTGAAGAGATACTACTTGATACCACTAAGATGCCTATAAGCAAAAAGATGGACAATAAAACATGTTGTGAAGGATGTAAAGAAATTGGAACATTCACACATCGCTGGTGGGAACGTAAAATGGCACAGCTGCTTTGGATACAGTTTGGCAGTTCCCCAAAGAGTCAAATACAGACTTTCCTCATGATCCAGCAATTCTACTCCTAGGTATATATCAAACAGACACGAAAACACAAGCTCTACATAAAAATTTTACATGGATGTTCACAGAAGCGTTATTCATAATAGTCAAAAAATGAAAACAAATCTCCATCAAGATGAATGGACACAGAGAATATGGTATATCCATGCAAAAAAAATTTTTTCAGCCATAAAAAGAATGAAGTACTGGTTTAGGAACCTTAAATCTTGAAGACATTATGTTAAGAAAGCTAGACATTAAAGACTGTATATTGAATAATTCCATTAATATGAAATGTCCAGAATATGCAGATCCATAAGGTAAAGAGTAGAGCAGATATTGCCAGGGGCTGAGGGAAGGAGGGAAAAGTGAAAGTGTTAGTCTATCAGTGGTTTCTGACTCTGTGTGACCCCATGGACTGTAGACCGCCAGGCTCCAGGTTCATGGAATTCTCCAGGCAAGATTACTGGAGTGGGTTGCCACACCCTCCTCCAGGGATCTTCCCAACCCAGGAATTAAACCTGGGCTTCCCAAATTGCAGGCATTCTATACTATCTGAGCCACCAGGGAAGCTCAAAGGCGGGAATGGGGAGTGATTATTTATGGTATGAGATGTCTTCGTGGAGTCATGAAAACATCCTGAAATTAGGTAGTGATGATAGTTGTACAACTCTGTGAATATACTAGAAACCGCTGAATTGTATACTTTAAAATGGTGAATTTTATGGCACATGTATTTATCTCAATATAAAATTACAATAATAATAGTGAGATACTTTCACATACTGCTGGTAAGAAATGTTCACTGTAGAACTTCTTGAAAGAGAGGTGTGGAAAAGGTTATCAAATTTTACCTAACAAATCAAATTATAAGAATTTATCCTCCATAAATAATGTCACAACTTTAGCTCTAAAGACTGTCTGCAATGTTGTTTATTGGAAATACCCTGAAGGCACAACAGAGATTTTGTTAAACCAATAATGGTACATCCATTCAGTTTAATACAAGTCACCTATTAAAATTGTTTCCAATATACTTTTAACCAGGAAAAGGATACAAAATACAGTATGAAGTATGATCCTATTTTTGCTTTTTCAAACTATACATGTGTGTATTCATGTCTCTGTATTATAGAAATAATAGAACCGAGGCAGCCTAAATTATAGCCACTAGTGTATGTGCATATTTAAATTTAAATTCATGAGATTAACAAAAATTAAGAATTCAGAACTTCACTTACACTGGCCACATCAGGTGCTCAGTAAGCACATGAGGACAGTGGCTACTGTGCTGAACAGCACAGAAATTTCTGTCCCTGCAGAAACTTTCACTGAAATGAGCTGTTACAGAAGAGTACACACCAAGAGGGCTTATAGGTGCTTTTGATTTTCTTTATGTTTATTTTCTACTTTTCCTGTAATAAATATAAATGTTTATGATTCAAGAACATTATTTTTGTTTTTTAAAGATTCAAAGTAAACTGAAACAGGGAGAAGGGATCTGGAGAAACATCCACTGGGAGCAGGCATCGCCCACCACAAATGGAGCAAGTCCCTCTGATCTGGGCAGCAAAGGGCAGGCCCTCCCCCTGCTGAGATGACACCTCTGCACCACAGGGCGGGGCAGCTTGACAGACTGGTGTGATGGATGGGTTACCAGAATGATGAGAATTCTATTTCTGCTCATTTCATCCAGATTTAAAGTTGCTTTCTGGGGAAGAGGATGTGCAACCTCATCACTTGGCCACAGCCAGAAAGAATCCTGCTTCCTGACAGAGATTCTGAAAAATCATCACCTTAGAACTTGGGGAAGAGGCACTCTCAAACTTTAGATGATTAGCTCATGCTTTCTGGACATTTAGATACATGCCTAAATATATGAATATATGTCTAAAATATGGATATTGTGGCGCTAGTGGTAAAGTATCCATCTGCCAATACAGGAGACATAAGAGATGCAGGTTTGATCCTTGAGTTGGGAGATCCCCTGGAGAAGGAAGTGGCAACCCACTCCAGTATTCTTGCCTGGAAAATCTCATGGATAGAGGAAGTCTGGTGGGCTACAGTTCATGGGGTCACAAAGAGTTGGACATAACTGAAGTGATTTAGCATGCACACAAAAAAATCACATTCCTTTAAGCAACTGTGTCACTTCTTGAAACTCTATTCTAAGGATATAATCATGGATATGCTCAGAGATTTAGCTATAGCAATTTACACGACAGAGTTGTTTATGAGAGCAGAAGGCTAAATTCAAGCTAAAAGTACAAAATGTGGCCTCACAGTGGAATATTATACCAGCTGTTAAAAATAATGCCACATAGAAATAGTTAAAGACATGGAAAATGTTTGTAAAGGTTAAGCTTTAAAAAATTTTTTTTTAATATTCTGTGAAAGACATTTCATTTTTAAACAAAAAAATATATATACACACATATGCCTAGAAGAAATGAAATGATTAAAACAGTGTCCACTACTATGCAGTGGGAAAATATCTGATGCAGGAGGCAATCTGCTATTTTCCACATTTTCTACAAAGAACATGTATCACTGCAGTAACAAAAAAATAAATGTTAGTGTTTTAAAAACAATAACTTGTCTGATTTAAGACAAGAAATCTTTGTGCTTAGAATTTGAAATAAAATCATCAATACAGTTGAGGATTTTTACATTTAGCTCTGGGCTTCCAATCCCAAAGAAAGGCAATGCCAAAGAATGCTCAAACTACTGCACAATTGCACTTATCTCACATGCTAGTAAAGTAATGCTCAAAATTCTCCAAGCCAGGCTTCAGCAATACATGAACCTTGAACTTCCTGATGTTCAAGTTGGTTTTAGAAAAGGCAGAGGAACCAGAGATCAAATTGCCAACATCCGCCGGATCATGGAAAAAGCAAGAGAGTTCCAGAAAAACTTCTATTTCTGCTTTCTTGACTATGCCAAAGCCTTTGACTGTGTGGATCACAATAAACTGTGGAAAATTCTGAAAGAGGTGGGAATACCAGACCACCTAACCTGCCTCTTGAGAAATCTGTATGCAGGTCAGGAAGCAACAGTTAGAACTGGACATGGAAGAACAGACTGGTTCCAAATAGGAAAAGGAGTACATTAAGGCTGTATATTGTCACCCTGCTTACTTAACTTCTATGCAGAGTACATCATGAGAAACACTGGACTGGAAGAAGCACAAGCTGGAATCAAGATTTCTGAGATAAATATCAATAACCTCAGATATGCAGATGACACCACCTTGATGGCAGAAAGTGAAGAGAAACTAAAAAGCCTCTTGATGAAAGCGAAAGTGGAGAGCGAAAAAGTTGGCTTAAAGCTCAACATTCAGAAAATGAAGATCATGGCATCCTGTCCCATCACTTCATGGGAAATAGATGGGGAAACAGTGGAAACAGTGTTAGACTTTATTTTGGGGGGCTCCAAAATCACTGCAGGTGGTGACTGCAGCCATGAAATTAAAAGACACTTACTCCTTGGAAGAAAAGTTATGACCAACCTAGATAGCATATTCAAAAGCAGAGACATTACTTTGCTGACTAAGGTCTGTCTAGTCAAGGCTATGGTTTTTCCATTGGTCATGTATGGATGTGAGAGTTGGACTGTGAATAGAGTGCCGAAGAATTGATGCTTTTGAACCATGGTGTTGGAGAAGACTCTTGAGAGTCCCTTGGACTGCAAGGAGATCCAACCAGTCCATTCTAAAGGAGATCAGCCCTGGGTGTTCTTTGGAAGGAATGATGCTAAAGCTGAAACTCCAGTACTTTGGCCACCTCATGCAAAGCACTGCCTCATTGGAAAAGACTCTGATGCTGGGAGGGATTGGGGGCAGGAGGAGAAGGGGACGACAGAGGATGAGATGGCTGGATGGCATCACTGACTCGATGGACGTGAGTCTGAGTGAACTCTGGGAGTTGGTGATGGACAGGGAGGCCTGGCGTGCTACGATTCATGGGGTCTCAAAGAGTTGGACACAACTGAGGGATTGAACTGAACTGAACTGGGCTTCCTGGCTGCCAAGGGGCAAAAGGAAATAAAGACTTCTATAGGTCTCTACTGCTTGCTTGCTTAGTTCTTCTCAGGAGATAAGCTGCCATCTTGGCACTGGATGCTAGGAGAAATGTATGATGTATTAACACATCATAATACCTATCCTATAGTGCAGGATGGCAGGGGATTACTCACAGTCCTCATCTTTGTTCTAACTACTTCCGTAGTTGCTTAAGAGCTGTGGTCCTCACCTTTCACTAAGGAACAAATACCACCACTCAGTGCCTTTGTGAAAAAACATTCACAATATACTTCTATTTCTATTTTCCTACCATGGCAGAACGGTCCCAAAATGAATGCCCTCATAAGACAATAATGATGCAATATCCAGCTTTTATGCAATATTTTGATAGTGTCCCTTTACAAGAATACTGAGAAGAGTGTCTCACAGATGCAGTGGATCACAAAACATGGTAGATGTGACATACTTTAAGACTATATGCTTCTTAATAAAACATTTACGAGCCCGCTGAAGAGACAAAGTAAAAAAATTAGGTCAGTGGCCATGGATGCCTGCTCCAAAAGCTAATGGAAGCCACAGAGAGGCAGAGCTGAACTACCAGCCCTGAGGTGGCCCCTGGCAAGCTGAACCCTCACTACGACAAGAAGCCCCTCCACACGACATCTGTCAGCATCGGTGTCGCTGAGGATTCAGACACTGGGGACGGCGGTCAGGGGAGTTTAGCCTATTACCTTCTGTTGATGTCTATCCTTCCTACAAAAACAAAGTAAATTAGAGTTCCCTCTGTAACTTACCTGCAGTTTCTCTCAGATCCTACAGATCTAAGTCACTCTGAGAGACAGCAAAGATGCTGTAGAACTTGGGAGACTATTAACAAAGTGTTCCTCTCCTTGCTAATCCTCCCCATCCCCAAATACCTTCCATTCCATGTCCCTGATGCTTGCCTTCAAGGTCAAAATCAAGACTTTCCTGACCAGTACTGTGACCTTTCTTTCACCTGTGGCCTCCAAGAGAACATAACCCTACACAACTCACTGACACACATCCTGCGTGGCATGTGCCCCTGGTCAGGCTGTAGGCTGTGGCATATTGGGCATCTCACCCAGGACCTGCTATAGTGTCTTCTGCATGAGTACCAAGGTGACAGTTCATCTGATTCCCACTTTGTCCACTGCCCCTTTGTTAGGTTAGAGGTAAGGTTGATAGCATAACTGTGAACAAAGCAATGGTGCTAAAAGGCCCAAGTTTCTTGACTGGGAATACAGTTTTCTAAGAATAACTCAGTAAATGAAATTTTGTGTGTTTACTATGAAGAAAACGAAAGAGTATTCTTTTCAACATCCAAGGAGTTCAGTCTCTTGGAAATTAAAGACTCATATGTAGCTAATTAGAATAACATGTCATCAATATGAAAAAAAGTAAGAGGACACATAAAAGCTACAAAGAAAAGCCATAAGCAATGCTACTCAAGAGAAGGCTTCAATTTACATCCCACTGAATTGGGCCAGGGGAGTGAAGTGCTATGTACAGAAAAACAAGGGACCTTCTCTACTCTGAACTGATCTGCCACTTGCAGGGCCCTGGCCTCTGAGCTAGGCCATTCATCTGAAGAGGACGCCACACACTGAAGTCCATCTGGTGCAGGACACTGGCCAGGGCAGTGAGGAAGCTGAACACAGCTGAAAGAACCAGTACAACACCGGGCACATGAAAACTCTTGGGGAGCCAGACGAGTGGTCATGAAGGTTCTGAATGCTTGTCTAATGGAAGCTGGGCTCAGTAAGCATTTCTCATACTACAAGAAACAGCCCATAGCGGGGTCATGAGGTCAGTCTAAAGACAGAAGACTTGCAGTACGTGCTGTTTCATAAAATGCTTGTCATAAGCGTGAGTGTGTGTGTGCACACATGCATGTGCACCGGGTCATGCAAATGGATTTCTTTCAAAACAGTTTGCAAGGCTGTGAAATGGACAGGTTATTATTAGAAAGCCTTATTTCAATTCAGTAGAAGGAAAACACCTCAAACAAGTGAAACTGCCTCAAAACAGGGTTTGTTATTATGAATGGCAGACAGCTTCCAGCCTTTGAAAGACTCCAAGCAGCACTAAAGGGATAGATTGTCAAGAAGGATATTCACATTGGTGGAAAGCAAAATGTAAGGAATTGTTAGTGTCTGCCCCATGCTACGAGACTGTCAGTCTAGACCACAGGCCTTTAACTACTACTGAAGGAACAATTACAAGGGAAACAACTCCATGAAGTCACAGGGATGAATGTATATGCAGCTTGACATTTCATTTGGTCATTCATACTGGAATAGAAACTCTGTGAAGGGAAACATTGTAAATGGTACTTAAGACTGAGGTTCTTCTGACATCAGAATCACCTGGGGAACTTGTAAAAGGTACCCAAACTTGGATCCCAAAATATCTCAATTAAAACACTGGGGCCCAAAAGTTGTATTTTGCTTCATGTTCCCCGTGTAAGAGTTGGAAACCACTGATTTATATGTAAAAAGCATAAAAGTGATGATTTATAAAGCACAGAGGGACATGAAGATCATAAAAAGAAAGGGCTGGAAAATATCAAACAAACGGTTTTGGATTCTACTCTGGATGCAGAGAGCTGAAAAGAGAATCACTCCCATGCTTACAAATAAAACACATAAACTGCAAGTTCATGACTCTCTTGAGTCTATTAGACAGCTGAGGTCACAGGGGGAACAAAGTAGCCCAGAATCTGAGGAGACCAGGCACCTGAAGAAAGAGTCAAGATATGGCACTTCTTTACCTGAGGCAGACGTGCCTGGACAAAAGCATCAAGTAACAAATAACAATGGAACCCTGGTGGGGGAGTTGAAAGAACATGGACACACATCACTTGGAGGCACAGAGCATAAGAAAGACGTAAGGCTCCCACTGAAACAATGAGAAAAGTCCTGAAGCAAAACAGCCCCAACTCTAAACTCAAGGTGTCACTAGAGGAATCTGAAGTCCGTGGGGCATTGAGGAGAAGTACACCCTCAACAAACCTCAAATCCAATCAACTCCCATCCAGACCGATCAACTCCCCACACTAAAGGCCTAGTGGAAACACAAAGGCATTCTCATTTACAGGCATAAAAACTATCTCAGTCTCTAATGTCCCGCAGAAGATGTCCATGTCTTGACAAAACATTATAGAGCATACAAAAAGCAAGAAAAAACACTGCCAAGAGACACAGCCATTAATAGAACCAGATTCAGAACTGACACAGATGGGGAAGCTATCAGACACAATACTTAAAATAACTATAATTAGCACTAAAAGACCCTAATGGAAAGAAGAGTGGATAACATGAAAGATCAAATGTATAATTTTAACACAGATAAAAACTATAAGAAAGAATCAAAAGGAAATGCTTGAACACCTAAACACAGTAACAGAAATGAAAGACATTCTCCACAGGCATCCTTCCGTAGGTCTGATGCATCCAAGGAAACAGTCAGTGAACTTGAACATAGGTCAACAGAAATTACAACACCTAAAACAAGAAGAATCAAAAAGAATGAAACAAAAACAAATAAGATTTCAGAAGAAGAAAAAGAGTAAGGGACAGAAGAAATATCTATTGAGAATTTTCTAAAAGTAATGACAGATACCAAACCACAGAACCAAGAAGCTCAAAAACACTATGGAGAATAAAAATCAAGCATATAAGCACAAGCTGGAATCAAGATTGCTGGGAGAAATATCAATAACCTCAGATATGCAGATGACACCACCTTGATGGCAGAAAATGAAGAGGAACTAAAAAGCCTCTTGATGAAAGTGAAAGTGGAGAGTGAAAAACTTGGCTTAAAACTCAACACTCAGAAAACGAAGATCATGGCATCTGGTCCCATCACTTCATGGGAAATAGATGGGGAAACAGTGGAAACAGTGTCAGACTTTATTTTCTGGGGCTCCAAAATCACTGCAGAGGTGACTGCAGCCATGAAATTAAAAGATGGTTACTCCTTGGAAGGAAAGTTATGAATAACCTAGGTCCATCTAGTCAAGGCTATGGTTTTTCCTGTGGTCATGTATGGATGTGAGAGTTGGACTGTGAAGAAAGCTGAGTGCCAAAGAATTGATGCTTTTGAACTGTGGTGTTGGAGAAGACTCTTGAGAGTCCCTTGGACTGCAAGGAGATCCAACCAGTCCATTCTGAAGGAGATCAATCCTGGGATTTCTTTGGAAGGAATGATGCTAAAGCCAAAACTCCAGTACTTAGGCCACCTCATGCGAACAGTTGAGTCATCGGAAAAGACTCTGATGCTGGGAGGGATTGGGGGCAGGAGGAGAAGGGGATGACAGAGGATGAGATGGCTGGATGGCATCACCAACTTGATGGACATGAGTCTGAGTGAACTCCAGGAGTTGGTGATGGACAGGGAGGCCTGGCGTGCTGCAATTCATGGGGTCGCGAAGAGTCAGACACGACTGAGTGACTGAACTGAACTGAATTGAATATGCGTGTATGTGCACATCACACACGCACACACGCACGCACGCACGTACACACACACACACACACACACACACACAGAGGCATGTCAGAGGCCAAAAACCAAAGACAAAAAGAGTATCTCAAAGCCAGTGGGAGAAAATGAAACATTAAATACAAAGGAACAAAGATAAGAATTTCAGAAGACACTTTGTCAGAAGGTAGTCAAATGAGAGAAAGAAGCAACATCTTGGAAGTACTGAAAGAAAACTGTCAACCCATAATTCTATACCTAGTGAAAATATATTTCAAAAATGAAGGGGAAATGACTGCAACAGGCAAACAAAAACTAGAAAATTCACTGGCAGGAGACCTACACTACACGAAATACTAAGGTTTTATAGGCAGAAAGAATATGATGCCAGACAGAAATCTGGATCTACACAAAGAAATGATAAGTGCTAGAAATGGAATAAATGAAAGTCAAATACAATCCTCTTTCTGATATTAAAATTGCTATAAAAAGTAACTGAATGTTTAAAGCCAAGAGTAAGCAACTATGGCATGCAAAGCAAATCCATTTTACAATCTGTTTTAGTATTACCTATGAGCAACGAGTGGTTTTTATATTTTTAAAGTGCTGTTTAGGAATAAAAGAAGTATGTGTAGCAGAAACCATATGTGGCCTCAGAGCAAAATGTTTACTTTCTGGGCCTTTACAAAAAAGGTGGGGGGGGGCCGCTTGCTGACTCCAGGTCTATGATAAAAATAGTAACAATGTTTTGTTTACAGCATATGTAGAAGAAAAATGATGACAACAATAGCAGAAAGGAAGGGTTATAAATATACTGCTGAAAGCTCCTCAGACTACACATGAAACAGTCAATCACAATGTTAAAGAAGCATAATAAGAAGTGGAGATAAAAGGGAATCATAGAAATTCTCAGGTATTAGGGAAACAGAGAACATAACTAGCAAGATGGTAGGTTTGCAACTAAGCCAAATTAATACCATAGTAAAAGTGAATGGTCCAACACACCACTTAAAACACAGATATTGTCAGATTAAAAAAAATAAGACCCAACGATCTGAGTTCCACAATGAACCTGTCTTACATATACAGACACAGACAAGTTAAAATTAAAACAATAGGAACAGATATGGATAGAAACACTAAGAACAAGAAAGCTGAAGTAGCTAAATTGTTGTTTAGTTGCTAAGTTGTGTCTGACTCCTTTGTGACCCTATGGACTGAGGTTCACCAGGGTCCACTGTCCATGCGATTTCCCAGGCAAGAATACTAGAGTGGGTTGTCATTTCCTTCTCCAAGTAGCTATACTATTAACACCCAAAGTAGACCCCAGAACAAGGAATATTGACAAGGGTAAAAATGAACATTATCCAATGAAAACAGGATCAATTCTCCAAGAGGACATAACAATCCTAAATGTATATGCACTGTGGAATTAAAGAAACCTCAGCTAAAATTGAAGTTGGAATGGCACATATGGGGAGCTCTTAGGCCCCTATTATGCAGTATCAATTACTCCAACAACAAAGTACTTCTGCCGCTCCTGCTGCTGGAAGACAGCCCAGACAATCAGAGACTAAAGCAGCACAACTGATGAGAAGTCTCCATACACTGAACTCCTAGCTTCCTGCGACAGGTGCGTGTGTGCATGCTAAGTTGCTTCAGTCCTGTCCAACTCTTTGCAACCTCATGGACCATAGGCCACCAAGCTCTTCTGTCCATGGGATTCTCAGGCAAGAGTACTGGAATGAGTTGCCATGCCCTCCTCCAGGGCATCTTCCCAACCCAGGGATTGAATTTATGTCCCTTATGTCGCCTACACTGGCAGGCAGGTTCTTTACCGCTAGCACCGTCTGGGAACCGTCCTGCAACAGGACTCTTTGGTTATTACAGTCTCTCCCAAGTTCCTGCTTTTACCCATAAAAGTAAGTTCCCCTTGCTTGTTCTTTGGAGTTGCCTATGGTCCATCATGGTTCACATATCCTGAATTGCAATTTCTCTGGCTATTCCCAAATAAACTTGCCTTCACTGGAAGAAAAACTGGCTATTACATAAGCTGCACTTAGAAACAAATGGTCAAAATATATGAATCAAAAAGTGATAGAACTGAAAACAGAAATTTAAAATCCACAGTTGTAGTTGGAGAGTCTAACATGCCTCTCTGTAACTGACAAAACAAGTAGGCAGTCAGGACACAGGACGCTTGAACAACCCTATCAGACAACTTGAACTAATATTTCTAAAACATTCTACCCAACAGTAGCAGAATGCACGTTCTTTTCAAGTGCACACTGAACATTCACCAAGATAAAGCATATTTTGGGCCATGATACAAACATGAACAAATTTAAAAGAATAAAAGTCATGCAAACGATAATATGGAATAATAAGAGAATTAAACTAAAAATCAGTAACAAGAAGACTTCTGGAAAATTCCCAACTACTTGAAAAGTTAATGACATACTTTGAAATAATACATGGGTCAAGAGGAGGTCTGAAGGAAAAATTTAAATATATAAAAATGAAAATATACATATCAAAATTGTGGAATGCAGGCTAAAGCAGTAAAGGGAAATTTAAAGCATTAAATGTTTAGTTTTTAAAACAGGAAAAAATCTCAGATCATTAATATATGCTTACCCCTCAAAAAACAGGAGTGTAAATTAAACCCAAAGCAAAGTGAAGGAAATAAAAAGGGCAGAAACTCAATAAACTTAAAAATAGAAGAACAGGAAAACTTAATGAAATCAAAATCTGGATCCTTGAAAGATCAATAATGCTGATAAAGTTCTAGACAGACTAAGAAAACAATTGAAGACACAAATTACCAATGTAAGGAATAAAAGGGGGAACATAACTACAGACCCCAAAGACATTAAATGGGTAATAGGAGAATATCACAGCAATTCTATATCGATAAATTTGACTACTTACGTTAAGACAAATTACTAGAAAGATATGAACTATCAAGACTTACCAAGAATAAATAGGTGACATGAATTGTCCTCTATGTATTCAAGGAGTTAAAACTGTAGTTTAAAAACTTTCCGTCAAAGAAAACTCTAGGCTGAGATGAATTCTACAAATGAATTCTACCAAACTCTGAAGGAAGAAAAAATAACAATCGTACACAGTCCCTTCCAAAAATACACCACAACCAAGTAGGATTTATCCTAGGAACACAAAGCTGGTTCAACATTTGAAAATCAATCAGTGTAACTTATCACAGTAAGTATGAATAAATCACATGATCCTGTCAATAGAGAAAAAGCATTCAACAAAATTCAAAATCTATTCACAATAAAAATTTTCAGTATATAACAGATACAAGTGAAATTCCTTAATCAAATGGGGTATCTACAAAAAAACCTCAGCTAACATCATACTTCAAAATGAAGATTCAGTTCAGTTGCTCAGTCGTGTCCGACTCTTTGCGACCCCATGAATCGCAGCACACCAGGCCTCCCTGTCCATCACCAACTCCTGGAGTTCACTCAAATTCATGTCCATCGAGTCGGTGATGTCATCCAGCCATCTCATCCTCTGTCATCCCCTTCTCCTCCTGCCCTCAATCCCTCCCAGCATCAGAGTCTCTTCCAATTGGTCAACTCTTCGCATGAGGTGGCCAAAGTATTGGAGTTTCAGCTTTAGCCTCAGTCCTTTCAATGAACACCCAAGACTGATTTCCTTTAGAATGGACTGGTTGTATCTCCTTACAGTCCAAGGGACTGTCAAGAGTCTTCTCCAACACCACAGTTCAAAACTATCAATTCTTTGGCGCTCAGCTTTCTTCACAGTCCAGCTCTCACATCCATACATGGCCACTGGAAAAACCATAGCCTTGACTAGATGGACCTTTGGGGGCAAAGTAATGTCTCTGCTTTTGAATATGCTATCTAGGTTGGTCATAACTTTCCTTCCAAGGAGTAGGCATCTTCTAATTTTATGGCTGCAATCACCATTTGCAGTGATTTTGGAACCCAGAAAAATAAAGTCTGCCACTGTTTCCCCACCTATTTCCCATGAAGTGATGGGACCAGATGCCATGATCTTCGTTTTCTGAATGTTGAGCTTTAAGCCAACTTTTTCACTCTCCACTTTCACTTTCATCAAGAGGCTTTTTAGTTCCTCTTCATTTTCTGCCATAAGGGTGGTGTCATCTGCATACCTGAGGTTATTGATATTTCTCCAGGCAATCTTGATTCCAGCTTGTGCTTCTTCCAGCCCAGTGTTTCTCATGATGTACTCTGCATGTAAGTTAAATAAGCAGGATGATAATATACAGCCTTGACGTACTCCTTTTCCTATTTGGAACCAGTCTGTTGTTCCATGTCCAGTTCTAACTATTGCTTCCTGACCTGCATAGAGGTTTCTGAAGAGGCAGGTCAGGTGGTCTGGTATTCCCATCTCTTTCAGAATTTTCCACAGTTTATTGTGATCCACACAGTCAAAGGCTTTGGCATAGTCAAGAAAGCAGAAATAGATGTTTTTCTGGAACTCTCTTGCTTTTTCCATGATCCAGCGGATGTTGGCAATTTGATCTCTGGTTCCTCTGCCTTTTCTAAAACCAGCTTGAACATCTGGAAGTTCACAGTTCACGTATTGCTGAAGCCTGGCTTGGAGAATTTTGAGCATTACTTTACTAGCATGTGAGATGAGTGCAATTGTGCAGTAGTTCGAGTATTCTTTGGCATTGTCTTTCTTTGGGATTGGGATGAAAACTGACCTTTTCCAGTCCTGTGGCCACTGCTGAGTTTTCCAAATTTTCTGTCAGGGGCAGCAGCCGAGAGGAGCTACCCCACGCCCGGAGTCAGGGGCAGCAAGTGAGAGGAGCAACCCCACGTCCAAGGAGCAGCTGCTGCACGGGCGCAGGAGGGCCAAGAGGAGCTACTCCACGTTCATGATCAGGAGGGGCGGCTGTGAGGAGATACCCCTCGTCCAACGTAAGGAGCAGCGGCTGCGCTTTGCTGGAGCAGCCCTGAAGAGATAACCCATGTCCAAGGTAAGAGAAACCCAAGTAAGACCATAAGTGTTGGAAGAGGGCATCAGAAGGCAGACACACTGAAACCATAATCACAGGAAACTAGTCAATCTGATCATAGGACCACAGCCTTGTCTAACTCAATGAAACTAAGCCATGTCTGCAGGGCAACCCAAGACGGGCGGGTCATGGTCGAGAGGTCTGACAGAATGTGGTTCACTGGAGAAGGGAATGGCAAACCACTTCAGTATTCTTGCCTTGAGGATCCCATGAACAGTATGAAAAAATGAAAGATTATTCCTCCCCTATTATAAGAAAAGGCAAGAATGTTCTTTCTCACCATTCCTATTGAACACTGTACTAGAAATCTTAGTAGAATAAGTCAAGGAAAAGAAATAGAAGGTATCCAGATTGGAAAGGAAGAAATAAAAGTATCTTTATTTACAGATAATATGACTGTCTGTGTAGAAACCCCTCAAAGAATCTACAAATAAACCTCTTAAAACAAATAAGTGACTTCAGTGAGGTAACAGACTACATCAAAATACAAAAATCGATTTTATTTCTAAACATTGGCAACAAGAGCAACCTCCAAAATGAAATACTAAATTATAAATCTACAAAACATGTAGAAGATCTATATCCTGAAAATTACTGAATGCTGATAAAAAATTTTAAAAAACAGAAATAAGACATGAAGAGATAAGCAATATTTTGTTCATGGATTGAAATACTGGATATTGTAAAGATGTCAATTCTTCCTAAATGAATCTATAGATTCAAGGCAATCCTATTCAAAAATCCCAGAAGGATGTTTCGTAGATATTGACAAGCTGACTCTACAATTTATATGAACAGTCCATGGAACTAGGAGAGCCATGATGATTTTGAAAAGGAATAAAATTGCAGGACTTATACTACCTGTTTTCAAAATTCATAATAAAGTCATAGTATCTAGACAGTGTAGTGCTGGCACAAAGTAGGCATATAGATCAATCGAATAAAATTGAGAATCCAGAAAAAAAATCCTTATGACTATGGCCAATTGATTTTCTACAAAAATGTCCATACAATTCAGTAGGAAAAGGATAGTCTTTTCCATAAATGGTGCTGGAACAACTAAAATTCCACATGTCAAAAAAAATCTTCACTCATAGTTTACATCTTATATACAAATTAACCCCAAACAGATCATAAACCCAAGTGTAAAACATAAAACTATGAAATTTCTAGAAGAAAATTTAGAAAAGTTTCAAGACTTAACTAGGTAAAGAATCTTAAGATACAACAAAAGTCTAATCCATAGAAAGACTGATACACTGAGTTACAAAAGTTAAAAGAACTTTTGCCCTGAGAAAAACACTGCTGTGGGAATAAAAGGATAAGGCACAGACTGAAAGAATTTATTTGAAAATCACATTTATGACACAGAATATGTATCCAGATTATGTAAAGAACTCTGAAAACTCAACAATAAGAAAACAAACAACCCAATAAAAATAGGCAATCAAAATTACCTCTGGGTAACACTTGTATGCTATACATTTTAATTTATTTATTTCCATAGCCAGTCATGAGTCCAAGCTTAAATGTTCACCATTTTTTATTTATACCATATTATTTGACTCTCAAATTAGGCTTTTGATCTTTGTTAACCTTTAATGTGGAGAAGGCAATGGCGACCCACTCCAGTATTCTTGCCTGGAAAATCCCATGGGTGGAGGAGCCTGATAGGCTGCAGTCCATGGGTTCGCTAAGAGTCAGACATGACTGAAGTGACATAGCAGCAGCAGCAGCAACCTTTGATGAACTTCATACTGATCTAAAAAAAAAATACTATACTGTTTCTTCCTATCAAAATAAAATTGGCTCTTTTTACACACACCCCAGAAATTATAACTTTCTGAGGCATCAAAGATTTACATTAAAACTTTTAAAATAATGAACCCTGAGCATAAATCACTACATTTTAAATCACTTCCTTCATCTCCTGCTACCAAATCTAAATAATTCTGGACACAATGATGAAAGAAAGGACCCCCACTTTCCCTTTCTTCATTCCTATTTCTTCACTTCTCATCATCATTTGTGGTAGTGGCTGGTGGGATTTAGTCCCTACGTCATGTCCAGCTTTTGCAAACCCATGGATTGTAGCCCACCAGGCTCTTCTGTCCATGAAATTGTCCAGGCAAGAATACTGGAGTGGGTTGCCATTTCCCTTTCCAGGGGATCTTCCCAACCCAGGGATTGAACCCATGTCTCCTGTATTGCAGGCAGTCTCCTGCATTGCAGGCAGATTTTTTTTTTTTTTTTTTTTACCACTGGGCCACTAGGCAGGCCCCACATATCATGTTTCATAAGTCACTGTAAATCATGTTTGGGAACAATGTGAAGTATAGCAAAGAAATTCTGCATAAAAGAAATCCTTTAAGATCAAGTTATTCAACATGTAATCCTCTTCCTCCAAGTGAAGGTCTTTTTTTTTTTGCCCCATACCATGCCGGCTCAGGCCATATTACTCTGCTGTAAACCAGAGAGAGACTAAACTTTGATGTTTTCCAACACTGTGCCTAGCTTGTTTCCAACTACTGCAGTCTTCTCTTTTCTTTATAGTACTTATCATCTGACACAGGAGGCAAACAAACATATCTCCTTCCAGTGAAGTGTGAGCGCCATGAGAACAGAGCCTATGTCCTTCTCATATACTCTTTATATTCCCAGAGCAATGTCTGCCACACAGTGGGTGTTCAATAAATTTGTGTGGATGAATGACTGTCCAAGGCATCTCTCTACTTTATCCCCTCACACTCTTCCAGGGACCCTGAGCAGGACTGCTGATGGAAACAACAAAATGCTGCCCTTCACTCCCTTCTTTTTTCCAGGATTAGTGACTAGATCTTTCTGCCAAGTTCTATGCTAAGTAGATACTGAGGATGAAGGATCAAGACAAGCAGCACCCTGGTGGCCCAATCTAACACCAAACACCCACCGTGTCCACCATGTCAAATGCAAACAAACAGCAGCTCACTTCAAACTTCAATGAAAACAGGCAAAATGCTTCAAAACCAGTGGATAGTAGAAGTTAATTTCCTCCTGAACAGAGTTATAAAGTATCCACTCACTGAGAATCTTTCTCTAATCCAGGACCTGCAACAAATTGCATCTTCACCAAGTCCCAGCCTGTTAGTTTGAAGACAGGTAACAACACCAAAGTCATAACTGAGAGCAGATGTTCTCAGTAACGGACAGGGAGAGGGTGAAGGGGATGCTGTGGGGTGGGAGGCAGAGCAGAACCAGCTGTGAGGCTTTTTCTAACTATACTCAGCCCCGCCCTAAACCACCCACAGTTACCCCCATAGAGTGAGCTAGTGTTGCCGTCACTAGGGAAGTATGAAAGACTCAAACACATTGCCAGGTTCTGACTGTAAATTCTTTGAGGAATGGGACCGAGATTTAGGCTTCTTAATGATGCCCAGAGTGGTTCTCTTGTCTCTACCTGTGCCTCCAACCTCAGCCCCTTCCCTCCTCAGTCACATCCTACACTTCTGTTGTCCTGAGCTTCTCCTGTCTGCCCACAAGGCCATGTCTTTCATCATCTGTCACCACCTCTGGGAGACTCGGATGACTGCTGACTAACAGCCCGACAGGCAGTTTCACTTTCTGTCTGGCTAACAGAATTCCGATTTTCAGATATGGGCACCAATGTGCTCAGGGAATGTGACCCTCCCCAAGCTCCAGAGCACAGCTTGGCCAGGACAGTCACAGGCACTTTCTTCTTCTTTCCCAGTGATGGTTGAGCATGGACATATGACCATTCTGGCCAGCAACACAGGGAACTTCTGAGAAATTTTAACTCTTGTTTATCTAGAGAATCACTGAGAAGCAAGATGTCTCCTCCCCTTTTTGGTTTAGCTGTTTAGCATGTGAAGGCATGATGGAGCCCCAGTCACCCCGTGGCAAGGCAGGGAAAACCAAGAGAATCTTTAAGCAGCCAACCCAGAGCTGTGGCCACTTTGAACCACCTACCTCTAGACTTCTTAAGTATGGCAGTAAAGTAACCCAAATTATGTTCCTCAGAACAGAAAGTACCGAACAACAGAAAGAGAACAAGCCTGGCAATCCTATGGGAGCCCCTGGATCAAGCTATACTGCTTGGCCTGGGAAGTCCCTCCAACTTTTCCTCCTCAAGCGGCCCTACTCATCTTCAGTTTACAGCTCAGTTTCCTTGGGAAGTCTTTGATTGTCCCCAGTTAAATATTCACAGCTGGCATTTTGCGTATCTGTATACCTGCCTCCCCAACTAGACTGTGAGCTTCTCAAAGCAAACATTTTCGCCCTTGGCAGAAGCACTGTTATATGTTGAGGAATAATTAAATACTGAATGAATGAATAGATGGATGAATAAATGAATGAACCAACAAGCAAACAAAAAATCAAAGGATAAACATGCAGGACACCTTCCATGCCTTGGATAAAACTTCATGACTGATAGATGGAATATGGCACCCAAACCATCTGTCTTCTACCAAAGACTTCCTTTAGGTGGTGGTGAGTAAAGGCCAAAATAGGACAATGAACAGGTCCTATTTTATCTGCCCAGAAGTCAGATCTCTCATTGGGAACTATTCTTGCCCAGTCCCTGGCAGCTGGGGTGGGGCTGTCTATCATAGTGGCATCTGAGCCAAGCACTCACTCCTACGGTGGAAAACCACTCCCTGTCCATGGAGATGGCTTGGCCCCACTTTGGTCTAGTATATCAATAAGATTTACTGTAAGAATGGAGGAGATGAAAAGAGTGAAAGATATCCTTACTAGTCTCCCCACCCACACCCCAAAGGAACAGATAAACCTGAAGGTGCCAGTGCTTTTTATCACTCCCTACTAAAACCCAGTCAAGTGAAAGTGAAGTCGCTCAGTCGTGTCCGACTCTTTGCGACCCCATGGACTATAGCCTACCAGGCTCCTCTGTCCATGGGATTTTCCAGGCAATAGTACTGGAGTGGACTGCCATTTCCTTTTCCACGGGATCTTCCCGACCCAGAGATTGAACCTGGGTCTCCCTCATTGTAGACAGGCGCTTTACCATCTGAGCCACCAGGGAAGTTAAGAACCAGTCAACACAGCAGGAAAAAGAGCCAAGATTTTTTTTGTGTGTGTGTATTTAATATATTTGTTGTTTAATCACCAAGTCATGTTTGACTCTTTGTGACCCCATGGACAGCAGCATACCAGGCTTCCCTGTCCTTCACTATCTCCCAGAGTTGGTTCAAATTCTTGTTCATTGAGTTGGTCATGCTATCTAACCATCTGCCACCCCATAGAGAGAGACAGAGAACAAGCCCAGCAACCCTATGTGAGCCTCTGGATCAAGCTGTTCCTGAAGCAAACATCCTCAGTCCTTTTGTTTATGTGACCCAGTGAATTTCTATACTGCATAAGGTAATTTTCAAGGGACCAAAACCCAACTCAAAGAAGAATTCTGACAAATGCAGTCAGCAATGATGAAAGCAGACCAAACACATCCCTTCTGCATTCAGGACCTGTGTACTATCATCTCTCAAACTTGGCTTCTAGGATACTGTCAGGAAATAAGATCGCCTGGAGAAGACCTGACCAGGAACAGGTCACAGCTGGAAAAATGCCAGCCCCTGACCCCCATATCAGGGCCTTCCCTGATAGCTCAATAATAGAGAATCCATCTGCCAATGCAGCAGACTTGGGTTCGATCCCTGGGTGGGGAAAACCTCCTGGAGAAGGAAACGTCAACCCACTCCAGTATTCTTGCCTGGGAAATCCCATGGACGAGGAGCCTGGTGGGCTACAGTCCATGGGGTCACAAGGAGCCAAACAGGACTAAGCCGCTAAACACCACCACCACACATACCACCACCAGCACCACCTAAAGGAGGGTGAATCTGAGCTTTCTGGATCTCCCTTCAATTCAGAAATGAGTTTGAACCTCTGGGAAGCACGGAGTGTTACATTAACACATAGTGGGGGAAATGAAGACAAATTTCACCAAGCAAGATGCTATGGGCTTTGTGAATACCCTATAACTTAAGGCTGTTGTAAATTGGAGAAGGAAATAGCAACCCACTCCAGTATTCTTGCCTGGAGAACCCCAACAGAGGAGCCTGGTGGGCTGCTGTCCATGGGGTCGCACAGAGTCGGCCAAGACTGAAGTGACTTAGCATGCATGCCATAATTATAATACTCTTTTTATCTTTGAGCAAACTGAGAAACAGTGACGTAACTTGGTCGGGGTCACACAGCTAGAGCTAGTAACCAAAATTTCTATTCTAGACTTTTTCCACTTTATCGCTCTGACGGCCAGGGCCTGGGAGATGGAGCGTGACCCTCCGCCTCCACCCCAACTCTGACAACTCCCCAGGACACACAGACCCGGATGAAAACTGACAGCCTTAGCCCCTGCAGTCAGAGCAGCCTGCATACCCAGTTTTCTGGAAGCCGCAGGTAACTAACCCAGGTGTCTGTCGGATTCTCAACACCCGCGCCAGAAGTAAAGACCCGGGCAGAAGGAGCCGCGGCACCTGCGCGGGCCCGGGAAGCGCCGCCGAGAGAGAGGCGGGAGCTCGCCCGGTCTCCCCCGCGGCCGAACCCCCCGCCCAGCCCCGCGCTCTCCGCAGCAGCCGGTCCCCCACCTCTCCCCACCAGCGCCCCGCAAACCCTGGCTCCGCACTGCCCAGGCCGCTCAGAGACCCGCGCAGCCCATGTCCTGCCCCTGCGCCCATCCCAGCCCCGACCCCGGGCAGATATTCGCATCTGTTCGCCCCCAGGCGGCGACGCGACCCCGACTCCTCAGCGCCCACGGCTCCCTCGCTCCCCCGGCGCGCCGGGCAGGGGTGCCCGCATTGCCCACCGCGGCCGCGCGGCCCCGCAGGGACCGGGCTCAGGACCCGTTTTCCCCCGCGGACGGCCGCCCCCAGCGCGGTGCGCTCGCCCCGCTCACCTGCGCCGCTGTGCCCTCTGGGCCTGTCGTCGCGCCTGCCGGGTTCCGGCTCCCAGCTCTCGGATCCCAGTCCCGGGTCCTGGCTCCCGATTCAGGCTCGGTAGGCGCCCACAGGCGACCCTGCGGCTCCTCCCTGCCCCGAGCTACCAGGGAAACCCACGAAGGGGCGGAACAGGGCCGGGACAGTGGGCCCCGCCGCCACGAGCAGCCGGACTCTGGCTCCTCGGAGATCCTCCGCGGGGTGGAAGGGCGGTCCCCGCGGCCGTGTAATAAGTGACACCTGGGACAGTTAGTGCTTGGGAGGGTTGGAAGGGAGGCCCGGGCAGCCGTCTAACAGATGACACCTGCGCGGGCGTAGGAGGGCCGAGAGGAGCTACTCTACGTTCTAGGTCAGGAGGGGCGGCTGTGAGGACATACCCCTCGTCCAAGGTAAGGAGCAGCCACTGCGCTTTGCTGGAGCAGCCCTGAAGAGATACCCCACGTGCAAGGTAAGAGAAACCCAAGTAAGATGGTTGGTGTCGCGAGAGGGCATCAGAGTGCAGACACACTGAAAGCATAATCACAGAAAACTAGCCAATCTGATCACATGGACCACAGCCTTGCCTAACTCAATGAAACTAAGCCATGCCGTGTGGGGCCACCTAGGACGATTGGGTCATGGTGGAGAGGTCTGACAGGATGTGGTCCGCTGGAGAAGGGCATAGCAAACCACTTCAGTATTCTTGTCTTGAGGACTCCATGAACAGTATGAAAAGGCAAAATGATAGGATACTGAAAGAGGAACTCCCTGGGTGTGTAGGTGCCCAATATGCTACTGGAGATCAGTGGAGAAATAACTCCAGAATGAATGGATGAAGCCAAAGCAAAAACAATACCCAGCTGTGGATGTGACTGGCGATAGAAGAAAGGTCCGATGCTGTAAGAGCAATATTGCTTAGGAAACTGGAATGTCAGGTCCATGCATCAAGGCAAATTGGAAGGGGTCAAACAGGAGATGGCAAGAATGAATGTCGACAATCTGGGAATCAGCAAACTAAAATGGACTGGAATGGGTGAATTTAACTCAGATGAGCATTATATCTACTACTGTGGGCAGAAATCCCTCAGAAGAAACGGAGTAGCCATCATGGTCAACAAAAGAGTCCGAAATGCAGTACTTGGATGCAGTCTCAAAAACGACAGAATGATCTCTGTTCGTTTCCAAGGCAAACCATTCAATATCATGGTAATCCAAGCCTATGCCCCAACCAGTAACACTGAAGAAGCTGAAGTTGAACGGTTCTATGAAGACCTACAAGACCTTTTAGAACAAATACCCAAAAAAGATGTCCTTTACAGGGGACTAGAATGCAAAAGTAGGAAGTCAAGAAACACCTGGAGTAACAGGCAAGTTTGGCCTTGAAGTATGGAATGAAGCAGGGCAAAGGCTAATAGAGTTTTGCCAGGAGAACGCACTGATCATAGCAAACACCCTCTTCCAACAACACAAGAGAAGACTCTACACATGGACATCACCAGATGGTCAACACCAAAATCAGACTGATTATATTCTTTACAGCCAAAGATGGAGAAGCTCTATACAGTCAACAAAAACAAGACCGGGAGCTGACTGTGGCTCAGATCATGAATTTCTTATTGCCAAATTCAGACTTAAATTGAAGAAAGTAGGGAAAACCGCTAGACCATTCAGGTATGACCTAAATCAAAGCCCTTATGATTATACAGTGGAAGTGAGAAATAGATTTAAGGGCCTAGATCTGATAGATAGAGTGCCTGATGAATTATGGACAGAGGTTTGTGACATTGTACAGAGACAGGGATCAAGACCATCCCTATGGAAAAGAAATGCAAAAAAAGCAAAATGGCTGTCTGGGGAGACCTTACAAATAGCTGTGAAACAAAGAGAAGTGAAAAGCAAAGGAGAAAAGGAAAGATATAGCATCTGAATGCAGAGTTCCAAAGAATAGCAAGAAGAGATAAGAAAGCCTTCTTCAGCAATCAATGCAAAGAAATAGAGGATAACAGCAGAATGGGTAAGACTAGAGATCTCTTCAAGAAAATTAGAGATACCAAGGGAACATTTCATGCAAAGATAAGCTCAAAAAAGGACAGAAATGCTATGGATCTAACAGAAGCAGAAGATATTAAGAAGAGGTGCCAAGAATACACAGGATTGTACAAAAAAGATCTTCATGAACAAGATAATCATGATGGTGTGATCACTCACCTAGAGCCAGACATCCTGGAATGTGAAGTCAAGTGGGCCTTAGAAAGGATCACTATGAACAAAGCTAGTGGAGGTGATGGAATTCCAGTTGAGCTATTTCAAATCCTGAAAGATGATGCTGTGAAAGTTCAATATGCCAGCAAATTTGGAAAATTCTGAATTTCCCTGGTGGCTCAGGCGGTAAAGCGTCTGTCTACATGCAGGAGACCCGGGATCGATCCCTGGGTCGGGAAGATCCCCTGGAGAAGGATATGGCAACCCACTCCAGTACTCTTGCCTGGAAAATCCCATGGATGGAGGAGCCTGTTAGGCTGTAGCCCATGGGGTCACTACGAGTCAGACACGACTGAGTGACTTCACTTTCATTTTCTTTGAAAAACTCAGCAGTGGCCAAAGGGCTGGAAAAGGTCAGTTTTCGTCCCAATCCCAAAGAAAGAAAGGCAATGCCAAAGAATGCTCAAATTACCACACAATTGCACTCATCTCACATGCTAGTAAAGGAACGGTCAAAATTCTCCAAGCCAGGCTTCAGCAATAAATGAACCGTGAACTTCCAGATGTTTAAGTTGGTTTTAGAAAAGGCAGAGGAACCAGAGATCAAATTGCCAACATCCACTGGATCATGGAAAAAGCCAGAGAGTTCCAGAAAAACACCTATTTCTGCTTTACTGACTATGCCAAAGCCTTTGACTGTGTGGATCACAATAAACTGTGGAAAATTCTGAAAGAGATGGGAATACCAGACCACATTACCTGCCTCTTGAGAAACCTCTATGCAGGTCAGGAAGCAACAGTTAGAACTGGACATGGAAGAACAGACTGGTTCCAAATAGGAAAAGGTGTACGTCAAGGCTGTATATTGTCATCATGCTTATTTAACTTATATGCAGAGTACATCATGAGAAACGCTGGGCTGGAAGAAGCACAAGCTGGAATCAAGATTGCCTGGAGAAAGATCAATAACCTCAGATATGCAGATGACACCACCCTTATGGCAGAAAATGAAGAGGAACTAAAAAGCCTCTTGATGAAAGTGAAAGAGGAGAGTGAAAAAGTTGCCTTCAAGCTCAACATTCAGAAAACGAAGATCGTGGCATCTGGTCCCATCACTTCATGGGAAATAGATGAGGAAACAGTGGAAACGTTGTCAGACTTTGTTTTTCTGGGCTCCAAAATCACTGCAGGTGGTGACTGCAACCATGAAATTAAAAGACACTTACTCCTTGGAAGGAAAGTTATGACCAACCTAGACAGCATATTCAAAAGCAGAGACATTACTTTGCCAACAAAGGTCTGTCTAGTCAAGGCTATGGTTTTTCCAGTGGTTGTGTATGGATGTGAGAGTTGGACTGTGAAGAAAGCTGAGCGCCGAAGAATTGATGCTTTTGAACTGTGGTATTGGAGAAGACTCTTGAGAGTCCCATGGACTGCAAGGAGACCAACCAGTCCATTCTAAAGGAGATCAGTCCTGGGTGTTCATTGGAAGGACTGAGGCTAAAGCTGAAACTCCAATACTTTGGCCACCTCATGTGAAGAATTGACTCATTGGAAAAGCCCCTGATGCATGGAGGGATTGAGGGCAGGAGGAGAACGGGATGACAGAGGATGAGATGGCTGGATGGCATCACCGATTCGATGGACATAAGTTTGAGTGAACTCCAAGAGTTGGTGATGGACAGGGAGGCCTGGTGTGCTGGGATTCGTGTGGTCACAAAGAGTCAGATGCAACTGAGCGACTGAACTGAACTGAACCAAGACAGTGCTCGGATCGCGGCGGGGAACCAGGGCCGGCCAGTTTCCACATAGCCTGTCCTGCTGGGGATGTGGATCACAGAGAGTTGGGGCCAGACCCCTCCCAGCCGGAAGAAGGGAGACCAGTCCCTGTCTTTGTGGGCTGTAGAAACCAAGAACTGAGACCCTCAGGCTGAAATTCATGCCCCCAAGGGCAAGTTCAGAATTGGAAGAACTCAGAAAGGCTTTGTCTAACTGTTCCACCCTCTCTACCCCTACCTGAAATGATTCTTCCCCTTTTAAAAATAATGGCTTTAAACTATAAATAAAGTCATTTCAGATAGTAATGTTCCAGATACTCCACTCCCAGGCTGTAAGCTCCAGGTGGGGCAGGAACCTCTCCTGTCCATGATGAATCACTAGACCAGTGAATAATCAATCCCAGGAGAGTTACTACCTGATCAATAAATGTGGTGTGATGAGGTGTTTTGAGTCCAGTCTCCTACTGGTCCCCCCTGCCAACCCAGAATCAAGCTGCCTGGTTTCCAGGCCACCCACCCTCTCTGTTCTGCTTGCCTTCCCTCCCAGTGCTAATCTGGAAGTTGGCTTCTAGAAGGTTTATGCACCCTGGGCACCTTTGGAAACTGTCAAGCAAATCTTTACCTCCTGAAGATGTCACAGGCAGAGGAACTCAGACATATAATGATGTCCTGCCAGCCCCACCCTGTGCAGGCACAGCTCAGAGTTTGGGCGACTGACCTGACATCCCACAGCTGATAGCAGAGCTGAGTGGGGGGCCCTGGTAGGCTGCTGGGCCTTGTGGACAGGAAGTCTTGACCTGCAGAAATGGTCAGGTTGAAGGAAGAAACAGAACAGGCTTTATCTTGAAAGCAGGACTCCATCTTGGGCCAGACTGTGTACTTTGAGCTATATGCCCAGTATCTATGGAAACGACATACCAACTGGAAAACCAGGCCCCCAGAAGGAAGAGCCCCATGGCTCTCCATTGCCTAAAAGAATACCCTAATTATCTGTGTAACCGAACAGAATCATACATTCTATTATGCTTATTGGGGTGTGACCACAAGCCTATTGATAATTGTCCACTGTTAACTACCTAGGCTTAAGGCGCTTATTGGGGTATGACCACAAGCCTATTGATAATTGTCCACTGTTAACTACCTAGGCTTAAGGCATATGAATCACGGGTTAACTTTGATTGTATCTTTTTCCTTTGTTCAGACTAGTTTCAGGGAACCTTATACACTTAGGGTATATCAGGTTTTCACAAAAACTGGTTGGGGTCCTTGGCTAAGAGGAGACTCTGCCTTGGGCCCGCCGGAGTAATAAACTGCACTCCACTCTCTGCATTGTCCTCCTGAGTGAGTTTGTTTGCTGGAATGTGTGGCTACAACAAGGTGTGACCTGAGTCATTTGTTTTTATTAAGGCTGTGATGGTTTCCGTAACAAAGACATGTCAAAATAGGAAAGAACAAATGTGGTATATTTTTTGTGTATGTTCCATTAAACAAACGAATGGTCTTAACACAAACACTCGTGCGTGTGCACACACACCCACAAAGGAAATGATGTGTGAGGCTGTGAGGCTGCTACTCAGACAGTTTCAAGACTCATTAAAGAAATCCATTCCAGGCCTACTGCAAGAAATGCTGTACAATATTAAAGGTGCGTGGAGACTATTCTTCCTTGTAATTATGTCAATGCTTCCCTGGTGGCTCAGTAGTAAAGAATCTGCCTGCAATGCAGGAGATGCAGGTTCGATCGCTGGATCAGGAAAATCTCCTGGAGAAGGGAAGGGCAACCCACTCCAGTATTCTTGCCTGGAGAATCCCATGGACAAAGGAGCCTTGTGGGCTTCAGTCCATGGGGTCACAAAGAGTCGGACATGACTCAGCGACTAAACAACAGCAATAACAACAACAAACTATTTCAATATTCTTCAATGACTGCACATTAAACCTCAGAAGCCATAACTGGAGGCTGTCTGTTAAGGTGAAGTCAGGGCCAAGTGACCTGCCCGCCCCTCTCCCCAACAATAGGCTCAAGACTCTCAAAGGGGACTCCATCCCCCTTCATCAGTAAGGCCTGCACAGATGGGTGTTTAAGATTTGGTACAGCCTAGTTGACCACATGACACTGGGCAAGACCAACCTGGAAAAAAGCCACAGAGGATGCCCCACCCAGTGTGCCCTCCTCCAGCTCCATGGAGGGTGGGGAAGCTGGTGTCCTGGGTGGGGCTGTCAAGGGACCTGCCCTTGGGATCTCGCCTTGTATCAGCAGTTAAGGCTGAGCCCCGGAGCCCCTCTGGGTCTCACCCACATGACAGGGACCCAGCCCTTCTTGCGTTCAGTTTCAGTCAGTGGAGCTTGTGATCCCCTGTGATTGAGGATCCTCCTGCTGTGTATGTGATCTTGGCCAGTTAGGTAGGCGATACCACCTAGGCTAGCCTGAGAATCATCAGGAAAGTAAATATAAGTTGGGCTGTGTGTGTGTGTGTGTGTGTGTGTGTGTGTGTGTGTGCGCGCGCGCGCACGCGCGCGCGCGTGTGTGTGTCTCACTCTTATATCCCTGTCTCTCTCCCATCAAGGGAGGAGATCCTATCCCAGGAAGCACTTCACGGAGTGAGGGAACAGGACAGGGGAGGGAGCAAACCCCTAGGAGAACTTGAATGAGCAGGTTACCTATGGGCAACTTAGTCCCCCCAGGACCTTAACAGACACGTGTGGCTCAGACTTCTTGGCATTGTCTCCTTGAGGGGTGAGGAAGTTGAGGCATTTATGCACCAATTCCTGGGATAAACATGCCTCTGGGCTCCTCTGTGCATTGATTGAACAACCTCTGTTCTTCCAGAGAGAGCTGCCTAAGGCTTCCTCGTGCAGGAATTGTCTGCATGTCACCTCAGGGTCAGCCAGGGGCTGTGGGCAGGGCAGTGGCAACTTCAGCACAGCAATCCTTCACTTGTTTAACTTTCTCATTCAATGTCACTTCTCCCTCTGTTTGTCACAAATAGTGTTCTTTTCTCCCTCGTGGACTCCTTCTCTCCTGGGTTTCCTCCAAGAACTTCCACAGTGTTCACTCTACCCAGGGATCTAGAACTAACTTGATTCTGTTCGACAGAAATCCAGGAAACCTCAGTCCATCAATAGGCCTCTTATTTTGAGAGTAGTTGTCGCTGGCCCTATGCTGTTGAGACAATGATGATCAGGCCACCTGGCACCATGCCAGGCATTGCTGAAAACTCTGCAGTGATGTGGTGAAGAGCACAGCATTCAAGTTTCATAACCTGGCGGCCTGGGGTGATGTATGCCCATTAAAGTGGGAGTCTTGATGATCCAGGTCCTGGGTTAGAGATGAGAATCCTTCAACTTCAATTGTTTTGCTCATTTAATGTAATTCTGAGCCTCCCCAGAACAGGGTTCCTGAAGTTACCAGCTCTTTCAGGTTTTAAATAAGTACACATATTCCCCCAGGCATTCCTATGGTGCCACAGCAGGTAGATGGGTCCGGGGAGCTTCCAGTCCTGGCTACAGACTACAATTAGAATGAGTCCTCAACATCTCAGCCTTTGAAATCAGATGTGACTCTTTGCTTTTCAGTCCCAAGGGCTGACATTCTTTCCCAGCCTCTCAGGGTGAATGACATTGTTGTAAGGCTAAGTCTCTATCTTCTCTCCCAGATATGCGCTAAAGAAAAGGTAGTACTCAATAAGTAAACTTCTACCTAAGACTATCTCCTGCTGATCCTTCTGCACACTTTTCTCTTTACTCAGTCAAGTTCTAAGACTATGAGAGAGCCTGGGATCTAAGGGTGAGGCTGAGGAGGGGGTAGTAAATAAGGCTAGAGATGTATGAACTGAGATAACATCCCCTTTGGAGACAAAATACAGACAAAATTGGAAATTGGAAAGAAAGTTGGAAAGGCAGAGACACAGGAGAAAATAAGAAAACGAGGGAGCACGTCTTTTTAAATCTTTACTATATTGAGAAAAAGAGGGCTTATATATATGACAATATCTTAGTGTTCACAGGGAAATACATAAATCAGTGCAAAGTAATGTGGCTGCAGAGGACCATACAGGGAATTTCTCAGTGATCATCGGTTGGTGGTAGACCACGGGAAGTATATTACCATTGTGACTGTTAAGCAATCTAGTTGTATAATATTTTTTTTTTTGAGGCAAAATCTGGATGTTGTCTTTCAAGACTTCTGCTACTGTGATTTCTACATATTGAACATATTGCCAACTCACCATATTTTTTCTTTTTAAAGTGTATGTTTGTATATCACATTCCTCTTCCTTGAACTGATGTGCAATTTATCCACTCTTGTTTTCCACTGGAGTAACTGGAAAAGTGTTAGTACATGCAGCCATATGACGTGGCAGCCATGAGGAGAGGCCTAAACCAGAAACGTCCAATGGTGCAGGTAGTGCCAACTGTGATATCTCTGTTTTATTTGTCACCCTGGAGTATGCCAAGAAATAGTATGCTCAGTTTGGTGTTGGTAGTGGCTATTATGCACTGAATGTTGCTGTTCCTGTTATGCCCAAGTCACGAATGGCTTTTTATTTTGCTGAAACATATATAGAGTCTCAGACTGAACTTTTAAAATAAAACAGAGCTGGGAAACTCACACCAAAGGCTTATCACAGATTTTGCCTAACAAATCTAGGTGAATTTTTCCCTTTTAAGGTCTCAAAAATTTCTTGAGATTTTTGTACCCATGAGATAACCTTCCTAACTCATTTGATAAACTTACTGGAAACCTAAGAACTTCCAATTTTTGGAGGAGTCAGATAGAAAATGTAATTGTTTTGTTTATAATGCTTAATTTTACCAAAGTATTGTCATAATTAGTTTGAGGGGAAAATTTTCCCTACTCCCTGAAAACATAAGATTCAAACCCATAATTTTTCAGATAGAAACCATAAAAGTGATAAGCATATTCGCTGGTTCATTCAGTCCTTCTGTTAACTTTTGTGAAGTCATCAGGTTTTCCGTTAAAATACCAGGACATATCAGAATGTTAAAAACTCCATATAATTTCTAGGATATCTGTATTAGTAATTTTACCATACATTATAACATGAGCAGATCTATTACTCATTTGATAATCTTTTCCATGTAATTTAACCAACCAGATAAACAGTTTAATATCTCTCTTTGGGATGTTCCAGGGGCCCTCTGAAGCATCCCAAAGTTAGCTAGAGATCAAAAAACTTCAAAAGAGTTCTATTTAGGAAGCTTTCTTAATAGAGTTTATATAAAAGCTCATATCTCATTTACATTTTTTAGAAGTTTTTTTTTTTCACTTGAGGTAATTTCCTTGTTGACAAACTTGTAACAGATAAAATATTTAACTTATATTAAACCTGGGTACAATGAAAATATGTTACTTAACGTTAATTACTCTAAGACATGTCTATATTAAATAGGTTAACAAACAAACATTAATATCAGGTATTTAACATTAAATATTTCCCAGTTCACATGAACCTGGAATTTATTGTTTAATTTAGAATTACTTGATTTGTAAGCTCTTACCTTTTTTTAAGCCAAATAAATAGAGCTCATATACAAATTAACCTCAAAAATATTACCCAGAGACAGAGACATACCAAGACATATTTAGACAGACACAGTGCAAGATCTAGCTTCAAGTCTTTTTTTTTTTTTTTCCTTAGTGTCAGGAGTTAGAGATGGTCGAACCCAGGTCTCCCTTATTGCAGGCAGACACTTTAACCTCGGCTCCACCGGGGAAGCCCTTAAACACAAGAATACAGTCCCTCAGGAAACCTCCTATAGAGACACAGAACTTCAGATCTAAGTACTAACATCAAAGATTTCAAGGGAGGAAAGTAAGCCAGGTTGAAAAAGGAAGGGGGAGGAGGCTTATTAGTTCCGTATTCCTTATCAGGATCTCCTGTCATAAAACAACTCATGCAAATGGTTACTATGGTACCTGGACAGGGTGGGAGGTTTCAATCAGTGTGCTTCCCCTAACAATTCCCCCCTGTAAGATGGGGTATAACGGCGCCGTGGGTCCAGTTTTCCTGGGTTCCTTCAGATTCTCTCTCACCCGTGTCACCAGCACCCGAGTGGTAGAAAGTTCCTGTTGAGGCAAAAAATGTTACCCTAGGAGGGGAGTGTACTATGATATTTTCCCACACTATGATATAGGGGACTTGGTCAGGGTGTCCGGCCTACGGTCAGAGAATGATATCTCGGACTCGGTGCGCAGTTTCCAAGTCAAACGTGCCTTCCGAAGGCCAGCCCACATGGAACGACGGCCATTCTGTGGTGCAAAAAGTAATTAGTTTATCTTTCTTAATTTTAACACTGAGGTCATGGGCGCCCTTTTTGACCTCTTTAAAATACTCAGTCATCAGAGATAGAGGAGTAGGGCTAGATTGACGTTGCCCCATCTTTCCTGGATCAATCAGGTGTTGGTAAATTAACACAAACAACACAGACAGCCACACAGACAGACAGAGAGACAGAAAAAACAAACCTTCAGGAGTTCAGAGGCAAAACTGAAAGTAGGACAACAGCCTCCGGTCGTTCAGCGGGAGCGACCCGCTAATGTCAACAGAGTACCGGGGCTCTCTGTCCCCTTCCGGAGGGTCGGGGATGTCTCCCAACGACCCCCACCGGTGACCCGTTGGCGTGTCCGCCTGAGTCATATACCGGTCTCAGAAAACAGGCCTTATCAAAGACAAACAGGAAAACAGAAAAAAAACCCTACCGGTTACAGATAACTCTCCAGATCGGTCTTCCTGTGGAGCCAATGGGAGATCCCAGACGAGCCCCCAAATGTTATGCCCAAGTCGCGAAATCTCCCAATGACCACCAGGGAGCCGGTATCCGATGCAAAAGCAAGAGAGGTTTTATTACCAAGCTCGAGCTGGGGCTCCCACGGTTACCGACGCAGCGGCTAAGGAGAGAAGCCCTGAGTTTTGGGTTACACTGCTTATATAGGGAATATTCAGGTGAAAGGGTAACAAAAAGGGGTGTTCAGGCTGAAGGACTACTGATTGGTTACCCTCTTCTATAGGGTCATGTGTGGATCTCTGGTTGGTTTTTTTTCACTTACACGGTGAATCATTATTTCACAAAGCTAAATGATCACTTCCAAGGTAAATCACAAATGTAAATCATTACTTCCAAGGTAAATCACAAATCCTTGAACTTAAAGTCAGGAGGTTTATCCTAAGGGCCGATTGGCTTGTGCATAGTGGGGCAAGTTTAGGCAATATCCAAAGTCTAAGTCTGTTTGCCCAGTACCTTTGCAAAAATGGAATTCTTTTACAAGATGGAGTAGCTCAGGCTCTACATTCCCCTCCCCTCCATTCGTATGTTGAAATATTGACCCCGATACAATGGTATTAGTGGGGGTGGGGGTGGCGGTTGCCCGCTATGAGTGGTGAGCAGGTCATGAGGGTGGAGTCTTCATAAATTACATTGGTCCCTCTTGCTCTCTTTCTGCCATGTAAAGGACTTCCCAGGTGGCGCAGTGGTAAAAGAATCTGCCTGCCAGTACAGGAGATGTGGTTTCGATCTTTGGGTCAGGAAGTCCCTAGAGAAGCGAATGGCAGCCCACTCCAGTGTTCTTGCCTGAGAAATCCCATGGACAGGTGGCAGTCCACGGGGTTGCAAAGAGTCAAACACCACTGAGCAAATGAGCACAAACACAAGGATACAATGAGGAGTTTGCAGTCTGCAAGCCAGAAGAGTGTCGTCACCAGAGTATGACCATATTGGCACCTGAATCTCAGCCCTTCAGGCTTCAGGTCTGTAAGAAATAGATTTCTGTCATTTATATGCCATCCCATCTCTTGCATTTGGTTGTAGAAGCCAGGACTAACTTGGACAGAGATCCACTATCAAATGTCTCAGTATTTCTACAAATGCTGCAAGAACATGTACAACCTTTTGATCTAGTCAGCTCTTTGGCACATTTTGGGAAGCCAGCTAATTCTCTTTATTTTCTTTGTCATAGAAGCATTAAGACTCTTTTTCAGGGCATTGCTACTCAAAACTTAGTTCTATGAGTAGGTCTGATCATTTTTCTTACTGATGGCATTATTTTAACTCTTACTTTTCATGAGAAACAGATGGAGAAACTGAACTATTATGGTCATAGATCCTGGATTCAAGAGGTTACAGCTTTAATTTCCTTACCAGACCACATTAGTGGTCTTTTTTTTGATTGTCTACATCCATTCACTCAACAAATTCTTCCCGAGTACCTACAATATGTCAGACACTGAGGATGTATACAAGGTTTTATTGGGCTTTGTAACAATAGGTCCTACCTTAAGAGCAGCAGAGAAGACAAAAAAAAAGAAAAAAAAAACAGATATAAAGATACAAATTTTCAAGAAGTCAGAGTATACGCAAGCAGTATCTATCATATTATAAATGTGGTTGGCTTCACCTTCAGGGCAAAGGTATATGAGATGACCATCTTATTGTATGACTTTTTGTAATAAAGATATTAAAAAATTTGAAACCATGCTGCAGTTTGCTTGTTTAGCTTGCAAGCATGAAGGAGGCTGGGCTGTTTGCTTAAGGAGTTATGCTGGACATGTTGAATTCAAGTTCTAACATATATTGTCCTCTTCAGTGTTACTTTATCTGGTCCATAATAAAAAGAGAACGGAGGCTCTTCAGTCTACACTTACAAATTACATTTGAGTGTGATAATCTCATTTCAAAAGGGCTCTGGGTATGTATTGCTGCATCGCTCCTGAATAAACTCAGATGCATGCTGATTGGTTAAAATAGTTATAAGACTAACTTCTCCTTTAAATTGAAAACAAAATCTCCATCTGTACATTTATTACAGTTACTACGTCAACTTGGTTTAGGGATAGCCGAGGAACTTCAAAGCTAGATATATGACATGTGTTAAAAAAATCTTTGGGCAGAATAGATATAGCCATTGAGGTAGAGTTCATCATCAGCTTGCCCAAGCCTGTGTCAGAGACCTTCAGAAGAATGGCTCATAATTTTCACAAATCATTTTGCTGCCAGAATGCTTTTGAGCTGGAAGGAGCTAAATATTCAGGCCATAACTTTAGAACTAAGTTCTCACCCTCTAAGGGACCTTTGAAACTTGTTCTATCATGTTTCATCCCTGTTTATTTCTGATCCTTCTAAAAGTCTCACTTTCCTTCCCAACTATCTGTCATCACCTGGACTCTTTTCTACATATTGTTTGATACATCTCCTAATTTCTCTCTTCCCTCCAAAGTCTTTTCTTTGTATCCAGTTTACCTTTGGGCTCTTAAAATTCCTCACCTTCCCAAACACTATTATCCACCTGATGCCCTAATATCTTAATTCCTCAATCTCCACAACCACAAATGCCTCTCATATTCATAGCCTAATTTTCATCACTGTACTGTATATCAGTGCACTCAAGTCTATGCCCTCTCTCTACCTATAGCACACCTGTCTGCAAAACTTCCGGTTCACTCCATCCATGTCACCTAATATGGTGAGAAAATCATGAAAACAGTTTTCATGTAACAAACCTTCCTTATTTCCTTAATAAAGAAACGTTCCTATTTTTGAAGACGACTGCTCACTCCCATCTTCTGTCTTAATTTCCAGTTAATTTGCCGCTCTTAATTTCCAGTTGACAATGTGCTTCCTGTTTCACAGAGAAACCAAAATCTATTGAACAGAGGTCTGAAATCTCAGGATAGAACCTGAAAGTGGACCTTCATGTGAACCTATCTTCTCTTCTTCCCCCTTTTCATCATGGATTTGTTAACAGCAAATCTCTCCTCTTTTTCACAAGATCTTATTTCCTTTCTTTACTATACCTTCCAACTCCCTTTCTGGGGGCTTCCTTGATGGCTCAGCAATAAAGAATCTGCCTGCAGTGCAGGAGACATGGGAGCTGCAGGCTTGACCCCTGGTTTGGGAAGCTTCCCTGGAGGAGGAAATGGCAACCCACTCCAGTATTCTTCCCCTGGACATTTTTGAAAAATCGAGAACTAAAAAATATAATAATTGCAATGAAAAATTCACTGGGTGGATTTAATAGCAGATAGAAGAGGGTAGAACAGGAAGTCTGTGAAACTGAATGTCAATAAAAAACATTCAATCTGGAGAACATGAACACAGCCTTGGCGGCCTATCAAACCATGTGACTGGAGTCTAAGAAAGAATATGTGGTATAATAAGTATTTGAAGACTTATTGGCCTCAATCCACAAATTTGATTTTTAAAAATATTCAAAAAACTCAGTGGTCCCCAGCAGAATAAACACAAAGCAAACCACACTTAGGCACATGACGATCAAGATGCTGAAATCCAAAGAGAAAGAGATAATCCTGAAAGGAGCCAGAGAAAGATGTCACGTTACAGAGGAGAATGATGATATGAATGGTGACTGGACTCCCTGTCAAAACCAGTGGAGTGAAAGTGGCTCAGTCATGTCCGACTCTTTGTGACCCCCGTGGACTGTAGCCCGCCAGGCTCCTCTGTCCATGAGAAGCTCCAGGCAAGAATACTGGAGTGGGTTGCTTTGTTTTCCTCCAGGGGATCTTCCCGACCTAGGGATATAACCCATGTCTCCTGCATTGCAGGTGGATTCTTTACAGTCTGAGCCGCAGGGAAGCCGAAAAACAATGACAAAACCCAAGACAATGGAGACCAAACAACACGAAAGAGAAAAAGCAAATGTCTCTGCTCTATATTTTATATATACCGATTTAAAAAAAAAAAATGAAGGTGGAATAAAGACTTTTTCAGATAAATGAAAGATACAGCAGAACTGTATCAAAAAAAAAAAAAGCTAAATGCTTCAAGTTGAAGAGAAATGAAACCATGTGGAAACTTGGATCTACAGAAAGGAGTGAGAAGCACACAACACGGTAAATGTGTAAATATAAAAGAATACGGGTTTTTCCCTCCTAAGGACATCTGACCCTTTAGAACAAAAATGATAACATTTTAAGGTGGAGTTTATGATTAATGTAAAAGATCGGACAACGGTGGTACAAAAGACGAGGGAGCAAGCAAAGCGAAAGTATACTGTTACAAAGTTTTAGATTTTCGAGTGGGAAACAGCAAGTGTGAAGCAGTTTAAAGGTGAACTGTGAAATGATAAATACCAATTCTAATGAGCAGTGACGATTGACAAGCTGTGTTCTAAGCTCTCTCCTAGGTGGTTTGATCTATTTCCAAAGCTTTAAAAAGTCATCTCTATGTTGGTGCATCTCAAATTTGTAATTCTACTTCAGATCCCTCCTCTCCAACCTAAAATCATATTTCCGGTTGTGTACTTGACATAAGGCTCAATGGCATTTTTTAAAAAATGGAAATTTTGGTTTACTCCCTTTCCTCCAACCTATTCTTTCTTTAGTCTTAAATGACACCACCATTCACACAGCTCAGACCAGAAAGGAGGAATCATTGTGGTTTCCTCCTTTTCCCTCATTCTTTCTGATTTATCACATCAGTAAGCCTTGTTATATCTCTCAAACATATTTCCACCACTACCACCAATCTAGGGCAATCCCCATCTAAGCTTCTCCCTAGACACCCCATTTCTACTCAAATACTCATAGTGTGAATGATCTTTTAAAAATGCCAACAGAGTTTAACACACCTTTGCTTAAATCACTTAAACAACTTTCTGTGACCCCAGGAATAAAATTCCTACTTCTACCACAACCTGAATCGCCCCTGCTTCCCTCTCTTATTACTTACCACACTCAAGTCACTCTCTCCTGCTTGTTTCTCACTCCCAGGGCTGGGGCCAGTGTGAGGTGAATGACTCACAAAACATAAAAAGTTTAAAGACAGGACCAGTGTCGATGTTATGCTAAGCTGTACTGGAGCTTGAGGCAAAAGGAAAAATCAATAATACTACACATCTTTCTTTGAAAGATTGATATTTTGTTATCACAGATGAATTTATTTTTACTTTAATTTTGTAAATTTTGCATTAAAATATTACTTTTTTTGATTTTTTGGCACCCCCTTGAATTTTACAACCTAGGTAAATGCCCCCTCCTAATTAATCCCTTCCCTGCTCAAACCACCAAGTTCATTTCTGCTTCGTAATCTTTGCTCATCCTTTTGCCTTTGCAAGGAATCAACCATCCACACTGCAGGTGTGGTTTCTTCTTGTCTTTAGATCTCAGCCTAAATGATACCTCCTTAGGGAAGGTGATCATCCTAGCTCAACAACAACCCCACCTGGCCCCTATTTATTATGGATAGCACTCTTTTTTCTTTTAAGGGGTTTTCACAAGCAATAATCATTTGATTTGCTTATCTGTTTACCTATTACCTCTCTTTCCCACTAGCCTATTCTCCAGCTGAGGTAAGGAGTCCAGCATTATTCTCAGATCATAGGAACACTCAATACACACTTTGGGGGGAGCTATTTGGTTTATTGCTACATCTTCAACATTTAAAAGAGTCATTGGTATATAAAAGGCACTTAATAAATATTTGCTAAACAAATTAGTGAAATCAATCTTGAAAGGATACACCATACCCTCACACTGCCCTGGGACAGAGCCTTCTTACAGACCATTTCAGTGGGAATTCCTGGGTGACTTCAATACATACTTTTAAATACCCACTTTTAAAGTAAATTAATAAATAGGCTGAACTTGTGTTGAATAATGTTCAGCCCTTCTCTTCCTGGCCATTGCTTTTTCCTCTATTGTGATCTCCCTGTTTAGCCTATGAGAGAATGAGGTCTTCCTGAATCAAATACCCTTGGAGTTTTCTCTAAACAAAACAAAACAGAGAGAGGTTACATGGAAACCAAAATACAATAGTTGGGGGACGGTGGATGAAAATCCTCTTAGGTCTGCCTCAGATTTTTATTTGTTTAGGATTTATGAATTAGTAATTATTCCCATGATTGCACAAAAGCTTATAGTTAGAGCTGCTGAATCCAATTAACTGCTGAGGCTATTCGGTACATTCAGTGATTCTTTTTTTGTTTTTAAATTTAACCATAGGAAGAAACTCTTATTAAAATTTCAATATAGAGAACTTGGCTTCTAGGTTTTTCCTCTATGTTTCTAAGATAATAATTCTACCAGTGGTTTATTCATTCAATAAATATTTATCGAATGCCTACTGGATTGCACGCAGCACTTTCAGGGCTGGGCAAACAGCAAGGAACAAGTCAGTCTTCACTTTATGGAATTTACCTTCCGGCACAGGGAGACAGTGAGGAATCCAGGAAGAGATATTGTTAGGAAGGAAACTACGAAAGCACAAGGGAATGAAGGGGAGTGCAATGGGTGTGAGTAATTGAGGGGCCCTTCTTTAAGGATGTGTGTGTGTGGGTAGTTGCTTCAGTTGTGTCTGACTCTTTGCAGTGGTATGGACTGTAGCCCGCTGGGCCCCTCTGTCCAAGACAAGAATACTGGAGTTGGCTGCCATGCCCTCTTCTAGGGGATCCTCCCAACCTAAGGATCAAACCTGCATCTCCTGAATTGGCAGGTGGGTTCTTTACCATTAGTGTCACCTGCAAAGCCCACTTTAAGAACAGGGTTCCGTAAAGGCCTCTTTGGGAGTGTGCCATCTGTGTAGAGGCCATCGATGTGTTTTGCCTTGGAGTGTTTGTCTTGCTCTGTCTTATATTGTATTCCAGTGCATCATGGGTTGGATTCTCCAGGAGGAGATGCTGAAACAGACCTTGGGATGCATGACGTTAATTAGGGTTCAACATCCATGAAAGGAAGAGAAAGGGGAGCAGGATTGGACAGAGGAGGTGACTGAAGTGTCATGATGCCTCACCTAACCTGTGTCAGCACACAGGCTTTCTCAAAACAGCATTTCCTTCTTATAGCTTTATTCATCTGAAAGTTCAAATAATCAATACACTGTTAAGTGAATCATTGAATAAATATTGAATAAACATCAACTAGACACTAAGCACTCTGGTAGGGACTGGAGAGGAACGAGAAGCACATGTTCTGCCTTCCTGTCTGGAGTGATGGATGTGCATGTGAATAATTTTAAATTAATGTGGAAACTGCACTTAAAAGGGGCTCTTGCAGTGCAGCAGAGGGCATGGTTAAATGATCCACCTGGAAGTGCATTTTACAGCTAACCAAACTGGCAGGCTCATTGGTATGCAGGCTTCCTCAAAAATCAAGTATTCTACTGGAACACTATTAAAGTTATATTTTGGAAGAGGCAGAAAGCTGATAAACCCTGCCCTCGGAATCTCCCAGATCTAGAACATCTCTTCTATACCTTATCAATCAGGACTCTGGGGTTTCAGCTGATGGGTTTTTGGAACATTGGAACAAATAGTGAATAAACTCTTTCAGTTAAGAGATTAGATCCTATATTACATTTTCACTTAAGCTCTCACAGTTACAGCCACACACAATCCATAGATACAAAATTTGCCTACATGTCTCTCTGAAGGAGCAATATGCAGATGCTTGGAAGGTATTTATATATTGCAACACAGTATGCGTAATCTCTTTGTATTCAAGTGAAGTCTAAAAGGTCTGTTCAACAGGACCAAGGAGACAGTTCTTTCGAACTTAAAATGAAAGAAATCTAGAAATCCTAAAGAAATGAAGAAAGTGAAATAAGAAGTTGAGTAAAAATAAACTTATTGAAGGGAACTGCCTAAAATTTGCATTTATAAAAGTCCAGAAGCTTTGTTTTAGAATAAGAATATATCAAGGCCTCCCTGGTGGTCCAGTGTTTAAGAATCTGCCTGCCAATGCAGGGGTCCTGGGTTTGATCCCTGGTCCAGGAAGATGCCACGTGCTGCAGAGCGCCTAAGGCCATGTGCCACAACTACTGAGCCTGAATGCTGCAGCCACTGAAGCCCTCAAGCCCGGAGCCCATGCTCTGCAGCAAGGGAAGCCATCACAATGAGAAGCCCGTGCAACACAGCTAGAGAGTAGCCCCACTCCCTGTAACTAGAGAAAACCCATGCACAGAGACAAAGACCCAGTGCAGCCAAAATAAATACATAAATCTCTGAAAAAGGGATATACCAACACTATAACTATTGTGACTATTAGTTTTCTAAGTGTCTATTTTTCTTCATGCAAATAAAGTACACACTGAAGACTTCTAGGAATCCTTGAAAAATAAAAATATAAATACTACTCCTAATTTACAACCAAGAATAGCTATTCTTGTCTTATAATCTTATTTCTGTGCTAATTAATTTCATTTAATTCTTAAAAGTTGAGCATATTTTAAAGCCACTGCATAATGCAGAGGTGAAAAGAGAACTCCAATTCTGGAATGGAAGTATCACAAAAAAGCAGGGAAACTATTTCAGCACCATGAGTTTGAACAGTGACTTGACTGTGAAGGTCTTATATTAAGTTTTGGCACTGTCTGGCTCAAGCCACAGCAGTCGATTTCAGGCTTTAATCCTATAGAGAAGATGATTTCTATTCAGAAGAGGACAGTGTGAACTTGAGTACTGAGAACAGCTGGACTGATTTAGGGGGTTTTGTTTTTAATATAAGAGTGCAGAGACAGTTCAGGAACAAAAACCTAGTTATTAGAATTGTGTTATTTTCTAATCCCTTTCTCTTCAGGGGCCATTCTGAGTTAGACATGCCTTTACTGAGAACCCCATTGAGCTAACTACTGCCTGGGAAGCTTGAGGCAAATCAGCCATAGTTTGATGAGGTTGGTCCTCAGACTAAAATAATATGCCTGTTTGCCAAGCAATATACAATTGTAGGCTAGATGAATGGCGCATGTTTAAAAACAGAACGTGTTCAAAAGCAGAACATGTTCCTGTGGCTTTTTGAGACCATTATTGAAGAAGAAAGATTTTACCTGCAAGTCTGACTGTTTGTCAACCTTTTCATATGCCTGGACAGGATCCTAAGAATGCTTTTTACTTCTGTGCCCTTCTTAAGATGGCATGTTGATACGTGATCTTTGCACAAGATGTAGTGAATTTAGGGTTCACTCTGAGACCATAGCAGGAGACTGTGACAAGTTCACTTTGCAACGTACTGAGTTTCTTTTATCAGACAGGTACAAAACTGCCTCTTTCACCCCTTAATGGTAATGATTTAAATCCAGAAATAACTTTTTCTGCAAAGCACTTTTCTAATATCTTTGCTTATGTCATTATTTCTTTTTATTTGAATGAAAAACGTCCACCATAAAGGGGATTACTAAAGAGTCAGGATTGCCCTATTCATCCCTTACATGGAGAATAGAATTTTTTTAATTTTTCAGTTGATCTTTTGGTTTGTTTTTGAACAATTCAATGTGGACCATAATAATAATAAAGAAACACTAAAGATTTGGTTACAAATAGACTAGATTGATTACAATACATACAGTATCATTTGGAAGAACATTTGTAAGAGTACCAATCCTACTTGACAAATGGTCACAGGATCCAAAGTCTAAAACTATAGCTGGGTCTCTCTATTTCTTGGGCATATTATACATTCATGGAAAGGGAGGCACTTTCCTAACACATTCTAAAAACGTAGAATAATGGGATTTGTTGTTCAGTCGCTAAGTCGTGTCTGACTCTTTGAGTCCCCATGGAGTGCAGCATGCCAGGCTCCTCTGTCCTTCATCGTCTTTTGGAATTTGTTCAAGTTCATGTCCATTGAGTCGGTGACACTATTTAACCATCTCATCCTCTGCCGCCCTCTTCTCCTGTTGCCTTCAATCTTTCCCAACATCAGGGGCTTTTGGAATGAGTCAGCTCTTCACATCAGGTGGCCAAAGTATTGGAGCTTCAGCTTCAGCATCAGTCCTTCCAATGAATATTCAGGGTTGGTTTCATTTTGGATTGACTGGTTTGATCTCCTTGCAGTTTGGGGGACTCTCAAGAGTCTTTTCCAGCACCACAATTTGAAAGCATCAATCCTTCAGTGCTCAGTTTTCTTTATGGTCCAACTCTCACATCCACACATGACTACCATATGGAAAAACCATAGCTTTGACTATACGGACATTTGTTGGCAAAGTGAAGTCTTGGCTTTTTAATACACTGTCTAGGTTTGTCATAGCTTTCCTTCCAAGGAGCAAGCATCTTTGAGTTTCATGGGTGCAGTTACCATCCACAATGATTTTGAAGCCCAAGAAAATAAAATAAAATCTGTCACTGCTTATAATTATAATGGGATATAATTATGCTAAAATCCAAGAATCTGGTCTGATTTCCATTACCTTCTACTTAATTAGAGGTTTTCAATATTTCACAAGCTGAGAACATCCACAATTGACATATAGGTTAATTTCCTATCCTCAGAGATGTTGGAAAGATGCTTCTGGAAGGGGGAAGATTGGGTCTACTTCTCCATAAGTGACCCAACATCATCCCCTAAAACGTGACACTGAAGCACATGCATCCTCAACCAACTTCAATGCCATTTGGTGCAACTTAAGATAGGCATCAGACTTAGGCAAATGTAAAAAATTTTTCTCTACTCCATTGTCAATTACTCCAGATAGAAATGAAGATTTAATAATGGAAATAATTTTTTCATGCCAAATGTCAAAGCCTTGGCTTTTGGACCTTGGCCATCATACTTTATAAAATCAGAGTCTGACAGTTGTGTGTTTCCCCTTTGGCTGAGAACATATTTAACTTGAACTACGTCAGTACCCTCAACATTTACAGTTTATAAGACATTGTATATATGTATTCCTACCATGAGAAACAAAGTCTTGGAACAGAATGTTGATTTTATGTTTTCAGGTGACTCAGATATTGTCAAAAAAGGATGACAAGATTTTTATTGCACATCTGTTTTGACTGCTTACCAACCTTCTGAATAAACTTCCAGGACTTTGAGGCATTTTCGTTTAAAGGTACATCAAATGATTTTTAAAATGGGATGCTTAGAGATTATATAAGAGGCAATACTTCATTGTTATGACTTGGAGAGTGAAGCTAGAATAAAGTCTCAAGGTATTTATTCTAGAATTCTCAACTTTGAGAGTATAAATGCCATTCAACCCAACATTCAGGCTGAAATATGTCTCCCAACATCAGCATCCTTGCCTGAACAGGTGGATGCTCCTGTTTTGAGCTATGGAATGCCTACTCACAGAAAGACTGACTGTGGGTTCATCCCACGTACAGGGCACTGCTCTATGCACTTTGAGAATACTGACTCAAATGGGCAGTAGAGAGTTTTGTGTCTAATATTGGGATTTGTGAGGATTTAAGTCTAGAGGAAGGATGGTTACTGCCATGACAGTTCTTCCTCCTCCTGTAGGTGTGTTCTCAGAAAAGCAGCTCTCCTTCTCCATTTCTAAGACTTTGAGAGGATATTTAGGTTTACTGTCATGGACCTGGACTGATGGCAGATACATCACTTTGCTGTCAAAGGTCTGTATAGTCAAGGCTATGGTTTTTCCAGTCATCATGTACGGACATGAGAACAGGACAATAAAGAAGGCAGAGCAGCAAAGAATAGATGCTTTCAAACTGTGGTGCTGGAGAAGACTCTTGAGAGTCCCTTGGACAGCAAGGAGATAAAACTAGTCAATCTTAAAGGAAATCAACCCTGACTACTCTTTGGAAGGACTGATGCTGAAGCTGAAGCTCTAATACTTTGGCCACCTGATGCAAAGAGCTGACTCACTGGAAAAGACCCTGGTGCTGGGAAAGATTGAAGGCAAAAGGAGAAGAGGGGAAGAGAGGATGAGATGGTTAGATGGCATCACTGATTCAATGGAAATGAATTTATGCAAACTCCAGGAGATGGTAAGGGATAGGGAAGCTTGGTGTGCTGTAGTCCAGGGGGTCGTGAAGAGTGGGACATGACTTGGCAACTGAACAACAACAACATTTGTTGCCTACTCAATAGCTAAGCCACCTTCTTCCCGGCTAACAGAAGCCTATATGGGTGGCAGTGTGCTTGGGGAAGGGGAGTCCCTTCCAAACATCCAGAGCTTCTTGGAAATGCTTTTGTCTCTAATAAGTAAGGCAAGCACATATCTCAGTTTTCCTGAGATTGTACTGGTTTATGTGTATTGTCCTGGTAAAATTCCTAACCGTACCTTCTTTTACTTTAAAAAATTCGAATTCAAGTGATAAATTATATGGTCTTCCTGTGAATACGAGAGAAATCACTGCTCCACCTTCCCGTCTGTGTCTGGCAATGTAAAATGAGGGTATGATGCTTGGAGCTAAGGCAGCAATTTTATGTCTAGGAGGATAACCAAGAGAGAATCAGATCCAGAAACAATTGATTCTGAATCTGTAATGCCTCTGGATTTAGAGTAAAAATGAAGGTTTGTATCTCTTAAGACACATAGGGGAGCACTCTGTTACTTGCAAGGAAAGATAAGAAGGAAAGGAGAAACAGGGATGAGGCCTTTACATGGGAAAGATTTTGAATTGCTCTGAGTAAAATTTCTAAGTTTTACTTAGTATTATTTTCTCTATCTGTGTTTAGAAATTCTGGAAATTACATTTGTTTGAGAGGAAGCGGTACAAAGTAGAAGAATCATGGTTTACTGCTCAATGACAAGGTTGGAAATTGAAAAGGAGTAACTTTTTCTTGCCCTCTATGGTGGTTCCTTTTGGGGACCAATATAAATTCGTGGCAATATGTTGAAGGATGGGCTTCTCAGGTGGCTCGGTGGTAAAGAATCTGCCTACAATGCAGGAGTCATGGGTTTGATCCCTAGGTCGGGATGATCCCCTGGAGTAGGAAATGGTAACCAGTTCCAGTATTCTTGCCTGGAACATTCTATGGACAGGGGAGCCTGGTGGGATAGTCCATGGGGTCAAAAAGAGTCAGACATGACTGAGCAACTGAACACACACGTGCACACATATACATGTGTGTGTGTGAGCACACACATGGTCTAGGGATAAAGGTTTTCACTTCACACAACTGAGCCACCACCACCCCTGCCAAAATTGTTACCAATGAGCTCTGGGGACTCAACAATTTGACTTTTACATCACCAAATTAGCTGTGTTCAGAATTTACATTTTCTTTGTAAATATTCTTCAGAGGAAGACATTTGGTTGAGACATTATGAAAACTGCTGTTGATTTTTTTTAAAAATGTATAGAATAGAGAATATAGTTCCACCTACTTATTTGAAATCACTTTAGGAAAATGATTACTGAAACACAAAAATTCTATTCGGCTTTGACTCATTATCTAGCTAACCTACATACACTCAAAGCAAACAAAAAGTGCGTTTAAAGACTCTATAGCAAACTCCTGGGCACTTCCCTGGTAATCCAGTGGTTAACAGTCTGCCTTCCAATGCAGGGGACTCAGTTTCAGTCCCTGATTGGGGAACTGAGATCCCCCATGCTTTGGAGCAACTAAGACTGCACATCATAACTAGAGTAAAGCCCATGTGCTGCAACAAACACCAAAACGCAGCCATAAAAACAAAAACCCAAACACCAGATTGCTCAGATCCCCTCCAGTATAGATGAATAAATGTCTACTACACCTTGGCAAGCAAAGCTCCTGGCTCCCAAGGGAGAAAGCAGCACACGGGGAGAGGACTAACGTGGAGTCTCTAGCACCATGCCTGGCATGCAGCTCAGTGGGGCATTTCCTTTCTTACTCTTCTTCACTGCGTTACTAGATAATGATGCAGTTCTGACAGGTTTCGGCTTAGCAAGAACTAGATACTTACAGTATTGTTTTCTTTGCTTTAGACAATGTGATCTTCTTAAGTTTGACTCCTAAAGAGAATAACGTTCTTTTAATTTCTCCTTCTCTGGAAGTCCATAGAAGATGCTGCACTTCCTAAGGTCAGTTGAAGAGTAGTGGGGCAGTCCTTGGGTATTGATTTCTCTGAATGAGTTAAAAATCTATAAACATCTGCAGTGATCTGGAGGAACTCAAGAATTAGTCTTCCTAGTGCAATTTCCTATCTCCCCTGTGTTGGGTCTACCTTGGGCTTACCTCTCTGGCAAGATAGACACCATAATTGGCAGCCTACTCACAGTAAGACTACACAGAGTGAAGACTGTCTACACCTTGACACTTCACTAACCACACATAAAAGTGCTTTCACTGTACACTTGCAAAAATTGAAGTTTTTTCTTGCATTGAAATGGCAAAGATTCTAAAAAACTAGTCTCTCATCAATGTTTAAGCTATTTTTTCAATTACTGCAGAGGATGTATTTTTGCTATTTCTTTTCATTTTTTGAATTGCCTGTTCTATCTTCTCACTTTCTATCAGAGTCTATTTTCTCTTTTTACCTTGAATTTCTCTACATAAGTGAAATTTTTTGTGTATTTGTTCTTAAGACAGTGGCCCTAAGCTGGGCTTAGGCTTGGGGGAGCAATGTCAGCATCCTATGCCTGATGGGGAATAGGAAGCCCAGATATTAACATTTTGAAAAAGGAAGATATTGTGATACCCATCACAGATTAATTAGCTAATAATGGATCCATTAACCCATTTGTTATTCCACAAATATATACTGAGTGCCTATTTTCCTAGACACCTTTCTGGGAGTGGAAGACAGCTGCAGTGAGATGATACAGGCTGCCTCCAGCTTACATTGCCATGGAGAAAGTACTCAACCTGAAAATAGCCAAGTGATAGACACTAATGTCCAGTGAAAATGAGCACTGTGAAGAAAAACACAGCAGAGAAAGAGGATACAGTGGGGCAGCGGTGGGGCTATTTTAGATACTATGCCCTTAGCCTCATCATGAACATCATCCTTGTCTTTTGGACAAAGAAGGAAGCATTGTAACTCCCTCCTTCCTCTCCTCTTTCCTTCCCTCCTTCCTCTCCTCTTTCCTTCCCTCCTTCCTGACAAGCTGTGCCATTGCAGTTAGGATAGACAAGGCAGATTTAGTGGGGAGGTTGGGGTTATTATTATTTTTTTCTTCATGGAAAAGCTTAATCCTGGTGAATATTTTAGTATCATTTCCGAAGAGGTAGTTCTTGGAAAACTCCCTGAGTGAAATTGGCTTATACCTGGGATTCCCAGGTAGTGCGAGGGGTAAAGAATCCACCTGCCAGTGCAGGAGATGCAAGACATGCAGGTTCAGTCCCTGGTTTGGGAAGGTCCCCTTTAGAAGAGCATGGCAACCCACTCCAGTATTCTTGCCTGGAGAATCCCATGGACAGAGGACCCTGGCGGGCTACAGTCCATAGGATCGTTGTCAGTGCAATGAATAAATATCTTTCAGGTCCCATCAGCCCTCTTTCTGCATTGCTCAGTTCTAAAACACATCTGAGATTTGCAGTGGGTATGACGTGACCTCAGAGCTTTCACATGAACATTCTCAGTGAATGAGAATTTTCTTGGCCTTTGTATACTAGCTCCTCTCATTTTTTGATAGATGTGTAATTAATTTTGAAGCATTTTCCTTGATTCAGTTACAGGCTCATGATGTTGAGTATAAAAATATTTCTTCTAAAATGAATTCATAAAAAAATAAATAAATAAAATGAATTCATGCCAGTTCACTTCTGTCTAGCATCACCATCAAACCTCATCTTGAAGCTTACCTCAAACTCAGCTGTTTAAAATTTGCTTGTCCTCCTTTGAGCCTATTTTCAAGGAGCAATCTTACTTGGACACTTTCATAGTGACCTCACTTATCCTACCTGTGAAGTTCATATCTTCCAGTGCAGTGGGCTTAGTTTACCTGCATTTGTATATATTAGTATAATGCCCTCAGTGACCCCTTGGCATCTCACTTTTTCTCTGGTAGTTTAAGCACTGCTTTCTTGAGACTGCTGGAAATGGATCTGAGTATTTGTCATAATCTTTAATATCAAAGTACGATCCATACTATTAACATGAAAAATGTGCCTGGCACACTAATCCCATTGTCTCCTTGTATGCTCAGTTGCTTCAGTCATGTCCAACTCTTTGCAACCTCATGAACTGTCTCCTTACTTGAGAATAAAGAATAAGAGAAAAAAAAAAAAGTAACAAAGAAAATTAAAGATACCTAATCCTCTTGCCTATAGATCTGTTTCCCAGTGATATCTTCAGAGCAACAGGATCACAGTTACCTGCAACAATGAAGTCAGACAAGAAGGGAGATTCTTTTCTGTTCCTTTCTTTGCACTAAACCTTTGAGGTATGTATTTTTTTCAACCAATTCAACCAACAATCTCTTTAAATTGTTTCTGTTTGCACTCAAACCTTGATTACCAATGCTAATGGTGGTGGATAATTTAAGAACTTTCTTCATCCAAAAATAACTTAAATTTCACTTTGAAATGCATTGTGGTATTTTAATTTTAATATAGGATAATTAAGGTTCATAATATTTCACACAAGGTGATGTATCCAGTTAGACTACTAAAGGAAGTTACATTCAAGGGGGAGTAGTGATGTGTCAGTGGTGCAGACAGCGACAATCACACCTGAATTCAGAGCAAGGCTCTTCCAGTGAGAGATAGGTGACCTCAGCCTGTTTGTTAAACTTGGAATGGTGACAATACTCACCCACTGGGATATCTGAAGAGATTAAAAGAGAGAAAAGCATGTAATCACTAGTCAGGGTCCTCAACGCTGATTATAAGCTCCTGATGTTACTTGTTGTCATTATTCAGATAAGTGTCAACTACCGCATATATGTATTGGATTTTCCAATGGTCAAAGATTAGGCTTCATGTTAAAATCTTAGGAAAAAAAACCAAAACTATTATTATAGACTTTGGGAAAATGTGGGCTTCCCTGGTGGCTCAGACATAGAGAATATGCCTGCAATGCAAGAGACCTAGGTTCAGTCCCTGAGTTGGGAAGATTCCCTGGAGAAGGAAATGGCTACCCACTCCAGTATTCTTGCCTGGAGAATTTCATGGGGAGAGGAGCCTGGTGGGCTACAGTCCGTGGGGTCGCAAACAGTTGGACACGACTGAGAGACTAATACTTTCACTTTGGAAAATGTGTTACCAAGGATAAGAAACCAGACTAATGTCAGGAAATGTCAACTAAAAATTACATAATTACTTTTTTCAATCAGCAAGGCTAAATGTAGAGTTGATGCTGAGCTTATATATTTTTAATTCCTTCATAATTGTTTTAGAGGCAAGAATACACACTGATGTCAATTTTACAAAGAAAATCAAGAAACTCAAGGACTCTCTAGTGCAGGAGTCCCCAAACGCCAGGCCGTGGACCAGTACTTTCTGTCAGATCAGCAGCAGCATTAGATTAGAAATAAAGTGCACAATAAAGGTAATGCTCTTGCATCATCCTGAAACCATCCCTCCCACCCCAGTGCACGGAAAAATTGTCTGCCACAAAATCGATCTCTGGTGCCAGAAAGGTTTGGGATCGCTGCTCTAGTGGATTTATTTCAGAAAGCAAATGGAAGGCTCTGTGAGTGTTCTGAGAATGAGGTAGACAGATAAGCTGTAGTGTGGCTAATACAAATAATGTATTTCTTAATAACTATACAAAAGGTGAGCTAACAGCTTTGATGCAGGTTAGCCAGGCTGGTAATTTTTATATTCCTGAAAGCTGCCCAAAAGGCTCAGGAAGCTGGGCATGTGAGAGAAGGGTGTTCAGGCAATGTAGAGCTCACCCACCTCCTTAGCATCACAGACAATGAAACTAGGAAAGACTTCATGAACACAGACCAGGTTCAAAGAAGGCTACTAAAATGTTCGGGAAGCCAGAGGTCATGTATAAAAAACAAAGTCCAAATCTGAGGGTCTACCCACAGAAAATAAAGCTTATAAGTATTGAATCTGGAAATATGAGTATGGAGAGACTATACAAAATGCACTGACAACATTATAAAATATGAATGTGTACTTATTGATTAACTTCTGGCATACTAGGATGGGTGGGATACCACTTGAGGCTTGAAAGAGATCATTTAATACACAGAAGGCATATTTTTCATAGCAATAATGAATATATAGAACTTGTTAAACCAAATAAATAAAAATAATGTAACTTGAAGAAGGTAATAATGGATGATTAGATCAAAGTGTCAGAGCAGGTTATTTGGACAAAAGACAGAAGTTTAACTTGATGATGACTGCACACATAGCATCTGTAATGAGTGTCTCTTGGTTTCCTTATAGGGAACTTAGATCAAATTGTCCATCACATTGATACAATAAAGTGATTTCTCCATTTTTTTGTATTAGTCATTTTAGTAAAAATCTGTTTTAATAAAATTTTAAAACTGAAGTATGTATACATATAGAAAACTGAACAAGTCAAAGTGACAGTTTGCTGAATTAGTACATAGTTAACACATTCACATAACTACCTTATAGTCAATAAATAGAACATTACCAAAATCCCAGAAGCCCCAGTGGGCACTTTCCAGTGGGCACTCTTAACCCTTTCCTTCTCCACAAAGGTGATCACCTCTCAAAATCTTCCACATCATAGATTAGGCCAGCTTGATTTTGAGCTTTTTAAAACGGCAGTCATCAGGTACATGTTCTTTTCTGTCTGGCTTCTTGACTTTATGTTTGTGGTTCATTCATATTGTTTTGTGCAGCAATAGTTGGTTCATTTTCATTGCTGATTATCACTCATTTATATGAATATACCACAATTTATTTATCCATAAGTAAATTGGACCTTTGGGTTGTTTCTACTTTGGAGCTGTTACAAATGAACCTGCTGTTGCTATCTTGTACATGCTTTTGGTGCACATACAGATGACTGTCTGTTGAGCATACACCTAGGAATGGAATTGTTGGGGCATAGGCTGTGCCTGTAAAAATCAAATATTGGACACAGGGGAACTGCACAGGCCTCCTTCTCTGCATCAATGCCTTGATGTTTTCTGCATGTTGGAAAGTGCAGCTTTTCTGCCAAATACGCCAACTGTTGCTCCTGGGTCAACCTTAAGGGGAAAAAAAAAAACCCCAAACGCCCACATTTTTGAAGCTGCTGGGTGTTGTGGCTTGTCGAGCAGTTTCAGACCCTGGGAATTTACTAACTGTGGATTGCCTGCTGCTTTCGCCCCCCTTGGCTTCCTCAGATCACAGGATTTGCTTTCACACTTGGATAAACCTACTTCTCATTAGCAGCTTAAGAAATCTTTTCTATTCATCCAGAATTTGTAATGTTTAGAAGTGGACTTCAACATTTTTTCTTTGCCAACAGATACTGCTATCTAATGAAGGATGGATTTCAAGTACCTGAGACTTGAGGTAGGGCTGGCCACCACACTACATCATTAATGTTGGATGATCAGACATTTGTAAATAGTAAATACTGTACCCTGTACTCAGGCATCAGCTAAGGGTTTACAGTAGGAGGCACGGGTGCCATCTTGTCACTGAATGCAACAGAAGTGGTGCCTTTTAAATTTAACTTCCTTCAAAAGGGACTGTGTTGGCACCTCCAGTTGGGGATGCCTGACTCCTACAAGATTGATATGCCTTGAGCACTCCACAGAGAGTTCATTTAGCCTTCACACTGTGAGTATTTAAGATATAGAAATGGAATGCCAAATTTACTCTTAACATCTGCAGTTTCTGAGCATGTATGAAGTGCTTAACATGCATTATCTCATTCAATTTTCCAAGCAATCCTATGAGTTAGATTCTACTATTCTCTCTTGTAGATGGGACAATGGAGACTTGTAGAGGTTAAGTTGTCCTTCCCAATGATAAGTCAGTGACATTAGTTGGTGACAGAATCAGAACTCAAACCCATGTTTTATGGAGTGCTACTGCAATTATGAACCACTTTATGTACCATCTCCTTACGTATTTGTAAAAATTAATTAATTTATTTGGCTGCATGGAGTCTTAGCTATGGCATGTGGGATATTCTTGTGTCATGCATGCAGAATCTTTTGTTGCAGTGTGTACTTTCTAGTTGTGTTGCTGGCGCTCCAGAGCATTTGGGCTTCAGTACTTGTAGCACCGGTGCTTAGCTGCTCTGAGGCATGTGGGATCCTGGCACCTAGACCAAGGATTGAACCTGCGGCCTCTGCATTACAAGGCAGATTCTTAACCCCTGGACAACCAGGGATGTCCCCATGTCTCCCTGTGGTTGGTTTCCTGCTTTGGTCTTTCACTTGTGATGAATCTAGCTTTGGTTAATAACTCTGTAGAATTTAAGTCTCTCTCTCTCCCAGGACTGCCATTTACCACATTCATCATTTCTGTTTTCCTTAGGGCATTGCCTCAGTACTCTCTCAGCCAAAAAGGCTGACACTCCATTCATTCTCAGTTCCACCAGATTATAGTTTGGCACTTTTGTGCAAGGCATAGTCAGTGCATCAGTTTGTCTCTAGAGGCTTCTGTTTATTGGCCAATATTTTAAGACTCAGGCCTCTCCGGTAACGATGCCACAAACTATGGTATATTACTGGTTTACAGTAACAGATACTTTCATAATTCTCATTAATACCTGAGAATGGGGTATGATGTTAAATGGAAAAAACAGAATATAAAGAGGTAGACAACAGCTAATTTCCATAGAGAATTCTATGCCTGCACATTAATAAAGATTGGAAGATAATTTGTACAAGACTGGTATTAATTATGATATTCTTCATTGTGTGCTAAGTTGCTTAAGTCAACTGTGTGTGTGCTCAGTTGCTTTAGTCATGTCCGACTCCTTTCAACCCTACGGACTGTAGCCTGCCAGGTTCCTCAGTCCATGAGATTCTCCAGGCAAGAATACTGGAACGGGTTGCCATGCCCTCTTCCAGGGGATCTCCCCAACCCAGGGACTGAACCCACGTCTCCTGCATTGCAGGTGGATTCTTTACTGCTGAGCCACCAGGGAAGCCCCTGCATACTCAGTAAAACTAATAAATAACAGATTGACTTGGAAAAGAGACATAACAATAATTGCAGGAGAACATAACCAAGGAAAATGAGAATTAGACTAAATACATTTTCTGGATCACGTTTTAGAGCTTTGAAAGTGTATTTGCATTTGTTTTCTTATTTGAGCCTTGTAACATACTAGGAAATAAGAAACACATATTATTTGTCCCATTTTATAGATAGAGCATCTGAGGCTCAGAGAAGTTGTTTGCATTGCCCTAGGTCACCAGTGATGGGACAAAGATTCATGCCCCGGTTTCATAACTCAGGTCAAAATTCCTCTCATCCTACCACACTGCTTTCTTTCACCAGATGGCAGAGCTACCGCCATTAACTACACAGCAGTAAGTCCATTTATCACGTGATGTCCATTAAAATCTAAAACCAAATCAATGTCTTCAAACCACATCTTCAAAGTCATCTTCATCTAAGAAATTCTGGTCAGTTACACACCTCTAAACTAAAGTGAACGAAATCCCAACTCAATTAATTATTTAAGTTATGGATATAAAAAGACATAATGTGACCTGAATCCAATCTTTCTTAACCCATCTTTTTGGGCAATAAAAAAGTTTCTCAAGTGTAGAGTAGGTTTCACATTTTTAAAAAATTGTTAAAAATTTTTTAATTGTGATAAAATACACATTAACATTTACCATCTTAATAATTTTCAAATGTTCAGTTCAGTAATGTTAAGTACATTCACATTGCTGTGCAATTAATCTCCAGAACTATTTTCACTTTGAAAAACAGAACATCTACATCCATTAAACAATAATCTCCAGTCTCCCCTCTCCCAGCCTCAAGCAACCACCACTGTACTCAATGTTAGCCAAAAGACTGAGAAGCGATCAAGCAACCACCACTGTACTTTCTGTCTCTATGAATTTGGCTACTCTGGGTACGTAAGTGGAATCATAGGGTACTTGTCTTTCTGTGACTGGTTACTTCACTTAGCCTAATGTCTTTAAAATTCATCCATTGTATTAGTAACATGTGTCAGAATTCCCTTCCTTTATAAGGCTGAATAGTATTCCATGGTATGTTTGTACCCCATTTTGCTCATTCGTTCATCTGTTGATGGACACTGGGTTGCTTCCACTTTTTTGCTATTGTGACTAATGCTGTTATGAATATGGGTGTACACATCTCTTTGACATTCTGCTTTCAACTCTTTTGGGTATATATCCAGAAGCAGAATTGCTAGAACATTTTGTAATTCTATTTCACATTTTTTTAGGAACCACTGTATGCTTTTCCATAGTGGCTGTTCCATTTTACAGTCCCACTGGCAGTGCACAAGGGTTCTAATTTCTCTACATCCTCACCAACACTTGGTACTTTTGTTTTTGTTTTTCTCTTTATAGTAACTATTCCTAATGGGGGTAAAATGGTATCTTGTGGTTCTGATTTGCTTTTCCCTAACAGTGTGTTGAAAAGCAGAGACATTACTCTGCCAACAAAGGTCCATACAGTCAAGTCTGATCTTCCCAGTGGTCACGTACAGTTGTGAGAGATGGACTGTAAAGACGGCAGAGTGCCAAACAATTGATGCCTTTGAACTGTGGTGATGGAGAAGACTCCTGAAAATCCCCTGGACAGCAAGGAGATCAGATCAGTCAATCTTAAGGGAAATAAACCCTGAATACTTGTTGGAAGGACTGATACTGAAGCTGAAGCTCTAATATTTTGGCCATCTGATGCAAACAGCTGACTCATTGGTAAAGTCCCTGACACTGGGAAAGATTGATGGCGGAAGGAGAAGAGGGTGTCAGAGGAGAAGATGGCTTGATGGCATCACTGATGCAATGGACATGAGCTTGGGCAAACTTAGGGAGATGGTGAGGGGCAGGGACAGCTAGCGTGCTACAGTCCACAGGGTCACAAAGAGTCGGACACAACTGGGCAACTGAACAATGAGCAACAGTAATTAGCGATGCTGAGCATCTTTTCATGTGCTTTTTGACCAACCATATATCTTCTTTGGAGAAATGTATCACAGAAATCTTTTGCTCATTTGTAGTTGGGTTTTGTTGTTGTTATTATTGAGTTGAAGGATTTCTTTATGTATTCTGGATATTAACTCCTTGTCAGATATATAATTCACAAATATTTTCTCCCATTGCATGGGTTGCCTTTTCAGTCTGTTGGTTGTGTCCTTTGATGTACAGTCTTAAATTTTGATGTAGCCACCTTCTTTCCAGTTTTAGGATTGTGTTCCTTCCAAGAAATCAATGAAATAAATAGACTGTCTCCTAAGGAAAATAAAACATAATAGGCATTCAAATAAAATCTCATGTATGATCTCATAAGGTTTTCTAATTCCCTGGCATCCATCTGGGGAGCTCCAGGGAAGCTTTCATCACTTGACTATTGTTTATGATGACTTGGCTGGGATTAGGGACAGATGCTGAGTGCTGGGGAGACAGTTCCTATTCCGTGATTTGAATCCTGACACACTAGACCCCTCTATTTCTTCTGGTGGAAGGAAATTAGATCTACAGTTCCTTCATTAACAGGAATTCAACTAGAAAGGCAGAATGGAAGGCACAGATTTGTGTAGGTGGTGGCTGAAATGCATGCGCATGCAGGTGTGCAGTAGATATTAGGAGCTGGGGTTAGACAGAAGCAATGTTGTCTTTTAGAAAGATGATTGCTCCAAAGGAGCATCCAAAGTCCATCTAGAAAAATGGAAACCACTGTGAGAATTTAAAACAGAGGAAACTGAATTCAGGGAACTGGTTTCCAGGAGATGCAAGAGGCTGAACAAACAACTGAGGAACAGTTGCCAACTCAGGGTCTTATCTAAAGCAGAAAAGTAGGGGGAAAGGAGTCCAGAGAGGAAAGAAAAGAGGAGAAACATATTTTCTGTGGGCAGTGTCTCCCACTGGCTGAACCCATACAGAAACCGACAGACCTGGGATCCTGGGAAATAGAGCAGAGTGGGTTTGGGAAGGGCAGGGAGTCAATCTAAGACAAATAGGCCCCGGAGAGCAAGGTATACAGGGGGCACCTGTTCTGTGGGGGATTCTAAGGATCCCCTTTTGCTTTATTTGGAAAACCTCTGCTGTTTATATGCATGTCACCTGCTAGGCTTGGTGGTGCCCCTTGAAATCTACTGACTCAGCAGCATGAATTAGGCTGCTATTAGTGGAAAGGGTTATGACTGTCCTCTGGTTTGTCCATGTAAAAGTGAAAGTGTTAGTTGCTCAGTCATGTCTGACTTTTTGTGACTCCATGGACTGTAGCCCACCAGGCCCCTTTGTTCATGGAATTCTCCAGGCAAGAATATCAGAGTGGGTTGCTGTGTCCTTCTCCAGGGGATCTTCCCAACCCAGGGACTGAACCCAGGTCTCCCAAATTACAGGCAGATTCTTTACCGTTTGAGCTACCTGGAAAGCCCAAGGCTGTGAAAATCTGGGACTAATGCGGATGGATGACACAGGAGGAGGGAGCAGCCCAGTGGCCAAAAGTGACTTTGGCTGAACAAGCAACCAGGTAAAGCGTCTGCCTGCAGTGCGGGAGACCTGGGTTCAATCCCTATGTCGGGAAGATCCCCTGGAGAAGGAAATGGCAATCCACTCCAGTACTCTTGCCTGGAAAATTCCATGGACAGAGGAGCCTGGTAGGCTGCAGTCCATGGGGTCGCAAAGAGTCGGACACGACTGAGCGACTTCACTTTCAATTTATAGAAACAAGCTTGGCTTATTGGTTAGGCGAGGTCAGGAACAGCGTTCTTGTGATAATGCATCCGAGGAGAGCAGGGTGAGAAGTTTAATTCATGGGCTACAGTCCATGGGGTCACAAAGAGTCAGACACAACTGAGCAACTGAGTACACAGGCACACATTTTGAAATAAGTTTCTTCTTCTGCACTCAAGGAAAATAAGACTTATTTTTCATTTTACATCCTTTTGTCAACATTTCCTTCCATATATAGCCCTTAAATAGAGTGAGCCCCAAAGACTTACAGAAAAACACTACAAAAATCATTATACTTCTAGAAGATTATAGGGGGTGGACAGAAGTGATAAGAAGGGAAACAAGAGAAAGAGAATACAGGGAAGAGGGTGGGTGGGGGTAGGGAGAAGCAGAGGGAGAGAGCAAAGTATAAGAAAAGGAGGAAGAGATAATGAATGAGAGCATTGAGGCATTCTGTAGAAGAAAAATGATAGTTAACAGAGGAAAGGGGATTTAAGAGAGGCAGAGGAATTTTGAAGGGAGCTTAAGTTGAGTTCAATTGTCAGACATATGAAACTAGGCTCTTAAAACTTTCATTCTACAGAGTTTCAATTTTCAAAGTCAATTTTGACTTCCCTGGTGGTGCAGATGGTAAAGACCTGAGTTCAGTCCCTGGGTTGGGAAGATTCCCTGGAGAAGGAAATGGCAACCCACTCCAGTACTCTTGCCTGGAAAATCCCACGGACAGAGGAACATGGTAGGCTACAGTCCATGGGGTTGCAAAGAGTTGGACACGACTGAGCGACTTCACGTTCACTTTTTCACTTTCACTTTCTAGGCCCTCTGACCAATAACCTATAAACCACCCACCTGTTGCATTCAGCCAGGACAGACTAGCATAGTGGAGCAGCAATTAAAATACTGCTTAACCAGATGGTCTCAGCCCTGAGACATAAATCACTTTTCCCACTCATCATCCCCATCACCACTTGCTCCCTGTGTCTCAGCTCTATTGGTTTTCAGGAACCTCCTGCAGTTCTTTTTTTTTTTGGCAAAGTCGCTCAGTCGTGTCCAACTCTTTGTGACCCCATGGCCTGTAGTCTACCATACTCCTCTGTCCATGGGATTTTCCAGGCAATAGTACTGGAGTGAATTGCCATTTCCTTCTCCAGGGGATCTTCCCAACCCAGGGATCGAACCCAGGTCTCCCATGTTGTAGACAGATGCTTTACCGTCTGAGCCACCAGGGAAGTCCCTCCTGCAGTTCCTTACCACCCAACAACTAAAGATCTTCAGATCCCTCCTCCATGCTCCATGCTGAGTGGTTGGCAAGCATTTTCAATATAATCCTATTTAATGGAATTGTCACCACACCCAGCAAAGAAGGATTATGCTGTGGGTTTCAGCTGGGCTTCCCTGGTGGTTCAGATGGTAAAGCATCTGCCCGCAGTGTGGGAGACCCGGGTTTGATCCCTGGGTTGGGAAGATCCCCTGGAGAAGGAAATGGCAACCCACTCCAGTATTCTTGCCTGGAAAATCCCATGGACAGAGGACCCTGGTAGGCTACAGTCCATGGGGTCGCAAAGAGTTGGACACAACTGAGTGAATTCACTTTCAGTTGAGCTGATCACAACACTGTCATCCTATAGGTTGGAAGAAACCAGAATAAGAACTAGATGTGTCTGAAGGCCAGCTCTGGCCTACATGAAAGAGAAAAATTCAGTCACTAACAGACAACTCCCAGATATAACCTTCTTTTTGGAGTTAGGTTATACGCACTCCTGGGGTACCCTATGCACTAGAGAACTGAGGTTAAGACAAATAAGTCAGCTGAGTATAGAAGGGACAGTATTAAGTTCAAACAGCACCATAACCCTTCTTATTTGATGATTACTTCTCTTTAAAGTATTCAAGCTATTGATCAAATCTCGTTTATAGAAATTTTACTCAATGGAGTTCCAGAACTGAGAAAATTATATATTAAGGGTTAGATCATAGATTGTTTCTAAGCTTCAAAAGCCCCCACCAAACATAGGAATCTTGATGTGTCTGTTTATTTTTTTTTTTGCCAGTTACTTTTTCCCTCTGCTGCTGGCCATGTCTTATGAGTAAAAATTTACAGGGATCAGTGTTTCTGTAGAATCAAAACACACCATTTTCTTACAGGGACACCACCCCAGCACAGGGATATTTGGGATTTTGAATTTAGATTTTTAGCCCCTTTCTTTTTCTCCACCAGGAAGTTATCATTTGTTTTACATGATTTCCCCAAATTCACTTTATAAAATTAAGCACTGCAAATAAATCTGACATTAGCTATGTATTACCTGGGAGTTTTAATAGTTATTTACTTCCTTTTTCTTTAATAAAATTTCTTTTTCCTCTAGTTGGGCAGTTTTACTTTCTGTTTATTATGTGGAAATAGGCGGGAAATCTTGAACTATGTTCTCTCGAGCAGAAAAAGTGACTTCCATCTTGGCGTATGAGTCAAAATTGACCTTTTCACCCCAGCATAGAAACATGGGCTTTAAGATAGCTCTCTTCGGGTATTCAACATCCTTTTCGGGAATCCTGGTGGGAGTAGCAGTTTACAGCTATTTCCCACATGCTTCAGTGTGGGTTACATTCACACCAGTAAAAAAGAAATTCCAAGAGCACAGTTTTACTGCTGTTTCTACACTTCTTACTTGCGAGCCTTCTCTCTCAATTCCATTGGCCAATTTTGGCGAACATTTGCTGAACCATCTCTTAAACTGATTGAAGTCACCTTGGTCTGCTCTCCTGCAGAGAGATTTTCTGAGAGACAAGGTGAGGGACACTCAACCACAAATGTAATCTTTCTACCACCTGAGCCCTACTGTTACCTATTTATTTATTCTTTGTAGGAGGAGAGTGGGAATAGGAAGACTCTGGCAGCCTGAATGTGACAAAGTGCTGAGAGGCCCCGGGAGATCCCTACTGTGGCAATGGCTCTGACTGTGTGTTCAGCGGTGCATGCTGCCTTAGCAGGTTCCAGTGGTTTGTATGAGACCTGGGCTTTCTGCAGAAAAGGCCCTGCTGAGAGAACAGCTGAAGTTCGCCTCCAGGATCAGAGAGCAAGCTTGTTTAGGTTAAGGTTTCAAAGCACTGACTTTTTTTACATTTTAATGATCAGAGTCATATTTTATTCATGGAACTCAAACTGAGCACCCTGCAGTTGGCAAAACACAAGGTTTCCATTTTACATTTAGGCTAGCCTATGGAAAAGTTTGAAATAGAAGGAAAATGTTGGGATTGGACATTCTTATTTAAAATAAACATCAAGGATGTGCTGAACACTGATGATAAAATATGTAGGGTGACATACTTATGAAGACTTCAATGGAACGTCAATAAGGTACATTTCATTCGCTAGAGATGTAACCTCTCATAAACTTGTATTTTCAGATCTTCACAACATACTTCTGATAGAAACAGAACTCCCCCTGGAATTTCTCACCAACTGGGACAGTTGTAAAATAGTCTGTATTTTATCCTTTCCTTTTTGAAATAGAGAGAGTGAAAAACATTCAAGAGAGAGAGAAAAAAAAATATTGGGTTGTGTTCCATTTCTACATGGAGAAGATTATGTATAACGTGGAGAAGATTGAGCGAGGTTCCAATTCACTTTGTAGGAAAGAATGAAGAAGAATTTAATTTTCTCTTTATTCTGCTGCTAGATGCAAGTAATGATAGGGGGTGATTAACCTTTATGTTTCTAAAGCATTTTCACATGAAAGTCATTTTCAAAGAAACAGCAAGTAATCCTGGTAACTTAGAGTGTGTTTGAGGCACTTTTCAAGGTGACCTCTGTATTTTGGGAGAGATTAGGACAACACCCATGGAGGGTGAGATTCAGATGTATAATTGGCATTTGGTTGTGAAAGATTTACCTGTAAATCCACCTTGAACTCGCTGGCCAAAAAACAAAGCTGTAAGTATGGCCAATGTTGACTTTTTCCTTTCTTTTTTACTTTGCAGCTGTTCTTAAACATCAAAGGACATCTCTGGAAGGAGACCCACAGGTGAATGATGATAACCGTTGTTCAACATCAGTTCAGCAGCATCAGTTTTCCATCATCTGCCTCAAATTAGGGTTCAATTCCTGTATATTTAGCATGTTCCCTATAATTACAGAGTGAATAAATGAATGAGTAGAAGAGAAGAGCTTGTGAATAAAATACTTCTTAATAGCAGATACTTCCTAATTCCAAAAGTCACTTTTCTTGGACATTGCAGAGAACTACACTTTTTTTTTTCTATTATAGATTTACTTCTATAATTACATTTTGCTTGGGTTAATACTGAAACTCATGTTTTTAAGTGCTTTCACACTAATTATGTGAATTTACAAGCTTAGAGGGAGCTGCAGAGCAAGGAGATATCAAGAGTAAACTAAAAATGTTCCAGTGATAATTCTTAAGTGGGTAATCCAGTTAATTCCTCTAAATGCCAGCATGTGTTACCTGTGTGTTTCACCAGCTCCTGCTCCCTCCCAATAACTAGACTTGAAAGGAGGAACTACGTCTCATGTATGTCTTGCACATTGTCAATGCTTTGTCTGATAAAAGGGGAGGGGGTTAATTATAAATGTTTTCAAACTGTGTTCCGTAGACTCCTTTATTTTTCTTTAAATATTGAAATTCTGGAGATTCACCTTAGGTGACAATAGGTCCCATTCTTAAGTTTTAGTATTCTTCTTTGTGAGTTGGAAATAGGTTGCTGTAAGGATTAAAAGAAAGAATCCACATTAAGAGATGATTAGTTCTTAGCTTACTATGAATGTACAAGACTACTGGCTGTTTTCATTATTACTCTTGTTCTATGCTCTGTAGAGCTCTATGCTCTACAGGGCATTCCTGGTGGCTCAGACAGTGAAGAATTCACCTGAACTGCAGGAGAGCCAGGTTCGATCCCTGGGTCAGGAAGATCCTCTCAAGAAGGGAATGGCTACCCACTTCAGTATTCTTGCCTGAAGAATTCCATGGACAGAGGAGCCTGGCGGACTCCAGTCCATGGCATCCCAAAGAGTCAGACACAACCGAGTGACTAACACATGACATGCTCTACAGTGTAATTTAGCATGGATTTTGGCTCTTCTATAAAACTGTTAGCAGTTGGAATATCTTTGTCAATACTAAGCACACAGGATCAATTTAGTTCAGTTGCTCAGTCGTGTCCGACTCTTTGCGACCCCATGAACTGCAGCACGCCAGGCCTCCCTGTCCATCACCAACTCCCGGAGTTCATTCAGACTCATGTCCATCGAGTCAGTGATGCCATCCAGCCATCTCATCCTCTGTCGTCCCCTTCTCCTCCTGCCCCCAATCCCTCCCAGCATCAAAGTCTTTTCCAATGAGTCAACTCTTCGCATAAGGTAGCCAAAGTACTGGAGTTTCAGCTTTAGCATCATTCCTTCCAAAGAATACCCAGGGTTGATCTCCTTCAGAATGGACTGGTTGGATCTCCTTGCAGTCCAAGGGACTCTCAAGAGTCTTCTGCAACACCACAGTTCAAAAGCATCAATTCTTCGGCGCTCAGCCTTCTTCACAGTCCAACTCTCACATCCATACATGACCACAGGAAAAACCATAGCCTTGACTAGATGGACCTTAGTCGGCAAAGTAATGTCTCTGCTTTTGAATATATTATCTAGGTTGCTCATAACTTTTCTTCCAAGGAGTAAGCGTCTTTTAATTTCATGGCTGCAGTCACCTCTGCAGTGATTTTGGAGCCCCAAAAATAAAGTCTGACACTGTTTCTACTGTCTCCCCGTCTATTTCCCATGAAGTGATGGGACCGGATGCCATGATCTCTGTTTTCTGAATGTTGAGCTTTAAGCCAACTTTTTCACTCTCCACTTTCACTTTCATCAAGAGGCTTTTTAGTTCCTCTTCACTTTCTGCCATAAGAGTGGTGTCATCTGCATATCTGAGGTTATTGATCTTTCTCTCAGCAATCTTGATTCCAGCTTGTGTTTCTTCCAGTCCAGCATTTCTCATGATGTATTCTGCATGTAAGTTAAATAAGCAGGGTGACAATAGACAGCCTTGACGTACTCCTTTTCCTATTTGAACCAGTCTGTTGTTCCATGTCCAGTTCTAACTGCTGCTTCCTTACCTGCATACAGATTTCTTAAGAGGCAGGTCAGGTGGTCTGGTATTCCCATCTCTTTCAGAATTTTCCACAGTTTATTGTGATCCACACAGTCAAATGCTTTGGCATAGTCAATAAAGCAGAAATAGAAGTTTTTCTGGAACTCTCTTGCTTTTTCCATGATCCGGCGGATGTTGGCAATTTGATCTCTGATTCCTCTGCCTTTTCTAAAACCAGCTTGAACATCAGGAAGTTCACGGTTCACACATTGCTGAAGCCTGGCTTGGAGAATTTTGAGCATTACTTTACTAACATGTGAGATGAGTGCAATTGTGCAGTAGTTTGAGCATTCTTTGGCACTGCCTTTTGCCGGCGACGGAATGAAACACCAACACTGCAGAGTGGTTTAAATCTTTATATTTTAACACTTGCTTCTTACAGCTACTTTATTTTATATCCCTTGCACAACAACCTACAGGGCAAGCTGCCAAGCACTATGATTCAGAGACTATACAGTGCGCAGGCGCAGGGCGAGATAACCTTTACCTTGACTTATTTACTGCAGCTGAGACTTTGTTTTGGGGAACTTTTTTATCAACTTAGAATCCGTTTTGTCCCAGGGTCTGTTCCTTTTGAGGAATCAGAGAAACATCCTTGTGTGCAAGAAATGTTCTTTTCCCACGGGAACAAACAGGATTCTTAGCTGAACATCTCGTTTGCAAGAATGTTCAGCTCAGGTTGAGAGTCTCGTTTGCAAGCACTTCTCAACCTTCCTTAAACCTAGTTCCCTACACTGGGCAGAACATCTCGTTTGCAAGAATGTTCAGCCCTGGTTGAGAGTCTCGTTTGCAAGCACTTCTCAACCTTCTTTAAACCTAGTTCCCTACACTGGGCAGAACATCTCGTTTGCAAGAATGTTCAGCCCTGGTTGAGTCTCGTTTGCAAGCACTTCTCAACCTTCTTTATACCTTGTTCCCTACACCTTTCTTTGGAATTGGAATGAAAACTGACCTTTTCCAGTCCTGTGGCCACTGCTGAGTTTTCCAAATTTGCTGGCATATTGAGTCCAGCACTTTCACAGCATCATCTTTCAGGATTTGAAACAGCTCAACTGGAATGCCATCACCTCCACTAGCTTTGTTCGTAGCGATGCTTTCCAAGGCCCACTTGACTTCACATTCCAGGATGTCTGGCTCTAGATTAGTGATCACATGATCATGATTATCTGGGTCATGAAGATCTTTTTTATACAGTTCTTCTGTGTATTCTTGGCACCTCTTCTTAATATCTTCTGCTTCTGTTAGGTCCATACTATTTCTGTCCTTTATTGAGCCCATCTTTGCATGAAATGTTCCCTTGGTATCTCTAATTTTCTTGAAGAGATCTCTAGTCTTTCCCATTCTGTTCTTTTCCTCTATTTCTTTGCATTGATCGCTGAAGAAGGCTTTCTTATCTCTTCTTGCTATTCTTTGGAACTCTGCATTCAGATGCTTATATCTTTCCTTTTCTCCTTTGCTTTTCATTTCTCTTCTTTTCACAGCTATTTGTAAGGCCTCCCCAGACAGCCAGTTTGCTTTTTTGCATTTCTTTTCCATGGGGATGGTCTTGATCCCTGTCTCCTGTATAATGTCACGAACCTCATTCCATAGTTCATCAGGCACTCTATCTATCAGATCTAGGCCTTTAAATCTATTTCTCACTTCCACTGTATAATCATAAGGGATTTGATTTAGGTCATACCTGAATGGTCTAGCGGTTTTCCCTACTTTCTTCAATTTAAGTCTGAATTTGGTAATAAGGAGTTCATGATCTGAGCCACAGTCAGCTCCTGGTCTTGTTTTTGTTGACTGTATAGAGCTTCTCCATCTTTGGCTGCAAAGAATAGAATCAATCTGATTTTGGTGTTGACCATCTGGTGATGTCCATGTGTAGAGTCTTCTCTTGTGTTGTTGGAAGAGGGTGTTTGCTATGACCAGTGCATTTTCTTGGCAAAACTCTATTAGTCTTTGCCCTGCTTCATTCCATACTTCAAGGCCAAATTTGCCTGTTACTCCAGGTGTTTCTTGACTTCCTACTTTTGCATTCCAGTCCCCTATAATGAAAAGGACATCTTTTTTGGGTGTTAGTTCTAAAAGGTCTTGTAAGTCTTCATAAAACCATTCAGCTTCAGCTTCTTTAGCATTACTGGTTGGGGCATAGACTTGGATAACTGTGATATTGAACGGTTTGCCTTGGAGACTAACAGAGATCATTCTGCGGTTTTTGAGATTGCATCCAAGTACTGCATTTCGGACTCTTTTTTTGACCATGATGGCGACTCCATTTCATAGGTATTGCAAGAGGGCATCAGAGGGCAGACACACTGAAACCATACTCACAGAAAACTAATTAATCTAATCACACTAGGACCACAGCCTTGTCTAACTCAATGAAACCAAGCCATGCCCGAGGGGCAACCCAATACGGGCGGGTCATGGTGCAGAGAGCTGACAGAATGTGGTCCACTGGAGAAGGGAATGGCAAACCACTTCAGTATTCTTGCCTTGAGAACCCCATGAACAGTATGAAAAGGCAAAATGATAGGATACTGAAAGAGGAACTCCCCACGTCATTAGGTGCCCAATGGAGATCAGTGGAGAAATAACTCCAGAAAGAATGAAGGGATGAAGCCATAGCAAAAACAATACCCAGCTGTGGATGTGACTGGTGATAGAAGCAAGGTCCAATGCTGTAAAGAGCAATATTGCATAGGAACCTGGAATGTCACATTCAATTTGCCATGAATCAAGGCAAATTGGAAGTGGTCAAACAAGAGATGGCAAGAGTGAATGTTGACATTCTAGGAGCAATCAGTGAACTAAAATGGACTGGAATGGGTGAATTTAACTCAGATGACCATTATATCTACTACTGGGGGCAGGAATCCCTCAGAAGAAATGGAGCACATAGGATAGTCCTTCACAAAATTTTCACCACTTAAAACACTCTCCCTGCTTTTGTGACATGCTAAATGAACTCCTTAAGTAATTAAAAAAATTAATCAAAGATGCTTAACTGTCAACTGGAGCTTCTGACTGACAAGACATATTCAGTGCTATAATAAACTGATATAATTCCAGGTGTTTGGTGAGTTAATACTTTCCTTTAGTTTTTAAAAAGTATGACTTATATTAGCTCAAAGATCCTCATAATTACCTACTGTACACATAACCATATTTAAAGACCCCAGTTTATCTCTCAGTTTGTATTTCTCTAGGGCAGAATGTTGGACAGAAAAGGGTATAGGAGTAAGTAGTTCAACTATTTTATTTAAAAAACACAGAACCTAAGTCCAGAGTGGTCATGTGATTTCTAATGTGAGAGGTGAGTTTAAGACTAGGATCAGATCTTCAAATGCCAGTAAAATTGTTCTTTGGCATCCAGAGGGTATTGGTTCAAGAAGTCTCCATGAGTATCAGAATTCCATTATATAAAATGACATAGTACAAGGAATACCAGTTGATTCTTTACATTCATGGATACAGAGCACCAACTGTGCTCTACTTCCCCCATGTACCACGTGAATGTTCACATAAAGGGAAACTAAATCATCCTTTGATATCTTAGGGCATTTTTATTTAGAAGGTTGAGAATCAAGATTCTCAAGAATCAAGATTGTGGGCAACCTTCATTTGCCCACAATAAAGATAACAGTCGACAGTTCATATGTATATTCCCAATGCTAATACATATAATGCTGTATATATATAATCTTATTAAATATTCATAATGATTTTGTAAGGTACCTACTATCGTATCTCTGTTTTATGGCTGGGGAATCATGCTCAGTGAGGTTAAGAATTCAGCTTGTCGGTTGTGAGCCAGGATTCCCAATGAGGCAGCCATGACTCTAGGCTTGTCCAGGGTCTCCTCTTTGACCATTCCACGGAACTGCCTCTACCACCTGATCCCTGTGTGAAACAGATGGAAGATAATGTATGGTGTCTATGGTGGCTTACCTCAGGAACTTAGGACAATTATGTAAATAAAGGCAGAGTCATGGATTCCAGCCTGGAAAAATCAAGCAACTTTGAACTATCCCCTCTTCATAGACAGCATTCTTACCCAAGCTACTTGTCTTGTGAGTAGTCATGGCTTAATGGAAGCCCAGTGAAAAGATGGCTCCAGCAGTGAAAACTCTTGATAACCCCTGCACATTTAACTGACAAATTTAACCATTCAAGAACCGAGAAGGGGGGATAGGGACACCACAGAGGTACCCAAATAGCCGTCGTAAAGCTCTGTCCATACATCTCTTTATTTTGGAGAATCCATCCAATACTTTACTCTTTCCAGACACATTTCCTTCATGAGTTGCTTTTGCCTGTTCTTTGTCTATTTTTCACTCCAGTGATTTTTAAATTCATTTGCAAGAACTCTTTACATGCCACACCTATTAATCCTTGAGCTGTCATAAATGTATAGCTGTTTTTCTATCTATTGATTGCTTTATGACGTTATTATTCTTTACACTTAAAGTTGTTATAGTTTTATGTAATAAAATCAATCCTTTTCTTTATTATTTCTGCTTTGTGTATGATAGAAGGTACACTCCTATCCCAAGAAAATATTAATATTCATAAATATTTCTTCTATGGTTTTTCATTGTGTCTCTTTTGTACTTTTAAAACTTTAATTGGAATTACCTTTGGCGTTTGGTAAGATGGAATGACTTCCCTATTCCCAAATTTTTAGTCTCTTAATCCAATCATTTGGTGAATGATCTACCCCTTCTCTGTTTATTTGAAATATTCTAATTTTTGATACATATAATTTCTTCTGAAATTTCTATGGTATTTCATTAGTGAATTTCTTCATCAGCATAATACTATTAATAGTTTCAATTATTGTTGGGTATGTACTTAATTTGTACTTATTTAAGCAATACTGGACTGGGTTTCTCATATCTCTGTCCTTAGTAAATTATAAGTAGCAACCCCAAGGCTCTTAAAGGGACTGTGAACACAGCAAGAAATGATTATGTTCAGCCTGACTGAAAGGTGGGAGGCAGAAAACGTTACAAAGGAGTCTTGAAGGCCCAATCAAAGTTATTTGGGATTACTTAATATAAGTCAAAACTCTTTAAAGATCTTAAAAACCTCTGAGACTTCCACTAAGTGATTGATATTAATAAAGAACTCAGGTCATAAAAATATTCCAGGAGTTCCCTGGTTGCCTAGTGGTTAGGATTCTGGGGTTTTAGTGCTGCAGCCTGGGTTCAATCACTGGTTGGGGAACTAAGATCCCCAAAGCAGTGCTATATGGCCAAAAATAACAACAACAAAAAAAATCCAGGTATTCACAGATTCAGATCCAATCTCTGTACTAAATTGGGTCATAGTGAAGAATGGGGAAAACTCAGACACTGCTCTGTCATATGTAATAGATTCTGGAATAGATTTTGGCCCCTGTTTATAATATATGCAAAATATAGAAGAAATAAACTGAAATCAAAATTTAAATCAGCTCACAAAATAGTCAAATCAATTACTTGGCAAGTGTGCATTTTTCTCTTTGGAAAACTGCTTCTGGTAACATTAAAATTTTGTAAAGATAACTCTACAGAATGTGTAACTACCTAGATACCACGTTACTCTAACCTAGGGTACAACTGGGACAGCTGGAATTCTGAAAGAAATAACTGAGCTTTGACATGACCATAACAACTAATTCTGTCTTCCCTTCTCTCTTCCCATCAGTGCAAGGTCTAAGGATAAGTAGGAACACCTGATAGAGCTTGAGAGGTTCTTACTCACAATTGTGTGCTTTTTCATTGCTCTAAAGAGAAATCTAATAACAGCACTGAGTGAACAATGGGCTAAAATGTTCATGTGGAAGAAGAGGCCGAGGCCCTGGCCGGTTTTATGAGAAAGTCGTTCAGTCGTGTCTGACTCTTTGCGATCCCATAGACTATATAGTCCATGGCATTCTCCAGGCCAGAATACTGGAGTGGGTAGCCTTTCCCTCTGCAGGTGTTCTTCCCAACCCAGGGATTGAACCCAGGTCTCCTGCATTGCAGGTGGGTTCTTTACCAGCTGAGCCACAAGGGAAGCCTAAGAATACTGGAGTGGGTAGCCTATCCCTTCTCCAGGGGATCTTCCTGACCCAGGAATGGAACCGGGGTCTCCTGCATTTCAGGTGGATTCTTTACCAACTGAGCTATCAGGGAAGCCCATGTTTATAGTTTTAGGGAACCCATTTTATAGTTTTATAGCTATGGGGGAGGCCAGTTTTACAGTTCTATTTTAAAATAAAAAAATAGTTCTCCTTCCATAAAACATGCAGCTCTTACATGAGTAGCTTGAGAAGTTTTGACAAATATGTATACCTGTGTAACCAATGTTTACGTTAAGATATAGAACATTTCTTTCACCCTAGAGAATTCCAGTGTTGTAACCAGTTGACTCTCTTTCACTAAAGAGGCACTTTTCTTCTTTTCTTTTTTTCTAATGTTATAGGCTAGTTTGGCTTATTTTTATAATTCAGATACATGAAATCATGTTATCATATGTGCTTTTTGGGAAGGAGAGGCTGGCTTCTTTCAGCCAAATGTTTTTGATGTGCATCCATGTGGTTACATGTGTCAATAATTTGTGTGTGTGTGAGTGGGTGTGTGCTCAGTCATGTCTAACTCTTTGTGTCCCCATGGACTGTAGCCTGCCAGGCTCCTCTGTCCAGTGGATTTCCCAGGCAAGAATAATGGAGTGGGTTGCCCTTCCCTCCTCCAGGGAATCTTCCCAACCCAGAGATCTAACCTGCGTTTCTTGCATCTCACGCATTGGCAGCTGGATTCTTTACCACTAGTGCCACCTGGGAAGTCCAATAATTTGCTCCTGTTTATTGCTGAGTAGTGGTTCATTGTAGGAGAAGGCAATGGCAAGTCACTCCAGCACTCTTGCCTAGAAAATCTCATGGATCGAGGAGCCTGGTAGGCTGCAGTCCATGGGGTCACTACTAGTCGGACACGACTGAGTGACTTCACTTTTACTTTTCACTTTCACGCATTGGAGAAGGAAATGGCAACCCACTCCAGTGTTCTTGCCTGGAGAATCCCAGGGACGGCGGAGCCTGTTGTGCTGCCGTCTATGGGGTCACAGAGTCGGAAACGACTAAAGCAGCTTAGCAGTAGCAGCAGCAGTAGTTCATTGTATGAATATATCACTGCTGTTTTATCCATTCACGTGTTGATACACATTTGGGTTGTTTCTAGCCAAAGGTTATATCGATAAAGTTCCTGTGAATATTGTTGTATGTGTTGTTTTTGGGGCTTTTTTGTGGATATGTGTTTTCATTTCTCTTGGGTAAATATCTGAGAGTAGACATTCTGGATCAAAGGGCAGGTGAATGAACTGCCATCATGATTTCCCATAGTGATTGTAATATCTTAATGTCTAAAAAGGAAGGTGTGAGAATTCATGTTTTGCACATCCTTCCCAATATTTGGTATTGTCAAATTTGATTTCGCTGTAGCTATCCTAACTGGTTTGAAGTAGTATCTCATGTGAGTGCTAAGTCACTTTAGTTGTGTCCGACTCAGTGCAACCCTATGAACTGTAGCCTGCCAGGCTCCTCTGCGTATGGGATTCTCCAGGCAAGAATACTAGAGTGGGTTGCTGTGCCCTCCCTCAAGGGATCTTCCTGACCCAGGGACTGAACCCATGTCTCTTATGTCTCCTGCATTGGCAGGTAGGTTCTTTACCACTAGTGCCACCTCATGAGTGTTAGAAATGCCCTTTCTTATTGAAAATAGTAATTTATTTTATGTATATGGCTGTGCTGGGTCCTAGTTGCAGCACTCAGGATCTTTAATCTTTATTTTGGCCTCCAAAATCTCTTTAGTTACAGCATGTGGGATCTTCTTTAGTTGTGGCATATGAACTCTCAGTTGCAGCATGTAGCATCTAGTTCCCTGACCAGAGTTGGAAACTGGGCCCCCTGCATTGGGAGCTCAGAGTTTTAGTCACAGGACCACCAGGGAAGTCCCTAAATGCACTTTCCTAATGACTGATGATGATCACATTTTTTAGTTTATTGCCCATTCAGACTTTTGCCTATTATAAAAAAGTTGACCATCATTTTATTGTTGATTTATGAGAAATCTTTACATATTCTGGACACATGTCATTTATCAGAAATATTGCAAATATTTTCCTTCATTCTGAGACTTGTTTAAACATTCCTTAATGGTCATTTTAGGAACAGAACTTGAAAATTCTGATGATGTTTAAATTCTTAATCCCTCCCATTATTAATGCTTCTTTTATGCATCCGGTCAAAGAACACTTTGTTTATTTCAAGGTGTTTGTTTCTTCTAGTTTCTAGTTTTGATTAGATGTATGATTCATCTCACATTAATGTATATGTATGGTATGAGTTAGGGGTCCAGGTGTACTTTTTTCTACATAAATATCTACTTCCAAATATTGAAAATATTTTACTTTTATTATTGGATTATCTTGATGCCTGTGTAAAAATTGAACTGGAGCCGATCATACAGAGTGAAGTAAGCCAGAAAGAAAAACACCAATACAGTATACTAACACATATATATGGAATTTAGAAAGATGGTAATGATGACCCTGTATGCGAGATAGCAAATAGACACAGATGTGTAGAGCGGACTTTTGGACTCTGAGGGAGAGGGAGAGGGTGGGATGATTTGGGAGAATGGCATTGAAACATGTATACTATTATGTAAGAAACGAATTGCCAGTCTATGTTCGATGCAGGATACAGGATGCTTGGGGCCGGTGCACGGGGAAGATCCAGAGAGATGATAAGGGGTGGGAGGGGGTTCATGTTTGGGAACTCATGTACACCCATGGTGGATTCATGTCAATGTACAGCAAAACCAATACAGTATTGTAAAGTAAAATAAAGTAAAAATAAAAATTAAATAAATAAATAAAAAAGAAAAAAAATTGATTGCTAACATGTTGGCCTATTTCTGGACCTTTCTCTAGAACTCCAGACTCAGATATCCAAATGCCTTACTTGACAGTGCTACTTAGATCTCTAATAGACATCGCAGGTCTCCTGCATTGCAGGCAGGTTCTTCACCAGCTGAGCTACAGGGGAAGCCCATCTCAAGCTCAATGTATCCCCAAACCAAATTCCTTCTTTCCCTTCAAAGCCTTCGCTGTCTTACTTTGTCATAATTCCGTTCTTTAATCATTCAGGCTAAAGAGCTTTGTATTATGGTGGATACTCTCTCCTGCACCTAATATTTTCAAAGTGTACAAGTCTACTTTCCATGTCTGTAGCCTCCATCATGACAGTACTGGTCTCTGCTTCCACCTTTGCTCCCAAGTATCTACTTTCAAACAGTTGGAGTTTCAAGAACTTTTGAAACCTATGAATACTTACATCACTCTGCGCAAAACACTCCAAGGACTCTCCCTTTGCACAGAAGAAAAGCTAAGGACATGAAAATGATTTCCATATCCTCCAAACCCTTTCTGGCCCCATCTTCCACCTATTCCTACTCCTCTTACTCATCAATAGCCTCCCCTGCCCCATGGCTTGACAGCCAGTGGCTCCAGCCTCAGGGTCTTAGCAGTTGTTGTTTCCTCTGCTTGGAATGCTCTTTCCCCATATTTCTTCATGGTTTTGATCAAATGGCACATTACCAGTGAGGTCTCACCTGATTATTTATTTAAAATTGTATTCCTCCCTAGCAGTTATCACCTTTTAATATCTTAGAAAAAAACATATTTTGCCTGTTTATGGCTTGAATATAGCTCCAACTTGAATGTAACCTCCATGAGAACAGGAATATTTGTCTGTGTCTTGCTGTTTATTCAGCATCCTGGAACACAGTAGACACCCAGTGGATATGTGTTAAACAGGCACATTAATTCCTTCCCACCAGAGGCTGCAAGGTGTTTTGGGGCATGGAAATAAAGACTCAGACTGAAACAAACTCGCTATTAATTTTGAGACTTTTAAGTCTTTGTCAGAGTCCCCCTTAGGGCTAATTTCTAAAAACTAAAATAGTAACTGAAAATTCACGGAGTAAAAGTATAGCATTTTTTCCACTGAGTCCCCTGTGCTCTGTTCCTAGTAGAGAACTTGTCTCAGTTAAAGAAGTAAGACAGAAATATACTGAACACATTTCAGAAATATAGTCAACTAAAACAACAGAAAATTTAAGGTTTAATACAGAATTAGGCTTTAGCTATTTTCAAAATTTGAGAGTCCCTAGGACAGCAAGGATATCAAACCAGTCAATTCTAAAAGAAATCAACCCTGAATATTCATTGGAAGGACTGGTGCTGAAGCTGAAGCTCTAATACTTTGGCCACCTGATGCGAAGACCTGATCGCTGGAAAAGACCCTGATGCTGGGAAAGATTGAAGGCAGGAGGAGAAGGGCACAACAGAGGATGAGATGGTTGGATGGCAATCACCAACTCAATGGACATGAGTTTGAGGAAACTCTAGGAGATAGCGAAGGACAGGGAAGCCTGGCTTGCTGCAGCTCATGAAGCTGCAAAGAGTGGATACAGCTTAGTCACTGAACAACAACAACAAAATTTGCAAAATGTGTCATTTCCAAACAATGCTGGTAAACAAGGAGTTATTATATGCATTATCAGTGTGGTTATATAGCCCATTATATAATGCAATGAATGCCACGCAATATGCTTAGGACTTTGCATGTATTATTTAAGTTAATCCTCACACCAATACTATAAGACTACAGTACTGTAAGTATATATACATTTTAGACTTGAGGAGCTTGAAACTTACAGGAGTTAATCTGACAGCTGCTTGTATACTTCTTTAAGAGCATTACATTGAAAAATGAACTCTGAATTCCCAATGCCCATTCCCCAGGCAAAGGGTTCTTCAAACCTCCTGTCCCATTAGAACGTGGTCACGCCTAGATTTGCAAAAGAAATGCAAAAAGGCAAAATGGTTGTCTGAGTAGGCCTTACAAATAGTTGAGGAAAGAAGCGAAGCGAAAGACAAAGGAGAAAAGGAAAGATATACCCATCTGAATGCAGAGTTCCAAAGAAGAGCAAGAAGAGATAAGAAAGTCTGCCTTAGTGAACAATGCAAAGAAATAGAGGAAACCATAGAATGGGAAAGACTAGAGATCTCTTCAAGAAAAGTAGAGATACCAAGGGAACATTTCATGCAAAATGGGCACGATAAAGGACAGAAATTGTATGGACTGAACAGAAGCAGAAGATATTAAGGAGATGGCAAGAATACACAGAAGAACTACACAAAAAAGATCTTAATGACGCAGACAACCACGATGGTATGATCACTAACTTATCTTGGAATGCAAAGTCAAGTGGGCCTTAAGAAGCATCACTATGAACAAAGCTAGTGGAGGTGATGGAATTCCAGCTGAGCTATTTCAAATCCTAAAAGATGATGCTGTGAAAGTGCTGCACTCAATATGCCAGCAATTTGGAAAACTCAGCAGTGGCCACAGGACTGGAAAAGGTCAGTTTTCATTCCAATCCCAAAGAAGGGCAATCCTAAAGACTGGTTAAGTCTACTGTCAGGTATTTATTATTTTCTGCCTAACTTCTGACCCCAACGTCCCCCCTACCAGAGAGAATGATGTATAAAAATATGAATAGCAACTTCAGGATTACCTTGCTACTATCCAACTACTCCAAAAGGAAAATACCCTGGGCACTCTGAAGCCCATAGGTAGATTAATTTTTGCCTACCAATCTTCAAACTGGAGTACAGTTGGAAAAGATGTGTGTGTTTCAAAAAAGAAAAAAATTTCCAAGACATATTTTTAGTCCAGCTTTAGGACTTTTCATAAACAGCCCTCCCCATACCTCTGATCACACATACAAATAAGCGAAGAGATACATTGTACTTAAGCTTACAATGAATTCCAGGATTTACAAGAAAGATCCTGGGCTTTGTGAGGTTGAACAAATGTGCCCTCTGTGAAAGGAGGGATTAATCTGAGGTTCAGGTCCTCTTGGAAGCTGCTGAAACACCCCTGGGAGTTTCAATGTCATGATGTTCTAATTGGTTCCCTGATATTATCTTTTTCTGATCTTTGCAGCCTTCAGTTACTTTGCCCACAACTACGGCTCAGCCGGTCTTTAGAATCTTTAAATCTGCTTTTTCATGAAACCTCTCCAGTTGGTTCACTGACTTTTGATGATCTCCAATTTCTTCCCAACGTCCCAGAAATGGGCTCATACTTTGTTTTCCCAACACTCAGTTTCTCCCTGACCCTTATGCCAGTAACTATAACACTGGGGCTTACCCTTTCCATAAGTTTCTCCCTTTCTTTCCTTTCCTCAACCCTCCTAGGTTAGTTGCTGAAACTGAGTTCATGTGGCAGCACAGTTTCCATGACTTTTCCTGGATCTTCCTCAGGTTACCTCGTGTTTGTTTGGCCCTTCATTTCTGGCTGTTCACTGGGAGGTCTTTCAATAACACATTGTTATGAAACATGAATAGGATGCAGAGAAGGCATCCCAGATCAAGGGAGCTACATGGTGCAAAGATGAGACTTAGGCTTTGCAGCACAGGTTGGAGCTCACATGGAGCCCAGTGAAATAACTGACATGATATGAATGTGGGTTTGTACTGGGGAATAGTGAGGACTTTGTTGGGGACAGGACTTGATTTCAGAGAGCCTCAGTGATTGGACTGAGGAATCTTATATTTGATGAAATAGGTAGAACCACAGGAAATGCTCGTGCATGGGGGTAAAAGGCTGAAAGATAAGCTTTAAAAAGATTAGTTTGGCTATTATGGTATGTCAGATGAATTTGAGGCAGAGAGACTGTATTTAGGAAGGTTTTAGAGCAACAAAAGAGTGAAAAGCCACAGACTTTTGGATAGCCACTTACTTTCAATAGCAAGGGGCAAAACCAAGGGATTCTTTGGAGAAAGAACAAACGAGAGGTGGTGACAGACAGCATCTCTTTTCACAAAGCTAAATAGCTCGGAGAAGGTGGAGACATGAGGTTGACACCCAGATGTTCTCAAATACATATTCAACTCTTAAAGTCAGATAAGCCGTACATCCACATTTTAAAATGTTCTTTGTTTTCTGATAGTTGATGGTTAGGTTGCAGTGGGCTTCCCAGTTGGTGCAGTGGTAAAGAATCTGCCTGCCAGTATAGGAGATGCAACAGATACAGGTTCAGTCCCGGGGTCAGGAAGATCCCCTGGAGTAGGAAATGACAACCCATTCCAGTATTCTTGCCTGGAAAATTCCATGGATGGAAGAGCCTGGTGGGCTATAATCCATGGGGGTTGTGGAGAGTCTGACATGACTGAGCACACACACACATTCTGTAAACTCAAACATGTCATGCATACTCAGGGTCAACAACATTCAAGAACAAGTTCATAAATTTTGACTACACTGGAGAGCTTAGTCAGTGTGATACTAAATCGTAAAGATAGTTTGGATAGAGGCCTAAGTAAACTTCAGGAATTAAAGATTGAAAATGATTTTATAACATCTTTCTTTCATGGATACTCCTGGAATGACCTGCTTGCCTCCAATCACCTGGGAATAATAGAGTAGGCCATTAACCAAAAAATGTGAATTTTGTTCTTTTGGCCTGGAGAAAGAGTGGGTTGGCAGGCCTTATTTCATTTCTTGGAAGAGTAGAATTTGTTTAGAGACAGAATGATGTTCTATATTGTAGACAAAACAGATACTTTGAATGCCAGACCAACTCGGGCAATAATTTCATCTCTGCTATTTAGCAGCTATGTAATCTGGGCAAAGACACTTTATTTGTGAGATGGTTGATTTCTTATTTGCAAAATAGGGGTAATGGTATATAATTCATGAGGCTGTTCACAACACTTCAATGAGGTAACATGGTATTAATGACTGCTGTATGGAAGGTACTCCCTTCCTTGCAAAACTTTCAGAAAGGCTCATTTGCATAGCCAAGCCCTAGACAGGTTCAGTTTGATTCCTGGGTCAGAAATGGCAACCCACTCCCATATTCTTGTCTGGGAAATCCCACGGACAGAGGAGGCTGGCGGGCTACAGTCTGTGGGACTGCAAGGAGTTGAACATGACTGAGTATTGATGCAGCACAGCAGCAGACAGGTTATCTTGACTAAACCTTAGGGAACTAGTGCAGAATTCATTGAGGCTTGGAGCAAATGTACATGTAACCAACGCTACTTCTTATCAAACTGCTTCCGGATATTGCCCCTAGTAGACAGGTAAGAACAGAGACAGAGGTGGTGCTAAAAAAAAAAGTGAGAAATTAAGCAAGGAAGTCAACCCAAGGCATCAATTATAAATCCATCCCAAGTTGGAGCAGATTTATTTCCATTTTTGAAGGAAAGTGATTGTATCAGTTAATAGATGGAAGGGTCAACAATACAAAGGTGAAGGACCAAATCATGGTAATGGGACAATAAATCCAGTGCTTCTGAGGAAGCCAAAAATGAAAATATAAAAATCAACAAAAGAAATATGTCTGACTTTGTTTTTGGAAGCAGATGTTTTTGTGGCTAGATGGCAAATCCTCATTCACAATGCGAATGATTGTGTGTTAGGTTGCATAGGAAATGCTGATTTAGTATTTGAGAGATTTTTATTAAGAAATTAAATCTAAGTTTGGTGGAAAACAAGGATGAGTGATTAATAATCAAACTGAAGGATGAAAGGATGAAAAAGGGACAAAGCAAGTTTGAATAAAGGAAGAAAAATGAGACAGAAACTTATTAAGGAAACCAGGCTACATTATGTCTTTCAAGTCCACGTAGTACCTCCAAACAAGAATAGCAATTAGTGAGGTAATGGGCTAGGATTTAGAAAACCAATAACATTTTTTGTGTGTGTATTCTGGGTGTAGATGTCCCGACAGAAAAATATAGAATTATTCATTGGTAAAACTGGAGTTTTACCTTAAAACAAGGACAAATATAAGCCAAATAACTCATATATAGCATTTAACTTGTTCATTAATCCAGTCTGAAAGAGAGGGAGACAAACATAAAAGGAGCAAAGGAAGGAGATTTAAGAGGGAACAATTCTTTGAAGACGTTTTAGACTGAGATGAGAATCTCTGACTTCATATAGGTCAAGGGAGGGAGCCAATATCAGCCTTTGAGAAGGTAAATGAGGGCCAAGGAATGGAAGAGAATGATTTCTGAAGACAGTTTTATGGAAAACTTTCCAATTATGTGCTCCTTGAGAGAGAACATCATGTCTCTTCAGTATGCATCAGGAGTGTGTTTGGAGTGCCCCTTTGGTGCTTTTATCCTAACTCCAGAAATTGAAACCTGAAAGGAGATGATATGGATTCAAAGAAATTCCACTTCTCTATTATTTGAACAATGCTTTTTACAACACCAACTACAAAATTAAGCCAACTCTTAGGAACTCAACTCTTTGATATTCCAAAGCCTTGCCCCATCCTATTGGTGTGTTTTTCTTTCTACTTTTTGCTCACTTAAGATTGAAAATTGTTTTGGAGGACCATTACATAGACAAATATCTGTGGATTTGTTCAACAATACAGTGTCCTATCTGTGATGTTCATTATTTAGAATTTAAATGTGTAATTAGTGGGGGAAAAGACCTAGAAAATAACTAAGAAGTTAATCATAAATTAACTTCATGCATATTGAATGAATGGCTGTCAATATCTCCCTTAGCAAACATGGGAAACACACTGAGCCAAAGGCACACTCACCAACCTCCAGGACCTTCTTACTCTCATCTCAACCCCCCACCAAGCCTCCTTCTGATGTTGGGTGGGCTGACCCACAGGCAAGAAGTAGTGAGGAGCCAGGGGTAAGCCCCTCTCAGGTAATGGAGAATTGACTTTAGCAATCAGAGTCAATTTCTAGCTCTCACTGAGTTTATGGATATTAACCAAGTTTGAGAGCAAACCCTCCAAGGAACTTAGCTGAAATCATCTCATAAATCTTTTAAGATAAGTTAGGATGCCAGGTCTGAAGAGGCTTCATGATGAATGATAAAACAGAGGCGCCTGTGTGGCATGCCCCTGAGGAAAGCAAGTGAGCAATGTGGAATGAGAACCAAACTCTATATGCACTTAAAGGGCAAAAGACAACCACCCCACAAACTTCTGCAGTTGTTGTTTTAATGGCTTATTTATAGTGCTACAGAGCTAGACGTGTTTACTCTGCCCCGCAGTTAGTTATCATTATACTCAAAGATTCAGTGAATGAATTCTTCCCAGTGAAGGAAAAAAAACCTCCTTGTTATGATGGGGTAGTAGTTTGGCCTGTCATCGGGTTAATGAAACCAATCATTATTTTCGGGGACTGCTAAAATTATCTAGGAATCCCCTGTCCCCGGGCAGATAGACCCGAAGTTTTCAGCTGACCTTCACTGCTTCTGCCATTAGGGCAGTAAATCTCCCTGGAAGGCAGACAGCACTTGGGTGATTTTAGAGAGGGCAAAGGAGCAGAATTATAGGTTGTCTGGGAAGGGTTGAAAGATTAGTCCTCTAGAGGGAAAAACTGAAATGAATCATCTTGAAGGGCAACTACTACTTAGGGTCAAAGTTTAAATGTCTGTAACCAGTGTTTTAGTTTGACTTGCTGCTGGGATAATTAATGCTCTCAGTTCTTGGAATAATTGAAAACAAAGCATTACTTTTAGACTTTTAGAACAGACGAATTCATTTCAGAAAATGAAACGGATTTTCATTAAAAACAAAACAAAACAAAACCTGCCCATCAGTTGTTGAGCACATGAACACATGAAGACAAATACTGATGACTTACTTTTCTGAAATGAGTAATTTCCCCCTCTTTTTAAACTATGAAAGGATACGATGGATTTCTTTAGAACAAGAATGGTGGAATAATATTAGGGTAGAGCCTCAACTTCTTTTCTTTAAATGCTTCTTTTGTGCATATAACTTAATTTGTATACATGGTAAAGCTTTGATTTCAAGAGCCACAGAAGATCTTGGAAAGAATCAGAGTCTGCTGATCCTGCTTGTCTACAGAGGTGGTTGCAGACCCTGAGCCCGAGGCAACATATCTCAAATGTTTGTCATGTGTTGCCTCCTGCACACATGGCTTAACCAACAAGGTAGTGCCTTAAAGTAGCCTTTCTCTTCAGCAGCAAATAGCATGTTTAATAATCTAGTTATATTTTAAATATTTCCAGTTTTTTAAAAAATATTTCCAGTTTTTAAGAAATTAATACAATGCCTGATAACTGGACAGCAACAATATAAGACATTTTGTTGCACCAGAAAAAAAGCCTCAAATCCCAGTCTTTTGTATTATAGTCTGATTGAGTTAATTTGTCCTGACTTATACCAGGAAATAGATTTAACGTTAATGTTTAGGAATGAGAATCTTTACAAATTCAAGTCTTCCAGATATTCCTAATTCTGTAAGTATCTGTAGTCAATCTGATAATGTATAAAGTGTGAAGTAGGACTTCTCTCGTGGTTCAGTGGTTAAGAATCTGCCTGCCCAATGCATGGGACACGCGTTCAATCCCTGCTCGAGGAAGATCCCACATGCCATGTAGCAACTAAGCCCGAGCGTCACAGCTACTGAAGCCTGTGTGCCCTAGCACCTGTGCGCTACAAGAGAAACCACTGCAATGAGAAGCCCGTGCACCACAACTAAGAGTAGCCCCTGCTTACCACAACTAGAGAAGGCCCACGTGCAGCAACAAAGACCCAGTGCAACCAAAAGTAAATAAATAAATTTTAAAAGTTTTTGAAAAGTGTGAAGTAGAAGTCCATGACAAAGGAAGGCATTGGTAAATCACAGAGACCTGCAAACATTATTTTCAGGTGTTGCCTGAGAATCAGGTTAACTGAACAGTGAGCGTCTTTGTGGGTGACTAATTCCAGATGCCTCTGCTGACATGCGCCACTGCACCTGGGGCAGTTGGCTGTCTCAGTGCTCTGATTTGGGGCAAGTAATTCTTGAACTCTGCCTTGGTTTCCCCCATTGTCCACCTTCTCAGAATAGTTATGCCTTTCAAATGTCCTATGGCAAACTGCAGTGAAAATGAAATCTTTCATTTTTAGGGCTGCTGTTTCTCCTCCTAAGCCTTTTCCTAACCTTGATGCTGGGAAAGATTGAAGGCAGGAGGAGAGGGGATGACAGAGGATGAGATAGTTGGATGGTATCACTGACTTAACAGACATGATTTTGAGCAAGCTCTGGGAGGTGGTAAAGGACAGGGAAGCCTGGCATGCTGTAGTCCACAGGGTCGCAGAGTCGGACATGACTGAGCAACTGAAGAGCAACAAGTCAGATTAGACGAGGAAATGTGTGGCTTTGGTCATGGTCAAACTAGCTGCCGCTAACTAAGTCAACTTTGGCTTCTAATGAGATCCCTCTGGACCCTGAGAAGGAGCCTGGATGTCTGGTCTGTTGCTATCAAGACCTGGCAGGTGGAACCAGAAACAATTATGCAGGTAAAACTGTTCTCTCCCCTGCCCCTGAAAAAAAAAAAACACAAAAAAACACCCAAACCCAAGAAACAAAAACACCCTCAGTTCTGCCAGCTAACTCATCAGGTATCTTAAAAGGAAATATTACAAAAAATTTTTCTCTATTATTGTTATGTCACCTCAGTTCTCTGCTTTACTTATTTTTTACACGTTTCATGGAAGTAAGTCCTTGCATCTCCATCTTCAAGGACCGGTAGCCAAAGCAGAGTTTTACGGAGGCCACAGAACAGAGCTGTCTATTTTCTTGTGTGAAGACCCATCTCTGGGGAAAAACTTGGCCCTCACAGTGACCCAAACCAGCTTTAATGAAACAGCCAGACAATGACAATGATCTCAGTCCATCTACAGGCTTAAATCATGGTTTGAATGTGTTCAACTGGCAGTAGTAAAGTTTTTTCAACTAGGATTTCACGTGTATTTCTTGTTCCATCCCTAATCCTTGTTCATCTTGTTATTATAATAACCTTGCAAAGAGCATTGTACCTTCTGTGAATCTAACAGTTCCATCTCCAGATCTGATTGACTTGATCAGCTTGCAGGTTACGTTTGTTTGCAGCTTGCAGAGTTCAGCTCTCTACGCTCATTAGACCTAATTGTACACGGACACCTTCTGTGTGTGGTGCTTGAAGCTCCATGCCAAGCCTGGCACGGTATATACATCCTTTGATAACACGATTGTTGAGGATTAAGAAGTAATTAAAATGACAGTCCATGACAATCAGTATATCAACAACACTGAAGGAAGCATGCTTTTTTAAAGGCTTAGAACTGTGTGCCAAGCACCCGATGCTTAGAGATCTTCTGGAATGGACAAACCCTCTCCCTTCCCAGAGCGGCGGGTAGTGTCATTTGGCTGCAAGTCGGTCTTTAATTATGGTGAGACTGCTCAATGCACCCTGATGGCCTTACTGCTTACTCTTCCCCATTAATTCTGAAGTTGTAACCCAAGTCCAGAGCTGTTTCGGTGTGACCCTGAGGTTACTTGAGTTTCCCATTTGTGTTTAAGTAAATAATTGTGATCAGTAATTTCCCTCTGGAACTCAGAGTATGGCAATTACATGAAACCTGCTTGGCTCTGTCATGCACTCCCAGAGTTAGAAATAAGTGCATGAGGCATTTGGAATGGTAATTTCCAAGATATGCTTGAGCCCCTCAATAGTTCTGTGTTCCCTCTCTGCCCCATCAATATTCCCATTGTTGCTTTTGATTGCACAAACTCAAGGAGATAAGGTAAATTGAGAGTCTATTCTTTTAAGCCACAGAAAAGAGATGATTTCTATTCTCTACCACTAAGCTAAAACCATATATTTGCTCCAACTATAAAAGCTAACGCTTGGGGCAATATTTTCTTGTTTGACTATCTTTTTTTTTTTTGGCTGAAAAAGTATATTGATATTTCTAAAGTAAACTGTGCTATAGTTGGCTAGGAGTCAGGCTGAGTTGGGAAAATGAATTAAATAAAGTACATGTCTGAGTACCCATTTAGAAGAGTATTCACATTCTCAATAGCTCTTAAAGAAAGGCAATACATAATCAATAATGATGTACTGTTGGTTTTTCTAAAAACCAAATCCTCTGTGTAGCCAATGCATAGCTCTCTGAGAAATCAATGGACACTAATTTTACAGAACCACAAGTCAAATTTATAAGTGGAGAGAAATAAAAATCTTAACACATCAAGTTCATAAAAATTAGGTAAGTATTTAATTATGCAGCCTATTTTGCTGCCTTGTAGAAATTCTGGAACACAAATGGTACCACAGAGTTTTATGATGACTAAACCATAAGCGGATGTTATAAAGTCCAGTAATTTAAGAAATGACAGAGCATGATAAAGTGGATAAAATAGGCAATAAAGTTGAAAGGCTCCAAATCTGCTAAAAATAAAACTCTGTCAAATTTCACCATGTAACTTCATAACTATTAGACACTGAGAAAGTCCCTTTATATCCCTGAGCTTCAGTTCCTTCATTTGTGAAACTGAGATTCCAAAATTTTACTCAGGTCACAGGGTTACTGTGGAGACAAATGAAACATTTATGATAGTGTGTTTAAAAACCATAATGCACCATGCAAATACTATTCTAACAATATTTTACATCACGTGGCAAACATTCTTTAAGGACTATAACCTTTGCTATTACTGTGAAGAGCTCACTAGAGTGCTGGCCATGGTCACGTTTAAAATTTTTTTCATAGAGATTTTTGCCTATAATTTGGATCAATGGTCTATTATAGGGCATCAGTGACTAGTTCAGTTTAGTTCAGTCACTCAGTCATGTCTGACTCTTTGCGATCCCATGAACTGCAGCACACCAGGCTTCCCTGTCCATCACCAACTCCCGGAGCATACTCAAACTCATGTCCGTTGAGTCAGTGATGCTATCTAACCATCTCATCCTCTGTCGTCCCTTCTCTTCCTGCCTCCAATCTTTCCCAGCATCAGGGTCTTTCCCAATGAGTCAGGTCTTCGCATCAGGTGGCCAAAGTATTGAAGTTTCAGCTTCAGCATCAGTCCTTCCAATGAATATTCAGGACTGATTTCCTTTACTTAGCTTCTTATAGATGTAGATAATAGAGTTAAATCAATAAGCTTTCCTACACATATTCTTTCTGAAAATAAATCAAAATGGAAAACTATTAAAATAGTCAATGTGGCTAGAACTTAGTGAGGCACAATAGAAAGAGTAGGTGCTCAAGAGAATAATGATGCCTTTCTTGCTCTGATATCTTCTAAATCCCTTCTAATTCCCAGTTGTCTGTGAAGCTTGATGAAGACAAGGATCACGGTTATGAAGTGCTCTTTAGGAAAAACTTATTAGAGAGAGTGTGAAGGGGGAATAGTTGGCCAAGATGGGGTCCCTATAAAGTTGACCCCTAACCTCATGATTATTCCCTTTGGTGAAGGGGTTAGCGAGACGTGAGAGGGGGCAGCTGTTAGCCCTTAGTGGGCGACACTGCCAGCAGCCAGGGTGGTGGGCACCAGCCAGCCAGCAAAGAGCTCCCAGGTGGGGCACCAAACAGCATCTACCACAACTGCTGCACACTTATTTTACAAAAAGCTATTCTTGGGACTTATCTGGTGGTCCAGTGGTTAAGACTTCATGCTTCTACTGCGAGAGGCGTGGGTTTAATCCCGGGTGGGGAACTAAGATCCTGCATGCCACACAGCATGACCGAGAAAAAAAACCAAACAAACAAGACCTATTCTCTAACAGAAAGTCAGATACATGTGTATCACAGACAAATTCTCCTGAAGGTTACTTTCTGCTTTTTGTACCACTTGGTCAAATCACTTTGGACTTTGCCTTAGAACCTGGTAAGTAGGCTTATCTTCCTCACATACATCTAGCCCATGGCCATTTCACTAACAATACCATCTTGACTTACAGAGTCTACACTGAAAGGAAAATGTGAAGTTGATTTAAGTGGCTTTGACAACTAAGATATTGCTTCTCCTTTTTCATGTTACCTTCCCACTATCCATTTTCCGTAAGTATCTGATTTACTCTCTGATTGACTGTCTAGGGCCAGCAGGGTGAAAAAGCTGTCATTAAAACTAGGCATTAGGCATTTAATTATGTAAATTTCAAACCCAAAATATGTAATAGTGAAGCAAAACTCAGACTGCTTTTCTCAAGGAGCCCCTCCCTCCATAAAAAATTTCCGGAAATATGGGTTTATAAAGCTAAATAACTTTCCTTTGAGACATGCCACACAGTTCATCTTTCTCTGAGAACTTTGTCATTAACATTCTGTAATTAATTAGTTCCTTGTTTCCTGTTTATTGCCTGCCCTCCGCTGGACTGTAAGTACTGCAGGGGTAGGTGTCTCTCCTGTTCACCACTGTATCACCAACACCCAGCCCAATGTCTGGTTCCTCATAGTGTTGAACAATTATTTACTGAAAAAAAAAATTACGATGCTTAGCCTCTTACAGCTTTGAAAATTCTTGAAGGAGTGAAACCTGTTTAAATTGGTTAATTCAGTGTTTGTTAAATTAAGTTATACACAGACCTACTCCTCTCTCCCATTTTGGGAAACAATATCTTAGAGCAAGAAAAGACAATTCAATCAGTTCAGTTCAGTTCAGTCGCTCAGTTGTGTCCGACTCTTTGCGACCCCATGAATCGCAGCACGCCAGGCCTCCCTGTTCATCACCAACTCCCGGAGTTCACTCAGACTCACGTCCATCGAGTCCGTGATGCCATCCAGCCATCTCATCCTCAGTCGTCCCTTTCTCCTACTGCCCCCAATCCTTCCCAGCATCAGAGTCTTTTCCAGTGAGTCAACTCTTCGCATGAGGTGGCCAAAGGACTGGAGTTTCAGCTTCAGCATCGTTCCCTCCAAAGAAATCCCAGGGCTGATCTCCTTCAGAATGGACTGGTTGGATCTCCTGGCCTTGGCTTTGGTCTAGATGGTGACTGTGATGGCATTCACCTTTTGCCCCTTCCCCAAATCCATTCTCCACCTTCTTATACCCTGGCCTGTGCTGTGCTAAGTTGTTTCAGTTGTGTCCAACTGAAGGTTGTGTTGGTTGTGTTGCAACCCTATGGACTGTAGTCTCTTATGTTTCCTACACTGGCAGGCAGGTTCTTTACCACTAGTGCCACCATTTCACATGCCTACAGGCTTCCTTAGCCACACTCAAACTTCCCTAAATCATCTCCAGAATCCCCCCAAAAAGCCTTCTGTTTCCTGGAGGCCCCTGAATACACACAGATGCCCTCTTCAGTCTGGAATGGCCTGTGAAGGGGAAATTGAACACCTTCCTGGCAGAGTTAGAGCTTCACCTTCTGGTTTCAATATATTGACTGAAGTTTTATGAATTCCCAGAATTTCATCCATACCTGTACAGGTTAGCACAAAAATAAATCCCAGAACCAAAGTAAAGTATTCTTACAAGTTATTCATCTTTCCAGTTCACAGTTGGAAGGTGAACTATGTACTAGATGGTTTTAATCTATTCCTCACACAGATTCTGAGCTTCAAAGAAAATAAGAGCTTATTCCTTGGGGCCATCACGCCTCATTTTTCATATAGCTCAGGACACTGTAGGCACTCATTGCATGTTAATGTAATTCATGTATTTCTTTATATGATGGCCACAGCTGCTGAGAGTAGACAAAGTCGTGGCATTATCCACTGGATTCAGACTAAAGGATAACATCTGACAGAACTGTGGACTGAGGGGTAAAGAAGGTACTGTGAAGAGAAGGTACCAAATCCCCAGGTGTCATGTTTAGCATCTTTTTATGTTATATAAAGATGGGACTAACATACTTATTTTCTATCATAACAGACTTGGCAATAATTAGGATCTATTCAATGGTGGTAGAATAATAAGAATGCCCTTTGGGTCTATGCGCATATGCTGTGGAGGTAAGGGTGAGTGTACCATTGCGTGAACTGTTGGTTTTCTAACTAGTTTTGTTGCTGTTGTTGATCAGTCACTCAGTCGTGGCTGACTCTTTGTGACCCCATGGACTACAGCACGCCAGGCTTCCCTGTCCTTCACTATCTCCCCGAGTCTGCTCAAACTCATGTCCACTGAGTCAGTGATGCCATCCAACCATCTCATCCTCTGTCACCCAGTACTCCTCTTGTCCTCAACCTTTCCCAGTATAAGAGTCTTTTCCAATGAGTTGGCTCTTCGTGTCATGTGGCCAAAGAATTGGAGCTTCAGCATCAGTCCTTCCAATGAATATTCAGGACTGATTTTCTTTAGGACTGACTGGTTTGATCTCCTTGCATTCCAAGGGACTCTGAAGAATCTTCTGCAACGCCACAGTTCAAAAGCATCAATTCTTCAGTGCTCAGCCTTCTTTATGGTCCAACTCTCACACCCATACATGACTACTGGAAAAACCAGAGCTTTTGACTATATGAACATTTGTCATCAAAGTGATGTCTCTGCTTTCTAATATGCTGTTTAGGTTTGTCATATCTTTTCTTCCAAGGAGCAAGCATCTTTTAACTTCATAGCTTCAGTCATCATCCGCAGTGATTTTGGAGCCCAAGAAAATAAAATATGTCACTGTTTCCACTTTTCCCCCATCTATTTGCCATGAAGGGATGGGACTGGATGCCAAGATCTTTTTTTGAATGTTGAGTTTTAAGCCAGCTGTTTCACTCTCCTCTTTCACCTTCATTAAGAGGCTCTCTAGTTTCTCTTTGCTTTCTACCATTTAAGTGGTGTCATCTGCATATACCTACTGACTAACTTTAGTAGGTATATTTGCCTTAGAAATCAATGGATACAGCAAATCAAATAATGTTGCAAAATAAAGGTCCCTAAGATGTGTGAATAGAAAACTTCCTATTCTGATAAATAGGTTGCAGAAATCCATACCTTGTGGAGGCTCCCACAGGCCCTAAGGAGCAGTAGGAAGGTGATACAACTAGGGGAGTACTAGTCACAGACGTGTCCCCTCAAACAAGTCCCTAAAGCTGGTCAGACAGCAACCTGCTATTTAGCATCTCAGGAAACCTCCAGCAGCATTAATATAAATATGTGACAGTCAATTAGAGCTGATTTTTTTTCCATCATAGATCTTGTGAAGTGTAAACCAAATATAACCACTGCTTCTGTTTTGATGTCTTTTGCTCCCCGCTCACTTCTTCTTGGCATAGTTTTCATCACCTTGGAAATTATTTTGCAGGGTAAAATGGTTGCTTCCTAGTTTTATGGGTCCTTGATATGTGTTGTGTGTTTCCCTTCTGTGGAACTGGTTTGTAGGCTTTCAGGCTAAACCTGTTTGGGCAGCCAAACTTGTAATGAAAATAATAACCCAGTTCTCTTGTTCTTGCTTTCAATTATTTATTTTAATGATCATTTGTTTGTTTGCTTATCTCCTTCTTAAAGTATTAGTTCCTTGAGAGCCTGACTCTTTCTTTAGTCTTTATTTTATCCTAGGAATTAACTCTTCCCAGGACCACTCAGTGGAAACAACATATCTCCCCAGGGAAATCCCAACCCTGGCTTTTTATCTCCACCAGAAAAATGATATCAGAATCCATGAGTGTATTCCCCAAAGTCTGAGTTTTGTGCATGCACGCTAAGTCGCTTCAGTCGTCTCTGACCCTGCAACCCCATGGACTGTAGCCTGCCAGGCTTCTCTGTCCACGGGATTCTCCAGGCAAGAATACTGGAGTGGGTTGCCATGCCTTCCTCCAGGGGATCTTCCTGATCCAGGCATTGAATCTGTGTCTCTTATGTCTCCTGCATTGGCAGGCAGGTTCTTTATCACTAGCACTGCCTGGGAAGCCCTAACACCACCAATAGTCAAGGGTAAGCTTTAGCCTGGTCCAGGGGTGACAAATGATACTCATCCTGAGTGAGACTAGGATGTAGGCTTGTACCATTTTTGCTTCATACTTTGAGATCCCAGCCCCATATCTCTTCAAGCGTTCTCTGCTTCTGACATGGGTAAGGTTTTTTTCTCTTTTAACAGATTAGCAACATATAGCCAGAGAATCTCAAAGACCTTGTTTCTAGTAATGGTGTCTACCATTTGCATGAATCATTGCTCTTTTTTAAGATTTATTACTGTAAATGAAACACAACAATTCAGTGTAGTTCTCCATTATTCTGTGTGGGTTGATACTGTGTTTCTGGTGTAGTCTGTATTCTGGTGGTTTTCCCAGAGCAAACCCACAGACTGAACCAAGGTGGATCCAGTCTCCAATACCTGCCAGTTGAAGGAAGCTTTGTTTTTCATTCCTAGTATCTCCATTAAGATTTCAAAGATTCTGTAGATATGTTTCAGGCAGATGATAAACCCAGGTGTTCTGTGTTTCCTACAGTGGCTTCACATTTGATATACTAATGTAGTCCTTGAAAAAACCAGGTAGATCATGGAAAATCATGGAGGACCTCCAAAAACTTAATAACCTCAATCACAGTAACTGTGCGGGATACAAGAACATACCACCAGAGCATCTTGTATTTGGTATGTAATCATTTATTAGTACATAAACCCTTCAGGCTGCATCAGGAAGTAGAAACCCAAAATATTTCACTCACCTGGGACAAACAAATCACTATAACCATTCAGATTCTTGCCCAAGGGCTACATGCACTGTTCAGATCTCTGGCAGAATATAATCCAAAAATATCAATTGTATTGATATTTCACAGAACATCATACTAATCCACTGCTGCTGAGTATGTAGGGCTGCCCCTGCTTGTGGTGCAGTAGGTAGAGAAAGGAGTTACTGGAGTTAAATACTAACACTGACACCTTGAAGGGATATGGTTACTGAGAAACATGGGGACAGACAGAGGTGTATCTGAAACCCAAGAAACTCACTGGGGAAACGTTTCTACACCTAACAACATGAAAGGATGTCCCTGGGCACTCAATATTCCTGCAGCGTTCTATTGCAAGACCTGGTGCTTTCTGTCTGATGACTTTCCCCTTACCTTATGCACGAGGCAGGTCAAAATGCCAAAGCATCAATGTTCCTGGGAACAGATCTCAATCAATGATAGATGGAAGTTGGTGGGTACATATACCAGCTTCCTTTCACTTGGGAGGGAACCAAATATTGTTTTCAACAAGCTGTTGTTGCAGAAGTTTAGAGAGAGAATAACCACAGTGGCCTGAGTAGAAAAGGCTTCATGGAAGAGACAGAACTTGATCTCCTAGTGAAAGTGAAAGTGAAGTTGCTCAGTCGTGTCCGACTCTTTGTGACCCCGTGGACTGTAGCCTACCAGGCTCCTCCCTCCATGGATTCTCCAGGCAAGAATACTGGAGTGGGTTGCCATTTCCTTCTCTGGGGTATCTTCCCAACCCAGGGATTGAACCTGGGTCTCCCGCATTCCAGGCAGATGCTTTAACCTCTGAGCCACCAGAGAAGCCCTAGAGGAAAGTTCAAATTTTGACAAGTGGCAAAGAGAAAGGAGAACATTAGAGAGGAGGATGATATGGGCAAAGGTCTAGGAGTGTGAGGTAGAGGAGAGAGATCCCACATAGGCCATCAGTGTGTGTGTGTTATTGTGTCCAACTCTTTGTGGCCCTATGACTAGAGCTCACCAGGTTCCTCTGTCCATGGAATTTTCCAGGCAAAAATACCAGAATGGGTTGCCATTTCCTGCTCCAGGGGATCTTCCTGACCCAGCAATCAAACCACATCTCTTGCATCACTTGCATGGGCAGGTGGGTCCTTTACCACTAGCACCACTTGGGAAGCCCAGGAATAATAATAGCTTTCTTTTATTCCAAGGAGGGTAAGCTAATATTTCTTGTTCTCCCTTATATACACCAAGCACTGTGCCAGGTTAATTATCTACTCTGTTAAGGAAGAAGTAGATTGATTTGACTGAGAATATTTAAGGACAGAATCTTCAAAACTTTAAAAAACTTGAATTTCATCTATAAGCATCTGAGGTATATAGATGGGGCTGGTGGGAATGAAATATACATTTTAGAAGCTAACTTGATAGCATGAATAGCAAAGACTGTAGTAAAATGATATTGGAGGACAGGAGACTAATTGAGAGACGCTTTGTAATAATAGGCTAGAGGAGATACGGCCTCACATGACATGGGCCTTACCAGGATGATGCCATATGGAATGGACAGGAATGTTGAGCCTGTCAAAGATGTGCTTTAGGGAAGAGGAAGAAATCAAAGATCCCAAGGTTTCCTACCTGATGGTGAAGGGAGTGGGGAGATGGCAGATATCAGAGAAGGAACGGATAGTCTGGAAAGTGGAAGAAATGACTAGCTTCCTCTTCCACATCCTCTTCCTGAAAAACCCTCATAGCTAGGAGCTTCTGAAACCTAATACCAAATTCAGTTTTTCAGGATTAGACTCACTAAAAGAGGAAGTGTTGAACCAGATTTTTAAGCCTCCTTGAGCTCCTGCCTCTTGTATTCTTCATGAATTGTAATACTTAATAGCAGGGGAACCATACTTTCTAATTCCCATTCCACTTTGCTGTCCTCATGGAGAATTTTATTTTTGCAACACTATTAGACATTATAAATTGGGAATTTCCCAGCTCCCATAACATACATGATAGTTTTAATGTTTCTTAAATATAGTGTTTGGGCATTTAATTATATTATGCAAAATTGGTAAACAGTTATTTCAAGACAGGGCTGATTAAACTGAATCTGCAAGATGTGGTATTTCCTAGTATTGTATTTTCAGAACCAAGTGATACAGTGTCCTAGCTCTTGAAGTTGAAAGATGAGTGGCGCCTAGAAAATGATTTAACAGTGATGATGGCTGGTGTTTAATCAAATAGTTGTTTTGATGATTTCTTGAAGAACTGATTAGACCCCCGAGGGGTTGGCTGAGACACACCTGTACTCTTTTTTTCCTTTCCACCACTCACATAGCCCCGTGGACACACCTCACCCATTCCAGACTTTTTGCTCCTTTTCACATTGCTAGATGTTGTGTCAGCCAAAAGAGTTGCTGACCAGGGAGAACTCCAGCACTGCAGACGCTGTACGTGAAGATGACTGTCAACAAGGGACCAAGGGATTGTGGAGGGAAGATGATGAATGGAAATGCTGAAACTAAAATACATCTCTCTGCTGCCATGATGGCCTCTTCGCATTCATTCTTCTGTCACGTGACAGCCAAAGAGACTCATGTCTACTGTGCTGCTACGTTAATTTCCACAGGGTTTTTTGGAAAAATAGGTGCCCATGGCAATATATTCTAAAATCTTTTTCATTCTCTGTACCTTCCTTCCTAGTAGTCTGTCCCTCCCTATTTTTAAAGAATTCAGCAGTGAAGATATGCTCACTACTGGATGGTTTCTGGTCTATGAAATCTGCCTTCATTCCATGTATTTATCTGTAACAGGATTCCACAGCCAGGCTGTTGTTCCAGAGACTGACTGGTGAGGTAGCAGTTTGAGGCCTGATTTAAAACTTGTGGTAAGACCTCACCAGACTGTATCTCAAGATCATCACCAACATGGAGAGTCTTTCTTTCAGTCTGTGACCACCCAGGGTATTAGGCGAAAAACAATGTGCTAGTTTGATCATATATAAATCCTGCTGGTAGCTTGCTTCAGGGAAAGTTGCTGCTCTTGGCCTATTTGCCATTCCTGGAACATCTATGAGTATCTTAAAATATAGATATCCTGCATAGAAATGCAATTTTCAGGGCATAATAGAGGACAAATTAAAAATCTGTGAATTTCATATGCAAGACTTTTCTCCCAGCATCTCAGATTCCAGTCTGAATAGCCACCTTTCCTCCCCTGGAGCTGAAGATAGTGACACTGTCTTCAGTTGTATATCCCAGGGCTTCAGCTCTGGGAATCATTTTTATACCTCTCGGAAACCACAGGGATCGACTTAGTCTATAGTATATTTTCAACCATATGCTTGGCTCTTTGGTTATTTTTGAAATCACGACATTTTAATTTTTTTCTGCTTTTTGTCATCCCTTTTCTTTTTTCCCTCTTTTCCTATTTTTCCTTCTTCCTAGTTCCTCTGCACTGGTAGTCTGAATATCTGTATATCATCTTCATTTCTACTGGTAAAACTTTTGGTTAAATTTTCAGCTATTTATATGCTCTTCACTGAAAAAGACATGTTACTTTTTGTCATTCTGGCACCTTTTCCTTTCAGGAGCTAGCTGCCCTTCCCCTGTTAGGTGGCACTCTCCAACCACTGCTTGCACTTTTCCCTTTTCTATTTGCCATGAAAAAGACCCTGATGCTGGGAAAGACTGAAGGCAAAAGAAGAAGGTGGCAGAGCATGAGATGGTTGAATAGCAACCACCTATTCACCGATCCAATGGAACACGAACTTGGGCAAACTCCAGGAGATAGTGAAGGACAGGGAGGCCTGGGGTGCTGCTGTCCATGGGGGTTACAAAGAGTTGGACACGACTTAGCGACTGAGCAACAACAACAACTCTGACCACACGGTCTCACCTCCTCTGGTACCCAGCTCAGGCTGGCCCAGCCCTTTAGCTTGCACCTGATTGGTTCAGGTGTGGGCATGTGACCTAAGCCAATCACAGTCCTCTGCAGGATATTTGTGAGAGCTTTCAGGGACATAGTCCTTTTTAAGGCTTCCTTTGAGAATGTTAACTGTCAGGTGAGTAAAACTTAGGACTGGCAAGTATTATCTTTGTCACAGGAGGAGGGGTCTCCCTCAAAATGAAGCCAACACAGAGAAAAGCAAAGCCAGGAGAGAGGAGGCTGCACTGGGTCCTTGACAGGGCTGAGCCCCAGGCTCCCAGCCACTCCTTTTCAGGTAAATGGGCCAAGAAGTTTCCTTTGTTGTATAAGCTACTTTGAGTTTCTGTTCCAGCATCTAAAATTTTTGATTAAACCACAAAATGCTAGTTTTAAGTCAAGAAATGTCACCTTAAACAAGAGGTCTCACTAGTCTATCACTAGAAATATAATTTCATATATACTAAGTAATGTATGGTAATGAGAGGGACCAGGTTCTTGTCCTCTGAGGACAAGAAGCCCCAGTGTCCCCAGTTACACTGGGTCCTGCTGAGTGCTCTTTCACCACTGCTGAGAAACGAGTCCCTAGCACTTTTGTGCCGCATCACTTTTAAAGCCTCAAGGCTCTGTCTCCTTCAAGTCACTGCATCAAACATCAGTCTGGCCTCATTAGGTGGAATGGAGGCTCCTCTTCCCTTTACAATTCCTTCTCAAACCTGAAAGCAGAGCCTTTTCTGCCTCTGTGAGCAGAGCCTCATGTTCCTGTGTGTGGGCTGGGATGGGCTCTGAGTTCGCTAGGTGTGTCCAGCAGTCAGAGCCAAGGCCCAAGGAAGGCATGCAATTTCTAGTTCCTTGAGTCTAAGGCCCACCTCTCCAAGCCTTACTACCTGTTCCAAAAGCAACCCAGATTGTTGACAGTGGCAGTGCCTTCTGCATGTGGGGAAAACCTACCCCACCCACAAGAGTGAGGTCTTGCTCACTGGCCCTAGTGGCATAATGACTCAGGATGTATTGGCCAACAGCAGTGCTTTCAACCTTCAGTGACACTGCGTGGGAGAGAGCCAGTCCAGTCAGTCCTGTTGAACTGCTACCTCCAGTGCCTTTCTCCCAGCAAGAGGTGGAGATCAGCCCTTAATACACACCACAGTCTTCATGCTACCTAGTTCAAACACATTCCTTAATGCCACATAGAATGGAGTTCAAGAAAAGAAAAAGGAAAGAGGGTGCAGTGCAGAGAGTAAAGGGAATGTGTGTCAGGAAGTATTCAAGTATGGTTGACAAGGAAGGAGTATCTAGATGGGAGATATCTAAGCTGGTTCCTAAAGGATTATAAGGACCCAGGAAGAGAAAACAGTATCTTCCCAGATGTGCAAAAGACTCACGGTCTCCAAAAAAGTGGAAACAGCTGAATACAGCAGGGGAGAGAGAGAGGGAAAATGGCAGAGAAGTTGGCAGGCGTCACCTCATACAGACAGTTCATAGACATTTGAATTTTATTCTAAATGCAACGAGAGAAGCCATTGAGGAGTTCTACACAGGTCATATGCTTTATCAAATATATATATTTAAAAGACTAGTTTGGGGGACTTCCCTGGTGGTTTACTGGCTAAGACTCTGAGCTCCCAATGCAGGAAGCTTGATCCCTGATCAGGCAGCAAGATTTCACATCAGTTCAGTTCAGCTCAGTTGCTCACTCATGTCCGACTCTTTGTGACCCCATGACTGCAGCACGCCAGGCTTCCCTGTCGATCACCAACTCTTGGAGCATACTCAAACTCATGTCCATTGAGTCAGTGATGCTATCCAACCATCTCATCCTCTGTTGTCCCTTCTCCTCCCACCTCCAATCTTCTCCCAGCATCAGGGTCTTTCCAAATGAGTCAGTTCTTCACATCAGGTGGCCAAAGTACTGGAGTTTCAGCTTCAGCATCAGTCCTTCCAATGAATATTCAGGACTGATTTCCTTTAGGATGGATTGGTTGGATCTCCTTGCTGTCCAAGGGTCTCTCAAGGGTCCTCTCCAACACCACAGTTCAAAAGCATCAATTCATCAGTGCTCAGCTTTCTTATAGTCCAGCTCTCACATCCATACAGGACTACTGGAAAAACCATAGCTTTGACTAGATGGACCTTTGTTGGCAAAGTAATGTTTCTGCCTTTTAATATGCTGTCTAGGTTGTTCATAACTTTTCTTCCAAGGAGCAAGCATCTTTTAATTTCATGGCTGCAGTCACCATCTGCAATGATTTTAGAGCCCAGGAAAGTAAAGTCTGTTATGGTTTCCATTGTTTCCCCATCTATTTCCCATGAAGTGATGGGACCAGATGCCATGATCTTAGTTTTCTGAGTGTTGAGCTTTAAGCCAACTTTTTCACCCTCCTCTTTCACTTTCATCAAGAGGCTCTTTAGTTCTTCTTTGCTTTCTGCCATAAGGGTGGTGTCATCTGTGTATCTGAGGTTATTGATACTTCTCCCGGCAATCTTGATTCCAGCTTGTGCTTCATCCAGTCCAACATTTCTCATGATGTATACCACAGCTTTAAAAAAAAACTCCTGCATGACACAACTAAGATCCAGTGCAGCCAAATAAATAAGTAAATAAAAAACAAAAGACTAGTTTGGTGTCTGTATGGAGAACAGATTAGAGGAGGCAAGATGGTAAAGATGGGAGTCTGGTTAAGAGGCTTTTGCAACAGTTCAAGTGAAAGATGATGGAGGCTCAGGCAGGGTGGTGAAATAGAGAGATAAAGACTAATGTGAGATGTATTTTGGAGGCTTACCTCCAAAGACAGGGTTAAGCCTCAGAGAGTTTTATTGACATAAATGTTGTAGGGGTGAGGGAAAGAGACATCAAGAATGATTCCTAAGTCCCTGGCTTACATCATCAGATGGATAGTGGTATTATATATCGAGATGGAGAAAACTAGGGGAGGAAACGTTGAGAGGTGGTTTACTGTGCTTAGTCACTCAGTCATGTCTGACTCTTTGCGACCCCATGGACTGTAACCCACCAGGCTCCTCTGTCCATGGGGATTCTCCAGGCAGGAATACTGGAGTGGGTTGCATGCCCTCCTCCAGGGGAATCTTCCCAACCCAGGGACTGAACACAGGTCTCCTGCATTGCAGGCAGATTCTTTACTGAATGAGCCATCAGGGAAGCCCTTGAGAGGCAGGAGAGGAGTCAAAATCTCAGTTTTAAGGAGGACAATTTTGAGATCAATACGGAGATATACTAGGAAGGATTTCAGAGCTTGGAGATTATTTGGGAAGCATTAGCATTTGATGAGGAGAAGGCAATGGCACCTCACTCCAATACTCTTGCCTGGAAAATCCTATGGATGGAGGAGCCTGATAGGCTGCAGTTCATGGGGTCGCCAAGAGTCGGACACGACTGAGTGACTTAACTTTCACTTTTCACTTTCATGCATTGGAGAAAGAAATGGCAACCCACTCCGGTGTTCTTGCCTGGAGAATCCCAGGGACGGGGGAGCCTGGTGGGCTGCCGTCTATGGGGTCGCACAGAGTCAGACACGACTGAAGCGACTTAGCAGCAGCAGCAGCATTTGGTGATATTGTAGCCATAAAATGGGATGAGTACACCTGAGGACAAGGTAGAGAAGAGACCCAGGATTAAGTCTTAGAAACTGCAATAATTAATGGTGAGGTAAAGGAAGAGACGCTTACTCCTTGGAAGAAAAGTTATGACCAACCTAGATAGCATATTCAAAAGCAGAGACATTACTTTGCCAACTAAGATCCATCTAGTCAAGGCTATGGTTTTTCCTGTGGTCATGTATGGATGTGAGAGTTGGACTGTGAAGAAGGCTGAGCGCCGAAGAATTGATACTTTTGAACTGTGGTGTTGGAGAAGACTCTTGAGAGTCCCTTGGACTGCAAGGAGATCCAACCAGTCCATTCTGAAGGCGATTGGTCCTGGGTGTTTTTTGGAAGGAATGATGCTAAAGCTGAAACTCCAGTCCTTTGGCCACCTCATGAGAAGAGTTGACTCATTGGAAAAGAGTCTGATGCTGGGAGGGATTGGGGGCAGGAGGAGAAGGGGACGACAGAGGATGAGATGGCTGGATGGCATCACTGACTTGATGGATGCGAGTCTGAGTGAACTCCGGGAGTTGGTGATGGACAGCGAGGCCTGGCGGGCTGCGATTCATGGGGTTGCAAAGAGTCAGACACGACTGAGCGACTGAACTGAACTGAACTGAAAGGAAGAGAGGTGGCTTTCCTGGTGGCTCACATGGTAAGGAATCTGCCTGCAATGCAGAAGACCTGGGTTCAATCCCTGGGTTGGGAAGGAAATGGCTACCCACTGCAGTATTCTTGCATAGAGAATCCCATGGACAGAGGAACCTGGCAGGCTGCAGTCCATGGGGTCACAAAGAGTTGGACAAGACTGAGGAACTCAGCACCAAAGGAAGATAAGTTAGCAAAAAAGACTATGGAGAAGCCACTAAAGGGGAAATTTGGGAGAATGCAGGCTCTAGAAGGAGAGTGTAAGAGTATCTGAAAATTAAGGAGAGCTCAGCTGTGAGATCCCAAAGGCGAGATCAGAAAAGTGATCATTGAGTTGTGCTGTATGGAGGTGATGAATGACTTTCACAAGGGTTGTTTGGGTGGAACAGAAGAGGCAGAAGTCAGATTGGGTTCAGGAGTGAATGGGACAGGAGGGAGTCGAGACAGCAAATGTGGAGAAATAATTCAAGGACTTGGTAAACGGAAGCGGGGTAAGGAAGTAGTATTTGGAAAAAACATGGGCACTGAAGAGTTTTTATTTTCTTAGATAGGAAGTACTAGATGGTATTTACTGATAGAAATTAAGGAGTTAAGGGAAAAGTAAATGAAGACTCAGGAGACTGAGAAATGACAAAGTGAACAAAATTCTTAAGAAGGGATAAAGTCAAGAGCAGTACTCTTAACATGTTGGTGTACATGGGCCTGTTACACCCCTCACCCCACCCAGAGAAGCTTGTTAAGTGGCAGACTAATTCAGAAGGCCAAGGGGGAGACTGAGACTTTGCATTTTTAACAGTTTCCCAGGTGATGTTGATGCTGCTGGCCCAAAGACCATCTTGAGTAGCAAGGGTGGAGCAGAAAAGGATATGCTTTTAAATGAGAAAGTGGAGAAGAGAGAAGAGGGCTTAAAAGTCATCTCTGAGAGGAGAAAAGTAAGCCCTAAAGAAATGTAGTTAGATTTAGGTGCAGAGTTGAGGGCCCTTTTGAGATTTTTAAGTATGAACCTAATGTGATACTACATTTAGTAACTTGGCTGCCTACAAGGAGATGGGGATGCTTGGATTTCTCTATATTGGGGTTTTGTCAATTGAATATGAGAGTGGAGTGGGGCTTAGAGAGAAAGGTCATTTCAAAGTTGACTGTAATGATGGTCATGGAATCTAAACTGTATAAGAATGGAAGTGGACTTATTGTTCTTGCCAAAAGTATGTCAGCTGTGATGGCAACATTAATTTCTGTGAAGAGACATGTCAAGGTCATTCTGGAAAAAAAAAATACTGGCTCATTATATAAGTACATGCTATTGTCTTAAAAAACAGATTCTTACCAGACCACCTAAGTTGCCTCTTGAGAAATCTGTATGCAGGCCAGGAAGCAACAGTTAGAACTGGACATGGAACAACAGACTGGTTCCAAATAGGAAAAGGAGTACATCAAGGCTGTATATTGTCACCCTGCTTATTTAACTTATATGCAGAGTACATCATGAGAAACGCTGGACTGGAAGAAACACAAGCTGGAATCAAGACTGCCAGGAGAAATATCAATAACCTCAGATATGCAGATGACACCACCCTTATGGCAGAAAGTGAGGAGGAACTAAAAAGCCTCTTGATGAAAGTGAAAGTGGAGTGAAAAAGTTGGCTTAAAGCTCAACATTCAGAAAACAAAGATCATGGCATCCGGTCCCATCACTTCATGGGAAATAGACGGGGAAACAGTGGAAACAGTGTCAGACTTTATTTTTTGGGGCTCCAAAATCACTGCAGATGGTGATTGTAGCCATAAAATTAAAAGACGCTTAGTCCTTGGAAGAAAAGTTATGACCAACCTAGATAGCATATTCAAAAGCAGAGACATTACTTTGCTGACTAAGGTCCGTCTAGTCAAGGCTATGGTTTTTCCTGTGGTCATGTATGGATGTGAGAGTTGGACTGTGAAGAAAGCTGAGCACCGAAGAATTGATGCGTTTGAACTGTGGTGTTGGAGAAGACTCTTGAGAGTCTCTTGGACTGCAAGGAGGTCCACCCAGTCCATTCTGAAGGAGATCAACCCTGGGATTTCTTTGGAAGGAATGATGATAAAGCTGAAACTCCAATACTTTGGCCACCTCATGTGACGAGTTGACTCATTGGAAAAGACTTTGATGCTGGGAGGGATTTGGGGCAGAAGAAGGGGACGACAGAGGATGAGATGGCTGGATGGCATCACTGACTTGATGGCCGTGAGTCTGAGTGAACTCCAGGAGTTGGTGATGGACAGGGAGGCCTGGCATGCTGCGATTCATGGGGTCGCAAAGAGTCGGACACGACTGAGTGACTGAACTGAACTGAATTGATTGAGAAATGAGAGGTATAGAAGCTATGGGTTTCCCATGATTTCTGTGTATTCGCTAAGAAGGTGTTTAGCTGTAAGAACAGATTACTCAACCAATAGTGGCCTAAATATCAGTAGCATCTACCATAACAAGAAAGCTTGATGTAGAACCATTGTTGTTCTTTTTAACTGCTCAGAAATGCCATTGGGATCTAGTTTCTTTGTATTCTTTTTGTCCTCATAGTTATTTCCTCTTTACAAGATAGCTACTACTGCTCCTGACAGCCCTTCCACATTCATGTCAGGAAGAAAGGAGATGATGATGTCAGCTGCACTTGTCCCTTTTTATTAGATATGCAAAAGTTTGAACAGGAATATGGAATATACTGAGACCTGTTATTCTCTGGGCCTGCAGTAACCCTTAACTGGCTGATGTACACAAGATAGTTTCGTGGTTGTTTAGGGGGAAGATAAAGTAAAGAATGGCAATGTTCAATAAACGTTTGCCAACTTAAGAAAGATGGAAGTGTATGAATTACAGAGGCCCCAAAAGATCTATCTACTGAAATATAACTCTGCCATCATTCCTTTTCAAATAACAGAGACTGCACATTCATTTGGATTAAAATTCATAATGTTATACATGCAATTTGTAAGTCCCACGCTTCACACAGGGATGGTTATATGTGTGTCACATTTGTAGTAATAGCTTGAATCTTAATGCTCCAAAGCCCCTGCCTGCCTAACTGGCAAGGCATGATCCTTCCATGATCTCCTCCCACGATCCTCTCTCTCTCCTGGTAGTAGGGAATCTCCAACTGTCCTTCAGTTGTCCCTGAATGTCATTAGCCTTTCTCATGTATACAATGCCCACAGTCCTCTAATAAGTTCCAGAAAGGAGATAGACTTTGAAAGCTCTAGGAGCAGAAACGTCCATATTGCAGCACAGACAATAAATCCCAAAGATAGTGCACATGCAGCAATCATACCTAAAGCACAGATTCAGGAGCCAGCTTGCCTGGGTTCAAGCCTCTGCTCTGCCACTTGTTAGATATGGGATCTCTGCCAGTGTACTTAATCTTTATGCATCTCAGTTTCCCCATCTATAAATTGGAAATAATATGCATATCTTTCCTAGAGTGTTGTTTAGATGATTGAATGACTTAATACATTTGAAAATCTTAGAGTAGTGCCTGGGACCAAACGAATGCTATAGAAGTGTTTGCTATTGTTATTACTGCTACTGCTATTAATACTACCTGCTACTAATACTGTCCTTATTTATATTTTTAATAACCAGCTAGCGCCTTGCACCTTGGACACTAGAGGCATTCAATAAATGTTGAAATGTGTTTTGAAGGAAGGAAGATGATGGCAATTAGATGGCAGGTGATAAAGACTTGTGGTATCTAAAAGTGGTACTAATTTTTAGCTCAAGAAACCAAAATGAGTAAGAAATTGTACATGACTGCCTTACAGAGGATGTCTCCTTGCCCTCTAACTTAGATGTCAGTCATCTGTATTCAAAAAAATGAAATCCTGTGCTGCCACTTCCTGGATTACTAACACCCTCTAGAATGGTGTCTTTCATGCCTTCAACCCCGTACCTTTTTGGAAGCTTGTATGAGCTGCTACCATGGGGAGAGGAGGCCCCCTGCTCATGAGACCCCAGCTCAGCCAGTGAGGGGTCATCGTCAGCCGTTTTATATATTGTGGTTTCTTTGCTTCAGAAAGTTTTTTTTTTTTTTCTTTTTAAGTCACCACACTAGATGAATGAAGAAAAGAGAACATGCCATTGCCTTTTAGGATTTCTAGTTCAGCCGACCCAACCCCAGCACATTATGCCATTTCCTGGTAGGTCTGAGTCGAGCTCTGTGTGAATTGCCCTCTGAGTCAAAAACCAAGCAAACGACATGCTTGTCTAAAGACTTTCTTCTTGCCCTCGCCTCACTTTTTATTCTTTACTGTCCTTTTGTGCACCAGTTGTGCTATGCATTTTATTCTTATGCTTTTCTGACTGCTGGGGTTGCTTCCAGAAGGATACCCTAAGATAGCAGAGAAATTAATGCATCCAGGGACTTCAAGCAGAAAAATCCATCTGACCTGGTGACAGTTGGTAAGCATTAGAGAAAATCTCATTTACTTGAGAACCATAAGTTTGGCAATTTCATTTCTGCTTACTTCGCTGCCCTACCCAAAGCTCCAGGTTCAATCAAAGAGAGGAGGAAAAAGCAACTTCACTCAATTTGGTCATAGAGAGGGCTTTAAAGCCCATATCAAGTCTGTTCAGAGGAAAGGAACTGTAAGAAAAATATCTCATTGTTGTTGGTCCAAATCCGACTTCCGGATGCCCTATTGCATTTTAATGAAAACTTGAAGCCAGGTCCCAGATTTCCTTTTCAGCTGATGGATGGGGAGTTCTGCTGCAGAAGAAAGCACACATTCTTTCTGCCTTTTCTCCTTCCAGCTGCTTTATTGGGTGCTTTATCTCAACCACTTACCATTGTTTTATGATGAAGGCTGCATTCCAGCTCATATCCAAGTGGTTTATGCTGTTCCACAGGGGCAGGGCCCAGGAAGAATGTCTTTTTCAAGAGAGGAAAAGTGGAATTTGTCAGTGATGCAAACCAGACAGGAGGGAAGGAAGGAGAGACTGGCTATTCACAAAAGGATTCGAAGACACCAAAAAGTGAACCTGACAGATTCAGTCAGCAACTGAGGTCATCTGCCCGCAATTCAGTGATCTGGTCTCTAATCACAGAGCTGACAGGATCCAGGGCCTGTGTGGAGCTGGGCACTTTTCTGTGCTTTGAAAGTCGGGACAAACACTGAGGGTTTCATCAGGCAGGGTGAGGAAGCCTCTCTCACAGGAAGACCTTTGACCTGGTCTTGTTCTTCATATGGTTAGTCTTCCACCTCCCCCAGATTTAACTCTTCCACACAGGCCTGCGAAATGGTTCTATCCTTCTTAAATCCAATTTAAGAACTCAAATTCAAACTAAAACAATTCTATGTCTATGTGAATATCCATTTTAGCTTTGCTCTTCTGTGATGTCAATATCTCTCTGGGGGTGATGACACTTTTCAGGCCAGTGTTTTCTAAAATCGACTTTTAAAAGGAAAAAAAAAAAATCACAGCAAAGATACCACAACAACTAATCTTAATAGTTTGCAGTACCTCTGAGGCTATATCTAATTTTGAAGGAAAACAAATCTAAGAAGTAATGCAGTTTTGTTTATTTTTGATGTATGGTTTAAACCTAAGAGTCAGGGACTTTGCTGTGGTCCAGTGGCTAAGACTTCTCACTCCCAGTGCAGTGGGCCCAGGTTCAATCCCTAGTTCTGGAACTAGATTCCACATGCCATAACTAAGAACTGACAGTCAAATAAATAAAATAAAATAAATTATTAAACAAACCCTTAGAGTCAAGTAATTATTGATTGTATAACTGTATAGCTATTAGGTACATAGCCCTTCTCAAGTGGCACTAGTGGTAAAGAATCCATCTGCCAATGCAGCAGACATGGGTTCCATCTTGGGTTGGGAAGAGCCCCTGGAGAAGGAAACTGCAACCTACTCCAGTATTCTTGCCTGGGAAATCCCATGGACAGCAGAGCCTGGCGGGCTATAGTTCATGGGGTCACAAAAAAGTCCGAGATGACTGAGAGACTGAACACACGGAGCACAGGCCTCTCTTAGTTATGACGGCATGCCAAAGAGCTTCAGTACTTTCTGTTCATAAGATGTTTAAAATTTAGTTAGGGAAATAAAATAATCTCAAAGCGCAATTAGTGAGAAGACAGCATGATAATTAACTGTATTTTATACAGGCAAAATAAAGTGTCAAAGAGTCAAGTACAGAGAACAGAGTTGGGTAGAATGAGGTGTTAATTGCATCAGTTCAGTTCAGTTCAGTTCAGTCGCTCAGTCGTGTCCGACTCTTTGCAACCCCATGAATCGCAGCATGCCAGGCCTCCCTGTCCATCACCATCTCCTGGAGTTCACTCAGACTCACGTCCATCGAGTCAGTGATGCCATCCAGCCATCTCATCCTCTGTCGTCCCCTTCTCCTCCTGCCCCCAATCCCTCCCAGCATCAGAGTCTTTTCCAATGAGTCAACTCTTTGCAGGAGGTGGCCAAAGGACTGGATTTTCAGCTTTAGCATCATTCCTTCCAAAGAGATCCCAGGGCTGATCTCCTTCAGAATGGACTGGTTGGATCTCCTCGCAGTCCAAGGGACTCTCAAGAGTCTTCTCCAACACCACAGTTCAAACGCATCAATTCTTCGGCGCTCAGCCTTCTTCACAGTCCAACTCTCACATCCATACATGACCACAGGAAAAAACATAGCCTTGACTAGACGGACCTTAGTCGGCAAAGTAATGTCTCTGCTTTTGAATATGCTATCTAGGTTGGTCATAACTTTTCTTTCAGGGAGTAAGCGTCTTTTAATTTCATGGCTGCAGTCACCACCTGCAGTGATTTTGGAGCCCCCCAAAATAAAGTTTGACACTGTTTCCACTGTTTCCTCATCTATTTCCCATGAAGTGACGGGACCGGATGCCATGATCTTCGTTTTCTGAATGTTGAGCTTTAAGCCAACTTTTTCACTCTTCACTTTAACTTTCATCGAGAGGCTTTTTAGTTTCTCTTCACTTTCTGCCATAAGGGTGGTGTCATCTGCATATCCGGGGTTATTGATATTTCTCCCGGCAATCTTGATTCCACCTTGTGTTTCTTCCAGTCCAGCATTTCTCATGATATACTCTGCATATAAGTTAAATAAGCAGGGTGACAATATACAGCCTTGATGTACTCCTTTTCCTATTTGGAACCAGTCTGTTGTTCCATGTCCAGTTCTAACTGTTGCTTCCTGACCTGCATACAGATTTCTCAAGAGGCAGGTTAGGTGGTCTGGTATTCCCACCTCTTTCAGAATTTTCCACAGTTTATTGTGATCCACATAGTCAAAGGCTTTGGCATAGTCAATAAAGCAGAAATAGAAGTTTTTCTGGAACTCTCTTGCTTTTTCCATGATCCAGAGGATGTTGGCAATTTGATCTCTGGTTCCTCTGCCTTTTCTAAAACCAGCTTGAACCAGGAAGTTCACAGTTCACATATTGCTGGAGTCTGGCTTGGAGAATTTTGAGCATTACTTTACTAGCATGTGAGATGAGTGCAATTGTGCGGTAGTTTGAGCATTCTTTGGCATTGCCTTTCTTTGGGATTGGAATGAAAACTGACCTTTTCCAGTCCTGTGGCCACTGCTGAGTTTTCCAAATTTGCTGGCATATTGAGTGCAGCACTTTCACAGCATCATCTTTCAGGATTTGAAATAGCTCAACTGGAATCCCATCACCTCCACTAGCTTTGTTCGTAGTGATGTTTTCTAAGGCCCACTTGACTTCACATTCCAGGATGTCTGGCTTTAGGTGAGTGATCACAAAATCGTGATTATGTGGGTCATGAAGATCTTTTTTGTACAGTTCTTCTGCGTATTCTTGCCACCTCTTCTTAATATCTTCTGCTTCTGTTAGGTCCAGACCATTTCTGTCCTTTATCGAGCCCATCTTTTCATGAAATGTTCCCTTGGTATCTCTAATTTTCTTGAAGAGATCTCTAGTCTTTCCCATTCTGTTCTTTTCCTCTATTTCTTTGCATTGATCGCTAAAGAAGGCTTTCTTACCTCCTCTTGCTATTCTTTGGAACTCTGCATTCAGATGCTTATATCTTTCCTTTTCTCCTTTGTTTTTCACCTCTCTTCTTTTCACAGCTATTTGTAAGGCCTCCCCAGACAGCCAGTTTGCTTTTTTGCATTTCTTTTCCATGGGGATGGTCTTGATCCCTGTCTCCTGTACAATGTCACGAACCTCATTCCATAGTTCATCAGGCACTCTATCTATCATATCTAGGCCCTTAAATCTATTTCTCACTTCCACTGTATAATCATAAGGGATTTGATTTAGGTCATACTTGAATCGTCTAGCAGTTTTCCCTACTTTCTTCAATTTAAGTCTGAATTTGGTAATAAGGAGTTCATGATCTGAGCCACAGTCAGCTCCTGGTCTTGTTTTTTTTGACTGTATAGAGCTTCTCCATCTTTGGCTGCAAAGAATAGAATCAATCTGATTTTGGTGTTGACCATCTGGTGATGTCCATGTGTAGAGTCTTCTCTTGTGTTGTTGGAAAAGGGTGTTTGCTATGACCAGTGCATTTTCTTGGCAAAACTCTATTAGTCTTTGCCCTGCTTCATTCTGCATTCCAAGGCCAGTATGGATTAAAAGGCAAAAGTAGTTACAGAGGGACCACTATGGTGCCACTTGCCAAGGAACTGAAAAGAAAGCAGCATTAAAAAAGTCCCGAGGACTTCCCTGGTGGCCCAGGGGTTAGTGCTCTGTGATCCCAGTGCAGGGAGCCTGGATTCTTTCCCTGGTCACATGCCACAACTAAGAGTTTGCACGCTGCACTAAAGATTCCTCATGCCTCAATTAAGACCTGGCACAGCCAAATAAATTGAAAAAAAAAAAAAAATCATTCTTGTTCCTGGTTGTATTGAATTGCTCTGCAAGGTAGTTTATGATTCCTGATATCAGATCTATTAGCTACCTTAATGTCTGGAAGAAAAGGAACATACCAATACTTCTGTAACATGTTAGGCAGAATTTGAGTGTTCCTGGGAAGGTTTACCTGGGGAAAAGGGTGTGAGTTTAAGTTTTACAAGATAGCTTTTATCCCACATCTGAATTCACTCTTTTCTCTTAAAAATGTTTCTTAGCTTTTCCTAAAATGTCTCACAATGTTCATGAGGACTAGTGCCACGGGGCTTTTAAAAAGAGTAGATTTTGTTACATGAGTTCACTTAGCATTAACCATGTTATCACTTTAAGTGGTGTAAAGCTGGGCCCTTCATCTCACACACTCAAAGCCCCCGGTGTGTCAACATTTCCTTTTGAGTAATAAAGCTGCTTCTTCAGCTGCTTTGCACTCTATTCATTGGGGAAGCTAAAAAACAGAAAGCAATATGAGTAACACAGGAGCCTGTGGCAGCCCGTTAGAAGAGTTCTCATTAGTTAATGCTACCAATGAGACCACTAAAGGCTTTTCTTGAACACTAGTCTTTTCTTAGACTCTGTCTCATCTCATGCCCTTTGGGCACCTTTTCCATCAGGGGCTTCATGGTAAGCTTTGGTTTATTATAAAGCAGCGGTCCCCAATCTTCCTGGCACTAGAGACTGGTTTCATGGAAGACATTTTTCCACAGACCTGGGGGCGTGGACGATTCAAGTGCATTACATTTATTGTGCAGTTTATCTCTATTATTATTAATACATCAGCTTCACCTGAGATCATCAGGCATGAGATCCCAAAGGTTGGGGACCCCTGTTACAAAGAACTCGATAAAGGTACTGCTGTAAAAGTACTACTTAATCTTACATTTCCAATTTGTGAAATGGGTGGGAACAAAGTTGCTTGGATGTTGTTTTTCATATGAAACTGGTTAAGCACAAGCAGATGATTTATGGGGTACCATTTGCTATAAATCATACTAGGAGAAACACTGCACCAGAGCCATCAAGGGAATGGGCCACATTGCCCAAAAGAGAATCAGATGGAGACCTGATGCTCTGTGGATGGATGAAAGAAGAAGCCTGACCCTGGAGGGTGGTTGGTTTTCCTGAACCTGGACAGAGGCATGAAGCAGCCTCAATGCAATATTCTAGAGGTGGCAGAATCTCAGATGGGAGTGACTCTGCTCCTATGAAACTAGGAACCAAGCAGATAAAACATGAGGGTCCCAGCAAAAGTTTCCTTGGCTGAGTTTGATGAGGGTGTGAAGGATTGTCTGATGTGCCGTCAGCAGTACTAGTGCTTTTTTATGTCTTTAAAGGCCTGTGAAGTAAGGAAAATACTCCACTGCAATTGGGTTATCCTCCATTTTCCTGGAGTCCGGGGTTCTTGTACGATCCAAGAGTGGTAAAGAAGGCCTGATAACCAAACTTCTCATTAGCCTTGGTGAAGGAGTGTAGGAAGCCGTTTTAATTGTATTCAGAAAAATTAAGAAATATAAATGCTATTGCATTCCAGATGCCATGGGGATAATTAAGGTCTGTTACAGAGGAGCGCTGAAAAAAAGACCTATTTCTGTTGGCATATGGATTTCTCTAATCTTGTTTGGGAACTGGTTTCACAGAAAAAGCAAATTTAACAAACAAAAGTGCAAGCCAATTAGGAATTTACTAAATCCACACTCCTATTTGGTAAAATGAAAAAAGAAAACCTTAACTAAACTTGGATATAATGGAATTCATCACTATTTCCAAGCAAAAGTGACAAGTAACACTGAATACTCTGGAATTTCAGTAACTAAAAATGGGGCATTTTTTTTAAAAATTGGAGAATAGCTTTACAGTGTTGTGCTGGTTTCTGTCATACAACAATATGAATCTGCCATAAGCACACACATGTCCCCTTCCTCTTGAACCTCCCTCACACCCCTCACCCCATCCCACCCCTCCAGGTTGTCACAGAGCACCAGGTTGAGCTTCCTATGTCATATAGCAAATTCAATATTGGGCATTTCAAAGAACTTTGGTGGTCCTGAGAATTCTTGTGAATGTCCCGCTTACAACATATCAAGTATATTAAAATGAATTGATATCCACATTTAATTAAATGCATATAGAAATGTAAGAGTTGGCTTGCAGTCACAGGTTCCATATTGCATTTAACAACAATTAAAAAAAAAAAAAACTTAGTTTTAATTTTGTGATTCTCTTTTTAATATTTAGAACCAATTCATTTTCCCCCATATTTTTTTGAGATGTCAAAAATATTTATTTGACAAATATTTGATAAATTTCCGTGGACATTTTGAAGTTCCCAGGAGATCAAACCTATGGTGTGGATTAAAGGACCTGCACAGATGGAGAGCTAGTGGTCAGATGTATGCTTTCTGTGACAACTGACCTGTCCTCATAAAAACAGCTCCTCATAAAAGCAGCAGTTTACAAGGGGAGATGGCTTTAAGTCAGTGTTAGATTCTATCACTTCACCTGACACAGCAACCCTTTCCTTACCAGGTGAACTGCAAATGTATTTCATTTCAGTGGAAGGAATGTGAACAATTTTGTGCCTAAAGTGTCTATAAAGAGGTTGAAAAAAAAAGTTTTTATAATGATACAAATAAACTGAACTAGTAGATGCTTTTTTATGACTTCCAAATGCAAAGGCATCAGGATTTGATCAGGTATATTTTTATAATATGAAATTTCTCCTTTTTAATGAGCAGCTTTGGGGTAGCTTAAAACAATGAAATAATGGCAAGAATCCTGGACACAGGGAGAGAAAAAGTGAATATGGTTTTACTTTTCTCACTAAGGAACTATGTGAGCTTCACTGCATCTTATGGCCCATGGAGGCATCAGTTATTTCCCTTGTGTAGTGAATGATCTGGAGTGAATAGGTATTTTCTAAACTTTGGTCATTTACAAAGCACTTTCATGATTTTTTGCCATATTCATGTGATATCAGGCCAATAATTTTGTAATATTTTCATTTGTATAAACTCCATTCTTTAAACCTGTGCTTGAGGAGACATCTGCTTCTGTCAAATGAAATAACAGGGAGCAGGTTTACCTTCCCACATGAACAACTAAATACACAAACAAAAGGCAGAAAGCAAGAATTGTCAAGGCATTGGACATCAGGCAATGAATGCAGTGATACATGAGAGAGAGGAAACAAATACAGTGAACTCTACAATTGCCCCATCTTATTGTCCAAAGAGAGTTCCTAGATCTTTCTAAGCAATACGTTGGGGCAGTTGTAGGTTTCACCTCATTTGTTTCCAGTTGTGGTACAGGGAAGGGGGAATCTCAGCAGAGCCTCAAAGTTTCCTCAGGGTTGAGGAAACAGAATGGGAGTCAGGGAAGTCCATGGGACTGGAAAGTGATGAGCTGCACGGAGAGAAAACTCTAGTGCTAGAGAAGGTTTCCCTCCAGGATTCAACTGAGTTCTGATCAGAGCAGTGAGGAGGCTACAACAGGCTGGGGAAAGAACCATCTGAAAGTATCAGAGATAACAACAGCAGTGCTCATACAGGGCAGAAAACAAGGCCTATTCTTGTAGATCTTATAATTCATGGAGCATTAGGTACATAGAAGGGTGTTGCCTCAACAGTGAGGAACAGGAGCTCTGGACCAAACTCTGGTCTGGTTTCACCTAATGAAGCTTAAAAGGAAAACTTGAGAGGGTCAGTCTATTTTCAAGTAACCCATCATCCTAGAACACAGTCCATTAATATTTATTTAAAAAGAAATTATAGACATGTATACCCCTATGCTCATTATAGCACTAGTACAATAGCCATAAAATGAACCAGCCTAAATGCCCTTTGACAGATGAATAGACAAAGAAGACGTGGCACATGCACGTGATGGACTATTACTCAGTCATAAAAAGGAACAAAACGGGGTCATTTGTAGTGATGTAGATGAACCCAGAGTCTGTCATATAGAGTAAAGTAAGTCAGAAAGAGAAAAATAAATATTGTATAGTAACATATATATGGAAATGGTACTAATGAACCTATTTGCAGGGTAGGAATGGAGATGCAGATGTAAAAAAAAACAGACTTGTGGCCATGGTGGGGAAGGAGAGGGTGGGACAAATTGAGAGACTAGCACTGACTTATATACACTGCTACATGTAAAATAGTTAGTGGGAATGTGCTATACAGAATACGGAGCTCATCTTGAGGCGCTGTGTTGACCTAGAAGGGTGAGAGGGGGGTTAGGTGGGAGGCAGGCTCAAGAGGGAGGGGATACATGTACACATATAGCTGATTCATGTTGTTGTACAGCAAAAACCAACACAATATTGTAGAGAAATTTTATTCCAATTAAAAGTCAATTTAAAATAATAAAATAAAAAGAAATTATAACCAGCACCAAATGAAGTAAAATTCTAATTTATCATATGCAATCAAAAAGAAAAAAAGAAAAACCACCAGGAATGCAAAAAAGCAAAATGAAGAGAAAAAAACTCAATCAATCAAAGCACTCCAGAACTGACATAAATTATAGAATTTGTACACAAGGATATTAAATCGGCTCTTACAACCATATTCCACATGTTTAAAATGCTAGAGGAAAGATTAAAGATTTTAAGTAGAGAAGTGAAACATGAAAAGGATGCAAATTGAACTCCTAGAGATGAAAACTACAATGGCTGAGGTAAAAAATGTATTGCAAAGTATTAACAGCATATTGGACATCACAGAAGAAAAGACTAATGAACCTGAAGATAAAAAGACAAACCATCCTGAATGAAACATAGAGGGGAGGAAGGATTAAAGTAGTGAACAGAGCTTCAGGGAGCTGTGGAAATACTTCAAGCCACCTAATAAGTGCATAGTCATAGTTCCTGAAGGGCAGCGGAGGAGGCAAAAAATATTTGAAGGGATGAAGGCTGAAAAGTTTTCAAATTTTGGGTAAACTATAAAGCTGCAAATGAAGGACCTCAAAGAATAAAAATGATAAGAAAAGAAATAGAACCACTTGACGGCACATAATAAATAAAATGATCAAAACCAGTGATAAAGATATAATCTTAGAAACATCCAGGGAATAAAGACACATTACGGACAGAGGATCAAGGATAAGATGAAACCAAATTTCTCAAAGTGAGAAGACAGTGGAGGAATATCCTTAAAGCGTTAAAAGAAAAACCATCTATCTAGAATTCTATACCAGACAAAAATATCTTTCACAAAACAAAAGCTTTTTCTTTGAGACATACAAAGTGGGAAGATTCATCACCAGTAGAATCACAGAAAATATCACAGCAAGTCTTTTAGACAGAAGGAAAATGATATTAGGTAGAAATATGGATCTACATAAAGGAATGAAGAGCACCAAAAATGGTAGCCATGTGGGTAAATATATAATGCTTTTTCTCATTATTTATTTATTTTACATGAATAATTGACTAAACAAAACTAACATAATATGGCATTCTTAATACAACCAGAAGTACAACATATGATAACGATAGCACAAAGCCTGGGAGGGGGAAAAAACTGCTTTTGTTAAGGTTCTTATACATAAAACAGCATTATATCAATTCAAGGTAGATTTTGATAAGTGAAAGATGTATACTATGAACCCTAAAGAAACCTTCAAAAACTGAAACAAAGGAATATATCTAAATAAATGAAGAGAAGATAAAATGGAATCATAAAAAATAACCTGAGAGATGGCAGAAAAGAAAAAAAGAGGAAAAGGGGGCAAATAATATGCAAATAGCAAGTCTATAAATTTAAAACTTAACCATATCAATAATCAACTTAAATAAAAATAAACACTCCAATTAAAAGGTACGGATGATTAGACTGGATAAAGCAAACAAGATCCAACTATATGCTATCTGTAAGAAAACCACTTTAAACATAAAGACACAAACAGATTAAAAGTAAAAGGGTAGAAAATGACATGCCATATTAATACTAATTAAAAGAAAGCAGGGCTGGCTGTATTAACATTCAGTTCAGTTCAGTTCAGTCGCTCAGTTGTGCCCGACTCTTTGCGACCCCATGAATCGCAGCACACCAGGCTTCCCTGTCCATCACCAACTCCTGGAGTTTACCCAAACTCATGGCCATCGAGTTGGTGATACCATCCAGCCATCTCATCTTCTGTCATCCCCTTCTCCTCCTGCCCCCAATCTCTCCCAGCATCAGGGTATTAATATTAGATAAGCTATATTGGAATGTTTTAAAATCCCTAGTAATATAGTAATAATATTAGATAAACTATATTACTAGGGATTTTAAAATATTCCATTTCATAATGATAAGCATCAATTCAACAAGAGAATATATCAACTCTAAATATTTTTACACCTGATAATAAAGCTTCAAAATACATGAAGCCTAAATGGATGTGAGAGTTGGACTGTGAAGAAGGCTGAGGACCGAAGAATTGATGCTTTTGAACTGTGGTGTTGGAGAAGACTCTTGAGAGTCCCTTGGACTGCAAGGAGATCCAACCAGTCCATCCTAAAGGAGATCAGTCCTGGGTGTTCTTTGGAAGGAATGATGCTGAAGCTGAAACTCCAGTCCTTTGGCCACCTCATGCGAAGAGTTGACTCATTGGAAAAGAGTCTGATGCTGGGAGGGATTGGGGGCAGGAGGAGAAGGGGACGACAGAGGATGAGATGGCTGGATGGCTGGATCCATCACTGACTCAATGGATGTGAGTCTGGGTCAACTCCGGGAGTTGGTGATGGACAGGGAGGCCTGGCGTGCTGCGATTCATGGGGTCTCAAAGAGTCGGACATGACTGAGCGACTGAACTGAACTGAACTGAACTGAACCTGATATAAATTACAAGGAAAAATGAACAAATCCATAATTATGGTTGCAGATTTCACCATCTTTCTCTCAATAACTGATAGATCAAGTAGGCTGAAGATCAACCAGAAAAGTTGAACACCGGCCCCAACCCATTTGACCTGACTGATGTTCACAGAACATTTCACCCATCTACAGCAGAGCACACTTTCTCCTCAAGGGCACACAGAATATTTGCCAACAGAGATCATACTCTGGGCGTAACACAAATCTCAATAAATGAAAAAGGATTCAGGTCATATACACTGTATTCTCTGACCACAAAGGAATTAAGATAGAAAACAAAACCAAGTACTGATACCAGACAATCCTGCTACTGTCTGGATATCAAGACAATCTCCAAGTATTTGGAAAAGAAAAAACACGCTTCTTCATTATCCATGGATCAGAGAAAAATTCAAAAGGGAAATTACAAAGTATTTTGAACTGAATGAAAATGAACATAACATGTCAGAATTTGTACAATTCCACTAAAGCAATACTTAAAGAGAAAATCTATAGAACTTACCCCTCTATATTAGTACAGAAGAAGGATCTCAAACCAATGACTTCAACTTCTATCTAAGGAACTAGAAAAATAAGAGGGAATTAAAACCAAAATACGCAGAACAAAGGACTGGGCTTTTTTTCCAGCACAAGTTCACTGTGTGACCTGGGCCAGCACTGTTCTCTCTGGTCTTGCCTGGTTTAATTGTTTGACAGATGAGGACTGTAAACAATATCAGTATTCACCAAACTCAGGGCCTGCCACGTGGGAATCACAATCAAGCCTGTTAGAAACATTAATTTCCAAGCCCTGACCCAGATTTTGTTGTTTAGTTGCTAAGTTGTGTCCAACTCTTTGCAACCCTGTGGACTGTAGCCTGCCAGGCTCCTCTATCCATGGGATTTCTCAGGCAAGAATACTGGAGTGGGTTGCCATTTTCTTCTCAAGGGGAGTCTTCCCAATCCAGATATCAAGTCTGCATCTCCTGCATTGGCAGGCGGATTCTTTATCCAGATCGGGGGAATCAAAATTTCTAAGTAAGGCATAAAAACCTGTGCTTTTTAAACACAGAAGTGATAGGAGTGTCTGGAGTGGTAGGACCTGTATCCTTCTTGTTGGTGGCATTCTGTTCAATGCCTTGGCTTCTGAGGGGATGTCAGCAGCCCTAGACAGAAGGCTCTCAGCTTCAGGGAGATCCCTGCACGTAACTCAGGTAGCTGAGTCATCATGGGGAACACAAGGGCCTGCACAATGAGAATATTAGCAATGACCGGGATGGACTCACACTAGAGCTTTTTCATTCATCGTTAATGTTGCAGAAGCTTCAGATTCCTCAGTACTCGGTAGGTGCAGAAGGCTGATTATGACCAAGGTTGGCTCCTCAGCCCTTCTAGCTTAGGGTATAATTTGACTTGTTTCATTTTCATTTCATTCCTATTTATTTCTGTATTTATTTCTTTAATCATAAATGCCTTTCTATATCTCTTTGAACAATCTCAGCAAATTTATGCTGACATCTTTTCAGATGATTCTTTTTTTTTTTGACTGTGAATTGCTGATGGCTCAGATTTATTTATTTTTTTTTAATTTATATTTTTACTTTATTTTACTTTACAATACTGTATTGGTTTTGCCATACATTGACATGAATCCACCACCGGTGTACATGCGTTCCCAAACATGAACCCCCCTCCCACCTCCCTCCCCATAACATCTCTCTGGGTCATCACCGTGCACCAGCCCCAAGCATCCTGTATCCTGCATCGGACATAGACTGGCGATTCGATTCTTACATGATAGTATACATGTTACAATGCCATTCTCCCAAATCATCCCACCCTCTCCCTCTCCCTCTGAGTCCAAAAGTCTGTTATACACATCTGTGTCTTTTTTGCTGTCTTGCATACAGGGTCGTCATTGCCCTCTTTCTAAATTCCATATATATGTGTTAGTATACTGTATTGGTGTTTTTCTTTCTGGCTTACTTCACTCTGTATAATCGGCTCCAGTTTCATCCATCTCATTAGAACTGATTCAAATGTATTCTTTTTAATGGCTGAATAATACTCCATTGTGTATATGTACCACAGCTTTCTTATCCATTCATCTGCTGATGGACATCTAGGTTGTTTCCATGTCCTGGCTATTATAAACAGTGCTGCGATGAACATTGAGGTACATGTGTCTCTTTCAATTCTGGTTTCCTCGGTGTGTATGCCCAGCAGTGGGATTGCTGGGTCATAAGGCAGTTCTATTTGCAATTTTTAAAGGAATCTCCACACTGTTCTCCAAAGTGGCTGTACTAGTTTGCATTCCCACCAACAGTGTAGGAGGGTTCCCTTTTCTCCACACCCTCTCCAGCATTTATTGCTTGCAGATTTTTGGATCGCAGCCATTCTGACTGGTGTGAAGTGGTACCTCATTGTGGTTTTGATTTGCATTTCTCTAATAATGAGTGATGTTGAGCATCTTTTCATGTGTTTGTTAGCCATCCGTATGTCTTCTTTGGAGAAATGTCTATTTAGTTCTTTGGCCCATTTTTGGATTGGGTCGTTTATTTTTCTGGAATTGAGCTGCATAAGTTGCTTGTATATTTTTGAGATTAGTTGTTTGTCAGTTGCTTCATTTGCTATTATTTTCTCCCATTCAGAAGGCTGTCTTTTCACCTTGCTTATATTTTCCTTTGTTGTGCAGAAGCTTTTAATTTTAATTAGATCCCATTTGTTTATTTTTGCTTTTATTTCCAGTATTCCGGGAGGTGGGTCATAGAGGATCCTGCTGTGATTTATGTCTGAGAGTGTTTTGCCTATATTCTCCTCTAGGAGTTTTATAGTTTCTGGTCTTACATTTAGATCTTTAATCCATTTTGAGTTTATTTTTGTGTGTGGTGTTAGAAAGTGATCTACTTTCATTCTTTTACAAGTGGTTGACCAGTTTTCCCAGCACCACTTGTTAAAGAGATTGTCTTTACTCCATTGTATATTCTTGCCTCCTTTGTCAAAGATAAGCTGTCCATATGTGTGTGGATTTATCTCTGGGCTTTCTATTTTGTTCCATTGATCTATATTTCTGTCTTTGTGCCAGTACCATACTGTCTTGATGACTGTGGCTTTGCAGTAGAGCCTGAAGTCAGGCAAGTTGATTCCCCCAGTTCCATTCTTCTTTCTCAAGATTGCTTTGGCTATTCGAGGTTTTTTGTATTTCCATACAAATCTTGAAATTATTTGTTCTAGTTCTGTGAAAAATATGGCTGGTAGCTTGATAGGGATTGCATTGAATTTGTAAATTGCTTTGGGTAGTATACTCATTTTCACTATATTGATTCTTCCGATCCATGAACATGGTATATTTCTCCATCTATTAGTGTCCTCTTTGATTTCTTTCATCAGTGTTTTATAGTTTTCTATATATAGGTCTTTAGTTTCTTTAGGTAGATATTCAGATGATTCTAATATGAGTTTCTCTTGGCATGAACTATTCTTCCAAGTCTTTTATTTCTTGGCTGTCCTTTGAGAAATTAGTCTTTCTTCCCATGCTTTGGACTTTTGTTTGCAGGCTGATTTTGAGTATCCCCTCCAAATTTCTTCCTTCCCAACAGTTCAGAAGTTGACTCTGCCTAGCCCAGTCTTATTCCCAAACCAGAACCATATTTTACAGTTGAGCATAGGATGTCTTCCCTGGTGGCTCAGACTTTAAAGCATCTGCCTACAATACGGGAGACCCGGGTTCAATCCCTGGGTCGGGAAGATCTCCTGGAGAAGGAAATGGCAACGCACTCCAGTATTCTTGCCTGGAAAATCCCATGGATGGAGAAACCTGGTAGGCTACAGTCGATGGGGTTGCAAAGAATCGGACACGTCTGAGCAAATTCACTTTACTTCACTATAGGATATACTGCCCCTAGAGGCCATTGAGGGTCTGATTCATTTACAGAGTGGATAGTTGGCTCAGTTTCTGAGAGTAACACATGGTCTTCGCCCTTCATCTCCCAGGCTTACAGCCTCATCCGAAGCCACAGTCCCAGTAGAATGAAAGTAGAGTGAAAGTCCTGTCTGCCTCTGGCATCAAACAGGAAGCCTGGCCCTGCTCCAAGTCTCATTCACATTTAGAACTCCTTGTCCTTCAGGAACCAAGTTCCCAGTCAGGGGTGCCTACTTCCAAAGCCTAGACAACCCACAGTTTGTGTTTTCCCTTTGTGTCTGGTCCACAAGATCTTATCCTGCATTGGAAACTGGTTGAGTCTTCCTGGTTTTCCCCATTTCTCTCTCTTCCCTCCTTCCTTCCTTCTTTCCTTCTTTTTCTGTCTCTTTCTTCCTGCCTTTTAAATATTTCACCTGTCTTGCTATGTGTTCTGAGCAGAATGGTGAACTCACTGCCTCTTGATCATTATAAAAGTCTGAATTAATTCATTTGAAAATGGTAAAGAAATGACATTTTCCCCAAGTCGCTGGAGTAAGATCCACATCCTGTATCAAGATTGACGCTTATTTACTCCTCCACTTGACACAGCCCGAGCATTTAAATCTTCTGTTAATGCCTGTACTATGTTCTACAAGTTGGTACTTATTGATTTGTTAGAAATGTTATGTGTGTGCATGTCCTGTTCTCCAAGATAATCTGCTAACTGCTTTACAGCAGAGACCATGATTTATCATTAAAGTACTCCCCAAATGAAACACTTTCTGATAGCCACACACAGAAAACCTCAATAAATACCAATTACCAGGCTGATTTACCCCACCCATCTCAAATTTCCTTACTTCCTCCACCCAGTGCATCATGATATTAACAAAAACACTTACATATCCAAACATAACGTTGAAATACAAAAGTGGACAGCTATATTCCATATACAAATGTGTACACATCTGATACTTTCAAGTTTTTCTTTTCTTGCTCTGTGCTTTGAGAGTTAGTGCCTCCTACACTTTCAACTTGGAAACAGTGCATAGTTGTCTACTATCCATTTCCCAGTGTGACAGAGAAAAATTCCCAGTGAGACAGAGAAAAGAGCCTCCAGCCCTGCCCATCAGGAAGTCGGCTACCTGTGACCAGGTGAGTACATTCTTTCTCTGAGCAGGTGTTAACCCACCCCAGCTAGTTAAGAGCCTGCAGGGCCTCTACTTTGGGGAGATAAAAGGGCAGCCTGCGTGGGGTCCCTTCTCCTCCCCAACAGAGCCATTTGTTACTGGGGATACACCCCCTCCAGGAATCTTTCAATGCTCTTCAAACCGTGGGCCTGCACAATGTACCTGACCTTGTTCAAAAGCAGGGGCTGCCCTGCCCCAGGCAAAAGAGTGAAGAAATACAGAAAAATCACATCTCTTTCCAATCTCTTTCACTCTGTTGTACTGAAAGGCTCCGGCATTTGTCGACCAAAATACTTATTAGTTCTCCATTTTTTTCCTTTCCACTCTGTAATGTACACCATCAGCTGTTAACGATTCAGCAAGAGGCATTACTTTGATAAGATGCAGCCAGTGGGGGAAAAACGCAAAACTATGTATTCTCTACACTTTAGCTCATTCATTTACCTCTGAGAAGAATGCTCTTTATGCTCCTTCACTGAATTAGGAATGGACTTTGTGTGAAACATGTTTTATCCTGTAGAAAGGCTCTTTGGAGAGTGGCATTTACTCAAAGGGAAAAAATGCCTGCAGGGTGTTCTTACAGAGGCGGGGGTGGCTGGTGACAAGGTGTGACATCTGCAGAAGAAATATAGTCAAATAGAGTCAAGCCACCCAGTACTTCCCAACAGACACAGGGCTCACTCACAAAACAACAGGAGACATGTGGCTTATGTTCAAAAGGCTGTTTACTCAGAACTCTACCCAACTGACGGTCCTAGCATTTTAACTATAAAATAGAGAAAGGGCTGCAAAATCTGTGTGAGGTCACGGCTGCCACTACACATTCCTTCACACATGGCCAATTCCTGGTTAAAGCAGCAGACTATAAATCCACGATAAGACATGTGTGCTCATGTATCTGCATAAGAAAAAGAGAGATACTTAATAAAAATGTAATTTGCTAAGTAATTGCAAGATTATCCTGAAGCTCCAGGTTTTTCTTTCAAGTTTTAGCTTGGCCTTTTCAAGACAAAGTAGAAAGTTGGTACATTCCTAAATCCCTGTAAAACAGACTTAAAACTGAGTGGCAGATTTTAAAGACACATATGGGTTAAGGGTGGGACACCACGAAATGTTGTTTTTCAGTTAAGTACTTAAAGGTGAAATATATTACTCTGTGTGAGAATTGTCATAGAAAAGAGTACTTCAGAAAGTGTTTGCCAGAAGGTTTAGATTCAAAAAGGGATAGACCTGAAATGCAGGGTGCCAGTGCTTCTTGACTTGGGAAAAACCAGGGGCTTGGGAGAGTTCAGTGCAGCCCACCACCTGATCTCCTAGAATGGAGTGTTACAGGTTGAATTGTGCCCCTTGTTGAAGTCTTGATCCCTGAAGTCCCAGCATGTAACTTCATTTGGAAACAGGGTCTTTGTAATTAGTTACAATGAGGCCATACTGAATTAGGGTGGACCTTAATCCAATGACTGGGGTCCCGTCCTTTAAGAAGGAAAATAGATTTAGAAGACACACAGGAAGAATGCCTTGAGATGATGGAGGCAGAGATGAGAGTGATACAAGTCAAGGAATGGAAAGGATTGCTGGAGGCACCAGAAGCCAGGACACCTTGATCTTGGACTTCAGATCCAGAACTGTGAGAGAATACATTTGTTACTTTAAGACACTCAATTTGTGGTACTTTGTTATGGAAGTCCTGGAAAACCTACACAGGGTTAACAAGTGTAGATATTGTCTGATTTTTGGTTGTTCCCATTGGGAGGGTAAATTCAGTCCCAGCTGTTCCATCTTAGCTGGAAGCAGAGATCTACTAATGGTTTTTTGATGAGTTTTTTAATGTCTTGCTATGGATACCTTCTGCATGGATGCATTATATGAAAAAGACTGGTGTTTGATCCCTCAAGCATACCTTCTGAGACCAGTTTTCTCTGTTAACATTTTCATATTTCACATTTATAGTTAGATTATCTGATCAATGACTTTGTCCCTCACTAGACTGAAAGCTCAGTGAGACATGGCATCAGCTATGCTTTTGTTTTGCTCATCATTGTCTTTTCAGCTTCTGGTACGTACCTTTTGTTGAACAGATGTTTGGTAAAAGAATAAGTTTGCTCTGTCTGCAAAATGTATTGCTATTCTTTTAATACAAGATTCCAGGAAACTTTAACACTTCCTAATTTAATTATTTGATGTACTTTCACAGTGTCTGTCCTAGGACACCTCTACATTTGTCCAATCTACCAGTCATGGAGAATGTTGGCAAAGGGGCACTTTTGTGTTAGATTTGCAAGACTGTGCCCTGTGCCTTCCCCCTAAAGAGGAAGGAATGGCTGCTGGGATCCCAAGAGCCTGTGACATTCAAGGGTCTCCCAAGGTTGGAGAGCCAGACCCTGCACAGAGTGCACCAAGAAGAGACATGTTTCTAGAGAACTATGAAATCTTTTGGGAGAATTCGCTTTTCTTGTTCGAGGTAAACTCTCATTGTGAAAAAGGGGAAGATAGCTATATAACATGAAGCGTAGATATGGACTGTTCACTGGTGACTCTTCAAAAGACCACCAGAAACATTTGCAGATGAGGCAAACGTCCATTTATTAACTCTACTGCAACGTGGAGAACATCTGCTGCAAAGTCTTAGTGCAGACTCAAAATCAGAAAATTAGGAAAGGACATGGGAGACTGAATGTACAAATGCACAATGACTGGATCATATATAACAATAGAACTCTGACCCACAGCTTCTGCAACTAACAAGTCAGGAAGCCAACCACAACCTTTTCAGCAATTAGCCCAAAATGGTCAAGCCTGGTCAATGACTGACAGCTCCTCTACTTCTGCCCTCTCTCCCAAACCCAGGATTAACCAGACAAAGCCAAATATGATCCTCAAACCCATCAGACAGGATTCCCTGCTTCTGGTCACCTGAGTACTCCAGCATGACAGCAATGCATACCAGAAGTTATCTTTTTTTTTTTAATTATAAAGTTTTACGACTCTTCTGCTTGTGTTCAGTCGCTGCCAAATGCAAATGATGGTGGCTGAAATCTCTTGCTCTAGTAAACTCTGAATAAACAGCCCCTGTTCTCATTTTTGAGTTCCTTTCACTTATTTCCAAAGGTATTTACGATGTTTTTAGAGTCTGAGCTGGGATTTCTAGGCAAGTCTGGAAAAGCAGGGACTGGTTGGAATGGGCAGAGTCTATGACAGAACATTTTTGGTAGGCACAAGTAGGAGAGAGTCTGGAAGTATTCACATGAGAAGTTAGCCTTAAAACGTGAACAGTTTACTTTCCAGAGGACTTCCCTGGTGGTCCAGTGCTTGAGCCTCCCTGCTTCCAATGCAGGGGCACAGGTTCAATCCCTCGTCAGGAAACTAAGATCCCACACGGTGCGTGGTATGGCTTCTCTGGTAAATCAGCTGGTAAAGAATACACTTGCTATGCAGGAGACCCTGGTTCAATTCCTGGGTCGGGAAGAATCCCTGGAGAAGGGATAGGGCTACCAACTCCAGTATTCCTGGGCTTCCCTGGTGGCTCTGCTGGTAAAGAATCTGTCTGCAATGGGGGAGACCTGGGTTTGACCCATGGTTTGGAAAGATCCCTTGGAGAAGGGAACAGCTACCCACTCCAGTATCCTGGCCTGGAGAATTCCATGGACTGTATAGTCCAGGGGGTCACAATGAGTCGGATATGACTGAGCTTTCCAGAAGGAAGTATTCCCTAGAGCAAAGAGCTAAGCTATTTTTGTTTGGTACCAGTAATACTTAACATAGGGAGGGAAAAGTTATGCTTGGTCTAAGACACAGTTAATTCAAGGACAGAGAATTATGTTGATTCCAATTCTTGGGATTGGAGGGAAAGAAATTCATGGAAAAATTTATGAGGGAAAAAAATTTCATTTTTAAGTTCATCCTTGTATTTTTTCTTTTCCTTCCAACTTAGACAACAAGGTTGGTCACTTGACTAATACCCTCATTAGCATAAACAACTTACTTGGCTACTGTCTTTGGTCCTAACCCACAAAGTGCTAAACCTGGATTTATCTGACACTGTGGGATACAACTGTTTTTCATCTTTTGTTCCAACAACTATCTGCTGGTGGTGGTTAGGAGGAACAGTGAGCTCAGAGGGTGCTGAAGCCAAGTGAGGTCTCAGAAGGAACAAGCACATGTCTGCTATGCGCACAAGTGGAGAGAGGGGAGAGTTAAAACTTAAAATACTTAAGTCTCAGAAATGTATATCTCTGTTGAGCTTTGGGCCTGCATATCCAATGACCTCCTGGGTAACATTATCTGGATATTCTACAACAAATCTGCATATGTCCAAAATTGAAATTATAATTGCTCTTTCACCAAAGGTTTGCTAATCAATCCATCAGACTGGCCTTGTGATCCTTGTTGGGACAGCATCCCAGGCAACCATTACCACCACTCAGGTTAACACGTAATTCAAGATAAATCCTCTTTGCGATCTAGCTAAGGAAATTTGTCCTGATTGTGGAATTACAGGCATCAGCAATGGGATGAGGAAAGATGAAAACATAACCTCTTGAAATTTTATCTCATTTTTTCTTGGCCCTGAGCACAGAAGTAAGGTCACAAGCAAAAATTCAACCAAGCCTGAATTATCTCAGGTACAGTGACAGACACTGGGGAAAATAAAGATGATGAAACTTTTAGACCTTTTTGAATTTATTCAATATCCCATTCAGCTTACATCTATCTGCCCATCTCTCACGACTTCCTCTCCTTAATCTCTAATATTTTCATTGTCAGGTGGTAATTAGGTAATTCTTATTTATGGGAAGGATTACCATGTCAATTCTATGTAGTTTCTGTGTTTATGCAAAAAGCACTCCCTGACAAAAACACGTATAAAACTGATGTGTTAAAGCAACTGAGGGTTCTTTCCTGGCAGCCAAGATTACCATTTCCTGGTAGAAAAACTGGTAGAGAAAATTGAGTTCTTTTAATAAATTCCATAATTGCTTAGCTGTAAATGATTTTTTAAAAGTCACTTGACTGTGCAAACTGGTTAGAGTAGAAATATTTTAATAATATTTCAAGAGCTTAATGTCAACCATCAGTGTCCAATAAGTGAAGATTACTTTTAGCGATACATCTGGAAATAGGATGGTTTTTTGAGCCCAAATCTCTCAAGCTTTGCATAAAATCTGGATTTTCATTTCTACTGTGTGCCTGTTATATAAACTTCTGATGTTTGTTATAGAGGAAAAAAAGATAAACCTGACATTACTTGGAATATTGAAAAATGAGTAGAATGTTAAGACTTGTTAAATTTATTGTTTGCTCATTGAGAGAAAAAAAGTGAATAATTCATTTAAGGAAAACATTGTTACTTAAAGAAAGGGCAATATTTTAATAAGTAGAAGGAGGAAGGGAATATATTTTGAAATAGGAGCTGCATCACTGGAATGAAAAACGTAATGTGACAAAGTAGCTACTTTGAAGAAGAAAACACTCATCTGAATGGAAATTTTGTTATAGTCCTGTAAAATTTCAACTTTATCTTCATTCTTCTCTGTTCATTCATTTAACTAATATTTATTGAGAGCCTACTCTGTACTGGCGTTGTGTGAGGCATTGCTGATATTTTGGTAAATAAGACAGTCACAGTTTCTTCTTTCACTAAGACTGTTTAGCGGAATTTCATTAATGATTAATTCATGCACTCACTATACTGGGTTTTGAGCAAACTCCAGGAGATGGTAAAAGACAGGGAAGCCCGGTGTGCTGCAGTCCATGGGGTCGCAAAGAATCGGACATGACTTAGCAACTGAACAACAACATTATATTAGGTAAAATGAGCTTTAACTCTGTGTGACAGGAAACTTGAATTAACAATGGTTTAAACAACTGTCTCATCTAAATGTAGATCATCCAGACCTCAAATTATTCTGGGCCCATCATCATAAAAACCTCAAGTCTTTTTATCTTGCTGCTCTGCCATTCCTAACTAGTATATACATTAAGCTTTTGAGTCTTTTTCTTTCACTTACATAGTGCATTGGGATATAGAACATTGTTTCTATCAACAGCCTGTCCGTTTTCATTATCAAATAGTATTCCATTCTATGGATGTACTACGTTTTATTTAGGTTTTTCTCATTTGAGGGACTTTAGAGTTGTTTCAAGATTTTAGTGATTCAGTTCAGTTCAGTACAGTCGCTCAGTCGTGTCCGACTCTTTGTGACTACCATGAATCGCAGCACGCCAGGCTTCCCTGTCCATCACCAACTCCCGGAGTTCACTCAGACTCACGTCCATCGAGTCCGTGATGCCATCCAGCTATCTCATCCTCTGTTGTCCCCTTCTCCTCCTGCCCCCAATCCCTCCCAGCATCAGAGTCTTTTCCAATGAGTCAAATCTTCGTGTGAGGTGGCCAAAGTACTGGAGTTTCAGCTTCAGCATCATTCCCTCCAAAGAAATCCCAGGGTTGATCTCCTTCAGAATGGACTGGTTGAATCTCCTCGCAGTCCAAGGGACTCTCAAGAGTCTTCTCCAACGCCACAGTTCAAAAGCATCAATTCTTCCGCGCTCAGCCTTCTTCACAGTCCAACTCTCACATCCATACATAACCACAGGAAAAACCATAGCCTTGACTAGACGGACCTTAGTCGGCTTAAATTGATATAAATATTTATTTAGAGGATTTTGCATGAATATAGGCCTATCATTTCACTTTGGTAAATATCTGGTGGAAAACTGGGCCATATGGAGAAGTGCATACTGAATTTTAGTGTCTGTGAAACTGAGAGTTGCAGTCCACTTTGCATTCCTGTCAGCAATATACAAGCATTCTGGTTGCTCTGCATCCTTATCAGAATTTGACATCATCAGATTTTTCCAACTATCATATTAAGTGTATGACAGTATCTCATTGTAGTTTTAATTAGCATTTCATTAATGATTAGTGGAACTGAGATAGATTAGTATCTTCTGCTACAAGTCCTGTGTCAGATATATGATTTGCAAATATTTTCTCCCAGTCTATATCTTTTCATTCTGTCAACAGTTTCGTTTGAAGAACAAAATGTTTTTAATTTTGATAAAGTCCAATTTATTTATTCTTTTATAGATTGTGGTTTGGATCTTAAAATTGAACATTTATATGTTAAAAGCGATTATAAAAAGAACAAAAGAATAAATTCCTCCTAACAACAGATTATCTACAAATAGTATATTAGCTATGTCTCCAAAATATGACATCAAACAAGAATAAATTAGGTAATTTTTGTAGGGAGAACTAGATTACAGTTATAAAAGATGAGACAAGGATCTAATAATTTTAATTTTTAAAGCACAGAAGTAAAGGCTTTTAGATTCTGCGCAACTGTAGTACGTAAATAAATGAAATGAAATGCTTCGTGGAGGCTTTGAATACCCATTCACTTATTTATCCATTCATTTCTTTAAGAATGTTTACTGAGCACCTAGAGTGAGCCAGGCACTGTGTTCTGGATGTCAGTACATAGATGAATATGATGGGAGATAGAGCTCTGGACAAACAAATCAACAGGTTAGAGCACAATGTGGTAACTATAGTTGGCATTTGTTCAAAGTAACCCATGCTTCTTTTTGCACAGGTAGCAGTTTCATCACACTTATCTCATTTGCAATTATTTATTTGTGTCACAGGCCTTAATGTTTGTCTCTCTCATAGTCTATTCCAGAAATATAAATACATGTTTTCTTCATAGTGACTAGAACATAATAGGAGCTGGATAATCAATCGTTGAATAAAGTAAGTGTTTGCTATTGAAGTATAGAGAGGAAGAGTTGCTATATCTGCTCTGGGATCTCATTTAAAAAGGTGACATTTGAAGTTGAGTGTTGAAGCAGAGGTAGGAACTTACTGATGCAGTGGGGGTGGGGCTGGAGAGGAAGAGAAGGGCATTGTAGTGCTAAACAGTCATAGCCATGGGGACTCGAAGTCACATAACATCTGTGCGAAGGACAAAAAAGTTGCAGTAGGGTAGAATCATCCTATGTAGGGAAGCGTGGGGCAGCATGAAGCCAAAATGGAAAGCAGGGATTGGGACAGGAATGAAAGGCCTTGTCAACCAAGGTAGGTTTGAACTTCATAGCAATGGAGTTGGGGAGGGTGATGGATCTTAAGCTTTTAAGTGACATGATCAGTAAAGCAGTTAAGACTATGGCTGAGGCCCGGATAAGAGATGATAGGTGTGGCAGTGGCAGTTGAGATACTGTGGAGAGACAGACTTGAATGCTATTCCAGGAGACCAAATTTATGGGACTTGGTGATTGAAAAGATGTGAAGGGTGAAGTAGAAGGAGAATTTAATATTTCAGCTCTTCTGATGCTTGGAGAGTATTGTATGTGGGAAATTAACAAATTATATTTTTTCCTGATTAATAAGTATTACATATTTTTAAGAAAATTCAGGCAAGTACAAAGAAGAAAAAAATTCATCTGTTGTCACAGTCCACAAGGATAAACCACTTCCAATATTTTGAGTGCCTATCGTTCTAAAATAGATCCTCAGGATGCTATCTCCACAAAGAACTTAAGTCTCATGAACAGCATTAATATATTGAACCTAATTTTGAGCCCAAATGTTAAGTTTTGATTATAGTGCGAGCTGAGTCAGTTAAAAAAAAGAGAGAGAGAGAAAAATGAAGTGAATTAGGTACATGGACGGGAACTTCCCAAGACAGAATTTCTTCCCTGGAAACTAAATAAGGCAGCGATGACCATCCAGGACGCGTTCTCATTAGTACCAGATTCCCACAGGTAACCTGCCGGGTCACTGAGGGACATTTCCAGGTTCCGTTTGATTAATTCATGTTCAATTCATTCAATGTGCTGTGCCCTGCAGGAAGGCAGCACACCGCAGTGATCATCTCCCGTGTCCAAATGTTCTAAAGAAGTGATAATTATGTTTGCCCACTTGAATCTAGAGCTTGTGTGAACCTGTGCACATCAACTGTAAGTAAGAGAAAACTTTCTGAGGTCCAGAAGCTGTGAATAAAACAAACAAACAAACAAAAAAACAATATCTGAGACCCTTCCAAATAGGGAAAATGGGAGGGAAGTTTAAAAAAAAGAAAAAGAAAGGATATTTTTATATTGAGCAGGAGTAGATTACGAGGAGGGGCAGAGGCAGGAAGGTTCAAAGGAGGTCTGCCTGTAAAGAAGCTCAGAGAAAGGCCAAGGAAGCGGGGATATGGGGGGTGCGGGGGTAGGGGGCTCGGTTGAAAGATGGACAAACAAATGTAGCCACCCGGGCGGCCGTCCTAGCAAAGGCATCCTGCAGGTCAGGTACCTGGCGGAGGTGGGGCAGCTGGGGGCGAGCTGCCGGCTCGCAGATGGAGTCCTTCCTTCAGACCTTTCCTGGACACCACCAGTTCCCCCCGCCCCAACACCAAAAAAAAAACAAAAACACACAAAACCCCAGTCCCCGCCGGACCTCGACGGAGCTCGGAGGGGAGGAGGGGGAAGTGGGGCCGTCCGTGCTCAGCTTCCACTCTGAGGCTCCGGCTTGAAAAGTCCCCGAGAGTCAAACATGATTTACACCAGGGAAGAAAAAAAATCAATACCACCAGAGTGGGGAGCGGGGGGGCTCTACCTGAGGGAAATGTTTGGCAGAGGAGGGGGAGCTTTCCCCACCAAAGCCCAGAACGCGACTATCGCTTCCTCACGAGGATCGGCCATCACCACCCCGGCTCTCCGCCCCTCCGTCTCCCGCCCCGAGGGGTTGCTCTTCTGTTGCGAACGTCAAGTGGTCTAGGTTTGCCCTGGGTTAGGAGCTCGACTAAGTTTTTCAGCTCGGGTTCTTAGGTGCATCGGGTTTCGCAAGACCCTGGGGGTGGCGGGGAGTAGGCTTTGGCTGGGGCCATTTTTACACGGCCGGGCTTTCCCTCATTCGGCTACCGGCCAGGGTGAAGCGAGCGGCGCAAGGGTTCCTTACAGGAAGCGGTCGGTGCAACCTGAGCAAACATTGCTGGTTTTGAACGCTCACCGCGAACGCGTTTCAAGAGCCGGTCTCACATCCTCCCGGTTCCGTCAGCGGAACTCGGCAGACTCGCCCAACAGGCCAGAGCGCGGAGCCGGGAAACCCCACCTGCCCCGGGGAGCCAGCTCCGGTCGGCGGGAGTTTGCACACTGGGCGCTCAGGCGGACTCTCCCGGAGTTGGGTCGCGCGCTCCGGGCCAATGAGCGCGCCCTGCGGAGGGCTCGGTTACCCACCCAACACACACCCGCGCGTTGATTGGTCCCCCGGCCCGCGAGGCCGGGCTGGCCGGCTGCGGCGGCGGGCGGCGGCTAGCGCTGGGCGCGAGTGGGAGTGGCGCGCGCGCCCCCCGCCGCCCTGTCACTCCCCGCCGCGCTTCCTCCCTAGTCCCCTCCCTCCCTCGCTCCCTCGCTCCCTCCTCGCACTCCCCGGCTCCGGCCGCGCGCTGGCGGGTCTCCGCATTGCACACTCTGGGGGCGCCGCAGTGTTCGTGGGATGGGGCAGCGGGCTGCCGCTGGCGGCCGGAATCCGCGTGCAGCCGGGGTGAGTAGAGGCTGGTTTCCCGGGAGAGCACAAAAGGAGAGGGGTTTCCTGCCAGCCGCCCGATCTACTGCGGGGCCTGGACCAACCATGGAGTGAGCTGAGTCCCTGCAACTGCCCACTGCTAGGACAGTCCTTTACCCCCACACCCTCCTGGCCCCCTGGTCGGCAGAGCTGAGATCCTCGCTTCTGCATCCCGCTCAGATGTTTTGCCTCCGAGTGGGCAGCCCGCACTGCGCGCAGCCTGGGCAAGTCCGGAGGGGCGTGTGTGTGCGTGTGTGTAGTGCCTGCGCGCTGGGGGTGGGATGGAAATGTCAGGAGCTGCCAAGTTCAACGCTGGAGGAATCTTCCCCAAGAGTAATTCAGCACCTTCCCAGGGCCAAGCGTGCGTCCACCACGAACTCCAGCCGGAGGGAGAACCCCGGGCGGCAGAGTGGCAGCACCCCACATGTTGCTGCGGGGCGGGCGGGGGTGGGATGGAGATGGGGGTGGGCGGTGGCCCGGCTTGCGCCCATCCAGAGAAGCTGCCGAAGGGGCGGCGAGGTGGGGCGCTTCCAGCCGTTGCGCGAACGCTCAAGGCCCTCCGATCACCCACTCGGGGGGAGTTTTGCGAGTGGGTCATTCACCCACGGAGCCAGAGCTTCGCCTGGGGTTGGCTTGGCGACCTTCTTTTCTCTCCAGTAAGAGCAGTTCCGTTGATTACATTTGGCTAAACAGGCTAGCCTAAAGCTCTGGTGGGTGTATCTGACTCGCTCTGACTCCCCGCCGCAGTCCCACTAGTTTCGCGTCCCCAGCTCCTGCCCTCGGCATGGGGCATGGGTCCTGTTCCTCTCCGCGAGGTTCCAAACTCGATGTTTGAGCATGGTTGTATCCAGCGGGGGCCCAGGCATCTGAAGTGTCACGATGATTTGCCATTTCCTGGGGGATTCCAAAGACTTGTTATAATTTGGAGGAGGGAGTGGTGGGGGAGAGGAAAAACCGAGGAAGGAGCAATGTTTAGGAGGGAATTTGTTGGTAGAATAGCGTTGACCTACCAGAACATATGACAAAAAGAATGTTAAGCTTCTCCCTCTGGTAACCTACCCAAGGTGTGACCTCCAAAATTCAATTTTCTTTGTGGGAGACTGGGGAGTTTAGATTCTCCAGAGGGAAGCTTATTTCTTGTTAAATTGACTTACGGTGACATCCACTCTGTTCTGTTCTGCTCTGGCCAGCCATTTCAGATGCCTTGATATTATTAGAGCAATTCCCTTTAAGACATTACATTTTCTTTCAGTGAGAGAAACTCAAAGTAGCTCTTTAAAATTTTGGATCTGCACCTTATTTCTCTAGAAGACACTAATGGTTACTGTATATGTGCTCACGTGTACCAAGTTTGCAAAAGGTATTTGTGCAATCGCCCATGAAATGGCTTAATACACATTTATGTTAAACCCATTTAAATGTAAAACATCTATCTGTTTTCAGTTTTAGTTTCCACCTTGACCAAAGGCACCAGACTGAAACAGGACTTAAACGAGGCTGACTTGTTTAAAAAGAGATTTTGCAGGACCCTAGTCATGAGAACAAACAGTAAGCTTTCTGAGCTTGTGGCACACAAATGCTGTTAAAAATTGTGAATTAGTTTTTTGAGTTAAAAATATCAGAAGTGCTTCCAAACCAAAAAAGGTAGTTACAATGCATGGGTCTACCTTTTGAAGCTGTCCGCAGTCTTTATAAGATGAATGTTTATAGCACAGAATGCATAAATGGGACTGATTATAGCGAATGATGCCAAGTAAAAAGCCATACTTTGCATCATGTTGTAAACTTCACAAGGCACACTGAGATATACTATTAAAGTATCTGTGAGGAAGTCATATTTTCATCACCCCTGTTTGACAGGTGGAACAACTGAAGCTCTCAGAAGTTGAATACTTTTCCAAAGTGAATAGCAGAGTTCAAGTTTTTTTCCCGAGTTCTTCCCTCCATTGCTCCCTCTCTTCCTTCTTTCATGCTGGGCTTCCTTATTTCCTGGTTCTGATTTCTGTAGCTTTTTTTTTTTTTTTTTTTTACTATTCAACCCATAGTACGGGACCATTATGTACCATTCTCAAAAGGCTTTTCTCTGCAAAGTACCACTTAGCTCCCACTACATGTGGGCTGATAAACATTTAGGGAGAAAGCTAATAATGGTTTTTAAGGAACTATGTTTTTCAAAGGGGCATATTATTTTTATTAATGAGTTGTTAAATATACAAGTAATCAAAACCCTAAAGAATGATGTCCTTATGGTGTTTGTGTGCTAAGTCGCTTCAGCCGTGTCCAACTCTGCAACCCCACTGGCTGTAGCCCGCCAGGCTCCTCTGTCCCTGGGATTCTTCCAGGCAGGAATACTGGAATGGGTTGCCATGCCCTTCTCCAGAGGATCTTTGTGAACCAAGGATCAAACCTGTGGCTCTTATGTCTACTTCATTGGCAGGCAGGGTTTGTGTGTGTGTGTGTGTGTGTGTGTGTGTGTGTAGCACTTGCACCCCCTGGGAAGCCCTGTACTTATGTTGTGTGCTAAGTCACTTCAGTCGTGTCTTCTTCTTGACCCTATGGACTGTAGCTCGCCAGGCTCCTCTGTCCATGCGACTTCCTAGGCAAGAATACTGGAGTGGGTTGCCATGTCCTCCTCCTGGAGATCTTCCTGACACAGGGATCGAACCCATGTCTCCTTGATTGCCCGCGGATTCTTTACTGCTGAGCCACCGGGTACTTAGGGTAGTGCTTTAGAAAAATCAAGTGACAGTGGCAGAGATGTTTGAGAAATAAGTAGGTCTGCAACTCTGTAAGTAGAAACTCCTCAGACGTTCAATAGACAATTACAATGAAGCTCTAATAAATGATTGTTTTTTTAGTGTCATTTGAATTTTAAAAAGATTTGAACAAAACATTACTTAAATAAACCCAGAGCCACTCTCGGGGGGATGGGGAGGGAAATCCACTTATCAAAAGTCCTGAAATACTCATTAACTAGTTTACAAATGCAACAGAAGACATTGATTAAAGAGAAATCATGTTTTTACTTGCATAGCTAGCAATAAGGAGCTTACAGCTATCTGCCTACATGATTATTTATTAAAAATCCATCATTTGCAGATCTTTTCTTGGACAACGGTTGCTCAGGATATATTGCATAATATGTTGCATAATATTTATTAAGATGAGTAGTATTAATTTTGTTTGCATTAATGTAGGCAGAAATATTTGAAGAGTCAGTTTACTAAATTAAGCCCATGAAGGGTGACAGATCCCAAGCACACTAAAAATGAGGTAGCCAAAAATGAATGCGGACAAATTCTTGCAATGGATTCTCAAAATAATGATGAAACACTCTTATATATTGTGAAATGAGAACTGTAGAAGTACCTGGCTTGCACTGTACCAAACATACACTCAGATATATAAAAAGAGAACACAATATAAATGAATTCTTTGCTTCCGCTTTTGCTGAATAATATTCCTATACCCAGGCTTTCTCAGGCAGTAAATGCACTGTAAATAATAGATTGAGAAATGGCAAGTGCCGAGGATATTCTCGACCTAATCAACAGACTAGATACTAAATCTCCAAGATGGTCATCATCCAAGTGTGTTGAACCTTAGTGTGTAAGTGACAGCTCTCCAGGACATTGGCTGGAAGACTTGAGGGGCTCTTGTCAGGGGAGGAGTTTCAGGGAGGACCCTGAAGCCATCAAGCCAGATCCATGTCCCTATGGACAACTGTGAGATCAATGTTCAAAGTGAACGTAGATTATAGTAATACAACTTATTTTGGAGAAAGGGGAAATTATGTGTTTAAAGGAATATATTTGTAGCTAAAGTGTTGCAGAAAGGATATGTGTTTTAAGCTTTCAGAAGGCTTGACTAGATTTCAAATCCTGGTTCTCTCCCTATTCATGACTTTTTTGTTTGGCCAAGAAACAAGAAACAAACTGGAGATAAATAGACACTTTTCTGAGTGGACAGGTAGGCTCTTCTGGGAACTAGTTTGGGGATGGTTTTATTTTAACTTTTATAAATGTCTACAGATGGTATATAGTTCTTATAAGTAAGTGAAAACTATGCTGATAAAGTTGAACCATAGGAATAATTTAAAAGACAACCTAAATGGGAAGAAAAATAATAGAAGATTAAAATCAACATGGAAGATTGAAGATAAGTATACTTGGGAAAAGCAATCCCAAGCACGTTTGTAGGAGATGGTTTTAAATTCCATTCCCATCAGCAGTCAAAATAGCTGGATAATATTCTCACAGCTCTCTTTTAAAAGATATGTCCACCAAGTTAAAGTCAATGTTAAGAGAAGGATATAAAATTTTATATTAGTGTGATACTATTAAAATGTGTAGTTGAGTTAGTTTATATAAATTTTCTGTACTTATCTGTTCATCTTTCTATATAGAAACAAATGCATCAGTACATTAATAGTAACTGTCTCTGGGTGTTATGAGATTATAGGGCTTCCCTGGTGACTCAGGCAGTAAAGAATTTACCTGCAATGCAGGAGACCTGGGTTTGATCCCTGGGTTGGGAAAATCCCCTGGAGAAGGGAATGACTGCCCACTCCAGTATTCTTCCTGCAGAATTCCACGGACAGAGGAGCCTGGCAGGCTACAGTCCATGGGGCCACAAAGAGCCAGACACGACTGTGCAACTAACAGTACACTACTAGCGTGTATGAGATTGCATGTGTTTTTATTGTCTTCTTTTACTTAAATACTTTCCAGATTTTCTTCAATGAACGGGTATTTGCTCTTAGTAAAAAAGTATTATGAAAATAAGATATAGTGTTGTAACCTCAGATTTTGTATAGTCTTAAGAAAGGCTCGTCTGATTATCATTTTTATGTCTTCTGCAAATCTGTAAGTTGAAAAAATTGCCTCTATTTTCCCCATGAATTCCCTATATGTGAAAGGCAGCAAGTTTAAACTTTTTTTTTTTTTTTTGTATTTGGTACTAAGAAAAAGTGTGACTGAAGATGAACACTGTGCTTTCTTTAGATAGTGAGAACTGGGAAATGAAAACACGTTCCATTTTTGTCATAATTATCAGGATATGAGGAGAAGGACATGGCAACCCACTCCAGTATTCTTGTCTGGAGAATTCTATGGACTAGAGGAGCCTGGTTGGGCTACAATCCATGGAGTTGCAAAGAGTCGGACACGGCTGAAGTGACTTAGCGCACACACAGGCACAATACCCTCTTCCCTGGGAGGAGGAAATGGCAACCCACTCCAGTATTCTTGCCTGGGAAATCCCATGGACAAAGGAGCCTAGCAGGTTACAGTCCATGGGGTCGCAAAGAGTCAGACATGACTTAGCAACTACACCACCTACCACCGTCAGGATATGACGAACCAAGTTAATGGAAGCTGATATCTCTTTTAACAGTTGTGTTGACAAAGCTTCCAGGATCCCATAAGGGATGTGTCCAGTTTCCAGAGTCGTGGCCCTCAGAGAAGCCCAACGTATAATATCCTCGTTAGATAATTTTAGTTTTCTCTCAGTCTACTCATAATATATAACTGGTGACTAGTTACCATTAATGAGTAGGCTAATTGACGTTTTTACCCTCTTGAGGTTGCTGCAAAGGAAGAGCTAGACAGATACCAGAAGTCAAATTCTCATGCACACAGTTACGAATACAGTGAGCTTGGATTATTTTTCAGGAAAATAAAAAACTAAAACACATCTGTTGATATTTGGAAGCAAGGGGGTTCAGACAGGAAGTAATAAGCTCAAAGACTATGTGTTAATAATACCTCTATCTCCTGTCCTACATCCCACTCACTCATCCTTACTCTCTCTTTCACCAAGAGAGGATGAAGGCTAAAATTAAAAATAGATTCCAAAAAACATTGAGGTATATGCCTAAATGATTACCACATAATGGACTGTTGGCAAAACAGAAGCATTACAGAAGCATTGGGTGTGAAATCTTCATCTTTTCATAGACCTTTTAAAAGCCATGGATATAAGAATTCTTAAAGCCAAGATTGTCCTATGTCTGACATTTAAAAACAATCATGAATGTTACTTGAATTATCAAAACAAGTATCTCTAAGCATTCTAAATGATTAAATACAATACAGTTAATGTGTTTGGGCAGTAGTATTGGGGGTGAACATTTTCAAAAATATATTGCTTAATATTTTTATGCCCTAAAAAGCAGGATAAATAAAGATTTCATTGTTCTTATCTTATTTCCCTCCTTCTTAAAAAGTACCAAATAGTATATAAACTAGCAAATGTACACATTGTTTCCATCACGGTGTCTAGAAATACTTGTTTCTTTATGCCATTAAAGCAATTTAGATAATATATACACTTACTTGCACTTATAATAATAGCATTTATTACTCTACTTTTTATTTGTATGGCTTTTCATCTACAGGACTCTACCTGCTTATGAGGGATTATTGTTAGTTTTCCATTGGCAGAGAGAGCAGTGTAGAACAACCTTAGAAGCCAGGAATCTCCCATGTTGTAATTCCAGCCCCACCAGTTGCCAGACCTTAGGCAAGTGTGTCCTTAGGCAAATTATATAGGTTCCTCCAATTTACCTGGTTACTATTAACTAGCTGACTGACCTTTAGCAAGTTAGTCATCCAGTGTCTGGGCTTCATTTGCTTCAACTATAAAATCAAGGGGTTGCACTAATTAAATTCCCAGGTGAGTAGGAACCAACATATATTTTTTGACATTTAAAACTACCCAATAATACTGATCTAATTAAACTGTGACTTAATATTGGTATTTAGAAGAAACTGAGTTAACAAGACAGAGTTCTTGGAGATCTATAGCAAGAAATTTAAAACATCTACCATATCTCCCTGGAATTTGTTCTTTTCTTACTATGTAGATCCTTCCTGTTCTTTGACTTGATTATTCATGTAGAATACATTTAATTTCTTAGAATTCTTTTATCTTAAAGATAGAAAAGTTGACTTTCAAGTGTTCTAAAAATATTAACTCTTAAAAATAGTGACTTTAATAGAAGTAATATTCTGCATTGATATAGGGTCTTTCCATACAAGATCAAAGGAATGGTATTAGAAAAACATGGTTTTTCTTTTATGTATAACTTCATAGAAAGATTTTCCTTTATGGAATTCTTTTAATTCATATTCCCAGTCACCCAACTGAATGAATCCACAGAAACTTTTGTAGCAGTTCTGACTTGTTCTTGGTCAGACGTGTCCTTGGTCAGGAGTGTCCTTTCATCCATTATTTCCCAACTGACAATTCTTTTCAATCCTTCAAGGCCTAGTTCAAATGCAGTCCTCCCAAAGAAGCCTTTTCTCTTGATTTACATCAAGGTACATTTTTCTCTTTTACTTATACCTGTATTTCATAATAGCGTACTGATTTTTACATTCTAGCTTATTATATGCATCATGTCTTATTTCTGTTGAATGCTTGCATGAGTACATTGTCTTGTACAGAGTAAGCCTGCAGTGAATGTGTTGAATAGACGTACTGCTTTCATAGAGAAAAAGCTATAAAGTTTAGGGATGGGCTGGGGGGGTAGGGAGGAGGAAGAGGGGGGATTGCAGAAGACTGATTTAGATGGAAAAGATAGGTTGTGGATTTGTGTGTGCTGTGTGTGCTCAGTCATGCCTGACTCTTTGCAAGCCCATGGACCGTATCCCATCAGGCTCCTCTGTCCATGGCATTTTCCAGGCAAGAATACTGGAGGGGGTTGCCATTTCCTACTCCAGGGGATCTTCCCAACCCAGGGATTGAACCAGCCTCCCTTGAGTCTCCTGCATTGGCAGGTAGGTTCTTTACCACTAGTGCCACCTGGAACGCCCCTTTGGCTTTGTAGTTTTTGACAATTGCCATGTACCTTTAGTCCCTGAATGTCTACCAAGAGCAAACAAATACTGCCATCTGTGACTGTTCTCCTCAAAGACCCCTCCTTGCTTTTGTTTCCTAGGAATACACTCTAGGTATTGAGGGTCTTTGCAGAACAGACTCTAAGCCATCAATCACTGTGACCAGGACTTGGGAAAGTTAGATAAGCCATCTGCTCACCTGAAAATAAAAAGCTGGCTATTTCACACTTTCATACTAAGCTGTACCATGCTTTTTAGAAGTGTATAGAATTAATTTCTGCTAAACAGAAAAGTTCAAGGAAGAAAATAATCATTTCTTGTCAGCCATACTTAATTATTCCTATCTAATTTCATACTACCTTATTAGCATTCTTTTTTTCTAGGTTACATGGTGGCTACCTAGCTATATGTATATAGCATGTGTTCAGTGTGTTTGATCTTTATCCTTAATAGAATAAAACAGAAGACAATATATCAAACTTGCCATATATAGGTAAAGATATACAGAATCCTTCTTGGCTGTTGAAAACTCTTTGAATGAGTTTTCAACACATAATTAGGGCTGATGCTTTTTAAATAGAAAACCAGACAAGGCTAGGTCTGTTTAATCTCGAATAGCCAGGGTTCTTCTTCCTGTTCCATTGTCATATGTTGGAATCACAGCCAGCTGACTTAAAATGTAGTTTTAGGGCCGTCTAGTCAAGGCTATGGTTTTTCCAGTAGTCATGTATGGATGTGAGAGTTGGACTATAAAGAAAGCTGAGTGCTGAAGAATTGATGCTTTTGAACTGTGGTGTTAGAGAAGACTCTTTAGAGTCCCTTGGACTGCAAGGAGATCTAGCCAGTCCATCCTAAGGGAGATCAGTCCTGGGTGTTCATTGGAAGGACTGATGTTGGGCACCTGATGGCCAAGGAACTGACTCATTGGAAAAGACCCTGATGCTGGGAAAGATTGAGGTCAGGGGGAGAAGGGGGTGACAGAGGATGAGATGGCTGGATGGCATCACTGACTCGATGGACATGAGTTTGAGTGAACTCCGGGAGTTGGTGGTGGACAGGGAGGCCTGGTGTGCTGTAGTCCATGGAGTCGCAAAGAGTGGGACACGACTGAGCGACTGAACTGAGGTAAGATGTGGCTGGATTAGCATCAACTCTGCCCAGTTCTGAGAAACAACTCAGGGTTCATTTTCTACTGCTGCCAATAGTGTTTAGAACCAAACCAGGCAAGTAAAAATCAACAGGATTCAAAAAATGTTTTCCCCATCAAAGCTGTTCAGAAGCTCAGCTTTCTAAATGACAGGCAATGTGTATCCTATAATGGAATAGCAGTTTAAAGAGAGGTACTGTTTGTAATGGTACTTTCTTAGCTTGGAAAGTATGTCATAGAGCCCATTGTTAAAGGGGGTAATTTTCAGCTAGGTTAAATAAATTTAAGAAATGTTGTATGCTGTAGCACCTACAAGATGTTGTAAGCAAATGGATAAACTCATTTCTACAGCTTCTGGGCAGTTTTGACATTGCACGAGGGCTTCAGATCTCTCCTAGAACAGTGTACTGAATAAGGTTGAACATGGGAAATGGGAAGCAGAAAAAGAGTACAGAAAGGAAGGAGCTGGAGGACTTACAATAAGCAAAGGATCACCTACTTTATAACCAATTGAAGAAAACTTTCCAGTCTTATCTCATTCCAATCTTATCTGGGGAAGCCCTAAAATAAACAGAAATAAAATTGAAAAGAGCCACAAAGTTCTGTCTGCCTTAGGTTATCTTGTGTTCCTACCGCATCCTCCACTAGGGCAATTCTGGTGCTGAGTCAGTCTCAACTCTAGAGTCTCAAAGATCACTGTTAAAAAAGGCTTCCATGAGGATTTCTCTGGTGGTTCAGTGGTTAAAACTCTGTGCTTCTAACACAGGGGGCACAAGTTTGATCTCTGCTCTGGGAACTAAGATCTCACTTGTCGCAAGGCATGGCCATAAAAACAAAAATGGCTTCCTGGAAACACATGTTGGCCAATCAATGAATCCAGCATATTGGTCAATAGGCAAGTAAAAGTTGAGGGAATCAAAGAGTCCAAGGTGATTGAGACAGAGATACAGAAGAGGCAATGGTTTTGTGGTGAGGTATGGGTGGGAACAAAAAGATGTTGGGGCCTTCACTTATTTCCCACTTTTAATTTAAGCTCTCATCTGGCTATTTGCTGAATTATCAACCACTAATTCCTTCCTGTCAAGGCTGTGGTTTTTCCAGTAGTCATGTATGGATGTAGGAGTTGGACTGTAAAGAAAGCTGAGTGTGGAAGAATTGATGCTTTTGAACTGTGGTGTTGGAGAAGACTCTTGAGAGTCCCTTGGACTGCAAGAAAATCCAACCAGTCCATCCTAAAGGAGATCAGTCCTGGGTGTTCATTGGAAGGATTGATGTTGAAGCCAAAACTCCAATATTTTGGCCACCTGATACGAAGAACTGACTCATTTGAAAAGACCCTGATGTTGGGAAAGATGGTGGGAGGAGAAGGGGACTACAGAAGATGACATGGTTAGATGGCATCACCGACTCAATGGACACGAGTTTGGGTAAACTCAGGGAGTTGATGATGGACAGGGAGGCCTGGAGTGCTGCAGTTCATGGGGTCACAAAGAGTTGGGCAGGACTGAGTGACTGAAGTGAACTGAATTGCTTCCTGGGTTTTGGCCAAGCCAGGTAACTTCTTTGAACGTCTCTTTTCTCATTTGTAAAATGATTGTATGTGCACTTCTGAAGCAGGGTCTGCAGGAAGAGATACTGGTTCCTTGGGATATCTGGGGGGGAAAGTACAATGGTCAAAAATGTTTGGGATACAATGGGTTAACTGCTTTTCAACTGTAAGACTTTTGAGGACTTAGTAAGTGAATGATCATTCTACATACCTGAAAGGAGGTGTACTCTTCAGTGAATCCCAAACCTGTTTGCTAATGGACCCCACTGAGAAGGTGCATCTTTTGAGTCAGTGTTCTGTGCAGCACCAAATACTGGACTAGCTGTTGGCCTGAGGTTCTTCTCGGTTTTAAATTCTGTGAATGTACAGCTGTGTAGTATGTCTTTCTTTCTGTTTCTTTTCTAGCTAACTCCTTGCCTCTCATCTTGAAGAATTTTTGTATTGTATAAACCTTTTGATTAAAAATGTACTGTTAGAAAAATCCCTGCATCTACTTTAAGATCACACTGAGACAGTGCAAACCTGCATGCCGTGCACTTTCCCCAAACTTGTATATTTTAGATGACATAAAGTCACAGGCAGTCAGAACACAAATAACAAATTCCCCCAGTACACACACCCTAACAAAAATATTGAAATGTTTATTAATAGAGAAGAATAGAGAGGGGATAATATTTCACAAAGGAACAATTTATAAAAGACCCAGAGTTCATCCTGGCAGAGGCATTTCTGAGCAAAGCAGTGCAATTAATCTCAGAGTTGTAGCATAAAGATGAAATGATGAATACTGAAGGTATACAAAATGTGCACTGTCCTTCCCCTTCTCTTCAGGATTACAGGCAATGTCTAGCATACCTCTCCTCACCAGCACCAGTCTTGGACTTTCTATTTGGCTCCTGCCAGATTCCTCCTTTGCTGGATGAGGAGCTGGTGAAAGGTATGGTTATTTGGGGAGGCAGAGGAGGCAGGAGTCTAGGGTCCAGCATAGCTGGGTCTGGATCCTTGTGCTGCGGTAACTCGCCTTTCAGAGGTTGTTAGCGGTCGGGGTAGTAGGGGGAAACAGGACTTAATTCTGGGTTAGAAAGAAGTAATAAGGATTCACAACGTTTTGTTTTGTTTTTTTTTTTTCATTTTGTCATCATTGCACTTTGTGAATTCTCTGAAATTAGAATCAATCCAAACCTCTACAGGTAACCCACAGCAGACAACTTTCAGTGGGCTCTGAATTTAGTCTTCTTTCTGTGTTTTTAAAGAAATAGTTTATTAGATAATGTTAGGATACAAAAGCCAAGATAGGATAATAATTTCTCTTTTACAATTAAATTTACATGTGGCACTATTTCTAAAGTTTGATTGTCTATCCTCCACCCTTATTTAAAAATGTTAAGAATATTTGTCAAATGTTCTGTTATTTGAATTCAGGTTTATCTCTGATGAAACATCAATATTCCTATTTAGGTTTTCTTGTCTTGTTAAAAGAATTGGAATTAGTTGTATGCATTTAATTATATTTTTAAACTCTAAATTGAGATTTGAAGTTTGGTAAAGAATTTCTAACTATTCTTTTCCCAAGTGATAATATACATATTATGATATTGGCTTGACTCATAAGACTCGTGTTTCCTCACCTTTTTGAGTTGTCTCAGGGAGGATTCCAAGTGGCACTGTGCCTAGATTTTTACATTCAGCTTTCTCATATTTAGAGGCTGACTTTTCTCTTCCCTTACACATTTGAGCAGCACTTCAGTTCATTGCACATTGCAAGCACTGGCACAAACTAGATGCTCAGCAGATATCTAAAGAGAGAGAGTCTCCCTACTCTCTCAGTGTTTGCTGAATAAATAAAACAGATTAGTTAATGAGCAAGCAGTGCTTCCTATAACTGCCACCACTGTCATGCCAGTAATGTAGCCATTATCTACTCTACAGGCTGTTTTTCTTAACAATTAAAAGTAAATTTTTTATAACCTGCCAACGTAATGCTAATTAGTGTTTAATGTTTATTTTCCTGTTTCAGAAGATACACAGATAAAAGAATTATACTTAAAAAGTTTTGTACAGGTTTCACCAAACTGAACAGATGTAGTTGGTTCTGTACTGCAGCAGCTCAATGAAGTTTGGAGGAGACCCAAGTCTTCTCCCATAGGAATGAGATGCTCTCTGCGGGACTGAACCCAAGGGGCTTCAAACCATTGAAAAGGGTTTGTTTTGGCATGCTACAGCATTTCCCCTTTGGAATGCTCAGTCAGTTTAGGTATGCTGATTTCCATAAAGCTTTCGGCATAAAGTTTGAGTCATCTTTTGTGAAAAAGAATCTTGTTTGCATTTGATCTGTACTTGACTGTTGATATTATATAGTCTGTGCTGTGGATGTGTAGAAAGACTAGGCATTTTTTAGACTTCTTGACTAGTAAGTCTCCTTTGTTAAAGATTAGTTTTTTAAAAAAGAAAATAGACTCATAGAGAAAACATAGTAGTGATTACCAGTGGAGAGAAGAAATGGGGGAGGGGCAAGACAGGGGTGGGTAATGAAGAGGTACAAACTATTATATATAAAATAAATAAGCATAGTCAAAGCTATGGTTTTTCCAGTGGCATGTATGGATGTGAGAGTTGGACTATAAAGAAAGCTGAGCACTGAAGAATTGATGCTTTTGAAGTGTGGTGTTGGAGAAGACTCTTGAGAGTCCCTTGGACTGCAAGGAGATCCAACCAGTCTATCCTAAAGGAAATCAGTCCTAACTATTCATTGGAAGGACTGATGCTGAGGCTGAAACTCCAATACTTTGGCTACCTGATGCAAAGAGCTGACTCATTGAAAAAGACCCTGATGCTTGGAAAGTTTGAAGGCAGGAGGAGAAGGGGACTACAGAGGATGAGATGGTTGGATGGCATCACAGACTCAATGGACATAAGTTTGAGTAAACTCTGGGAATTGGTGATGAACAGGGAGGCCTGGTGTGCTGCAGTCCATGGGGTTGCGAAGAGTCGGACACAACTAAGAATAACGGAACTGAACTGAAATAAGCTACAAGGTTATGTTGTTTAACACAGGGAATATAGGCAATATTTTATAGTAACAGTATAATGCAGTATAACCTTTAAAAATTACTAATCACTCACTATGTTGTACACCTGTAACATATATTGTACATCATGTATACTTCAATAAAGAAAAGAAACAAGAGGGTATATATATCCCTCGCTTTTGAATCAGGACTGGGGGAAAGCTCCTTGTTTCTCTGTTGCATTCCTCCAATATCTGTAACCCCTAACAGTTTGTCTAGGGCATTACCAACAGCATCACTTGGCACAGTGGAGTTGATTTATTAAAATCGCCTGTTTGCTTTAATAATCAAGCTAGTGACAAAAGAACTCAAATGACTTGTTGGGGGCTTGGTAGAGAAGTTGATTCTATTTGCTGTAATTTACCCAACAAAGGACAGTGTTAAGGTTCCCTTACCCATCTTTTTTTGGGCAGGTGTTTGTGTCATTTGGGGGACAGCACTTAAGAAACTGTCTCTTATTGGTGACTTTGAGAATGCTTCACACTTGAATAGATTATAAACTTAAGTTTAAATAATGTTGAAATCGTTTAAAAATAGTTACATCGTTTACTATTACAGCAACACTGTCTACATTTAACAAGTCCAAAAATTTGAATGGCTAAATATTTTATACTTGCCAGTGCAAACATGGTGATGATCAGGCAACTAGTGCTTCTTTTCTGGGCCCTACCCAAGATATAAATAGAAAGGGTAAGATAGGGCAACTGTCTTCATGGAACTTGGGGTGTCTTCTCTCTCTGTCTCTAAATATTTGAGAAACAAGTCATGCCAATTACAGTTCACAGGGAAAACACAATAGTGAGTGAAATAAGCAAAAGTCTTTGGGGATAAACCAGTAAATATCTCTCCCCCAAATCCCTGTCTTCATAGATCTTACATTCTAGAGGGTTGGGGCAGAAGGTAAGGACATAAATAAGAAGATATGCAGCATGCCAGATGATGCTAAGTGATACGGAGAAACTAAAGTGGAGGGAGGGACAAAGTATGTCAGAGGTGAGCTGGAGGCAGTTGGTAACTTTAACTTTGGTGGCCAGAGGCCCCAGGCAGAAGGTGTCACATGAGCATCTGGACTAGGTAAGGGAGAGAGCCTTAGGGACTTCTGCAGGAAGGGCCTTCCAGGCAGAAATGCAAAGGTGCTATTTTGGCATCATGAAGTCACTGGCTCTCAAAACAGCAAGAGACCAATGGTGGGAGTGGAGTAAGCCAGGGAGAGAGTAGTATAAGGTCAAAGACATAAGAGCGCATCCCTTCCATCAGGCAGTCTTAGAAGATGTTTTCCTCCCTCCCTCTCTCCTTTTCTTTCTTTCGTTGGACTGAGAGAGTTGGGCCATTGGAAGAATTTCCGCCAAGGAATGACCTGATTAAATGTATGATTAGGAAGGAGGGGACAAGGCTGAGGGAGGCTGTTGCAACAGTACAGATGACTTTGGTTTAGATCCAACATGGAGTGGAGATTGCAGTGGAGGTGGTGAGAGGGGGCATCCTTTGTTTGAAAAGAATGGAGGGGATAAGGATTTACTGAAAGGTAGGGTATGGGGCATGAGTGAGCAAGCCGAGTCAAAGATGGATCCAAGGTTTGGGATCAGAGAACTAAAAGGGTAGGGTTGTCATGTACGGAGATGAGAAAGCTGAGGAGGAGCAGATTTGCAAGAGGACCCCATCATCCAGAGACACCTTACATTTGAGATGCGTATCAGGCTTCCACGTGGAGACAGTGAGTTGGTGGTTGGGGATATGACTGTGAGTTCAGGAGAGAGATCTGGGCTGAAGATATAATTGGGGGGCTTCACTCTCTGTAAAAGCCAGGAAATGGGAGCTAACCTGTATGGGTGAGGAGATCAGATTGGTCTGTCAGGGCAGAATGAGGATAATTAAGTGACCATTATAAGGTCCTTTATTTTTTTGCTATACCTACTGAGAGGAGTGAGGAGTATGTGGGCCAGAAGAGATGAAGCAGCTTTCATGGAAAGTGTGAAAATGCAACTGGTCTTTGCAAATGGATGATATTTGAAGGGTTAGAAATAACGAAGGGAGGGCATTTGGTTAAAAGGTAAAGGAATTAAACACTTGCCCCTTAGTGAGAAGGTAGTAAGGGGAAACTTGCCAAGATCAGGGTAGAATTTTCTCACTAGTGGAAGGGGTGAGACTTACAGTCTGCATTCTATTTCCTGGGACCACGATATGCGCATGATAGAGTCTTGAGTCTCATTAAAATCTTGAGCGTTTCTTGACACTTAAGCAACAGTTTCTTCCCCTTATCCTTGCAGCTGGTGCTGCCTTATATTATGAGTAACTTGAAACTGACATGTGGGGAATTTTAAGTACATATGTTATCAAAACAGATGTTTCACAGACTTTATAGACTATCGGGAGGTCAGCTCATCTTTCAGAAAGCAGCTTGGAATCTGAATTTAGTTCCTCTCATAATTTTATGTTCTCCAAAGTCATGGTGTGGAATATTTTAAATTTATTAGCAACTTTCTCTTGTTCTTGAATCTTAGCAATTTTAGTAAGTTGGAAAAAATTGTATGCTGCATTATGTAGAGGCAGATATTGAATGACTTTATTTACCCGGTGATAAATCTAAGGCTTGTAAGTATTTTAATACTTTCATTGGAACTTTGGAGTCATGTTTTATAAAGGAAAAAAAAAGACCTCTGCCTTCCTTTTTTATGCAAAATGGTAATTAAAACAAAAGTGACAATAAAATAACACAAAGGATGCCAACTTCAGAGCAAATGGTGAGAAAAATTTTGCCTCTTGTTCCCTCTCCTACTTTTTACTAGAATCTAGATGAGGATCAAGTCTCATTTTTATTCTGGGTTAAAGTTTCTCATGAAGTTGGGAAAGCTGAGGACTTTGGCAGAACTCCCTGAGGTAAGAGCAAGTTATACATTTCTTTGTTCATTTTACTTAAAGAATGCCTTAAAAACAGCGTGGTGTTAGTGGTTTGGCATAACCAGGTGTGACATTTCTGTATCCTCACTTTTTCTTTGGGTTTCAGGGAGGTACAGAGCAGAGCTCCAGCAGACTGTGACAGTTCATGAAGCCCCCTAGGTGTTTGGTGGCTCAGACAGTAAAGAATCTTCTGGCAATGTGGGAGACCCAGGTTCAATCCCTGGGTCAGGAAGATCCCCTGGAGAAGGGAATGGCAACTCACTCCAATATTCTTGCCTGGAGAATTCCATGGACAGAGGAATTCAGAGCTTACAGTCCCTGGGGTCTCAGAGAGTTGGACATGACTGAGCAACTAACACACACAGGTGTTGGCTGGAGAGTAGTGATCAGTGAGCAGCTCAGTGGACTGAGCACTGTCCAGTAGAAAGTTCTAGTCTCTCCTGTGGTGACAGAAATATTCTGTGTCTGCACTGGTCAGTATAGAAGCATTGACCACATGTGGCTACTGAGTTACTGACATGTGGCTGATGCAGCTGAGGAATTGAATTTTAAATTTTATTTAATTTTAATCTACTTAAATTTAAGTGGCCACATGCGGCTAGTGTCTGCTAAATTGGACAGCATAGCCAAGTTGATGGTGGGTCTTGGGCTTCCTGGAGCGTGGAGTGGGCAGGTGCCCACCATGTCCTTGCTGGGGCCTCTCCACCACCCTGATGAGAGGTCCACAAGCAGATCTTTCTCGTCCAGACACAGTGCCCGTGGTAACCTCTAGTGACTGGAATGGGCTAGGACTTCATGACATACCTCCTCCCCATCCTTCATGGAAGTGGGGAGAAGGAATATAGAAAGGCAGAGTGATGCTGGAAGAGATAAGTCATTGTTATAGTCTTAAAGACCTTTGGTACTAGAAAGTATGATATTAAGAATAGCCTGTTTAAATCATGAAATATTTTATAACTGATTATGAAAGAGAATTATCCTGGGGTAATATTTAGAAGTAATGTTGTGAGATAATCATCTCACTAGTTATTTGAAAGTAGGGGTTCTGTGGGGGACCCAGTTTCTTTCCCTGAGGATGGTTGCTTAATTATAAGCAGTGCTCTTAAGGTTTTTTTTTTAAATTTTAATTTATTTTTTATTTTTTTCTGTTAAGAAATCATTTTAATAGTTCTTTATGAATATTATACTTTTGTGAATAAGATGAATAGAGTATATATATATATAACTTATTTCTTTAAAACATTTTTTTATTGGAGTTTAGTTGATTTACAATGTGTTTCTACTTCATAGCAAAGTGAATCAGTTATACATATATTCACTCTTTTTAAGATTTGGTTCCCGTATAGGTCACTACAGAATATTGAATAGAGTTCCCTGTGCTATAGGTCTTTATTAGTTTTCTATTTTATATATAGTAGTGTCCCCATGGACAGAAGAGCCTGGTGGGCTGTAGTCCATGGGGTCGCACAGAGTCAGACATGGCTGAGCGACTAAGCACAGCACCAGCACAGTGTGTATAGGCCAACCCCAGTCCCCCAATTTATCCCCCGCCCCCATACCCCTTGGTAATCACGTTTGTTTTCTACATCGTGATTCTGTTTCTGTTTTGTAAATAAGTCATCTGTACCATTTCTTTGTTTACACAGTGGAAGTTTCTTTCTTCTATTATTTTAAAACACTTTTATTTATTTTAAAATTTTCATTTCATTTATTAATTTTAATCTTTTGGCCATGCCACATAGCATGTGGGATCCTACTTCCCTAACTAGGGATTGAACCCATGCGCTCTGCACTGGCAGTATGGAATCTTAACCACTGGACCACCAGGGAAGTCCAATTTGTACCAGGTTTTTCTTCCTTTTTTAAAATTCCACATTGAGCAATATACACACCATTGCTATTTCTATGAAAACACATAGCAGACATTCAGTAATTGACTCTTTAAAACTTTCATTTTTAAATTAATACTGTATTACTCTGTGATGGGGATTATTAAGGAGAGGGATACAGAGCACAAGATATTAACATGACTAAATTAGGGCCACTGTTGGCCAAGAAGGATTGGGTGTGTGACCAGGACCCCAGTACCCAGTCTCAGAACTCTCAGTTGGGATGTTGGTGTTATGAAGCATGCCCCGTTAAAATGATACTCCTGGGTCCTGATGGGTGGTAGACGAGAAGAGAAGGAGGGTGTTTGCCTCTCAACAATCAGTGCTCACTTCAGAAGAATTCCACATACCAGCAGTCTTCCCACTGCAGTGAGGAGCTGTCCCTTTTGAATTTGTGGAGAAAGGTTTTTAAAAAGATTTTTTGATTGGTCTTTGTGTGGTCATTCTGTCACTCTTACTCGTAAAACCAAATGGAGCCTACGTTCCAGGGACTATGCTTCAATTGCTATCTAAATGAGGAGGAAAAATCTGTGTAGATGGCTGAAGAAAACTAACAATAAAACATGCTGTGAGAGAGATCCCAGAGGAGTGTCAGGCAGTGAACGCCTGTCCCCTGCACTTGTCCTCAAAGACATAAAGGGCCGTCAGGTAGAAGAGTTATCATACTTCCCCTCTGGGGCTCCAGAAGGCAAAACCGGTGGTTATTTTCTAACTAAATGATTTTGAAGGCCTGTTTGTGCAGAGCCCTCTGGTAAGGGAGAATGATTTAGGAGCGGAAAGCTGAGCAGAAGATGAAGACGTGACTGTGGCTGCCAGTTGTGGGGAAACTCATTTAAGTCAAGAGAAGAGAAAACTTCAGAAAGTAGAAGAGGCCACATGAGCGGATTAGTCCCCTTTGCTGAAGGGGTTCCCAAAGGGACTTCCTGCCTCTTGAATGGGGAAGAGGAAATTCATGCTGCGAGAGCATGCATGCATGTATCCGTGCTCAGTCATGTCTGACTCGTTGAGACCCCATGGAGCATAGCCTGCCTGGCTCCTCTGTCCGTGGTATTTTATGAGCAAGAATACTGGGGTGGGTTGCCATTTCCTTCTCCAGTGATCTTCCCGACCCTGGGATTGAACCTGTGTCTCTTGTGTTTCCTGCATTGGCAGGTGGATTCTTTAATCACCGTACCACCTGGGAAAGAGGGGACTTGTGGTGCTGGAGCAGGGGTCAGCAAATTACTGACCTTGGGCCAGATCCTTTCCCTACCTCCTTTTATAAATTTTTATCAGCACCCAGCCATGCCGGTTAAGTGGACAGGGCTGCATTCATGTTGTAACCATAGAGGTGAGTAGTGACAAGACCGTGTGACCTACAAAGCCTAGATTATTTGCTATCTGCCCCTGTATAAAAAAAAGTTTGAGGGTCCTAAAGAGGGGTGGATACAGTAATACATAAAATCCTTTCTAATTCTCCTAATGTAAGGGATTGAGAGTGAAAGTGATTGGATTGGCAGAGGGATTGACAGAGAAGGCCATTCCATATGACCCCTTGGGCAGATCTCAAGAGGAGTAAGTCATTGTACCTGGGATGCTGCCAAAAGACTCATTCCAATATCCATTCATTTGTTCATTCATTCATTCTTTTTGCCTCCAACGTGCTGTTGGCCAGTGTAGACAGTAAACTGAGCCTTTTTTTTGCCTGCTCTTAGTAAAGTAAGCACAAATTCTGGCATGAGCTGTTGGCATTTTGATAAGAACTTGCCCGTATGGAAATGCTCATTAAGTTCAGTGTTTATAATCAAGTTTTATGGAGTTATTTTAAGTATAATAGTTTCACCTAGACACAACTTAGAATTTATTCACTTGTTTGGTTTAATCGTAGAATGCGAGAAATGGTTGTTCTAAAATGAAAACCTCACTGTATTGGCAGAAGATGCAGCTCCCAGTGTTAAGAATAGGATGTACATTACTATTCATGCCTTTTTAATTGATTAGCCTTTAAGGCTTCTGGAAGCCTTTAAAAGTTGTTTTGTCAACATTAGACCAGCTGCTGTGTAATTATGGTAGCTCTTCTTGCAGTTAAATTCTTTTAATAACGTGTTCAATCTGCCGATGCCAAAGTGCTTTGAACCTGTGATATATACTATAGAGAGCTTTTGTTTTTACTTACAGATGGTTGGTGCCGTTTTCTGGGCAACTCTGTAGAATTTTCACTGAAATTTTAAAGATGAATTACTTCAAATGGGAGGCAAATGAATCTGAACATCAGGTTCCTCCTCCCCCTCCATAAAAATTGTTCATATGTGACTTGAATTTTGAACTTGACTCAAAACAACCTAAATATGCTTATTAAAAGAAAATCTGCTCCTTGAGACATTTTAAAGGCTCTTTTCAAGCCTGACTCTAAAGCTTGTAAATAAAAACTTTCTGGCACCGGTCAGATGATGGTAAAAGCAGTGGGGTTTGTGATAAAGATCTTTGCTTAATGAGGAACCAGGCACGGTTGTTCTGCCCTCCATGCAGGACACGGAAGCTTCACTCAGAAAACCAATTTCAAATTTAGCAGTGTGTTTGGCTATTTTTAAAAGGAGTTCTGTCCTGAAGTCTGGCATGAGAAGGTATAACTAGGTAGGGACTGGTGTCCGAAAGATGCAAACAGAGGATTCTGGGCTTCTTTCCTCCTGATCCACTCTCTCCCCACTCACTTCGTGCCCCGTTTCTATGGACAGATGACCCTGGTGCTTAAGGGAGGTGAGAGGTGCGGGTGGTGATGTGGGTGGCTATGGAGCTTACTCCTGACAGCTCAAGCCTTTTGGGTCGCTTCTTCCCTGTGGCATTTTAAGAGAAAAGGCAAGTTAGCACCTGGAGGAACAGGAGACTAGACGGGGCCACAGCTGCCTCTCTCTGGCCTCTTTGCCCCTTGTTTGTTAAGGAATGCCTCTATGTTGGTGGAAAACTGTGAAGTGAATCCCTCAATCACTTGTGCTCATCCTTTCCCTCCACTTTGTGGTTAAGGGGGCTGGGAGAGAAACTGACACTTTACTGTATGAAAAAGCTGGTCTGTTTCAAGATTAAGTAGGTGTTCAGGAGTATTAATAATCTGCTGAATCTGGAGAAGAAGTTCTGGACAGTGTTGGCTTTTATAATGGTAGAATCTGCTGAAAATTATTTCTTCCATTCATTTACTCAGGAAGTGACGATTTGTTTGCCTTGGGAGCTCTTGAGCCCTGAGAATTGACAGATTTGGGAGGTTTGAGAACCCATGGACAGTGAGATGTAGGGCATTTGTGTGTTTTGAAGTAGCTGTTGAAACTCTGTTCTGAAGAGAACTAGAGTTTGTTTAATTAAAAGTTGCCTAGATTAATTATATTTTTTCCTGTGGGACAAAGTTCAATCCTGGTAAATGGCTTCATCTTTTCAAAGGTATATTGAATGTTAATACAGGATATTTTAAATGTTTCAGACTAGTAGAATAGGCTACCCAGATGTGACCCAAGAAAACTAGTGTGAGTCTTAATGTTCTCTTTCCAAATATCAAAACTTGTTACTATCATTATGAATTTTTGATGATGTCACCTTTTGTGAAGGTACATAGTTTTCATTGATATGACAGGAATTAAATCTGCTTACCAGTGTCAATTCTAATTGCTTGCATGAAACCTTGCCTTCTAATCAATCTTATCACATCAACATTTTATTTGCTTTTACCTACAATATATATCACATTAGCATTTTATATGCTTTCTCAAAGTCTCACATACAGTTTTAGAAAATTAAAAACTTTGGAAACTTCTCAGAGCTGCAAAATTGTTCCACAGTCAACTCACATCATCTCAAGATTGCATTGAATCAGGGAGTGGAGATGTTGGGTTTAACTTCTGGTGCTAAAACTTGACAAGCATAAACCTACATGTATATATATGTGAATATATACATACACGAGTGATCAGTTCCTAAAGAATCCCACAATCAGCGAGAAGAAGTACTTGTGCACACTCGGATGGCTTTGGAATCTTAGAGGTCTTTGCTTCACAATCTACTCATCCCTGTAAGTCTCCTGTTATATTCATAGGTACTCAGGCATTAAATCTTTTTATGATTTTTATCAAATATTTTGATTCTTGTTTACAAGCAGTGAATATCTCATTTTGACTCAAATATTTACTATTAACTAATAAAATTACTCAAGTTAATTTAGAAAAATTTATTTTTTGAGGATTATCTCATGTGTGGAGCAGAATGGATCTTTTTCTTACCCCTACCTTATTCTTTTTGGACTCTATAAGGATTTGCCTTTGCACTCTGGGACACTCTGCTTAACTAATAGTGCATTTTTATGGTGTTGGACTGTGTCACCTCTCTCTTAAATGAATACATGGAGGATTAATTAAAGGAAGAATCAGTCAGTAAAACTGCTGGAAGACCAAGGCTATATAACTGGGTCTCACCAGCAAGGATTTGAATGTATCCAGTATTCGCTTCCTATCTCTTGGTTTCTCTGACCTTGTTTCGATTCTTTCTTACTGCAGCCCAGGTGCAGAGAAGGTGACCTCAGACACTCCTGAGATGTATACATTTCATAGTTTATGCCACCACGTGGGACTGACTCACACTCTCCGTTCCCAGAATCAGTAGTCCTGAAGAAGAGAGCTGATTGGTGGAGCCTGGGACGAATGTCAACTTGGACCAATCAGCTGTGCCCTGGGTAGAACCACATTGTACTTGTCATTGGTGGCTCCTTTTCTTTCAATTGGTAAAAGGAGACTCAGTGTAGGCTGGGGAAGCTTGAACCACGTGAGATGTTTTCCTTCCCCCATTTGTGGGCACATCACCTTTTTCTCACCAACCATGACTGCTGGCCTCTTCCAGATGCCTTCTTTTTCCTGTCACATCTACCTTGCATGACGTTGCTTTTCACGGTTTAGTGAATAACCTGGGACAAGACATAGTGTGCATAGGAGAGTTCCTGGGTCAGTGATTTAGAGCAGGTCTCTTCTGGCCTTTTCCCTTGAGTCCCAGTGATGCCCCCCTTCCTTTTCAGAATGGCGAGTGAATTGGCAGTGCAGAAGGCAGATGAAAAGGTCAAATGATGAAGTGTGCTTTTGGCCCAGGAGATAATGTCCTTTTCTAAAGGCTAAATGTTTTCTCAGGATGAATAGACCAATCATGAGTCCAAAATTTCATGACTACCTTAGGAGATATTTGATTCTTTATGTATATATAACATATGTTTATGTTGGAGAAAATGTACTTTGGGTTTTGCTATATTTCCTAAACTCCAGGAGTTGGTGATAGACAGGGAGGCCTGGCGTGCTGCAGTTCATGGGGCTGCAAAGAGTCGGACACGACTGAGCGATTGAACTGAACTGAACTGATATTTCCTAATTTGTTTTCATTATCCAAATTTATTTGCACATACTTTTTAAGCTAAGAAAAATTTCTAAACCCACTTAACATGTGACTCTTCAAAAATTTAGTGGGATCCTCTGCGTGTTCACTTAAATAAGAGTCATTCTTTTGTTCCCCCAAGTTAATGGTGCTCACTCAGCTCACTTATGTTCTGCTTCTGACAGCCATTCAGCAGTAATGCATCCCCAAAGGAGTTGCAGTTGATTTCTAAATCTTGTGTTTTCAGCTGCTGCCTAGTTATCCTGCCCTGATTGGCATTTTAACCATTGAATTAGATTTTTCTCCTACTAAAGGGAGCTTTATGAGCTTTAACTTTGAGTGCCTGTATCACAGTCTGATGTTTGTGTTATAACTGACCCTGAGTAAGCACTTTTTGCTCAAAATTGCCTGGTCTCCTAAGATTGAGGGAGGGTTTAGATGCAGCTCCCTGACTGTCTCAGGGTTCAGTTGTGTGCGCTTCAGGGTGGCTCTGTAGGTGAACACATTAATAATAGTTTCATCCAGCACATGTTAACATGTTCACTTTATTTCTGCCATCAATGGTGATCATACTCCCTGAGAACTGCTTCTCTGGGCTTGTTGACTGATACGACCATAAATATATCTCTGAAGGCTAAAGCTGTAGCTGTTTCAACACAGATGGAACAAAAATAAATGTCCCACTGTGTTAGTGTTACAAATTATCATCCAACAGTGGCATGAAATTTAAGGTGGTGATAGTTTAATTCTGGGCTTGCCTGGCGGCACAGTGGTAAAGAATTCACCTGGCAATGCAAGAGATGCAAGAGACACAGATTCGATCCCTGAGTCAGGAAGATCCGCTGAAGAAGGAATATTAGGCAACACACTCTAGTATTCTTGCCTGGAAAATCCCACAGACAGAGGAGCCTGGCAGATTACAGTCCATGGGGTCACAAAGCATTAGACATGACTGAGCGCGCACGCGTACACACACACACACACACACACAGAGTTTTAATTTCTACTCTTTTTTGTTTACATAATGGCAGAATGACTAGAATTTAAAAAAATAATCAAGTTTTACTGACCATATTGTGTACATGGTTCATTGTTTGCCCTGAAAGTCATTAAATATTTTATATTTAAAAAACAGCACTACCTCTGGACATTCTTACTTCTAATTATTGATAATAAATAAGCAAAATTGTTCTCTGGGTCTGTAAATGGATTTTAAGGAAAGAAATATATCTTTGCCTTAGAGATACCAAATCATGATGTTTCTTCTTCTTCTGTTATCATGTGCATCCATCCATTCAATCAACAAATATCAATTGGGTACCCACCTTTTTTACTTCTGAAAACTTAAAATTAGGGAGATATGGACGAGTAACAAACTTCCAGTAAAGAATTATAGACTTGAGAGAAGGTGGAACGCAAAGGAGGGAGTGGTGAAGATCAGGGAAGACTTAATTAGAAGATGACAACTGAAGGGGGCCATCTGCCCTGGGAGGGCAAGAAGGAAGAAAGAAGGATCAAGACACAGGCATAAAGCAGCACAAGCAGCTGAAAGAGGTCATATGTTTGAACAAAATTACGGTCAAGGGCATGTGTGGCTATAAGTGGAACATGGAAGAAGTAGGATAGAGGCCTCACCAGGAAGTGGTTTTACATATATATTAATATATATAACATATATGTCTTATTTGGACACGTGTACACATACACACATGTGTATATACACACATGTATACATGCATATATACACATATGAACATACTGTGTGTATCCAATTATGGAATATTGATTTAATTATGGATATTAATATTTTCAGTCTTTTTGTTACCTGTTCCTAAACTTAAGAGGACATGAATTCTCCTGTCATCCTGCCTGGGGGAAGTATAATAATTTTGTGGGGTAGAAAATAAGGGTGAATCCATTGTTTGAAAAACCCACAAGATTACTGTGCTAAATCCCTGTGTCCACCCCACTAAGAATTACAGCTAAACTCAATAGAAGCCGCTGAATAGTTTTAAGTTATTTTGCCTTTTAATACCAGTGACCTCATTAGAGTACTATCTCAATTTATTATTCTTTGAATAAAAGACTTTAAAAATTACTTGCCTCCTCCCTCTCTAGGCTCTCCATGTAATTTTTCAGTATCTAATAAGGAAATACATTTTTGCCCTGTTGGCACAAACACATTTTAAAGACTAACAGGAAAGGAATATTTTGGGGAAAGAATATGAAAATGAAGGTGGAACAGAAAGTAGAAGCAATTATTTAGTTTCCCGTCTTTGATTTTCATGATACAGTTCATTTCTAGGATGCCTGTGGGAGAAGCAGTGTGGGGAGAGTATGGCAGACACAGTACCTTGCGCATAGTAGGCCTGCAGTGGTTGTTAGTGCCCTTGTCCTCCCCTTTCAAGCTCTAGCCATTTTCTTTTTAAAAATCAGAATCCTTAATCCATTTTCAGTTTATTTTTGTGTGCGGTGTTAGAAAGTGATCTAGTTTCATTCTTTTACAAGTGGTTGACCAGTTTTCCCAGCACCACTTGTTAAAGAGATTGTCTTTACTCCATTGTATATTCTTGCCTCCTTTGTCAAAGATAAGCTGTCCATATGTGTGTGGATTTATCTCTGGGCTTTCTATTTTGTTCCATTGATCTATATGTCTGTCTTTGTGCCAGTACCATACTGTTTTGATGACTGTGGCTTTGTAGTAGAGCCTGAAGTCAGGCAAGTTGATTCCTCCAGTTCCATTCTTCTTTCTCAAGATTGCTTTGGCTGTTCGAGGTTTTTTGTATTTCCATACAAATCTTGAAATTATTTGTTCTAGTTCTGTGAAAAATATGGCTGGTAGCTTGATAGGGATTGCATTGAATTTGTAAATTGCTTTGGGTAGTATACTCATTTTCACTATATTGATTCTTCCGATCCATGAACATGGTATATTTCTCCATCTATTAGTGTCCTCTTTGATTTCTTTCATCAGTGTTTTATAGTTTTCTATATATAGGTCTTTAGTTTCTTTGGGTAGATATATTCCTAAGTATTTTATTCTTTTCGTTGCAATGGTGAATGGAATTGTTTCCTTAATTTCTTTTTCTACTTTCTCATTATTGGTGTATAGGAATGCAAGGGATTTCTGTGTGTTGATTTTATATCCTGCAACTTTACTATATTCATTGATGAGCTCTAGTAATTTTCTGGTGGAGTCTTTAGGGTTTTCCATGTAGAGGATCATGTCATCTGCACACAGTGAGAGTTTTACTTCTTCTTTTCCAATTTGGATTCCTTTTATTTCTTTTTCTGCTCTGATTGCTGTGGCCAAAACTTCCAGAACTATGTTGAATAGTAGCGGTGAAAGTGGACACCCTTGTCTTGTTCCTGACTTTAGGGGAAATGCTTTCCATTTTTCACCATTGAGCATAATGTTTGCTGTGGGTTTGTCATATATAGCTTTTATTATGTTGAGGTATGTTCCTTCTATTCCTGCTTTCTGGAGAGTTTTTATCATAAATGGATGTTGAATTTTGTCAAAGGCCTTCTCTGCATCTATTGAGGTAATCATATGGTTTTTATTTTTCAATTTGTTAATGTGGTGAATTAACCTCACCTCTCACTTTGTTGAGAGGGAAACCAAGGTCCTGAGAGTTTGAGCAACTTATCCAAACTCATAGAACTGATAAATGTGGGGAAAGGACCAGAGCCCAGGTCCTCTGACTCCAAATGTCAGATCTTTTCAGTCTCTCAGACACGTTGATGTTGTATTTGCTTGCTTTCCATTTTCAGTAAACATTCAGAGTTACCCCTCCATAAAGGTTCTAATCAGTGCATCTGAAACACATCCCTCCATTAACCGCCCTCTCTTTTTCTGTTTTTGTTTTTTGTTTTTTACCATTTATTGGCATCAACATCCACCAGCTGCCTGAGCTAGTCATTTCAGCATCTCTTTTGTCTCCATCTTGTATTCACTTGGTCCTGTTGATTTCACTTTGGAAATGTGTCTGAAATCCACTTTGCTTTCATTTCCTGTATTGCTCCTTCTCAGGACAATTCAAGGAGCTTGTAAGCTTGGCCTGCCTTCTGTGATTCACTCTCCTCACTGCCTGCAGAGTGTTTTTTGTAAACACACATCTGAGTGATGGGTTCAACAGCTTTCAATGTCTTTTAATTCTATAAAGGCCCTCTCTTTCACTGTGGTCCTCTATGATATGACCTTAGTGTCTCTCTTCAACATTTCCTTCTGTCATTTTCTCCACCATTTGTCTCCCAGGCTCTAATCACATCAGCCTGTTCAATATTCCTAGCTTTTTCATGTGCTTTCCTGGGATGCTCTTAACCACAAGTTTAAGCACATACTGATGCCTGATTCTATGTGTCACTCTCATGAGGCCCTCTCTTCCTTTCTTGGTTGAGATACATGGATCTGTCCTCTGTTAATCCAGAGCACTTTGTTTATATTTCTGCAATAGCCCTGAGTGGTGGTGTTTGATGAGCGTTAGAATTCATCTTCTTTTTAAAAAATATGCCTTATCAATATTTTTTAAAAATAAGTTTTATTCAATAGCCTGGGAACTCCTTGAGCTCAGCAATTGAATCGGATTAATTGGCACCTGCAGCAGACTAAATAGTGATCCCTCCAAAATGTCCACATCTTAATCCCTGGAGCCTGTGAGTGTTACCTTCCATGGCAAAAGAGATTCTGTAGATGTGATTAAGGATCCTGAGATGAGTGATTGTCCTGATAGTCCTGGTGGACCCACTGTAATCACAGGGTCCTTATAAGAAGGAAGCAGAAGGATCAGGGCAGAGAATGTGGTGTGATGAGCAAGCGGAGGAGAGCAGAGATAATTAATAGAAGCAGAGGTTGAAATGATGTACTTTGAAGATGGAGGAAGGGGCCACCAACCAAGGAATGCAAGTGGCTCCTAGAAGCTAAAAAAGGCAAGGATTCTTTCTTAGAGCCTCCAGAGAAAACACAACTCTGCTCACCCTTGATTTTAGCTCAGTGAGACCTGGTTCAGACTTTATACCTCCAGAACTAAGAGATAATAAATTTGTGAAAGTGCAGTGAGATGTATCAAGCACACAGGTATGCTGTTTATCATTACATATTTTGTTGCCTGTATATTGTCCACATTCTCGTAGACTAGGGTTACATGGCTCATTAGCTATGATATCTGACTCATTTGATGAGTATGTGCTTAACCTACTCGATGAACACATTTGATAAAAATAAAAATACCCGTTTGCCCTCTGAGTAATCACTCTTATATTTTGGATCATTGATACTAAAAACCTTGAGCTCACAATTTAGTCTCTGGCATAGAGCTTTTTTTTTAAAAAATGAATCCTCATCGCGCTCCTGAAGGAATATTGGTATTGTATAGCCTGCCGGAGGGTAGGGCTGGTGAAGGCTTGCATGGTGATTTCAGCAGCTTTTCAGTGGAGTTCTTTGGGATAGTGAAAGTGAAAGTTGCTCAGTTGTGTCCGACTCTTTGTGACCTCATAGACTATAGAGTCTGTGGAATTCTCCAGGCCAGAATACTGGAGTGGGTAGCCTTTCCCTTCTCCAGGGGATCTTCCCAACCCAGGGATTGAACCCAGGTCTCCCGAATTGCAGGAATAATGGGGCAATGAATCCATTGAGGATGCTTGTCATTTGTGGTGGAGAATCCTAGGCTGGGGCTGAATTACAAATCCTGGGGTGTCCTAACTCAAGGAGATCAGCAGTTTACAAAGAAACCAGTGAGGTGAATGTGATTGTGTTTTTCTGCCTGTCCTGCCTTTGCCTACAAGATTACTTTTTTTTATGGTGCTTTAATTGCTCATTGTCTGCCATTTGGTTTTGAGGTTAGTTGAGATCATCAGGACAATGGAAGGCTAAGATGTGACCTACCCAGACTTAAACCGATTGGCAGGTTCTCAACTTTTTTAAATACTGATGAGCTGCAGGATGTCTGGTTGGGATTGAGATGATACCTGTCTAAAAAGGAGCACTTTTTAAATGATTTATTGTTTCTTTTGTTTAACCACCCATAGTGTATGGTCTACAGAGCTGAAGTGTTTGATACACATTTAAGGCAATTCCAACTATACTGAACGGGGTAATATCCCAACATAAAATGATAGTGTGATAGGCATCCTTAAGTGTACATTTTTGTTCCTCTATTGGATTATTTCCTTGGGATGTATTCTTAGATGTAGAATTAGTCAACCAAGGGGATGTACTTTAAAACAAAAGCAAAGTAAAAACCAAACAAAATGAAAAAATAATTGGTACATATTAACAGATTGCTTTCTTTAAAAACTGTATTAATTTACATTCCCACTAGTAGTGTATGAGAATGCTTATCTCACTGCAAGTTTGCCAGTGCTCACTTACTCAATAAATATTTATAGAGTTCATACAATCTGCCAGGTTCAGACATTTTTGAAAAGTTTTCAGAAGTGCCCCAGGTGATTTGAAGTGTAGCTAGGCTGAGAACCACTGGTTTGGTTGATGGAAAAAGATAAGAAAGGAGATTTTTCTCTCATCACTTCTCTATGGTCTGAATGTCTCTTCCTATCCCCTTAAAAGAAATCAATTTCATTAGGTCATTGCTGTTTTATTTACATAGGACACGGTATTCCTGTAAGCAGCCCCTTCACACTCAGTCTAACATCATCTTGAAGCAGTAATTCATAGTAGTCTCAACTATGGGCGTAGTAATATAATCCCCTGCCCACACAGAGCTTTCCAATATTCAAATACTTCTGTCAGGTGGTGTTACCTTTCACCTGAGCGGCAGTTTCTTGTTTGCAACGTGCTTCACCAATATGATCTCTTTTAACTACTGCAATTACCTTTTGATTCTGGCATTTTTTTCTTTTTACAGAAAAGGAGAAAGACCACAGTTAATAAGTAACTTTTCTCTAAGGTCACACAAGTAGTGATCATGTGTTAGGTGCTGACTCAACACAGGTCTTCTGACTTCAAGCTCAGAGTTTCTAATGCTGTGTCATAACCTGCCATTGGGATTTCTCTAGTTCTGCTCCACAACTGGAGCCGAACTGGATTCTAGTTCATGCCAGGATACAGTTATTGGGTTGTTTTAGGTTACTTTATTTAGTGTCTGCAGGTTTCACCGTGCTGTCCTTTGCTCATTTTCTTGCCTGTGTGATCATCTACAATTCTAAGTGTCTAGAGTAGTGTTTCTCAGCTTCTTTTTTCATTATTTCTCCCTCACCAAGGGGAAAAATAATTTAAATTTTTTCTAATGAGAGAAATTAAATACTAAGGAATAAGATCTTATCAACTAGGATTAAGTTTTGGAGGGCCATTACCTATTGTTATATTTAAAATCTTTTTTGCCTCCTAGAAACCAATTCTCATCTTCTTGTTGGCCCAAAAATACTGTTAATGGACAAACTAACTTAGATGACCTTAACCCTGACTGTCAAGGAAGAGGTGGAACTTACAGATGGAACTGGCATATGTGTGTTTTTGGTAGTGGTGGTTTAGTCACTAAGTCATGTCCGACTGTTAGGGGCATATATTAAGCTGATACTACTCTTTACCAAAGTCTCTTTCAGTTCAGTTCAGTTCAGCTGCATCCAACTCCCTGTGACCCCATGAACCACAGCATGCCAGGCCTCCCTGTCCATTACCAACTCCTGGAGTTTACCCAAACTCATGTCCATTGAGTCAGTGATGGCATCTAACCATCTCATTCTCTGTCATCCCCTTCTCCTCCTGCCTTCAATCTTTCACAACATCAGTCTTTTCAAATGAGTCAGCTCTTTGTATCAGGTGGCCAAAATATGGGAGTTTCAGCTAGAAAACTACAAACCAACTAATCACTTAAAAGTCAGCAGTGCTTTCATATGAATTGCTAATGATTTAAATATGCATTCCATGTGATCCAACCACCTGGATATCAAACTTGTCTTGGTTTTCCAGATGCTGTGTAGGTCATGTAAGATTATGTCTTCCCTTTCCACCCACTGCCTACTTTTTATGAGCTTTGTATGGGCTGTTGTCTACCTGTTGCCCCAGCTCTAGGCTCAGCTTTTAGATTTATTAGTTTTAGATTTGTGGCAAGTACCTATGTTTCCATGGACAGAGAAGCCTGGCAGGCTGCAGTCCATGGATTGCAAAGAGTTGGACACGACTGAGCATGCATGCACATATGTTTCCATTTATAATGTCAGAGAAATAAATGCTGGCATGTTCAGAGACAGGAAAACACTGTATTGGTAGATAAAGACTGTCCCATGTTGGGCTTGACTGGGTGCCACCAGCTCTGGTATCCTCTGACCTCTGGCAAGAATGTAAGTGGGAATCAAGGGCTCCAGGTAGCTTCTGTTTGTTTTTGTAAGAGAGGCAGATCTGAGAGGTTTGAGAAGATGCCAGATTTTACAAACACAGAGCCAAAGAAAAGAACAAGGATGGCAGGGAGGGACCAGGCATCGGGGAGGGAGGAGTAACTTGCAGGGAGTAGAGGTTGGCAGAAAATCAGCCTTCATTTATTTCTGTTGGTAGAATATCCAAGATTAACATGCTAATTTCTTTATTGAAGTCCAACAAGATTTTAAGTCATTTATCAGGATTCATAGAGTGCCTATTTATAGAAGTACGAATAGAAGTAAGTGAACCATGAATGGTAACATGCATCTAAAAAATGTAATAAGATTTAAAGGTTAAATAAACCAATGGAGCCTGCTGTTTTCTCCAGAGCCCCTTTACAAGTTTTAACCTGGTTTCCTTTTTTCTTTTTTTCCTCCTCTTCATTTTACACAGTGTCTTCTGGGACTTCTTTAGCCTCAGATTTTAGAACATTAAAGCTTGTTTTTAGAGGGAATTTCATGTTTAGTTGTGATACTGAGCAAAGGACTCATATGTCCATGGGGTGTAACCAAACTCTAACAGTGGATGTTTGCGGCAAAGTAAGAGAAGGGAATGGCAAACCACTTCAGTATTCTTGCCTTGAGAACCCCATGAACAGTATGACAAGGCAAAAGATAGGACACTGAAAGGTGAACTCCCCAGGTTGGTAGGTGCCCAGTATGCTACTGGAGATCAGTGGAGAACTAACTCCAGAAAGACTGAAGAGACAGAGCCAAAGCAAAAATAATACCCAGTTGTGGATGTGACTGGTGATGGAAGTAAAGTCTAATGCTCTAAAGAGCAATATTGCATAGGAACCTGAAATGTTAGTTCCATGAATCAAGGCAAATTGGAATTAGTCAAACAGGAGATGGTAAGAGTGAACATTGATGTTTTAGGAATCAAGAGAACTAAAATGGACTGGAATGGGTGAATTTAACTTGGATGACCATTTTACTACTACGGTGGGCAAGAATCCCTTGGAAGAAATGGAGTAGCCATCATAGTCACCAAAAGAGTCTGAAATGCAGTACATGGATGCAATCTCAAAAACGACAGAATGGTGTCTGTTCATTTCCAAGGCAAACCATTCAGTATCACAGTAATCCAAGTCTATGCCCCAACCAGTAACGCTGAAGAAGCTGAAGTTGAACGGTTCTATGAAGACCTACAAGACCTTCTAGAACTAACACCCCAAAAAAATGTCCTTTTCATAATAGCAGACTGGAATGCAAAAGTAGGAATTCAAGAAGTAACCTGGAGTAACAGACAATTGGCCTTGGAGTACAGAATGAAGCAGGGCAAAGACTAACAGACTTTTGCCAGAGAACCCACTGGTCATAGCAAACCCACTTACAACAACACAGGAAGACTCTACACATGGACATCACCAGATGATCAATACCGAAATCATATTGATTATATTCTTTGCAGCCAAAGATGGGGAAGCTCTCTGTATAATCAGCAAAAACAAGACAGGGAGCTGACTGTAGCTCAGATCATGAACTCCTTATTGCCAAATTCAGACTTAAATTGAAGAAAGTAGGAAAACCACTAGACCATTTAGGTATGACCTAAATCAAATCCCTTATGACTATCCAATGGAAGTGACAAATAGATTCAAGGGATTAGATCTGATAGACAGAGTCCCTGAAGAACTCTGGATGGAGATTCATGACATTGTACAGGAGACAGGGATCAAGACCATCCCCATGGAAAAGAAATGTAAAAACGCAAAATGCTAAGTCTGAGGAGGCCTTACAAACTGCTATGAAAAGAAAAGAAGTGAAAGGCAAAGGAGAAAAGGAAAGATATGAGCATCTGAATGCAGAGTTCCAAAGAATAGTAAGGAGAGATAAGAAAGCCTTCCTCAGTGATCAGTGCAAAGAAATAGAGGAAAACAATAGAATGGGAAAGACTAGAGATCTCTTCAAGAAAATTAGAGATACCAAGGGGAATTTTCATGCAAAGATGGGCACAATAAAGGACAGAAATAGTATGGACCTAACAGAAGCAGAAGATATTAAGAAGAGGTGGCAAGAATACACAGAAGAACTATACAAAAAAGATCTTCATGACCCAGATAATCATGATGGCATGATCACTCACCTAGAGCCAGACATCCTGGAATGTGAAGTCAAGTGGGCCTTAGGAAGCATCACTATGAACAAAGCTAGTGGAGGTGATGGAATTCCAGTTGAGCTATTTCAAATCCTAAAAGATGATGCTGTGAAACTGCTGCACTCACTATGCCAGCAAATTTGGAAAACTCAGCAGTGGCCACAGGACTGGAAAAGGTCAGTTTTCATTCCAATCCCAAAGAGGGGGCAATGCCAAAGAATGTTCAAACTGCCACACAATTGCACTCATCTCACACACTAGCAAAGTAATGCTCAAAATTCTCCAAGCCAGGCTTCAATAGTACGTGAACTGTGAACTTCCAAATGTTCAAGCTGGATTTAGAAAAAGCGGAGGAACCAGAGATCAAATTGCCAACATCTGCTGAATCATGGAAAAAGCAAGAGAGTTCCAGAAAAACATCTATTTCTGCTTTATTGACTGTGCCAAAGCCTTTGACTGTGTGGATCACAATAAACTGTGGAAAATTCTGAAAGAGATGGGAAATACCAGACCACCTGACCTGTCTCCTGAGAAATCTGTATGCAGGTCAAGAAGCAACAGTTTAAACTGGACATGGAACAACAGACTGCTTCCAAATTGGGAAAGGAGTATGTCAAGGCTGTATGTTGTCACCCTGCTTATTTAACTTATATGCAGAGTACATCCTGAGAAATGCTAGATTGGATTAATACAAGCTGGAATCAAGATTTCCAGGAGAATTATCGATAACCTCAGATATGCAGATGACACCACCCTTATGGCAGAAAGCAAAGAAGAACTAAAGAGTTTCTTGATGAAAGTGAAGGAGGAGAGTGAAAAAGTTGGCTTAAAACACAACATTCAGATATCAAAGATCATGGCAACTGGTCCCATCACTTCATGGCAAATAGATGGGGAAACAATGAGAAACTTTATTTTCTTGGGCTCCAAAATCACAGAAGATGGTGACTGCAGCCATGAAATTAAAAGGCACTTGCTCCTTGGAAAAAAGTTATGACCAACCTAGATAGCATATTAAAAAGCAGAGACATTACTTTGCCAACAAAGGTGCATCTCATCAAAGCTATGGTTTTTCCATTAGTCATGTTTGGATGTGAGAGATGAACTAGAAAGAAAGGTGAGCACTGAAGAACTGATGTTTTTGAACTGTGCAGTTGGAGAAGACTCTTGAGAGACCCTTGGACTGCATGGAGATCCAACCAGTCCATCCTAAAGGAAATCAGCCCTTAATATTCATTGGAAGGACTGATGCTGAAGCTGAAACTCCAATACTTTGGCCACCTGATGTGAAGCACTGACTCATTTGAAAAGACCCTGATGCTGGGAAAGATTGAAAGTGGGAGAAGTGGACCACAGAGGATGAGATGGTTGGGTGGCATCACTGACTCAATGGGCATGAGTTTGAGTATGCTTCGGGAGTTGGTGATGGACAGGGAACCGTGGCGTGCTGCAGTCCATGGGATCGCAAAGAGTCGGACATGACTGAGCAACTGAACTGAACTGAGGATTCTTTTGCAGGGCGGCCAGCAAAGGAGAGGCAGACAAGCCACAGAACCACTCCACCTTGGTCTTGGAGTTAAGGATATTTTAAAAGGGAAGAAAAAAGAAACTGGGGTTAATCACATCTTGTGATATTTCTGTGACAGTTCTTAACTGCAGCTTTGGAATCAGGATATTTTTGGCTTACGATTCTCGGGCCAGGTGCTCTCTGGCAAGGTGGGCTCATCTTGCCCTGGAGAAGCACACTCAGTTTATACCTTAAGGATGATATCAACAATAGCAATTTTAGTTATCAAGATCAGTAGTCTTCATAGGATTGAAGTCAGAGAGGACAAGAAAGGAGTTGGGATCCTGGCTTACATGAGTTTACTCTCAATTTACAGAACAATCACTGCTGAAGAACATAGGTGAGAATGTCTGGCCCTGCCTAGGGTTTTCTCTTCTATCCATGGCTTCATTTACCAGAGGATCTGGAAGATTTTTCCATGCATCTTGCATGTGTATGCAATCAGTTGCTCAGTTATGTCTGACTCTTTTCAACGCTATAGACTATAGCCCGCCAGGCTCCTCTGTCGTTGGGATTTCCCAGGCAGGAATACTGGAATGGGTTGCCATTTCTTTCTCTAGAGGATCTTCTTGACCCAGGGATTGAACCTGCAGCAACTTCATTGGCAGGTGGATTCTTTACCACTAAGCCATGTGGGAAGCCTTCCATGCATCTTAAGCCAGGCTAAATGAAGTTTACCAGCACAGTGGTTTAAGGGACATTTATGTAGAGAAAGAAAGAGAAAGTAGACTTATTTGCTATAACATAGTCTAAAGAAATAGGTTTCTTTCCCTGTAGGAAGTGTTCTGGTTTAGTTCATCAAAGGAGGATGGGGTGATAATTTTATCCACAAGGCTTTCTTATCCTCCTACCCTCCCAACACTTCACACTGAAAAGTAAGCAAGTTTTCTTTCAAGTTTAGGAAGCAAAACTATGGTCGATGATAATTCCTCCTTCGTATCAGTAACCAACATTTTTTGAGTGCCTTTTGTGTCAGGAATCATTCCAGCAAAACCATGACTGCCACTTAGCCAGCATCAGAAAGCCTCATCAGCTGATATGCTTAGCACATGTTTAGCTGAGATGCCAAAGGGTGCAGAGTGCAAGATTCTAGTAACAGAGATGCTTGGTAAGATTTATTTTGTCAACCTTTCAAGACTTCGGTAAATCTTCATAATACTCCCAGTCAATCCTAATTTAGGTTTGGGATTTCTCTTCTTGATCCTGGGGAATGGTATTGGACCATTGAGGGAACAAAAACAAGCCCCAAGGACTCTGCTTCCTGTGCAAAAAGGCTTTAGAAATTCCAAACCCTGGGAAGGTGTCTCTTTGGACTTCAGGTCTCAGGAGAGGCTGACATCCCAGGGGACTGACTTCCCTAGGCTCTTTATTGGAATTGGCCCTTATTCTGGACAGAGGACAAAATCAGGGATTTTGCCTTAAAAGTAGAGATTTAGTAACCTTTCTCCAGGGTTAAGTTATAATGGTGAATGGGTGCCAATGAGACTTTATCCAGATTTAAGCTGCCGCACCACAGCTCATCCTTGTTAATTCCTGATACTTGTAGCACAGCTCACCTGGTAAGACCTTAAGCCTGATAAAGTCCCACTCCACTATTAAGACTGTAACTGTACACTGCACTCATGCTGCCACACTTCTGTCGGGTTGAAGTCTCTGTTTGGACCAAAAGAGTACCCTGAGTGAATCTGCCTGGCAGATTAGTTATCCAGATTGGCTCAAAGCCCATGAGTAGAAATGTTAATCCCTGTGTTGTCTTAAAGACCTAGGGACAGTTCATGGGGACAGCTTAATCTGGAATGCTGTGTGGATTTCATTCTTACTTGTTAATTAATAAGCTCTTGTAGGGACTCTGGAGCTGAACACCTGACTCAGGTGACTCCAGGATGTTACTGTCTTAAAGCTGGTCTAATCATTAACATACAGGAGCATTTGAAGAGTTTGTATAGTTTAGGAAAAAAAAATCTCTGTAAGTCAGTTTGTATGGTGTTCAAGAACAAGCAAAATGAATCCACTGTAATAAAGGCCTGAAAAGTGATTACCTGTGGAAAGAGTGGGGACAGGGCAGAAGATGAACTTTCTGGAGTATAAAAATGTTCTATATCTTGCTCACATTGTTGTCGTGAAGTCATGAAGTCGTGTCTGACTCTTCATGACCCCATGGACTGTAGCCCACCAGGCTCCTCATCCATGGAATTTTCTAGGCAAGAGTACTGGAGTGGGTTGCCATTTCATACATATATACAAATTCATGGAGCAATACATCAGTGAAAAATAAAAAATAATTCTCATCTAAGAGTTTATGCCATCATTCTCCAAGCTCATAGACTTTGTTAACCACTCTCAGAGTAAGCCTTTGGAAGGTTTTAAGATCGTGTTTAAGATTTGTACTTTAAAGAGCTCTATTTGATTGCTGCTGGAAAAGAGATGGGGTGAAAGCAGCAACAAAGGCTTGGGAGGTTAGTGCAGTGGTCCAGCAAAAGACAGTGAGCATTTGATTAAATGGTGGTGGAGAGAGAAAGGGATGGGGTGATGGGTGGAATGCAGGAACTGGAGGTGTTGAGGATGACCCCAAAGAGTCCAGAAAGGTAGTATGGATGGAGGGACCATTGCCTAGGGATCAAGAATTCAGCTGAAGGCAGTTTAAGTTTCAGATGCTTGTGAGCCAGCTTTAGAGATGACAAATAGATAATTAACTAAATGAGTCTGGAGCCAGTAAATAGGTCTAGGCTGAAGTTATAAATTTGTGAATTGCTGGTGTGGTATTTAAAGCAATGGGAATGCATGAGATCACTTTGGATGAATGCACAAAGTTGCAATAGAAGAGATTTCAAGACTGCCCTGGGGAGTTGCTGCATAGAGAGGTCAGGTGTGGGAGGAATCAAAAAACAAATCCAAAAAGAAGTGCACAAGAGGTATAAGGACAGCAAAGAGATTGCGATCCCCGAGGAAGGGAAGACTGCTCTTAGAAGCAGGGAGTGAGCAGCTGTGGTGGATGCTGTCAAAAGTCAGGTAAGTGGAGGATTGACATCCTCAGGTGGACTTGGCAGCGTGGAGGCCATGGTCATGTCAGCAAAAATACCTTACATGGATAGGTAGTAGCAGAAGCCACCATAAAGACAGACTTCTTTTTTTTTTTCCTTGCAGGACTTCTATTGCATTAGCTGAATATTTAAAATATCCATCCTTTATATAACATTTAAAACCAAGGATGATGGGAAATTCAAAAAGCCCCTGATAGGTTCTCAACTGGTGGTTCAATGGTAAGAATCTGCCTGCCAATGCAGGGGATGAGAGTTCAATCCCTGGGCCAGGAAGATTCCCTGGAAGAAGGAAATGGCAACCCACTCCAGTATTCTTGCCTGGGAAATCCCACGGACAGAGGAGCCTGGTGGGCTACAGTCCGCTGGGTTGCAAAAGAGTTGGACATGACTTAGTGACTAAACAACAATTGTGTAACAACATTTAAAGTTTAATTCTAGAGCACAATGTAAAGGGATTAATTATGGTCCCACTTTCTTAGTTGTTTTAGTAGAAAAATTGAATTTAGAATATGCTGTGGGACATTATTTGGGAGTCCATATATTTACTCAGTAGGATTTTTGAAGAGATTATCTGCACAGTCCATTCCTGGCCCACACACAGAAATGAACTCCATGATATCTGAGTCATGTTGCTTTAAAGGACAGTCTTGAGTGAACTTTCTTCGGACATTTAGAATTTCTCCAGCTAATATTGGGGCTAAGTATCCTACTAGGCTAAAATGACCAACATCTTTTCTTAAACCAGTTATGGAAGTCTGGATAAAGGAAAGAAACCAGGGCAGTTAGGACTCATGCCACATTATTTCAGAAGTCAAAACACTGTTTTGGCTTAGAAAAAAATACACATAGCTGTCTAGTTTTCCCAGCACCACTTATTGAAGAAGCCATTTTTGCCCCACTGTATGCCTCCTTTGTCAAAAATAAGTTACCCATAGGTGCATGGGTTTATCTCTGGGTTTTCTATCTTGTTCCATTGGACTATATATCTGTTTTTGTGCCAGTACCATACTGTCTTGATGACTGTAGCTTTATGGTATAGTCTGAAGTCAGGAAGTTTGATTCCTCCAGCTATATTCTTCATCAGGATTGCTTTGGCTATTCAGGGTCTTTTGTGTTTGCATATGAATTGTGAAATTTTTTGTTCTAGTTCTGTGAAAAATGCCATTGGTGATTTGATAGGGATCTCATTGAATCTGTAGGTTGCTTTTGGTAGTATAGTCATTTTCACAATATTGATTCTTCCAACCTAGGAACATGGAATATCTCTCCATCTGTTTATGTCATCTTTCATTTCTTTCATTAGTGTCTTATAGTTTTCTGTGTACAGTTCTTTTGTCTCCTAAGGTAGGTTTATTCCTAGATATTTTATTCTTTTTGTTGCAATGGTGAATGGGATTGATTCCTTAATTTCTCTTTCTGATTTTTCACTGGTAGTATATAGGAATGCAAGTGATTTCTGTGTATTGATTTTTGTATCCTGCAACTTTGCTAAATTTACTGATTAGCTCTAGTAATTTTCTGATAGTATCTTTAGGATTTTTTTATGTATAGTATCATGTATCTGCAAACAGTAAGAGTTTTACTTCTTTTCTGATCTGGATTCCTTTTTCTTCTCTGATTCCCATAGCTAGGACTTCCAAAACTATGTTGAATATTAGTGGTAGTGTGGGCACCCTTGTCTTGTTCCTGATCTTAGAGGGAATGCTTTCAGTTTTTCACCATTGAGAATGTTTGCTCTGGGTTGATCATATATGGTATTTACTATATTGAGGTAGGTCCTTCTAAGCCCTTTTTTTGAAGCGTTTTTAATCATAAATGGGTGCTGAATTTATCAAAGGCTTTTTCTGCATCTATTGAGATTGTCATATGATTTTTATCTTTCAGTTTGTTAATATCATGTATCTTATTGATTCATTTGTGTATATTGAAGAATCCTTGCATCCCTGGGATAAATCTGACTTGATCACGGTATATGATCTTTTTCATGTGTTGTTGAATTCTATTGGCTAGAATTTTGTTGAGGATTTTTGCATCTATGTTCATCAGTGATATTGGCCTGTAATTTTCTTTTTTGTGTGTTATCTTTGTCTGGTTTTTGTATCAGGGTGATGGTAGAATGAGTTTGGAAATGTTCCTTCCTCTGTAATTTTTTGAAAGAGTTTTAGAAGGGTAGGCATTAGCTCATCTCTAAATGTTTGATAGAATTAACCTATGAAGCCAAAAAAAAATGAACAATAAATGTCTCAAAATTGTGCCCAAGTCTTCCATGTAGTAAGTATTTTGTGAATATGCTGCTTCAGTTAATAACTTTGAAAAGTGCAGAGAAGAAGTATAACTCTTACATCCTGGAGGGTTGTGGTGACACAGGCCTCGGACCTAGGTGTTCTGAAGGTCTGAGAATGAAGGCAAGGATTTGAGTATGACTGAGAGCCCAGAAAGTAGTGGCTTCCCAAGGAATATATTGAATAATAATATTCAGAATAGAAAACCTGCCCCTGACAATCTCCTTTCTCTTGCTTTCTTTCTGAGTCTCAGGTTTTTAAGGGAAATGATATGTATTAAATTCATATTTTTATTCCACTTAGGAGGTTCTGCTGAGAACTACAAGGTCACAATATAGTGACTATAGGTGAGGTTCTTATATACTTATGTCAAGGGGGAGAGCCTTGACATCCTATTTAATGGCAAGGTGGCACATATTAGGCTTTTTCTATAGGTGGTTTATATTTTAGGATGAAATTTGAATGTATAGCCTATTCATATTTGTAAAATATTATACATATATAGGTTATATATATATGTGTGTGTGTGTGTGTGTGTGTATGTACGTATATATATATGTCTATCTGTCGTCCTCCCTCTACTCCTCACCGTTTTTACACACATCTCCTTTCCATACACACACACATACCATTTTTAATTTGGGGTCCATTACTCCCTCCAGGGGCTTCCCTGGTGGCTCAGATGGTGAAGAATCCACCTGCAATGTGGGAGACCTGAGTTCGATCCCTGGTTTGGGAAGATCCCCTGGAGGAGGGCATGGCAACCCACTCCACTATTCTTGCCTGGAGAATCCCCATGGACAGAGGAGCCTGGCGGGCTACAGTTGACAGGGCCACAAAGAGTCAGGCACAACTGAGCGACTAAGCATAGCACTCCCCCCCATACCCCTTATTGCTGCCAAAACTGCATGGGCTGTGGGCTGGGCTGGATGGACAGACACCTACTTCCCCCTACCCTTCTGTGTGGGTTGGAAAACTTTCTGTTTGTTTATTTTTTTATGCATAAAATTGATTGTACTAACTAAAGAAAAAATTACTATATAATGATTGATATGCCATATAATTATGTAAAAATGATGTATATTTGATTTTTCTCTTTTACATGTGCTGGGATGACCAAGGAGAGACAGTAGTGAAAAGCTTCATTAGTTCTGGAACTTTGCAGAATTTCAGGGGATGTTGGATGTCCAGCTTGGTCTGGGTAAACTTCAGTCATCTAGGGATCTAGAGAGACTTGGGGGAGTGTCTATAACTCATCTGAAGAGCTGGTTCACAAACTGCAGTGTTTATTTTAGATTAGAATGCACATCTTTCTTAGATGAAGGTAGGGATGTGTGGATTTATTTCAGAGCTGGCCCAAACAGGACTTGTCTAGATATCTTGAAGATTTTTTATTAGTGTGAAAGAACCTTGTAACTAAGTACTGACATATATGGCACTGTGATATTTTGACATACAGGTGGTATCCAACTAAATTGTTCTGAGACTTGGTGAGGCTGAGTCATGGAGCTGTTGGAGGTAACTGTGGGTGTGAATGGGGAGAAACTTGAGTGAGAGGTTTCCTTTCCTCTGAAGCTAGTTGATGATGAGAATGATGCCTACTGGATTTTGATCACATGTTAAAAATGTGGCATGTTCTCTGTCTTGGCATGATGAAAATAAAACTCAGAAAATTTATGTGTGTTCTATGCCCATGGGGTTCCAACAGTCTCAAACAAGATTTAGAACTTGTCTTTTCTACGCAGAATCAGGAAAGCAGAGGTCTCCTGCTGCTTGCTCTTGGTGTTTTGTTATTGTTCAGTCTCTAAGTCATGTCCCAACTCTTTGAGACCTGATGGACTATAGCATGCCAGACTTCCCTGTCCTTCACTATCTCCCAGACTTTGCTCAAACTGATGTCCATTGAATCAGTGATGCCATCCAACAATCTCACCCTCTGTCACCCCCATCTCCTCCAGCCCTCGATCTTTCCCAGCATCAGCATCTTTTCCAATTAGTTGGCTCTTCCCATCAGGTGGCTGAAGTATTGGAACTTCAGCTTCAGTCCTTCCAATGAATATTGAGGGTTGATTTCCTTTAGGATTGACTGGTTTGATCTCCTTGCTGTCCAAGGGGCTCTCAAGCATCTTCTCTAGCACCAGTTTGAAAGCATCAATTCTTCAGTGCTTAGCCTTCTTTATGGTCCAACTCTCATATCTGTACATGACTACTGGAAAAACCATGGCTTTGACTATATGGACCTTTGTCAGCAAAGTAATATCTCTGCTTTTTAAAACACTGTCTAGGTTTGTCATAGCTTTTCTTCCAAGGAGCAGGGGTCTTTTAATTTCGTGGCTGCAGTCACCATCCGCAGTGATTTTGGAGCCGAAGAAAATAAAATCTGTCACCATTTCCACTTTTTACCCATCTATTTGCCATGAAGTGATGGGACCAGATGTCATGATCTTGGTATACTCTTAATATTTTTCTCCGCTCCACCATACTTTCTTGCTGACCATCTGCTACAACTGATAGACTTTTAAAGTGTTGAAAGTGTTAGTTGCTCAGTCGTGTCTGACTTGTGACCTCATGGACTGTAGGCTCCTCTGTCCATGGAGTTCTGCAGGCAATAATACTGGATTGGGTAGCCATCCCCTTCTCCAGGGGCTCTTCTTGACCCAGGGATTGAACCCAGGTCTCTTGCATTGCAGGCAGATTCTTTTCCATCTGAGCCACTAGACTTTTAAAAGTCCTTCCCAAGTGCCAGGAAGGTATTATTTTGTTATTATTATTGCTGCTGTTATTATTGCTATTATTGTAGAGAGGTGAGGAACGAGTTTAACAGGTGGGGGTGGGGGGACTCTAACAAGAGAAAGTGGCTGGGTGTAGAGAAGCCCTAGGGCTAAGATATGAGAGACTTATGCAGGATATTACTAATGAGAACAATGCCATAAATATGCAAAGCATACAGAATTGGGCATCTGGTTCCCTAAATGCTACCACTGCAAAATTATAATTGCAGCATTTTGTTAGTACATACGCCAAGTGTTATTGTCGCCTGAGAGGAGGCAGCTGAACTGCAGATAGTGAACACACCTAAACAAACATGGCCCAGGATGGAGCTGCAAAAACAGAAAAGGGGCTGCCTGCTGGCATGGAAAGTGCCTCAGGCTGAAACGACAGAAGCTGGGGTTGCAGTGTCTGCCTGGGATGTGTCGTTTGTTTGCCCTGGCTTTGTTGTGGAGGCCTTGGGAAAACAGCCCTACAGATAAACTCTCCAGATTTGCAATCCAAAACCTGTACAAAAGAAACAACTCTCTCTAACTTGGTAATATTGAAGAGCTTCCTGGCTGCTCAGTCACATTATGCAATCTCTTTGTAGGTCCCGAACTTCATCTGAATATTATTAATATAAATAGAGATGGTGGGTCATCACCTTCCCCACACCAACCCCAGTACTTTTTCCTTCATTGCCTCTGGACTCTTCTGCTTAGCAGATCATCCCCTTCTAATTTGGAAAACCCATGGGAGAATGTTTAAAGGACCATGGCTTGAGTCAGATGAACCTGAACCACCATCTGTAAAATGTTGTTATTGTTGTTCAGTCGCTAAGGCATGTCCAACTCTTGAGACCCCATGGAATGCAGCATACCAGGCTTCCCTGTCCTCTGTCTCCCGGAGTTTACTCAAATGCATGTCCATTGAATCAGTGATGCTATCTAACCATCTCATTCTCTATTGCCCCTTCTCCTCCTGCCCTCAATCTTGCCCAGCATCAAGGTCTTTTCCAGTGAGTCTGCTCTTCACATCAGGTGGTCCAAGTATTGGAGCTTCAGCTCTAGCATCAGTCCTTCCAATGAATATTCAGGGTTGATTTCCTTTAAGATCGACTGGTTTGATCTCCTTGCTGTCCAAGGGACTGTCAACAGTCTTCCCCAGCACCATAGTTTGAAAGCATCAGTTCTGCAGTGCTCAGCCTTCTTTATGGTCCAGCTCTCATATCTGTACAGGACTACTGGAAAACCCATGGCTTTGACTATACAGACCTTTGTTGGCAAAGTGATGTCTCTGCTTTTTAATACACTGTCTAGGTTTGTCATAGCTTTTCTTCCAAGGAGCAAATGTCTTTTAACTGCATGGCTGCAGTCACTGTCTGCAATGATTTGGGGGCCCAAGAAAATAAAATCTGCCACTGTTTCCATTGTTTCCCCATCTATTTGCCATGAAGTAATGGGACCAGATGCCATGATGTTCATTTTTTGAATGTTGAGTTTTAAGTCAGCTTTTTCACTCTCCTCTTTTACCTTCATCAAGGGGCTCTTTAGTTCCTCTTATCTTTCTGCCATTAGATTGGTATCATTTGCATATCTGAGGTTGTTGATATTTCTCCTGCCAATCTTGTGATTCATCCAGCCCAGAATTTCACATGATATACTCTGCATAGAAGTTAAATAAGCAGTATGCCAGTATATAGCCTTGACATACTCCTTTCCCAATTTTGAACCAGTTCATTGTTACATGTTCTGTTCTAACTGTTACTTCTTGACTATATATAGTTTTCTCAGGAGGCAGATAATGTGGTCTTGTATTCCATCTCTAAGAATTTTCTAGTTTGTTATGATCCACATAGTCAAAGGTTTTAACATAGTCAGTCCCACTCAAGTACTCTTGCCTGGAGAGTCCCATGGACGGGGGAGCCTGGTGGGCTGCTGTCCGTGGGGTCGTGAAGGGTCGCACACGACTGAGCGACTTCACTTTCACTTTTGACTTTCATGCATTGGAGGAGGGAATGGCAACCCACTCCAGTATTCTTGCCTGGAGAATCCCAGGGACGGGGGAGCCTGGTGGGCTGCCGTCTCTGGGGTCTCACAGAGTCGGACACGACTGAAGTGACTTAGCAGCAGCAGCAGCAGTGAAGCAGAAGTAGATGTTTTCCTGAAATGTTCTTGCTTTTTCTTGATCCAGTGGATGCTGGTGATTTGATCTGTGAAATGTCACTATAACAGCTCCTCAGAGAAAGCCATAGTTGTTGAACAAGTTCTGGGTTCTAGTGGGCACTGTGCGCGGAGCTGCTCTGTCAGACTGTAAGGGCACTGCAGGAGGCAGAAGCACTTCTCACAGGCATGGGCTCTCACCTTTTGAAGGCTCAGTGGCTCCCCCAGGCCCAGCAACATGAGTGTAGAAAAGCAAAGCCAGGGAGACTGTATTAGGGCCCCTCTGGTCCTTTCAGCCTTCCTTTCATTGTCTTTACTGGCTTTGTTGCTTTTGCCCTGGAGTCTCCCTCAGCCTTTGATTCACTCATCACGCACGCAGTGAGTGTTGCCGTGCACCGGGCCCTGGGCCAGACCCCTGGGGATCCAGAAAGACACAGTTCCTGTCTACAGTTTGCCTCTTCTTTTTTTCTAAAGCTGGCACTTTCTTAAGCTGGTGATGCCTAGTTGTACTCGTTCCTGGGAACAACTCACCTAATTCATAATTAGACTGTGTCTAATTCATAGTATGAGTCAAGGGAGCTTATTTGAGCAAATTTTAATAATAGTACTTGTCCTGTAGTTTCATTTTAGTTCTCTTGTTTTTAAGTGGTCGCTTTGTTTTTGTTTATTGGCTGTACTGGGGCTGCATGTGGGCTTTTCTCTAGTTGGGGCAGATGGGAGTTACTCTCTAGCTGCAGTGCACGGGCGTCTCTCGTTGCGGAGCACGGACTCAAGAGCCCAAGGGCTTCAGTAGTTGTGGCACTCAGGCTTAGTTGCCCTGTGGAGTGTGGAATCTTCTTGGACCAGGGATCAAACCCCTGTCCCCTGCATTGGCAGGAGGATTCTTAACCACTGAACCACAAGGGAAGTTCCAGGTGGTCACTTTAGTAGCAAGTGCAAATGCCCTGAGTCAGGAGATTGTTGGCAAGTTTGAGAAATAGCAAGCCGTGAAATGATCAGAGTGGAAGGGAGTGAGATCAGAAAAGTAATGGGGGCTGGATTATATTGAGTCTTAAAGGCCTTTGCAATACCCCTGGAGTTTACTCTGGATGGAAGAGTCCCAGGAGAGTTCTGAACATAGGGAGGATGTTAACTGGTGTCTTTTAAAGAACCACTACCTACTGAGAAGAGACTGTGGAGGCCAAGGGTGGAGGTAGGGAGACAGGTGGGAGGCTATTGCTACATTCCAGATGAGAGGCGATGGTGTCAGGGAGGGGGTGAGAAGAGATCAAAATCTGGATATACTTTGAAGATCTGCTGGTGTGTAAGGTGTGTGTGTAGGACCAAGAGTGGAGGAAAGGAGTCTGCATACATTTTGGCCTGAATGGCTGGATAGATGGAGTTGTCATTAATAAATGTTGGGCACCCTGAGAATACACTAGACTCCTGGAAACAGATCAGTAGTTCCATGCTGTGTTAGACTTTTTAAGTTCCTGTGTGCATAAGACCTCTAGTAGGAAATGTTGAGTAGACAGCTGGATACAGAAGTATGCCCCTCAATGGAGCGATCAGAGACGAAAATATTTTTTCAAGATTATTTACTTATGGCTGCGCTGTGTCTTCATTGCTGCATGTGGGCTTTGTTTGGCTGTGGCCAGTGAGGGCTCCTGTCTAGTTGTGGTGCACAGGCTTCTCATCGTGGTGGCTTCTCTTGTTGTGGAGCACAGGCTCTAGGTGCACAGGCTTCAGTAGCTGTGACACACGGGCTTAATTGTCCTGTAACATATGGGATCGTCCAGGCCCAGAGATCGAACCCATGTCCCCTGCATTGGCAGGCAAATGCTTTACCACAGAGCCACCAGAAAAGCCCTGGAAATATTTAGTTTTAAGTCATGGGGCTTCTCGAGTGGCTTAGTGATAAAGCATCCGCCTGCCAATGCAGGAGATGCAAGAGATGCAGGTTCAATCCCTGAGTCTGGAAGATCCCCTAGGGTAGGAAATGGCAACCCACTCCAGTATTCTTGCCCAGGAAATTCCATGGACAAGCAGCTACAGTCCACAGGGTTGCAAAGAATTGGACAAGATTGAGCTTACACACAAGCAAGCAAGCGTAAGCCTGTAGATGGTATTTAAAGTTGCTTGTAAGAGATCTCCAAGGGATAAGAGAATATTAGAAAAGAGGAGAGATTTAATGGTTGATCTTTGGGACTCTCAGTATCCTGAGTCTGGGACATGAGGAGGAAACAGAAAAGGAAAAAGCAAGCACTGAAAAAGGAAAAACCAAGACAAGCAGGTGTCCCTACAGCCAAGTGAAGAAGGGTTATGAGGAAGATGTGATGAGTTGTGTCAAATGCTGGAACTGGTCAAGTAAGATGACAACTGAAAATTGAACATTGAATTCAGCACCCTAGAGGTCACTGGTGGCCTTGATGCAAACTGTTGGTGGGATGATGGGGCAAATTCTTCTTTGGAGGGAGTAGTAAGCAGAATGGAAGGAAAGAAACTGGAGACAAGGATAAATGACTCTTGAAGATTTTTGCTGCAAAAGGAAGAAAACATTAGGTTGGTAGTTCATGAGGGAACTGGAGTCAAGATGACTTAATTTTGTTGTTATTTCAGATGCATAAAACAGCAGAAGGTTAGTTTGCCAATAGTGCTGATCTGGTGGAGAGCAAACAATTAATGATTTTGAGGGGAAAATTGCCAGAATGTTGATGCTGAGTAGATGGAAAATGATAGTATCTACTGGAGAGGATGTCCTATTTTAGGAACAGGGACATTTCATCCCTGTACCAGGAAGATTGAGTGTTGGTTTGGCACAGATTTTGGTGGTGGGTAGAGGTGTTGACGAAGCATGGGGAGGCTCTTTTCTGATTTCTTTGGGTTTCTCAGTGAAGTGAGAAACCAGGTCACCAATAGAGGGTGATGCTAGAGTAGGGAGAGATAGATGTTTGAAGAGAAAGAGAAGGTATAACATTGTCATCCAGGAGAATAGGAGCAGGCCTGGACTAAGATCTAACCCTGTGGACTAATCTCTGATGCTGGTTTTTATTACCAGGATCAACACACATTTGTCGGTGCTGTTCCACTTACCGAGTACTTTCTCATGTGCTGATGGTCCCAGAAACCCTAGGAAGTGGCAGAGAGAGAGTGGGGTATGCAAAAATCACACAGCTTCAAGTCAGAGTGTGAGACTCAAGTCCATGTCTCCTGAACTGCAGTCTAACATCTTTTCCTTAATAAAGCTTCTGTTTTTTAAATTAGTGTTAATTAGTGATGATTTCCAGGTATGAAAGTAGAGTAAAGTAGTATGAACCAGAGTTCACGGGCTCTGTATTTACCCTTTTGTGCTTTGCTGCTGTGAATAGTCCTAGAGAGAAAAGATTAAATTAAATAATATTTGTCCATCACTATTAAGGGTTGAGTTTCATTATCTTCAGCCAGAGTTCACCATATAGCAAGTTTAATGGTGAGAAAAATCCTTGCAGAACTTAAAAATGAAATCTATTTAATTTAATAGGAAAAACATAGCCTTGTTAATGGAAATTCTGGTTGCTTTCCAGATCATAAATACATTTTTAGAAATACTTTTGTTAACATGGGAAATTATAATTTCCTTAAATGCAAAGTATTGTTATAAACAGGAAGTATGAAATTCTTACTCTGTGGTCATATCTCCTATGATGCTAATTGTGCCATGTGCTTAGGTAATAGTAGGGTAAAATATCTTTCATTTTCCCTCAGGTATGATTAGACCTTCTAAGGTAGAATTGATTATTTTCCTGTTGTATAAGAAGTGGTTTAATCAATTTTGACATCTCCATCTCCTCCTCAAAATGTCGACTCTTTAAAGCAAACTCATCAACATATTCCACCTTCTGAATTTTTGCTCCACCTTCTTTTCACCCTCTTTTAGACCTGGATCTGCAGCACCAAATTGTACTTGTGAAACTCACATTGACGTCAGTCAGCATCTCAGGCCACTGTTACTGACTATACCATAAATTACTAGGGTTTCTAAATCTTTCAACAGCTTGATTCACATCTTGTATAAGATTTAGTTAATGGCAGAACAAGTTAACTATGCACAAATATTAGTCATACATAAAAACTATATATTGAATTGGATAATTTTGGAATGTCCTTAGAAGTGTAGCAAATACTCACATTGATCACCTGTTGCAATGCTGTTACTTTGTTAATTTAAGAGACAGTTACAAGAATATTGTGGACTGACTTCCTCTAGAATTATTTCAGCTAAACTAGGTTTTCTTATTTTGTTAATACTTTACATATTGGTTTTGCCTGGACACAAGGCAATAGGCTTCTAGTTAAAGAGAATTTGTTAGCAAGAGCGTCTTTGATGATCTGTTAAAATATTCTCCAAGGAAAATGATAAGAATAAAAAATCTTGAATGTCAGTATCTAGTTCATAAAGAAAATATCCCAATGGGTGCCTTTTGGGGTATTTTTTCTTTTGGTAGAAATCCATAACATAGCATTGACCATTTTGAAGTGTACAATTCAGCAACATTAATCATATCCAGAGCATTGTGCAGTCATCATTACTATGCTATTACCAAAATTTTTTTGTTACCCTAAGCCCAGTAAGTGTTTTCTCTTTTTTAATTGTGTGAAAATATTAAGTGTTTTCTATACCAGCTGACTCACCTTGAATAATGCTTCAAGTTTTAATAGGTCAGTGAAAAACTAGCCAATATGAGTGCTCATTTTGTAATATGCTCATTTCTCATTAGGCTGAGCTTAGCAACATCTTTGGCCTCCTTGATTATTCTTAAAATTCCGCTTTTCAGGTAAGGTGATTGCTTTCATGCGTCTCCCCCTAATCCTTTAATCAAAGTGCCACAAAATTAAACTCGACATCTGTTAGTTTAACATCAAAGAAGTTTGACGATCATGTGTATTGCCACATGTACAGTTCGAAGATTAAAGTCAGTTCAGTTTAGAGACCCCAAGTAAAACAGATGACCAAAGGAAGCAGTACATGGAAACTCAAATGAGAGAAACATTTATCTTATTCAGTTATTATGGGTCAAAGCCTTCCACGAACTGTGTAAATACCATAGAAGGGAATCCGTTTGTTAAATTATAATGAACTCAGTGTACTTTGTGCAAATAAATAACTTTTCAATTTAAACCACTGATGCATTTACTTTTAGATAACAGGGTTGATGGTTTTCTAGAAACTGGTGACATAGGCCAGTTGATAATGAGGCTAATTTTCCCAGCTATGATGTGCTTACTATGACTCACACTTCTTTCTCCACTTATAAAACAGGTATTCATCCTTAAAGGATCCAAATGAAATGCTACTTCTTTTGTGAATCCTTTCCCAACTCCCATAGACCATCACTGAATCTTCTTTATGGTCTAATAGTACTCTGAAAAAAATCCACGTTGGAGCAAACATCACATTAAATTCTCATTTCCTGTATACTATAAGCTGCTCAGGGTAGGGAGCATATCTTATTCCTATTTGTATTTCCACTGCACTTTCCAGCACAGTGGAAGCCCATTGAATATTTGTTGACTTGACTGAATGTGTGAACTAATTAATCTAAGCATCCATGCTGGAGTTTTCATTTTTTAACAGTGCCTTGATTTTACTATGTTTGTATTTTATTTACTAAGGCAATTGGCAGAATATATATAAGATCCAGTTTTATGTGTTGACATTAAATTGTGACATAAACTGAAGACAGAGACTTCCCTGGCAGTCCAGTGGTTAAGACTTTGTTGTCTCATGTAGGGGGTACAGATTTGATCCCTAGTTGGAGAGTTAAAGGAGGACCCTGTGGCTCAGAGGGCATAGAGTTGGCCTGCAATATGGGAGACATAGGTTCGATCCTTAGGTTGGGAAGATCCCCTGGAGAAGGAAATGGCAACCCACTCCAGTATTCTTGCCTGGAGAATCCCCATGGACAGAGGAGCCTGGTGGGCTACAGTTCATGGGGTTGCAGAGTCAGACACAACTGAGCGACTTGACTTTTTTCACTTTTTGGAGAGTTAAAATCCCACATGCCTTGGGGCCAAAACATCAAAACATGAAACAGAAGCAATGTTATAAAAAATTCAATAAATCCTTATAAAAAAATTAAAACACAGCAAAACTGAAGGCAAAATATTCTTTCTGATTACAAACTCTTGGACATTTGCCCTTGACCATAGAAAACTCAAAATGGCATCCTCTGTAGAAAATTTTCTAGAGGCTTCCCTGGTGGCTCAGACAGTAAAGTGTCTGCCTGCAATGTGGGAGACCCAGGTTCGATTCCTGGGTCGGGAAGATCCTCTGGAGAAGGAAATGGCAATCCACTCCAGCACTCTTGCCTGGAAAGTCCCATGGACGGAGGAGCCTGATAGGCTACAGTCCATGGGGTCACAAAGAGTCAGACACAACTGAGCGACTTCACTTTCACTTTCATAGAAAATTTTAGATGACTGTGTTTGTTTGTCGTAAGAATTCAGAAAGCAGTAGCTGGGGATATATCTCCTCCAGGTCCTCTACAGCAGAGCGTGACAGCTCCACCATCTGCTTTGTTCCTGTGTGAAGGCCCGTGCTGGTCCCAGTCAGGGACACCATCAAGGAAGCATTCCGCATGACATGGTTCTTGCCACAGCTGGGTATCAGTGTTGACCTTGCAGCTGGCCCCACAGAGGAAATTGCAGCCCAAAGAGAGCGGCCTGTCTTGAGGTATCACCGTGGATGTCTGTGACTAGGCAGTGGGGCTTCCCTCCCTTCTCATGAGGCTCTGTCCAGTGCAAGCACTGAATCCCTCTGCCTTCCTGTGGCTTCCGGGGACCCATCCTCTCATTTCTCTCTCTCCACTTTCCTCCTCTTTTCTCCCTCCTTTGCCTGAAGGCGATCTCGTGAGGTTCTAGGTGGCAGAGTGTGTGAATAAGTGAGGACGAGTATTCATAAGCTTTGTTTCATTTGCACAAACTCGGCCTGCCAATCCTACCAGTCCTGCGTGCAACATTCAGAGCAGATGCATCTGAAAGGCACATTGCTTTCCCAAAGCCCCCAAGAGGACAAGCCCAGCAAGAACATATTGAATTTATCTGAATTGAACCGTATTAGTTCAAGACAAGCCCTGTTGTGGAGAAGAAATGGGCCATTTGGATAACTAGCAACAGAGTCCTAATATCCATCATGTCTGCATGGGGCTACCTTAGTGACATTTTTGTTAAGAGCTGAGGAACTTAACTGGTCTTTTCAGCAAGGCAATTGGGGAGATTTATTTCCTTAGACTGAAATGATCAGTGAATTCAGTGAAAACAATTAGACTGGCTCTTTACAGATACTGAAATTTTCTTTCCCCTGATTACCAAACAGAGAAATCAAGCCTTGTTTGTATACTTTCCAGAACAGAAAAGCTATGGGAAAGGGTGGGAAGAAAAGGTTGATTTTTCTCTGGCACTTAGAAAAAAGTTCACATATATACAGAGAGTGCGAGGGGAGAGGGGGAGAGAGGGAACAGGAGAAACACCTGCTTTATGGAGTGGGATGGGGTGGGCTCCTTTTCCAGATTTTGAACAATTAAGGCAGCACTTGGCTCTAGAACATTGTCACTGTTGCCTAAGCCACTGTTCCCCTGGCTCAGTGAATATATCTCGGCAAAAGGTCAAGAATTTCCCCTCAAACCCGTAATTAACCATTATAATTGCCTATGTTTTCAAAAATGAAAATGTCCTTAAAACCAAAGCCATCTATTTTAACCTTTTGAATCTTCTGTAAAAAGATAAATAGCATGTGGGGGAAGGTAGCTCTTCTTAAGAATGAAGACAAACCTGAACTTAGTTATAATTATAAGGAAAGGCAGGTCTTCAGAACAGTAATGGCAGGGTAGGAGGTTTTGCTTCCTGTCACACTTAGACTGTCTTTGTTTTCATTACAGCTGCGTAGGAATTTCCCCCTCTTTGTAAAGGTGATTTTCAGATTTCTCATCTACCCTGTGCTTTAAATTGTGATAATGCTTATTGACATGGAAGGTCTGGATTTTCTGCTTCTCACTCATCTCATCCTCTTGCCTTCAGCTGCTAGAAACTCTTCTCCAAGAGAAACCTGATTGCAACGCATAGCCTTTGGCAGTGAGTGTAGAAATAGGTCGTTTATTATCAGGCTCAAAGTTGAGACAGGGATGCCGGCTTCCCAGGTGGAAACCATGGGCCTTGCTTAAAGACATATTCCAACCTGCTGACAGGAAGGAGGCAGTTAGTGCAGGATGGTACCAGCAGGAAGAACCACACCTTCTATTTTAGCAAGAGCTATGACTCAGAAAATAGACGGTTTTGAACAATTCTGAAGACTCATGTAATTTCTGGAAGGGGAAGGAAGGGATGTAAGGTGAACTGCGGTCAGCAATGACTGGGGGGTCCTGCTAGATCCAAACTGATGTCCCCTCTCTGTAAGGCAGCCTGCCACCAGGCAGCAAGTGGCTGCATGCAGTCCATGACTGTTAGCTGCCTGTTGAGTAAAGACAGTGAAATAAATTAAGAACTTAGAAAGATGTGTTTTATCAAGATTCCAAGTGTCTCCCAATCACCTTTGCTTGGAGTGTATGAAATCAAGGCTTATCCACCAGCCGTTTCCCAGTTACAAAGACATAGCTCCCTGCTTCCAACCCCGTCATAACCTCAGGATGTTGTGTTTCTGAAAAGGCTAAGAACTGATAATGGATGAGAACAAGTGGAAAAGTCTCAGCAGCCCCAGTGTGACAGGGACACTGTCCCTCCAGCCACACTGAGGTGCTCTTCCAGAAGGCCAATGACATCTTTAGTTTGAGACTCTCTATTTTCGTGTGAACACTCAGTTCCTGTGTGAACATCTGGACAGAGTGTTTCTTTGAAATGAGTAAAATCAAAAACAGATGCAGGGATTGAATGTGGATAGTAAGAGAGGGAAGAAAGTGTTTTAATAGTTCTAATTCTGTGAATTTATGCCTCTTCTTGTTTCTCTCTCAGGCCAGATCGGTTTGAGTAATCAGTTGGGATCAACCCAGTCCTTGGTTGGGTTGCTGATGGAAAGAAGTGAACTGGCATAGAATTGCATTCCCTTTTGCACCTTGCCCTTTAGTGCTAACCAATGTAAGTTCATTTTCTTGACTCATTCTTTCGTGTATTTAACAAATGTTCACATAAGATTTACTACAGGGAAGGCACTGTGTCAGATGCTGGTGATGCAAAGGTAGGTAGGAGAGGTCACAGGCTGGAGGGGCTCCTGCTGGTTGTGGAGGCAACAGTACTGCATGCTCTGAGAGTGGCCTTAAGGAAGCTGGGAAGAAGTGAGCAACTCAGTGGGGAAAGAGGGGAAGAGTTCTTAAGGGGGAACCTGCTTGGGCTGAAATAGATAAACCTCCCCTGGGCAGGTAAGGAGAATGAGACACTCCCAGCAAGGAGAACAGGACAGGTGCTAGGTAGATGAGAGAATGGAGAGGGAGCCATGAGTATAAATATTGGAATAAACTGAGAACATTGAAAGATGTTTTTATCAAGACTTGGAGCATCTTCTGGATCATCTTTGTGTGCAGTTCACAGAACCAAGGCTCATCCATCAGCCACCCTTGATCCGTGGTCTAGACTGCAGATGGCACCCTAAGGAGTTTGGATTTTCTCTCTCTCTCTCTCTCTCTCTCTCTCTCTCTATATATATATATATATATATATATATATATATATATATATATATATGGCTAATATATATTAGCAATATAGGAGAAAGAGCTTTGGGGTAGAAGTGCTGGTTGGCTGTGAGTTCTCTGGTTGGCTTTGATTGAGCACATTCCTATTTGTGAACCAATCATTGTAGCTATGGGGATATGTATTCTATCTTGGTCAGAGTCAGATGCCACCCCATCTTCCTGACCCAGGGATTGAACCCTGGTCTCCCTCATTGCAGGCAGATTCTTTTCTGTCTGAGCGACCAGGGAAACCCCTTCTTTCTTCTGGATGTTCCTAAATGATGGCTTCAGTTTTATTTAAATAATTAAATGTGTTGAACTACCATTCACCTTATTTTCGTCTGAAGCTAATATATAAAGAGAAAGAGGATTAAAAGTTTGAGTGAATTTCTGTGAAATAGAGGACAGCATGCATCAATATTCATAATGTACCATGATACACAAAGCTGTAGGTTTAACCTGGTGCAGCTTCCTGAACTGTTCATTTACATAAATTCAGAAAACCCATCGCTTTATGTGAGAACAGATGCATTTATTATGGCGTGCTAAGTTGCTTCAGTCGTGTCTGACTCTTTGCGACCCTATGGACTGTAGCCTGCCAGGCTACTCTGTCCAAGGGATTCTCCAGGCAAGAATACTGGAGTGGGTGACCATGCCCTCCTCCAGGGGATCTTTCTGACCCAGGGGTTGAACCAGTCTCTGGCATCTCCCGCATTGGCAGGCGGGTTTTTTTTACCACTAGCGCCACCTGGGAAGCCCATATATTATGGAGTAGAATGTAATTGACACTCAAAAGAATAAAACATGAGGCATCAAATAGATTTCTACTTGCTACCTTGGGCTGGATCTCAAATGCCCTTGAGTAGGCCTTTTTGCTTTACGACTGGGGGTAATTAAGAGAAGAAAGTTGAGAAGTACTAGGCTCCATCTTCCTGAACTAAGGAAATTCACACACTGAAGTACTAATGCAAAAATGATGTGTCAGGAGAACCCATCTGAGAATTGGCTATGCCTCTGTAATATTCACAACTTCACAGCAGGTGTGAGGAGGTCGGGAGGTGAGCTAGTCAGAGGGGAGATGCAGAGAGGGGGAGAGAGGGAGAGTCATGAGATTCCTGCCTGAATTTTTGGGTTTCTTTTTATAAGACCATTGGTTACATTTGAAATCTGGTCTTCACATACAATGGTCCCTTTGTATTCACAAGGGAATTGGTTCCAGGACCCCAGTGAATACCAAAATATGTGGGTGCTTAAGTCCCTTATATGAAATGGTGTAGTACAGTCAGTCCTCTGTATTTATGGAGGCAGCACCCGGGGATGTACAATGCTGACTGTAGTTTTACCTTCACTGAAGTCAAATACCTTTTTCCTTCTCTGTGCTGGTACTTTATGAGCCGCTGAACTAAATCTGTTTTCAATAATATTCAAGTTAATGGTACTATGACTTACATTAAAAGGAAGATTAAAAATTGTCAACAGCCTGGTGAACTTAACCCTTCCTAATGCTAGGCACATTATCTTTCTTTTTTCCTGAAGGACTGGGAAAGTTCCAGAAAGTTCTTTGCCCAACAGAATGGGTTAGTACTGTTTTCTACACACTGTGTTACCCTTTACAGTGGATGTTGTCAAATCAAGTTGCAGGGCAGGACATAAAGGTCAACTGTACCATGATTTTAGGGGGAGAGGAGAGTGGCTGGGAGGTAAAATATACCCTAAGCTTTGGCTTTTAAAGACTTACGAAATTGTAGTTGCTTTGTGACTTTTGATTGATCACTTTTTTAAACATTTTATTTATTTATTTATGATTTATATTTGGCAGTGCTGGGTCTTCTTTTTTCTACTTGGGACGAGTGGAGGCTATTTCTAGTTGCAGTGTGAGGGCTTCTTTTTGCAGGGGCTTCTCTTGTTGTGCAGCACAGGCTCTAGAGTGGATGGGCTTCAGTAGTTGCAGGACATGGGCTCAGTAGTTGTGGTTCCTGGGCTCTAGAGCACAGCTCAATAATTGTGGTGCACATGCCTATTTGCTCCGAGGCATGTGGGAACTTCCTGGATCAGGGATGGAACCCATGTCCCTTGCACTGGCAGGATTCTTTACCATTACTGAGCTCAGGGAAGCCCTGATCACTTTTCTTAGTTTTCATTCTGATAAAAGTCTCCCTATCCTTTTCCCAAGAAGCTCTTTCATAGCAGACACCCTATCCTGAATATGCCTGAGAGAGTTGAAGCCAGTTTTATGGGGTGGGGGACCAAGGGGTGGACCCTTCTCTCTTTGAATTGATTTGCTAATGTTTTCCTGGGTTTACAGAAACAAGACACCTGAAAAAGTTAACATTTTAGGACAGAAGTCACAGCTAGGTATAGTCCTGACTTCAGGGAGAATGACCCAGTGAGAGGACGAGAATCAAATTAAGGAAATATCCAAAGAATAGCAAGAAGAGATAAGAAAGCCTTCTTCGGCGATCAATGCAAAGAAATAGAGGAAAACAACAGAATGGGAAAGACTAGAGATCTCTTCAAGAAAATTAGAGATACCAAGGGAACATTTCATGCAAAGATGGGCTCGATAAAGGACAGAAATGGTCTGGACCTAACAGAAGCAGAAGATATTAAGAAGAGGTGGCAAGAATACACAGAAGAACTGTACAAAAAAGATCTTCATGACCCAGATAATAATGATGGTGTGATCACTCACCTAGAGCCAGACATCCTGGAATGTGAAGTCAAGTGGGCCTTAGAAAACATCACTACGAACAAAGCTAGTGGAGTTGATGGAATTCCAGTTGAGCTGTTTCAAATCCTGAAAGATGATACTGTGAAAGTGCTGCACTCAATATGCCAGCAAGTTTGGAAAACTCAGCAGTGGCCACAGGACTGGAAAAGGTCAGTTTTCATTCCAATCCCAAAGAAAGGCAATGCCAAAGAATGCTCAAACTACTGCACAATTGCACTCATCTCACATGCTAGTAAAGTAATGCTCAAAATTCTCCAAGCCAGACTTCAGCAATACGTGAACTGTGAACTCCCTGATGTTCAAGCTGGTTTTAGAAAAGGCAGAGGAACCAGGGATCAAATTACCAACATCTGCTGTATCATGGAAAAAGCAAGAGAGTTCCAGAAAAATATCTATTTCTGCTTTATTGACTGTGCCAAAGCCTTTGACTGTGTGGATCACAATAAACTGTGGAAAATTCTGAAAGAGATGGGAAATACCAGACCACCTGACCTGCCTCTTGAGAAATCTGTATGCAGGTCAGGAAGCAACAGTTAGAACTGGACGTGGAAAAACAGACTGGTTCCAAATAGGAAAAGGAGTACGTCAAGGCTGTATATTGTCACCCTGCTTATTTAACTTCTATGCAGAGTACATCATGAGAAACGCTGGGCTGGAAGAAACACAAGCTGGAATCAAGATTGCAGGGAGAAATATCAATAACCTCAGATATGCAGATGACACCACCCTTATGGCAGAAAGTGAAGAGGAGCTAAAAAGCCTCTTGATGAAAGTGAAAGTGGAGAGTGAAAAAGTTGGCTTAAAGCTCAACATTCAGAAAACGAAGATCATGGCATCCGGTCTCATCACTTCATGAGAAATGGATGGGGAAACAGTGGAAACAGTGTCAGACTTTATTTTTCTAGGCTCCAAAATCACTGCAGATGGTGATTGTAGCCATGAAATCAAAAGACGCTTACTCCTTGAAAGAAAAGTTATGACCAACCTACATAGTGTATTCAAAAGCAGAGACATTACTTTGCCGACTAAGGTCTGCCTAGTCAAGGCTATGATTTTTTCCTGTGGTCATGTATGGATGTGAGAGTTGGACTGTGAAGAAGGCTGAGCACTGAAGAACTGATACTTTTGAACTGTGGTGTTGGAGAAGACTCTTGAGGGTCCCTTGGACTGCAAGGAGATCCAACCAGTCCATTCTGAAGGAGATCAACCCTGGGATTTCTTTGGAAGGAATGATGCTAAAGCTGAAGCTCCAGTACTTTGGCCACCTCATGCGAAGAGCTGACTCATTGAAAAAGACTCTGATGCTGGGAGAGATTGGGGGCAGGAGGAGAAGGGGACAACAGAGGATGAGATGGCTGGATGGCATCACGGACTCGATGGACGTGAGTCTGAGTGAACTCCAGGAGATGGTGATGGACAGGGAGGCCTGGCATGCTGCAATTCACGGGGTCGCAAAGAGTCAAACACGACTGAGCAACTAAACTGAACTGAACTGAACTGAAAATTAGAAACAAGAAGCCAAAATGGCCTCATGCATTAATGAATGGCCTGGAGGCACATTTGTGTCTGTCTGCTTCTGGGCTTACAAACTCTATCCAGGCACAGTTTCACAACAATGGCTGTATTTGAATAGCAGCACAGGTCACCCAGATGAAGGGTTTTGACCTGCCACTACAATGGGGGTTTGGTTTGGTGTCTTTATTTTTGGTGTGTAAAGTTTTCTGTTCAAGGCAAAGTTCATCTCTCCCAGTGCCAGTCTACCTAGAATGGAGGTGGACCAGCTTCAGGCTCCCAATTAGTCCCTCCTCCAGACCCTGACTTGTGGCTCTCTTGGAGTCATGCTAGCACACCCCCTGCCCATCCTGGCTAGCGCACCCATTAGCATTTAACCTCCTAGCATTATTCCCAAATGGAACAACATATGTGTAAACACTCTGAAAATCATTATAAGCTTTTTATTAACTAAATGCAATCAATTATAATAAATTATTTTGCTTTGACTTCCTTGTCAGAAGATATTCCATTCAGGTAGTTCACTCATTTTTGGACCTTCAGTCATTTTCAGAATGCTCTCTGTTGAAAATCTGAAAGAGGCTCTGGCCCGTTTTGAAAATCTTTAGCCTTGCAGCTCTACTGTGTAATCTGCTTTCTAACCTCTTCCTCCTAGCACTCTCTTACTTCATTTATACTTTGACTTATCTCTTGTCTGTCCTTTGGGGAGGTGGGAGTTTGTCCTCAGGGGAGATGTGTACACAGGTGGTAGCTGTGAAGGTATGTGCTGTGCTGGCTACTTCAGACTGGTTCAGCAAACTTAGGGAGACCTCACTTGTCTACTGTTCCTCTCCTCTACTTAGCCAGCACTTCCCATGCCCCTGTTTCATTGCAGATTTTCATGTTGACTCATTCTTATGCTGCTTTAGTGGCTCTCTGCCCTGCTTAGAGACAGCCTACTTTTCTGAAAAATTCCTTGGGACCTTGCTATTTGGAATGGGTGTAGCCAAGCCCACTGACCTCAGCGATGCAGGTCCTACTACTTGACTTCAGGCCTCAGGATACATTTCCTAGTTTATGTTTTGAATCTCAGGTTATGAGTTCTTATGATAGCTGACTGTATTCTAAGTACTGTGCATCATTCATGTCCAGCATGAAGTATCACAGTCCATTAAGTCAGTAGACAGTAATTGAATGGAAATATTGTTAGATGTAGTTTACAGATGATGAATAGATTGTGACATGATGTAGTGAGTGTAATTGGATTTAAACATGCACTCTGTTTGGAGATACTCATTGACAATAAACTTTCTTTGTTGAGCATATGCACTGTATTGGACAATGCTTGAGTTGCCTTATGTGTTTTTCCTCTAACATTCACACAAGCCTGTATAGTGAGCATCAGTATCCCCATTTTACAGATGAAAGAAATGAGGCACTTGCCCGAGTTGAGTGGCAGAATCAGTGTCATCGTGCAGGTGCATCTGACTTCACAGCCAAAGCTTTCCATTATGCTAGGTTGCTCTGTATTTACAAAGAAGAATCCTAGAGTGAGTGATTTTTATTCACCCACCTTCAGCAGAAGAAAATGCCTTCAAGCATTCTCTTGAATGTGGCACCATATTTGTTCACTGAATGAATGAATGATTTTTGCTATGTGCCAGATACTAAAATGGACTTTGGAGTATTAAAGGTGAATAAAACTCAGCCTTAGACCCTGAGACTCTCATGATCTAGTGGGGGAACCTCTTTTTCAGTGTCACTGAATTAGTGTCTGGTGTCTGGTATAGATAATGGTACCCCACTCCAGTACTCTTGCCTGGAAAATCCCATGGATGGAGGAGCCTGGTGAGCTGCAGTCCATGGGGTCACTAAGAGTCAGACATGACTGAGTGACTTCACTTTCACCTTTCACTTTCGTGCATTGGAGAAGGAAATGGCAACCCATTCCAGTGTTCTTGCCTGGAGAATCCCAGGGACAGGGGAGCCTGGTGGGCTGCCGTCTATGGGGTCGCACAGAGTTGGACACGACTGAAGCGACTTAGCAGCAGCAGCAGTAGTCTGGTATAGAAGGTTAAGTTCTTAAAATCATCTTTAACCTTTTCTTATTCAAACCCTTTAAAAAATGATTATGGATGAAAGTGCTTGCCCTGAAGTCACCTAACTTAGGGAATGGCATGGATTATTATAGATCTTTGTATTCTTTGTATGTGGCTTTTTTTAAAAACTGAATTTTTTTTTTACTGAAGCTGTTACTGACTTTTTACATAGAAGTCAGATTCCACAAAAGAAGCTAATATTGTGTGATTATGTTTCACCTTCATGGGGCCCCTCACAAACTACAAAATGGTTTTGAGGTACATTATTTTATTTGATCCTTTTAAGGGCAGCTCCTGGCTTCACAGACATGACTCTCAGAGGCCACTCAAGTGTGTTTGTTGGGCTGAATGTGACCCTATGTTTTTTACCTGTGACACACCAGCTTTCCAGTGGGAGGAGGGGGTGTTGCTGCTAAAGGAAGCTTTCTGAAAGACTAGAAGGAAATGTTATAAACCTCTTGACTTGTCTGTGGGAAGTGGAGAATCAGGGATATAGGGATATGCCTCAGGAGGACACCTGGAATTAAAGAACCCAGCAAACAGAAACCACAGGAGAGGGTTGGCTCTGGTTGCCATCGCATGACCCCACCTACTGGACAGCATACACAACAGATGCTGATTTCTCAAAGTTCTTGAGACTGGGAAGTCCACGCTCAAGATGCCAGCTGATCTGGTTCCTGGAGAGGACCTTTTCCTAGCTTGTAGGTGGCCACCTCTTCCTGTGTCCTCATATGGGAGGGAGAGGACAACAACTCCATGGCGTCTCTTATAAGGACACTAATGGCACCCGAGGGCCGCACCCTCCTAACGTCATCTAAACCTGATCACCTCCCGAAGGCCCCATCTCCACACACCGTTTACATGGGTGGTTAGGGCTTCAACATTCGAATTTGGGGAAGGCTGTTCAGTTCACAGCAGTGTGTGTGGTGGTGGACAGGTAGAGCTTATAGAAGAAGAGCTCAGCTAGGCCAGTCAGGGTGTGGTGTGTGCATGTGTAAGTGTGGGCATGAAAGGCACAGTCACTGTGCTTGTAGAAAACAATTTCTCCATGGGCCTTTGAACTGAAAGTAGGAGGAGAGTGGAATGTGTGACTCCTGGGCATACTCCAGCCTTTCAGCATCTTACAGATTCATGCAGTGATTATCAATCCCCACAACCCCCAGGGAAAAGGGAAGCAGTGATTGCATAGTGTGTGTGTGCTCAGCCAGTTTAGTCATTCAGTCCTGTCCAACTCTTTGTGACCCCATGGACCCGCCAGGCTTCCCTGTCCATCACCAACTCCCAGAGCTTACTCAAACACATGTTCATTGAGTCAGTGATGCCGTCCAACCATCTCATCCTCTGTCGTCCCCTTCTCCTCCCACCTTTAATCTTTCCCAGCATCAGGGTCTTTTCAGTCATATCCAACTCTTTTGTGACCCCCTGGTCTGTAGCCTGCCAGGCTCCTCTGTCCATGGGATTCTCCAGGCAAGAATAGTGGAGTGGATTGCCATTTCCTCCTCCAGGGGATCTTCCCATCCAGGGATCGAACCCATATCTCCTGCAATGACAAGTGGATTCTTTACCACTGTGCTGCCTGGGAAGCCCCATGTGGTTTCATAGTAGTGTTATTCCATGTATATAAGCAGGATGCTGCCATAAAAAGGCAGTACGTCATTTTTTGAGGCAGTACAAAGGTCTTGAATATGTACCCTTTTGAAATCTTTTAGATCCATATTTCACCCCCAGGGAAAGTTTCCTGTCAGCTTTGTGTGGGACATCACTAGAAAAATAGTCCTTGCACGTTGTCTCAGAGTGTGTGATAAAAAAGTGGATGGTCTTAGGTTCTTCTGATTCACCTGATTCATGTAGAGCCTTGCATAAGTCTTTTCTTACTTCTGAAGTCAAGATGATTCCAGGATAACTATAAAAACCTCTTTTATGGTAATTATAATCAGAGTTCTGAATACATTTATGCATCTACAACTTTTCAGTTTTACACTTAAATAGATTCCATCAGAAGTATTTTTGAGGGCCAACTTACCTTGGAGAGTTTCCATTAAAGCCCATTCTTGTGTTTCTAGTATTTTCAGCAGCAGGACAAGTCAGCCTGGTCATAAATGCCTATGGTGAGGGAATGAATTCAAAGGCTTCACTGTGTGAAGATGGTGTTATTTCCTCCTTACAATTACAGAAGCATGCATTTTCAAAGAAAATAACCTCAGACTTGCCCTTTCAGGATATTAGATGGCACTAAATAACCAATTTAGAAGAATTAAGGCCCATTAAGTTAGAGGGCGTCAAGGATGGAGGACAGGCCGGGCAGCCTCACCAGGAGTGAATTGAGACAAGTGCCCCGCTCCCACTGTGTGGGCAGCTGGCAGACTGCAGACTGAGAACTGCTTTTGGGAGCTGCCTTTTCAGACATGGCATTGCTTAAACATCAGAGAGTTATTATGCACACATCTGAGGAAGATTAAGGGATCTGGGTTGCAGTGTACCATGAGAGAAGATGAGATTAGCTTTCTCTAGCCAGAGAGACTGGTTACATTTTTAAAAAGTACTTAAACCACGAGATTTCTAAATTCTCCTGGAATCTATTACCATCTTTTAGCTACTGGGGCTTTGAAACATGGACCTCTAGATTCCTGGTGGTAGCAGAGTGATTTACTTTCCTTTGTGGTGGGATTTGAATATCAAGGTGCCAAATGAGACAGGAAAGGCTTCTCCAGACCTGATCATGGAGGTAGCGAGTTATCATGCAAAGTTCAGTTCAGTTCAGTCGCTCAGTCGTGTCCGACTCTTTGCAACCCCATGAGTCGCAGCACGCCAGGCCTCCCTGTCCATCACCAACTCCCGGAGTTCACTCAGACTCACGTCCATCGAGTCGGTGATGCCGTCCAGCCATCGCATACAAATCAGGTGGCCTGACGGTCTCCAACGAAAAGTGTGATAATCGGCTTGGACTGCCGCATTTCCATCAGGATGACAAGAGTACTTAAGACCCTCTGTTTGGAAACTCAGAAGCCAGTGTCTGTGCTTCAGTCTTAGTTCACAGTGATGTCGTCTCCCCTCGGTGTGAGGTGGTGCTGAGGAAATGAGCTGATAGTCCTCTTCTTCTGTGTGTGTGCCGTGCTCAGTGGCTCCGTCGTGTCCGACTCTTTGTGACCCCGTGGACTGTAGCCCACCAGGCTCCTCTGTCCATGGGATTTCCCAGGCAAGAATACTAAAGTGGGTTGCCATTTCCTCCTCAAGGGGATCTTCCTGATCCAGGGATCGAACCTATACCTCTAGGGTCTCCTGAATCACCAAGGAGATTCTTTACTACTGAGCCATCTGAGAATCTTATTTTCCTCTACAGGAAGTTGGTTTTAGAGCCATTAATGATGCTATGAGCTTCCCTTCACTCTGGGTCACTGACGTTTTACTTTTGCTACAACTAGACTGTCAATAGGTGACCTAGAAATTTCTGGAAATAGTGGTAATAGGGGAGATAATTATTCTATGTTCATGCTTGTGCTATGGGCTTTCACTCTCCACATTGTTTAAACTTCAGAAAATAGAATTTGAAGACTCTCCTACCTGGCATCCATTTAAAATATAGTATTTTAAAACTAAATTTATATCCATACATTTATATTTCATCATTTTGAACCCTTTTTTGAAAATGGAATTTACTTTTTCTTGATTATATAAAGTAGAAAAAAAGCATCCAAAATTCATGCCTCTGTGATAACCACAAATTATATTTTAGGTCTTACCCTTTCATCTCTTTCTCTCTCTTTTCAAACACACTGGCATGCGTATGTGTATGCATACTAATAGCTCTTCACACAGATTAGATCATGTGACACAGTCTGTGTTCACTGGGCAACATTTTCAAACTTACATTATTTGTTCCTTCCCTCCCTTCATATCCAGGACTCCCTGATTCCTTCACTGTCAAACAGTGCTGAACAACCTAGTTTATGTCTCCACATGTCTTTCCATGTATTATATAACCATCTGTGAATATTTATATATTTATCTTTTGTTCTGTTCAGGGAGGCATCCTCTATAGCAGTGTTGGCCTGGTGTTCAGGATTCATGATCCACAATTCTAGGTGAAGGACAAGACATTCCAAAAATAGGGGGATTCTTATATCTTCTCTGAATTTTCTATTTTTTAAGGGCAGTACATCACAGATTTCCCTTCTTGAGATAGTACACAGCTAACTGTTCTTTTTTGTTGTTTATTCTCATGCCATGATTTGATTTTAATGGAATTAAGTCTGGTATGGCCCGCCCCTCACTATTCTTTTGCATAAATTTCCTGGAAATTTTTGGACATTTAATCTTGCCAAAACATTTATCATATCCACTTTAAGAACTGGAGATTCTAATTGGCATTGGACTAAACATATATATGAACTTTGAATATACATGCTTATCTCTAAAGTTTCTTTTCATTTTAATGCTATTATGTTTTAAAATTTTCCATTGCAAATATTAAGAAAAGCTCTGAACTTTTCTAGCCACTTGAGCAAACTCCTTCATTGATTCTAGTAGTTTTCATTTGAAAACTGAAGTTAGAATTTCTAGCTATGTAAACATATCAAACCTTTATCTCCCCATATACTCTTTATATTAACTCTTTTCTTATCCTCAGTTTATTGTTGAACTGTAATAGAAGCAGATATCCTATTTTATTCCTGACATTTGATTGTTTGGAATGATGTTTGCAATTGGTTTTCAATAACTCAAAACAGGTATTTTCACATTCAAGAGGTTTCTTTGATTTATATTTTACCTGAAGTTTTATTAAAAATGGCCAATGAATTTTACCAAATGTTTTTTTAGAACCTATTGATATAACCCATCACTTTTCCTCCCTGCATTCATTGCTAGCATGAATGATGCTAATGGATTTGCTGGTGCAGAAACTTGTTCATTGGCAATATTCATTTCATCTCCTTTTGCATCTACTTGCTAATATTTTATTTAGAATTTTTGCAAATATTTATAGGTGGAATTGCTCTGTAGTTTTCTTTTATTGTACTGCTTGATCACTTTTGGTTTTAAGGCTAAACCACTTTTATAAAATGGATTTAGGAACTTCATGTTTCTGTAGTCATGAATAATTTAAATAACATTTCTATTCTTTATAAGTTATATGAAACTAACCCTGAAATCATCTGTTTCTGCTCTTTTTTAATGGTAGGATTTTAACCACTTTCCCAGTCTCTCCAATGGTAATTGGTCTTTTTGATTTTCTACCTGAATTAGTTTTGTTCATTTAAATCTTGCAGAAATTCATACCAAGAACTTTAGAATGCATTCATTTCTCTCTCTTTCTCCTGCCTCCAGACTTGCTCCTTCCCAACTTCTACATTTTCTTTCGTTCCTGACAGTTACTATAACCCTGTAGTTTGTCTCTTATTTTGGAAATCGTCAACATTTAATTTATACTCTTAGTCATCTTATCCATAGTACCTTAGATTTCACAATGTAGTCACAAGATGCAGTTTTCACCACTGTTTTTTCTCCTTTTTCTGTTTCCTCTATCCTGAGGTCTCTTCTTTGATGCATTTTTATTGCATTGGAATCTTTCTCAGTATTTTTTACATATGAAGAATGTGGTTTATTTATTTACTTATTGAAGCATGGTTGATTTACAGTGTGTTGGTTTCTGGTGTACAGCATAGTGATTCAGTTATCTATCTATATATAAACATATATGCATATATTCTTTTTCATATTCTTTTCCATTATGGTTTATTACAGGATATTGAATAGAGTTCCCTGAGGTTTATTTATTTTTGAATCCTTGCATTCCTTCAAGGATTTTTTTTGCTTGCTGTATAAACTTGAGAAAGTTATATAATTTTCCTGGGCCTCATCTCTTTATTTCTGAAATGAGGATATTGGTATAGTTACTTCTTGTGAATATTGTGAGAGTAAATGAATTGGTGTAAGCATTCTGGTTATCTGTTGCTATATAGTGAACTAACCCCAAACAACAGTATAAACAGCAGTTTGTTCTTATGTCTCATGGTTCTCTGGGTTGGTCGGGCTTAGCTGGGCAGTTCTTACCTGAGGTCTGTCATGCAGCTGGACTCAGATAGCAGCAGGGGTAGAATCACTGGAAGGTGCAGCTGGACTGGCTGTCCAAGATGGCTTTTCACTCATGCCTCAGTCTCTTGTATAACCTCACTCTCTATCAGAGAAGCCTGGATCCCTTACGTGGGAACACAGGGCTCCAGAGGCAGAAACCTGACAGTCTGCATGAAGTCTTGGCTTAGAACTGATACAACAGCACTTCTACCAGATTCTGTGAGATGAGAGGCTAGACTCCACCTGGAGTTGGAGGAATAGCTTGAATGGAGAGGGAGGGAAGGAATTAATGGCAGCCACCTATGTAGACAAACTATGATAATAAATGAAATGCTTAAAACAACCTGGAACCAAATAAGTGCTATGTAAGTATTGATTCAATGATACTATTGTTGTTGTTATTAAATTACCTTCAATATTTCCCTTTACTATTAGAGCTGAATATCTTTTGTCAGTACAAAATTCTGGGAATCAAATTCTTTTTTTCCTCTCAACAGTGTGCAGATGAAATCTGATGCCAGTGACTTGATTTTGTCTAGATGATTTCAAGATTTTTCACTAAAATGAGAAATAAGAAAGCTACTACCAATTGTTCGACTTTCCTTGTGGCTCAGCTAGTAAAGAATCTGCCTGCAATGCAGGAGACCTGGGTTCAATTCCTGGGTTGGGCAGATCCCCTGGAGAAGGGAACAGCTACCCACTCCAGTGCTCTGGCCTGGAGAATTACGTGGACTGTATAGTCCATGGGGTTGCAAAGAGTTGGACATGACTGAGCGACTTTCATTTTCACTTTTCAGTAACAATTTTTAACAGACTTTTGGAGGTTCTGGTTTCCCTTGTGGCTCAGCTGGTAAAGAATCCACCTGCAATGCAGGAGACCTGAGTTGGGAAGATCCCCTGGAGAAGGGATAAGGCTACCCACTCCAGTATTCTGGCCTGGAGAATTCCATGGACTGTATAGTCCATGGGGTTGCAAAGAGTTGGACACCACTGAGTGACTTTCACTTTCACTTTGGGGGTTCTAGAAAATATAAGAAAAGAAAGGAGTAAATATTGAAGAAGGAAAGGTGAAATTTCCTCTTTGAGCTGATAATTATTTTTAGAAAATCCAGGAGACTGTATTAAAAAACAGGAGACTGTATTAAAAAAGCTAGATATAATAAAGAAGAGAATATGATGATTTATTATAAAATAAACAAATGCAATAGCTTTTCTCTCTTCTAGCATGTATCGGAGTTTGCACTGATATGTCTTTTATAAGTAACTTGGAGCTGGGGAAACTCTTTCAACCTGTCAACTGAAGTCTATTTGAAAAGTAGGGAAATTTTCCTGTATGATTTCTTCAGTTTTTGCTTCTCCCCCATCTGCTTCTGTATCTTTGAATATTCTTATTATTTGCATGACTATGATATGCCAACTGCCTTTTCTTGGGAAGATTTGCCTTTCTATTATTAGGTTCTAATTTTCCAGTCTGGAAAGATTATCCTTTGTTTATGTTAAGGACAACATGTCATATCTTTACAATAAGAATGGCAGAAGGTGGCTCTGTGTGTATGTGTGTATATATGGGAGAGGAAATAGTTCATAATTCTCTTTCTGTAGGATGAGAGGACCAAATCTTGTTTAAACTCTGAGATTATGTATTTATGTGAACATTTTTAGAGGAAACTAAATTTAACTGGCCATTGTAACTTGTTATTTTATTATCTCATGATTAAATATCATATTTAAACTTTCTGCTAACATAGTTGTTAATAGTGTTTGCACTTAATTATCACAGAAGTTTAAAAAAGTGTCAGGATAGCCTTCATTTCATGTTTTGATAAAAGTGAGGGATTCAGTTTGTTTTTGGATGTTAGGGTTTGTGCTAAGATTTGGAGTATTTCCCCAGAATATGCAAACAAAATAAGAAAATTCTAATGTATAATAGTGCTGTCTACATGTATGAGATGAGTTTCTGTTTCCATACAGCTGGGTGCATCCTCACTGCAGGACCTTAACTCAGCCAGGATTTGCTTTTCTTAATACAATGGAGACCGCAAGTAGGTAGTCTGCTCCGAGTGACCAGGCTCGTTCCATTTTTCCACTCTTTTTGCTCCCCCAAATAATGGCCCCACATTGGGCTTCTTATCTGTATTTCAGGCAGCAAGAAAGGTAATGGGCAAAGAAGGAAACGTGAAAGTTGTTCAGTTGTGTCTGACTCTTTGCAACCCCATGGACTGTAGCCAGCCAGGCTCCTTTGCCCATGGAGTTCTCCAGGTAAGAATACTGGAGTGGGTTGTCATTTCCTTCTCCAAGGGATCTTCTCAACCCAGGGATCAAACCCAGGTCTCCCACACTGCAGGCAGATTCTTAGTCTTCGAGCTACCGGGGAAGCCCAAAGAAAGCAAAGCAAAAGCCAAATGTCAGCCAAAGGCTTTCTCAGAAGCCTTCCTGTGACTTCCACTTCTATCTCATTAGGCAGGAGTGTGGCACATGGTCACCCTAGCTATAAGGAATTCTAGCAAGTGTATTTTGAATCAGGCTAGATGCCATCCTGAACAAAACTGAATTTTTATTCATAACACATAAGGAATGATCGGATTTTGGATATACATGCAGCAGCCCAGCCCCAGGATTCTTCACCTGTCCCTCTGTCTTCATCCCAGCTGTTTCCCACTCATGTGCAGGGTTCTCTTTGTGTCTTCTCCTCCAGAAAGCCCCCTGGGAGCCCCAAGAGGGGCTTGATGGCCAGTCTTTGAGTACTGATGGCACGTTTTAGCCATACTGTTAAGACAACAGGTAACTTACCCATATCATCTGGAACTAGTTTTATGCCTCCTCGTTACACATAAGAGTAGGTTTTGTGTCCAACTTTAATTCCCAGCTCCTAAAACAGTGCTTGACTCATACTAGGTGCTTAATTACAGTTTCTTGAATGAAACTTCTGATGACAAGTTAAACTTACTGAAATGCAGGGATCTCAGAGTACTCTTGGCTTTTTAAAAATACTTTTTTTCCTTCTTTTTGAAGTATATTTATAAATGCTTTTTTAAAGTATTAAAAATACTTTTTTCCCTTCTTTTTAAAGTATATTTATAAATGAAGTCTATTTAAAATACTGTTGGATATTTTTTAAATCTTGTTAAACATACTGTTTGTTGGTTCTATCGTGTGTGGGTATTTGTGTGGATATGCGATCTGTATCTGGATGCGGTTATTAAATACACCAATTATTTCCCGTGAAACCAAGTGCTTTGACAACCATGAACTAAGTAGGGATTAGAGATGGTGGTCTCAGACAGAATTCCCATGATATGAGGAAGGTATAGTCTCCCTTCCCTCTCTTCCTCCCCTGCCCAGGGATTTGGAAGACAAATGAGGTTGCTTACCTGAAAAATATATTGAACTCTTACCTCTTCAGGAGAAGAATCCTATGTTAATTCCTAGTATAGTTAATCCTCCATTCCGCTTGTCAATAAGAAAAACAACAACAACAACAACAGAGCACAGATTGTCTAAAGGTCATTGATTCTTGATTTTGGAATTGAATTATAATGTATTTTAGATGTTGGCAGGAGATCATCCTCCTGTGTGGGTAAAATGAAACTATAGTTAATGTGACTCAGTAGTTCATGAATTTGCATTATCAGCTCTGTCTGACCAACCCTATCAGAATCGAATGATGTGGAATACATTTGTATTAAGAAGGGCCAAGGTATGTGTAATACATTTATATCTATGGCTGTTCCTAAGTTCCATCTTTGTTTTCTGATTAGGTCATAAGAAATCATATGTTTGGGCCTCGGTAGCTTTAAAATTACTTTCACTGAGTTACATTTCAAAGTTGTCTTGCATTGCTTATATAAAGAATATCTCCAGATTGTCAGTAGAACTATCAATGAAGTCATTAACCATTAAATATTAATGAATGAATGATTGGTCTAAGATCTCAGTGTTACATTTGTGATTCCCTGAACAGCAAGCATCTACTATCGCCTAGAACCAGTAAGGAATACAGGGTCTCAGGCCCTACCCTGATCCTACTCAGTCATAAACTCTGAGACTGGGACCCTTCTATTTGTGTGTGAAGAACCATCTGGGTGATTCTGATGCAGGGTCAAATCTGAGAACTGAAGGTCGTAAAATGAAGATGTTTTCAAAGTGTCTTGAATCATGTCTCTTAGAATTCAGCACCAGGTAGCAATGTCCCCTTTGATAGATGGGCAGGAAATCTCCTCCTAGACAAGGAGAATGATATCACCCACTGTGTTTCCATTTTTGCCTTTTCCTTTGGGAAACTTGGAACTGTGCTAGTTGCTCAATCATAGTCAGTATATTTGTCTGGGCTTTTTATTTCCCTTTCCTTTCCATGAATTTTATTTCCTTCTTATATTTAAGTGTCTTACCAACAGTCTGTTATGATAGGCCTCCCCAAATCCATTTTGCTAGTAAGTGGGTTGGGAGTGTGAGTAGGATATAATTTGAAATAAATTGACTCACTCAGAGATTGACAGGTGAGGTATTTGACTAAGAAATGTACTGGATAGTAAGAGACACTAGCATGGAATTAAACATAACCTTCAGAAAGCACCATGCATGCCCTTGGATACTTACTTATACATGGTAAGAAAATGTAAACACTATAGAAAGATATAAAATGCAAGTGTCAGCTGAAAAAAAAACTCACAGTATGAGAATTGTGAGTTAAGTTTTTTAATGGGACCAAATCAGGACTGTAGCCAAAGAGATAATCTCTCAGATAGCTCTGAGGAACTGCTCCAAAAAGGTAGAGGGGAGGTCAGTATACATATCATTTTAGTGAAAAGTGTACATGAAATCAAGCACATATTTTGGCAGAAAGTCACTGCTAGCCGTGAGGAACAGATGTCTTGGTTAATGATTTTTTCTAGATATGAGAAGATGCTAGAAATTGGGCTCATAAAATTTTCAGAAAATATCTAACTATTGGAAGGCCTGTCCTGGCCAGTTTTTCCCAGAACACAGGGTGCCTCATTCCTGATCTCTGCCCTGAACTGTTTTTAGAGTGTGTTGAAGGTCAGTGACTGCTGGTGGCTAATGATTTCATTCTTGTAGAACCAGATGACAGGTGACAGTTTTTAGTTCGCAAAAGTAAAGAGTGCCCTTACTCCCCACATAAAGGCCATCCCCTCAAAAATAATCATTAACAATCTCTTGGGTATCTTTTAGAAAAGAAAGACTGTTTTGTTTTTTGCTTTTGGCCATGCTGCCTGGGGGCTCTCAGTTCCACAACCAGGGATCAAACCTGCACCCCCTGCATTGAAAGTGCAAAGTTTTAACCACTGGACCAGGGAAGCTTCTAAAGTTTATTTCTGTAGAAAATAAAGTTTATAGGGCCCACATATATCTGTGTGTTTATGCATTTTCCTTTTAAAAAGCACTAAAAGTTCTGGTCACCAGTTATAGAGTATATGCAGAGGGTGGGTGTTTCCCCACACCAACAAGCAATGCTCTGACACCAGGTAGATATACTGTGATTCAACTCACTTCTAACACTGTGTACCTGTAGACAGCATCAGATCCTACAGGTTAAGGGCTCAATTCTACAAGATTGTCTCGTCTCGAACTAGAGTGGCTCACAGAATTCAAGTAAACATCTTATTTACCAGAATACTGGTTTATTAGAAAAGTGTATAAGTCAGTAACAACCCCAAAGAAGAGATGCCTAGGGCAGAGAATGGAATGGGGAAAAGCAAGCGCTTCCGTGCCACCTCCAGGCCTACCACTCTCCCAGCACCAATCTTGAAGCTCTTAAACTCATCTTTTTAAGTTGTTCAAGAGGCTTCATTGCCTAGGCATAATTGATTGATTCATTGGCCATTTCACGTGATTCAGCCTTCAACCCTTTTACCCCCTCAGGGGTTGAGGGAGTCCCAACCCTCCAGTCAGATGGTTAGTTCTCTTGGCAACCAGCTGACATCCTTAGATGTGACAGCCTGCTCTATTAGCATAACAAAAGACCTCTTTTACTGCTTCACTTAGAAAATTCTGAGGGTCTAAGGAGCTCTGTGTAGGGATGGGGGATGAAGAACAGATATATATTTCTTATTATAAATCACAGTATCACAAGGACCTTAATGAACAGTCTCATCTGCATCTTTTTTTTTCTTTATATCTTATGAATCTTCTCTCTTTAAAAGCTATACAATATTCCTTGATAAGGTTGCACTTTAACTTATAAACCTACCTCCTATTACTGAACATTTAGATTATCATGAACATTCTCACCTATGATATCTTGGCACAGATTTGAAATACAGCTGCTAGGTGGATTCTCAGAAATGGAATTTTGGGGTTTAAGAGTATGGACATTTAAAAAAATTGATAGATAGATAGATACTGCTTAACTACCTTCCAAAAAAAAAGAAATGAATTTACTTCTCAAATGAATTAGTCTCTTTTCCCACACATTCTCTAACATGGTATATTATCTTTCTTTTTTTTTTTACTTTTACTTTATTTTGCTTTTCAATACTGTATTGGTTTTGCCATACATTGACATGAATCAGCCACGGGTGTACATGAGTTCCCAATCCTGAACCCCCCTCCCACCTCCCATCCCATATCATCTCTCTGGATCATCCTCGTGTACCAGCCCCAAGCATCCTGTATCCTGTATCAAACATAGACTGATGATTCGTATCTTACCTTATAGTATACATGTTTCAATGCCATTCTCCCAAATCATCCCACCCTCTCCTTCTCCCACAGAGTCTAAAAGTCCATTCTATACATCTGTGGCTCTTTTGCTGTCTTGCATAAAGGGTTATCATTACCATCTTTCTAAATACCATATATATGTGTTAGTATACTGTATTGGTGTTTTTCTTTCTGGCTTACTTCACTCTGTATAATCGGCTCCAGTTTCATCCACCTCATTAAAACTGATTCAAATATATTCTTTTTAATGGCTGAATAATACTCCATTGTGTATATGTACCACAGCTTTCTTATCCATTCATCTGCTGATGGACATCTAGGTTGCTTCCATGTCCTGGCTATTATAAACAGCGCTGCGATGAGCATTGTGGTACACGTGTCTCTTTCAATTCTGGTTTCCTCGGTGTGCATGCCCAGCAGTGGGATTGCTGGGTCATAAGGCAGTTCTATTTGCAATTTTTAAAGGAATCTCCACACTGTTCTCCATAGTGGCTGTACTAGTTTGCATTCCCACCAACAGTGTAGGAGGGTTCCCTTTTCTCCACACCCTCTCCAGCATTTATTGCTTGTAGACTTTTGGATCGCTGCCATTCTGACTGGTGTGAAATGGTGCCTCATTGTGGTTTTGATTTGCGTTTCTCTAATAATGAGTGATGTTGAGCATCTTTTCATGTGTTTGTTAGCCATCCGTATGTCTTCTTTGGAGAAATGTCTATTTAGTTCTTTGGCCCATTTTTTGATTGGGTCATTTATTTTTCTGGACTTGAGCTGGATAAGTTGCTTGTATATTTTTGAGATTAGTTGTTTGTCAGTTGCTTCATTTGCTATTATTTTCTCCCATTCAGAAGGCTGTCTTTTCACCTTGCTTAAAGTTTCCTTTGTTGTGCAGAAGCTTTTAATTCTAATTAGATCCCATTTGTTTATTTTTGCTTTTATTTCCAGTATTCTGGGAGGTGGGTCATAGAGGATCCTGCTGTGATTTATGTCGGAGAGTGTTTTGCCTATGTTCTCCTCTAGGAGTTTATAGTTTCTGGTCTTACGTTTAGATCTTTAATCCATTTTGAGTTTATTTTTGTGTGCGGTGTTAGAAAGTGATCTAGTTTCATTCTTTTACAAGTGGTTGACCAGTTTTCCCAGCACCACTTGTTAAGGAGATGTCTTTAATCCATTGTGTATTCTTGCCTCCTTTGTCGAAGATAAAGTGTACATAAATGTGTGGATTTATCTCTGGGCTTTCTATTTTGTTCCATTGATCTATATTTCTGTCTTTGTGCCAGTACCATACTGTCTTGATGACTTTGGCTTTGTAGTAGAGCCTGAAGTCAAGCAGGTTGATTCCTCCAGTTCCATTCTTCTTTCTCAAGATTGCTTTGGCTGTTCGAGGTTTTTTGTATTTCCATACAAATCTTGAAATTATTTGTTCTAGCTCTGTGAAAAATACCGCTGGTAGCTTGATAGGGATTGCATTGAACCTGTAGATTGCTTTTGGTAGTATACTCATTTTCACTATATTGAGTCTTCTGATCCATGAACATGGTATATTTCTCCATCTATTAGTGTCCTCTTTGATTTCTTTCATCAGTGTTTTATAATTTTCTATATATGGGTCTTTAGTTTCTTTAGGTAGGTATATCCCTAAGTATTTTATTCTTTCCGTTGCAATGGTGAATGGAATTGTTTCCTTAATTTCTTTTTCTACTTTCTCATTATTAGTGTATAGGAATGCAAGGGATTTCTGTGTGTTGATTTTATATCCTGCAACTTTACTATATTCATTGATTAGCTCCAGTAATTTTCTGGTGGAATCTTTAGGGTTTTCTATGTAGAGGATCATGTCATCTGCAAACAGTGAGAGTTTTACTTCTTCTTTTCCAATTTGGATTCCTTTTATTTCTTTTTCTTCTCTGATTGCTATGGCCAAAACTTTCAGAACTATGTTGAATAGTAGCGGTGAAAGTGGGCACCCTTGTCTTGTTCCTGACTTTAGGGGAAATGCTTTCAATTTTTCACCATTGAGGATAATGTTTGCTGTGGGTTTGTCATATATCGCTTTTATTATATTGAGATGTGTTCCTTCTATTCCTGCTTTCTGGAGAGTTTTTATCATAAATGGATGTTGAATTTTGTCAAAGGCCTTCTTGCATCTATTGAGATAATCATATGGCTTTTATTTTTCAATTTGTTAATGTGGTGAATTACATTGATTGATTTGCAGATATTGAAGAATCCTTCCATCCCTGGGATAAAGCCCACTTGGTCATGATATATGATCTTTTTAATGTGTTGTTGGATTCTGATTGCTAGAATTTTGTTAAGGAGTTTTGCATCTATGTTCATCAGTGATATTGGCCTGTAGTTTTCTTTTTTTGTGGCATCTTTGTCAGGTTTTGGTATTAGGGTGATGGTGGCCTCATAGAATGAGTTTGGAAGTTTACCTTCCTCTGCAATTTTCTGGAAGAGTTTGAGTAGGATAGGTGTTGGCTCTTCTCTAAATTTTTAGTAGCATTCAGCTGTGAAGCCGTCTGGACCTGGGCTTTTGTTTGCTGGAAGATTTCTGATTACAGTTTCAATTTCCGTGCTTGTGATGGGTCTGTTAAGATTTTCTATATCTTCCTGGTTCAGTTTTGGAAAGTTGTACTTTTCTAAGAATTTGTCCATTTCTTCCAAGTTGTCCATTTTATTGGCATATAATTGCTGATAGTAGTCTCTTATGATCCTTTGTATTTCTGTGTTGTCTGTTGTGATCTCTCCATTTTCATTTCTAATTTTATTGATTTGATTTTTCTCCCTTTGTTTCTTGATGAGTCTGGCTAATGGTTTGTCAATTTTATTTATCCTTTCAAAGAACCAGCTTTTGGCTTTGTTGATTTTTGCTATGGTCTCTTTTGTTTCTGTTGCATTTATTTCTGCCCTAATTTTTAAGATTTCTTTCCTTCTACTAACTCTGGGGTTCTCCATTTCTTCCTTTTTTAGTTGCTTTAGGTGTAGAGTTAGGTTATTTATTTGACTTTTCTCTTGTTTCTTGAGGTATGCCTGTATTGCTATGAACTTTCCCCTTACCACTGCTTTTACAGTGTCCCACAGGTTTTGGGTTGTTGTGTTTTCATTTTTATTTGTTTCTATGCACATTTTGATTTCTTTTTTGATTTCTTCTGTGATTTGTTGGTTATTCAGAAGCGTGTTGTTCAGCCTCCATATGATGGAATTTTTAATAGTTTTTCTCCTGTAATTGAGATCTAATCTTACCACATTATAGTCAGAAAAGATGCTTGGAATGATTTTGATTTTTTTGCATGTATCAGGGTTAGATTTATCGCCCAGGATGTGATCTATCCTGGAGAAGGTTCCGTGAGCACTTGAGAAAAAGGTGAAATTCATTGTTTTGGGGTGAAATGTCCTATAGATATCAATTAGGTCTAACTAGTCTATTGTATCATTTAAAGTTTGCATTTCTTTGTTAATTTTCTGTTTAGTTGATCTATCCATAGATGTGAATGGGGTATTAAAGTCCCCCACTATTATTGTGTTATTGTTAATATCCCCTTTCATACTTGTTAGCATTTGTCTTACATATTATGGTGCTCCTATGTTGGGTGCATATATATTTATAATTGTTAATCTTCTTCTTGGATTGATCCTTTGATCATTATGTAGTGGCCTTCTTTGTCTCTTTTCACAGCCTTTCTTTTAAAGTCTATTTTATCGGCTATGGGTATTGCTTCTCCTGCTTTCTTTTGGTCTCTATTTGCGTGGAATATCTGTTTCCAGCCCTTCACTTTCAGTCTGTATGTGTCCCCTGTTTTGAGGTGGGTCTCTTGTAGGCAGCATATATAGGGGTCTTGTTTTTGTACCCATTCAGCCAGTCTTTGCCTTTTGGTTGGGGCATTCAACCCATTTACATTTAAGGTAATTATGGATAAGTATGATCCCTTTGCCATTTACTTTATTTTGGGTTCGGGTTTATACGCCTTTTTGTGTTTCCTGTCTAGAGAATATCTTTTAGCATTAGCTGGAGAGGTGGTTTAGTGGTGCTGAATTCTCTCAACTTTTGCTTGTCTGTAAAGCTTTTGATTTCTCCTTCATATTTGAATGAGATCCTTGCTGGGTACAGTAATCTAGGCTGTAGGTTATTTTCTTTCATCACTTTAAGTATGTCTTGCCATTCCCTCCTGGCCTGAAGCATTTCTATTGAAAGATCTGCAGTTATCCTTATGGGAATCCCCTTGTGTGTTATTTGTTGTTTTTCCCTTGGTGTTTTTAATATTTGTTCTTTGTGTTTGATCTTTGTTAATTTGATTAATATGTGTCTTGGGGTTTTTTGCCTTGGGTTTATCCTGTTTGGAACTCTCTGGGTTTCTTGGACTTGGGTGATTATTTTCCTTCCCCATTTTAGGGAAGTTTTCAACTATTATCTCCTCAAGTATTTTCTCATGGTCTTTCTTTCTGTCTTCTTCTTCTGGGACTCCTATAATTCGAATGTTGGAGCGTTTCATATTGTCCTGGAGGTCTCTGAGGTTGTCCTCATTTCTTTTAATTCATTTTTCTTTTTTCCTCTCTGATTCATTTATTTCTACCATTCTATCTTCTATTTCACTAATCCTATTTTCTGCCTCCAATATTCTACTATTTGTTGCCTCCAGAGTGTTTCTGATCTCATTTATTGCAGTATTCATTATATATTGACTCTTTTTTATTTCTTCTAGGTCCTTGTTAAACCTTTCTTGCATCTTCTCAATCCTTGTCTCCAGGCTATTTACCTGTGATTCCATTTTGATTTCAAGATTTTGGATCATTTTCACTATCATTATTCAGAATTCTTTCTCAGTTAGATTCCCTATCTCTTCCTCTTTTGTTTGGTTTGGTGGGTTTTTCTCCTGTTCCTTTACCTGCTGGGTGTTCCTCTGTCTCTTCATCTTGGTTATATTGCTGCGTTTGGGTGGCCTTTCTGTAATCTGGAAATTTGTGGAGTTCTCTTTATTATGGAGTTTCCTCACTGTGGGTGGGGTTGTATCAGTGGCTTGTCAAGGTTTCTTGGTTAGGGAAGCTTGTGTCAGAGTTCTGGTGGGTAGAGCTGGATTTCCTCTCTCTGGAGTGCAATGAAGTGTCCAGTAATGAGTTATGAGACATCTATGGTTTTGGAGTAACTTGAGCTGCCTGTATATTGAAGCTCAGGGGTGTGTTCCTGTGTTGCTGGAGAATTTGCATGGTATGTCTTGCTCTGGAACTTGTTGGCCCTTGGGTGATGCTTGGTTTCAGTGTAGGTATGGAGGCATTTGATGAGCTCCTATCAATTCATGTTCCCTGGATTCAGGAGTTCTCTGATGTTCTCAGGATTTGGACTTAAGCCTCCTGCTACTGGTTTTCAGTTTTATTTTTACAGTAGCCTCAAGACTTCTCCATCTATACAGCACCAGTGATAAAACATCTAGGTTAAAGATGAAAAGTTCCTCCACATTGAGGGACACCCAGAGAGGTTCACTGAGTTACATGGAGAAGAGAAGAGGGAGGTGGTAGTTAGAGGTGACTGGAATGAGATGAGGTGGGATCAAAAGAGGAGAGAGCAAGCTAGCCAGTAATCACTTCCTTATGTGCGCTCCCCAGTCTGGAACCCTCAGAGGTGTTCATGGAGTTATACAGGGAAGAGGAGAGGGAGGAAGTAGACAGCGTGGCCAGGAGGATAAAAGAGGGAAATGAAAAGGAGAGAGACAGATTCAGCCAGTAACCAGTTCCCTAAGTGTTCTCCAGCATCTGGAGAGATTCACAGAGTTGGGTAGAGAAGAGAAGGGGGAGGGAGGAGACAGAGACAACCTGGTGGAGAAAAAGGAGAGTCCAAAGGAGAAGAGAGTGGTCAAGCCAGTAATCTCACTCTCAGGTAAAATTGGCTACTGAAGATTGGGTTTTTAAATGTACAAAATTGACAACAAATACGAAAAAGCAAAGATTAAAAATCTAGAGTAGAGGTTGGATTTTCAAAAATACAATATTAAAGAAAAGAAGAAGAACAAGAAGAAAAAAAAAAGTCACAAGAATTATTAAAAAAACAACAACAATAACCACAAAAAATATATATATGGCATTTGCTTTAAAAATAGGGTCTTTTTTTTGAAAAGTAGGTTATAAAAATTAAAATTAAAGGAGAAATAGAGGACTTAAAAATTTTAAAAAGTTAAAAAAAAAGAAGAAAAGGAAAAGAAGAAAAAACAAACAACAACATCAACAAAAAAAAAAAGAGAGAGAGAGAGAATGGTCGTAAATATAGTAAAGATATTTCTGGTAATTTCTCTGGTGTTGTGGGCAGTGTGGGGTCACTTCCAAGGCGGTTCCCTCTGTTTAGCTTCTTCTGTTTGCTGGTCTCTTCAGTGTCTGACTTCCGCCCTGACACAAGGGGGGCTGTGGTGGACACTTTTTTTTTAGGCTCACTTGTTCAGTCACGCTGTGGGGAGGGAGGGATGCTGCAAACAAATAACACTGGCGTGTGCTCGCAGTGTCTCAGCCATGCTGGGCATGCCCCTGCACACGGCGCACACTGCTCAGGCTCTACGTTGCTCCACCGGGAACTGTCTGGGGCCGGCCCTAGGCTGCGTGCACCTCCCCAGTCTAAGCCGCTCAGGCTCGGCTCTCACGTAGGCCTGCAGATTCGGTTGGGCCTGCGTTTTGTGCCCTTCCCAGGACCAAGTAGCTCAGGTGTTTGGCGAGCGCGGTCGCTGCAACTTATTGCCTTTCCCTGCTGCTCAGTTTTCTGGGTGTACCACTGGCGCCCCTTGTCAGGCAGATGGTGACTGTCCAGAACCCCAAAAAGTCTTAGTTAGCAAAGAAGCCTGCTTGCAGTTTGGTAGGTAAAGTCTCTCCAGGGCTACGATTGCCCCCTTCCAGCCCTTAAGGCTCTGGCTGCCTATCACCGGCAGGGGATGGTCTGCAGCTGGCTATTTCTGTTCTGTCCTTTGTTCTGTGTGCGGTCCTGGCGGTGTCTGTTAGAGCTTTTTGTGTGGTAGCTATCCCAGTCTGGTATGCTAGCCCACGTTAGTTTGCTCTGGTTACACTCGCGCCATTCTGGCCCGATTCTTAAAAAGCACTGCAGCCCGCGCCTCCCTGCCCAGCCCCCACTTGCTAGTGGTGGATGCAGGTGTCTGCACTGCTTCTCTGCTGGGGGAGTTACCCTTGGGCTTGTAATCTGTTGGTTTTAATTATTTTCTTTTCTTCCCTGTTATGTTGCCCTCTGTGCTTCCAAGGCTCGCCACAGACTCGGCAGTGAGAGTGTTTCCTGGTGTTTGGAAACTTCTCTCTTTTTAAGACCCCCTTCCCGGGACGGGACTCCCTTCCCGGAATGGAGCTCCCTCCCTACCTCCTTTGTCTCTTTTTTCGTCTTTTGTATTTTTCCTACCTGTTTTTGAAGACAATGATCTGCTTTTCTGAGTGCCTGATGTCCTCTGCCAGCATTCAGAAGTTGTTTTGTAGAATTTACTCAGCGTTGAAATGTTCTTTTGATGAATTTGTGGGGGAGAAAGTGGTCTCCCCATCCTATTCCTCCGCCATCTTCTGAATTCCCCCAACATGGTTTATTATCAAGCAAAGTGTTTTTGCCAATTTTATGGTGACCAAATTGTATTTCTCTGAATCATTGTTTTGATTCACCTTTGTTAACTGATAAGATTGGTCATTCTAAAATGATTTATTCACAAATTTTCTTTTTTTGTGGAGTGCTATTTAGGGATGATGTTCATTCATATTTTGCATGACCTAATCCTAAAGTTTTCATAGCTGGATTTGTTTGTTTTTTTCTAGTTTTGCTTTAGACTCCCTGACTCTGTTTCTCTAACAGTATACTTTTTTTTCTGATAGTATACTGTGTGAATACAGTGTCCAAGAGAGGTTTTACACACAGGCAATATCTGTGTTCTCTTTTCCAGTTAACAGGAAATAAGTATTTCATATTTCATTGTGGGCGCCATCACTGTGGGCCAAAATACTTTGTCAACCACTTCCCTGGTTGTTCAGACAGTAAAGACTCTGCCTGCAGTGTGGGAGACCTGGATTCGATCCCTGGGTCAGGAAGATGCCCTGGAGAAGGGAATGGCTACCCACTCCAGTATTCTTGCCTGGAGAATCCCAGGGACAGAGAAGCCTGGTGAGCTACAGTCTATAGGACTGCAAAGAGTTGGCATGACTAACTTAACACTTTCTTTTCTTTAAGCTAAAAGATTATAAGAAAAGTCATCTCACATTAAGATCCAAACTGACTTTTGTGGTGGGAATGAAAATGAAAGATAGAGAATAAATATTTCAGGAGAATTTCCATTTATGAATCATGTGCCAGTGAAATGGGCTTCTTTCAAAATCATTAACTCATTTTACTCCCCAGACCTCTGTTTGAGTCAGGAAGCCCAGAGCTGAACTTTAAGACCAATCACAGTTACAATATTTTGCTAGGTTTATGGTATTTTTAATTTTCTCTGCATTTCTGTAGTTTTTGAGAATGTCATGCTCATCTCAGAAAATCTCTCCTATGGCTTGCCTTTCCCTTCACCCTGACTTTATAAAGGATTAGCATATCGTTAAGCATCATCAACAGTTTTTATCCAAACGCAAGGCAAACTGTGAATATTTAGGGCTGCCCAGATGGGTCCTTCAGCACACAGGAATCCTGAACCTGACACCCTTGCCACACAGCCTTTTCTTGCACCAGCGAAACTAGGGTAGGGGGAAGAGGAGGTCCATTTTATGAATTTTTGGACACATTTTCTTCCAGCTTTTCATTTATTACAATATTCTGCAGGAAAACAGATGAAGAAGCAGCCCAAATTTTTCCATGTGTAAAGAAAAATGAAATGATTAGAAAAATAAAAAGAAATTAGAAAAAAAAGAATATCATCTCTCTGCATTGTTATAGACTTACCAGATTCCAGTTTCTATGGCCCAAATTCTTTCAGAGGTTCTGATCCCATTTATTTGATTCTCCTTGCCTACCTCATCTCTCTGAGATTTGCACTTTCCATTTGTTCTTGAAATCAGTTACTAGTTAATCTAGTCCCTGGCATTAGGGCTTCCCCTGGGAGTTTACCAATTGATTGGCCTTTTAATCCGGTTGTTAAGATTCTCCCAGTACTCTGGCATGGAGCAGTTTCAGTTTGTGTGCATTAAAGTGTTGGCCAGGGTCGTTAAGAAAGTGAAGTTCACATACCTGCTTTGTGGGAATGGAATGGCACCAGGAAACTGAATTTGCACTGTGACTGTGGGCTTGAGGGGGATGAGGAAAGAGGCGTTAGGAACAACTGACAAGTCTATGCTAACTCTGGGCCCCATCCACCCATACCTTACAGCATAGTGGGAACACATTTACACCTGGTTATTGCAGAAGTGCATGAGTTAGAGACAGGGTCAAGCTAGGGTCAGTTGTTTATAATGTATATATGGTCCTTAAGCAATCAGAAACTCTGTGACCCAATTTCCCTAGAAAGAGCTGGTGTTGTATTTGTGTATCTTTACAAATTTCTATCACTAGCAATAGGATTTCATAAGCAATAGAACTTTGATAGAGTAGGTGTTCAGTTAAGAAAATTGTATTATACTTTGTTTTCTTCTCCCAAGTTAATTTGTGGTTTTGGCCAGTATTCAAAACTGATTCAGTTTTTGAATCTTTTTGACTGGATTCAAGAAGAAATCTCAGAGTATGGGAATGAGGTGCAATTTTGATGTGACTTTTATTAAAGCACTTACTAAATATGTATTAATATTTTTAAAATGCTCATGATCTGTATTTCCTACATCCACATTTACTTTCTATAGTTTTATAGTAAGAAGATGTCTCATGCATTAAAATCTTTCAAATAGCCAGGTTATAATTTAAGCCAGGTATTTTTGGAATATTTTTGTTTTGTTTTTCTTTGAAAAATGTCAATTTTTTTTGAGAAATCAAGATGTTCACCTTAAAATAGAAATACACTACTGAAAAAAAGAAAAAGATCTTTGCCTTTAAGTAGGGAATAAATGTGTTAATAAAATCTGTGCTGTGCTGTGCTTAGTCACTCAGTTGTGTCTGACTTTTTGTGACCCTATGGACTGTAGCCCACCAGGCTCCACTGTCCATAGGGATTCTCCAAGCAAGAATATTGGAGTGGGTTGCCCTGTCCTCCTCCAGGGGATTTTTCCAACCCAGGGATCGAACCCAGGTCTCCTGCATTGCAGGTGGATTCTTTACTGTTTGAGCTACCAAGGAAGCCCTAATAAAAATCTACTTATCCTCAAATAATATACCATTGTACCTTTACAATGCTGCCTTTTCTGCTTTGTTATGAGTTGCATGAGGATAAGGGCTGACTCTCCTTCCAATCTGAACCTCCATATTTAGCACAGGGCTTAGTGCATACTAGCTCCTCAGTAAATATTTTTTTAATAGAGCAATGAATTAGTCACCTGTTTGGTGAGGTTAATATAGTTTGCAGTAGCGTGGGTTATGAAGCACCCCACGCAGGCAGAGGGAAAGAGAGGTTTCTAGGAAGTACTTACCTCATCACTTTGTGATACAATTCCAGGGAAGGGAAACCCTCAGCTAGCCTTCTTCCTGGTCCACCCAGTGTAAGCCAAAGTCCTTTTGTTTCCTTTATTTTCTATGTCTCAGAGTTTATTCTAAGAAAATAATAGGAATATACCATGTGATGTAGCAGCAAGGATATTGCTCACAACATTATTTTGAATACAAAAATCTGGAATCCTTTAAAATGGATAATAATGGAGGATTGAAGGAGGGGAACATAGTCCCTTAAAATTACCTACATTTTGAGTCATAAGGATAAAATTTTACATTTGAAGCAAGCTGGATTAGAGACCAGCTGTCACCAATAGAAATACTTCCTCAAATTCTCTCAGGACTTGCGCTGTTTTTCAAGTCTCATCCACAATCTTGCCATTGACATTAGTTACTTAGAAAGAAATCAGTAGATTCAGAGAAGGCTTGGGGAAAATGGCAGAGTCTCCTGGGGCCCCTGGTTTCCATGTTTACTTCTATCTCTTCGCCCTCTTCATTCTGTGCGCAGTGTTCCTGTGTCTCCTTCTTAAAGCTGAAATGACCCCTTTTTTTTTTCTGAAAAGGCACAGTTTTAGTATGTCCAGGATACGTAGAGCAAGCCAGCCTCCTCTCAAAGGTAGTTCTTTTATTTACTCTAACTTCTGAATTACTGATGGCTCTTCAGAGCATGGTGTATGAAGCCAGATTGCATGAATTCCAGTGGCCACTCCCACACTTTCTACCCAGGTGACCTTGAAGCCATTGACTTCTCTTCCTAAATTTCCTCATCTATAAAGATTGGGATTAAAAAAGACCCCATAAAGTAATTGACATCTTGTCACATAAGAAGCTAATATTTTCAGCCATCAGCTAAAAGTGAAATGCAGGAGGAGGTAGACTTTGTGGCACTCCTGAAAATATGACCCTCAGGGCTTTGTTATTTCCTTTTTATCCCCTTTGACCCCAGCACCAGTGATAAGGCCAAAAGTGCCTCCACAGAAGCAGCTGTGCTGTTTTTTTTATTTGATGTAATTAATACTGTAGTAAAGGTACCCAGTGGGGTAATCATCGTTCTGCTTTACCCTGGTCCTAAAATTGGTTCTGAGGTCACAACTTCAGTCACTGGTTTTCATTTATTTATCGCTAAGTTAGAATTCCACTGTCTAGTACTATAACCACTGTCCACATGTGGCTATTTAGTTTCAGTAACAATGAAATAAATTAAAATGAACTTCCTCTGTCACACATTTCAGTTGCTCCGTAGGCAGACTTGGCTGCTGCTGCTAAGTCACTTCAATCGTGTCCGACTCTGTGTGACCCCATAGACGGCAGCCCACCAGGCTCCTCCGTCCATGGGATTTTCCAGGCAGGAGTACTGGAGCAGAGTGCCATTGCCTTCTCCCTAGTAACTCCTGAATGGGGTAGCCCCAATGTACAACATTTCCATCATTGCAGGAAGCTGTGTCTGACAGGGTGACTTAGACAATCAGTTTTGCTTGTACACATAGAATGGTTGGAGCATATACTATCACTGCTTTTAGACTCCTTTGCACAGACCGGCTAGCCAGAAGTTTCAGATCACTATAATCATGAAAACAGGAATTGGAACAACCTGACATCTCATATCAAATTCTTTTACAATCTTTGATCCAGTTCCTTTGCTTCTTGTAGGATAATTCTCTACAATATATGCTTCATTTTGTTTTTCCATCCATAGTAAAGACCTGGCAAAATACAACGCAACTGCACAAATTGTTTTGCTTTAGATATTGGAGCTATGTTGTTCTCACTCTGGGCTTCCCTTGTGGCTCAGATGGTTAAGAATCTGCCTGGAATGCAAGAGATCTGGACTCGATCCCTGGGTCAGGAAGATTTCTTGGAGAAGGGAACGGCAAGCCACTCCAGTAATTTTGCCATGGACAGAGGAGCCTGGCAGGCTACAGTCCAGCAGGTTGCAAAGAGTCAGACACAACTGAGAGTGTCTAACACCTGCGGAGTGAAATTACGATGAATGTATTACTCCTCTTCCTGTTTCTTCCCAACTAGGTTACTTGTATTTGTTCCCTTTTGTCTTATTCTCAGTCCTGCTTTCTTTCTATGAATCGTATCAGAACAAGTAACTAGAAAATCAGAGAAGATAGAAAATTTGCCACCACCGAAGAGATGGGAGCTGCTTGATAATCAAGCCTTTACCTCAAGATCATAGTCACTCAGTAGAAAGGTCAGGGTGTGGGGTCCTGATGAGTTGAAGGCATTTTGGTGTGTTAGTGCAGATGAGAGGCTGAACCGCAGGGCAGTTTTCTTGTTCAAGTTCACACGGCTCTTTGCAGCAGTCAGACTTTGACCTAAGGTTTGCCTTGTGCAAAAGCCATTCTCTCTTCATATACTCCAAGCTGCCTCTGAAAATGTTGGCATATGTGTTTCCTTTCTCAAAAATTCACATCTCTCTGGCTGCCTTTGGAGGAATGGTTGTGAGTGGATTTTGGTCTTAGGAGAGGCCTTGAGACATTTTCTGTTTTATTGTCGTAAAAACTCAAGTGTGCTAAGTTGGAACTGTAGCATGCACTTCATCCCGGAGCATTTCAAGGGCAACAGGAGACAGTCCCTTCATCAAGAGAGTGAAAATTACTTTCCAGAAGTGATTTCCAAGGAAGCCAAGAGAAGCCTGGCAGCTTTGGAGCCAGAGCAGTGAAGAAGTCAGGTGGGAAGCTGTGGTCATTTTATAAGTCATGTCCTGCCCATTTCCTGTCCCCAGTGCTCTGAGAAGCCTAGGAAGGAATGAGAGAGGGGGCCTAGGAGAATAAATCACAGTGATTATGTTGGACTGCTTAATAGTTCCGTAATTGAGTGCCGTGGGGAGCTTTTCAGCGTGGTTTGCTGGTACCTGTAGATGAATTGAACGTATTTCAAGGCTATTTCCTTCCACCAGCAACTTGCAAGAAGTGTAATAAAGTTTCTTAAATTTTGCTGCAAGTTAGAAACACCTGGAGGGTTTTTCTAATCTCAGTACCAAATTTGCACTCCAGACCAATGACATCCTAGTGGGTGAGAAGGGCTTCCCAGGTGGCTCAGTAGTAAAAAATCCACCTCCCAACACAGGAGGCATGGATTTGATTCCTGGGTGGAGAAGGTCCCTGGAGAAGGAAATGGCAACCCACTCCAATATTCTTGCCTGGGAAATCCCATGGACAGAGGAGCCTGGTGGGATCCTCTGGGATCCATGGTGGGAGTCCATGGGATCACAAAAGAGTCAGGCACAACTTAGTGACTAAACAACAATAAGTGGGTGAGAATTAGCATCAATAGTTTAGTCTATACAGTGGTCCCCAACCTTTCTTGCACTAGGGACTTGTTCTGTAGAAGACAGTTTTTTCATGGATGAGGACTGCTGCTGCTGCTGCTGCTAAGTCAGATGAGGACAGGGGTGTGGTTTGGGGATGATTCAAGTGCCTTACATTTATTGTGCACTTTATTTCTATTATTACATCAGGTCCACCTCAGATCATTAGGCATTAGATCCCAGAGGTTGGGGACCCCTGGTTTATAAAGATCCTGGATGATTCTAAAGTGCAGCAAATTTGGAAACCTTTTTTGACCTCTCCCTTCTCCCTCTTACTTACACTTTCTCCTATTATCCTTTCTCCGGCTCTTCCTGTCTCTGTGTATCCACCTTAACTGTTGATCCCCAAGGAGGGCCAGTGCCTGTCTCCTGGGAGGATGAGCCAAGCCCTCTACCCCACCCAAAACAAAGACAAAAGGCCACCAAGCCAAAGTGGTCTTTGGTGGCCCCTCCCCACCAGCAGGAGATGTCCCTGATTTGGTAACCTTCGAGTGCTCACTGAAGTTTGCCCCAGCTCTTTTCTGAGCCCGGCTCTTCTCCATCACCCCATCCCTGGTGAGCTGTGTGCCTCCTAGGTCAAGGCTTCCCAGAGCAGTGTCTGCAGATGAGTCTTCAGGCACCTGCCAAATCTGAAGAAGATTTGAAAATGTGTGTCCTTATTTCTTGGTGCTTCGGTTGGAAAATGGGACAATAATAATACTTACTTCACAGTGTTGTAGGTATTATAGATAAGAAATTGCCATCTTTGTAGGGCAGAATGATGGAATAGTGGCCGTTTCATAATGTTGAACCCTATTGTAAGTGCTCAATATATGTTATTTTCCGTTTTATTTAACTGTCATTTAATTTGAATGTGATTTTATTTATAGTAGTACTTTTTGTTTAGCTTTAAAGCTATGACATGGGCTTTAAAGAACTTAAAACCAGTCTTCTGTTTATATGTGAGTAGCAGTATAATTATTATAATAAGGATTCATTAGTTGACAGTAGGGGTAGGAGAGGTTCTGTCAATAAGTCTTTTTTCTATTCGAAGGAGAAAGCATTCTTCAAATTTGAGAAATCCTGCCCTAGCCCTTCCCTAGTCTGCTTCACTTAATTTACCTGCTCCATGTCTTTATCCTCATGGCAGGATGTGGATCAGAGTTCGGGATCAGCTAGAAAATCTGACAAGCAGCCTGGGCTTTTGATTTCTCCTGATAGAATACAATGTTGCATAGGTGCCTTTTGAAGACCTTTCATACCTCCCTTCTGGACAGGAGACCAGACAGTTCTGAACCAGCATGTTGACTCAAAGGAGAAATTGGATGCCTTGCTAGGCCACTAGAGGATGATTTTGAGAATTGTATTAGCCAGCAGGCATGGTTCAAAGTGCTTTATGTGTATCATCTCCTTTATTCCTCATAAGAGCCCTATGACATGGGCAGTATGATTTCCCCCATTTTGCAGATGAGGAAACTGAGGTACAGAGAGGTTAAGAAACCTGCCTATGGTCAGTCAGCTATCAGGAGCAGAGTCAGCATCCTAACCTGGACTGGCTCCAGAACCTGTGCCCTCAGCAACTGCTCCACAGTCTGTCCAGGCATTGTTTGTCCTCAGAACAATCCTAGGTGGTAGGTAGAAAGGTCTGGGGTCTTCCTGGCTCTGCAGCTGGCACTCCACACACTCAGCATCCTCTCTGCTCTGTTGCCCAGTGCCCGGTCAGCCCTGCACGCCCCTGCTGACTATGGCTGGGTGGTTCCCCTTAGACTGGCCTCCGTTCCAGTTCCAGTGCCTCTGCACCTCCTGCAGGAGACACAAGAGATGTGGGTTCGATCTCTGGGTCAGGAAGATCCCCTAGAGTAGGAAATGGCAACCCATTCCAGTATTCTTTTTTTTTTTTTAACTTTTATTTTTGCTTTATTTTACTTTACAATACTGTATTGGTTTTGGCATACATTGACATGAATCCGCCATGGGTGTACATGAGTTCCCAAACATGAACCCCCCTCCCACCTCCCACCCCACATCATCCCTCCGGATCATCCCTGTGCACCAGCCCCAAGCATCCTGCATCCAGTATTCTTGCATGGAGAATCTCATGGACAGAGAAGCCTGTTGGGCTATAGTCCATGGGGTCACAAACAATCGGAAACAACTGAAGTGACTTAGCACACACACACACAAGTGTTGGAGGACCAGCAGAAGGTTGGAGTTACTTGGTTGGTTGATTGCTTTTTCCAGCTCTGATATTACTTCCCTAGTTCTGAGGAGGCCTGCCTCTGTGAATCTGTTGACTTTCCTTCTTTTTCATTTTCTTTTTTTCCTTTCCATGAGAGTAGAATGACAGCATGTATTTTTATTCATTAACCTAATTCCCTCAGGGAAAATGCAAGAATATTATTAGGAGTAGTAAAAGTTTTTGACTTTGCATTATGCTGGCTGAGCCAGGTTTTTAGCGAAGAGCTCTCCTTAAGGAATAGAATACATGAATTGCAATCCTAAATCTAGGAAGGACTCTTGACAGGGGCCCATGCAGTAGGGACCCTGAGGTTTACCCTTCACTGCACGATGAGTTCACCTCTGGCTATGACACTTGGGAATTTTAACATCTATTGTTTTCTCCAATCCCTCAAGTTCCAGTGCCCTATTATTACCAGTATACTTATATGATTGTTCATATGAACCTAGAGATTAACTGGATCTTTATAAAGTGAAATGTGTCATGCCTGTCTCCGTTTCTTCCTTTCTTCCCTTTTCCAGTTAAGCTGCTTCCATAGGAAGGAATATGGACCTCTTATTGGATTTCATTGTTCAGTGTCTTATGACCTCCCACCCAGAGGGCCTGTGGAGGGGTGGTGCAATGATTGTGTTACCTGTCTCCTCTGCTTGGCATCTTACAAACGCGTAGCCTTGGTTGTAAGGAAAGAAGGTTAACATCACACCATGATCACTCTTGACTAAATGACTCAAAGATGCATCATCTGTCTTTTTTAAAAGACTTTTAAGAATTGCATTAATTTTTACTAATAGAGTTGAAAATTTTGTGTATTAAACTGGAGCTATTAACAATAACAAGTGTAACAGGAAACGTTACTTACAGCCACTTAGGTAACTATGGTAGATGGTGAATGAATGAATGAACAATGGTGGAGGATGGTGAATGAATGAATGAATGAGTTAACAAGTGAAATAGAAAGCAAGGGGAATGAATGGGGAACAGAAATAGGAAAACAGTAACAATGGAGAAGGGAGGGGAAACTCACTCTCACATGGCTGAATTCAGTGTCAGCAGTCAGGGAGCAGAATCTGTCTAGATAGCTGCATTTCCTTATACACAAGAAGCTACTCAGTAATTTTTTTCAGTAAGAAGAAAATTAATTTAGATGCAAAAACAAAAAAATCTTCTGTTACCAAGGATAATTTTCTTTTATTAATAATTCCCATATCCTTTTCTGTCTGAATGAATACTATATAAAATCTTATTAGAATCTGTTCTGCAACAGTAGTAGACTTCTTTAATAACCGTTATTTATGGAGGCTTATAAATGAAGATGGAGTGTTACAAAGGAAGGATGCTACCTCAATGATATAGAGTTAGAGAGTCATTTGATACATTCTTTTGCCTTCAAACCCAGAGTGAGGAAAGCATTCCTTCCTCACAACGACTGTATTAATCTGTAAAGTGTTCTTAAAAGTCAAATTATAGTTTGGACTCTGAGTTTTAGCAGACCCCAATACCCTTTCACAAAACCAAACTGATGATCTTTGAGTCATTGGGAGAGAGACATACTGTGTGTTGCTCAAGATATTGGTTATCAGAAACTTGGAGGATGAATGCAAGGATAATTTTGTTTTAAAAAACATACTACTTATTAAATGAGAAACATGGGGTAAGATTTAGTACATGTCTTCCTTGACTTTTGATGGGGTTAGGTCCTGAAAAGCCTATAATAAGTTAAAGTGTCCTGAAGTCAAAAATGCATTTACTACACCCAACCTATGGACCATGATAGCTGAGCCCAGCCTGCCTTAAGCAGAACACTTGTATTAGCCTACAATTAAGGCAAAATCATCCAACACAAAGCCTATTTTATATGGAGGGCTTCCCTGGAGGCACAGTGATAAAGAATCTGCCTGCCCAAGCAGGAGACGTGGGTTCGATCCCTGGGTTGGAAAGATCCCGGAAAAGGAAATGGCAACCCACTCCAGTATTCTTGCCTGGAGAGTCCCGTGGACAGAGGAGCCTGGTGGGCTGCAGTCCATGGGGTCACAAAAGAGCTGGGTACAGCTTAGCGGCTCAACAACAACTTTACAATAAAGTGTTGAATAGCTCGTAGAATTTTTTGAATACTGTACTGAAAGTGGAAAACAGAATGGTTGTATGGGTATATTAATAGAATGACTGTTGTTTCAGTTTTGTACCCTCATGATGGTGTGGCTGATGGGAACTGAAACTGCTGCCCAGCTTTGGGATGGATTGTATTGTGTATCACCAGCCCCATGAATCAATCACCAACCTGGGAAGAGATCAGAATTAAAAATGGATTCTACTGATTGCTTATTGCTTTTGCACCATTGTGAAATTGAAAAATCATTAAGTTGAACCACTATAAACTGTGGGGGTGGGGCTGTCTATAATTAGCTGCAGAGAACCCAGTGATTTGAAAAAAGTATAGCCATAGTGTTTTTACATAAGCCATTGTTTTAATGTTGGCTATTTGATTTTTTTTTTTTTTCTGTTTTTCCCACAAGAAGAGAGAGCAAGGCTGTCTTTCCTACTACACTGTAAGAAATCCTGAAAGGGCCCTCCACACCCGTCAAACTAGCAGTTACACAGTCTTCTTGAACTTGAGTCATCCATGGCTAAATGGAAACAGTTTTCAAGGCCTTTTTTGACAAAAACTTGATTAGGATTCCTAGAACCCTGGGCAAAACTCTATTCCATGCAAGATAGGAAATAAGATTTAAGATTGGTTGATTCTTCTGAATCTTGGATGAAAATCAAAGATTAGGCTGAATGCTGTTAATGGTTGATGGTGGGCTATATCCTTAATATTCTCCAGCCACTTCACAACAGCCACAAGGGCAGCTGGTTTAGCTTTTGAGATGAGGAGGAATATCAGTTGAAGAGGAAGAGCAATGTTTTGTAGGCTGCAGTAGAAGGGAGAGGAATGTTGGCTCCCTCCTGCCCCAGGATCCATGGAGCTTGGGTAGATGAGCACCTTCCACCAGAAGTCTCCGAGAAAGTGTTTTTTTTCTCTATGAGCCAGATTTTAGTCAACCTTTAAGCAACAGAAGGAATATTTCATGAAGAGGTTAGAGATGTGGGGTCATTTGTTTACATCCGGCTTTCTGATGTGTAAGAGGAGGTGAGCGAGGCAGAGAGCACTTAGTATGGATGAGCATGGTAGTGGCCACAGCCAGCTAGGAGGGGTGCCATGAATAATTAATAGGCTTCAAGGTCTCAGAAAGAATCCCCACACCAGGTCTCTAAAAGCAAGACAGAGTGGCCCCAAACACCAGGCAGGTTTCTCTGCCAGTAAACGTGCTTCAAACACTGCAGAACATCCCCATGGATTCACAGTAGGCAGTGCCAGCTTTTAACTGATTATTAGGGAAGTTTTGGAAACACTCTAAATTATCAGGGGAAAGATTAATATACTACTCCAAATACAAAGAAGACTGCCTCTGTATAGAACCAAGGTAACTCTGCTTTGATCTAAATGTTGGATATGGAACTGGGCTGTTTCGAACCCGAGAGCAAATGCGTTTACAATTAAATCCACTTATCGCTATCATATAGTTTCTTTCTTTTGAAAAAATATTTATTTATTTATGTGGCTGCACAAGGTCTTAGTTATGACATACAGGATCTTTAGTTGTGGCATATGGGATCTAGTTCCCTGAGTAGGGATTGAAGCCGGGCTCCATGCATTGGGAGTGTGGAGTCTTAGCCACTGGACCACCAGGGAAGTCCCTATAACTGTCGTATTGTTTCTGAGAATATTTTGAACTTTCACACTTTTGGAAGGTTTCTAAGATGAAAATTCCTAGAAAAAATAAAATGTAAATACGACATTTTTAAACATATAGAAACATTTAGTGAAAAACACAAAAGCAAAACTTTCTCCAAATTGCTACTCCCTTCTAAGTAAATAAAAAATGGGCAGACTAGCTGAAATGTACCCAGTGTCCCATTCTTGCCCTGAGAGTTCTTTGACTTTATCCATTTATGGCTGTGTGTACTTGAAAACCATCTTGTCAGTTCTCTGCTGCTGCTGCTAAGTCGCTTTAGTCGTGTCTGACTCTGTGCGACCCGAGACGGCAGCCCACCAGGCTCCCCCGTCCCTGGAATTCTCCAGGTGAGAACACTTGGAGTGGGTTGCCATTTCCTTCTCCAATGCATGAAAGTGAAAAGTGAAAGTGAAGTCGCTCAGTCGTGTCCGACCCTCAGCGACCCCATGGACTGCAGCCTATCATGCTCCTCTGCCCGTGGGATTTTCCAGGCAAGAGTACTGTCAGTTCTCTAGTACCTTCAGATTAATAGAGGAAGCAAACAAGCATATGGCCAACAAGCAGAAGAGACTTAATACAGCATCTTTAGAAACATGAACATACTGCTAGACATATTTGGCCAGCATCATTTATCCTTCAAGAATTGAAGCATTTTTGATCCAGTTGACCTCAAAATCAGCTTAGGGCAAAATAGAAAGGCAGCTTTTCCCTATAACTCAAGCTCTTGCCAAGGGGTTCCTGAAAAAGAAATACACATTTCTTCAAAGCATTGATTTTTATGCAAATAGATCCTCAATTTAAATTGGGAATATGTGAACATCGATCACCCTTTAGGTTATGGAAATGAAACATCAGTATCTGTGAAGTCTGAAAGAGATAGTTCTCTATTATTGACATTTAAAAAACCAACTCTAACCTTTTAGTTGATAAGTGCATGTTTTAGTTGATAAAGTGCATATTTGTTGCAAAGGAAAATATAACCTAGTGGCTGGACCCTTTTGGAAGAGTCTTAACTTGGTCAGAGCTCCTGATTTCAAGGGACAGAAAGCCACTTCAAACTAGCTTGGGCAAAGTGGTATTTATTGGATGGAAACTGAAGCATCCAAAGGAAGAGTTAAAAATTGATCAAAAAGCAAGGGTTGTACATAGCTTGGCTTTTTTCTCTATCTCTCCTCTATTTCTATTGGCCAGCAAGCTTCATTCTCTTCTTCTCCCTCCTTTCCCATGTTCTTCCACATGGGGAAGAACAGGACATACACATGCTCCTGAGTTTTACTTCCTGGGGGCTTCTTTTTCAGAGAGGGCTGATTAACAATGTCCTGTAGGATGGCTCATGAAAGACCATTGTGCTTGCCAATAGCAATGCATGGTGTGTGTGAATCAAGGAGCCATTCCATTCAGAAGGGGAAAGTGTAGGGCAAAACTGATTCCATACGCCCACGTGAATCGTCTTCACTGTTTAAACCTTATATTTGATTTGAAAGTTGTAATGGAGTAATATTCCATTTTTACAGAAGTAAATCATGTCAACAGGTAACCTCTCCACCTTCTGGCATTTGCTGAAATGTTCATGTGAGCTTCCATTCATTTTACTTTGCACTTCTAGGCTAATGAAGTTACTTAGAAGTCTGTGTTATTAGTTGTAGTGGACATTGGTATAATTCTGCTAGCCCAGCATCCAGTTTTCTTCTTCAGGTAACAACACCTAGATTTTCCTGTGGGAAACCAATATATCCATGTGATTTCCATGAAGTTGATGCTATGTGTTTGTCTCAGTGGTGTACTAGTCACCCAGCCCTGGCTAGTTAAGGTCAAAGGACAAAGCTCGCTCCTTTTTCAGGCTTTGCCTGGAACAGATGGGGAAGGGCCTCCCTGGGAATGCTTCTGAAACTGCTGGTGGTTACAGTTTGAGACCTGAGTGAGAATAAAGGCAAGAGAGAGGACAAGGCAGAAGTCCTCTCAGAGGGATGGAAATTTCTGATAATGGGATTAAAGTCCAGCTGTGTCTGAGCTGGACAGTCAAGTGAGACAGTAAAATTCTGCCCCTCACCCCTATCCTTCAATTTGGGTTACAGCTTGTTTGATTGGATTTCTGTGCCTGCCAACCAGTGTGAAAAGCAGGACTATCTTCTTGAGCAGAACTGCAGTTCCTAATTAGATCTCTTGCTCCAGTTCCTTATGTTCCAGACATCTATTTCTGCATGATAAACCACCTGAAACTTGGTGGCATAAAGCAGTAACCATTATTTCATTTATCTCATGGTTTCTGTGGGTCAGGAATATGCGAAGGGCTTGGCTGGGCAGTTCTCGCTTGGAGTCTCCACGCAGTGGCAATTGGACAATGGTTGGAACTGGGGTAGAAGGGAGGAGAGGGAGCTGGAGAGCTAGGGACCAGCAGGTAGCTCTCTCTGCTCATGAACTCTCAGCCGCTCTGTTTGGATGACTTGAGCTTTCTCACAGCATCTCACCCAAAGTACCCAGACTGCTCGTGCAGCTTCAGCATAAGTGTTTCAGAGCGCTGGCTAGAAGTTGAATCACCTTCTATGACCCAACTTTGGAAGTCACATGGTGTCATTTCCACCACACTCTGGTCAACTGGTCAGGAAGTTTGGCCCAGAATCAAGGGGAGAAGTAGATCCCACCTTGTAACAGTGACCTGTCAACAGGTTTGCAGACATGTTTTAAAACCACCACATATTATGGGCAGTCCCCAAATTGTGAGACAGGTACTATGGTCAGAATTATAATATTTAAGTGGACTTAGTTTTGTGACATGATACCTTTAATTTATACTTTTGGGAGCTGGACTAACTTTTTTAGATCATTAAGGCACCAAGCCTAATCTATATATACTGACAACTGAATCAAGAATTGTAATGATATTTCAGGTTTTAGAATTCTATTTTGTTCTTGTATTAAGGCAGTTCAAATTTTAATATGAGTAGCATTGAAAATATTTATATTTGAGTTAGTTCTCTACTTTACAATTGCTTATATATTGACTTAGTATTGAGGCATGTCACTTAGTACTTAGTTAATATATCTGTAACTTCCAGAAGTGCTTCACTGTTATCCAGTGATCAGTTTAAGGAATAGGAAGTAATCTTCTCTTATGGATTCTATATGAAATAGCAGTTAGGATGTAGATTTGTAAAGTTTGATCTCTGTTCTGACTCTGTTGCTTTGACTCTCTGACTAGAGTTAGAAATCCTCCTTTATACCATCTAGTACCATGGAGTAAAAATCAGAATGTCACTCTTTTCAACTTTCTCCCAAGTGGAGGAAGTCTAATAGATCTTGAACTAATTTTTTTTCTGTTTCAGAATGTAGCAAGTAGTCTATTGGAATAAACCCAGCAGTTGAGTAACTCATGCAAAGGTAATTTAGAGCACAAATTAAATCTGTCAGAATGGTATTAGATTTGCAAAAGCTCATAAATAACAAATGAAAGGTCACAGAGCTGTGAAAATGAGAGTGTACTTCTTCATAAGAGAGCTGTAGTCAGGGATGAATCCTCAGCACATATTCAAATAGCAATACACAAAATGGAAATGCAACGTCTTTTCTAAATCTCTAGAGCATTCCAAAGACACAGTGGACTCTAAGGAAAAGCATCAAAGTCCTAGAAATGACCGTTCATATCAATGAGTATGTCCAGCATGGTATCTGTGGGGTTCAGGGATTAGAGCTCCATAAACTACTGAGAATCTGAAAAGAAAAGATACATCCCTGTCAGCAGAGCCCATATTTCAGTAGCAGTTAGACTAATTGTGAATGCCTGCCGCTCATCTTTCACTTTTCATCTCCTAGAAAATACTAATAGAGTGAGTGGTGCTTCATGATTTATTGCAGAAATGTAAGCAGCTGGTGATATTAATAGGTAGTCCTGCCCATCCTGTTTTCTCATGGAAAAAAGATGGAAAAATAGCTGTGGCTGCTATAAAGTGGATGAGCTCTTTTACTGTTCATTGTAAGCACATCTTTTTTGTGTGTTGCACTGTGTTGCGCTTGACTTGTGTAAGAGAACACAATCTCTGTTTATAAAAAGCAATGTGTGGTCTTCATCAAAATTTAAAAGTTTTGCTTATCAAAATATGTCATCAAGAAAGTGAAAAGTCAGCACAGAGAAAAGGAGAAAACAGTTGCAAATCATGTATCTGAAAAGGGTCCAGAGTCTAGCATATAGAAAGAACCCTTATAACTCAGCAATAAAAAGATAACTCAATTTAAAGTGTGTGAAGTGTTTGAATAAATATTGCTCCAAAGAAGATATACAAATGACCAGTAAGCACATGAATATATGTTCAACTCAGTAGTCATTTGGGAAATGGAACTCAAAGCCACAGTGCTCTTTACACTCTCTAAGGTGGCTGTAATCAAATGTTTCACTGAAAGTAAATGTTAGTGAAGAAGCAGAGAAATTTTACTGATGGGAATGTAAAATAGTGTAGTCATAGTGGAAAACCATTTGGCAGTTCCTCAAAAGGGTAAACATAGTTACCATAAGATCTAGCAATTCCACTCTTAAGTATATACCCAAGAAAAATGAAAACATATGTTTATACAAAAAATGTACATGAATGTTAATAGTAGCATTAGTCACAAATAGACCAGAAGTGGAAACCACCCAAATGTGCATCAAATGTTGAGTGGTATAACAATGAAATGTTATACAATAAAAATGAATCATGTACTGATTCATATTACAATCTGGATGAACTTTGAAAACATTATATGAGGTGAAAGGAGCCAGATACAAAGGACTATATCTTGTATGATTCCACTTACATGAAATGTTCCCAATAAGCAAATCCATAGTGATAGAAAGTAGCTTAGCAGTTGCCAGGGAGTGGGGAGAGGAGAGACTTGGGAATGACTGCTAATGGGTGCAGGATTTCTTTCAGGGGTGATGGAAACATTCTAGACTAGATGGTGGTTGCCCAATACTATGAACATACTAAGAGCCCCCACTACATTGTATTGTTTTTAAATGATAACTCTTATGTGATATGAATTTCATCTCAATAGGAAAAACTTTAAATAAAAATAACGAACCCTGAAACAAAAACCTGTGGCATTTACAAGGATTAATAGCACATGCACTAGGGACAAACCTTGAGTGTCATCTTAGATTCCTGTGGCTGGTGCCTTCTTTCTCTTTCTTGGCCAGAGGTGCATCCACATGGGGTTGACCCTCCACACTGACTGCTGAAATGTCAAGGAGTGAGTTCTTTGTGGAGTGGATCTTGATCAATGGGAGACAAGAGACAGAACGGCACCAGGCAGATAAACTCTCCTTCGTTTCTTCCTCCATGGACCACACTGAGTGCAGCTGCTCCTTGGAATCATCTCTTTGCGGCTTGTTATGAAGTGGTGAGCAGCATAGTAACATAGGATCACATTGCTTTATATTTTCTAGCTTCATCTTGCTGCTGCTGCTGAGTTGCTTCAGTTGTGTCCGACTCTGTGCAACCCCATAGACAGCAGCCCACCAGGCTCCCCCATCCCTGGGATTACCTCTGTCTCTTTCTCCCTCCTGTTCTCTCTTTTTCCTTTACCCTCATTGTCTTGGGTTTGTTCCTCGCGTTCTTGCTGTTCTATCCTTTCTATATGTAATAGTTTACATCTGCTAACCACAGCATCCCACTCCATCCCTCCTGAGAACCCCTCCCCCTTGGCAAACCCAAGTCTGTTTTCTAAGGACAACTCGTAGTACACTTTTTAATATAATTTTATTGATTGATTGATTTTTCACTGTGCTGGGTCCTTGTTGATACATGGGCTTTTCTCTAGTTGCAGGGAGTGGGGGCTCCTCTCTAGCTGTGGTGCTCTGGTTTCTCACTGCGCTGGCGTCTCTTGATGTGGAACAGGGATTCTAGAGAGTGTGGGCTTCAATAGCTGTGGCGCGTGGACTCAGCAGTTGGGGCTCCCAGGCTCTAGAGCACAGGCTCATTAGTTGTGGCGCAGGGCCTTAGGTGCTCCATGGCGTGTGGGAATCTTCCTGGACCAGGGACCAAACCATGTCCCCTGCGCTGGCAGGCGGATTCCTTATCACTGAGCCAGCATAGTACAGTTTTAAGGTTGATAGTATTATCGTCATTTTGCAGATGAGGAAACTGGAGCACAGAGTTGTTAAGTAACTCCCTTAAGGTTGCACAGCAAGAGAGTACTGGAGTAAGGTTTCAAATTCAGGCATCTCACTCTTCCCCTCTGTGTGTTACTCATGCATCGTCAACACAAGCTGTGAAATGAAGGCTCTTGGCTGGGTAGCCATGCCAAAGAGGTTGAAGTAAGGTTAATTTCAGATGACATTAAGTAATGCTTGATGCTTATGCAAGGACTGTGCAGAGGGAGGCAATTTAAATCAATAACTGGAAGGAATACTGTGGTTGAAAGATGCTTTAATGAAAATGAGCCACTTGCAGTGTTTGGTATGTGTTGACATCAAGTTTCAGATTAAAAAGAACTTAAGATTGGCAACTCGTTGATATTTAATGTTAAATTATTCAAAATAAAACCAGAAAGCTCTCCTCACCATCCCTCTCGAACTGAGCCCAGATTGTGAGGAGACTGGTGTCAGTGCGATTCCTTCTGGGGGTCCAGGGGGCGCTGTGCGAATCTGTCCCTCAGATGCTGCCTCACCCGACCTAGTGGATGTACACGGAAGTATTCTTACCCCCATTTAAGGTGAAGTAACGTTTGTGTCTGTCACTCATGGAGGAAAAGAGATACTTGATACTTGTTTTCTCATCACATTATTTAACCAAGTGCCTAGCACAGTGCCTGGCAGTCACATTATGAAGTGAATGAGCCTCTCCTTCCCTTTCTGAATGCAAACCTGTTTGGGGGAACCAAATTATAAATGGAAGCGGTTGTAGTGAGTGTGAAACTGGCAAAGCTGGCATCATCAGGCTGTTACATGGTGATAAGGGTTCTACTCTGTTTTCTAGCAATTCATCTGTTTAAAACAAAATAACACACCAATCCATTTGGAGTTAATTTGAGTGTATCATGCATTGTTTGGTGTCAGTTAATCTTTTTCACAGTTTTTAATAAAGTTATACTATTATATAATATTTTCCTATTCTGTGATTTCAAAAAATTGCTTGTACTGTGAAATAGTTCTATGTCTGAGCTCCCTAGAGTGTTCTATTTTCTGAATTCATTTTTATGCTTTCTCTCATTCTGTTTTGATTAATGTTACTCTGTACTGTATTCTAATATCTGATTAATCCATATTGATTTTCTCTATTGATTTTGATTTGTAATATATTTACTCTTGTTTTCTGTTTGTTTTGGCAGAATAACTTTAGGATTGTTTTGTTATGCTGTTTCAAAAATGTCATTGAATATTTGTATCAGAATTCGTGAACAAAAGGTCCAAATTATTTTTTAGCCAGTTTAAAATAAAGTGAATATCTAACTTGACCCATTGCATGGGTGCTCAAATGATGGTATTCTAAGTAAGTAAGTAAAGATTTTACTGCTATCAATTTAATTGAAAAGAATAAAGAGTCCAAATAAAGGATAGAATGATGATAGCTTAGTATTACGTTGGTGACACGTTGGTCTCATTTCTTCAGGTTTTGTTATACACCGTGAATCAGTCTTTGGAAGAACACAGTATCACCTAATTTTAACTGTGGTCTCAGTGGCCAGACTGGGTATGCACTCAGTCGCTTCAGTCATGTCCAACTCTTTGCGACCCTGTGGACTGTAACCCACACAGGCTCTCCTGTCCATGGGATTTTCCCAGCGTGAATACTGGAGTGGGTTGTCACGCCTTCCTCCAGGGGATCTTCCTGACCCAGGGACCGAATCTAGGTATCTTATGTCTTCTGTATTTGCACACAGCTTCTTTATTAGACTGCCTGGGTTAAAATCAACTTCTCTACATATTTGTTGGATTTGTTACCTCCCAGTGGGATGGTAACGGTGCCTATCTCATAGGGTTATGAGGAGAATCAGCTGATACATACTAAGGACTTCAACAGTAGGCAGCCAATAATGTTAGTTGTGTGAAGGAGATTTCGAGCTATACAGACACATTTTGGTTCATTGGAGAGGCGAGTTTACCTATGTATCTTTTTTCTTCTCTAATCTGAAAGTCTAAAGAAATGCTTCTGAGCTTCTGCGCCTGACTTATTTATTGTCGATTCTGGCAGCCATCCCTTGGCCTCCTGGCAAAAATTGCTGGATTTCATTAAAATTCAATCTCTCTTGATATCATCTCTGCTGGATATTAGAAGGGACTGCTAGCAGTGGAGCTTTAGCAACCTAATTAAGAATGGATTTGGGTTGAAATTTTCTAAGTGCTCTAAAATTACAGTCTATAAAGTTTCTCTCCCTGTCTACCCACATCCTTGTGCCCTGGGCTCCCTGTTTCTCCCCAGCTCATCCTGCCAGCAGAAGCTGGGCCGAATCTCTGTGGCTTACCCCATTTAGACACTGAGATGACTCTGGCTTCTTATTTCAGGTGCAAATCCTCTTTCATCGTCCCGAGTTCCCGCTCCCAGGTACCCTGGATGAGTGAAGCCTTGGTCTGCCATGGAAGCTGGCCCCGCCCTGGCCTGGCTCCTGCTCCTCAGTCTGCTGGCTGACTGTCTGAAAGCCGCCCAGTCCCGGGACTTCACCGTGAAAGACATTATCTACCTCCACCCTTCAAGTAAGACTCCCTTCTCTTTGCTGCAGAAATGTCACCTGATTTCAAATAAGATTTGAAAGCTGAAAACTGTCCAGGAGTAGGCAGCCTTCCATGTGGGGGAAGCCTGGTGACTTTGGGAGTGTACGTGCTGGGCTTCCCAGGTGGTGCTCGTGGTAAAGAACCCGCCTGCTAATGCAAGAGATGCAGGAGATGCAAGAAGTGCAGGTTTTGATCCCTGGGTCAGGAAGAGCCCCTGGAGGAGGAAATGGCAACCCATCCCATTCTTGCTGGGAAAATCCCACGGATGGAGGAGCCTGGTGGGCTGCAGTCCATGGGGTCGCAAAAGAGTCAGACATGACTGAGCCACTGAGTATGCACACATGTGCGTGCTACCAAAATATGCTGTGTGTGTTTACCTCCCCCTTTATAGGGGGTTTGTTTTTAAGTAAAATATTGGGCTTGTTTGCTCTGTTCCCTGCACCATAGCTCTGATTCTGAACCCTGTTCTCTCTGACTGCCAGGTCTGTCAGTTATCAAAGTAAATGACCAAGTCCCAGAGGAAGGTGTTAGTAAAAGATCAGGCCTTTATAAGCAAGATAATAGCTGGCCTTCCTGTCTGTGCATCTAATTCTCAGTTTCAGCATAATTGCCTCTCACTACTTCCTATCACCTATCACTTTCAGTTTCCTGTGTTTAAGAGTTATCTTCTGAGTGCAGAATAATGTGTGTCCCAGGTCCCTTCCCCGGAGTGTCTGACTGCATGTACCTGGGGCGGTCTCCATGGATTTTTGCTTTCAGCAAGAATCAGGTGATTCTGCTGCTGCCTATATTCTAAGAATCACACTTTGGGAAACACGGCAGCTTGGCTTCCTCTACTGGTCACCATCTCTGTATTTATCTCATCTTTTATATTTGCGTGACCCTCTACTGGATTGCCAGTGTGGTGGTGAGTGTGTGTTAGTTGCTCAGTCTTGTCTGACTTTTTGTGACTCCGTGGACGGTAGCCAGCCAGGCTCCTCTCTCCACGGAATTCTCCAGGCAAGAATGCTGGTGGTGGTGAGAGGCGGGTATTTAGTCTGTGGGCTGACCTTTTAGCATTTGCCTCAAGGTGTATCACTCTTTTCAAATATTCTGTTTGACAAACTTTTTTGAGCATGTACTGTGTGTGTCAGGCGTTGTGATGTGATAGGCATGAGAGATGGAAAGGCAAACCAACCACAGTCCTTGCTTTTGAGGAGCTTGCAGTCTGCAGGGTAGAGGCAGTCACTTGGACTCCTTTGATGCCACATAGGTAAAATATTTGATGTCTTCATGTTCTGGTTAAATGAGAGATGGTTCAAGGAATGCACAGGGGCTTGGACTCTACCTGACCTTGGGTGAGCACTGCGGTCAGCTACTTCATAGCCTTCTGACTTAAAATAAATTCTCTAACTTTGTGAAGAGTAAGTAAAAGAACACACACAAAGCGCTTAGCACTGTGAGCCACATATGTGTGCTGAGTCGCTTCAGTCGTGTCCGACTCTGTGCAGCCCTATGGACGGTAGCCCACCAGGCTCCTCTGTCCATGGGATCTGCAGCCAAGAATACTGGAGTGGGTTGCCATTTCTCCTCCAGTGGACCTTCCTGACCCAGGGATTGAACCCATGTCTCTTGCCTCTCCTGCATTAGCAGGCAGGCTCTTTATCACTAGTGCCACCTGGGAAGCCTGTGAGCCATAGTAAATGCTCAGTAAATATGAGGAGAATCTTTTAAAGTTTGATCTCTACATTTCTAGCATGGTTAGAATGATGTATACCCTATAGCATTGTATTGTGGACTAGAGATAGTATTTGTAAAGTACTAGGCACATACATAACATGAAATCAGATGCTTATTATTTATGCTATTGTAATTGACTCAGATAGTAAATTGATAATGCTAAATATACATCACTAATTTTTTTAACTCCAAATATATAGTAGTTTCTGTGGATTTATTGTTCTCACCAGTATAGACTGATGCCTACTAGTTAATTGTGTGGAAAGCTTATCTGGCTGCTTGTTTTTGCAAGGCAGTTTATTTTAGTAACATTCGTGAAAAGAGAGTGCTTTGGTAGTTTTCCTGTTTTCTAGGATTGCATTGTGTTATTTTCTCCAAGGGCTTCCCTAGTGGCTCAGATGGTAAAGAATTTGCCTGCAATGTAGGAGACCCTTGTTCAATCCCTGGCTCAGGAAGATTTCCTGGAGAAGAGAATAAACACCCATTCCAGTATTCTTGCCTGGAGAATTCCATGGACAGAGGAGCTTGACAGGCTCCAGTCCATGGGGTCACAGACATGCTTTTTTTAATTGGAGTTGGTGAGAAAAAAAAAAAAAAAATCCTAGGTTCCGGTCTCTTGTGTTTGATTGCCAGGACTTAAAGTTTCTGTGGGATTCTTTGTCTGCTTCAGTGACAGACTCAGAAGTCACTGGGCCTCATAACAGACCCATGCCTGGCCTTCTCTGAGGCTGTGATTGTACACACAGAATGGGAAGGAAAGTTAAAAGGGGTTGATTTAAGTGATCAAGAATCAGGCAAACATACCCACTGCTTCTGCCTCAGTGGTATGATGTGTCAGTGCTGGTGCTGCGTGGACCTCTGTTTGTTTGTTTATTTTCGGCTGTTTTGCGTCTCTGTTGCTGTGTGTAGTCTTTCTCTAGTTGTGACAAAGGGGGGCTACTCTTCGCTGTAACTTGGGCTTTTTGTTCTGCAGTGGCTTCTCTTGTAGCACAGCACGCGCTCTAGGAACATGGGCTCAGTTGCTGTGGCTCTTGGGCTCAGCTGCTCCACAGCATGTGGGATCTTCCCAGACCAAGGATCAAACCCATGTCCCCTGCCCTGGAAGGCAGATTCTTAACCACTGGGGTACCAAGGAAGTCCTAAATGGGACCATATTTGGAAAGTCCATTTCAGAATGGGATCTTTGAAGGATGACCTTTGAATAGCACAGGAGGGGCAACCATCTGTGCTGTTTAGAAATTGATGGAAAATTTCTACTCAGGTGACCCATGTTACTTGATGCTTTTGAACTGTGGTGTTGGATAAGACTCTTGAGAGTCCCTTGGGCTGCAAGGAGATCCAACCAGTCCATCCTAAAGGAAATCAGTCCTAAATATTCATTGGAAGGACTGCTGCTGAAACTGAAACTCCAATACTTTAGCTACCTGATGCAAAGAACTGACTCATTTGAAAAGACCCTGATGCAGGGAATGATTGAAGGCAGGAGGAGCAGAGAACAACAGAGGATGACATGGTTGGAAGACATCACCAACTTCAATGGACTGAGTTTGAGTAGTCTCCGGGAATTGGTGATGGACAGGGAGGCCTGGCGTTCTGCAGTCTGTAGGGTTGCAAAGAGTCGGACATGACTGAGCAACTGAGCTGAACTGAACTGACCTATGTTAATTGAATAGAGCCATGCCCTGATTAAAAAGAGCTCACTATACAGAAAGAAATGCAAAAAGGCAAAATGGTTGTCTGAGGAGGCTTTACAAGTAGCTGAGAAAAGAAGAGAAGCTAAGGGCAAAGGAGAAAAGGAAAGATATACCCATTTGAATGCAGAGTTCCAAAGAATAGCAAGGAGATATAAGAAAGCCTTCCTCAGTGATCAATGGAAAGAAATAGAAGAAAACAATAAAATGGTAAAGACTAGAAATCTCTTCAAGAAAATTAGAGATACCAAGGGAACATTTCATGCAAAGATGGACACAATAAAGGACAGAAATGGCATGGACCTAACAGAAGCAGAAGATATTAAGGAGAGGTGGCAAGAATACACAGAGGATCTACACAAAAAAGATCTTCATGACCCAGATAACCATGATGGTGTGATCACTCAACTAGAGCCAGACACCCTGGAATGCGAAGTCAAGTGGGCCTCAGGAAGCATCACTAAGAACAAAGCTAGTGGAGGTGATGGAATTCCAGTTGAGCTATTTCAAATCCTAAAAGATTTGATGATGCTGTGAAAGTGCTACACTCAATATGCCAGCATATCTGGAAAACTCAGCAATGGCCACAGGACTGGAAAAGGTCAGTTTTCATTCCAATCCCAAAGAAAGGCAATGCCAAAGAATGCTCAAACTACTGCACAATTGCACTCATCTCACACACTAGTAAACTAATGCTTAAAATTCTCCACGCCAGGTTTCAACAGTATGTGAACTGTGAAACTGTGAACTTTCAAATGTTCAAGCTGGATTTAGAAAAGGCAGAGAAACCAGAGATCAGATTGCCACCATCCTCTGGATCATCAAAAAAGCAACAGAGTTCCAGAAAAACATCTACTTTTGCTTCATTGACTACACCAAAGCCTTTGACTGTGTGGATTAAAACAACTGTGGAAAATTCTTCAAGAGATGGGAATACCAGGCCACCTGACCTGCCTCCTGAGAAATCTGTGTGCAGGTCAAGAAGCAACAGTTAGACCTGGACATGGAACAACGGATTGATTCCAAATCAGGAAAGGAGTACGTCAAGGCTGTATACTGTCACCTTGCTTATTTAACTTATATGCAGCATACATCATGAGAAATGCTGGGCTGGATGAAGCACACGCTGGAATCAAGATTGCCGGGAGAAATATCAATAATCTCAGATATGCAGATGACACCACTCTTATGGCAGAAAGTGAAGAAGAACTAAAGAGTCTCTTGAAGAAAGTGAAAGAAGAGAGTGAAAAAGTTGGCTTAAAACTCAACATTCAGAAAACTAAGATTGTGGCATCCGGTCCCACCAGTTCAGTTCAGTTCAGTCACTCAGTTGTGACTGACTCTTTGCAGCCTCATGAATTACAGCACGCCAGGCCTCCCTGTCCATCACCAACTCCCGGAGTCCACCCAAATTCATGTCCATCGAGTAGGTGATGCCATCCAGCCATCTCATCCTCTGTTGTCCCCTTCTCCTCCTGCCCCCAATCCCTCCCAGCATCAGAGTCTTTTACAATGAGTCAACACTTCTCATCAGGTGGCCAAAGTATTGGAGTTTCAGCTTTAGCATCAGTCCTTCCAAAGAACACCCAGGACTGATCTCCTTCAGAATGGACTGGTTGGATCTCCTTGCAGTTCAAGGGACTCTCAAGAGTCTTCTCCAACACCACAGTTCAAAAGCATCAATTCTTCAGCGCTCAGCCTTTTTCACAGTCCAACTCTCACATCCATACATGACTACTGGAAAAACCATAGCCTTGACTAGACGGACCTTTGTTTGCAAAGTAATGTCTCTGCTTTTCAAAATGCTGTCTAGGTTGGTCATAACTTTCCTTCTAAGGAGTAAGTGTCTTTTAATTTCATGGTTGCAGTCACCATCTTCAGTGATTTTGGAGACCCCAAATAATAAAGTCTGACACTGTTTCCACTGTTTCCCCATCTATTTACCATGAAGTGATGGGACCAGATGCCATGATCTTCGTTTTCTGAGTGTTGAGCTTTAAGCCAACTTTTTCACTCTCCTCTTTCACTTTCATCAAGAGGCTTTTGAGTTCCTCTTCACTTTCTGCCTTAAAGGTGGTGTCATCTGCATATCTGAGATTATTGATATTCTCCCAGCAATCTTGTTTCCAGCTTGTGCTTCTTCCAGCCCAGCGTTTCTCATGATGTACTCTGCATAGAAGTTAAATAAGCAGGGTGACAATATACAGCCTTGATGTACTCCTTTTCCTATTTGGAACCAGTCTGTTGTTCCACGTCCAGTTCTAACTGTTGCTTCCTGACCTGCATATAGGTTTCTCAAGAGGCAGGTCAGGTGGTCTGGTATTCCCATCTCTTTTAAAGCAGAAATAGATATTTTTCTGGAACTCTCTTGCTTTTTGGATAATCCAGTGGATGTAGGCAATTTGATCTCTGGTTCCTCTGCCTTTTCTAAAACCAGCATGAACATCTGGAAGTTCACGGTTCACATATTGCTGAAGCCTGGCTTGGAGAATTTTGAGCATTACTTTACTAGCGTGTGAGATGAGTGCAATTGTGCGGTAGTTTGAGTATTCTTTGCATCACTTCATGACAAATAGATGGGGAAACAATGAAAACAGGAGAGGCTTTATTTTGGGGGGCTCCAAAATCACTGCAGAGGGTGATGCAGCCATGAAATTAAAAGACGCTTGCTCCTTGGAAGATAAGTTATGACCAACCTCGACAGTGTATTAAAAAGCAGAAACATTACTTTACCAACAAAGGTCTGTCTAGTCAAAGATATGGTTTTCCCAGTGGTTGTGAATGGATGTGAGAGCTGGAGTATAAGGAAAGCTGAGCATGGTAGAAGTGATACTTTTAATCTGTGTTGTTGGAGAAGACTCTTGAGAGTCCCTTGGTCTACAGGGAGATCCAACCTGTCAATCCTAAAGGAAATCAGTCCTGAATATCCATTGGAAGGACTGATGCTGAAGCTGAAACTCCAGTACTTTGGCCACCTGATGAGAAGAACTGACTCATTGGGGAAGACCCTGATGCTGGGAAAGATTGAAGCCAGGAGGAGAAGGGGATGACAGAGGATGAGATAGTTGGATGGTATCACCGACATGATGGACATGAGTTTGAGTGGGCTCCGGGAGTTGGTGATGGACAGGGAAGTCTGGCGTGCTAAAGTCCATGGGGTCACAAAGAGTCAGACACGACTGAGCGACTGAACTGATTGATACAGAAAGAAGTGATGGAGTTTTCTGATGTGATTTTGGAATGTGGAGAAGGGCAGAGGCAGGCGTTCGTAAGCTACATTGTATGTTGATTCACCCGCAGGTCTGGGCTGGGTTCTCTTTCAGAGTCTCCGTAACTGGTCACGAGGAATATACGTTCATGCTGGATTCAAGTTCCCATCCATGTTCCCACTTGGCCAGAACTTGGTTTATTCTGCACACTTTAAAGCAGAGTTAACTTCACATTTCTCTGCACTATTTCAGAAGTTTTCGGTGTATGTTTGCTTGTTTCTACACTTGGATTTTTTTAAATGGCCATAGTCGTCTGCCCTTGAGCAGCACCTGGTAGACTGAATTTAGATAAAGCTATCTCTCCACAAATAAGCAGGTTTCTGTAGAACATAGATAATAAAAAATAGATGAGGGAAGTGTGGGATTATTTTGATTTTGAATTATTAATATAATCGCCTCCCTTTGTAGATGGAGGCACAGATAGCCTTCTTGGGGTCAGTGAGTGAGCCCAATTCCATTAATATTAGATACTGCTCAGAACCTGCCCAAGGAGAAATACAGTGATGCTCGAGATGTGAGAAGACACGTTTTCTACACCAGACAAACACGAACTCTTTTCTCCAAGACCCCAAACAGCCCTCAGAGATAGCAAGGTGTGGGACTGGAACCTGGGTTGGCAAAGTTCAGCCTCCCGTGACTAATCTCCTTTGCTCTATGATTCTCTATCATCTTTGAAGTTTCTAAGCCTTTAAAGGAAATAAACTTAATGGCTTTCAAACTTAAGGCACCGTCCTCAATAACATTCTTTTTCATCATTTATATGTTTTTTCTTTTTCATGTGAAAAATGATGGATTTCTTCCCAGCCCATGATTAAAGTACCACAAGCCTAATAAAAACCTTTAAAGCAGGTGTTCATTTTAAGAGACATGGAGCTACTTATTTGATTGTTAGACCTCATACATAATAGCAAAATTTAACATCCTAAGTGACTTCAGCCTGTTATTGGCCTCTTTTCTGTCCTTGTAATAGAAGCCTTTCCAGAGAAATCCTCTGGTTGCATATTCTGTAGCTTTTCTTAATCATGTGGACCAAAGAGTTCTATCTCTGCAGGTGCCTTGTTTACGCCCAGATAGTGAGCCAGTGAAAATTTTCCATAAGTCTACTTTACAAGAGGGCTTCCCTAGTGGCTCAGAGGTAAAGAATCTGACTACAATGACAGACACTGGGGTTCAGTCCCTGGGTTGGGAAGATCCCCTGGAGAAGGGAATAGCTACCCACTCCAGTGGGCTTGCCTGGGAAATTTTAGGGAGTATGAAGACTGTTTAGAAAGGTCCCAGGAAATGCATTTCTATCAGGAATATATTCATGGTATTAAATTATACTGACAACATGTTGTGGCCTAATGGACAGAGAAGGTCAGTTTATTAGATTTCTAGAAATTTTGTGTTTGCATCCAGTTTCCAAAACCAATGGTAATTAATTTAGCAAGAATGAAAAAATAAAAGTTTGGATACATTATACATTTTAAAACAAGACTCTCTTCTCACCGTGATTTTGGTAACTTAAGGCCTGTATCTAGGCAAAATTTCCAAGAGATGGAAACAAAGACCAAATCTTTTCTGATGCCTTACAAATGAATTATGGGCGGTTGAACTATGGCTGACCAGGAAAGTTAATGGACGGATTATATTACAGGGAGTAACTGGGCACTTTGGCTTTTCTTTTTTTCTTTACAATCACCTTCTCTTGAGGGACCAAGGACTTATGCCCTGAAATACAGAGTACTAAGCTTATTAACTCTGTGATCAAGAGCCAAATTAGATTCATTCGCAGCTGGGGCCACAACAATTTGAAACCCTGCTTGCTTTGTAACGCTTTGAAGTAACAAAGAAGAAAATAGCACATCTCTTAGGAACCTCTTTCTGTCCTTTTTTTTTTTTTAAAAGGGAAACAAAACTTTTTTATCAGATGCAGTATCAGTTAGCAAGTTAGTGGGGATAACTGTTCATCTGTAGACCTTGCTTTTTAGCTAAATATTTCCAGGATGGGGAATTTAACCATTAGATAGCATTGTGCTGTAATTATTGACTGAAAGCTTAGTCTGTTTTCAGAGAGTTGTCATAGAAAAGGATTTGATTATTCACTGATCACTGCTACCTGCCAAGATATAAATACAAGTTCCTAGAAGTAAATGTTGAGAATGCACACAGATATGAAGTTGTGGATTCAAAAATCAAGCTCACCAACAATGAGATCATTTGGTTAATTGTCAAACACTTTCAGAGATAAATGATTTTAAACAGAACATCTGTTGCTATCCTAGTATTTCAGCTCATATTCCTGTTTAAAGTTTTATATACTTTGAGTTAATTTCAGAGTCTAGGCCTACTTGAATAAGAAATGGCAGTGTTTAATATTGTCACTAGTCTTTCAAAAGATAATTTTAAGACTCTATTAATCCAAATTTGGAGACACTACAACTTACTAGTGCTAGGTTCTCAATAAGTTTATTTTTGGAATGCCTGGATCATCAGTCTTCGCTCAAAGTTCTTAATTTATCTCTGATGGGAAAGTTTCCAGGAATAACTAATCCAGCATTCCAGCTACTGGCTGCTGTGACAGACAGATAAAATTGGATACTCTAGTAAATTAATCATGCAAGCTGAAGTATTATGGTTAACTTGCAGTCATAAACCTTGGTGAATATGATCATTTTTTGAGAAATGCTCTTCTTTGACAAATCATTTACATCTTTTTTTTTTCAAAACTCCTGCTTTAATAATTCTACTTCAAATCTTACAAAGTTCTACCTGTTACACTTTTTTATATATTGAATACCTTAAAGTAGGTAGCAAAACTATATTTAATGTATCCGATCAGGATAATTTCCTAAAATACTTTGTATGGTTTTTAATGATGGTATTTGTAAAAATGATCTAATTAAAATGTTTGTAAGAATATTGAATGCCTTTTGGAATATGAGAATCTATTTTAAATTCTTTAGGTGTGTACTTACCTAAACCAGAATCTTTTAACTTGAGTGTAACCCAGTTACACTGTCTAGGCAGTAGGATGTAAAGATAGAAAAATTTTCTATATGTAGTTTTACAAAACAGTTAACTTCTGCTTTATTATAATTACATGATAGAGAGAGCATGTTTAACCAGAGTGAAATTTTCTCTCTGGGAAGGCAGTGGTTGGATGGCTATGGCTAGGCTGCCTTCCATTCCTCATTTTTTAAGACAACCCATGCTCTCAGAATCATTCTGCTTATGAACTTGAGTCACCAGTCACTAGGAGGAACATAGGACTCTCAAATGGGCCTGTTAGATGTTCCAGTTATTTGTCTGTTTTAGACAGTTTATAAATTTTGATCATGTTAGCTTATTTGGATATTGTCAGAGTCAGCTCTGTGAAATATTGCAAGCAAGATGGGCAGCTATTCTAGGCAAGGTGAAAATCAAAGTTATATCTGGCCCATAATTCTGGCCTTAAGCTGCTGCCTCCTCCTTCATTTATTTTTGATAACATACTTAATTGGTTCCATGTGGGCAAAGCAATTTACCCTGAGATGATTATTTCCGCCAGTGGGACATGCAGGCTCAGCCATCTGCGAGGAAGAACAGTTGGCTGCTGCAGATGAAGTGTTTGCGTGTTTGCAGCTTTCAAAGAAGCCAGGTAGTTTTACAAATTAGAACAGACACACACACACACACACAAGTTCTGTCTATGAAAGGCAAAACTCTAAGCCACAAAGCAAGCAAATGATTAGAACGAAGCAGCAAATGAAAATACATCAGGGAAAAGGACAGACAGCCTGCCCTGACATTCCCTGTGGATCCTCTTCCTTAAATGCCAAGGAGACCCTGGTGTGTGGTACATTCTAAGAGCCTGACTCTCATAGGTGTATCCCACCTGAACACAGGTGCAAGGCAAAGAATACAAGTACTGGAGGACAGCCCCTTCAGAAGGAAGAAGAGGCAGCTCAGGGATGGGGAATGGGGGAGACGGCTAGGAAGAGCTTCCAGGAATCGTGAATCCTGAGGCCGGAGCCAGGATCCCACAGTGCATTCACACCCCCACCATGCCCTCAGCACGCTGCCCCTGACATTGGCTATGGGCTCCCAGGCCTCGTTAGGAGGGTCACCTCTGCACAGGCAGCATGCATTTTAGTGACAAAGACTATTCTCTTAGCTGACACTTACTATCCCCCGGGATGCCTAGTCATGTCATGTCCAGCCCAATAAAAATTTTAGATTGAGCTAAAGAAATGATGTTGATAAGAAATGATCAAACATCAATAAAGTTTTAATGATTGAGCGTAGTATTTATATTTGCCATGTTAATATGTCTACTTAAGTTGACATATAAAAGTCAATGATAGGAAATCTAGAGTGCCCTTTGTTAATTGATATTTTTACTGAGATTATTATAGCTACATCAGTATTTATAAGAAATTATATGTAGAGATTCCAGGTGTACTTTACCCAGTCTACCGCAATGGTGACATTTTAAAAAGCTATAGAATAATTGCACAACCAGGTTATTGATGCTAGCACATTAATTCACTGGTTTTATTCAGACTTCCCCCATTTTACTTAGGTTCATTTGTGTATTTTTGCATGAGTGTTTTTGTGTATTTACTTCTACATAATTTTATCACATGTAGGTTTGTGGATCCACCACCAAGTCTAGACACTAAACAATTTCAGTAGCACAAAGATTCCTTCTGTTGGCCTCATTCACAGCACGTCCCTCTGACCCTCTCTGTCCTACCGCTCTCATCCCCAGCCTCCTAGCCACCACTAATCTTTTTTCCACTTCTAAACTTTTCTCATGTAAAAAATGTTACATAAATGGAATGTTACATAAATGGAATCATATAGTATATAACCTTTGGGGACTGACTTTTTTCACTCGGGATAATTTCCTAGAATTTCACCCAGGTTGTCGACTATATTAATATTTATTATTATTGCTGACTAGTGTTCCATGGTATGGATGTACTGCAGTTTGTTTAACCTTCACCCATCAAAGGACATCTGGGTTGTTTCCTGTTTGGTAATGTTACAAATACAGTTGCTGTGAACATTGTGTACAGATTTTTGTGTGAATATATGTTTCATTTCTCAGGGATAGATGCCCAGGAGTGCAGTTGCTGAGTCATATGATAGTTGCATGTTTGGTTTTTTAAGAAACTGTCAGCCTATTTTGATAATCCTTTTAAAAAATAATTTTAAAAATTCCTATGTGCATTTCTATATAACACCTAAAACTACATGCCCACACTGTTACATTGCTGTTTTTTATGTTTTGTCCAGCATTTTACAAATTCTCAAATATAGGGCTCAGTTCAGTTCAGTTCAGTCACTCAGTCGTGTCCGACTCTTTGCAACCCCATGAATCGCAGCACGCCAGGCCTCTGTCCATCACCAACTCCTGGAGTTCACTCAGATTCACGTCCATTGAGTCCGTGATGCCACCCAGCCATCTCATCCTCTGTCGTCCCCTTCTCCTCCTGCCCCCAATCCCTCCCAGCATCAGAGTCTTTTCCAGTGAGTCAACTCTTCACATGAGGTGTCCAAAGTACTGGAGCTTCAGCTTTAGCATCATTCCTTCCAAAGAAATCCCAGGGTTGATCTCCTTCAGAATGGACTGGTTGGATCTCCTTGCAGTCCAAGGGACTCTCAAGAGTCTTCTCCAACACCACAGTTCAAAAGCATCAGTTCTTCAGCACTCAGCCTTCTTCACAGTCCAACTCTCACATCCATACGTGACCACAGGAAAAACCATAGCCTTGACTAGACGGACCTTAGTCGGCAAAGTAATGTCTCTGCTTTTGAATATGCTATCTAGGTTGGTCATAACTTTTCTTCCAAGGAGTAAGCGTCTTTTAATTTCATGGGTGCAGTCACCATCTGCAGTGATTTTGGAGCCCCCAAAAATAAAGTCTGACACTGTTTCCACTGTTTCTCCATCTATTTCCCATGGACTGATGGGACCGGATGCCATGATCTTCGTTTTCTGAATGTTGAGCTTTAAGCCAACTTTTTCACTCTCCTCTTTCACTTTCATCAAGAGGCTTTTTAGTTCCTCTTCACTTTCTGCCGTAAGGGTGGTGTCATCTGCGTATCTGAGGTTACTGATATTTCTCCCGGCAATCTTGACTCCAGCTTGTGCTAGTTGCCAGTTAACACTTTCAGACTCTTTGAAAATAATCTGTGATCTAATAATCCTTTATTGTTATTTTTAATAAAAGAAAATAAGAAATACAAATAAAATTTAAAAATATAAAAACTTCTCACTTCACCGTGTAGGCTTTTATGCTCAATCTGTATGCGAGACAGCAAAAGAGACACAGATGTATAGAACAGTCTTTTGGACTCTGTGTGGGATGATTTGGGAGAATGGCATTGAAACATGTATAATATCATATAAGAAATGAATCGCCAGTCCAGGTTTGATGCAGGATACAGGATGCTTGGGGCTGGTGCACTGGGATGACCCAGAGAGATGGTATGGGGAGGGAGGTGGGAGGGGGGTTCAGGATTGGGAACACGTGTACACCCATGGCGGATTCTTGTTGATGTATGGCAAAACCAATACAGTGTTGTAAAGTAAAATAAAACAAATAAAACAAAAAATAAACAAATAAATAAATAATCTTCTCTCTTAATTTTTTTGGTAGCCACACCATATCCTGGTGGATTTAAGTGCTTCACCTGCGAAAAGGCAGCAGACAATTATGAGTGCAACCGATGGGCTCCAGACATCTACTGCCCTCGAGGTAAACTCTCAGTAGGCACATTGGACTGGCCAGAGCTGTCCATGAGCGGAATGCCTTGTTGACTGTGTGTGATGCATGTATGAGAGAGGCATGCTTACAGTCTCAACTTCTCTTGTCTAAGGCTATTAGTAGATCTTTTATGCCACATCAGTAACTTATCACCAGACACTGTCAGAGCTATAAACTGATCTGTAGGCTTATCCCCTTTCTTATGAAGCATCGTTGGAGCTCCAAAAGAGGTAAGTGATACTTCTTACCCCCAGGCCTGACAAACACTGGACAAGAAGAGAAAAACCAGTCTGTAATCCACTCTTGGAAGCATTAGTCATTGCATAGGAACTTCCTTTAAGTAAAAATATGAATTGCTATTCATATAAAGATCCCATTTATTACATATCTTGCCAGAGGCTTCTATCCTGAGACTGCATGAAAGCTAGAATTCTAAGTGTCATCATCGCACAAATAAAAACCCTGAGCTTTTTTAAACTATTAAGTTCTCTTTGAAGGATGTGATGGATGCCCTATGGAAGCATGAAATTTTGACTCAAAGGCCTGTTTCAAAATCAAGTAGATATTTCATATTCAGGTCTCTTTTATCCTATAGAATCAAATAAGATGGTTATATTTTTACATGGTGTAACTGTTAACTGGCTCTTTTAGGTCTGAAGGAAAGTCAGTTCATTTGATGGGGAGATGATACGGATGGGGTGTTTTATTGACAAATGTTTGAGCATATAGTAAGATAGACTTCACTGCTGATCTAATTCACTTGTTAAAATGACTGAATATACCAACACCAAACCTGCTGTTTTTTCAATGTAATGCAAAAGCTCTTATACTCACCCCGGTGGAAGGCACGCTGTTTCTCCTGGAGGATTGGGCATCAGGAGAGCATGGAGATTGCAGTGAAGGGCAGGTGTTATCTCCCTAAGCCAGTGCTATTTATGTGATGCAGGAGTCTCTACCCAGACTGTCCAGCAGAAATACCTGTGGGTCTTTTCAAAATCATCTGGACCTGTGTCCTTCCTGGACCAGTGGTTCTCAAACTTCATCAAGACCATCATTCCCTGGAGTGCTTATTAAAATACAGATTTTGGCCCTCACCTCCACCTCCCCCTCCTTCCTAGTTTTTGATTCAGTAGATCTGGGATGGCGCCTGAGAGTTTGCATTTCTAAAGCAATCCACAGTGTTATAAAAGCTGTTGTTCTGGAGGTCAGGCATTCAGAACCACAGCTCTAGACCAACTGAGCCAACATCTCTGAGGTTAGGGCCATGCATCTGTGTGTTTAAATATCTCAGGTGATTCTAATGAACAGGCAGGCACAAGAACCACTGGGAGCTCCTCTCCCTACTCAGAGAGAAAAATGTAGTATTGTCATTTCTAGATTCTTGTTTACTTTGATGTGGAGTTTCAGAAGACCACAGGGAAGAAGAAAATATGGAAACACTGAAGATCAGCTTAATCACAAGCTAGGTATCTAGTCAGCCAAGTAATCAAAGAGAAGTCCGGTCTGCATTGCCTTCTGCAGTCAGGCATTCATTCCAGAATCAGCAATATTTTCTAATATTATATTACAGAGTGAATTTGGGTGGGTTGCTGATGGACCTGGTTAAAGCATGGCTTCTCAAACTTGGCGGCACATTGAAATCACAGGGGAAAACACTGATGCCTAGGCCCATTCCCAGAGACTCATATTTAGATGGTGTGGGTGCAGCCAGACATATGAATTTTTGAAAGCTTCCTCAGTAGTTCGAATAGGCAGCAAAATTGGAGAATCACTGTAAACAGTGACTCTGGACAAAACAGGATGATTTGCTTGTGTGGCCAATAACCTTTGGGCTGGTTCCTGCTGGGACAAAGCTGGCAGATGAGCTTTTGAAACCACTGGCGCTGGTCAGAGATACTGTATGGGAAACCCGACAGTGCTTCTCTGAGATCACCCTGGCAGAGACGATGCAGAGGAAAAGGAGGGCTTGTGAACTGGTGTTCTCTTGGGCTGCGGGCTATATTTCAGAGAGGCCCTGTCTGAGTCAGGGGGTGTACAAGTTTATTCCTGACACAAAGGGAAAACAGGGAGTGCTAGTACTCTGAATTCCTCTCCGGACACAAGAAAGTTCCATCTTCATGCTTTCTTTCAAGGTCAAAATCTATCCTTCTAAAGTACAGATACCTGGAAATAGCACAGGTCTTTACACAATTTCTCCTTCTCCCTTTTTTATCCTGAAATTTATAGGATTAAATGGAAAGTGATGCTCTGAGGTTCATGACACAGAACCACTTATGCCAAACCCTTTGGGGGATTATATGGTGAAAGATAGGAATCAGGTTTCTTCTTTCAAGGAGCCGGCAGTTTAGCCAAGGAGATACAATCTGAACATATCAAATGTCAAAAATAGCAGGACAAAGGCTAATGCCAAAGGCAGCATGGCATTCAATGCTGTGGGGGTTGAAGGGGAAGAATTGCAGTTGAGGGGCTGAGATGACCACTGACAGTGTTATGGGCTGGGGAGATGGCTGAAGCCCGACCGGTGAGCAAGGAGGGGGAGGAAGAGTGAAGGGGGCGTGTCTTCCAGGAAGTCACTCAGAGCAGAGGCAGAGGGTGCGCCCATGTGGGCTCAGCGGACCCTGAAAGACCTGAACTGTGGTATAGCAGAATGTGCTGGGGAATGGTAGGAGCAGAATAGAGGAGCCATGCTGATTTTTGGGTCTTGAACATTAGGTAAGGTGTGAGGACTGGAGCTGTAACCTGAGAAAAGATTCTTGTGCAGCCATGATCCCCATGAGCCATCGACCTTTCTTCTGGGTTTGCTCCAGAGTTTTCTAAGGATGAAAATAATGCCATCATTACTAGTGCATGATAAGTCACTTCACTCGTGTCTGACTCTTTGCAACCCTAGAGACTGTAGCCCGCCAGGCTACTCTGTCCATGGGCTTCTCCAGGCAAGCATACTGGAGTGGGTTGCCATGCCCTCCTCCCGGGGATCTTCCTGACCCAGGGATCGAACCCGAGTCTCTTACATCTCCTGCATTGGCAGGTGGGTCCTTTACCACTAGCGCCACCAAAATGTAAAATGTGTCTACTGAAAACTACTCATTAAATCTACATTTTCCACCCATTTATTAGTTTGAAACAGCTATAGGACTACCAACAGGTATGGTAAGGACAGCTCAGTAGTTTCTTCTGAGACATTCCTTGTTTTCTGTTGGCTTATTTTGTGATCTATTTAACTAGGTTTCAATTAACACCTGATATGAAAATAACTGGTTGAAAGTGAAAAAAAACCCAGTTTGTGTAAACTTGCATCCCAGATTGCTTAGGAGATTGATTGGATTTCAAGTTCCTCTCATTCTGACTTTTGAAATGTGTGTTATAAAAGTGCTTTCTCCCCCATTGCATTGTTACTGCCTTTGGCACTTATAGATTCATGGGACCATGTTCCTTCCCAAGACATGAGAATTTAGGACAGCCTCCATCACGCACTGCCATCGTTCAGCCCTCAGCTTGCTTTAGTCCCTGAGCACTTCCTTTGCAATAACCTTAATTTCATCAACTGCTCATTATAAATCTATGTAACTTTCTTATCTCTATGAACCAGAATGGGAAAGGATCTGGAAATCATATTATATGAGGGACCAGTTGAAGAAACTGGTGAAGGCAAACACGAGTTGAGCATTCTGTGCTCAGAGGCACGTGTGTTTGCCTGTGACTTTTCTCTGTGCTGAGAGATTAAAATCTCCTTGAGACAGGGACTGTCTTAAGTGTTTATTAAGAGTTTGTAGAATTAAATATCAAGTCAAAAACATTGCAGTTTTTTAAAAGGCTTATTCTGTGGAAGATACCTAAGCCGCTAAGGATTTCATGTTCCTTCTTAATTATAAAGTGCAGGTGCCTCCCTTGAAGGTAAAATCTTCCTTGGAAATTTCTGCTGGTATAAAGTCTGGCCAGAAGTTTGAGATAGAGGGACATATCCTTTTCATTCCAGCTTCTCTGTTGCTCACTGTCTTTCTGAGAAAGTAAAGAAAAATCTGAGCATGTCCCTTGGCTGCTCTTTCTGTATCTGTTATCTCATTTAAACAGGGAATACAAATGTGATCCCCAGCTCAACTGAAGACAAGCCCCACAGTTACAGATTTGCAGGAAAATCTTCCGTATGGTCAACTTTTTTCAGATCGAGCCCAGGCTAGACAGTCTTTCTGTTTACTTTACTTAACTGTGGATTTTTTTCTCTCTCTCTTTCAGACAGTTTTATTCACAGGACATAGCCCTTCAGGGTTCCTGCCCTTATACAGGAGTCTGTACCTCTACACCCCATGAGGACCCAAGGCTTTGCATCTTCTTATCTTTTATCTCTTAGCCCTCCCGTCTCCCACCAGGGTAGAGAATTCAGTGCTTTTCTCAGTGTTGGCCCCTGGGGTTTCCCTAGCTTCCTGGAGAGTTCATTTGTACATTTACAAAAGGTATTGGTTATCTGTTATCCAACACTTCTGGCTGCTATGTAATGAGGTAGTGTTCAGGTGATCTATCTTGTCATATTGCTAAATGAAAGTCTTAGATTTCATCCTTTTAAATTAAAAAAAACCTTTTTTTATTGCAGTGTAATTACTTTGCAATGTTGTGTTAGTGTCTTCTGTACAATGAAGTATATTGGCTATATGTATACAGATAGGTTCCCTCTTGAGCCTCCCTCCCATTTCCCCATCCTACCCCTCTAGGTCATTGTAGAGTACCAAGCTGAGATCCCTGTGCTATGAAACAGCTTCCCACTAGCTATCTATTTTACATATGATAGTGTATTTATGTCAAACCTAATCTCCCAATTCATCTCACCCTCCCCTTACCCCTTTGTGTCCACACAAATGTTCTATATGTCTGCCTTTCTATTCTTGTTTTAAAAACAAACTTGTAAGAATTAAAGTTTAACATACATTCTGTAAAGTGCGTAGACCATAAGTGCACAGTTTGTTGAATTTTCACAGCATGAACACGCAATGTATCTGCTGTTCATGTTAAGTCACAGAAGTCATAGTGGCCCAGAAGGCCACTGGAAGATCCCCAGTCATTACTGTCCATCTCCCGCAGGTGATACAGTTGTGAGTGTTGTGCAGTTTTATATAACTGGAACCATACAGAATGTCCTCCTTTCTTTCCCACCTTCTACATGTGAAATTCATCTGTGTTTTTGTGAGCAACACTCATTCTTTCTCACAGAAGCACAGTAGATCGTTATATGAATATACTAAAACCCATCCATTCCACTGTTGATAGGCATCTGGACTGCTTCTGTGCACCGCATTTTTGCATGTATCTTTTGGTGCACCTGTATGTGCATTTCCAGCAGGTCTGTCCCAGGAGATGGGGTTGCTGGGCACACGGTACTCATGCTTTGGCTTTACTGGATTTTACCTAATAGTTTCCGGAGTCACTGCACCAATTTCAGCCTCTCCAGCAGTGTGTAAGAGTGCCAGTTGCTGCACAACCTTGCCAACACTTAATATGGACAGAAACAATAGCAGCTAGAAGTGGATGGAATGGCATTTCCTAAAGCTCTAGGAGTACATACCTGCCAACCTGCAACTCTACCAAAACTGTCAGTCTCCCTCCTCTGTGCTCCGTTGTCTCTTGGCTGCCCCGCTGCTGCATTCCTGTTTGTGCCTCCCAGTTGAGACAAAGGCTCTGCTTAGCTTCTCCATCTCCCAGCAGGGTTTTCTGCCTGGCTTCTCAGCCTTTTCACCTGTGTATTAGCAAATGCCTTGAGGGCAGAATAGGTATAGAGTGTCAGGTGAAGCTTAATGCATTGTTGGTTTGGCTGGTATCTTACTCATCAAATCCTGTCTGCCTTGGTAGCTCACCTATGCTTTCACAAGATTTTGGTTGTTGTTTTAATATTATCCAGCTATTTTAGTTTTATGCTACCATTTCTTGGTTCATCTCAGGTGGCATTGGAATTCTCAAAATCACTCTTCAGTTAGAACTTTCCAGCAACTTTTTAACCAAAAGTTCTGCTATCAGCCTAAGCAAGATTTTTTTTTTTTTTTGGTACCCTTAGAACATCTGAGGTCAAACCGAAAATCAGATTGATTATATTCTTTGCAGCCAAAGATGGAGAAGCTCTATACAATCAGCAAAAACAAGGCTGGGAGCTGACTGTGGCTCAGATCATGAACTCCTTATTACCAAATTCAGACTTAAATTGAAGAAAGTAGGGAAAACCGCTAGACCATTCAGGTATGACCTAAGTCAAATCCCTTATGATTATACAATGGAAGTGACAAATAGATTCAAGGGATTAGATCTGACAGATAGTCACTTAATAACTCTGGGGAGGTTCGTGACAATGTGCAGGGGGCAGTGATCAAGACCATCCCCAAGAAAAAGAAATGCAAAAAGGCAAAATGCTTGTCTGAGGAGGCCTTACAAACAGCTATGAAAAGAAGAGAAGTGAAAGGCAAAGGAGAAAAGGAAAGATATACCCATTTGAATTCAGAGTTCCAAAGAAAAGAAAGGAGAGATAAGAAAGCCTTACTCACCAATCAATGCAAAGAAATAGAGGAAAACAATAGAATGGTAAAGACTAGAGATCTCTTCAAGAAAATTAGAGACACCAAGGGAACATTTCATGCAAAGATGGGCACAATAAAGGACAGAAATAGTATGGACCTAACAGAAGCAGAAGATATTAAGAAGAGGTGGCAAAAATACACAGAAGAACTATACAAGAAAGATCTTCATGACCCAGATAACCACGATGGTGTGATCATTCACCTAGAGCCAGACATTCTGGAATGCGAAGTCAAGTGGGCCTTAGGAAGCATCACTATGAACAAAGCTAGTGGAGATGATGGAATTCCAGTTGAGCTATTTCAAATCCTAAAAGATGATGCTGTGAGAGTGCTGCACTCAGTATGCCAGCAAATTTGGAAAACTCAGCAGTGGCCACAGGACTGGAAAAGGTCAGTTTTCATTCCAGTCCCAAAGAAGGCACAATGCCAAAGAATGTTTAAACAACCACACAATTGCACTCATCTCACACACTAGCAAAGTAATGCTCAAAATTCTCCAAGCCAGGTTTCAACAGTATGTGAACTGTGAACCGTGAAATTCCAGATGTTCAAGCTGGGTTTATAAAAGGCAGAGGAACCAGAGATCAAATTGCCAACATCCGCTGGATCATCAAAAAAGCAATAAAGTTGCAGGAAAACATCTACTTTTGCTTCATTGACTACGCCAAAGCCTTTGACTGTGTGGATCACACCAAACTGGAAAATTCTTCAAGAGATGGGCATACCAGACCGCCTGACCTGCCTCCTGAGAAATCTGTGTGCAGATCAAGAAGCAACAGTTAGAACTAGACATGGAACAACGGACTGATTCCAAATTGGGAAAGGAGTACGTCAAGGCTGTATATTGTCACCTTGCTTATTTAACTTATATGCAGAGTACATCATGAGAAATGCTGGGCTGGATGAAGCACAAGCTGGAATCAAGATTGCTGGGAGAAATATCAATAACCTCAGATATGCAGATGACACCACCCTTCCGTCAGAAAGTGAAGAACTAAAAAGCCTCTTGAAGAAAGTGAAAGAGGAGAGTGAAAAAGTAGGCTTAAAACTCAACTTTCAGAAAACTAAGACTATATTAAAAAGCAGAGACATTACTTTACCAACAAAGGTCTGTCTAGTCAAAGCTATGGTTTTTCCAGTAGTCATTATGGATGTAAGAGCTGGACTGTAAAGAAAGCCGAGTGCCGAAGAACTGATGCTTTTGAACCGGGTTGTTGGAGAAGACTCTTGAGAGTCCCTTGGACTGCAAGGACATCAAACCAGTCAATTCTAAAGGAAATAGCCCTGAAGATTCATTGAAGGACTGACGCTGAAGCTGAAACTCCAGTACTTTGGCCACCTGATGCGAAGAATTGATTCATTAGAAAAGACCCTGATGCTGGGAAATATTGAAGGCAGGAGGAGAAGGGGATGACAAAAGATGGGATGGTTGGATGGTATCACGAACTCTATGGACATGGATTTGAGCAAGCTCTGGGAGTTGGTGATGGACAGGGAAGCCTGGTGTGCTGCATTTCATGGGGTCGCAGAGTCGGACACGACTGAGCTACTGAACTGAACTGAACTGAGAGCATCTGACCTACTCCAACTCAGTGTTTCTGTCGAACTATTTTCTGTTAACAGAATTGCCGCAGATAGGAAGCATCGATTTGATGCTTTTGTGTTTTGCTTTGATTTTAACTACTGTCCACCATAAAGTTCTATTTTTCCTCACTCGAGTTGCATCCTTTTCAGTCACCTTCTTAGTCTTTGTCTGGAGATAAACACATCACTCTCTGAGTTTCAGGGATTTGCTTTAAAGCAGAGATTCCTGAAGTGTGTTACTTGTCCTTAAGAACTGTGGATAGTGTTTTTAAAAAAGAGAGAAGTAACTGTTTAGTAGTTGCTTCAAGAAATGCTGACTGCAGGGTAAAGGAGAGCAGTTATGACTCAATCTGGTTGAAAAGTATTTATTTACTTTTCCTTTCTGCCTTGAGTCATGTCTTACTTGGGAAAAGAAAACAGTATTTTTTACAGGCCTGTGGATAGCAGTTGATAGGACTAGGAAAGCCACGAGATTAATTAGATGCCTGGACACCAGAGGAGAGCATGTGAACGTTCCTGATTAGGGTACACCTTAAATAATTCAGCTTATCTGCAGCTCATTTGTAGTTCAGCTTTCTTGTAAGTCTATTTTTCTTCATCATGGATTCTTCTTTTCTTTCACTTTCATTTAACTGAACTTAAAATTGAGATATCCATACAGAATAGTGAACAGCATGATGAATTTTTACAAACTGATCTTACCATGTACGTGGCACGCACATTAAGAAATTGACCGTATTCCACTCCCTAGTACGTTCTAGCATGTCTATTTTTAGTCACTGTCCCTACCACCAAGGGCCCTGTTATGGGCTGAATTGTACCATCCACCCAATTCATTCCAGTACCCCCAAATGTAACTGTATTTGAAGATGTCATTGGGGTAGGTTCTAACCCAATATGGTGTCCTTATAAGAAGAGATTAGCGCACAAACATGCAAAGGGAAGGCCATGTAAAGATAAAGAGAGAAGATGATTATCTATAAGAAAGGTGAAGAGACATCAGAAGAAATTAACCTTGCAGACATCTTGATGTTGGACCTCTAGCCTCTAGACCTGTGAGAAAATAAATTTCTTTGGTTTAAGATCCCCAGACTGTGCGACTTTACTATGGCAGCCCTAGAAAACTAAGGAAATTATCCTCCTGATTTCCAATAGCGTAGATTAGTTTTGTTTCTTATCAGGTCTTTTAATAGGAGTGGAATCATACAGTATATACCATCTTGTATCTGAGTTCTTTCCCTCAGTGTTATGGGAGATTCATTCATTTTGTTAGGTCTACTTCTAGGCAATTCATTCTCATTGCTGTGTGGGTATATGCCATAACTTATTTATTCATTCTATCATTGGGATTTTTGTAGTTTCCAGTTTTTTTTGTATAAATAATTTTTCTATGAACATTCAAGTACTTATCTTTTTTGTTGAATGTATATCTAAGGGTGGAATTACTGATTCCTAAGATATGTATAAGTTTAGATTTAGTAAATCCTGGCAAGCGATTTCCCAAAGCAGTTATACTGTGTGAAGGTTGTGCTTCTGGTTGAAATATAGTATTATTTCACTTTCAGATTTGAAGAGATCACTCAAACTACAGAAATGGAAGAGATGTTATAGATATCATAGAACTAAGTTAAAGAGTTGATTTGGTTCAACCTTGAGTTGAAGAGACCAGATATAGATATAGATATATATTCTCTCCACCCATCCACCTGTATTCTTAATACATTAAGCACCTGCTATATTATGCAAGGTCCTGTGCTGTATATTGGAGTGGGGGTGGGGAATGCCGACATACTCAAGAATGAACCTTAAACTCAAGAAGATTATAATCTTGAATGGTTTATCTTAACTGAGAGTGGTTTTGCCCCTCAGAGGACATTTACTAGTATGTTTCCATAGTATGTTTGGTCGTCACAGCTTGGGGTACTACTGGCATCTCGCAAGAAGAGGCCACAGATGCTGATAAATATACTACATTGTACAATCAGTCTCCCAACCCAGAAGTAGCTAACTCAAAATGTCAGAAATGCTGAGGATTTTTGGAAAGACAGAGCAGATGTACTTTTCTGTTCCTCCTGCTAAGTACAACTAAATTCCTGAACATTATATATATTGGTGAAAAGAAAGACTGAAAGAGAGAAAAAGGCAGATTAGCTAAGGTCCTCGTGACCCAAGAAGGTGAGTTCTCTGGGTTTTGTTTTTGTCCTATACATTCCAGACTTGGAGATGACAAAGCTGGAAACCTGGAAATATCACAGGCACCAAAATAATAAACTCCAACAAAAGTTATCTCTCTGTAGCCGAAGGACCAAGAAGGAGGCAGCCTAGAAAGACAGAAATCTAGACAATAACCACTCCAGCCGAATACCACAGAAAACAATTGTAGGTTACCACCACCCCCATGCTAACAAAGGCTCAGACTTCCACCATGAACAAGCTGTAATGAGACATACTAACCTCCCCTGAGATGCTGAGATTCCCCCTGGGTGGTAATGAGGCCTCCCCCATGGTGTCAGTACAGACCATGTCTGGGACCTGGACTTCTACCCTTATCCAACAGTAATGGCGTTGTTCTTCCCCCCAATCCCTGTTGGGACTGTGTCAGAGGAGGCCAAGTGGAGAGTCAGGACTCTACTAGGGAGTGTGTGGTAATAAGGCCAGACTCCCATTAGTAGAGTGGCGTCAGTTGAGGCCATGTGGGAATTATTAACAAGGCACTCCTACCATTCTTAGCCAAGAAGGTATCATAGGAGACCTAGTAGGGAGCTGGAAATCCCACCCAGAAGTAATGAGGAGAGCACTCTCAGTTGTGAAAGGAGACAGTAGGGAGCCTGGACTTGACTGCTACCCAGCAGTAATGAGGCTGCAGACCCCCTCCCCCTCCTGGGACTGAGTCAGAGGAAGTTAGCTAAAACAGGAGGTTTAAATAAGATCTGAAATGTTATAATACCAAAATGTCTAGGTTTCAATAAAAAAGCACTTGTCATACTAGGAAGATCTCAAACAAAATGAAAAATGACAATTAATAGATACTAACATCCAGTCCCATCACTTTATGGCAAATAGATGGGGAAACAATGAAAACAGTGAGAGACTTTATTTTATTGGGCTCCAAAATCTCTGCAGATGGTGACTGCATCCATGAAATTAAAAGACACTTGCTCCTTGGAAGAAAAGCTATGACCAACCTAGACAGCATATTAAAAAGCAGAGACATTACTTTACCAACAAAGGTTTGTCTAGTCAAAGCTATGGTTTTTCCAGTAGTCATGCATGGATGTGAGAGTTGGACTATAAAGAAACCTGAGCACTGAAGAATTGATGCTTTTGAATTATGTTGTTGGAGAAAACTCTTGAGAGTTCCTTGGACTGCAAGGAGATCCAACCAGTTCATCCTAAAGGAAATCAGTCCTGAATATTCATTGGAAGGACTGATGCTGAAGCTGAAACTTCAACACTTTGGCCACCTGATGAGAAAAAATGACTCATTGGAAAAGACCCTGATGCTGGGAAAGATCAAAGGCAGGAGGAAAACGAGACAACAGAGGATGAGATGGTTGGATGGCATCACTGATGTGATGGACATGAGTTTGAGTAAGCTCCTGGAATTGGTGATGGACAGGGAAGTCTGGTGTGCTGCAGTCTATGGGGTCACAGAGTCTGACATGACTGAGCAACTGAACTGAACTGAGCAATGAGATATCTACAAAGATGTTTGAATTAGCTAATAAAGATTTAAAGTAACCATACCAAAAATGTTTCAGTGAACAAATACAAACACACTTGAAACAAATGAGAAATAAAATCTCAGCCAAAAAAAAAAATAGAAAATATAAAGAAGAACCAAATGGAGATTTCAAAACTGTTAATACTGTAGCTAAAAATTAAAACACCATGGATGAGCTCATCAGTAGAATGGAACAAATAGAGGAAAGAATCAGTGAACTGGAAGGTAGAACAATAGAAATTACCAAATTCTGAACAACAGAAAGGAAAAAAAATAATAATTCCCTCCCAAAACAGAGCCTCAGGGATCTGCGGGAGTATAGCAACAGATTTACCAGTGTGTCATTGGAGTCTCAGAAAGATAGAAAAAGGGCAGAGCTGAAAAAAGTACCAGAGAAATTATGGAGGAAACTTTCCAAATTTAGCTAAAGATGAAATCCTGCAGATTTGAGAACTTGAGTGAACCCCAAAGAGGATAAAACTAAAGAAACCTACACAAAGACACATAAATAGTCAAACTTCTGAAACTAAAAACAAAGAAAAATACTGAAAGATGAAGAGAGAAAAAACACCTTGTCAGAGAAAAATTATTTGACAGAAGTTCTCATCAGAAACCATTGAGGATGGAAGGAAATGACACAACATTTTTCAAGCATTAGAAAAAAAAAAAATGCAGAATCCCATACCCAGAGAAAATTTTGTTTGGGAAAGAAAGGGGAAATAAGACATTCTCAGATGAAAGAAAACAAAGAAACTTTCTCACCAGCAGACCTACTCTAAAGGAATGGCCAAAGTAAGTTCTCTATACAGAAAGAAAGTGATGAAAAAAAAAAATTGGAATATCAGAAAGGAAGAAAAAACATGCTAAGCGAAAATATGTCTTTGATAGTACAATATGACCATACTTCTACTCTTGAGTTTTCTAAATTATGTTTGATGGTTGAAGCAAAATTTGTAGTGCTGTCTAATGTGGTTCTAAAGGTATGTAAGGGATTATTGAAGACAATTATATTACAAATGAGATGGTAATAAGACATGGACAGAGGGAAGATTGCCATGCTTCACTTGAACTGATAAAATGATGCCAGCAGACTGTGATGTTATGTGTGTAACACTACCTGAGCAACCACTTAAAAAAAAAGAAGCTATAAAAAGAGATATATCCAAAAACACTGTAGAAAAATCAAAATGGAATTCTAGAAAATGTTCACAGGAATGGAGGAAAAAGAAAATAGACAAAACAAGCAAACACAAAGCAGAACAAACAGAAAATAAAAATTAAAATGGCAGAATTAAGTGCTACCATATAAATAATTAATTACATTAAATGCAAAATTAAAGAAATGGATTGGCAGAGTATACTAAAATACATAACCCAACTTTATGCTACTGTAAGAAACTTTGTGTGTGTGAATTTCATAAAAATTAAATTTTGTGTTTTCCAGTAGTTGATCAAGCTCTCTTACCCAGTTCTGATTTTAGTTGAATGCCTGTGAGTATCATAGTAAAAGACTTTTGTTTCACCACCTCTGGGAATTCCATGCAGTTGTGGAGTATGAGATTTTAGAGGCTGAAACTAACCTGGTAGAAATTCAAATCCATCTTTTATCTTTTAGATAAAAGTCTTTGAAATCCTTTTAGTGTGAAGTTATCAGCAGGCTTGATTCTCATATAACCTCATTACTAACCCAAGGATTATTCAAAATGCATAGAGAGCAGGGCTTGGGGCTGAATTTTTATCAATCCTACGGTCCAGTGATAAGTCACATGTGGTCCACCTAGTTCTGCTTGGGAAATTCTGCCTGCTTGCCCAGCCCTCGCTCCTTGGAGATCGCAATATAAATTCAAGGCTTTCATAAGTTATCCACTAAAGCAAGCTGTTCAACTTTGAGCATTTCCAACACTTATTTAACTCCCGAATCCTTTTCCACATTAACGTTTCACAATTCACCTTGGATTTTGTTTTAAGAATGGATATTTCCAAGGGATTCACACTTCAGATCTGAGGTCTCTATGGCTGCAAGTAATGGGGTGTTCTCAATGTATCTTTGTTTTATGGATTGGACTTGTTGACATGTAAGAAAAAAATTCTTAACCAGTCTCATCACTGATCACCATTTTCCTCACAGAATGGCAAGAATTGGCTTATTACATATTGGGCTTTTGCATATTGTCCCCCACCCCCCAAAAAAAAAACAGGTTCATCAATTGTCTCTACTTTCATTTAATTATTCCAGTAACTAAATTAAAAGAGAGTTTGTTATAGATATAAAAATATGAACAAAAAGTAGTAATATGAAGTTTATTATAAGGCTTCCTTAAAACAAAGTAATTCGATACTTGAGGGACAAAACCTAATTTCCCAAACTGAAACCATGTAATGATTTACTTATTCCATAAATGTATGACTTATCTGCTCAGATTTATATTTGGAGCAATAAAACCTCTGGCAGCTGTTCCTGGTTGTCTGCGGGAAGAAGAGACAGAAGATAAGAACATTCCTGTTTTTATTGCTTTCTTGAATGTCTAAAAGTTGGGGTGGGGGCTGAGAAAGGCATCTAGTAACATGGCTGTAAACATCCAGGTCTGGTACTAAAGTAAGCCAGTCCTCTTCGGAAGATGCGGTAAACCTCTCAGGGCACTGGCTTCCATTTGTTAAACACTGCTAAAGGCTTAAAAAATAAGTAAAAAAATCATGCCACTTCCTCTTCATCAGAAAAGCAACCATTTCAATTTGAAAATATTTTAGAACTTTGAGAGAACCATCGCCGGGTACAAAACGTTCAGGTTTTCTTGTGAGCTCATAGGGTGACCTTACTTTTACCTACTCCAGACAGCCCCCAGATCCTGAGCTTCCCTGAACTGGGACTAGAAACTTCCCTGACCTGTTCCCAAATGATGAAATTCTAGTTGGGTGCAGTGTGAGAACAGCCCTTTGGACACGTTTTTACCCTTAGCAAGACTCAATCAGGCCACTCAGATTCTGTTGGATGAGGGTATCAGGGAAGAATATTAAACCCCTGATTTTCATGACCCTCAGAATATGTCAGTGTGGTATTAGCTCATTCTCTGGGCCTAAAATTCCTGAGTTTTCTTCTCTTAACTTTGGTACTTTGGTGAGGGGAATTTTTATTGCCTAATAAATAATATCACAGAAGGTCATAATTCTATTTTAGCCACTAACTATCCAAAATGTATAAAGCATGCAAAGTTGGGTCCAAGATAGGGATGAAAAACATCTCGGTGGCATTTCTTAAGAGTTATTATTATTTTTTTCAATCTGACAGTGAAGCAGGAACATTCTCCTAAATCCCAGGCTTAGAAAGCTGAACACTGCCTAGAGGCCTTAAAGAATTACATTGACAAAGTCATTTTTCTTTATTCTTTAAATTGCAAGTTAAAAAATTCTCCATGGAATTTTGGAGGAAATCTCAAGTTTTCAGACTCCTAAGCTTAGAGGGACTCTGAAAACTCACTTCATGGTGTCCATCTGCCTTTTTGGAAAGAAACTGAAATCACCCTGGGGAGAGATAACTCTTATTGCTGGATTAGTTTTCTCCTGTCATGAATTGTAGGATTCAATGCTCATAGGCTAAAAAGTTCTTTCTTTTGGATGAAGTCATTTTCTCCAGATACAATGAATCTGTTTTTAATCATTCTGTCATACTTGGAATAGCTGTTTCCCAGTCTTGTATATGGGCACACATGTAAGGACACTTATACACACACTTGGATGGACACACACACACACACACCAGTCTCTGGTATAGTCTTTTCTTTCCTTGAAGATCTTCATTACCTGTCTCACTTTTTGTCTTTTAACCTTGCATTCTTTCGACTTTTCACCCCTTTGTCTTCCTGAAAATTATATGATTCCCACATCCTAAATCATTCCTCCAAACCTCTCATGCCCTAAAAATAAAAATCAGTACCATGGCAAAATTTGGCAGTGGCAACATTTGTTGGAAGACAAAGAGTGGTACCACTAGGTCTTGGTTTATGAGGATTTTATGGGCAGAGAGCAGTGTTATTCAGAAGGTCTCCTTCTATCACAGCGAAGTGGATCTCTCGAAGGAGATCTTGGGATTGGATATCAACTTAACACAGTGTATGTTCAGGGTGCCGTTAGATCTTAGTGTCGACACTCCTGTTGTTTGGTTTTCATCCAGGTTGGGCTAATGTTTCCCATCTCAATTAAAACATGTTTTCCCTATTGACAGAGACTAGATACTGCTACACTCAACACACCATGGAAGTCACGGGAAACAGCATCTCTGTCACCAAGCGCTGTGTTCCACTGGAAGACTGCTTGTCCACTGGCTGCAGAGACTCCGAGCATGAAGGCCACAAGGTCTGGCAACAAAGCAAATGTCGGGACACCATAGTCAGGCTTCCTCCTCTCCAGATGCCCCCTAGGGCTCATGAGCTCCATGAACCTACTACCCCATGTAGGCTGACTTTTGACTGTCTTCATACCATTATGAAAAGATGCTTCCTTTCATGTTGGTGCTAAAAGAATAAAAAAATTATATCAAGGTGTAGGATAACCAGTATAAATTATGTAAGCCAATATAAATTATGTAAACACAACACCAGGAAAGTATTGAAAATTATTGTTAAGTTCATTCAACTGAGGATGGACAAGGCAATTTAGCTTTGATAACTTTCTGTAAAGTGGAGCACGTATCTTTATTGGGACATTGATTTGGAAGTTATCTGCTGGCTCCTGGGGTCACAAAGTATCAGACATGATTGAGTGACCAACACTAACACGTTGGCTCCTGAGTCATTTGAGCCAGTAACAGGAGACCTTGCTGTTTCCTGTGGGTTTACTTTCCTTAAACTCCATCTGGTCCCTGGACAGAAGCACTCAGTGTAGAACAGACGTCAAAGGCAGCCTTGAAGGAAAATGTCAAGACTCAGAGAAGGGCAGCCAGACTCATGATTGGAGTGGGGAACACCCTGGACTCTCCCGCCATTCATTCCAAGCTGGCTGTACCTGTCTTGTATGTCAGTCCTTGACCTTGGAGGCTGCCATCTTCTCCCCATTGGGCCACCTTCCTGGTGGCTGGAGGCAGTCCCCACTCTCACTATTAGCGGGGGCTTCTTTCTCCTAAGACAACACTCAATTTTCAAGTGACTTGTGAAATACACTAGAAATTCATTTTTTTGATTTATTGAGAAATTATGGTCATAAATAATAATTGAAATATGAAACATAAACCCAAAGGTTTTACTTGACCAGATCCCCCTACCCCACTCCAAGCTAAGCTTGGCTTTCAGATATTATGGTGACACTTTACCAAGAAGGAAGCTGTAGGTCAGAGAAGTGATTCATGTGCTCAGGTGAACTAGTGACAGACAGAATCCAAACTCACTTCTGACCTTTGGTTTCTCTCTTCAACATCATGTCTTCCTAGTCCATGTCACCTATGACCAAACTCAGATCTCTACAAGATATTAAGCATCACAGAGTTTTTCAAACATTACTGTGCATATGAATCACTTGGGGATCTTGTTCAAATGCAGATTCTAAATTGCTAAATTTTGGGTGAAGTTTGAGATTTTGCATTTCTAGTAACTTTGCAGTTGAAGCTGAGATTACTGTACTTTGGGAGCCATGGCCTAAAATAATTTCTGTCAATAATCTTTTGGTTTTTTTTTTTCTTATGCTGCATGAGGAAAGCAGTATAAAGCAGGAGTAACTGCATAAATGAAAGCCCTTCAAATTTTAACTTACCCATGGGAGTGGAGATAATTATGGAGACAGTTCTAATGAAAGTTAAATAAGTTTAAATTAACTGGGTTGTAGGCATTTCACTTTCACTGTGAAAACATAGCCAATTAATTACTGTCTTAACAGCTTCCTCAAGTAGTCAGAGAGCCTCTCTGACAAACGTAAGTTTGACAATTCCCATTTCACAGATGGAATAACTGAGACCTTGGAAGGCGGTAAAATGGTATAATAGCCACATGTTGTTGTGCTCAGTTGTGTCTGACTCTTTGCAATCCCATGGACTTAGCTTGTGAGGCTCCTCAGTCCATGGAATTCTCCAGGCTAGAATAATGGAGTGGCTTGCCATTCCCTTCTTCAGGGGATCTTCCCCACCAGGATTGAACCCAGGTTTCCTGCATTGCACACAGATTCTATTACCATCTGAGCCACCAGGGAAACCCATAAGAACCACTTAGTAGGATGTGAAAAACAGAACGCATACCCCTAGAAGTTTAGTCTGGGCGGGAGGTTTTATTTTGATCACAGCGCTTCCGGGTGAAATTTCATCCCACCCACTTAAACACAGAGTTGGTGTTTCCTTTGTAGAACAGGTAATTTTCATTTGAGTCTTGCTGTGAGGGAGCCAATTCCTTCAAAACTCTCTGCCCCCTTCATCTGCCAGCTCCTCATCACCCTTCTTTTTCTCTTCTTTCTTTCAGGTCTGTACTTCCTGTTGTGAAGGAAATATCTGTAACTTGCCGCTTCCCCGAAATGAAACCGATGCCACATTTGCTACAACATCACCCATAAATCAGACGAATGGGCACCCACACTGCATGTCCGTGATAGTGTCCTGCCTGTGGGTGTGGTTGGGACTCACATTATAGCAGCTCAGAGACACCCTGTAGTAGCAATCCCTGGGGGCCTTGAGGGTCCATAGTCATGCATGAGGCATTGGCCTGACAATAGTCACATATGTGAAAACACAGCACTCCGGATGTCTTCACAGCCAAGCACTTCTACTTACCACAGGAACAAGCATTGCTTCAATGTAGTCATTTCAAGACCTCATCAAAGCAGCCTGCCCCCAAACAACCCCTGAATTCTATGCCATAAGCATTTGTTTTCCCTCCAAAAAATAGTTTTTCATTTACTGAGATCTGGGGCTCTTAGTTTGGAATACACGCACGAACCACAGAAGTCCTGGGACCCTCTGAGATGTTGTGTGTCCTCAGTCACTCCGTCGTGTCTGACTCTTTGTGACCCCATGGACTATAACCCACCAGGCTCTTCTATCCATGGAATTTCCTAGGCGAGAATACTGGAGTGGGGTGCCATTTCCTACTCCAGGGGATCTTTGCAACCCAGGGATTGAACCTGAGTCTCTTGTCTCCCGCACTGGCAGGGGGATTGTTTACCGCTAGTGCCACCTGGGAAGCCCCAATATGTTATATGGACACATATAGATCTGTGTTCTTCAGGAGAAAGGTCAATGACCACTGATTTAGGTGGTCCAACCATGAATTCACTTATAGCTTTAGAGTTTTAAAAACTTTGATTCCCAAATGAATGGACAATTTTCTTGGCAATTCTGATCTAAGTCCCTAGAAAAATAGTAAGCATTTTGTCCAATTTAACTGTCCCAATATTCTTCTCCCAGTGATAGCAATCATACTCCCCTTTTTTCTGCATGGGATATAAAGGCAATCATAAGGTTTTTTGTATGAGAGGAGAGGTGGCTGGAAAAGGACTTTTCCCAACTTAATTGAATTAACGTTCATAAGGCGGCTGTTTATCCCTTCATATAATTGGTGAGATTAGCCTTGACTGGCACCTAATTTTGCTCCATGAAATTCTGGATTCTACTTGAACTAATAAGTATCCAAAGTGGCTGACAGCAAGATGGGCTTATTTCCTCCAAGCATGAGCTTCTATTCAGGCATGGCTAATCGAGACAGAGAAAGGATTTCAGAATGAAAGGAAGACATGTGGAATTGATTTGTGAGTGCCCAGTCAGTGTCTCTGCCAAACCTTTCATCTGCAATTTACACTGCCCAGGAGCCTCCTTTGTTCTTTCTCTTCCAAACCCCCGGTGACTTCAGGGAGAAGTTTCTGCATTATGTTGTCTCCAGATTGACAGGGAAAGAAGTCGTAATATCCCAGGATGAGAAGCAAGTGGGCCATTAGGGCCATGATGAGAATAGTACAAAAACCCAGAGAGAAGCTTTTCTTGGTTTCAGATGATTGCTTTTGAATGGTAAAACTTTCACCATCCTTCCTATATTTTTGGCACCTCAGGTTACAATTTTTTCTTCTTCCTTGTAAATCACTTATATATTTATTTTTGTATGGCATAACTAGAAACTAAGATATATTGTAAAAGATTCTTTATTCTGAACAAAACAATCAAATCAGAATGCCTATTTTTCAACGGTGGTAGAGCTTGTAATATATCTTTGTTGAAAGTTATCTATAATACTTGCACCAGTGTTGAAAAAACTTATGAAAAAGAGTAACGTGTTGGCCTCAAGGTTTTTGCTCATGGTTTCCTCAGTGGTGCTGTCCGAGAGGTATTCAGGTGGTGACCATCACTGGTATGAGTTTCTCAGCAGGGTTAGGGCATATCTTTGCATGGACTTCAGTGGAATCATTACTGATTAGGAGGACAGTTGTTGATTAGGAGGACAACTGTTGATTAGGAGGACATTTGTTGGGGGCCATCTGCCCTGCACCGGAAGAGATCTTGGACTCATAAAATGAGACACCCTCCCCCCCCCCCCCCCACTCCGCGAAGGGACCAAATGGGAACTGACATCAGAAACTCTGATACAAAATCATTTTGATTGCATCAAATGGCCTTAATTCTGAGTTTGGTAGGCTTATCAATATGTCGCTTACAGCTGGGGTAGGGGAAGTAGAGGGAGAGAAAGCAAAACATTTACTAAGCACCTCTTAGGTGCCAGACGCTAGGCTAAGCACTTTATGTGAGCTGGGTCATATAAGCCCTGTGAGAACCCTGTAAGGAATGTTACCAGTATTTACACTTGACAGATGAAGGTACGGAGGCTCTAAGAAGCTTTTCCTTCTGGTTTAGGTTATGAGGGATGAGGCAGGATGGAAGAGGAAGGGAAGGTAGAATTGCCACCCCTAGGAAAACTCCCAGGCCTAACATCATGGGTATCTTTTCATCTTATGTGTGGAATTTGTTTAGTCCTGCTTCTACAGGATGTCATTTGTGCATGACCCCAGACAGCGTTTCTTCTTTTGGGGGGTGAGGTATGGCTTCTTCATTCATTCCTTTTGCTATCAAAGAGGAGGCAGGTGGTTCCTGCATGTGAAGATGCCATGAGACAAGGACAATTTGATGTTGTATATCCCTACAAATACATTTTCATGCATGGGTCACTCTCCACTGACACCTTCCACGTACTGCATGTGATTAGAATAAGAGAGAAAGTCCAAATCTTGGTTCTTTGTAAGAAGGCACCTCTCCGAAGCCTCCCTGACTGGTGTGGAGGGACCAGTCCGCAATGGTGCAAACTTATCTGCCACCTGAGGGGTCACTGCAGACTCCACATGGGTTGACTTTGTGCACCCGTGTGCCTATAGAATGGCTGGTATTTCACTCTCTTCAAAGAAAGTAGTTTACTCACCAACCCCAGCCTCGAGGAGCCAAGGAAGGGCTATTCATGTGGAAGGTCCAGGACCAATCATCCATCTGAATTTTCTACCACCTTAAATCTTCCATTAAATCCTACAGTTGGTGATGAAGTGCAAAGAGCCGCAGTGTGTATATGAACCTACGTGCCATTTATTTATTTTTAGATTTCCCACAGCATTCACGTCAATATGGGATTTAATGCCTAAATTTTGTAAATATTGTACATATTGTAAATCAATGAATAAAGATTTTAAGTGTATCTCACCAGGCTCCTCCCTTCAATGCACATGCCAATCAATGACAAAGGCACCCGGGTTATGTACAAGGCATTGACTGGGCTCAGTGTTGAAGGGAACTTCCTTCCAGGAGCTCACTTAGTTGTATAGACAAGAAATACATGCATGAAAATACACAAGACAGTTCATCCATGCCAAAGGTTTCATACAGACAGTAAGTGCTGCAGAAAATCAAAGAAGGAAAGATTACCAGACCCTTCAATCAGATCTGCAGTTTCCCTAGACCATTTTCTTTGTTAAATCAGGAAATAGAAAAAGGTGTGTGTGTGTGTATCTATATATTTAAGTGCCATCCCATTAACTTTATTTTTAAATTTTATTTTATTCTTGGAGTCGATTATATTAGTGATGATGCAATAGAAAACATTTTCCCTTGACAGTATCTTCTGCAACAGGAAACAAATATTTAAATAGTAAAAATGTCATTTTTAGCTATGCAACGCTTTTATTGCATTTTTCTTAGTAAAATGATAGACATTGAAAATGACCTTGAAAAACTCCAGCTCATTTATGATTCCTGGTTATTCTTTCAGTTCAGTTCAGTTCACTCACTCAGTCATGTCCGACTCTTTGCAACCCCATGAATCACAACACGCCAGGCCTCCCTGTCCATCACCAACTCCCGGAGTTCACTCAGACTCGTGTCCATTGAGTCAGTGATGTCATCCAGCCATCTCATCCTCTGTTGTCCCCTCCTCCTCCTGCCCCCAATCCCTCCCAGCATCAGAGTCTTTTCCAATGAGTCAACTCTTCGCATGAGGTGGCCAAAGTTCTGGAGTTTCAGCTTTAGCATCATTCCTTCCAAAGAAATCCCAGGGTTGATCTCCTTCAGAATGGACTGGTTGGCTCTCCTTGCAGTCCAAGGGACTCTCAAGAGTCTTCTCCAATACCACAGTTCAAAAGCATCAATTCTTTGGTGCTCAGCCTTCTTCACAGTCCAACTTTCACATCCATATATGACTACTGGAAAAACCATAGCCTTGACTAGACAGACCTTAGTCGGCAAAGTAGTATCTCTGCCTTTGAATACGCTATATAGGTTGGTCATAATTTTGCTTCCAAGGAGTAAGCATCTTTTAATTTCATGGCTGCAATCACCATCTGCAGTGATTTTGAAGCTCCAAAAAATAAAGTCTGACACTGTTTCCACTGTTTCCCCATCTATTTCCCATGAAGTGATGAGACCGGATGCCATGATCTTCGTTTTCTGAATGTTGAGCTCTAAGCCAACTTCTTCACTCTCCACTTTCACTTTCATCAAGAGGCTTTTGAGTTCCTCTTCACTTTCTGCCATAAGGGTGGTGTCATCTGCATATCTGAGGTGATTGATATTTCTCCCGGCAATCTTGATTCCAGCTTATGTTTCTTCCAGTCCAGCGTTTCTCATGATGTACTCTGCATAGAAGTTAAATAAGCAGGGTGACAATATACAGCCTTGACGTACTCCTTTTCCTATTTGGAACCAGTCTGTTGTTCCATATCCAGTTCTAACTGCTGCTTCCTGACCTGCATACAGATTTCTCAAGAGGCAGGTCAGGTGGTCTGGTATTCCCATCTCTCTCGGAATTTTCCACAGTTTATTGTGATCCACACAGTCAAAGGCTTTGGCATAGTCAATAAAGCAGAAATAGATGTTTTTCTGGAACTCTCTTGCTTTTTCCATGATCCAGCAGATGTTAGCAATTTGATCTCTGGTTCCTCTGCCTTTTCTATAACCAGCTTGAACATCAGGAAGTTCACGGTTCACGTATTGCTGAAACCTGGCTTGGAGAATTTTGTACATTACTTTACTAGCATGTGAGATGAGTGCAATTGTGTGGTAGTTTGAGCATTCTTTGGCATTGCCTTTCTTTGGGATTGGAATGAAAACTGACTTTTTCCAGTCCTGTGGCCATTGCTGAGTTTTCCAAATTTGCTGGCATATTGAGTGCAGCACTTTCACAGCATCATCTTTCAGGATTTGAAACAGCTCTACTGGAATTCCATCACCTCCACTAGCTTTGTTCGTAGTGATGCTTCCTAAGGCCCACTTGACTTCACATTCCATAATGTCTGGCTCTAGATGAATGATCACACCATCATGATTATCTGGGTCGTGAAGATCTTTTCTGTACAGTTCTTTTGTGTATTCTTGCCACCTCTTAATATCTTCTGCTTCTGTTAGGTCCATACCATTTCTGTCCTTTATTGTGCCCATCTTTGCATGACATGTTCCCTTGGTATCTCTAATTGTCTTGAAGAGATCTCTAGTCTTTCCCATTCTGTTCTTTTCCTCTATTTCTTTGCATTGATTGCTGAGGAACACTTGCTTATCTCTTCTTGCTATTCTTTGGAACTCTGCATTCAGATGTTTTTATCTTTCCTTTTCTCCTTTGCTTTTTGCCTCTCTTCTTTTCACAGCTATTTGTAAGGCCTCCCCAGACAGCCATTTTGCTTTTTTGCATTTCTTTTCCATGGGGATGGTCTTGACCCCTGTCTCCTGTACAATGTCACAAACCTCTGTCCATAGTTCATCAGGCACTCTATCTATCAGATCTAGGCCCTTAAATCTATTTCTCACTTCCACTGTATAATCATAAGGGATTTGATTTAGGTCATACCTGAATGGTCTAGTGGTTTTCCCTACTTTCTTCAATTTCAGTCTGAATTTGGTAATAAGGAGTTCATGATCTGAGCCACAGTCAGCTCCTGGTCTTGTTTTTGTTGACTGTATACAGCTTCTCCATCTTTGGCTGCAAAGAATATAATCAATCTGATTTTGGTGTTGACCATCTGGTGATGTCCATGTGTAGAGTCTTCTCTTGTGTTGTTGGAAGAGGGTGTTTGCTATGACCAGTGCATTTTCTTGGCAAAACTCTATTAGTCTTTGCCCTGCTTCCTTCCGCATTCCAAGGCCAAATTTGCCTGTTACTCCAGGTCTTTCTTGACTTCCTACTTTTGCATTCCAGTCCCCTATAATGAAAAGGACATCTTTTTTGGGTGTTAGTTCTAAAAGGTCTTGTAGGTCTTCATAGAACCGTTCAGCTTCAGCTTCTTCAGCATTACTGGTTGACCCTTTATTTTGAAATTTCCAGCAAAATATATGTTTTCCCCAATGTTAGAGATTTTCTATTAGGCTCTGGATTGGTGATGTGATTGGTGCTTATTAAGGTGTCACACTTTGATGAACATAGCTCTTACTACTAACCTCTGTGAATAGCTCTGTGTGTTTAAGGTTACAGTGCTGTAGGTAGACTGTGCTTTTATAGAAAATCTGGTTTTGAAAACATAGATTTACATGGTAACCCAATTTGGAGTTCCAGAAAGGATCCTTTGGTTTATATATCCCTTTTATATCCCCTTCCTAACATATTTATAAGATTCTATTTACAAATAATGTTCAGGGCGTATCAGGTATGTAAAGCTAGATGTGGTATCTTAGCTGCATTATGGTAACTTTTATCTGAAATACCAAAAGGGCTTTCACAAATACTTGAAAATAAATTACTTTTAACTTTCATACTAGAGTGAAATATGTGAAAACTCTGAGCATCTGCTATCAATCCACTTTGTGACTGGGATAACTTGATCTTAAGAGATTCCGCCAATTTTCTAAGCTTGCATAGCAACTCAGGAGCAGGACTAAAGGATGAACATGAGCCAGTATGACTTTAGCCTGGTGTGTTCGCCACTGGAATCTGCTGAAAAACAGGCCTCTGAATTTTTTGAACATAGAAATTTCTAACTTACAACTTGACATTACAAAAGCAGGGCAGATTTCCAAAGTGACTTTCAAATCAAGCCTTCATTTTCAGGGGTTACTCTCCATAGCTCATTTTAGAATCATGGCTTTTCCCATTAGCAAATTACTATTGTTTTGTTATTTCCTTTCGCAAATTTTAATTCATTGCAGTTGTTGACACTGGATAGGGGACAGTGGGTGGGAGGAGGAATCTCTATATGGTTATATTTTAAGCTGACTAGAGACCTAAAATTCAGAAGCTGAGAAATGGTTTCTGAAAGAGGCTTTTTGCTATTCTCTTAATAGCAACTCCTGATTCTTTGTATTTTAGTTTATCGTCAAAGCACTTCCAACAAATCATTGCTTCAGTTAGTCAGCATGACCTCACTTACAGCTTTTACAGCTAAGACTTGAGAGTAGCTAAGGGAGGTCCAACTGGTAGTGTCTACCACAAGGCCTTTGCTCCTGATCCAGGACTCTCTTCCACACACACTTGTCACCAGGATGGCATGAGTGACAGCTCTACCTTTATGCAGCACTTTTACTAAAAAGCCATCTCTCAGGTCACAAAGTTAGAGATGACTGGGAACTTAGAAAACACCTAATCCGCCCCCTTTATTGTATAAGTGTTAGTTGCTCAATCGTGTCCAACGCTTGGCGACCCCAGGGACTATAGTCAGCCAGGCTCCTCTGTCCATGGGATTCTCCAAACAAGAATACTGGAGTGGGTTACCCTGCCCTCCTACAGGGGGTCTTCCCGACCCAAAGATTGGACCCAGGTCTCCCACAGTGCAGGCAGATTCTTTACCATCTAAGCCTTCAGGGAAGCCCACTTCTTTGTATACAGGAGGGGAAAAGAACCCCAAAGAACCCAGACCATTAGTCTCAGTAAGCTATATTGCTTGTGCTTGAGTTATAGAAAAGATAAACTTATCAAAATGTTCCTTCTTTGCTGCTCAAAGTAATTAAGACATAGGTAATGGAGAGCAGTTTTAGAGGCCTCCTCTTCCTTCATTCAGCCATGAGATGGGCAGGGCCACTAGCATTACCAACCTAGGGAAGGGCAGAGAATAAATTTAGAGGGAGCAAATTTTAACCGAAAAAGCAAGCTAACCTGATGGAAACATAGACTGTTCATTCTCACTTGAGAAGAAAAAATGTTCAGTGGGAATAATCATTTTCAGAATCATGGCCTAAACAAGCAGGATTATTTATCTAAATTAAAGATAATCACTTATTCAAACAGTTTTCTCAGGGTTTTCAGAACATCAAATGTCAAAAACCAGCTTGCAAAGCCACGTTCAGGCTAGGAATTGAGACCTCCACTGAAGTCCTCCTGTGAAAGGGACAGGATCATTCTGTAAATGTGGGGAAATGTGTGTGACAAGAAACTCTGTTGAAGCTAGGCAAAATGGAAAAAACACTGTCAGAAATTACCATGATGTAAAAGGAAGGGCTAAAAATAAGTCATAACACATCCATTCATCTTTTAAGAAGCATTCAAAAGCGACTTACTGTCTGACGCCTAATCTCTCTAGAGAGGACTGTCACTATCTGGGTCACGGGGAGTCTGCACCCAGAGCTTTGCCTTCCCCACACTCTGTCTGCCTTCTCCCTGGTATTCACGGGCCCAAGGCTACTGGTCCAGCTTCCTAGCTGCCCATCAGTTTAGCTTTGCCTTGACCCCAGCCTCTCCCAGCAGTAATAACACAGGCCTTAGTGAGCAACGAGGGGCTGTATCACACAGTGGTGTTGTGTGAAGACGAGTTGTTTGAGGACAGGGGTCATGCTCAAGGTGCTTTGCATTGAGGTATCTGGGTGAAAAGGTCCAGAGAGAACACATTTGGGCTCACTCATGACTCACGCTTGGCCCCGGGAAACATTCAGACCTGGGAGTCTCCCTACCTTTAAAGTCTTTCTCAGTGCATAAAGGATTGGGCCCATCCCTAGCTTTATTATCATATTTAATTAATTAATGACCTTGCGTGTGCGTGACCTAAATACCAAGTGTACCATGTAGAAATGCACCCTCCTCCATGCAAGAGAGCCAAGATCAACACACAATGTGCAATCAGACCTCCCAGGAAGGTCTCTGTCCTCCCAGATCTCTGTCCTCAAAGCGGGGTAATTTACTAGAAGGTCTATTTGGAGTATGAGAAGTCTGGGAGAAAAGCCTAATGGTAGTGTTCAGGCAAGGTTAGAGTTGAATGTGTTGAGACTAGCCAACATGAGTATCTAGTCCAATTAGCTGGCCTCTCATCATTTTCATTTTCTGAAAAGGGGACAGGGAATTCCTTGCTGCTCACCTACCTCAGGACCTTCAAGCCACCTAGGTGGACTACTAGGAATCTGATTTGTACTAGGGTCCCCAGGTACCTGGTTCAGAAGTCCTACCCATGAGCAAATAGGGTAGACAAATACTGCCTCAAATTCTCAGAAGATGAACTCACCCTTTGGTACACAGAGGTGAACATTCGACTTAGCTGGGAAATGCTTCTTTTAAGCACGAGCATGGACACTTCTACTTTGATATGTGTAGCCTGCTACCTGGGGCACTTTATCCCTGGTATTTAAAGTGGGAAGAACAGGGCAAAGTTTGGAGGCTCAAGAGAGGAGATTGAATGAATGATTGTAGATCTCTGCAGACACCTAACTCTTCCAATGCTGTGAGCAGTGGGGGAGCATCACTGAGAGAGCAGCTGAGAACACTGCCTGCTGCCCTGCTGGCCAGAACAGCCACAAAGGCCTCAGCAAGGAGGGCAGGTGGATGGACGGTTGGAGTACCGGTAAACGAACTAGACAAGGATATGAGGCCCAAATTACCGAGATGCACGCAAATGTCACAAAAGGAAGAAGCAAGAGCCTGTTCAGACTCAAACATATGCAAGAATTCAATTTCTCAGACCTGGTGGAAGCAGGAATTCCCTGAGGCATTTGAAGGAAGAGGGTGGAGCTGAGGGATGCGAATGCTCCTGCCCTAATTCTGATACCTGAAGTTGGGTGTCCTGAGGGTTTGGCACCAGTGCACCCACATCTCCCCACAGCAGAGGGGAGAGGAGGTGGGGGAGATAAAGGGGGGGGCCTCAATGCCAGCTCCACATTAGAATCACCTGGAAGCTTTCTAAATAATGGCCAGGCTGCACATGGAGTGATTCTGATGTAGCTGGTCTGGAGTCCTTGTGCACAAGGTAACTAATGGGCAGCCATTAGCTAAAGGACTTGAAAGGCTAAACATCCATCAGGGATGATCCATAATCACAGAAGCAGCCTTAGTGAAGGTGAGTCTGGAAAAAGAAATCATGACTAGTCTATTGGCACCCAAAACTTTCCAAGTTAGAGTCACTTACAGCTGATTACCAACTTCTCCCAAGATTGACCTCATACCTTTCTTAAGATGTAATGTCCATGACCCTTTGATGCTCACCCCTCCCTACCAGCTAACTCTTATCATCTACTCATTTTTCATGTCTTAGATGCATCCCTGGCGTTTGAAACAGCAGGGCCTTATGGTCCTTGCCCCTCCACCATGACCTCTGCCTACCTTTTGTCTATGGAAAACTTTAGTCAAAGAATAAGTTTAATCAGAGAAGCAAGAAATGGGGAAACAAAGGAAGGCTGTCAAAGAAGACTAAACAATAATACTGTAGTCATGAAGCATAGTCAAGGACAGAGCCATGTCCTTATAGATACTAAACTACCAGGTGGAAAGTTAATTACACGATGACCAGACCGTACCCAGGACGTGAGCTGCCACAGTTCCAAGAACTGGCCTCAGAGAAATGGGAACAAATGGACTCTGGAACTGAAGATCGGTGGTGGCGTAGTCACGAAGTCACGTCCAACTCTTGCGACCCCATGGACTATAGCCTGCCAGGCTCCTCCGTCCATGGATTCTCCAGGCTAGAATACCAGAGTGGGTTGCCATTTCCTTCTCCAGGGGATCTTCCTGATCCAGGAAATGAACCCAGGTCTCCTGCATTGCAGCAGATTTTTTACTGACTGAGCTATGAGGGAAGCCCTGGAACTGAAGATTAACTATATCTAAAACAACAAAGATGACGCTGGTCAGACCACCGATGACCAATTTGAAGATGACTGTTACGGATGACTGTGCTATTTCTGCATGTAGTTCTCCACCACCCCCCACCCCCACCACCCAACACACACTTTTGTATATAAAAGCCCTTTCCCTCACTGGTTGTCAGTGCAGGGGAATCGGCCTTTGGACAGATGTCTGCAACCCCTCTTCTTGTAGTTACTGGCATCTGAAATAAAGCAAACTTTCCTTTCCACCAACTTGGCCTGTTTATTGGCTTTTCAATGGTGAGCAGCTGGACCCCACAAACATAGGTTTCGATAACATATTCACCTCTAACATAAAGTGGTGGAGAAGGCAATGGCACCCTACTCCAGTCCTCTTGCCTGGAAAATCCCATGGACGGAGGAGCCTGGTGGGCTGCAGTCCATGAGGTCGCTAAGAGTCGGACACGACTGCGACTTCACTTTCACTTTTCCTTTCATGCATTGGAGAAGGAAATGGCAACCCACTCCAGTGTACTTGCGTGGAGAATCCCAGGGACGGGGGAGACTGGTGGGCTATTGTCTATGGGGGTCACACAGAGTTGGACATGACTGAAGCGACTTAGCAGCAGCAGCAAGATAAAGTGGAGCCCTCTCTACTGATTGCTATGCATGTGCGCACGCTCAGTGGTTTCCCTCATGTCCGACTCTGCGATCCCAGGGACTGTAGCCTGCCTGGTTCCTCTGTCCGTGGGACTCTCCAGGCAAGAATATTGGAGTGGGTTGCCCTTCCCTTCTCCAGAGAATCTTCCCAACCCATGAATCGGGCCTGCATCTCCTGAGGCTCCTGTGTTGGCAGGCGGATTCTTTACCACTAGTGCCACCTGGGAAGCCCACTGATTGCTGTAGAACTAAACTCCCTTAGATACTTTGCTCACTTATAATTATTTAATTAGTTATTATTATAAGTCCCCACTATACTGTAAACTCCATGGAAATGGGTAATATCTCATTTTCATTCTCAGCTCTTCTCTTAGTATCTGGCACATATGGGACACAGAAGAGACATATATTACTTAACCAGATCAAACTGATACAAAAGGACCTTGCCAATACAGTATTCCCTGTGGATGCCTCTGAAAAAGCCTGATCTTGACCAAGTTTATGCATAGGAGTTGGAGGGTTATCTTCCACCAGCTGATCCTGTCCAGTGAAATCAACCTAGCCCACAAGGAAGAAGTAACTCATTCAAACTGAGTTATTGAGCAACAGACCTAAGACATAGGCAGGGAGGATTAGAGATGTTTATTTTCATCTGGTGCAAAGATCTTGACCTAGAGGTCCTTGCCTTACCAGGACCAGCCTGTAGAGCCACCTCAGCTCTCAGCTTCCTCCAACACTGTGCTTTACCTGTATCTTGGAACTCGCAGGCACTCTCTGCTGGAGAACTTCACAAAGTATTTACTCTCTTCAAACCTCCAGCTTTCCGCTCGTCCTCCACAGATGAAATTCTCCTCCTACTTTACATGAAAAAGAAAAATGAGCAATAGGGAACAGCTCAACTTACTGCCACTAAACCAGGCACCTCATTCCGTCCACACTGATGGTCTCTGTCCCTCCCATTATGTGCTGTGGACAGGGTTAATCCCCCGTCTGTGCCCAGGATCCTCAAGGACCTCACTGAATAGACCACTCCCCAGCCCCCATCTTCAGGTTCTTCCTTCATTGTGTCTCTCCCGTCCACACTCAATATCATAAAAGCAATGCAAAGCCAAGTTGACTTGAACCCTACTTCCCCCTGCAGCTACCCCCTCTCTCTTTGCTGTGTCCCACAAGCCAACCTTCTTGAAAGATGGTGATGCTCATTGTCTTCATTTCCCTGTTACCCGCCCCCCCCCGCCCCATCACATTCTCATCTGTCTGCTGAGCCCACAGTGTATCCACTGAACCCACCAATGAGGAATAAGCTGCTCAACCTCGTGTCACACCCCAGTTCCCTCCTCACCCAACTTCTCAGCGTCGTTCAGCACCTGGACTACTCCCTCTGTCCTGAATTGTTTCCTCAGTTCATTTTATGGATGAGGTCATGGATACACAGAGAAGTTATGTCACTTACCCCACGTCACACGGTACGTTGGTGGCAGCTCTAGGACTCAGCCCTAACCCCCTTGACTCTAAGTTCGGTTCCCCCTCCTGCCGCGATACAGCCCCTCCCAGGGTTAAGGTCATCAGGCGGATGGTGAAAATGGGAAACAGACACCAGGCAAAAAAAGGGTAAAGCTGTTTAGAGCAAAGGGTGGGGAACAAGAGAGAAGGAAAAGAAAGAAGAAAGGAGGAAAAAGGAGGCAAAGAATTTGGGTGGGAGAAGCCAAAAAGAAAGAGTTCATGCCAAAGATAGATGATATACTGTAAACGAGCACATCCTACCTCAAGAAGAATTTCTTCTAAAGAAGCTGAGATGCTGTTTGTCACTAATATTCCAATAATATTAACTAAGGTTCTAAAAATTAAAAGTGATCATTGTAGCCATGTATTTCTGCCCCTACTTTAAAATGTGGACCTATGATAATTGGAAGTAAGGATAATATGTTGAATTCTCAGCAGCATATGCATGTTTGGTATTGAGAAAGCAATTTTGATAAACAGAGTGTTCCTGAATAAAATGATATATGTCCTTCTAGAGTGTTCACCTCCCTCCCTACACTCTGCCTGCCCTGTCCATGACTTGGAGCAGCATATATGTGTGCTGAATAAAACGATGCACTGATTCTACTAAAATTAAATGGATGCCGCTCATTTCACGGATCCAGGGTTTACTTTCTATTGTATTGTATTGTATCCAGCATTTGTGTTGTCATCCCTAGTCAGGGATGTTTCCTCCGGAAAATCACCCCTGCCAAGAGCCATTTTCCATGAAGCTCAGCCTTTTTCATCTCTGTAATTATGATACTCTGGTCTTGCTCCTAAACAACAGGATAGCCACAGGCAAGACTCTGGGCTACACCCACATTCAAGAAATATTTAATGAAAGTCTTTCTATTTTCCTGGAGAGACTGTTGCAGGTCACTAATGGCAAAATCAATAGGAAAAAAATTACTCTAATTTGGGAAATTCTGGTTTCTCCAACCAGTGATACAGAGAAGACAGGAAATAATCTGCTCAGTTCAAATAGCAATGGTGATTTGCTAAAATCAGGCTAAAAATGTTAAAGAGTTGCCTAGAAGTTAGGGGGACCCTGGAGCTGGTTCCAGACTCAGAAAATTCTGGACCTTTGGGATGAATTGGGAAAAAAAAAAAAAAAAAAAAAACAATAAACAAGAGGCCTCATGTCAACTTGTGTACCAGCGTGCTGTAGCTAGACTTCCAGAAAAAAAGAGGCCCAGCTATAGCAAAATTCCCTCTCACTGTCTACAGAGCCCTTGCTCTTGGTAGCAGACAGGAGTCTGACCTGGTACCTACTGCATGGGGACATATTTTTAATTTATTCTAATTTTAAATTCACCATCTGTCATCTTTTAATAGGTTATGAACATGGTAAACAACAACCCTAAAATCTCAGTGGCTTCCCAAACAAAGGGTTTTTGTTTCATTTTGTTTGGTTTTTCTCCTTGCTCACAGTATGTATCAGCTGCAAGTTAGCTCCCTGGATTTTCTTTATTCTGGAATTCAGGCTAAAATGGCAGCCTCTTACTGTAATACGCTGTCCTCTTGGAGGCAGGAAAGGTGAACAAGCTGGCTAAAGGAAAGACCAATGCCTCCTGGAGCTTTCTTTGGGGACTGGCACCTTTTGACTCCACTAATGTTCCCTGGGCAAGCTGCTGCCCATGGGGGAGGGCAGGGCTGTCCTCCATGGGGGCTCCAAGTCATGGACAGGGCAGGCAGAGTGTAGGGAGGGAGGTGAACACTCTAGAAGGACACAACCTACTACACGGCCGCAGACTCAGCTGTTTGTCTGGGTCCTGGAAACAATATTGCGTTATCAAAAATTAGAATAGAGTTCATGGCCCTCTGGGTTCTAGTTCCCCTGCCAAGGATCGAAACTGTGGCCCCTGCATTGGGAGCATGGAGTCTTAATCACTGAACCACCAGGAAAGTCCCTGAATTCATGCCTTTTAACATGTTCTGACCAGTAGCTTTCAAGCCGAGGGCATCACTATTAAGTTATTATTTTAAAACTAGAAATGAGTTAAGGTCAAGCTTGACAGAAGTGTGGAAGAGTGGTTTTTCCCCATCCATCTTTTTCCCATCACTTATAATAGGTGGGTCTGATGTGGTACCAACATTTTCCAAAATTGGACAAGATGGAAAAATAGGAAAATATCGATAGGATGTTTTCTGTAGGGCTGAGGCTTGGCTACTTTATGTGGAAAACATGGGGGATTTTGAGTGGAAACTATAAAAGAAAAATCCAATTTTGAATGATTTCTGAGCCAACTTTCCCTACACATATGTTTAGATAAAGCAAAGAGGAAAAGCAAGCCTGAAGATCAGCTGCTTTTTGAAAATTGAGTTTGCTTTTTTTTTTTTTTAATGAAGATCAGCTTCAGACATCAATGATTCTGAAATGCAAATCCAACTCCAGGCAAAAGATTTTCAGTAGACAGTTTGCCTAGATGATTTCCCTCTGGCATCTTCAGGCATTCAGCACGTTTACTCTGCCCTCTGCCAGCAGAGAGCCCCCTACAGCACGGTCTGGACCCAAAATCTACAAAATCATCAAAAATGTAGGAAGCATGTAGTCAGGGCTGGGAACTGTGCCAGCTGGAGAACTCTTGATGGTTTCACACAGCCTCTCCCTACGGAGTCAGCGATGCCAGAGTGGGCACAAACAAGTAAATGTGAAGTTGTTCTAGAGTGCTAACTGCAGCAAGGTGGAGCACACAGACAGCTTGTCAGTGCAATGGAGGGGAGTAGAACTCACTCTTACAAAGTAGGAAAAGAGGTCCTGAGAGAAGGATGTGTAAGGTGAGAAATGAAAGGTGAGGTGGAGATAGACTCAGGTGATGGGGCTTCCAGCTGCAGATCTCGAGGAGATGGGGTGAAATGGTGAAGGGCCAATGTGCCTCCCCACCCACCTACCATCAGTGCTAAGGTTTGGAGCAGCATTTGGGATCTTAGTTAACTATCTAGCTATTGAACCGGGGTCCCCAGGAGTGAAAGTGCAAGGTCCTAACCACTGGACTGCCAGGGAAGTCCTTGTGCTGAGCTTATGGATGGCCGTGCCCTGTTACAGTCTTAAAAAGAAATCTCAACTCCAGTTTCAGTGTTTTCAAAAAATCCTTATAAATTTTCATAATTCAGTTTGAAAAATAATTTAACCAAAAAGTTTTTCAAAAAGATAGTAAGATACCCATGCACCTGCCTACCTAGAATTAACAAATATTAATATTATGCCACATTTTATCTGTGTCACATTTAACTTTATTATCATAAAGTTAAAGTCTTCTATAAATCTTTCCCTCAACACAATTTCTCCTTATTCCTCTCTTCACAGTTAACTGCTGTCATGAATTTTGTGATCGCAGTCCTTGTTTTTATGTTTTCTAAATATAGATTAATAAACAACACATTATTTTATGAGTGTGTAAATTTTATGTAAATGATTGACTGGACTATAAATAATCTTCTGCAACTTGAATATTTCTCAACATTGTGTTTTCAAGGTCACTTTTACATGAATGAAGTCCATGATGTTAATATACCAAAGTTATTTTGGCTATACCACTGCTACGAACATATAGGTTGACCTCAATTTTTGGCTCTTACTAGAAGGACTGCAATAAAAGCCTTTGTATGAGGTTTATTTATCTATTTGTTTATGTTTACACATTTAACTAAGGTACTTACCTGAAAATGCAGTTGCTTGGCCATTGAAAACATGTTTTAAATTTTGCTAGAAATTAATATCTCTTATAATAAACTATCAGTTTGTAGCTATTTCCTTTTTGAAGCCTTGATGAGGATATTTCTTTTCTCCTGATCCTCGGTGATTGTTTGAAAGTCCCATGTTAATTTTATTTAATTTGCAAATTCTATTTAATCTGCAAATTCTCAAATGAAGGAAGAACTCTGAAGATACACTCTGTTAAATAATTGGATATGTCCCTTCTCACCTCTGGTCCCTCTGGTTTTTTTGAATTCATTTCTCATATCTGCAGATCCAGCACTCTCTCCTCTCCACATTCCATGTGGACAACTTCACTTCTTTTCTTCATGAAAGAAATAGAAATAATCAGACGAGAACGACCTGGTAAACCATCTCCAGATTTGCTGATGTCCCATGTTTGTATATCCTACCTGCCTTTACCCCAGTGACACATGGGAAATGTCCCCGTTCCTCTTCAGGCTGGCACCTCCACTTGGAACCTAGCTTCCAGCTCTTGTCTTCAGGTCCATTATTTCTCAAATTCTTTCCTTTTATGTTTTATAATAAGATTCAGCATACATTTCCTGTAAAGACCCAGATAGTAAGCATTTTAGGCTTTATGGGCCTAATGTTTTTCCAAAGAAACTTTATTTATAAAGGTAGGCAGATATCTGCTCAGGCTGGTAACAATAGCTTATCCATTCCTGTCATTAATAAATTCTCCAGACTGACTGGAGTTTAACCCCCAGCAGTTGATGGTGGTGCTATGATATCACCGATGTTAATAAATGCTCTTTGTACTATGAAACATCCTAATTACTCTACTGAGTTAAAATGCAATGAGAATCTGTATTGTAAAAAGGAAAGTGCATTTTTAATTTTGTTGATCTCAAGAAAGCTTTCCCCTAACCTTCCCACTGGCTTCCTACCTCAATTTCAAGTCCTCAGGAGGACTTCCTCCTCAGGCCTTCCTACACTCCCATCTCTACCTTCTTATTCAGATATAACTTTCTTCATAGCACTTGCTGTTGAGTTACAACATTTGTTTTTTATTTATTTCCCACTTTGCAAGTAAGCTCCTTGAAAGCAATTATTTACCCAGTGCCGAGACTAGTGTCTGGCATATAGTAGGTACTCAGTAAACACTGGCTGAATGAATGAATAATTTTGCCCTTGAAGGATTTTATGCATAGCTCCAAGACCAGTTCCTCATACCCCACACATTTTCTTCCAGTGTGGCTCAACTGGACTGTGGCAAGACGCTCTGACACTCAGAACATCCAAAATAGGTGAAAATGTACCTCTCCCAGCATGCAATGCCCTTATTGCCTTCACACATTCATATCCTGCCATCAACATCATCAGTCCACCCCAACCCATCTCTCTCCACCACCTGCGTGGTACAGAGACAGTTCCCCGTATCTCTGGGTGATTCAGCTTTTACCTGCTGGGCCAGGGACAACAGGGAGGGTGGTTGAAGGTTGTTCAGATTTGCTCTCTTTCTAGAGATGAAGAATTAGAAGACCACAGAATGTGTTTCTCAATCCAATTCCACCATCCTTGTAGTTCATGGAAATTCCTCCTAGATTCTGGCAATAGCTTGATTGTTAGTACTAGCTCTAGCCAGTGTAAAAAGTTCACATCCATTTCTGGGTTTTATGAGATTTAGTGGAAAGTTGGGAGAGAAATGCAGTGGCGGCAGGGGGTTGTCTTCAAACCACATTCTGTTGTCAAATGGAACTTCCTCTCTCCCATTATTTCAAAATGTGTAACCCCGGTCAATGAATACTTTTTTGCCTTCCTCCTCAGGCGTCTTATATCTGGAAACTAGAACACAAAGGTAATGAGTAATTAGGCAGAGTTTATAATTTTCATTATAGTGTTTATTTAGTCGTTTCTTGAAAGCTACTTTTGGAAGTGTCAGGTTTACACTAAAAGAAAGTTAAATCTGAAGCTCACATTTTTATGATTCTAGATATGAATGGGACACATTTGGTGAGAATGTGAAACGACAGGCAGCCCTTTCTATAGAGACAGGCTGTGTTTCTGCCTGCTTGTCCCTCCTCACCCTTACCTCGAGCTATGAATATAGCAGCTCTGCCCTGTAAATACATATGACAATTAGAGATGCGGCTCTTCCAGGCCTCAAGACCTGGCTCTTCAGCCATGAGTGCCTTTCTGCAGCTGGGCGTCCAGCTGAGGGAGGGGGCAGCTCATTGGAGGGGAACAAGTTCTCCTGTTGTAATAGGTTTGGAATGTAGACGTGGGATCTGTCAAAGGAACTTCTCTGTTCTCCATGCTGACAGCTTATGCTCGCTCCAGGAAACATGCGCTGCAGAAGCATGACCTGAAACTGATGTGTCTTGGCAGAAACAAGCTGGGAGCTTTCATCCTCTTGCTATCTGCCTTTCTCTTTCCTCCCCAATGGTATTGAACTGTTGAAGGGGTGGAGGGGGCATGTAACTGTCAGAAGAGGGTTCCCAGCTTCACCATCAAGCCAGTTCTGTAGCCACTAATTCCAGGAGAAGGTGATTCCCTGATTCTTGGAAGATAATGTTATTTGCATGTGGGAATTTACTAAACATCATAAAAACTCCAGGATGAAATACCTGCAAAATAGGAACTGAAACAATGAAAAAACAAAAGGAACTTTGTAAACACAAGGAAATGTGACCATTTAGATAACAAGTAATACAAAAAAGGAAACAATGACCTGGTTATCCAGTTCAATATACACACTCAATTTTGATGTTGGAAGATAAAGAATCTATTATGATCAGATTTGATTATCTATCCAATGAAAGTCTACTCTTTTCTGTATACCTTTAACATTTGTTTTGCGGAGTGAGGAGAAATGAAGTTTAGCTTTTGAAAATCCTACCCAAGTCATCCAGCAGTATAGTCATCAATTCTCTCAACAAATATTTAAAGAATACTTACTCTTTGTTAGGTCCTGGGAATGCAATGGTGTAGAGGTAAAAGATGATTCCCAAAGGGTCTCTTCTTTATCAAAGGCAGAGACTGATAAAAACAAGTATGGAAATAAAATATCTGATAAGTTATAAAGTATAAATACACAAGTATATGAAGGAATCCAGTGAAGGACTGAGAAAGGATATGAATGAAGAGAAAGAACATCTTAAGTGGGCATGGACTTCTAAGGTGAGATTCAAAGGATGAGACAGTCCTATGAGAGTAGTCAGGTGAGGTAGAGGAAAGAGCATCCAGGTAAAGGAAAGAGTAGCTTCCAAGGCTCTGTCCTGGAAAGAGCATGATTTGTTCAAGAAATGAAAGAAAAGCAGTGTGGCAGAGTTAGCAAGGCTGAGAGATGTAAAAAGGGAGTTGAACAGACTCGCAAGGGCAGAATCTCTTTTATATAAAGTTAGCTATTAAACCCTCTGTGCTCACACACATTTTGCATTCATGTTGCTATAGCAAATATATGATTCTGCTCTTTGATTACAATTAATTATTCAAAATTCAATTGTGAAGTCCTTGGGGGCAAGACCTTGACTGATTCTGACATGACCATTTCTATGAATCCTACATCATCCAGCAGCTAGTACCTAGCAAATTTGTAAAGTAGGAGAAAATAATAGTGGCTCACAAGGTTGTTGTGAGGATTAAATGAGATAATACATTTAAATAATGATGGTATAACTAACCTTTATTATACTTTGTTCTACAATTGAATTAATTGGCTTAAAGTCACACAAATAGTAATGGGTACAACACAAGAGATGCAGGTTTGATCCCCGGGTCAGGAAGATCCCCTGGAGAAGGAAATGGCAACCCACTTCAGTATTCTTGTTTGGAAAAGCCCAGGGACAGAGGAGCCTGGTGGGCTACAGTCCATGGGGCTGCCAAGATTTGCACATCCTCTTCATTTTGAGAACCAGTATCCCACTTGCCCATCACCAGCCTTTCAACAACTCTCCTTCTCTCCGTAATTTCCTCATTGGAGAAACAATCTGAGAATCTCAGGATTCACTGAAACCTCATGAAACAAATCTTAGCCTCCCTTAAACAACAACAACATATCCAGGACTCAAACCAAGCCCCACAAGCTTAACCATCACATTAATCTGTCTCAGTTAACCGCTTCACCCCTAGGAAGCACTCACAAATTTGTGACTATTATTATCACTTTAACAAAAGGGTGTTGGATCAAAACTGAACAAATGACTTGGCAAAAACTATAGATTATATGTAAAAGCCTTTGTGTTTAGGGATAATTCCGTTCATCATTCTATTAGTTTGCTATTTAATCTGCTGTTTTATTGTTCTGTGTGAGTGGGCTGTGACTATATGATTAAAAATCACCAGATCAGGAAAATGAATTTACTGTCTTCAGTAGACGGAAAACCACATCAGATTAACTGCAAGACTGATTCAGCTATGCACAAATTAGATGTTAAGATACATGAAAAGAATCCAATTTGACCAAGAAAATGATTTTGAGACTGCATAGATCAAACTAAGTTTCTTCCTTTGTGTGAGTGATTCAGTTCAATTCAAACCTTCAAATATACAGTGCAAGGCACTGCAGGGACAACAAGAAAAATAAGCACCATCCCTTGTTGCCAAGGAGTTCATCATCAAGTTTGACGATCTTGAGGGTGGGGGTGGAGGGAGTAAGATGTTACACAAATAACCCTAACATGAGGGAGGCTAAGATTTGTTTCATGAGGTTTCAGTGAATCCTGAGATTCTCAGAAACAGATTGTTTCTCCAATGAGGAAATTACGGAGAGAAGGAGAGTTGTTGAAAGGCTGGTGATGGGCAAGTGGGATACTGGTTCTCAAAATGAAGAGGATGAAGCATTTTCCTCCCTACGCTTTCTTGGAAATATGATTCTAAGTAAGATTCTAGGATTACTTATTAACAGGATGGTAGAGAGAGCTTATAGGCGTCCCTTGTGGCTCAGTGGTAAAGATACGCCTGCAATGGAGGAGATGAGGGTTCACTCCCTGGATTGGGAAGATCCTCTGGAAAAAGAAACGGCAACCCATTCCAGTATTCTTGCCTGAAGAATCCCATGGACAGAGGAGCCTGGAGGCCTACAAGTCCATGGGGTTGCAAAGAGGTGGACATGACTTAATAACAAGAGAGAACTTATACACAGGAGGAATCTGGTGATTAATAGATATCATTGAAGAGGTAATGTCAAATGAATCTTTTTTTTTTTTCTGATTGTCATGGTTGTTAAATTGACACAAGTGAAAAATGTGATACATATAGAGCAGCCAAGTTGCAAGATAGGTCTGGGGACAAAACAGAAGAAAAATGAGGTACATTTAAATAGATGAATTGAACACTTGTATTCAAAAGATGCTAATTAACAGATAGATGTTACTCTGAAGGACACTCTTTAGTGTCTTTTCATAAGTCTCTAACTTTAACACTGTTGTATTCATATTTAATTTAAAAAAACTTGGATAAAGATATAGAAGACACATTCATTAATCTGCATGCGACCTGGAGCTGGGAAGAATGGCAAACAAACATTGACAAAATCAGGATCGAAAAAGATCTTCATTAGGTTGAAATGCGGAGAAGGCAATGGCAACCCACTCCAGTACTCTTGCCTGGAAAATCCCATGGACGGAGGAGCCTGGTAGGCTGCAGTCCATGGGGTCACTAGGAGTCGGACACGACTGAGTGACTTCACTTTCCCTTTTCACTTTCATGCACTTTCATGCATTGGAGAAGGAAATGGCAACCCACTCCAGTGCTCTTGCTTGGAGAATCCCAGGGACAGAGGAGCCTGGTGGGCTGCTGTCTATGGGGTCACACAGAGTCGGACATGACTGAAGCGACTCAGCAGCAGCAGTGGTGTTGTTTAAAACTGGAAGCAGTGTTTCCTGTTGCCAGATGCTCAAGTATAGACTCATCCCTCTTTGGGGCCTTGGGCAGGGGTTCAAGCATGTGACAAGTAGCTTCAGGGGCCTCCCTTCCTTCTGTTACAGGATTCACACTTGCTCTACACGGGAAACTTGCCGATTTCCCCCAATGGCTGACTCCCACTTGGCCATCTCTCCCGGCCCCATTCCTATTCGACTTTAAACAAACATGATCTCCACCATCATAAACACTAGACCTAAGGCAAATTTCTGTGCCTGAAGCATAGATTCTGAAACAAGAACTCACAAGTAAACAGGATTTTCAAATCACGAGAAATTTTGACTTAGTAATAACTGCCTTTTGTGGCAAGTAGGAGATGTTTGAAATCATCCGTCTCAGAAAGATCTCTGAACACTTTAACATACCCTTGATCATCAAAATTCCTTGTGCAAAGTGCGATTGCAAAATAGCTAAAGGCTTGCTGGAAACCATCAGTAGATGGCATTTAAAGAGAAGCTGAATTTTCTTCTCACATTTGACGTGGAGCTCAATTCTTCTTAGCCATAAGGCAGCATTTGCCTTCTCTGCTAAATAGCCATTTTTGCTCATCACAGAATCTGAAGTAAGATTACTTTGTGTACGACATGTAATGTAGTTATCTGAGACTTTAATACATTTTCTTTAAAGTACTATGTTTACAGATTGTTCCCGTCATTCTTATGGTCTCAAATTGTTGAGTTTAAAAGTACAGAAAGATTGTAGGAAGACATTTTGTCATTTAAATTTTCTTCAAAAGCTACCTACATAAATACTTCACAAGGGTATTCTGTTCTATGTGCTGGGCAGGTGGGAATACTTGCTTGGCTGTTAGGGAAAAAAAATAACATTTTTCCTCATGTTACTCTGCCACTGATAGAGCAAGGACAGTACAAAAAATTACCTGTCTCTCTTCCATTCACGCTCTTTGCAGTGAAAGAAAATCCTTTTCTCCTGTGTGTCCCCTACTATGAACACTAATAGTTGCATGCTGTGTGCATTTTGCCCATTACTCCACACCCCCACTGCCTGCCTGGTGCTTGGCACTTAGTAGGTCTTGAGTAACATTGATTTATGTTGAGGGAATCCTAAGAGATCAGGTTCTACCCAGAGGATCTTCTCTGACTAATTGAGAAGCTATTTTCATTATTAGTTGTTGTTGTTTAATCGTTGAGTTGTGTCTGACACTTTTGTGACCCCGTGGATTGTAGGCCAACAGCTCTTTTGGTCGATGGAATTTCCCAGGCAAGAAAATGAAGTAGGGTCCCTTTTCCTCTTCCAAGGGATCTTCCCTGCCCAGGGACTGAACCCACGTCTTCTGCATTGGCAGGCGGATTCTTTACCACTGAGCCACCAGGGAAGCCCATTTTCGTTATTACATTTGTATGAAAACTAGACTCCTCATGAGACTTGAAAGCAAAAAAAGGAATATTTATCCTCTTACATAGGTGGAGTCAGAGAGGCCTGACTTGGAATAAACCTAATAAATAACATCCCACATGAAGTGCCTTTGTTGGCCATTACTTTGAATCATCTTGGGACTGCTAGATGGGAATCCGAAGCTGCACATGTAGAAAGAGCCTAATAAGACGGATAAGAGGGAAGCAGAAAATCTGATTAGACAGACAACCCCGTCTAATCAGAAAATAACCACATAGGCAGAACACAAACATGCTGCTCTCAGCTGTTTGCTGTCGGAAGCCGCTTCCCCTGGAGCTTTTTTTTTTTTTAATCTTAATCTCCATCCATTCCCTTTCTCTCCCATTTTCTCTCTCGCTCAATATCCTGGTTTTAGGTTTCTAAGAGAGTTGGCCTGCGATTCACTGTGATTCTGTTACAAGATGCAAACGCAGTCCTGGCTGCGTGCAGGGCTGAACAAGACATCTGTGTAAATATGTTGGGATTTGTCATCTCATCCCACCCCCCAGCCCACAGCCTTTGATAGGATTAGCTGAAAGACTAGTGCCCAGGTAACTCTGCACTGGCTAAAGCCCGTGCGAGCCCCCGGCGGGTTAATCAGACCATTATAATCAGGCCTGAGAGCTGTGCTCTTCAGAGTGCAACGTGGGGGAGCATTCTCTTTGTGCGAAGTGGGTAGTATAACCAGGGGTGAACGCCACGTCTTTCATCACTGGGTCATTTTCTGAAATAAACCACGTGCAACATGATCCAGAAAAGCTGGGAAACAAGCTGAGCTATGCGTTAGACCATGGCTAAGAATGGGGGGCTTCCCAGGTGGCGCTAGGGGTAAAGAATCCGCCTGCCAATGCAGGAGACTCGAGAGACGCAAGTTCCATCCCTGGGTTGGGAGGATCCCTGGAGGAGGAAACAGCACCCCACTCCAGTATCCTTGCCTGGAAATTCCATGAGTAGAGGAGTCTAGCAGGCTACAGTCCATGGGGCCGCAAAGAGTCAGCCACGACTGAGTGGCTGAGCACTCAGTTCAGAATGAGGAAGTGTTTGCTGTCTAGCAGGTGCAGGGAGCCTCTAGTTGAGGGAAGAGGGGATAGGTTCGCCAGCACAGGTGGCCCTTCAACCCAGCTCCTTGCTGAGTGCCTCCTGCACTGCCATGGACAGAAGGGCACTGGATTTCCTGGCAGTTGAGTGAACCTGGGTCACAAATAACATCTTAATGCCTTGTGAGGCATCTCTATAAATGCCCATCAAGTAGGAGAACTGGCACCATGATCTAGATAAATCATAGCCTCAAATATCCGATTGACTGAGAGTCAGCTAAGAGCGATCAAGGGCCTAGTTATCCGAGCAATTGTGTCTTCCCTCAGGACGTATAAAAGTGCCGACTCGAGGGCCCGTGTTCCAAGCTGCCCATCCAGGTCTGACCTTCTGTGCTACTTAGAGAGCTGACTGTGGCTGCCAGGAGAATGCGGTAATCAAGAGGGAATGATGACTCTTACAGCTACCATGTACGTACTGACTTCACTCCCTGGGTGAGGATTTGTTGTGACTTTGGCCTCTTGATTGAAATCTTGTTTGCAGGACACATTCTGCTTTATTGGATCTGAAGCTTACACCATTTCAAGGATTTTCCTTAAGAAAAAAGAATATAAAATTGGATACAGGAGTTTCTAATAAAGTTAAATACTCCTACTCTGCAGTTTCATTCATAAGGATATACCCAAGAGAAGGTTAGCGTATGTCCATAAAGACAGTAAAAAGAATATTCGTAACAGCTTTACTCATGATAGACCCAAACTGGAAACAATCCAAACGCCCATTAACAGCTGAATGCATAAACAGAAGAGATCTAGCCGTACAATGGAATACTACCCAGCAGTAAAAGAATTAGAAATAACTACTGGTACGTGTACTGACATGAATGAATTTGCATACATTCTGCTAAGCAAAAGAAGCCAGACAAGTGATTCCATTTGCAAGCATACCTCGTTTTATCCACTTTGCTTTATTGTGCTTTGCAAATAGTGCATTTTTCACACATTAAAGGTTTGTGGTAACCCCCGGGGTCAAACAAGTCTTTTGGTGCCATTTTTCTAACAGCCTTTGCTCATTTTGTGTCTCTGTGACACTTTAAAAATTCTTGCAATATTTCAAACTTTTTAATTGTTTTATCTGTGATGGTGACAGTAATCTTTGATGTTACTCCTGCTGCTGCTGCTAAGTCACGTCAGTCATGTCCGACTCTGTGCGACCCCACAGACGGCAGCCCACCAGGCTCCCCCGTCCCTGGGATTCTCCAGACAAGAACACTGGAGTGGGTTGCCATTTCCTTCTCCAGTGCATGAAAGTGAAAAGTGACAGTGAAGTTGCCCAGTCCTGTCCGACTCTTCGCGACCCCACGGACTGCAGCCTACCAAGCTCCTCATGGACTGCAGCCTACCAGGCTCCTCCGTCCATGGGATTTCCCAGGAAAAAGTACTGGAGTGGGTTGCCATTGCCTTCTCCAGATGTTACTCCTACTACTTGCAAAAGGCTCAGATGATGGGTAATATTTTTTAGCAATAAAGTATTTTAAACTAAGGAATGTATACTGTTTTTTTCAGGCATGATGCTGTTGCACATTAAATAGACTGTAGCATAAGTTCAGTGTACTTTTGTGTGTAGTGGGAAAGCAAAAAATTCATGTAACATTTTATTACAATGTTTGCTTTATCACAGTGGTCTGGAACTGAACCCTCAATATCTTCAAAGTCTTCGGATATACGATGTTCTAGAAGAGGTAAAAAATAATTCATACGATGTGCTAGAAGAGGTTGAAAAATAATTCATGGCACTCTGTATTAGAATGGCTATATTATTTAGAATGCTAGAACTCTGGTGGAAGTGTAAAATGGAATAGTCACATTGTAAAATATTTTGACAATTTCTAGTAAAGTTAAATACACACTTCCCACACAACCCAGCAATCCCACTCCTTATTTACCCAAGGGATATGAAACCTCTGCTCACACAAAATTCTCACATGAATGTTTGTTGTTGTTGTTTAGTCGCTAAGTCATGTCTGACTCTTTTTTGACCCCATGGATTGCAGGTCTCCAGGCTCCTCTGTTGGAGAAGGCAATGGCACCCCACTCCAGTACTCTTGCCTGGAAAATCCCATGGACAGAGGAGCCTGGTAGGCTGCAGCTCATGGGGTCACTGAGGGTCGGACACGACTGAGTGACTTAACTTTCACTTTTCATTTTCATGCATTGGAGATGGAAATGGCAACCCACTCCAGTGTTCTTGCCTGGAGAATCCCAGGGACGGCAGAGCCTGGTGGGCTGCCGTCTATGGGGTCGCACAGAGTCGGACACGACTGAAGCTACTTAGCAGCAGCAGCAACAGCAGAAAGCCCCTCTGTGCATGGGATTTCCCAGGCAAGAATACTGGAGTGGATTGCTATTTCCTTCTCCAGGGGATTTTCCTGACTCAGGGATCAAACTCATGTCTCCTGGTTTAGGCAGGTAGACTCTTTACTACTGAGCCACCTGGGAAGCCATATGAACATTTACGGTGGTTTTATTCATCCAAAACTGCAAACAACCCAAATGTCCCTCACTGGGGAATGGATATACCATGGGACGTGATTCAGCAATAAAAAAAGGAGTGCATTGCCGATACTTGCAACAAGGTGCGTGAAGTTTACATGCTGTATCTTAATGAAAGAAACCACATCCAAAAACAGATTTCTGTGCTCTGTTTGCATTTATGAGATTCTAGAGAAAACAGATTAGTGGCTACAGGAGGCTGAGGATTCAGGGTGAGCTGGTTACAAAGACTAAGGGGAAAATTTTTGGAGAGAAAAAATGTTGTCTATCTTGGACATTGTGATGGTGTTACATGACTGTTCATTTATCAAAACTCACAGAATTGCAGCCTTGACTTTCTGGGTGTTTATCCTTTAGCAGAAGCTGTATACATCATAGAAACTATGACAGAAACAGCCTTGTGAGGGGGAAAAAAAATTAATGAATTAGATACATGGAAATATCCACAGGAGATTTAGCCACTAGCATTCACATCAAACCCTTTGCTGTATCTTTCTCTCTCTGACTCTGAAGGCTGGCAACAGTAAAGAGCTGTATCCTTTCTTTCCAAGAATTCTCATGACTTGGCAGTCGGGACATCTGTTTACTAGATTAGGAAAATCATCCCTGTTGGCTGAGAGAGACTTGACTCTAAGGGAGAGAATTCCTCTTACATGTCAGCTTAGACTAAGTTGAGGGAAGCAGCAAACCAAATATGCAATGGCTCACTACAGTGGAAGTCAGCTAGCGCACAGACAGATGGCTCTTCTGAACAAGAAGGGGTGCTGTAAAAGAAGTTGAGGTGTGTTCCCCCAGTAAAGGGGGAAAATGGATTTTGGTGGCCAGTTAGCAGTCTCCTTTCTCACACAAACTATCTGAAAAAAAAAAAAAAGAAAGAAAATTGTTACCTTCAGCTGCTTTGCTTATCAAGGATTTGGCTTACATCTGGGTAGCTATTTACATCTCTACTATTTTTTTAATCGATGGTTTTGATAAAAATAGAAAGGATACAGGCAAAGAAGGTGAAAATGTAAACAGAATGTTCAGTAGTGAGAAATCTTTTATGTAAGGGCTTCAGTGAGGCTGGTGAATTATTTGTGGGCTTAATGATGACATAGCTCTCTTTGTTCTCTACAATCATGATTCATTGATGGGGCTGAAAATTATTGGTCCAGGCTAAATTTTTATTTGATATGATACTTACTAGGTGAGTAAAGAACTAGAAGGTTTAGCAGCTTTTTGAGTTGATCTGAACTTAGATGGCAGAATAGGATGAAATCTTCCAGACAGTAAGATGCTAATCAGTGAGATCTTTCTAGGCTTTGCACAAGATTTGTAAAATGTGAAATGCATTTCAATTTGAGTGGACGTCCTTGGTGGCTCAGACGGTGAAGAATCTGCCTGCAATGCAGGAGACCTCAGTTCAATCCCTGGCTTGGGAAGATCCCTGGGAGAAGGGAATGAAAACCACTCCAGTATTCTTGCCTGGAAAATTGCATGGACAGAGGAACCTGGCGGGCTACAGTCCATGGGGATGCAAAGAGTTGGACAAGACGGAGAGACTAACGAACACTTTCAGTTTGAGTAAGGGGAAGGTCGTGGCACTGGGGGAAATGTATCCGAAGGCGTGTTACAGATAGACCTAAACACACAGGCATTAATTTGGAACAGTTCCAACAACAAATAGTGAGACTATTAAGTAAACAGGTATAGTTGCAATGAAAGACCAAGAAAATATAGGCCCTTGTTAGCATGAGCAGTGGAAATGAAACATACAGAATTACCTTATCTTTGCATCAAAATATAGAAGTCTATACCAGTGGAAGGTGCTGGCTGCCAATCAGTGAGAAAGACTATGCTACCAGGAATGTACAGGGAAGAACCAGTAGATAAGCAAGGAGAAAAATCATCTAGAATATGTATGTGAAAGTAAACTACAACAAAAGAAAGTAGAACTTTTCAGTCATTATGAGAAAGTGCTCAATAAATACTTATTAAATAAATGCATACATGAATCAATTCTTATAAGGTATGGAACACAGATCTATTAACCAAATACTGGAAGCAGGGATTAAAGAGATAAATTTAGCACACTCACACACAAAAAGAAGTACTTAACATAATAGTAAACCTCTTTCCTTAAGCAGTGGAACATCAAAAAATTAGTGGAAATGTTATAAATAAATGCATGGATAATATAGCACTAATTCCCCAGTGGCTCAGTGGTGAAGAATCTGCCTGCAATGCAGGAGACGTGGGTTCGACCCCTGGGTTGGGAAGATCCTGTGGAGGAGGAAATGGAAACCCACTCCAGTGTTCTTGCCTGGAAAATCCCATGGACAGAGGAGCCTGGTGGGCTACAGTCCATGGGGTCCCAAAAAAGTCAGACAGCATTTAGCAACTAAACAAACAAAAAAATGGTTAAGGGAAGCAATGGGGTGTTGGAGGGTTATCTTTTGAGACCACTGCTAAAATGTAATTAAGCTGGGGAAACTTCCCCAAAGTGTGCCTTTCTGCAAATTGTCCTTTGAGGTCACCATCAGAAAAAGATGATAAGACAAGTGGCCCCTGTGCCCACTCTGCTTGTTCCTTTATAAAAGCAAGTACTTAAAGTAAATCTGGACTTGAAAACCAGCGACTGCTTCTCTCAGCATTCCTGGCTTGGGCTGCCTGCTCGGAGAAGCAAGAGAGAGTCCTGTAATTGATGACCTCGGAGCTAAAAAGACATCTATGATAACGAAGGGGTGGGGCCAGTCAGGAAATGTCTGTGTGCCCATCTGTGTCACAAGAGAGTCTCAGGAATAATGGTGACGGAAATTCCCCCGCCTGGGGGGGTGGAGTTGGGGTGGTGATTGATTAATGTTCAGAAGATTGAGAGTAAGTGCCCTAGCTATTTTTGGCTGCTGTGTCTTTCTGGAGGAGAGAGCTGAGTGGGGAAGGAAGGAAGGAGGTGGATAAAAGGGAAACAGAAGGCACCAGGAACCCTTCCCCACCCCCAAATCACACCAAGCTTTTGTGCCAGAGAGTTGGTCCCTCGGGACAATGTGTGACTGTTTCTTCAAGCAGAAAAATGCACATGAGCCTCCCAGGAGCCCACACACCCGATGCCAAAGGTTCACAGCCAGGGGAGGTCTGCATGGCATCCTGGAAGGGCCAGGGCAGGACTGGGAGGATAAAGGAATCAGCCTGCCTCTGTACAGCTCTGGCGACATCCTTTCAAATCCAGTTTCCGTTCGGATATCTCCTCTTTGATCTCTTAGTTGAAAAGTCTGGTCCCCACAATGCACGAATCCCCAGTGTTGGGAGATTGTGCGATGCATTCAAGTTCCTCTTTAGGGTACCTTGTCTCAGGACAAAGGTGTCAACAGTGACCGCCAGCAGGCCGACCCCTGGGTCTTCCTGGCATGAGCAAAGCTGTATCACTTGAACAGAAGCATCACTTGGATGCTATGTCATGTGGATAAAGGTGCTTTTCCTCTCCCCCACTCTGGGGCTTATTTCTGCTTGTTCTCTGCCTTTCTCTTTGTGCACCTGTGTGTCTTTTCCTCTCCCACCCCTCTGTCTGCCCTCTCTTTATTGCTCGTTCACACAGGATATTATTCAGTCTACAAAATGTAGCAACACATTTATTACCCCTGGGTAACTCCACAGACAATCAAGAAAATGCATTTCAGCATGATGAAGTGTCATGAACAATGAATGTATAGCAAAATAAATTACTCTATAAATGAAGAAAAGCATCTCACTAATGCAGAGTCCAAGAATATTTGAAGGTAACAATTTGCTTCAATTAGCAATGATTTAAAAAAAAATCAACAAATCAAAACCTGATATTTATAAAGGGTTTCAGACTTCTGGAGGACCATTATTTAGCAAGTAGGTTTGTTGAGATGGAGGCGGGCCATCATCACTGAAATCCTGCTCATCCTTCATGTCCGGGTTAACCCCAGACCTGGGTTGATGCTCTTGAGTTCTCATTATCCATGTGCATAGCTTTATCTTGCACTTAGCACACCGTTTGGGGATTGCTATTTCATGCACATGCCCCTCTGGCATCTATAGCCTGGTACCTGGTACAAGGTCCCTAAGGTGGTGAATGATTAAAACATGTTTGAGAAATGAATAAATGAATAATTGATACTGACTCCAAAATCTTGACGGATCTTTGCAAGATGGCAGGGTGTAAAACAGTGTGTGGCTTTGTGCCTCCCTGTGATCTGATCGATGCTGGCCGGGCTAAGGGACCTGCAGGATAAACTACCCATCACAGATTGCCTTTAGACAAGTCAACCTCACACAGGGTGGGTCTCAGAATCAAACTTTTACTGTGAGTTCATGATACCATCCTTGTAGCATTGGGTCACCTTCAAGTCTTTGCCTCTCCTTGAGGCCCTCTCTGCTTCCCATGGGGTGCCAGTGGTAAAGAACCCACCTGCCAATGCAGGAGATTCAGGTTCAATCTCTGGGTTGGGAAGATCCCCTGGAGTAGGAAATGGCAACCCACTCCAGTATTCTTGCCTGGGAAATCCCATGGATAGAGGAGCCTGGGAGGTTACAGTCCATGGGGTGGCAAAGAGTTAGACCTGACTGAACACACACGTATGCATGAGGCCTCTCTGATCGCCCTATTTACAGCTGTACCTGCCCCAACCTACACCAGGATCCTTATACACCTCACCCTGCTCTCCACTTTCTTCTGTAGCTCGTATCTCCTTCTAATATATTATGTAACTTATTTATTCATTTTGTTTGCTGTTTATTGTTGGTCTTTCCCATTAGAATGTAAAGCCCCACCATGTGCCTGGCACACAGTAGGCATGTAATAAATATGTGTTGAATGAATGAATGAACACTACTGTGTGGCACTGGCTGAGAGATATAAACTGGAGCCTAGAGCAATGGTTTTGTATGTACGCCCTTTGGAAACTACAGTTCCACTGAGATGTTTCTGGCTGAGGGAAACTGAAAGGAAGGCTAAGAGGGTAGGGTTTAGGGGATCTGTCCTTCATGCAACCACTTTACTCTTTTACATAGTGAAGTTTTATTAAATATTTCTTTTGAGAAAGGAGTTTTATTGCTTTTATGAAACCATGTTTGATTTCACTCTTTACCTCCCAAGGGGAAGCAGAGAGCTAAGACTTTTCATCTGCTTGCTCTGGGCTAAGTCACCTACTAGCTCAAGCTGCCATCTCCTTTTCCCCAGGCAACTAGACTGTGCTGCACCCATCAGCGAGAAGGCAATGGCACCCCACTCCAGCACTCTTGCCTGGAAAATCCCATGGACGGAGGAGCTTGGAAGGCTGTAGTCCATGGGGTCCCTGAGGGTCGGACACGACTGAGCAACTTCACTTTCACTTTTCACTTTCATGCATTGGAGAAGGAAATGGCAACCCACTCCAGTGTTCTTGCCTGGAGAATCCCAGGGACGGGGGAGCCTGGTGAACTGCCATCTATGGGGTCGCACAGAGTCAGACACGACTAAAGTGACTTAGCAGCAGCAGCAGCAGCACCCATCAGAGCTCCAGTACTGGCAAGGCAGAAGTTAGTTCTCTGGGGAGCCCCCTTGGAAAAGCGGGGGTGTTAGATGCATGTGCCAACACCTTCCTTCCCATAGATGAAGCTAGGAGTAATACAAACACACAATGAAATACTATTCAGCCTTTTTTTTTTTAAAGGAAATTCTGCAATATGTGACAACATGGACAAACCCTGAGGACATTAGGCTAAATGAAATAAGCCAGTCAGAAATGACAAATACTGCATGATTCCACTTATATATAATTTTGCTAAAATAGTCAGACTCAGAATCAGAGTGGCATGGTGGCTTCCGGGTGACTTGGTGAGGGAGAAGCGGGGAGTTACTGGTCAACAGGTATATGTTTAGTTACGCTAGATAGGACAATTCTGGAGGTTAGCTTTACAACATTGTACCTATGGTTAGCAATACTGGATTACACACTTAAACATGTGTTCAGAGAGTAGATTTCATGTTAAGAGTTCTGAACACAATAAATTCTTTTTTGAAAAAGGAACCATGTTTGAAACACTGATTTATAGCAAAATATATCTTTCTCAACCCAGAATACTCACTGGAAGGACTGATGCTGAAGCTCCCATACTTTGGCCCACTGATGCGAAGAGCCAACTCATTAGAAAAGACCCTGATGCTAGGAAGGATTGAAGGCAGGAGGGGAATGGGATGATAGAGGATGAGATGGTTGGATGGCATCACTGACTCAATTGAGATGAGCTTGAGCAAGCTTCGGAAGATGGTGAAGGACAGGGAAGCCTGGTGCTGTCCATGGGGTTGCAAAGAGTTGGACACGATTGAGCAGTTGAACAAATATCTCTTTCTGTATTTAAACAAAAATATACCCTGGAAGATCTTTATTATCTATACCCCCCATTCTATGCAAGTAGAATAAGTTCTTAGTTACTGCTTATTAAGGTCTACCACAGGGTTTCTAAGCTTTTTCTACTCAAAATGTGTGGGTTCCTAGACAAGCAGCAACGGAGTTTTCATGGGAGCTTATGAGAAATTCAGAACCTCAGTGTTTTCAAAGAGGATTTATCAAGTTTTGGCTTTTCAGAAGCTTTGGTAGAATACATATTTCTACTTAGACAGGGAGGAAGCCAAAGAGAAAGTTAAAAAATTTAAGGCCTTGTTATAAGCCTTTGACTGTGTGGATCACAATAAACTGTGGAAAATTCTGAGAGAGATGGGAATACCAGACCACCTGATCTGCCTCTTGAGAAATCTGTATGCAGGTCAGGAAGCAGAAGTTAGAACTGGACATGGAACAACAGATTGGTTCCAAATAGGAAAAGGAGTACGTCAAGGCTGTATATTGTCACCCTGCTTATTTAACTTCTATGCAGAGTACGTCATGAGAAACGCTGGACTGGAAGAAACACAAGCTGGAATCAAGATTGCCAGGAGAAATATCAATCACCTCAGATATGAAGATGACACCACCCTCATGGCAGAAAGTGAAGAGGAACTTAAAAGCCTCTTGATGAAAGTGAAAGTGGAGAGTGAAGAAGTTGGCTTAAAGCTCAACATTCAGAAAACGAAGATCATGGCATCTGGTCCCATCACTTCATGGGAAATAGATGGGGAAACAGTGGAAACAGTGTCAGACTTCATTTTTGGGGGCTCCAAAATCACTGCAGATGGTGACTGCACCCATGAAATTAAAAGACACTTACTCCTTGGAAGAAAAGTTATGACCAACCTAGACAATATATTCAAAAGCAGAGACATTACTTTGCTGACTAAGGTCCGTCTAGTCAAGGCTATGGTTTTTCCTGTGGTCATGTATGGATGTGAGAGTTGGACTGTGAAGAAGGCTGAGCGCAGAAGAATTGATGCTTTTGAACTGTGGTGTTGGAGAAGACTCTTGAGAGTCCCTTGGACTGCAAGGAGATCCAACCAGTCCATTCTGAAGGAGATCAGCTCTGGGATTGCTTTGGAAGAAGGATGCTAAAGCTGAAACTCTAGTACTTTGGCCACCTCATGCGAAGAGTTGACTCATTGGAGAAGACTCTGATGCTGGGAGGGATTGGGGGCAGGAGGAGAAGGGGACGACAGAGGATGAGATGGCTGGATGGCATCATGGACTCGATGGACGTGGGTCTGAGTGAACTCCAGGAGTTGGTGATGGACAGGGAGGCCTGGAGTGCTGCGATTCATGGGGTCGCAAAGAGTCGGACACGAGTGAGCAACTGAACTGAACTATCTTAGCTACAAGTTCTTTGCTTATCACTTCTGTATCTCAACAATATTATATGGCATTAACACAAATAATAATATAATAATAATCATGATAACACTGGTAATTTTTCTTTTTAGTGTATGGGTTTAAAAATTGACTCTACTGTGGAAGACATGCGACCCCTTTCATGTCACCATTTGTTATTGAACTTAGCGAACTTTTATATACATGCCTTGACTATCTCAATGATTTCTAAATTTCTACATTATGTTTCCTTTTTTAATTGTGCAGCACTAAAAATAGAATCAGTTATAGCTACATCATTAATAAACAATCAATAAAGCTGTCCTCTGTAAAAGAAAAAAAAAAGAAAGAACAAAATGCAGAACCTCAGGGTACAGTCCAGACCTACTGGGTATCTGCCTTTTAACAAGATCCCCAGGTGGTTCTAAGCTAACCCTAAGGACTGTGTTTCCAAGGCTGCAACTTCTTACTCTTCTTCGATGACGTGAGTGTAATGCGCAGCTAGGCTTTTCTTGTGCTGTCTCTCTTCAGGTAGAATTAGTAACACATTGGGCTGCTAACAAAGTTGGGGAGACAGAACAGGTAGGGGGGGAAGGCAGGGCATGTGGAGACCCTGCACTTGAGACAGTTAGACTTGAACAGCTGACTGCATGTCCAAGACTGGCTTGTTTGTCTAAAGAACAGAGAGAGAGTGCAAGTAATTGAAATGTACCATATTCCCTGAACTTCATTTCAGCCAATACTTTCAACCTCTTCCTGTAATAAATCTTCTACCATTGCTGCTAGCAAAGAGGTGAAATGAATGGAATTATGTTTCCGCTCCTTTCTCTGCTCCCTTGCCAAGCAGGATTACTAACACGGGATGACAGATCTTGAAAATAGTCACCAACAACAGAGGGAGAGAAGTAAAAGAGGGAAAGAAGCAGAGGGCCTATGTCATCCAAAAATACGGTAACCAGATTATAGCCCCTGAAAAAGTAAGGTCTGACCGCAGATTAACTTGAAAAGCACACACAACCTAGAAGTCAAACTTTGTTAATCATACTAATTGGAAAAACAAGTTTAGTGAGATAGCTTAGATTTTATCCACTGTATACTTTTAAGCTGAATGCAGCCAAACAGAAATATACTTTACTAATTCTTGAGCAATTGCAAGAGATTCTGCAAAGACCTTTCAGCTCCATTTTATCTTCCCTGTAATTTAGGGTTGTGGTTCTTGATGAATGATTTGTCATCTTCCTATACGATTTTGATCTTAGCATTTAGCAGCCCTGTAGGAAGGGCACTTAAGGTGGTTTAGCTCTGAAACTACCCATTAAGAAATGAATAAAAAGTCAACAACATTATCCACATCATTAGCTTATGTAATAAAAAGTGATTAAATACAGCCAGCTTTCAAATGCATGTAAAATAGATTTAGTTGAAAGTATAAATTTTTATAATGTTTATGTTCTGCTTAGATTGAATTACCTTAAATAACAGAAAATAGCCATCCTACTTCACTGATAACCATCAGTACTGAAGTCATTATTGGATTATGAAAATTTTACAAAAACGATTGGACAATGCTGTAATTTACATCATCAGTTCTGCTGTACTGCTCATTGGATAACCACCTACCCGCTCCTGCTCCAAAACTGACCAGTTACATCTTCAGCAAACAGGAGCTAGAACATGAGCTTATAGGGTGCTGGAGGTGGGACTGGGATGTGTGAAAGAGGGAAGGATACACTTATTATTTGAGAAATACATACATTTTTGTATTGCTAAAGATTTGGTAACTCACAAGTGAGTGTTTTCCTGATTTGATTTCAGGGACTACGAAAAATGATGGGGAACTCCCCCATTTGTTTCCACACTCCTGGGCGTCTCTGGGTGGAGGTTCTGGAGAGGGAGGACCCAGGGGAATATGGGTTTGAAAACTGCACCTCGCAACACCTCCACATGGTTGCATCATGTCTGATTACTGAAGCCACTTGGAAGGCCACCAAGTCTCAGTTCCCTAATCACCAGGAACTCCTTTGAACAGTCATAAGCCACATTCAACAACAGTCAGCATCAGTCACACCTCCTCATTCAAAGGTTGTGTCCAGATTTGGGTTTTGTAATGTCATCTATTTGTGACATATTTCACTATGGATTTATATCAAATTTTCACAACCAACATTTTTTAGTCTTTATCCTTACTGATCTCTCAGCAACACCTAAACCATCTATCCTTGCTGATTACCCCTTTCTCTTTGAAACACTCTTTCCTTGGTGTTCATGACAGAGGATTATCCTGGTGTTCCTTCTTTTTCCAACCAGTCCTTCTCCCTCTCCTTCTCTTACGGTGGCTCAATCGACTCAGTATGGGCACTAAATGTTGGTGTTCTTCAAGTTCATTGTGGTCATTAGTCTATAGGTTCAGACTGATTCTGTTGGCTTCTCATTCTCTTTCTAGTCAATCTCACCCACTCCCTGACTTCAGTGACTGTCTACATGATAATGACCCCCAGGTTATTATCTTCAGCTCAGAGCTAGCTATTAGGCAGCAGTCTTGCTCATACAACTTTCTTCTCAATAGCTCTGGCTGGATTTTGACAAACACCATTAATTCCCTCACAGTGGGTTTCTTTTCTGTTCCATTCAAAGGCACCACCATCCAATAAAAGGAAGACAGAAAACAAGGCATATTCCTTGGCATCTGCCTCTCCTTCACCAGCCACATTCAGTCCTCACCAACCATCCATTTTCAGTCATCACCCACTTATCATTTCATCTCTGAACTCTCTCTCAAGTCTCCACCTATATGATCACTATCCAAGTTATCACTAGTCCAAGTTTTCATCTTCCACCAGTGTTATTTTGATTGAACCCTCTCCAAATCATTCCTCACACTACAGCTAGAGTGATCTTTTAAAAATAAAAATCTAATCCTGACTTTTCCTGTTTATGAGTTTCATATTGTTCTTTACTTTAAGGACCATGCATCCTTAACCCTGCCTGCTGCTGCTGCTGCTAAGTCGCTTCAGTCATGTCCGACTCTGTGCGACCCCAGAGATGGAAGCCCACCAGGCTCCCCTGTCCCTGGGATTCTCCAGGCAAGAACACTGGAGTGGGTTGCCATTTCCTTCTCCAATGCATGAAAGTGAAAAGTGAAAGTGAAGTCGCTCAGTCGTGTCCGACTCTTCATGACCCTATGGACTGCAGCCTACCAGGCTCCTCTGTCCCTGGAATTTTCTAGGCAAGAGTACTGGAGTGTGGTACCATCGCCTTCTCTGTCTAATACATGTCGGTAATGCGTTAATACAATTGTATGCTGTAGCAATTTATTATGTTCAAACAAATACGTCTTCTGAGATCAGGAGGATGAAAGCGAGTGCTTCAGAAAGTGTCTGAATTATCTTGCCTTCTTTTTAATAAATGAAGATTTCAGACGGTCCCCGAAGTGACTGCTGCTAGTTCATACATGCCGTGTTGATTTCTTTTGTTGACATATTTCTTTACCAGAATAAGTTTAAAGTTTTTTTCTTTTATTAAATATTTTTTTTTTGGTTGGGAGGGAGGTGTATTCTTTTCCTATTGTTGTTGTAACAAACTACTACAAACCTGGTGGCTCAAAACAATACAAGTTTATTATAGTTCTGGAGGATAGAATGGATGTGGGGTGCTGAAGTTCCCTTGCTAAGGGGCTCCGTACAGGGTTACGAGGGAATAGAAAAGATTTCAACACTCTCCCACTGCTGATCCAAGGCTAAATATAAGAATTATATTTGACTTCTTTATGCTCCTATGTAAATATGCAAATAGAAGTTTGCAGGGCTAAACCTACTACCACCTGGAGGCAAAAGAAAGCAATAGGAAGATTTTGAGTTAAGACAAAATCGGGTGCAGTTTAGAAAAATCATTCTGAATCCAGACTACAGTTTTAGTCTCTGAGTTGGCTTAGTTGATGTCAACAGGCACCACATGCCTAGTCTCTAAGGCTGTGAAATGGATTTCCCTTTAATCGCCTTCTCAGTAGTTACGCATTAGTTTCTGATGAGAGGAAGCTGTGGCGATTTAACAGGCCAAGGTGAAGCACAAGTCAATATACTCGAAAACTGCAGAGGTCACAGGGGTGGTCCCACAGAGTTTCCAGGGACCTCCCCAGGAGTTCCCATTTCCTGGTCCTCTTCTGTGATCAGACCTATTGCTTCCTGGGCTTCTGCGAACTCCAGCTTTTCTGCTTCAAGTTGAAGTGGTGACTTTTTCTCCAATCCTTCACCTACCTGTCCTTGCAGATCAGCCCTCACTTTCTTGCTTCTCCCTCCTTCAAGTAAGTTGAAAATTCTCATGTTAAGTCCTTTAGGCCTGTAATTGCTGTAGTGTCCTTTAGCCTGACAGACCCAGACTGATACATGATTATTCTTGTGTATCAAATAGTCCATGGCATGGGGAAGATAATTTTAGAAATTCTGTTTATATTTGTTGTAATCTTTCCACATCATGCCATTGTATGATACCCACAACGGTGAAAGAGTAAGTAGACATCTTTTAAATAAATCAAGGTGCATGTATTGAGGTGTGTGTTCAACTTTTTCATTCACAGCGGTGTGAAATCTTAAGTTGGAGAATATTGGTAAAATGGCCTTGAGGTGAAGTGAAAGTAGCTCAGTCGTGTCCGACTCTGTGACCCCCATGGGCTACACAGTCCATGGAATTCTCGAGGCCAGAATACTGGAATGCGTAGCCTTTCCCTTCTCCAGGGCATCTTCCCAACCCAGGGATCTAACACAGGTCTCTCGCATTGCAGGTGGATTCTTTACCAACTGAGCTACGAGGGAAGACCAAATGGCCTTGGGAGAGAAACAAAACTGCAGGCAGAAGGTTCAATCAGGAGGCTGCTGCAGAATTTATGAGGCTCTTAAGTGAGGTGGTGGCAGGGCAGTCCTGGATGTAAGTAGTATTTAGGATGTAAAAGAAATAGGAAGCGGTCACTAGCAGATTACCTTTGAGGAGGAAAGAGAAAGACGCTTCAAAGATGACTCCTAGCTTTGCAGCTTAGGGCTTCCCTGGTGGCTCAGTAGTAAAGAAACTGCCTGCAGAACAGAAGACAAGGGTTTGATTCCTGGATTGGGAAGATTCCCTGGAGAAGGAAGTGGCAACCCATCCAGTATTCTTGCCTGGGAAATCTCAAGGACAGAGGAGTCTGGCGGGCTACATTCCATGGGGTCACAAAGAGTCGGACACAACTCTTTGACTGAGAGACTAAACAACAACAGCAACAACAGGGTTTGCAGCTTAGGCGCTTCCTTTCACAGAGCAAGAGCTGTGGGTTTGTTGGTTTATTTGCTTTTCCTCCCACTCTGCTCAACAATTGAGAAACACAATCCTACTGAAACTGAGTAGGATTCCCCTCAGGAATGTGAAGAATGGTATAATAATAGGAAAACTGTCCCAAAGCATATTGTACAGAAACTCTAAGTAAAAACACGATTGTGGTCAATTCAGCTAATTGTCCACCCCAAATTTTGAGTTTCCCATTCCACTGTACAGTGCTGTTACTAGGAAATGGTGCCCAGATGGGGCCACGTGACTAATTCTTGCCAAGGGAAAGTGGGTGATGGGGATGTGTGCCACCTCTGGGCCAAAGATGTTTAGGAAGCTGGCAGGCTCCCTCCCTACTCTTCCCCTTCGATCAGCAGAATTTAGACAACATCAAGGCCCTCTGACTTAGTGTTATATGACTGAGAAATAAGACTTCCATTGTGTTAGATTCCAAAATACATATTAGCTCAATTTGTCATAGCTGTTTATAATGTTATTTTTTTAGTTGCTAAGTTGCATTTGACTTTTCTGCAACCTCATGGACAGTAGCCCTCTGTCCATGGGATTTCCCCAGTAAGAATACTGGAGTGGGTTGCCATTTTCTTCTCCAGGAGGTCTTTCTGGCCCAGGGATCAAACCCAGGTTTCCTGCTTGGCAAGTGAATTCTTTACCATTGATCCACCAGGGAAACCCCTATAGCAGTTTAGTCTACTTTAAATGCTCTAAGTATTATCATAGGAGCCCAAAGCATGAAAGTCAGTAAGTAATAATTGCTGATACAAACCTTAAAAAAAAAAAAAAAAACAGATTAGTTACAGGATTTCTTAATGTGGGGTCCATGTGTAGAATAAATTTAGTTAGAAAAATAATATTTTTATTTTCAGTAACATTCAACTGAAATTTAGCATTTCTTTTCATTATGAATATAAGTAACAAATTAAGTATTATTAGAAGCTCTCTTGTCACAGATACAAAACACAGATCTTTTCCTATCACATTATAGTTGCTGCAAATATCTCATATTACTATTTATAGTCATCACTAACTCAAAATTACAGTATCTATTAGACCTGCTGCTAAATCTTGTAATTTAAAGCATTAATAAAAGCACATGTATTCTATCACAAGTTAAAAAACATTTTTATAAGTGTATTTCAAAATAACAGATTTTTAATTTGAAGCTTTTAAAAACTGTATTTTATTTTATTTTATTTTTTTAGTATTAAGTTTTTTATTTTTTTAATTTTAAAATCTTTAATTCTTACATGTGTTCCCAAACATGAACCCCCCTCCCACCTCCCTCCCCATAACATCTCTGTGGGTCATCCCCATGCACCAGCCCCTATTTTAAAAAGTGACCCATAACATGAAAAAAGGTTAAGAATCCCTGAAACATATGTCCTTAATTTAGCAATGAATATCTAATTTAGAACAACAGAGTTTCTGCTTCCAAACTTTATATTTCTAATTTGAATACTAGCTATCATAAAAAATATAGATAGAATTGTAACAGTTAAGAAAAAATATGGTAGTAATTTAGGCATCAGAATATTAATTAAATATTTTAATAAAATAATGTCAGGACAAAACAAACCTGTGCATGTTTGCATATGTGTGGGCATATGCATATGTGGGTCAGGAAGGTCCCCTGGAGGAGGACATGGCAACCCACTCCAGTATTTTTGCCTGGAGAATCCCATTGACAAAGGAGCTTGGCAAGCTATAGTCCACAGGATCACAAAGAGCTGGACACGACTGAAGCGGCTGAGCACACACATGCAAGTAGAGGTCTATAATCTTTGTTATTGAGGACAACCATGGTCATTTATACTTATTAAGACTACTTTTAGAATATTGTTTTCTAATTAATCCCTGTGATCATTTTATAAATAGAAAAATTCTTGTTAAAAATTCTTTATAAATAGAAAAATTTACAATATTCTTCACTAAACCTTACAAGCAGGTGCTTATATTGAATAATATATGAATTATATATGAGTAAAGATATTCTACTTTATTTGTGAGTCATTACAGGGATTGCAATATTAAGAGTTTTAATTTCATCTAAGTTTTATTAGTCAGTCTAAAAATAGTGCTCTTTTACTAAAACCAGAACTCAAAAGCTTCTTGAACTTTCAGTTTCCAAAGGCAGTAGAACATACTCTGAACCACCTGCCATATAATCTTGTACCATCAAGTCTTTCCATTTATGACTTCTAAGTAGCTCAAAATAATCACTTTTCAAAATCACTTTAAATGATATTAAAATCACTTTTGCATAATCAAGAGAACTCCTTCCAGTAAAGTATTCAATGGCTATTTCCAAAAGTGAGAAGCTTGACCATTATTTTCACAAGGTAATCCAATGTGAAAAATTGGGGCTTTCATATAAACAAGTCCTGAGGTTGAGATCCTAGTCCATTACTTAAAAGTTTTGTGACTCTAAATATTTCTTTTTTTCTCTGAGTTTCAATTTCTTCCTCATGAATTGGAGATACCATCACTTACCCCATACTGTTTTTGTGAATATTAAATAAGACACTTATCTAAATTTCAACAGATTAATGTCTGTGTAAAAAAAAAATGTTAATTCTAATGCCTTACTGACTTATAAATAGAATTATCACACAGGTTGAACTTTATAATGACTTAGAAAAATATCTGCATAGGAAACTTTTTGTGCCAGGGTAGAACTTTTTAAAACTTGGCTCTGCAAACACACAGCATCCATCATTATAAATATTGACAGTTTAAACATCTCTATTTTTTTTCTCACAGTGTATATATGTATGTATGTAAATTTTTGAGACAGAAGTCAGTTGGATCTGGTGTGTGTGTCTATGTTGGCTTTTGAGGTAACTGCTCATCTAACTAAAGGGAAATGATTTAAAATGCCAATAAAAAGTTTCTGACAGATTTCCCTGGGCATGTAATGACTGATTAAATCTAAAGCAGTGAATTCTATGATTACCTAAGTTAACACACTATCTGTGTATTAACAGCTAGTGGGAGTAGTCCTTTTATTCGCTTTGGATGTTATGAATTGTTGGTGATGGTTTTATTTTTCTTTCTGCAAAGTTGTGGTTAGATTAAGTACTAAAGTGTTCTGCCAAGCACACCTCCTTTTGAAGTGGTTTTATACTTCTAGGGAAATTCATTTGGGGAGTAATTTTTATTGTTTAGATGTTCACAAAATTTGCACACAGCGATTAGATAATAATAGCAGCTAAAATTTGCTGACCTTTTCCTTAGGGAATGGTAACAAATGACTTAAACACATCATTTCTCCTAAACCACACAATCTTCCCATTAGATAGATGTTATCAGAAAGTAACTTGCCCAAGGTTGGAAAACTTCTAAGTGGCAGAACTAAGATCCAAATTCTAACTAGGGGTCTTCCAAAGCCTATTACTTAATAGCAGTGAGTCTATAAAGCTCTTTGATTTCCTAATAAGTGTCTGGATATCTGAACTCAATGATATTTCATGGCATGTTGTAATGCTGAGAATTTCAGAAGCCCAAACCGGGTTAGAACTTTTAAAATGAACATGAAAATATTATAAGCCACTTGATTTCCTAGTGAAAGTGTTTGTTGCTCAGTCATGTCCAACTCTTTGCGATCTCATGTACTGTACCTCCAGGCTGCTCTGTCCATGGAATTCTCCAGGCAAGAATACTGGAGTGAGTTGCCTTTCCCTTCTCCAGGGGATCTTCCCATCCCAGGGATTGAACCCGGTTCTCCTGCATTGCAGGCAGATTCTTTACCGTCTGAACCACCTAACTCTGGGTGATTTCCTAGAAACAGATAGAAATGAAAATGACACATGATCAGATATCAAATTGCCATCCAATATCAAACATGAGAAAATAAAAGACAAGTAGAATATTGCTTCTGAAAGCTCTGGTGAGGAAGTCTGTCAGCATTATTCCCAATGAGGCTGAGAATCTTTGTCTTGATCCCACATCCAGCCACATCCCCTCCCCTGGACTACGGAAAGTCAGTGGGTTAAATTCTAATCTCAAATTCAGTAATAGAGTGTTTTCAATATTCAAGTTAGTTGAGTGAAGGACACACAGCATTTAATTCTGTATCTTCAATACTGACTGTTCTCTGAATGCTAGATTCCCACCTCCAAGCACTTGCTAGATATTCCCATTTGGATGTTCACCACCATTTCGGCTTACTGTACCTAAATTTGAGGACCAGTTATAACCCACAAACTAGTACTTATTCATGAGACCTTCAGGACAGGCATTAGACTGTGGGGCCTGATTGCTTATGTTCCAGACCTGGCTGTCACTCATTATTCGTGTGTCTAAATATATCATCTAAGCTCTCTTTCCACTGCTTCAAGTTTCCCATCTGTGCAGTGGAAATAATATTTATTTCATGGGGTTGTTAAGAAGATTAAATGAATTATTATGTGTAAAGCACTTAGACAAGTGCTGGGCACATAGTAAGCACCATGGAAACGTTAGTGGTTATTACTACTCTTATTCTCCATCTTCCAGGCTGAAAACTACAGTCTTTATTTGGGTTGCTACGTGTGGGAACAAGGTGAGAGAAAGGTCAAGGGAGCAGTTAGCCTCCAATTGCTTTTGGTACTTCTTTTGAAATATTTATCCCATTTTCAAAAGCTGCCATCTTTATTTAGGTTTTTCCGATCACAATAGTAGTCTTCCTGTTGCCAGTTACGTCTCTCCTACAATTCATTCCCTATCCCGCCAGATCTATCTGTGTTGACTTAACAGAATTGTTCTCCTACTGAAAAAAAACTCTGTGTTTAATGCGACAGTATATAATGCAAATTCCTTACTCTGGGACAGAAAATCCTTTCAATCCAGCCCCAAACTATTTTTTTAACCTCATCTCTCTGCCTTGCACGTCAAAGAAACTACAGGGAAACCAGTCCACTCAGTGCTTTGTGCTCTTCTTCACATAACATTTGCGGGGCCTGAATGTCCTCTTCTCACTCTTCAAATCCTACCTGCACTCTTGGGTCAGGTCAAATTTTGTCTCCTCCGAAGACTCTAGATGTGCCATAAGTGCTATGAATTGGAGCAGACATAAAGGGCATCAGAATAAAAAGTCAAAGTTTACTAATCCAGAGTGCACATGTATAGGGGAGGATGATTAAGTAAAAAGCAAAGAAAAGGTATGGGTTTTTTTTGAAATATTCAGTGAATTATAAAATTTTAAAACTACTCAATTATTTTCATATTTATGTAGTGACACAAATAATGACTGAAGTAACTAGCAAAGGGCTTGCTTGCTGTAACCTAAGTATTTTAATAAATACATCTCATGTATAATTGACTACTTCAAATCACTGTTCAAGATTAAATTAACAGCCCTCTCTATCTCTCTTGCCCATACCACTATAACATGAGTTACTCTCCTAAGAAATCTGACATGCTCAAAAAAAAGAGAAAAGTCAGTGGAAAAAACAGGAGTTTCAGATTTATAACATTGCTGAACAAGGAATTTCAACAATAATGTTTACTTGCTTATAGCCATAGATGTATGGTTATAAAATATAGACATTACTGAGCAAATATAGTATTTTATCAAAGATATTGGTCTTTCCCTCTAGCATCAATGATAGACAGAACTTCTTACCATTCCTAGCATCTCTGATATGATAAATTAAGCGGAACTGCCCAAATAAACAAAGAAGGCAATGGCAACCCACTCCAGTGTTCTTGCCTGGAGAATCCCGGGGGCAGGGGAGCCTGGTGGGCTGCCGTCTATGGGGTCGCACAGAGTCGGACACGACTGAAGTGACTTAGCAGCAGCAGCCCAAATAAAGCAAGAATACTGTGAGCAACTTTTAGTTTACTCCTTGAGAATGGGGCCGGTTCCTAATTAAGATTACAAATAGATAATCATGTAATGCAAGTTGATGTCATAAAATTCTGTTATACTTGAATATTCTTTTGTTCATAGAAAATAAAAGAGTAATTTCAAAACTACCTAGCCGAATTATCAGAAACTGCCAGTTACAGAAGTAGTTCCAAAGACTGAAGACTCAAGAAATCTGGATCTTAATGTGACGTTTGGTAAATCACGTAAGACTCTAAGGATCTGAGTTTTCTCATCTAAAAAATAAAGGGCAGGATAGATGGTTTCAATATATTCCAAACACATCAATATTTCTATGCCTTTTTCTTTTCTTCCCTGTACAGCTATAAACTATTTATGTAAGGTTCTATTACTCACTTTCCATGACCGTAATGTTCAATGAACGTGTCTATTCCCACATACCTCACTTTTCAAAGAACTAGAATAGAAATTTTGAATTTTCTTTTATGATTCCAAAGACATTTTGGATTTTGATAGTGTGTTCCAAATTCTGCATAATAACATAAAAATTCAATAGGCTCATTTTTTCATACTTTTTTCTGTATTTTACAGTATATTTTTAATAATTCTAAAACTGTAATACATTACTATATTTCCAAAGCCTAATAGTTTACTATTATTAATTTTTTGCTTTCACAGTATTTCAGAGACAATGTCTCTTTTATTAAGAGACAGGAGACATCAAATAATTGCTAACAAATGGAAATTAATATGAAATCTGAGACCATATCAGAACTTTTGGCTAAACTCAGCATTCCCTGACTACCGCAGGATTTCTTGGTGTGCCTTGCTGGTGAGTGTAAATCGACCGCCTCACACCAAGTCTCATTGCTGCCCCTTCCTTAATGTAATAGTAGCTTGGTGTCCTTCCTAGCTTTCTTTTCTGATTCTAGCCACTACGTGCATTGTGACACACTGATGCTTTTATAGGAACACATAACTTAAAAAGGAAAAACATGATGTTTATAACTGTTTGACAATTTGACTAACTGCACTGGAGATTCAATTTCTGTTTTAAAGATAATATAATTAGCTTCACAGACCAAACAATGGCATGTGGGTAATAGTGTTAGGAAAATAAAAAAGGCCAAGAAAAGAAGTCATTAGCAACGCACAGGAATCTTTCATTCTAAACAAAATAGTTTAAATTTCAAACTGGCAGAATTGATAAGGTAAGATATTCTTTACAATATCAGAAATCCCAAATGCTTTGCAAAACTAGAAGTCACAAATTTGAGGAATTCTAGGTAATCAGATGGTGACACCTATTGTCCAAATTGTATCACTGCAAGCTTATCATTTTAAATGTCTATCAGCAGAGGGTTGAATAATGGTGAAGTCTCAGGGACAAAATCAGGGTTCTTACCCAAGTGAGATATTCACATTGTGGATCCATTTTAATGTAACATTTTAAATTAGATAAGCATACCTCACATATATAGCTATTTTGCTCTTAGAAGTTGTTTTGTCCACAAGGTGCTTGATTGTGCATGTAAGCATCTATGTAAAAGGACACTCATTATTACATTAGCTCACCCTGTGCTATGAAATGCAAGAGCACAGTGGAAAGGCCAACAGCTAAAGGCAACCCTGGACATCCAATAGCTTCTTCCGCTGGTTGGAAGCACACCATCAAGGACCAACAATAGAAATCTACTATCAGAAATGACTGTAATGAAATTGATTTTTACATCTAACATGAAATGTGTTAACTTCAGTGCTTTTCCAATTATCCTTCATAATAATCCTAATATCAGAAAAGTGGCTATATTCTAGAGAGTCTTTGTCAGTGAAAACAAATTTTAATTGTAAAATGGAAAACAGGATCAGTCTGAGAAGCAGGCCAGGAGTTCTGAGTGTATCTTGTCTTTTTACTTAATTGCCACATTCTAATTTGCTTGCCAGAACCTGTGTCAACTGTTATAAACAAAACTTTCAAAACAAAATCCATAAAACTTCCTATAGTTTCAATTTTAATACTAGTTGTATCACCATTGTAGATTCCTTGACCAACTTTCAGTTTTTTTCCAATATGCTAAAACAATTTTTTGCCACTTGGAGACATAATTGTCTTGAGTCAGTGTAGAGTTTTGGGCTTATTTGCATAAAAGTATTAATACATTGTGTGTTGATCTACATTCGATTCTAAGGGAATTATGTGAGTGAAAGTTGCTCAGTCATATCTGACTCTTTGAGACCCCATGGACTATCTCAAGGCCAGAATACTGGAGTGGGTAGCTTTTCCCTTCTCCAGGGGATCTTCCCAACCCAGGGATCAAACCCAGGTCTCCAACCCAGGTCTCCCACCTTGCAGGCAGATTCTTTACCAGCTGAGCAACAAGGGAATTATAAATGGAGAATAAATCTAAGAGCCAAGTGCTCATCCATTTGAGATTAATTGCTTCTTCCAGGTCACTAATTCGTACTCCAGCATCCCAGTTGAGTTAATTTACCTCCCGTGAGTGACCCCTTGACTCTGCAAAGGTATTTTAATGCACCCAGGCTTAATACAGGATAAATCGTTATTACTATAACAGAGTTACACTGCAATAAATATGGTTTCCCCTTCTCTTTCCCAGCTTGTTTACTCAGTGCCAGAACTAAGTCTTTCTTTTGACCCTACTGGTGATTTAACTCAGTTTGAACTGCTCCAAACCCAGTAATTTACAATTAAGATTGTGTGACATTACAGACGGAATTTGTATTATTTAAAATGACTTTAAGGGTAAACGGAGTCACATGCTCAAATTACAAGTGGATCTCAAGCCTTCTATTATTAAATAGGACTGTGGAGAATAAAATTCTTCCACAAAATATTGCTGATTCCAGTATTAAGGATCTAACTTAGTCACAATTTCACAATGAATAGGAGAAATAAGCAGTCAGTGAACAGCACCATGAACATTCAAAGGTGAAAACCTGAAACTGAAAAATGATGACGTCTTGGAGGTTTAACCCCGCAAGTGCTGATTTTCCAGGGTGCTCAAAGCTTGTAATCTTTTTCTATAAGAGTACGTATGTTTAAAAAGTTTAGTTTGTAATTCTATTAAAATTCCTCGTCTCACCATTAAAAATACGTAGTGTTTGACAGCAGTGTTGTCATTCACGTAGAATAATACAGAGGTCTCAAGTAAATTCGATTTTCAAAAAAAAAAAGCAAGTAACTTTTTAGTATAAGTAAGTACCATGCAATATTTGGGAGGTAGGCAGTATATATTCATTGAGTACACTGCCCCTATTGCACAGAAATTGCAAAATAGATTGAATTAATATGAAACTAATTGGAAGCTCTCTCCATCCAAGGTTTTTCAGTGAAAATGGACACAAAGTTCCAATTTGATCCCATGAAATCTGAATTACTATTCTGAACCATTATTAAATCGGTCAGCGTTTGTTTTACATTATCTATTACTGAACATCTGTGTTCAGTAATGCGCTGTGCTGAAACATTCTTCCAGTAACAAAACTCAACCTTTGGTAGGAACTTTTTCATGAAGTTTGTAATAAGCATGGCTTTTTACTATTCAAAAACTATTGAAAATTCAATTTACAGCAGAATGGCCTAGATTGTAAGGACAAAACAGTGTTTAAAAAGCTCAGTGCCTATTTTTGTATCATTAAATTGCTGTTTACTTAAAATACAGGAATATTGTTCCTTTAGACTAGAATGGGCAAGAAGTTGTAACTTAATCTTACACAAAACAAAGTTAAAGCAATTAGAGCCTCTTTTTATATAGGACAATAAGATCAAAGCAGAATATAGAATCGCGACCTTATCTGTATGTTTTCGTTTTAAGAAACCAAATTTAATGACTATGGCATTTCATGTAAATACACTACAGTAAAATTGTAGGTATGACAAAAATGAAACATTTCATGAAATAATCAAATACGATGAAACAACTGTTAGATCAATTAATAATTAAAGAGAGATAATCTACAAGATTGACGGAATGTTAGGAACTCTAAAAGAGAATGATTAACTATCCAAGGATTAAGACATTCTTGGAAAATTCTTTAGGCTCTTGGCAAAATTGACCACGTTATAAAAAGTATAAAATGTCTAATATAAAGGTGTCAGAAAAGTGAAATGCTTGAAAACTTGGTTCTTCATTTAATCTAGAGATTAATGTACAGTTGAAATTATACCTAAATATTTAAAAAGAAAAGCCATAAATTTGTTTCAGAGTTTCTCTGAGTTAACTATAAATTGTAATTCCTTCTTTAAAAGTAGATTCAATTTTCAGGGTCTTTTTATGGTATCAGTTATCTTTGAAACAGGTTTTACTAGTATCTTATGAGTGGATTTGGTAGTATTTTTAAAAAACTTTTGAAGTAAAATATGCATACAAAAAAGTGCACTTATCTGTTATGAATTTGTACAATTAAACCACCCATGGAATCTGTACTCAAATTTAAAAAAAAAGAAAAAAAAACCACAGTGAGGTACCATTTCATGCCAGTCAGGATGGCAGCGATCCAAAAGTCTACAAGCAATAAATGCTGGAGAGGGTGTGGAGAAAAGGGAACCCTCTTACACTGTTGGTGGGAATGCAAACTAGTATAGCCACTATGGAGAACAGTGTGGAGATTCCTTAAAAAACTGGAAATAGAACTACCTTATGACCCAGCAATCCCACTGCTGGGCATACACACCGGAGGAAACCAGAATTGAAAGAGACACGTGTACCCCAATGTTCATCGCAGCACTGTTTATAATAGCCAGGACATGGAAGCAACCTAGATGTCCATGAGCAGATGAATGGATAAGAAAGCTGCGGGACATATACACAATGGAATATTACTCAGCCATTAAAAACAATACATTTGAATCAGTTCTAATAAGGTGGATGAAACTGGAACCTATTATACAGAGTGAAGTAAGCCAGAAAGAAAAACACCAATACAGTTTACTAATGCATATATATGGAATTTAGAAAGATGGTAATGATAACCCTGTATGCAAGACAGCAAAAGAGACACAGATGTATAAAACAGTCTTTTGGACTCTGTGGGAGAGGGTGAGGGTGGGATGATTTGGGAGAATGGCATTGAAACATGTATAATATCATATATAAAACGAATCACCAGTCTAGGTTTGATGCATGATACAGGGTGCTTGGGGCTGGTGCACTTGGATGACCCAGAGGGATGATACAGGGAGGGAGGTGGGAGGGGAGTTCAGGATGGGGAACACGTGTATACCAATGGCAGATTGATGTTGATGTATGGCAAAACCAATACAATATTGTAAAGTAATTAGCATCCAATTAAAATAAATAAATTTATATTAACAAGAATAAAAAAAAAAAAAAAAAAAAAAAAAGAACGTCGCCAATACCCCCGAAGTCTCCTTTTCCTTTGTCACTACGCTTCCCCTTACAAGGGAGGGCATCACTCTGACTTCCAGCAGTAGTGTTGCTTTTATACTTCCTATTAGTGGAATTATACAGTACACACTGTTTGGTGTCTGGCTTCTTTCATCCTTATTAGTGTCATCACTTTGTTCCAAGTAGTCATAAACCATTCATTTCATTATTATATAGCATCTCACTTTGTAAGTACACCACAATAGATACATTCCTTTCAGTGCTACTGGGCATTTGAGCAGTGTCCTACTTCTGGTCATTATATATGGCGCTGGTATAGACTTTCGTGTCTTTTGGTGAACAGATGCATGCATTTCTGTTGCGTCTATACCTCAGAGAGGAATTGCTAGGTCCCAGGTAAGCTAAGCTAAGCTTTAGAACCAAAAAGTTTTCTGAAGTGTTTATATTACATTTTCCATCAATAATAAGTTGCAATGACACATCTTTGTGACTTGGTTTCTTAACTTTAGCCATTCTGACGACCTGCAGTGATGTGATGTTGTGGATTTAATTTGCATTTCTGAGGATTAATGAAGGAGAGCACCTTTTCATGTTTATTAGTCACTTGGATTGCTTTCTTTGTAGATGTTTGTCTTTTTTCTGTTGTTTTTTTTGATGATTTTACATGTTCTTTATATTTATTTTGGAAACAAGTCTCTTTTTGGGTATATATTTGGATTGATGAAGATATATATGAGATATACATATATATATGATATATATATATCTGGATTGATATACATATATATATATATATATATATATACATGCACACACACATAACTTTAATTCTGTTGATTGCCTTCTTTAAGGTGATGTCTTTTGATGAACTGAAAAGTTCTTAATCCTAATATAATGTTTTCTTCCCTGTATGGTCAGTGCTGTGTCATTAAAAAAAAAAAAATCCTTACCTACTACAAAGTGACAAAGATCTCTTTTCCCCTAAAACTTTGTCTAATCTTTCACATTTAGATTTGCAACTCATTTGGAAGTGATTTTTGTATAGTGTACAGTGAAAGCAAAACATACACTTTCCCTATAGAATACCCGATCGACCCAGCAATATGTACTGAAAAGATCATTCTTTTCTTGCTGTACTGCAGTGTCACCTTTGTCATAAATCAGGTAACCACTAACATGCAGGTCGATTTCCTGGACTTTCTTTCCTCTTCATTGGTTTGTCCATCCTTGTGTCAATATCACTAATTACTGTAGATTTATAGTAGCAACATTGATTATAGCTTCCAATAATATGATCAGAAGGCAAATGCTCAAAGACTGAATTTGAATCTTCTGAATAACTAAATTACGACTCTCATATCCTACCGACACAGAAAAAAAGAGGGAAAAGAATACTTATAAAACAGTTTAAAATATTCTGGGTAGTTATGAGATGAGAATGAAGATCATTACTGCATTTTTAGTGTGGTGTTTACTAGGGAACTGGATGCCAACTTTTCAAGTACAGGAAGAAGGCAACAAAAAATATAAAAGAACTGTGTACAAGTAGTAAATCCAAAATGGCATGATATAAATTAAGTGCTCAACAAAGGAAGGGAAAGGAAAGACAGGATGGAGCAGTTAGCAAAGCCTTAGTAGAGAAAGAATCCTTGAATTTGAACCCAATCAGCTCACTCTTAATGCAGAACATTAGAGACTTCATTTTTTGTTTCCTGTATCTCCCTAATGCATTAAATCCATGATCATATCCTGTTATTTCTTTAAATGCTTCTTTAATCTCTATTGTTTTCAAAACAGACTTATGGTTTGAATCTTGACTGTACATCTGAATCATTTGGGAAACTTTTAAAAAATGATGATGCTCAAGCCTCTCCACACTAACAGAACAATCTGTGAGTGTGGGGGTCATATCATCAGTGTGTTTAAACGCACTCCCACCTAATTCAAACGTACAGCTGAAGTTGAGGACTGCTGAGTTAGAAGGTATATTCAATCAGCAGTTCTCAATTGTGGATAGGATACTGTCATATAAAATAAAGAACACGTTGGTTAAATTTTTTTCAGATAAATATTTGGCTCCTTAGGGGAAACTTGGCCACTTTTAGAGATATTTTTGTCATGACCAGGGGTTGCTACTGGCATCTAGAGGATGGAGGCCAAGGATGCTGCTGAACATCCTATAACGCACATGAACATCTCCCAGAGCAAACAATTATCTGGTTCAAAATGTCAGCAGTGCTGAAGTAGATAAATTCTGCTTTGGAACAACAAGAGAACCAGTCCTAAGATGAGGAAATAGAGCCTAGAACTAAAAGCAGAACTTTGTTCAAATGTAAGGATTATATTGATGGTACAAGTGACAGAAGCCCAAGAAATGAGTTCTAAACCTGTTAGAGAACTACTGTGTGAAGTGTAAGATCTGTAATTGAATTTTTGATACATTTCAATAAATTTTCAAAGAAATTCAGAGCATGCAGAGTTCAGGGGAGTGAACTTAGAAGTTTATCTATGAAATGTGGCAGCAGTATTAGTTAATGTGAAGTCAAATTCTGCAACTCTTTGATATTTTTAATCGCTTAATAAACTTCTTGATAGTGACTATGAGGAGTCTCTCTATATGTATGTATGTAAGTCGCAGCCAAATTCCAGCACTGGGTCTTAACACTAGCTTGTGTAATCTGATGCATGTTCCTGTTTTTCATTCTATTATAAAAGGATAGAGGTGGGTCAGGTGATAGGAAAGACCCCTTTCAGCATTTATCTTCTATAAATTCTTGTCAAAATGCAAATTTCACAACAAAAACATTTTTTCAGTGATAGGTCTAAAATCAATTTCGATAGCTCAGTCTTATTTTTTTTTTTTATTTAAAAAAATTTTTTTAATATTTTTTTTTAATTTTAAAATCTTTCTTACATGCGTTCCCAAACATGAACCCCCCTCCCACCTCCCTCCCCGTAACATCTCTCTGGGTCATCCCCATGCACCAGCCCCAAGCATGCTGTATCCTGCGTCAGACATAGACTGGCGATTCGATTCTTACATGATAGTATACATGTTAGAATGCCATTCTCCCAAATCATCCCACCCTCTCCCTCTCCCTCTGAGTCCAAAAGACCGTTATACACATTTGTGTCTCTTTTGCTGTCTTGCATACAGGGTCGTCATTGCCATCTTTCTAAATTCCATATATATGTGTTAGTATACTGTATTGGTGTTTTTCTTTCTGGCTTACTTCACTCTGTATAATCAGCTCCAGTTTCATCCATCTCATCAGACCTGATTCAAATGAATTCTTTTTAACGGCTGAGTAATACTCCACTGTGTATATGTACCACAGCTTTCTTATCCATTCATCTGCTGATGGACATCTAGGTTGTTTCCATGTCCTGGCTATTATAAACAGTGCTTCGATGAACATTGGGGTACATGTGTCTCTTCCAATTCTGGTTTCCTCGGTGTGTATGCCCAGCAGTGGGATTGCTGGGTCATAAGGTAGTTTCAGTCTTACTTTAAAAGGTAGCAAACTTCTGTTTAAGACAATAAATTTTACCAATTCTTCCTTTACAGGGTCCTAATCAAACAAATGTGATGAAACTGATACCTGCAACATTTTTTTATCGCAGTACATAAAAGTTAAACTACTTTCTACTAGGATTAGTAAGAATCCCTTGGATTATATATCCCAAACCTAAATCTGCTTAAAACATTTCAAGGAAAATAAAAATTTTAACTGGCAGTTACTGCTTCTTAAAAGTTTTCTTTTTACAAATCCTGTTACAAATCAAGATGAGAAAAGGAGCCCCACCACTCTTTACCCTACCCAATATAATCCAGTACACAGCCATAGCCATCGATAGGAAGTATGCTTTTCAACCAGTAGACAGCATTTCAAAACTGTTAAAGCAGAGGGTGCAAGGTCAGAAATGCCTGAATAAGCAATATGCACACTGAAATGAGTGGTGAAAGGCAGTGGACCAAATAATTCTTTTTGTGCGAGATGTCCTTTGCATTGTAGGGTATTTAGTAACATCGATGGCCTGTACCTACTGGATGCCTATAGCACTCACCCACTGCAAGCTGTAACAATCAAGAACTATCTCACCATTGCCAAATTTCCCCTGGGGGCAAAACTGTTGCAATTCACTGAGAAGACAAATGCTATGCAAACAGGCAATCTATAATTATGCACAGTAAGGAGGAATCTCACATTGCTGAGTGAAGGAAGCCAGAATGAACATGGTATATATGACTTCATATATATAGTAAGCATCAAAACAGAAAACCAACTTATACTGTAGGAAATCAGGATAGTGGTTGCTTATATGAGGGATAAGTAAGGGGAGGAAATGCCTGAAAGGCAACAGGATGAGCCTCTGAGGTGCCAAAATGTTCTGTATTGATTTAGGTCCTCCTTACATAGATGAAAATTTATTGAGCATTTATACTTCAAAGTTTTTTTTTTTTTTTCAAAACACTATGGGAGTCACTACTTTATCTTCTTCATAACGAATGAGAACATTGTAGGTCTTACTCTGTGAATTGTAAGCAATACTCATTATCAGGCCACATGTTAATTAAGCAAAGAATTTTAAATGAAGTTATAAACTAAAGTTGGTCATCTTCATGTGTTCATTTAAAACACAGGCATTTAATTAAAAAAAAACAAAAACAGAAAAATCCATTTCAAATAATTCATTTCGCAGAAGTTACTTGTTCTCCTGAGATTTATCTCTATTCCTATTGACAAAAGACAAATCCAAGATAATTCCGAGTTTAAAATGTTGTAAAAACAAGTTCTGTTCCCCCTAAGGCATTTCTGTAAACTACTGCATTTTCTATGTTAAAATTAGAGAAATAGACCTAGCAGCTGAGTAATAGTTTTGTCTGAGAACAAAACACTTACCTGTCTCACCAAGGAGTTAAGAGTTACTTTTTACTATTATATAAAGTTGACATTCAAATTCTTTTATATGTAAACATGTAGCATTATTCTTATTCTTCTTTTTCTGCATATACATTTCAAAGTAATACTCAGACTGGTACCAGGACACTTGACAATAAAGAAAAAAAAATTTTTAAAAGTTAAATCTACACTGAATCCAGAATTCTCAATTGCATTTATTTAAAAAAAGAAAAAAACTTTAAGAACTGTATTTTAAAAAGACTGCAATTAAAAAAAAACACGTATGATCATAGCCAAATGTATGATTTATTTTTGGAGAGGTATAATTAAAAGTGAGGTTTTTCCAATTAAGGGGAGAAGCAACAGTATGAGATCATACCCTGGTTACATGTTAATTATCACATTCTGTACAATGTGGATGTGCTCAACATGTATTTAATGATAATATGAGTATCTGAAATTTAAAAATCATAAACCACTTGCCAATATTGTAAATCCATAATGTTGAAATAAATACCTACAAGGGAGTAAATTTTAAAAACGGAAGCCTTTGACAATGCTTGTGGATCATCCCAAATGTTACAGACAAGCAGAAGATCAAATTAATTAACCCTACTGCTAGTTTCCACTTAATTTCTTCATAATATGGCTGTCTGGTGTAGCATTAGTGAAGATACTTCCTACAACCACATGGGTACCCCAGAGACTGTGACGAATCACTTTACAGCAGCCAAGATCATCAACAGAGAATCCTAAATGTCGATAGCGCTCATCTGTCTCAAAAAGAGTGTTGTTTGTATATGGTCCAAAAAACTGGAAGAAATAAAAAATGATGTCATATTTTTATTAACAAGAAAGATAATGGAGTAATAATTTTTATGTAAACATGAACACAGATCTGTATAAATAATGCAAATATTTAGAAGGTCAACTAAGAAATAAAAAGGGTCACATGCAACACCTAACTGTCCTAAAACCTCTCCCCTCAATACCTGTGTATTCTGGAAATGTGAATGATCTGGCAGACTGTATGTTATCTAGAACCAAATGCATAACTTCACATGACCTTTAGAGATGACATGAGTCTTAGGCAATCATCTATGGTTCACCTTTGTAATTTTTAAGATAAGAAATTATAGCCCAGGGTGTTTTTCATTTCTAGTACTCACTAAATCTTAACTTTGAGAAGAAACAATATATACTTCTATCTTAAGATTAAAATAAAATTTATTACTATTTGTAACTGAAAGACATACACAGAATTTAAAATGTGATAATAGTGGCTCATTATTTTTTTTTAAAGTATAGCTTTATAAATGTTAATTTCCAAAAAGTTACTTTTCTAAGTATTTCTTTACCATCCAAATTTTCTTAATTCTAAAACTAATTTTCTTCCTTAATGAAACTACTGAATGCTAATTTTAACTAACAGTAAGCACACTAATTCAATTTAATTTGAATAACATCTATCAGTAAGGATGGAAAAAATAAAATTTGAAATTATTTTTAATAAAAAAGATTTAAAGCGATGGAGAACTTTAACCAGGAGTGAGGTCCAGAGGTCCCTCAAAGTTGTGAATTCAATTGATTCTTATACTTCTGTGCATAAAATTGTAGGGTTTTCAAGAAGTCCTAAATGATTTATATTTACCTAGGCTATAATTATAAAAAAATAATTCCTACTTCAACTTATAATCTGGCTTTCAAAATGTATTTAATTACTCACTGCCAAACCAGACGATGGGTCAATAAAGTCAGCCCAATAGCCTTCAGCTCGGAGGGCATAGCAAATTTCCTTAGCACCGCTGATGAACTGCACAGAAAAAGACACAAATATATTATGCTCAAGATAGCATCACTACAGATTGTTTTATTTTTCAATAAAAATTTTAAAATAAATATCTTTTGCCTCAGATAGAGAACACAAGATTTATAAAAAATTAAAACTAATGATAAATTAGGACTTATAGTCTTAAGATTATTTTCACCAGTCCAAACGATTAATGGTTAATATAAAACTTTCATTTTTTTAAAGTCTAAATTGTACATTTTTTTCTTCTAAATTATTTGTTTTAGGAACTATTTCTAATCACTTTTGTGCTATTAACTCCCAAATTTGTCAAGGATTATAAACTATAGTTGCTATTTTACATCAATAAAGAAATTTCAAAATAAGAAAGGGAAAACAAAATATTCATAATGAAAAGATCTGAACCATTCATTTGAATGGAAGTTGTTTAAAAACAGGTACGTATTTGTATGTCCTTCAAAAATACACCTATCCAGTCACATAGTCATGAAATATTTCTGACAAGGCACATGAAAATAGGATAAAAGGACAGATTGGGTATAGGGCTGGACAGCATACTTACTTTTCACTATATGCTTCTCTATTTTCCTATGTAGTGTATAAATAATACAGACCACGTACATGCATTACCTATTCAAAATCCTGTGATGTTAACTCCTATGATGCAAAGACTAGCTTACCAGAACTCTAAGCAGTGAAAAAGACAACAAATATTAGAACCAGATTAGAATGTTAAAAAAAAAAGGACAGACTGTAAGTGTTTAAAATCAAGGGCACAATTCCACTTTCAGTCATAATAGAGTAACAGTTATCAAACTTGCCACCTGCTGAAAACTACAAAAACGACTGAAATACATGACGCAACTGTTTTGAGACACTGAACAATAGGCAGACACAAAACTGTAGTCTTCAAGAGAAGGGAAACAAATAAGGTGATCCCCATATCTGCTTTAGCCTTCTGTCTGAGGACACTTTCCTGCTGCAGGACAAAGCAGTGGAGCCCAAGCAAAGTGACAGTGTCACTGAGCTGAGGCAGTAGAAAGCAACAGGTCTGGACTGCTGTAGCATCTGGACTTTGTGGGGTAGAGTGCTGGAAAAGAGCGTGATGCACAATAGGGTTTCAAAGCAGTCTGTAGAACAGTCTTTCCTGGTTCAGTAGCCTCATGCTGAGCTGTGCAGACACAGGGTGAGATTTCTTGAGGTCGAGCAGAGTGCCAGCTGCAAGGCTGCAGCTGAATAGTGTTATCAGGGGTCATGCAGCGCTGGGTAACATGAATTTCAGGCCCACCCCGACTGATGAGACCCCACTGAGCATCTCTGGCATTCAGCTGGTTCAAAGTCCAAGCTAAAGTTAGGCACATGGGCCATACTCTAAATAAGGGATGAGGAAGTGATAGTCAGAGGGCCATCAAACTTGAGTTGCTGCCTGTGTGTATAAATACAGTTTTGCTGAAATGTAGCTATGCCTGTTCATTTATATATTGTCTATGGTTTCTTAGGGATTCCCTGGTGGCTCAGATGGTAAAGTGTCTGCCCGCAACGCGGGAGACCCAGGTTTGATCCCTGGGTCAGGAAGATCCCCTGGAGAAGGAAATGGCAACCCACTCCAGTATTCTTGCCTAGAAAATTCCATGGATGGAGGAGCCTGGTGGGCTATAGTCCATGGGGTCGCAAAGAGCTGGACACGACGGAGCGACTTCACTTCACTTTATATGGTTTCTTTAACAATACAAGGGTAAAACTGAGTAGTTGAGAGCCTATGACCTACAAAACCTAAAAAGCTACCATCTGGCTCCTTAGAAAAAGTTTATTGATCCCTCCTATAGATATAGAACGTAAACTAACCTATGTTCTCTAAATACAGGCATATCTCATTTTTTGGACTTCATTTTAATTCACAGATAACGGGTTGTTTTACAAGTTGAAGGCCTGTGGCAACCCTGTGTCCAGCAAGTCTATTGGTGACATTTTTCCAGTAATATTTGCTCACTTCATGTCTCTGTGTCACATTTTTGTAATTCTCTCAGTATTCCAAGCTTTTTCATCTATTATTATATTTATGATGATCTGTAGTCACTGACCTTTACTGATGTTTTACTACTATGACTCACTGAAGGCTAAGATGATGGTTAGCATTTTTTAGCAACAAAGTATTTTAAAATTATGGTATGCATTTTTTAAGACAATGCTATATACACATTTAATAGACTATAGTATAACATAAACATAACTTTTATAAGCACTGGAAACCAAGATATCCATGTAACTCACTTTATTGCCATATCAGCTTTATTGTGATGGAGCCGAACCAGCAATATCTCCAAGGTATGCCTAAACTTTTTTGTAAACTAATGAAAAAATTTACAAATACTGCATTCTTTAGGTTATCTATGTAATATTTGCACTTACTGCTGTATTTCATTAATCCTTGCAATTCTTAAAAAGCAGGAAAACTGAATATGGTCTAGAAAAGTCATTAAAATTATGTATCAATTTAATAAGACACAAACAAAAACTACAAGGTGAACAAAACAATGTATTTAAATGTTTGCAAAGATTAAGAATGCCAAATGATCACAGAAAGAACCAGTTTAAATGTTTATCTTGTTCTGCTCAATAGGAAACACTGACATCTGCTGGAAAAAACTAGGATAGATTTAAATCACAAAAGATAAAATATCTACATGTGTGATCCTAAAATAATCACTAACATATCTAAAATAGAAAGAGATGTTTTCTTTTCCATAAAAAATAAAACAGCTTTAGTCACTATAAAATTAAAAATCACATGAAAAAGTATAGTGTCATTTCAAAAACCTGAAAATTTGTTATAGAAAACGGAGTTATATTTATACTTGGGTCAGTATCAAATGAGGCTCAGAATCTTAGATGAATCAAAAAGTAGGACTTACAATGCAATGTACATGTGAGAGCAAACTCTCCAGCATCTAAATGATAGTGATGATAAACTACTCCTGGTCTTAATATATAAACAGAAAATGTTTACTGAGTTATTGTATATTTAAATTTCAACTCATCAAATTCAGATCTTCTAAAAATCAGAGACAATGTCTTATGCCTCTCTGTAACTTCTTTGTTAACTAGCATATAACTTGCTCCTGACTTAATTACTACCTGGAATTTATTAGCAAAGCTGTATTTGGGACATTTAAGTGTGAAGTCATTATCATAAAATACTTTGTTAAAGTATGTAAACAATATTTTTATAAGTTGTGAGAACCATACATCCAACACTAAAGAAAACATTAAAAATCTCCCAATATTATTCTGCATGTAAATTAGTAAAGAGAATTTTTTCAACTGTAGTTAAGTAAGCTAATCTTAATGTCATACATACAAAGGAATCAAACTCATATAATTTTTGAATATGAGATTTTAAGTTACCACTTATTTCTCAGGTTGATAAAAATGAAAAATAATGCTAATATCCAGGGTAAGAGTAACAGCCTATATAATAGGATGATCTTTTTGGTGGACAAATTGACAGTATATATTATAACTTAAAATAAATAAATATACCCCTTGATTTAGCAATTCCCTATTTAGGAATATGTAAGTATGTACATAAAAATACATGTACAAATATATTCACTGCCTATAAAAGCAAAAGTTTGATTTTCAACTTATGAAAGACTAAAAATTTTTTAAATAATTTAAAAGATTTATGGTTTGCCCATGTAATCTAATATTATACAGATTTTACAAGAATGAAATATAATCTATGAGCAATGTGAAGGAAAGGTGTCAAAACATATTTTCTAGTTAAAAGCAAAGGATGGGAAAAATGTAGGTATGTACAACTATTGTATTATTATTGTACTGTACACTGCTATTGTTTACCCTTTGAAGAAGGATTAGGTAATTGTCACTTTTTACTTGACATGCTTAAGAGACAGCGGCATGGAGGGAGAGAAAAGGATGAGAGAGGAGACAGGGTGGGTATGAAGAGTTAATTTTATGAAGAGTTGTTTATTGCATTTCCAACCTTCCTAAGACAGACAAAAATTAAAGAAAAAACAAAAAACTGAGGACGTACTGGACAGAATATAAATTTTTCAAAGATACTAAAAAAAAAACTCTGGCATTTTTATTTTCAGAAAACATGTACATTTTTAAAATACTGACATACATTAGGAGAGAACTAATAATGGTAAGAAAAGACAGCCATCATTTTAAAACAGTATTCACTGGTGTTTCACTAAGATTATAAAATTAAACAGTCAGCAATCGAAAGAATTACCTTTTCCAAGAGCACTTCTCTTTCATTTTCTACCTCCTCACTCCAAACAGTCATATCATTCTTAGTTTTCTGTGTTACAGTCAGAATCATTAGTTTGTTGGTGGCTACTTCTGGAAACAGTGATTCAAAATCTATAAATAAGAATAAAATTCCAGGAAAAAATTATTTTTTTTTGAAAAAAGAAACAGTGCCTAAAACACTTTAGAAAAATGATGATTAAGTCAAATCATTATGGTACCAAATTAGGTTTATAAATGCATATTATTTTTTAAAAGGATGAAATAAACTTAGTTTTGGTTTACTTCTGTTCCTTTTGGATGAACCAAAAATATACTGCAAACAATTCCAAAGAGTAAATTGGGTTACATGTTGTTAGTCTTGGAATTAAAAAAAAGTTTATTATTAAGATTTTTCTCAGTAATTACCTGGGAGTAGGATGACTTTAAGGAAAAAGTTACTAAAAATTCTACTAATCCTATCTAATGGTAGCATGAGGTCAGATGTCAGGGGACATTTGCTAATCTTTTTCTTGGCCAGGCAATCATCGTTTCCAGCGAGACATGTTAAAATATTCAGTTACAAAACATTTAATTCCTAAGGAGTACAGTTTTCAACATATTTAAATTAGTGACATAATCTGACACACACTAGTGTCAAAATGAATAAGGCACGACATACCTCTTCGCAGCAACTCTGGACATGTTTGGATTGCGCATTCTACTTTGGCACTTTCAAAGTAAGTTTCTGCACTGTTAATTTCTTGTTCAACAGGTACATCACTACCCTTTAGGGGAATAAGAAATATATAGAAACAAAATCTGGAGTTCAAAGAAAATATCCTGCCTGTTATAAACTTGTTTGTCCTAGAAAGCTTTTTTAATAATCCTAATCTAGCTGGTGATCAGGTAATAATCAGTGTATTCTTACATACTCAAACTTTTCTCTATAATGAATGTAATTTGAGAATTTTTTTAAAAATGTTGAATTAAAAAAAAAGGAATATATACCTACTGATATTCTAGACTTAATAGAAGTTGGTTAAAAAACTTAAAAATGCCATGATTATATCTTATAATGTTACCTCTTCTGATATTTTGTTATATCTAATTATCCTTTCTTTTGTTCTGTAAAATGGGCATTAAGAACACCAACTTACAAAACAACGTGATTAAATATATAATCTCTCCAACAGGAAAAGTCTAGAGGCTCTTATTCAATTGAAATTTAATGGGTGCCTATTATACATCAGCCATTATAACAGGAGCAGACACTACAATGGTAAAAATCGTCTTCACTCTTAGGTATATAAGGGTTAGGAGAAGAAAAACAGCATGAACAAATAAATGCAATCCAATATGAAAAGTGCTATAGAGTTGTGAAGAAGTCTTCTGGAGGTATAAATGGGGAAGAAACTTGCTTTGTTGGGAGAAATCAGGAAAAGGTTGAAATCACATTTGAGTTACATGTTAACTAATATATGTGTCTGACATATAAAAGAATGGACAGAATACAGATTAAGAATCCCAGAGGGAAAAAAAACAGTCTAGCAAGAAATAATAGTGCAAAGGCATGCAATGGTCAAAAAGAAAGGTGTAATTTTCAAAAAATGAAAAGTATGCTATGATTAGAATGTAGGAGTAGGAAATCGTTGGGAGGTGAGAAAAGGATCAAAACTATGGAAATCCATTTATGCCACATTACAAAATTTTGACTTTTATTTTAAATTAAATAATATTAATAAATTGTCCTTATTTTACATATAAAGAAACAGTCTCAGAAAGGTGAAGTAACTTTCTCAAGGTCACGAAATTAAGTATCAATAAATAAGAGTCAATCTCCGTATACAGATTTATCCTATCTCCACAGTCCATCCTACGATAATGCCTCTAAAAACAGAGATAAGGCAGAATTGAGAACTAAACTGACACAAATTTAAGGGCTACTTTCAGAGATGAAAGCAATGTAATTGTCACTGTACATGGGGGAATGATGAAAAGAGCAGGCAGGCTGTCACTGTCATCTTTACTTCTGGGACAGTGTGAGGATGACTAAGTCACTTATACTACTGACAACATGGGAATAAAGACAAGTTTTGAGAGAAAAAACGGCTCATTCAGTACTAGATGTGTACCAGTCCTAATTTTGGTACCTCTGAGACATCCAGATAAAGATATTTGGCAAGTAATACAGAACCAGCAACGTCAGAAACAGAAACAGTAAGTTAGGAAATATGAAGACATAGTCTATGCAGAAAGCTGAGGACTTAAGTGACCAGGGAGCAAGTCAAAGGCGAAAATGAAGAACAGACATTTGGGAAATATTGTATAACTGGTAGACAGAGGAGGTGCCAAGAAGACGGAGAAGGAATTATCTGAGATAAAAAGGGGAGGTCAACTGTGTCCCAGTGTTAGGTTACTGAGACTGTGAGGGGTTATTACTTTTTATAATATCGTTTTGATCAAAATCTTCACCTGAAACTACATAGAAATATGAAAAATGGTAAGGATCAGGGGGTGTGACAAACTCTGAAATGCATGTAACTTCCCATTTGAGTGAGCAAGGATGCAATACTAATTTTAAAACTCATTTTAAGAATTCACATGCAATACCAGTTCTAAAAAACTCAAAAAACCTCTCAGGAATTGTTTTTACAAAACCTATTTAAAAATCCTACTTTTTAGTTTACTATATCTGAAGAATTTTAGAGATCTCAAAATTTTCTTAAGTTTCTAAATGGTTAGAGGAATATAAAACTAGTTGGAATTTGGTCCATATATAGATTATAATTACTGTTTGTAAAAATGAAAAAAAGAAAATCTAAATTTCCAGTTATAGAAATTAAGTTATTTATGTTTACAATAAATATTTATTTAAAAAGATATTTTGAAGAATCAATTACCTAAGAGACTGCAATGTGAAAAATTATATAGCAAAACCATGTATAGGACAATACCAAGGTTTTAAAAACTATACATGCTTTTTCTGTATATACTGGACTTAGTTTTTTTTTTTTCAATGAAAGTAATATGCTCATAGTTATCAGAAATACAGCTGTAATAATTAGAAAACAGAATGAATGATATTAACAACATACCTGAAATTCATTCACGTATTGTGCCATAACAAACTCATGTCTTTCGCTCGATAAAGGTTCTGCTAGAACATCAGGTAAAGTTTTATGAACTTGGCTTTTCTTCTGTGATGCTGTACCGTTGAGGTGACAGTCAAAACCTATGTTCCCAGGAAGCTGGAATCTCTGATCCTGAGGTCCAAATGGTCCCATAGTTTCATCAGGCCAAACTGTTCGAGAGCCTGAAGAGGAACAACAAAAGGAGCAATTTTCTCCTTACAACTTAAGTGCATTAGACTGAAAGACTGTGAAGGAATGTTGTTCTTCCAATAAGGTTTTTTTTTTTTTTTTAACCTAAACAATAGATCTTTGAAGTTTGCTTTACTGGTTGAATATGCTAGTTGGTTTCATGGTATTTCCGAAACACTAGTTGAAGCAACCAGCTGCCAACTCATAGTTAATTCCCTTATTAGGGAACAGATTCAATAAAGCATTGTAATCTATACTATGTAATTCTTTTTTGTCTGGCTTCACCGTGTGGCTTGTGGGATCTCTGTTCCCTAGAAAGGAACAGAACCCAGACCATGGTAGTGAAAGCCTGGAATCCTAACCATTAGACCATCTGGGAACTTCTGTACTATGTAATTCTTAACAGTCATTAGTAAATCTTTACATATGGTGAAAGAAATTCACAGGATAAATGACATTAAAAGAAAAAGCTAAGTCCAAGAACAGTATATGTGACATTTATTTTACATGCTTATAATAATGCTTTAAATACAGAAAAAAAAAAAAAATACTTGAAAGTAAAGATACCAGACTTAATAGTGGTTACGCTTGGGGAGTGTGTGTATGTTAATCGTTCAGTCGTGTTCGATTCTTTGTGACCACATGGACTGTAGCCCACCAGGCCTCCCTGTTCATGGGATTCTTGAGGCAAGAATACTGGAGTGGGTGGCCAGTTCCTTCTCTAGGGTATCTTCCTGACTCAGGGATCGAACCCAGGCCTCCCACACTGCAGTCAGATTCTTTACCATCTTAGCCACCAGGGAACCCTTGGGGAGGGGCATTCAACTGCTGCTACCTGGTGGCACAAAACATTAATGGACTCGAAAAAATTCTGTACCAACCAAAGTGACATAATGCCCTGTTTACCAGTCACATGCATGAATATGGATTAAATACTTACAGAAGAATACACATTACTTTATTCCTATAAAAAAAAAACCCTAACGTGAAAAATTAAAAAAGATCCAGAAAAAGTAGCTCAGAAAACCAAATGAAGAAATACACAGAGTAGGAATTTTGTTCAGAGAAAGGAAAGGATGGCTGCAGACTTTAGTTGGCAATAAAAGTATTTATAAATATTCTGCTAGAACTAAGTGACTAAAAATGGTCATGTCATTATAGCTGCCCCTATGTGATGCCCATATCTCTCTTCCATACCTATGACACACATTACCTATCAATTATGGAACTTTTCCCTGCTGAACCCAGACACTGTCACATAATTCTCAACCCAAACACTCTAGCCCAGCACATCTCAAACTATTAAGTATTAAGAATCATCTGAGAACTTCTCAAAATGCAGATTCTGATTTACCAGATCTGAAGTGGGGCTCAAAATTCATTTCTAACCAGTCCCAGATGATGCTGATGCTATATCAGGCCATGCTATACTGGTCTGCAGATCACACTGAGTGATAAGGCTCTAGACAGCCACCAGTGACCGACTGGAGTCAGTTCACAAACTAAAACTTATCAGCTGTTCTGAACAACGTGGGTTTTATAGATTATTCAGATGTGTCTTCAAATAAATATTCAATATTAATATTGGATATGAGCATATTTTCAAATGTTTACTGGTCATTTAGGTTTTCTCTTACAGAAATAGCCTGTTAAAACTCATTTTTGAAATTTTTGTTTGGTTTTCTACTGGCTTGTTTTTGCCCTATTGATCTACAAAAATTCTTCATATAGTTCTCCCTAGGTATTCACAGGGCAATGCTTCCTGGACCCTCATGGATATCAAAATCTGCATATGCTCAAGTCCTTATATAAAAAGGGTATAGTTCAACTGACCTTTGAGCAACTCAAGAGGTAGTTGTTCAAACCCTGTAGTCAAAAATCTGAGTATAATTCACAGTCAGCTCTCTGTTTAGTCATTTCCACATGCTCAGAGTCAAGGAACCGAGAACTGTGTAATACCGTAGTTAGTTATTATTGGAAAAAAACTAGGGTATAAAATGGATATGCACAGCTCAAACCCATGCTGTTCAAGAATGAACTGTATGTGCATATATGTAACCTACGTACATCCTCCTGTATACTTTAAATCATCTCCAGATTACCTATAATATTGAACACAAAGAATGATATGTAAATAATTGCTGGCACATGGCAAATTCAAGTTTTGCTATTTAGAACTTTCTGGAATTCCCCACCCTCTCAAATATTTTCAATCTCTGATTGGCTGAATCTGAGGATGCAGAACCCATGGACAGGGCAGCCAAGTTGTATATTCATAATACAAACCCTTAACTATTCTGAGTGACAGACCTTTAATTTATGATAGATATATGTTTGGCCTTCAGATCAAGAAAACTGAAGAATAATCAGAGATGGAGTTAGAAAACTGAGGCAAGAAAACTAGGGGAGGCTTTGCATGCCCAAGTGAACTGACATTACACTGTAAGTAATGTATTGAATGAAACAAGGATTCCATGGGCAATCACTTCAGAATACATTAGGTAAAGTTTCTAAGAGCCCTCCCTTAGTATTTTAGTGTGCTTTATAAACCTCTCTTGAGAAACCTATATGTAGGTCAGGAAGCAACAGGTCAGGAAGCAACAGTTAGAACTGGACATGGAACAACAGACTGGTTCCAAATAGGAAAAGGAGTATACATCAAGGTGGTATATTGTCACCCTGCTTATTTAACTTATATGCAGAGTACATCATGAGAAACGCTGGGCTGGAAGAAACACAAGCTGGAATCAAGATTGTTGGGAGAAATATCAATAACCTCAGATATGCAGATGACACCACCCTTATGGCAGAAAGTGAAGAGGAACTCAAAAGCCTCTTGATGAAAGTGAAAGTGGAGAGTGAAAAAGTTGGCTTAAAGCTCAACATTCAGAAAACGAAGATCATGGCATCTGGTCCCATCACTTCATGGGAAATAGATGGGGAAACAGTGGAAACAGTGTCAGACTTTATTTTTTTGGGCTCCAAAATCACTGCAGATGGTGACTGCAGCCATGAAATTAAAAGACGCTTACTCCTTGGAAGAAAAGTTATGACCAACCTAGATAGCATATTCAAAAGCAGAGACATTACTTTGCCGACTAAGGTCCGTCTAGTCAAGGCTATGGTTTTTCCTGTGGTCACATATGGATGTGAGAGTTGGACTGTGAAGAAGGCTGAGTGCTGAAGAACTGATGCTTTTGAACTGTGGTGTTGGAGAAGACTCTTCAGAGTCTCTTGGACTGCAAGGAGATCCAACCAGTCCATTCTGAAGGAGATCAACCCTGGGATTTCTTTGGAAGGAATGATGCTAAAGCTGAAGCTCCAGTACTTTGGACACCTCATGTGAAGAGTTGACTCATTGGAAAAGACTCTGATGCTGGGAGGGATTGGGGGCAGGAGGAGAAGGGGACGACAGAGGATGAGATGGCTGGGTGGCATCACGGACTCAATGGATGTGAGTCTGAGTGAACTCTAGGAGATGGTGATGGACAGGGAGGCCTGGCGTGCTGCGATTCATGGGGTCGCAAAGAGTAGGACACGGCTGAGCGACTGAACTGAACTGAGAATGATTAATGTGATATAGTGGTATACAAAGTGGATAAGAAAAAGCAGACTTTGATTTAATAAACACTAGTTAGTAAAAAGTAACGGCTGCTGCTGCTGTTGCTAAGTCACTTCAATCGTGTCTGACTCTGTGTGATCCCATAGATGGCAGCCTGCCAGGCTCCCCCATCCCTGGGGTTCTCAAGGCAAGTGGAGTGGGTTGCCATTTTCTTCTCCAATGCATGAAAATGAAAAGTGAAAGTGAAGTCACTCAGTCGTGTCTGACCCTCAGCGACCCCATGGACTGCAGCTTTCCAGGCTCCTCCGTCCATGGGATTTTCCAGGCAAGAGTACTGGAGTGGGGTGCCATTGCCTTCTCTGAAGTGATGGCTATATTTAGGAAATTCAGCAAAGAGTGGCAAGTAGTAGTAACATAGTTTAATAGGATCAAAAAAAGATTTGTTTCAGGGAAGACTGTGTGTGTCTGAATATAGATTAGAAAAAAACTAAAGTTCAAGAAAGTAAGTTTTAGAAACCAATATTCATTCTTTTATTTTTTTAAGTATTGTAACTTTCTGGCATAAATATTTAGGCAGAGCTCTGATTTTACTTTCAAAGGGATAAACTCAACTTTAGAAGATCAGTAAAACTTCAAGTAGAAATATTACAGGAAACATAACAAATGTTATGAAACAATTTTAAGTAAAGCAAAAATAAGTTTTACTTACAGATATCTGGAGGTGCAGTGGCCACATGAGACTCATCAGAACCTGAAGATCCTGCGGTTGAAAAGGCTCTGGGATTGACAACCCTTTTAACTAAAGAGCAAAATCCTGGGAGATAGGAAACCAGTCTGGCTCTGTTACAGAGCACCTAAGAATGACACAAAACCCAAAATTATTCTGATATAAATGTTATACTAACACAGACAATCTCGGGCAAATCCTCACTTTGCAATGTATCTTTTAAAACCAACATTGATTCTACTGTTATTGAGCACCTGCCATAGAATGAGCATCACACATATTTATAATTTTAAAAATAAACACAAATATTAAAAACACACACACACACACAAGTACTAAGTTATTTGGGTAAAAATATATGGCTTTCCTAGCAAGGCCAGAATCAAGAGTGCCATACAGAAAGAACAGGAACTTTGAAAAGCTGTCCTGTGTTCAGCAGCAACACTAAAAAAGTGGCACAGCTAGTAAGATTCTTCTATTTTCAAAATAAAGAACTTTCAAAACCTCTCCTAGGAAAAAAAATCCTACTTACTTTCACACTCTTCTTTTATTGCTATTAGATTGTACTGATTATCTCCTATGCTATCTTTCTCTTGATTTTACGGCTATGTCCACTTTCCTCCAGTTTAGCACACATCTTCTTGATACCTTTTCTGCTCCTATGTTCATTTGCTAGACGCAGGTCAGTTACAATATAAATGTGTGAACATCTTTCATGTATAAACTTAATCAAAATAGCTAAGTCAGAATAACTTAATGCAGGGGTTTGCTAACTATAGCGGACTGTAGCCTCCTGTCTGTTCTGGTGAATACAGTTTTATTGTAACACTGCCACACCCATTTATGTATTGTCTGTGGCTGTTTTCTTGTCATAATTGCAGTTATTTCAGAGACTCTGGCCTACAAAGCCTAAAATATTTGCTACCTGGCCCTTTATATTTTAAAACACTGCTGACTCTTAGATTAGTGGAAAACGCGTAAGAACAAATACCATATCATCTGTGGAATTCTACTAAAAGATTTGAACAATTAAGAGATCCTTGAGGTCATAGGAAAAGTTTCACGGAGGATATACTGGGTTGTGAAGAAACAGAAATTTAGGCACTCATTTCAATGAAGGCCTTTTAGGAAGAAAGGTATGGAGGTTTTTTCAAAGAGTGACAGGTTCACTGAAGGTGGATGTTAAGTAATGCAGTAAAGAACAGGCTTGAAATTTAACTTATGAGCAACTATAAGAGGCTTTATATTTTGTGACACAGACAGGAAAGGGCCTATTACAAGATAATAAATCAGAATTTTAACCTGTAGGCAGGGAGGAAGAGAGTTAACTGATCAAAATAAAAGATGTTTTAAGGAATGTACAACTAAGGGTAGAGGAGAGAAAGGAGTGGGATTAGAGAGGTGGTATGAAAACTAGTCACCAAGAGGCTGAAATAGTCTAGCCAATTGATACTTTGGAATCATTCTTTTTCCCTTTCATATAGTATTCTGAAATCCAACCTATGTTCTTTGACTGGTCTTTCTACCGCTCTGACAGAATTTCTTACTAATTTTATCTTCCCTTCTCTTACTCCACTTTTCAGTCACATAAAAATACCTACCCAACATTTCCATATTTCTGTCTTTTAAACTGCCGTAAGATTTCTTCCACTAAAATGCCCTTTTCCTTCTCCTCTTAGGTTGGACAAATTCCAACTCTTTCTTCGACATCCAGATAAAATGAACCTCCTCCAGATGTCTCCAAAATGCAAGGCCTGTCTCCAGAGCATTCTGTCCACCTGAACACTTAAGCATCCTCCCCTGGCCCTGCAGTCTCATCATTAGATTATTACTTAATGTATCATATTCAACTACAAGAATACAATCCTGGGTAACTGTCACATTACCATGTTAGTTTTCCTAACACACAACTCTAATTAAATCACCAAAATTTAAAGAATAAAGTCCAAATTACCAAGTCTATCATTCAAAACTCTTTGCTGGTGGTTTAGCTGCTAAGTCGCATCTGACTCTTTGTGACCCCACGGACTGTAGCCCACCAGGCTCCTCTGTCCGTTGGATTTCCTAAGCAAGGAGTGGGTTGCCATTTCTTACTCCAGGGGATCTTCCTGACCCAGGGATGGAACCCGAGTTTCCTGCTTTGCAGGAATATTCTGTACCACTGAGCCACCTGGGAAAGCCCCAAGATTCTTGCTGCTGCTGCTGCTGCTAAGTCGCTCCTGTCGTGTCAGACTCTGTGCGACCCCATAGATGGCAGCCCACCAGGCTCCCCCGTCCCTGGGATTTTCCAGTTAAGAGTACTGGAGTGGGTTGCCACTGCCTTCTCCGAAGACTCTTGTTACTTGATCCTAAATCCACAATCCAACCTTATTTCCCACTTATCTTTTTCACATATCTTACATTCAAGAAGATAGAAATGACTTCTTGATTTCTGAAGGAGGGTGGGGCGGGGGGCTGGGGGTATCTTTGAATATACCTGTTCTGGGTGAGATTTAGATAATCTCACCCATCTTTTAAAATTCAAATGTTTCTCTGATTAAATGAACCCAAACCCCCACTTTCCCCTCTCCACAAAGCTCTGAATCTGTATTGTACCTCTGTGTAACTTTTAAAATTAGTTTCTACTCTTGCTGTAATAGTTATCATGTATGTTTTATGACCCCTATGGCACGATGCGTTTAAGAAATCACTGGACAGTTACCGTGAATAGATACCTCTGGCCTATGAGAATAATCTCTCCTGCTCTCATTTTGTAGTATTTGTAAGGTTATTTCCTATACTAAAACGGCTACAAAACCTACCCAAACAGAAACCGGCTTAAAAATAGATTCTAAGTATTTACGAAAATAATTTTTTTTTAAATTACCCAAAGGATGCTGGCACTGAATTTATTTCTCAAAAGGAATTTGCATAAATAAATAAAAGTATTGAGAAATATGTTTGTTTTCAAGCTACCGTCAAGGCATATTGACCTAATTTCACACCCCTTGTTTCCCTTGACATTTTTGATTCTCTAAGTACAAGAAACATTATGCCATCAATGCCATTATAATTAAACCCGCCCCTCCATTTCTTAACGAGTTCCCAAAATAATTTATCACTGTACTGCTTCTTAAGAGACTAATTTACTCACATTGGCCATTTCTGGCGGAAAGGGCAGACGAAAATTATCTTCCCTTTTGTAAAGTTATTCCTGGGAAAGGACAAAACAAAACAGGCCGGTGACGGATTAAGCTCTAACAACAGATCACTCGGGTAATGTCCACCATCGTCTACTGGGTGTCCCTTCTTCCGCGACAGGACCAAAGTCCAAGCTGTCCCCGGACCCCAGGAGGCCGGGATTCGCCCCCTGCCCCCACAGGGCACAAGTCGCTGCCCACAGGAGGCCTTGCAGTTCTCAGCCCGCCCGGTGTGTCTGCGGAAGACAACTCCGACTAGATCCGGGGGAGGAAAGAGGGGCCGTCCACCAGGATGGAGTCCTGAGGCTCCAAGTAGGTATTTTAACACCGATCAAGGTTCTAAACAAGCTGTGAGCAAAGGTTCCAGCAAAGATGAAGGTTGAGGAAGCGAAAAAGATCCTAACGACAGAGTGACAGGACGACCGGGGACAGCGACAGGGGCCCTGTGAGTATAGGGGCAACACCCAGAGCTGTGGCCCAAAGATGGGCAGATCTGGAGGGGCTAACGCGGGCGGAAACCGTCCGTACCAGTCGCCGCCGCCACAGCCGCCTCCAGCGGTCCCAGGCCCGTACTCTTCCCGTCTTCAAAATGGCGGCGCGACGGCAGAGGGAGTAGCGCTGACGCTGGCAGTGACCAGACTGAAGAAGTTGCTTTCGAGCGCATGGATGGGAATGATCCTCGAGCCGATGCTGCGCACGCGCACGGGAGGCCCACGTAGCACCGCCCTTTCATTGGCTAGTCCACCGCCCCCACGTACGAGGAGGAAAGGTGAGGTGTGGATAAGGACTTGTGGGATGGAGATCAAGGCTCCAGAGCTGCGTTTGGCACTCATTTAATTTCGATCATTAACTCACCGATGTATTTGAAAGCCTCCTCTTGCCCCAAGACTTTATTGCTCAAAGGAGGTACAGTTTTCTGTTCTTTGTATCTATTTTTTTTTTAATTTCGAAAATAAATGTTTTTGAGAATAGAGCACTTTTTCCCTTTATGTGCCAGACTTTTAATAGGCGCAATAAATATATATCCCACGACGTATTTATAAGTATACACTTAAAATTTTTTTTTAATTGAAGGATAATTGTTTTACAGTATTGTGTTGATTTCTGCCAAACATCAACATGAATCAGCCATAGGTATACCGATGTCCCCTCCTTCTTGAACCTCCCTCCCACTTGCCTTCTCATCCCACCCCTCTAGGTTGTTACAAAGCCAAGGTTTGAGATCGCTGAGTCATATAGAAAATTCCCATTGGCTGTCTATTTTACATATGGTAATATATGTTTCCATGTTCCTGTGTCTATCCATCCCTCCCTCTCCTTCCTCCCCGCCTCCCCTGAGTCCTGTCCATAAGTCTGTTCTCTGTGTCTGTGTGTCCACTGCTGTCCTGCAAATAATTTCATCAGTACCATCTTTCTAGATTCCATATATCTGCATTAGTATATGATATTTGTTTTTCTCTTTCTGACTTAACACTGTATAATAGGCTCTGTATAATACGTTCAACCACCTCCATTAGAACTGAAAAGTATATCACTTTAATTTGTCATTTGTATTTTACAAAGTTAACTGAAGTCCATACTTCATTCATACTGATATTTTTGATGGGTCATGTTGGGCAAGTTAAAGTTAGTCTCTTTATGCTTTTAGTTTCCTCTCTTCTAAAATGGGAATAATGTAATAATAGTGTGCAACTCATAGTTCATGAATATTAAATCAGTTAATATGTAGCTAACACATCATTGGAAGGACTGATGCTGAGGCTGAAACTCCAGTACTTTGGCCACCTCATGCGAAGAGTTGACTCATTGGAAAAAACCCTGATGCTGGGAGGGACTGGGGGCAGGAGGAGAAGGTGACGACAGAGGATGAGATGGCTGGATGGCATCACCGACTCAATGCACATGAGTTTGGGTGAACTCTGGGAGTTGGTGATGGACAGGGAGGCCTGGCGTGCTGTGATTCATGGGGTTGCAAAGAGTCGGACACGACTGAGCAACTGAACTGAACTGAACACATGTAGCATGCACATGCACACACAGACACACAGACACCAGTGAGCTGAGCACACACACACACCAGTGAGCTGAGCACACAAACACACCAGTGAGCTGAGTATTTGAGTTACTTACAACTCATTCTTTTTTCATTCCTGATCATTTCACCTTCAAGTCAGCTTACTAGTCCAGGTTATATAATGTGATTTTTGGTTGAATGATGATTATAAGCTTTTTGAGACTGGGAACCATATGTTATTCATCTTTGCCAGGATAGAAAATCACCTGTCAGATGGAGGTGGGAGTGAACAGCAGTATGGCAGGAGGCTGTCAGGAGTAACTTCATAGTGTAGGTGATGCTTGATCAGCATTTTGAAAGATGAGTAGTTGTTTGTCTGAATGCCAAGAAAAGACGTTACAGGGGTGAGGACCTTCAGTCAAAGGAAGCAGTGTGGACAGAGATACAGAATCCAAAACACTATGGGCAGTTGAGGATATCCACAAATAATCAAATGATTGAGTTGGAGGTAGACAGGGGCCAGATCATAGTCAGTCTTCAGGGAACTATTAAGGTAGATGTAATCCTGGAAGCAACGGATTACTGGGCAAATTTAAGCCATCATGGCATTATCAGATATGTGTCTTGGGAAGATCCTTGGGCTTCAGTATACAGGATAGGTTGGAAGAATGTGGAATTGGACCTGGAGCAAGTGGTTAAGAGACTATTGCTGTGCCCATGAGAAAGAACATGACACCCTGAATTAAGGGCAGGGGCAAAGTTGAGGAATCAGGACTGTGTAGCTGTCCATTAGTTGCAGACAAGGTAAAGGACACATTGAAGATGATTCCTACATTTTTGACAGGATTCTTGGTGACTAGAGTTGCTTTTGCTGAGATTGGGAATCCAGGAATATTAATTTGTGGAATGTATGCTATGTGGTGGCACTCGTATAGGGATTTTTCCATTCTTTAATTCTCATAACAATCCAGAAAAGGGACATACTATTATCCTCATGTTAAATATGAAGAAATTAAAGCACAAATGGCTTACGTATATTTCTCAAGCTTCCAGGGCTGGATTTAAATCTCAGTCTGTTAGGTTTAAAAATAGTGTTTTCTTTCCCATAGGTGTTGTCTCCTAGGAAGAAAATAGGTTTTAGGGGAATGATAATGAATTTGGCTTGGGATATCTTGAATTCTGAGATGCCGGAGGGGCATTCATATGTAGTTGTTAGTAAGTTATTGGACAGTAGGCCTGTTGCTCAGGAAAGTGGTTTATGTGGGAGACAGAGATTAGAGAGTCATTGACATATGGGTAGCAGTTAAATCCATAGGAACTCCTTAACCTGGAGTTCAGTAGTGGGCGTTAAGAGAAAAAGGTCTGTGAAACTGCTGAAAATGTATGCAAATTTTTGTATATTTGTAAGCAGATCCATTTCCACCCCCTAGGAAGTCATCCCATAGCTTCTTCAGATTCTTAAAGTTCAGGAGTGAAAAGATCAAGAACCACTAGTGTAGCGTGTAAAAGAAAAAGGGCAAAAGTCAGAAGATTAGGTTATATAAATGAAAGGGGCAGTAGAAAAAAACTAGTAATAGAGACTGAAAATTTTCAGTTAGAGGGTAAAGGAAATCAAGAGAGAGTGTTCTAGGCATGAAGAAGATAATTGCTCAGGTATATCCAGTTCAGTTCAGTCGCTCAGTCGAGTCCGACTCTTTGCAACCCCATGAATCGCAGCACGCCAGGCCTCCCTGTCCATCACCAACTCCCGGAGTTCACTCAGACTCACGTCCATCGAGTCTGTGATGCCATCCAGCCATCTCATCCTCTGTCGTCCCCTTCTCCTCTTGCCCCCAATCCCTCCCAGCATCAGTCTTTTCCAATGAGTCAACTCTTCGCATGATGTGGCCAAAGTACTGGAGTTTCAGCTTTAGCATCATTCCTTCCAAAGAAATCCCAGGGCTGATCTCCTTCAGAATGGACTGGTTGGATCTCCTTACAGTCCAAGGGACCCTCAAGAGTCTTCTGCAACACCACAGTTCAAAAGCATCAATTCTTCGGCGCTCAGCTTTCTTCACAGTCCAACTCTTACATCCATACATGACCACAGGAAAAATCATAGCCTTGACTAGATGGACCTTAGTTGGCAAAGTAATGTCTCTGCTTTTGAATATGCTATCTAGGTTAGTCATAACTTTCATTCCAAGGAGTAAACGTCTTTTAATTTCATGGCTGCAATCACCATCTGCAGTGATTTTGGAGCCCCCAAAAATAAAGTCTGACACTGTTTCCACTGTTTCCCCATCTATTTCCCATGAAGTGATGGGACCAGATGCCATGATCTTCGTTTTCTGAATGTTGAGCTTTAAGCCAACTTTCTCACTCTCCACTTTCACTTTCATCAAGAGGCTTTTGAGTTCCTCTTCACTTTCTGCCATAAGGGTGGTGTCATCTGCATATCTGAGGTTTTTGATATTTCTCCTGGCAGTCTTAATTCCACCTTGTGCTTTTTCCAGCCCAGCGTTTCTTATGATGTACTCTGCATATAAGTTAAATAAGCAGGGTGACAATATACAGCCTTGACGTACTCCTTTTCCTATTTGGAACCAGTCTGTTGTTCCATGTTTAGTTCTAACTGTTGCTTCCTGACCTGCATACAGATTCTCAAGAGGCAGGTCAGGTGGTCTGGTATTCCCATCTCTTTCAGAATTTTCCACAGTTTATTGTGATCCACACAGTCAAAGGGTTTGGCATAGTAAATAAAGCAGAAATAGATGTTTTTCTGGAACTCTCTTGCTTTTTCGATGATCCAGCAGATGTTCGAAATTTGATCTCTGGTTCCTCTACCTTTTCTAAAATCAGCTTGAACATCTGGAAGTTCACAGTTCATGTATTGCTGAAGCTTGGCTTGGAGAATTTTGAGCATTACTTTACTAGCGTGTGAGATGAGTGCAATTGTGCGGTAGTTTGAGCATTCTTTGGCATTGCCTTTCTTTCGGATTGGAATGAAAACTGACCTTTTCTAGTCCTGTGGCCTAGATGCTACAAAAAGTGTTGTTGAGGGCCCAAACCAATCCATTGTATTTGATAACTAGGGCAATGATGATTTTGCCAGAGGAGTTTGAGTGGAGTAGTGGGTGGAAGGAACGGAATTTTGATAACTGGGTATTCAAGGGATGAAACACAATCTCTTGAGGGAAGAGACTTTTCGTTTTGTTCACTGTAGTCCTGGGAGTTCACTGTATTCCTGACACAGTGAGATGATCAATAATTTGTTGAAAGTTGAACAGATGAAGGAGTGGTGGCCATTAGCCAGCATGTGTGTGTCCTAAGTCGCTTCAGTTGTGTCTGACTCTTTCTGACCCTGTGGATTGTAGCCTGCCAGGCTTATCTGTCCATGGGCTTCTCCAGGCAGGAATATTGGAGTGGGTTGCCATGCCTTCCTCTAGGAAATCTTCCAGACCCAGGGATCAAACCAGCATCTCTTACATTGTCTCCTGTATGGCAGGCAGATTCTTTATTTCTGAGCCAGCAGGGAAGCCCCATAGCCAGCATACCCCAGTGGTAAAAAATCTGCTGCCATGTAGGAGACTTGGGATCAATCCCTGGGTTGGGAATATCCCCTGGAGAAGGAAATGGGACCCCACCCAAGTATTCCTGCCTTGGGAATCCCATGGACAGAGGAGCATGGTGGGCTATAGTCCACACGGTCACAGAAGAGTTGGACACGGCTTAGTGACTAAACAACAATAACCGAAAGTCACAGCCTCTTTCTGTTCTATTTCCAGGCTCTCTCCTACAGGAGCGTTTATCTACCCAGCAGCTGGGCTGGGGGAGTAGTCGTGTTTCCATAGCATAAACGAGGAAACTGTGATTCAGAGAGGCTGAGTAAACTGCCTGATGCCACACAGCTACATGCAGTGATGAATATGAGTTTCAAACCTGGATTTGTCTGGCTCCAAAATCTCTGTCTTCCATGACAGTAAAACAAAGGAGGAGAAGAACGAGAGGTGAGTATGTCTCTCAACTGTTATCCCAGTTTTCCCTTATTTATTTGCTTTCTCTCTCTCTCTTGGATTGTTCTTATTCTTCAGAGACAAAGCAGGGCCTTCATACAACTATAATGATTGATCAAAGTACCAGATTATGAGATTATTCAGAGGCCTATATGTAATCCTTGGGGTTTTCTTTCTCATCTCTCTTTGTCAGAGCTGCCTGCATTAATACTTTCTGAAAAAACACAGCTTTTAAAAAATTTGCATGGCTTCTACTAATTCTCAATAACAAAGGATACATACTTAAGCAAAGTGAGAAATATATAGTCATCACTGCATGCTCAGCTTGGAAAGACTGTTGTATTGCAGCTAACTCTTTCTGTAAAAACAATAGGATTATAAAAGCAAAGAGACAAGAGGGAATATTTTCTGCTCAGCCATTCATATCTAAAGCACATTAAAAGTAATATTCTGTGTTTTCTTTTTTAGAAAGGTGCATGGAACTATTAGCTGGTTGCAACAAAATAATGAGTAAAAAAGGATAATTTTATAAATTTTAAAATGGTATGAATAAAGGAAAAAATATGTGAACACTTGGTTTTTATTCTTTGATTTGGTTATGGAACGCAACTGTTGAGAACACATATTTTTAAGTTGCCTGTATCTGCTGCAAAAGTTCTTCAGTGTTTGATACATTAAAACAGGCATAGTTTTGGCCATTTCTAAAAACTCAAGATATTCCTGGAAACCCCTTGTATGTTCCAGCTATCCATTGCTAGGTGGTGATACGTGGCTGTTACAGAGTAATGTTACAGGGTGAATGTTATTTGTCTCTGGGACATAAGGGAGGAAGAGCCCTCAATGTAATATTTTGTTTTTTAGCTTGAATGTGATTTATACATGCTGTCACTGGACTTTAATTGTGATATTAAATGTAAAAATTGCCGATGTGCTCTTTGTCTCTCTCATCACTACAATGGAGACAATATTACCAACTTCATAGACGTACGTGATATATATGAGATAATCCATGTAAAGATAGTCCATGTGAAGATATGAGATTGTATGATACACACATACATACAGTCCCTGTAAAGAGTTTAGCACAGTGCCTGGCACTTAGCAAGTGTGCAACAAATGTTAGCTGATATCATCTTCCTCATCATCATTGTTTGGCATCATCGTTCGTCATCATCTTTGCACTCCATCCTCATGGGGAGATGAGGGTGTGGTAAGGAGCTGTGGTTCCCATACATGTGCACAGGCTTATCAGGGCTGATGCTGCTGCCTAGGCCCTCCTCTCTATTTGGTACCAGGAAATGGTTTGGTCTAGAAAGGAACAGGCATGGATTTACGTGGGACTCAGGATGTTGGCCTGTTTTGTTCTGAGCTACTTCTTTTTGAGGTCATGGTGGCTGCGTTTTAGGACTTAAAGCATAAAATCAGAGCAGACAATAGCAATGAGAAGATTTAAGGAAAATCTGACTAAACACTGAGTGAGAAGCATCCATAAGTCACATTTTGTAAACTTAGGATTTAGGCTGTGGTGATCTAGCTACATAGAGAAAGTGGAAATGCTTCGATTTGAAACGAGGGTATAATGCTACCTGGGAGCTTGTTAAAAAGGCAGAGTCTCTGGCTCCAACCCAAAATTGTTGCCACAGGATCTGTGTTTTAACAAGATCCATAGTGATTCATATGTATAATAAAGTTCTCTTGAATGAGATTCACCAGGAGATAGAAAAGAGACGGTAGCTTTGGGCCTTGCATAATGTACATACCCCATGTATATATAGAATCAGAATCTATAACAGGCTAAGGAAACTATATTTTAACCCTTCAGGGAACTTTTGTTTTTTATGAACACTGGAATTTGAGGACCACAAGTAAAAGATAAAACTGTGCTGGGGAGAAGTGAAATACCCATTGTGAACACTAGCTGCCGCTACTCTACAATTTAAAAACGGCCCTGATCATTAACAGCTAAAAGAATTATAAGAACGTCTAAATTTTCAGTGTATAGGTCTAGGGAAAATGAACTGTAAGTTAAACAGAGTTGGATTTTCCTGTGATTTTATTAAAGACCTCTAGGACATATGAGTGACATACAAAGAGAAGTGGTTGGAGATGTAGAAATTTTGGGTACATGCGAATAAAAGTACGTCTAAAGAATAATGTCTCTTTGTACTTGGGGAAGCAAAATGAGTGTATGTGGTTTAAAAAGCCAAACTGGAGTCCACAGGCAAAGTATGTAAGGCAGCTCAGTGACTCATTTAGAGTATCTTTTCCTTTTCCTGACCTTTCGTTACTATGTTAATTTTATGCTGGGTTTGCCAGATATTTAATTTTCATCTGCAGGTTAGGGATTGAAAGGCTTGTGTGTGCTGTTCATGTGAACATTGTCTTCATTTGTGAACACTGCACCATACTCAGGGACTTGGATTCAAGTTCTGTCTTCTTCGTCAAGTCCGTATAGATCTGCATAATGATGCCTTAACATCTGTGAGCCTTGAAATAGGCATAAAAACGCCCACATAAGGGCTGTCATGAGCAGTACCCAGGTAATACAAAATTTATGAAATGTTTAATAAATTTTAAAGTATTAAATAAATGCAAAATATTATTTGAATGCTTACAACATTGGGCCTCTGCTTTGGCATTGGTCTTTGAACCCCTCACCAAAGCACCTTTTCCATAAAAATGACTCTGGTTCTGCTAAGAGCCTAGTTATTTTCCCCAACTAGATCTTTTAGTTTGCTTCATATAGGGTTGACTGATAAAATATAGGACTCTCGGTTACATTTGAGTTTCAGATAAACAGTGCATAATTTGTTAGTATAAGTAGGACTTAGATATTGCATGGCAGTCTGGCAAATTTAACTCAAAGCAAACTAAGGACATCGTTCCATGTTTATATTTCTACACCTGAACCTTCTATTTTGCCTGATATGGAAAAAGTCTGGTTCAAAAAAATGTAGGTCTAAAAATGGTTTCAGAGAGTTATTGCTAACTGAAAGCTCACATCTTCAAAATGTTTATATTTCCTGTCTAGAAATGGCTTGCTTGGGCTTATACTCTAAAGACTGCTTGGAGGGAAATAGGGCCTCTTAATTAATCCTTGAAATTATTTTTCATTTCTGTGATAGTCTGTTACTCTTTTGATTTTTGATTGTTCATTAATATCTCTCCTACTGTGTAGTTGTGGGACTAGAAGGAGGGAAAGCCTGAATCGCCAAAATGAAAGCCACTCAGATGTTGACGTTACAGACAATCCTGATGCATTTCTGATACAACATACAACACTCTCTTGCCAATTATAATCGTGCAGCAAATGATGCTATTAAAATGTATAGACTAGATAGAGAGAGTCCATGGCCCAATGAAGGAGAAGCATAAGAAGGAAAGGGGGGAGTGAGGTATATGCTAAGTGTTGAGAAAGAGTTATCTTGAGGAATTATTTGCAGTTTCAAAGTACTTGAGGATAATATAAAAGATGGGGTTTAACTCAATAAAATAAATTCAAAATTACACTTTCATGGGTATACCCTGGAGTAGAATGAGGAATCACCCTAGGATTCCTGATGTCCTGAACAGCCAAATCTAACAGGAAACCCTGGGAAGGTAACTGAAGAAAAATGGCACCTTTAGGCTTAGCTGTGGACAGAGGAGCTTGGTGGGCTACAGTCCATGGGGTCACAAAAGAGTTGGGCACGACTTTGTTCAGTCGCTAAGACGTGGCTAACTCTTCGTGACCCTGTGAACTGCAGCATGTCCTTCACTCTGCTGGAGTTTGCTCAAACTCATGTGCGTTGAGTTGATGATGACATCCAACTATCTTACCCTCGGTCACCCTGTTCTTCTTTTGCTTTCAGTTTTTCCTGGCATGGGGGTCTTTTCCAATGAATTGGTCATGACTGAGCAACTAAGCACAGCACAGCACAGCGACTAAATAACAATGGTAATATCGGGCTCTGGACGCTAGGTGGCGATATATAGCAACATGAGGATTTTGGAATCTGTGGAAGAGATGCTGAATTAGTGGGGGAGGGGTTGTGAGATGAGTTTTGGTTTCCTGCTGTTAACACAGAGCTCTTCAATTTATGGTAGACTGTGCCTTCCACTGTGATCTTATGAAACGTCAATAGGGGTAGGGATTGGGTCAGAACCACCACTAGTGCTTTCCTTCTTTTTAGTTTCTTCCATTTTAAGAGGTAACTTCACACTTCTGCAAAGCACTTAATTAGTCTCATCTAGCTCCCAAACTTGATACCTGTATCCAAATTTAGATACAGATATGGTGAAGTTGTTTACTTGGTATTTGGGGCCATTAGAGGAAGCCAGAGAGGAGAGCGACATTCCACTAGGTGATCTGAGCCACGAGTGAGGGGTAAGGCTGTACTCCTGGACTGCGTGTTCCCGTCACTAAGAACATTTGTTGATCTGCTGACTGATTGCAGTGGGAGTATCCCCTGAACATGCTGAAAGCCCAGTACCTGTCATTTGAGTAGAGCAGGCCCTTCACCAGCCCATGGGAATATCAGTGATTATCCTACTCCGGCATAGGTTCCTGTTTTCTTTACAGTTTGATGATGTTGGGTGGCATCGGTGATGCATGCTTGCTCATTGCTTGAAGAAGCTTTTGTCTTTAGAAAAGTATATAGAATCTTGGATCAGGTAAAGTTTTTTCTCTGTTTTAATTTGTATTGATATTTCTTGAATTCCAAGAAAATCACTTGCATATCAAATGATCATTGAAACCTTTTCTTCATCGTTTTGGGAATTTCCTCTTGTATTTATGCCCCTTTTCCTGCCTAAGTAAAACAGAATGATTTAATTAGAATTTGGGGATGAAATCTACTAAGCCTATATTCTCAACAAAAATGTGGGATTTAAGTTAATTTTCATGCCCCAGTTTGTATCCCTTTTGCCCCCTTTACATGGTCAGTTTTATCTTCAGCTGTCTCCTGACATTACCTACTGTTAGCTAAGCAGATTATGCTTGTTCTCATCTGAGCCTTTCTCACCCTGTTAATACATGCTGGTATGCCCTGTCTCCCCGCTTTTCAGGATTCAGCTCCAAGGCATTTCCTTTAAGACGTTTCTCTGGGTAATTCACACTAATCTGCTGTGAAAGCAGGAAACTAGGAAACTGCACCATAGAATAATACTCAAGGGAGCTCGTGATTGTAACCTAGGCTCAGCTACTTTCTGATTGGCTTACACATGCGCATATGCACACACACACACAGAGCTAGCTAGATTACAAGCTTTTTGAATGTGAGGACTACAACCCAATGACATTTAGCGGTATGGTGTATATTGAATATATATAGTCAATAGATGTCCTTCTTTTATCCATTTCTGTGATCCCAAAGTGTGAAACATAGTAAATGTTCAATCAATGTCCGTTGAAACAGCTGAAGAATTGATTTATACTGCTCTGCTGAAATACTAACTCTCTGATAGTGTTAGATTGTGATATCTATTGTGAAAAACTTGGTAATCATCAGCATATACCTACAAGAGCTAGTTTAAGCCTTCTCTCCTCCATAAGAAATTCCCAAGGCCGCTACAATCCTATTTTCTTCTCCTATTTTTAAAGTACTCAATTATCTTATCTACTTTCATCATATCTCTATTAATCAAATGCATAAGGTTATAATCTGTAGTGTAGTATTAATACTGGTGTCTACCTGTTAGGGTTGTGATGATTGAATGACTTGATATATTTAAAGTACTTAAAATTTTCCTGGCATTTAATAAGTGATTGGTGGTTGTTGTTTATTATTGCTGTTGATGTAAGATTGCCCCTTGTTTTATGTACATAGAGCTTGTCTTATCACCTAGATTATAAACTTTCAGGGACAGGCATCTGCATTTTAATCTCTTAGAAAATGTAATTGTGCCCCCTTTTCATTCTAATTATTGGTAGTTTGTGTCTTTTTTCTTTTCCTGAGTAGTCTGACTGGAGGTGTATTGATTTCATTGACTCTTCTCCTAGTAATAGTTTTTGGTCTCATTGTTTTTGCACTGTTTTTCTGTTTTCAATACCATTGATTTCTGCTCTTTATTACTTTGCCCCACTTACTTTGGGTTTAATTTTCCATTCTTTTTCCAGTATCTTTACGGTAGAAACTTAGATAATTGATTTGAGACCTCAGCATTTGCTATATTTTCTCTTCTAAAGTCTGCTTCAGCTGCATTCCATAAATTTTGACTGCTTTAATTACTTGGTTAATTTTTTCTGTCTTTCCTTAGTACTTTGTTCATGAACTGTCTTGTTTGATTTTCAAATAGTTGGGGATCTCCCATGATATAGCCCCTGTCGATTTCTAGCTCGGCTCTTGGCAGACATGGAACACACTCTGTGTCTTCTCAATGCTCCTAAGTTTATTGAGACCCTTGATGACCCCTGCATAGGGCCTAATTTGGTGAATGTGCAGCATGTGCTTGGAAAGCCTGTGCTTTCCGCGGTTGTTGAGAGAGTGTGTGTATATGTGTGTGTATGCTCAGTCATATCTGACTCTTTGCGACTGCCTGGACTGTAGCCTGCTAGGCTCCTCTGCCCGTGGGATTTCCCAGGCAAGAATACTGCAGTGGGTTGCCGTTTCCTACTCCAGGGGACCTTCCTGACCCAGGGACTGAACCCAGGTGGATTCCTTACCAGTGGGAAGCCTGTTGTTGAATATAGTGTTTTATGTATTTTTTTAGGTCAGGTTAGTTGATAACCTTGTTCAAATTTTCTGTGTCCTCCAGACTTTCTGAATCTTTATTCTGTTAATTTCTGAGAGATATCAGTCTCCAACTATAACTAAGATTTGTTTGTCACCTTTCAGATTTACATTTTGTATTTTGAAATTCTGCTAATAGTTATGGATACATTTAGGATCCTTATAGCCTCTTGATGAATTTACCCCTCTATCATTGTGAAATGTCCTTGTTTGTTCATGATAATATTTTTTGTTCTGAAGTATACTTTGTCTCATATTAATATTATCACTCAAGTTTTCTTTGGATTAGTATTAGCATGTTATATGTTTGTCCATCCTTTTTGCTTTTAAGCTATGTATGCCTTTGATGACACCACCCTTATGGCAGAAAGTGAAGAAGAAATAAAGAGCCTCTCGATGAAAGTGAAAGAATAGAGTAAAAAAGTTGGCTTAAAACTCAACATTCAGAAAACTAAGATTGTGGCATCTGGTCCCACCATTTCATTGGCAAATAGATGGGGAAACAGTGGAAACAGTGGCTGACTTTATTTTTCTGGGCTCCAAAATCACTGTGGATGGTGACTGCAGCCATGAAATTAAAAGATGCTTACTCCTTGGAAGGAAAGTTATGACCAACCTAGATAGCATATTCAAAAGCAGAGACATTACTTTGCCAACAAAGGTCCGTCTAGTCAAGGCTATGGTTTTTCCAGTGGTCATGTATGGATGTGAGAGTTGGACTATAAAGAAAGCTTAGTGCAGAAGAATTGATGCTTTTGAACTGTGGTGTTGGAGAAGACTCTTGAGAGTCCCTTGGACTGCAAGGAGATCCAACCAGTCCATCCTAAAGGAGATCAGTCCTGGTTGTTCGTTGGAAGGACTGATGTTGAAGCTGAAACTCCAATACTTTGGCCTCCTGATGTGGAGAGCTGACTCATTTGAAAAGACCCTGATGTTGGGAAAGATTGAGGGCAGGAGGAGAAGGGGACGACAGAGAATGAGATGGTTGGATGGCATCACCAACTCAATGGACATGGGTTTGGGTGGACTCCAGGAGTTGGTGATGGACAGGGAGGCCTGGCGTGCTGAAGTTCATGGGGTTGCAAAGAGTTGGACATGACTGAGCGTCTGAACTGAACTGATGCCTTTTATTTAAAGAATTCTGCAGTCATTTGTGGGGGGTCAATATGGCAATCTCTGCTTTTTAATTGGCATGCTTAAACTATAGTCATTATTCATATGGTTGCATTTGAATTTACCATCGTGCTGTTTATTTTCTATTTGCCCCACCTGTTCTTTGTTCATTTTTCCTTTTGCCCTTCCTTTTATTGAGATTAATTGACTATTTTTTATGATTATATTTTATTTACATTGTTGGATTATACCTCTTTGTTTTGTTTTGTATTAGTCTCTTTTGGGTTAGCAATATGTACCTTCAGCTTCTCACAGTCCGCTCCCAAATGATACTGTACCTTTCCATGTGTCGTATAAGCACCTTACAGCAGTACACCTCTATCTCTCTATCCTTTGTGCTGTTCTTGTCATATATTTTACTTCCACAGTTGCTGTAAATCCCAAAGTATAATGTTATCAGTTGTGCCTTAAGCAGGCCATTATATGTATTTTTATATAATTATTTCATGTTTATAACAATTTTATTTAGAAAAAAATTTTAATTGGAGGATAATTGTTTTGCAGTTTGTGTTGGTTTCTGCCATACAACAGTGCGAGTCAATCATAGTTTTACATATATATATATACACACACACACACACTGCCTCCCTGCTGAGCCTCCTTTCCTCCTCCTGTCCCACCCTTCTAGGTCATCACAGCGCACCAGGCAGAACTCCTTGTGTTATATCGCGGCTTCCCGCTAGTTGCCTATTTTTACACACGGTAGTGTTTATCTGTCAATGCTACTTTTCCAATTTGCCCCACCCTCTCCTTCCCCCGCTGTGCCCGCAAGTCCGTTCTCTATGTCTCTGTCTCCATTTCTTCCCTCTTAATAGGTTCATCAGTAGTATTTTTTTAGATTCCATATATATGCTTTAATATGTGCTGTTTACTTAGTTTTCTCTTTCTGACTTAACGTCACTGTGTAACAGGCTCTAGGTTCATCTACCTGGCTATAACTAACTCAGGTTAATTCCCTTGTGTGGCTGAATAGTATTCCTTTGTGTATATGTATATGTGCTGCTGCTTCTTTGTCCATTCATCTGTCATTGAACATCTAGATTGCTCCCATGTCCTGGCTTTTGTAAATAGTGCTTCAGTGAACATTGGGGTACATGTGTCTTTTTGAATTGTGGTTTTCTCAGGGTATATGCCCAGTAGTGGGATTGCTGGATCATATGGTAGTTTTATTTCTAGCTTGTTAAGGAATCTCCATACTATTCTCCATAGTGGCTGTATCAATTTATTTTCCTACCAACAGTGCAGTGGGGTTTCTCCACATCCTCTCCAGCATTTAGTGTTTACAGTTTTTTTTGATGATGGCCATTCTGATCGGTGTGAGATGACACCTCATTGTAGTTTTGATTTTTATTTCTCTAATAATCATCAATGTTGACCATCTTTTCATGTGTTTATTGGCCAATCTGTATGTCTTCCTTGCAGAAATGTCTGTTTAGGCCCATCTTTTGACTGGGCTTCTTGTTTTTCTGATACTGAGCTGTATGAACTGCTTATATATATTGGAAGGTAATCCTTTGTCAGTTCCTTCATTTACAATTATTTTCTCCCATTCTGAGAGTTGTCTTTTCAGTTTGTTTATAGTTTCCTTTGCTGCACTGAAGCTTTTAAATTTAATTAGGTCCCATTTGTTTATTTTTGTTTTTATTTCCATTACTCTAAGAGGTGGGTCAAAGAGGATCTTGCTGTGATTTATGTCAAAGAATGTACTTCCTATGTTTTTCTCTAAGATCTTTATAGTTTCTGGCCTTACATTTAATTCTTTAATCCATTTTCAGTTAATTTTTGCATATGGTGTTAGGAAGTGTTCTAATTTCATTCTTTTACATGGTAGCTGTTCAGCTTTCTCAGCAACCACTTATTGAAGAGACCGTCTTTTCTCCATAGTATATTCTTACCTCTTTTGTCAAAGATAAGGTGCCCATAGGTGCATAGGTTTATTTCTGGGCTTTTTATCTTGTTCCATTGGTCTATATTTCTGTTTTTGTGCCAATACCACAAGCTGGAATCAAGATTGCCAGGAGAATTATCAATCACCTCAGATATGCAGATGACACCACCCTTATGGCAGAAAGTGAAGAGGAACTCAAAAGCCTCTTGATGAAAGTGAAAGAGGAGAGTGAAGAAGTTGGCTTAAAGCTCAGCATTCAGAAAAAGAAGATCATGGCATCCGGTCCCATCAGTCCATGGGAAATAGATGGAGAAACAGTGGAAACAGTGTCAGACTTTATTTTTTGGGGCTCCAAAATCACTGCAGATGGTGATTGCAGCCATGAAATTAAAAGACGCTTACTCCTTGGAAGAAAAGTTATGACCAACCTAGATAGCATATTCAAAAGCAGAGACATTATTTTGCCGACTAAGGTCCGTCTAGTCAAGGCTATGGTTTTTCCAGTAGTCATGTATGGATGTGAGAGTTGGACTATGAAGAAGGCTGAGCGCCGAAGAATTGATGCTTTTGACCTGTGGTGTTGGAGAAGACTCTTGAGAGTCCCTTGGACTGCAAGGAGATCCAACCAGTCCATTCTGAAGGAGATCAGCCCTGGGTTTCTTTGGAAGGAATGATGCTAAAGCTGAAACTCCAGTACTTTGGCTACCTTATGCGAAGAGTTGACTCATTGGAAAAGACTTTGATGCTGGGAGGGATTGGGGGCAGGAGGAAAAGGGGACGACCGAGGATAAGATGGCTGGATGGCATCACTGACTTGATGGGTGTGCGTCTGAATGAACTCCGGGAGTTGGTGATGGACAGGGAGGCCTGGTGTGCTGCAATTCATGGGATCGCAAAGAGTTGGACACGACTGAGCGACTAAACTGAACTGTGCCAACATCATACTGTCCCGATGAGTGTAGCTTTGTAGTATAGTCGGAAGTCAGGAAGTTTGATTCCTACAGCTCCATTCTTCTTTCTCAAGATTGCTTTGGCTATTCAGGATCTTTTGCATTTCCATACAAATTGTGATTTTTTTTTTGTTCTAGTTCTGTGAAAAATTAGTAGTTTAATAGAGATTGCATTGGATTTGTATATTGCTTTGGGTAGCATAGTTATTTTCACAATATTGATACTTCCAATCCAAGAACATGGTATCTCTCTCTATCGGTTTGTGTTGTCTTTGATTTCTTTCATCAGTGTCTTGTAGTTTTCTGCGTACCAGTCTTTTGTTTCTTTCAGTTCATTTCAGTTCAGTCACTCAGTCATGTCTGACTCTTTGCGACCCCATGAATTGCAGCACGCCAGGCCTCCCTGTCCATCACCAACTCCAAGAGTTCACTCAGACTTGCATCCATCGATTCCGTGATGCCATCTAGCCATCTCATCCTCGGTCGTTCCCTTCTCCTCCTGGCCCCAATCCCTCCCAGCATCAAAGTCTTTTCCAATGAGTCAGCTCTTCTCGTAAGGTGGCCAAAGTACTGCAGTTTCAGCTTTAGCATCATTCCCTCCAAAGAAATCCCAGGGCTGATCTCCTTTAGAATAGACTGGTTGGATCTGCTTGCACTCCAAGGGACTCTCAAGAGTCTTCTCCAACACCATAGTTCAAAAGCATCAATTCTTCGGCACTCAGCTTTCTTCACAGTCCAGCTCTCACATCCATACATGACCATTGGATAAACCATAGCCTTGACTAGACGGACCTTTGTTGGCAAAGTAATGTCTCTGCTTTTGAATATGCTATCTAGGTTGGTCATAACTTTTCTTTCAAGGAGTAAGCGTCTTTTAATTTCATGGCTGCAGTCACCATCCACAGTGATTTTGGAGCCCAAAAAATAAAGTCAGCCACTGTTTCCACTGTTTCCCCATCTATTTCCTATGGAGTTATGTGACCAGATGCCATGATCTTTGTTTTCTGAATGTTGAGCTTGAAGCCAACTTTTTCACTCTCCACTTTTACTTTCATCAAGAGGTTTCTGAGTTCCTCTTCACTTTCTGCCATAAGGGTGGTGTCATCTGCATATCTGAGGTGATTGATATTTCTCCCGGCAATCTTGATTCCTGCTTGTGTTTCTTCCAGTCCAATGTTTCTCATGATGTACTCTGCATATAAGTTAAATAAGCAGGGTGACAATATACAGTCTTGACGTACTCCTTTTCCTATTTGGAACCAGTCTGTTGTTCCATGTCCAGTTCTAACTGTTGCTTCCTAACCTGCATATAGGTTTCTCTAGGTAGGTATTTTATTTGTTTTGCTGCAGTGGTGAATGGGATATTTTTCCTTAATTTCTCTTTCTGATTTTTTATTGTTAGTGTATAGGAATGCAAGGGGTTTCTATGTATTAATTTTGTATTCTGTGAGTTTACTAAATTCATTGATTAGCTCTGGTAATTTTCTGATAGTATCTTTAGGGTTTTCTATGTATAATATCATGTCATCTGCAAAGAGTGAAAGTTTTACTTTTTTTCCAATCTGGATTCCCTTTCTTTCTTTTTCTTCTCTGACTTCTGTGGCTAGGACTTCCAGAGCTGTATTGATTAGTACAGGTAAGATTGGGCACCCTTGTCTTGTTCCTGATCTGAGAAGAAATGCTTTGTTTTTCACCATTGAGAATAACATTTTGTCATATGTGGACTTTATTATATTGAGGTAGGTTCCATGTACACCTACTTTCTGGAGAGCTTTTTTTTAAAAATTATAAATGGGTATTGACTTTTATTGAAAGCTTTTGCTGCATCTATTGAGATGATCATGTGGTTTTTATCTTTCAGTTTGTTAATATGATATATTACATTGATTGATTTGCATATACTGATTGCATATGTTGAATCCCTGGGATAAAGCCCACTTGATCATGAAGTATAATCCTTTTAATGTGTTGTTGGATTCTGTTTGCTACAATTTTGTTGAAGATTTTTGCAGCTATGTTCATTAATGATATTGGCCTGTAGTTTTCTTTTTTTTTGTATTTCTTTGTCTGGTTTTGTTATCAGGGTGATGGTGGCCTCATAGAATGAGTTTGGGAGTTTTCCACCCTCTGCAATTTTCTGGATGAATTTGAGCAGGATAAGTGTTAGCTCATTCTATTTTTGGTAGGATTCACCTGTGAAGCCATCTGGCCCTGGGCTTTTGCCTGATGGAAGATTTTTAATCACAGTTTTGATTTCAGTGGTTGGGATTGGTCTGTTCATGTTTTCTGTTTCTTTCTGGTTCAGTCTTAGAATGTTGTACTTTTCTAAGAAATCTGACCATTTCTTCCAGGTTGTCCATTTTATTGGCGTATAGTTGCTTGTAGTAGTCTTATGATCCTTAATCAATTATATTTTTCAGATAGTTTAAAAGTAAGAATGTTTTCTTTTACATTCCTCTGCATATTTATCATTTATGGCTTTATTCTATCTTTTATGAAGTTTTAGCTTCCTATCTTGTGTTATTTTAGGTATACCTACAAAGCCTCCTTTACCATTTTTGGAGTGTTGCTCTATTGGTGAATCTGTTGGTGATGAATTCTTCACTTTTATTCATTTAAAATACATATTTATTCATTGTTTTTGAAAGCTATTTTTCCTTGATAAAGAACTGTAGGTATACAGTGTTTGTTTGTTTTTTTTTAATTTTCCTTCTTCCACTCTATTTGGCTTCAGAGTCTGGTGTTATTCTTTTCTTTAAAGCCCTGTAGGTAATGTGTCACAGAGTGTCTTATTTTTCCTGCACAATTATAAGATTTTCTTTTTATCATTAGTTTTCCAGCAGTTTGGTTACATTGTGCCTTGACATGCAGTACCCTTCTGAGAATCCTACTTGATGCTGTGTGTGTGTGTGTGTGTGTGTGTGTGTGTGTGTGTGTGTGTGTGTGTGTTCCATTCAGGCTTAAGGGGAGATGAACTATTTCATCTCTCACAGACCCCTCTGTGACTCACAGGGGTATTTCTGTCTCCTCCTTTCTTGTGGTTGTTTCTCTAACTGTGACCCTTTTCTTCAGATGTATGCACAGATGGGTAGCCAAAGTCTCAAGTGGACCCCACTGCAGATCTCTGGACTTCTTTTGTTTGCAGCTACTTTCTCTGAAGTATTATGTTCCACAAGTTCTAACTTTCTTGGTTCACCTGAAGTCTGATCTCTGCGTCTTCAGCTCAGGAAGACTGCTTGAGTCTGGGTTGTTGCCTTAAAACTGCATCCGGGAAGTAAGCTGATGAACGTTGCGGTTCCATTGCATGCTTTCTTCCTCTCAGGTCACAGTCTTATACTGCCTCTTTTCCAATGCTTGTAAGTCTTTGTTTCCTAAATTTTGTCTGATTTTTTAATTAGTTTTAACACAGAGGGTGATTATTGTGGTGAATCCATCCTTTTTTAATCTCCGTTTTGGCTTGAAGACAATAGTGTTTGTATATATACTGATGGAGTTGGAAGATGATTCTTATTTGTTGACACACTGCTATTAAAGACCAATGAATGCCCCAGAATTTATGATAGAAGAGGATATCCAGAAAATTAATGATGAGACCAGCACATATATGAGTAGTCCAGTAATTCTCAAGCAATGATAAATAAAAGAATCACAAAGATCCTCTGAATTAGGTTGTTCTTTCAACTGTACATCAACTATGGTGGAAAAATATCATGAAATGTGGAGTCCTTTTCTTCTACAATCTCTACAAAGTCTTAGAATTTTAAAATGTATTGCTTTCCTTATTTTAGATGGAATAACTGAGGTCCAAAAAGTTCATTCATTACCTTTCTCTCTGGCAAACAGTTGGCAGGAAGGGTCAGAAAGTATATCTAACATACCAACTTCCTTAATAATGTGTCCAGTGGTATAGGTAAATGAAAAGCATCTTTAGTCTTCTGACTTCACTTTAGAAGATTTATACGTTTAACTTCCTAATAGATGAATACTTATTGCCTTTCAATTCTACTTGCTTAAAAACAGCTTCTCTTAGAATTTTACTTTGGCTTGTTGTTTTAGTTTTGATTCAGTGCAAAACTTAGTATCTAAATCACCCTTAAAGAGAGTACTACCTTTTTATGAGCATATTAATGCCATTCAAAATGATGTAAATGTGCATACATGTGAATGTGATAGCTTAAAACTCTGTAAGGATTATAATCTTAACATTTTCTTTTATTTATCTTTGAAAGTATCTTGAATTTTCAAATAAAACTGCTCCTTATTATTATTCATCTTGAGATATTTTTCTAGGAAATAATATGTAAATTCTTTGCTTCTTCAGAAGTTGTTTCCCAATGTTTCCCAATGTTATATGGAATGGTATATTGGGAGGATTTTTCTGTTCTGTGGTAGCTTTTGCTATCATGAAAAAATGGTTCAAATCCCCAGTCACAATAAGTTAGTGTTAAATAATATTTAAAATGTTCTTCAAAAGAAAAATCTTAGGATTAATAGAAAAAAATTGTTATATTGGCCAATTGCAATTTTTAACAATGATTCTTAATATATTTCTCTTTGACGTGAATTTCTATATACCAATTATAATGAATCTGCCTCTCTAAATCAAAGGAGTTGTTAAAGTCAAATGATCCAATAAACAGGTTTATTTTAAAAATGAATAAAGAAAGCTTTTTAGCTGCTTAAGATGTGATTGCTCTTTTTACAGAATGTCAAAAAAGTAATCAGTCTTCCTTTGATTAGGCTTATACTTTATCTTTCACATCTCTGGAGACTTTTTATTTGTAAGGAAAGAAAGTTAGAAAGCTCTAAGGGGGCAGTGAGAGATAACAACTAAGGCTTTTCAGAGGATTTGATGATAGAGAAACAGGAATGATTCAGATAGCCATTGCACTCAGAATTCTAGTGTATGGGCTATGCTCCTACAGTCTTTCCATGGTCTTAAAGTGTTGGATTCTGAGCTTCCATATAAAGAAAGGTGAAGATGCAAATGTGTTTGATACAAACAAATGCTTGTAAATAGAAAGAATAGTGAGATTTTCAGTAGCTTTCATACTAAATTCTTTTTCTTTTTTTGACTGTCCACCAGAAAACATGGTCAGATGACACAATCTTTTAATTATATTTAAAGCTTATGTTTTCTTACATATTATATTATAATTCTTCTGTGAAGAGAATACCATAAGCAGAATTGAAAAAGGTAGTTCTAGATTTTAACATCTACTTTCAAAATATATTTTGTTCACTCCAGAACTACTTCTAAGGAAGCTTTTACATAAAGTTAGTATCAAACATTTTAGCATTGTTATATAGTCCCTCTTCAAATAAACAATCAGGTAATGATTTACCATAAAATATTTTCCTTAGTATCTTTAATATGGTCAACATTGTGCTCCAACTATAGGAACACAAAGAAGGTATGAGTACTTACAAAGTCAAGGGAAAGAGACTTTAAGTGGAAAATATTTTTAGCATTATGTTTTGACTTACCACTCTGGAGGATGAGGATTAATGCTTTTCAGCTACTTGCTTTGACCATACTTTAGTCCTTTTCTAGTCTTGCCTGTCTCTTAACATGACTGATTAGATCAGTAATCAAGGTATATTTATACCTTTATATTTTTATGAGTATGTTATTTAATACTCATGGATGAGCCAAGTAGTGTACCATGATCACTTTTCTTTTTCCAAACAACATTTTGATCTCCCTGAAGTCAGGTTTTATTGTTTTTATTTTTCTATGATTTTATCTCTTAACTTAGACCAAACTCTTCCCTGATTTTGAAAATATCATTTCAAAATTTTCAGGCCTTTTAGGGTTCTATCACATTCATCTTTTTGAATAAATCTCTCCTGATACCTTTTACCTGCTCCAGTGTTATCCCAGTTGCTCTCTAGCTCTATAGCACAGTGTCATCCTGGGATTTTCCTTCATGGGCCTCCTCTTTCTTATATTATATCCCTTGTTTCCTATGTTTCTTTCTTTTAAATTTACTCTCTTTTATTAGAGGAGTGCATTTTACAGTAGCTTCTTGAGAAGCTTACATGCCAAATAAAATTTTTGATATTTTTGTAAACAAATGGGACCTAATTAAACTTAAAAGCTTTTGTGCAGGCTTTAAAAAAATTTGATAGCATGTTTATTGAGCTATAGTCCACATACCATGAAGTTCATCCTTCTAAACTGCAAAATTCAGTGTTTATTAGATGTACATAAAATTGTGCAGCCATCATTAATTTTACAACATTATCATCACCCTGAAAACAAGCCACCTAATGTTAACAGTCACTCTGCATTACTTCTTCCATACAATCCCTGGAAACTATCAATCTACTTTTTATATTTACGAGTTTGCCTATTCTGGACACTTCAAGTAAATTAATCATATAATATAGTCATTTCATGTCTGCCTTCTTTCACCTAGCTTAATATTTTCAGGGTTCATTGATGTTGTAGTATGTATTAGTATTTATTTCTTTTTATAACTGAATAGTATTCCATTGTATGGATATACCGCAACCCTGAATATTCGTTGGAAGGACTGATACTGAAACTGAAGCTCCAGTATTTAGCTCATCTGATGCAAACAGACGACTCATTGGAAAAATCTCTCATGCTGGAAAAGATTGAGGGCAGAAAGAGAAGAGGGCATCAGAGGATGAGATGACTAGATGGTATCACTGATGCAGTGAACAGAAACTTGGGCAAACTCAGGGAGATGGTGAGGGACAGGGAGTCTTGGCATGCTGCAGTCCATGGGGTCGCAAAGAGTTGTACACAGCTGGACAACTGAACAACAACAACCACCACTGCATCCCTTCATCAGTTGATAGACTTCTGTGTTGTTTGTACATTTTGGCTATTATGAATACTTCCGCTATAAGCGTTCATGTGAAAGTTTTGAATATTTTTGTTTCTTGGGAGTATGAGTGGAATTGCTGAATCAGGGGGTAAGTCTATGTTTGACTTTTTGAGAAACTACCAAACTATTTTCTAAAGTAGGTGCAATATTTTGTGTGTCTGTTATCAATGTGTATGAGGGTTCAAATTTATCCATATCTTTATCAATACTTGTTACTGCCTGTCTTTTATATTATAGCCATCCTAGTATCTATGAACAGGTATCTAATTATGGTTTGACACACATTTCTCTAATGAATAATCATGTCAAGCATCTTTTTATGTGCTTATTGGCCATTTTATATCTTCTTTGGAAAAATGTTTATTCAATTACTTTGTCCATCACATTATTTAATCTTTCTGTTGTTAAGTTGCAAGGGTTCTTATTATGTTATGGATATAAATCTCGTGTGAGGTGTATAATGTGCAGTTTTCTTTCACTTCTGGAGTTGTCTTTTCCTATTCTTGATAGTGTCTTTTGATGTACAAAAGTTTTTTAAATTGAAGTATAGTTGTCCATGCACCTTGTAACAAGCCTGTGGATCCAGCTGCAGACCCTGAAGTGGACCCTTGTCCTAGTGCTAGCCCTAATGACATGGTCCTGTGAACAGTGTTGTACACTCAGAGACCAAACAGGACCCATTCCACCTGAGTCCCTGGTTAATAGGACTGACAACATGGACCCCACTGTGAAACTAGCAGCAGTGATGTGACCTGGCTCCAACTCCACTGAACTGAAATTCTAGGGGCAACACAATCAGCCCAGGGACCCAGCAGAAGAAGGTCTTTATCTACTAAAACCAGCCTATAAAGACTGGAAGAGAGTTTGCTCCTTCAAATGCATAGACGCCAACACTAAGCTACACGGATCATAAGAATCAGGCAAACATGACAGCACCAAAGGAAATACTAAAACTCCAATAACCAATTCCAAAGAAACGGATATCTATAAATTATCTGACAAAGAATTAAAAATAATCATCTTAAAGAAGCTTAATAATACGCAAGAGAACACAGATAGACAAATAAAATCAGGGAAGCAGTGAAACAGCAGATTTGAATAACAGCGTAAACCAAATGGAACTGATCAACACCTGGAGAACATTTTTACCCAGCGGCAGCAGAATATACATTCCCCTTAAGCATACATGGAACATTCTCCAGGATATTTCACGTTAGGTTACAAAACAGGTCTTAACGAATTTAAGAAGATTAAAATCATATTACATACCTTTTCTGACCACAGTGGAATAAAACTAGAAATCAGTAACAGATAAAAACTGGAAAATCCACAAATGAAATTAAACAACATATTCCTGGACCACCACCAGTGGGTCAAAGGAAAAAATCAAAAGGGAAATTAGGAAATACCTTGAGACTGATGAAAATATAGCACACTAAAGCCTATGAGATGCAGCAAAATCAGTACCAAGGGAAGTTATTAGTAATAAATGCTTACATTAAAAAATAAATATCTCAAATAAACTACTTTACATCTCAAGGAACTCGCAAAAAAAACAAACAAACAAACAAAAAAAACTAATCCCGAAATTAGCAGGAAGAAAGAAATGATAAAGACTCAAGCAGAAATAGAATACATAATAGAAAAGCAATATAAAATTATTGAAAATAAGAAAATTTTGTGTTTTAAAGAAAAATGAAATTGATAATTTAGAGACTAAGGAAAAAAGAAGACAAGTAAAATTGGAAATGAAAGAGGATACATTACAACTAATGTCACAGAAATAAAAATCTGAAGAGACTATTGTGAACACCAACAAACTGAACAACCTAGAAGAAACAGATAAATTCCTGGAAACATACATCTTACCAAGACTGAATCATGAAGAAATACAAGTCTGAACAGATCAATAATGAGTATGGAGATTGAATCAATAGTCAAAAACCTCCCAACCAAGAAAAGCTTAGGACCTGGTGGCTTCACTGGTGAATTCTACCACATATTTGAAGAAGAATTTATGCCTTTTAAAATTCTTCCAGAAATTGAAAGGAAGGGAATAATTACTTTGTGAGACCAGCATTACTCTGCTACCAAAGTCAGATAAAGACATCGTTGAAAAACTACAGACTTCTTTCACCAGTATTTTATAGTTTTCTATATATAGGTCTTTAGTTCCTTTAGGTAAATATATTCCTAAGTATTTTATTCTTTTCGTTGCAATGGTGAATGGAATTGTTTCCTTAATTTCTTTTTCTATTTTCTCATTATTAGTGTATAGAAATGCAAGGGATTTCTGTGTGTTGATTATATATCCTGCAAATTTACTATATTCATTGATTAGCTTTAGTAATTTTCTGGTGAAATCTTTAGGGTTTTCTATGTAGAGGATCATGTCATCTACAAAGAGGACACTAATAGATGGAGAAATATACCATGTTCATGGATCGGAAGAATCAACATAGTGAAAATGAGTATGCTCCCCAAAGCAATCTATAGATTCAATGCAATCCCTATCAAGCTACCAAAGGTATTTTTCACAGAGCTGGAACAAAATAATTTCACAATTTGTATGGAAATACAAAAAACCTCAAATAGCCAAAGCAATCTTGAGAAAGAAGAATGGAACTGGAGGAATCAACCTGCCTGACTTCAGGCTCTACTACAAAGCCACAGTCATCAAGACAGTATGGTACTGGCACAAAGACAGAAATATAGATCAATGGAACAAAATAGAAAGCCCAAAGATAAATCCACACACCTATGGACACCTTATCTTCGACAAAGGGGGCAAGAATATACAATAGATTAAAGACAATCTCTTTAACAAGTGGTGCTGGGAAAACTGGTCAACCACTTGTAAAAGAATGAAACTAGAACACTTTCTAACACCATTCACAAAAATAAACTCAAAATGGATCAAAGATCTAAACGTAAGATCAGAAACTATAAAACTCCTAGAGGAGAACATAGGCAAAACACTCTCTGACATATATCACAGCAGGATCCTCTATGACCCACCTCCCAGAATATTGGAAATAAAAGCAAAAATAAACAGATGGGACCTAATTAAAATTAAAAGCTTCTGCACAACAAAGGAAACTATAAGCAAGGTGAAAAGACAGCCTTCGGAATGGGAGAAAATAATAGCAAATGAAGCAACTGACAAACAACTAATCTCAAAAATATACAAGCAACTCCTGTAGCTCAATTCCAGAAAAATAAATGACCCAATCCAAAAATGGGCCAAATAACTAAATAGACATTTCTCCAAAGAAGACATACAGATGGCTAACAAACACATGAAAAGATGCTCAACATCACTCATTATCAGAGAAATGCAAATCAAAACCACAATGAGGTACCATTTCACACCAGTCAGAATGGCTGCAGTCCAAAAGTCTACAAGCAATAAATGCTGGAGAGGGTGTGGAGAAAAGGGAACCCTCTTACACTGTTGGTGGGAATGCAAACTAGTACAGCCACTATGGAGAACAGTGTGGAGATTCCTAAAAAAACTGGAAATAGAACTGCCTTATGACCCAGCAATCCCACTGCTGGGCATACACACTGAGGAAACCAGAATTGAAAGAGACATGTGTACCCTAATGTTCATCGCAGCACTGTTTATAATAGCCAGGACATGGAAACAACCTAGATGTCCATCAGCAGACGAATGGATAAGAAAGCTGTGGTACATACACACAGTGGAGTATTACTCAGCCATTAAAAAGAATACATTTGAATCAGTTCTAATGAGGTGGATGAAACTGGAGCCGATTATACAGAGTGAAGTAAGCCAGAAAGAAAAACACTGATACAGTATACTAACGCATATATATGGAATTTAGAAAGATGGTAACAATAACCCTGTATGTGAGACAGCAAATGAGACACAGATGTATAGAACAGTCTTTTGGACTCTGTGGGAGAGGGAGAGGGTGGGATGATTTGGGAGAATGGCATTGAAACATGTATAATATCATATAAGAAACAAATCGCCAGTCTAGGTTTGATGCACGATACAGGATGCTTGGGGCTGGTGCACTGGGATGACCCAGAGGGATGGTATGGGGAGGGAGGTGGGAGGGGGGTTCAGGATTGGGAACATGTGTACACCCATGGCGGATTCATGTTGATGTATGGCAAAACCAATACAGTATTGTAAAGTAGCCTCCAATTAAAATAAATTAATTTAAAAAAAAAGAAAAACTACAGACTTACACTTCTAATGAATATAGAAAAATCCTCAACTAAATACTACCTAAATGAATTCAAAAGCAAATTAAAAGCTCAAACCTCATGATCAAGTGGAATTTATTTCTAGGATGGAAGAGTATTTCAACTTACTAAAGTCAATTAATGTGAAATACTGTGCAAACAGAATAAAAGGTAAAAGTCTCATGATTATATCAATAGATGCAGAAAATGTTTGCTCAAGTTCAGCATCTCTTCATGATTAAGAAAAACAACTCTCAACAAACAAGGAATAAAAGGAAATCACCTCATCATTAAAAAGGCCATATATGAAAAGCCCACAGCTAACATGGCATTCAATAGTAAATAGCTGAAAGTTTTTCCCCTGAAACAATGAACAAAGCAAGGGTGCCCACTCTCACCACTTCTATTCAACAAAGTACTGGAAGTCATAGCAAGGGCAATCAGTTAAGAAAAATAAACAGCATCTAAATCAGAAAGGTAATGGTAAAGAAGCCAATGCAGGTGGATACGGGTTTGATGGTAAATGCAGTGGTAAAGAAGCCAATGCAGGGCATATGGGTTTGATCTTTGGTCAGGAAGATACCCTGGAGAAGGAAATGGCAACCCACTTCAGTATTCTTGCCTGGGAAATCCCATGGACAGAGGAATCTGGTAGGCTACAGTCCATGGAGTCACAAAGAGTTGGAAATGACTTAATGACTGAAAGACAACAACATCAAAATCAGAAAGGAACAAATTATATTGTCCCTGTTTGCAAGTGACATGACCATATATATATATAAAATTCTAAAGACTGCATTAGTGAAACTGGTAGAACTAATAGACACATTCAATAAAGTGTCAAGAAACAAAATAAACATATAAAAAGAAGTTGAATTTCTATACACTAACAGCAAACTGCTTGAAAAGGAAATTAAGAAAATAGTCCCTTTGCAATACCAACTAGAAGAATAAAATACTTAGGGATAAACTTAATTAGGGAGGTGAAAGACTTATACACTCACTACTATAAAATACTGATGAAAGAAATTTAAAAAGACACAAATAGAAAGATATCCTGTGAGCATGATTTGGAGGACTTAGTATTGTTGAAATGTTCATGCTTTGCAAAGCAATGTACAGATTTAATGCCAATTCTATCAAATCTGAATGACATTTTTTTGCATATATATATATAAAACAATTTTAAGATCCATATGGAATCACTTAGGATCCAGAATAGCCAAATCAATCTTGAGGAAGAAGAACAAAGTTGGAGGCATCACACTTCCTGAATTTCAAAATATAATACCAAGTTTCAGTAATTAAACACAGCATGGTACTCCCATAAAGATAGACATATAGATCAGTGGAACAGAGTAGAGAGCCCAGAAATAAATCCATGCATATATGTTCAACTAATTTTCAACAAGGGTGCCAAGTATATACAGTGAGGAAAGGATAGTCTCTTCTACACATGATATTGACTTTGGATATTCACATGAAAAAGGATGAAATTAGACTTATCTTACACCATATATAAAAATAAACTCAAAATGAATTAAATATTTGAAAGTAAGATCTGAACCTGTAAAACTAGAAGACAATGCAAGGGGAAAGCTTCATGACATTGGCTTTGGCGATGATTTGTTTGGACATGACACCAAAAACACAGGGAACAAAAGCAGAAAATAGACAAATGGAACTACAAAAGTCTAAGAAGTTTTTGCACAGCAAAGGATACAATCAACAGAGTGAAAAGGCAACTGGTGGGATGGAAGAAAATATTTGCAAACCATATAAAAATTAGGGGTTAACTTCCAAAATACATAAGGAACTCCTACAACTCAATAGCAAAATAAAACAAAAAACCCGTGCCTGGAAAAGTGGAACCCTGAGATGGAGAGCAGAGCAGGACAGGGAAGAGCACAAAGTGGCAGGAAATGGGCCCATTTAATAAGGGTTTGAAAATTGAGATTGTGTGGAATAGTTCATTCCCCCCCATTCCTCTGACTCATTCTGTAACACACATGCTCCTTCGCATTTACTCCTTCGCATTTTCAGCCTGTGTGTGTACATGTGTTTGTATGTGAGTATCTTAGATCTTTGTTAGGTTTGTGTCCTAGTCATGAGAAAAGGACAAGGTGGATCATTTTAAGATTTTATGTAAAATGACAGCTAACACTCCTGTTTCCAATTGGCACTTAACATTTATGTAATGCTAAAACATCTGGTCTTGTCCATTATTCCAGGGAAGAAGTTAGTTCAGTTGATTGCTTGGCGTCATGTACAGAAAGCAGCTGGCTGGTTAACTGGAGTTTTGATTATGGCTGAATTGGCTGGATGTTGGTGTCATGTAGACTCATGTTATGACTGGATACAGAAATGGAACCATGCCAGTTACAAGGAAAAGTGATAAAAAAAAAAAATGTGAAATAAATGTTTGCATGGAATTTTATTGGAAAAGATTTGTTTCTAAGACTGACTCTCAGGAACTCTGAGACCTGATACTGTTTATCTCTAGTGTCCCTCCATTCCCATTTTAGCTCCCTGCACCTAGGTGTCCCCGATATCCTCAGGCTACCCAAAGACACCCCACTCCTGGGATTTTTCCTCTCTCAGCAGGACCCCCAACTTCTCAAATTTTGAGCCTTTGTGTCTCTTTACCTTTTGCCCCTTTCATCAAATCTTATTTGTCCTGTATTTCAGAGATCTGCTGTCTGTTGCAGGGTAAGCTGGTCTCAGAATCTGGAGGACATTATGCTTAGTGAAAATAAGTCAGACACAGAATGATAAATACTATATCATCTCACTTATATATGGAATTAAAAAAAAATCCAACTCACAGAAGCAGAGACTAGAATGGTGGTTGCCAGAGAGCGGGGGGAATGGGAAGATGTTGGTGAAATGGTCATCTTATAACAACCTTTTGGTTGTAAGATGAGTAAGTTCGGGGGATCTAATATATAGCGTGATGACTATAATTAATGATACTGTATTGCACAATTGAAATTGTCTGAGAGTAGATGTTAAGTGTTCTCACCATACCGACATACACACACACACACACACACACACACACACACACACACACACAAATAAGTTATGTGAGGATGTGAATGTGTTAATTAGCTTGATTGTGGTAATCATCTCACAGTGTTTATGTGTATCAAATCATCACATTAAATATATATATATATTTTCCATTTGTCAATTACATCTCAATAAAGATGGGAAAAAGCAATCTAACTTTTCATGAGGATGTTTATTGATGTTATTGTTTTAATATTTATTACTTCTTTTTTTTATGTGTGGCTGTGGTCTCAAGTGAGATTGAAATTCAGGCTTGTCTGGCAGTGCTTCTCTTGTGCTTGCCAGGAGCGCGTTTGCGTGAACACTGAGGAATATCTTAGGAGAAGGAGATAGGCTGGATGGGTTCTTGGCAAAGAGCCTTGGCTGTCAGGATGGGCTGGTCAGAGTGCACCATGGATTTGGTCACCTGGAGCTGTCCTCCAGGCTTGCTGGAAGCATATGTGAGCTGTGTGGAGAGGACATGCGGTGCAACTAAGATTTGAAGAGAAATTAGAGAGGGAGAAAGAGAGAAGTTTGTAGAAGTCTCCTGGGGTCAAAATGGAAGTGCGAGGTTCTTTGCTGTGATACCATCCCTGGCACAGATCTGGTTTCTGGATGGCTCTGTTAGGGACTGAGGTACTTGCAGGAATGGGGGTGAACCCAGCCAAGGTCACTGCAGGAGCCGGGGGGAATAGGACTCTTTAGGAACAGGTCTGAGAGGACCTCTGAGGACCCAGAAACACTGAACAGAAGTTTTCAGGGGGTGGGTTGGAGTGATGAGAGAGTTGCTGAAGACCTGAGGGCCTGTCTATCATGAGTGGGTATACAAGCCGGGAACATTTAAATTATTCTTTTAAATAGAACTTCATTTAAAGTGTGAGAAAATTCAGGTTATGTCTGTGACACACTTGTGTTTTACCAGAGCGTTTGAGTGCTTTGAGCCCGATAAGTACATTGATAATGGCAATTTCAGATCACACCAGTGGTAAAATGGCGAAAGAAAATTACTTTCAGGCAATCCTTTAAGTATTCTTCAAATAATACTTAATAAATTTTCTTCTTATCCTGCTGCTTTTATTTGTTAGCTTAAAACATGAGGGCTTGAAATATCGCTATGCAATTATTGACTGAAGCCTGGCTGCTGCTGGGGAAGAGAAGGGTGTGAAATCCTAACACTTGTGAAATCTAAGTGCTCTTTCTATATTAGCTCACAACTAACAATATTACAACAGGAAGTAGTTTATACAAATGATTGGGCTTCCCTGGTGGCTGAGCAGTTAAGAATCACCTGCCAAGGCAGGAAACTCCAGTTTAATCCCTGGATTGGAAGATCCCCTGGAGAAGGAAATGGCAACCCATTCCAGTGTTCTTGCCTAAAAAACCCCATGGAAAGAGGAGGCTGGCAGGCTACAGTCCGTGGTGTCGAACACAATTTTAAAGACTGAACAACAACAAATACAAATGATTAGGAAAAAACTTCAGTTAGACAGTGGGTTTGCTGATAACTGTTTGTTTAACAAAAATGTTCCCAGTGCCTACTATGTGTCATGCACTCTTCTGGGTTCGGGGTAAACTGGTGAATTCAACAGATTTAAAATCTAGTGCAGGTAAATCAAACTTAACTTCCTTTGTTGTCTAGCTGAAATACCAACTGAGAAATATATTTTTGCAAACTTTTGCCGTATTTATAACTGCCCCCTCCCAAATTGTCCTTAAGAAGGATTATACTTTATATTATCAAAGACTATGTTCCCACTCCCAAGATCTGGATATGGGAAGTATATATCACTGTTTAGTGTGTGCATGTGTGTGTCTTATTATTTGTACTTGGGTCCACCAGAGCCTTATATGGCTAAAGAAAGATTTCAGAAATGCAAACATCAAATACATAGGTTTCATCTGTAGAAAAACTCCAGCTCATTTAAACTACCAAAATTGCAGTCAGCTGCTGGGAGAAAAGTAAAGACAAAGATCCTGTTTACAAGGCAGCTAGAGTTCAGCCATCAGATGGTTTTGGGTTAAGATCTATTTTCTCCTTATGCTGATGTTTCTATAAGACATTTTCTATGAGTTGGTGATGGTCCAGCTGTCATATGTTTTCCTCCTTGTGTTTCTATGGTGTCTTCATAGTGATACTGTTAATTTTTGGAAATCTGTACTGAAAACTTATTCCTCTGTAGCTCTTCTGCCAGTGTGTAGAATTGCATTCTATAATGGGCAAATTCTGGGGAAGACTGAAGGCCAGAGGAGAAGAGGGCGTCAGGGGTTGAGATGGTTAGATAGCATCACCGACTCAGTGGACATGAGCAAACTCTGGGAGATAGTCAAGGACAGGGAAGCCTGGTGTGCTATAGTCCATGGGGTTGCAAAAGTTGGCCACAGCTTAGCAACTGAATAATAACAACAAATGGGCAAATTTCTGATTTTTTTTTTTTTTGGTGTGTGGTTTTCCCATTGCTTCTCAGGGGCTCTTTCTGCCCTTCTCTTACTTCTGCCAGCAAGGAACTGGTATTAAACTTTTGCCCCATGAAATTATTAAGTATTTAAGCTTATAAGGGACTTTCCCTCACTACCTCTCTATGTTTTCCTTAAAGGAGAGTGTGTTAGAATGTTTACTCATTGAAGCTACCCTGCCATGCCTGCAATAACTAGGTGATCAGTCGCACCATGTCAAGATAACCTTCTGCTTGATGGGAAGTATGCTCTTGGGTGAAGTCGGTCCCACCACACCAAAGGTGGCGAGGAAAGTTGTGTGTTTGCTAAAGGCTCACGGCATTCCCATGTGTGTGCCTGGACCTGCAGACAGAGCAGCCGATTGTGATGAGCTGCCGTGAGTTCCCCATGCTTCTTGTGCTTACACATTCAGTGACTGACTCTTCCCACAGAGGCAGGTTTGTGTGTTTGCCTTGACAATGGGTTTAAATCCATTGTCCTCTTTGTCTAAAAATAAGAACCCTTAGGCACTTGCTGCTGTAAGGAACCCAGTAGACCCATCTGTGTTATTTTTTTCATATTCCCTCTGTTAAAAATATATTTTCTACCTAACTGTTGTTGTTCAGGTGCTAAGTCATGTCTGACTGACTGAAACCCTATGGACTGTATCTTGCCAGGCTCCTCTGTCAATGGGATTTTTCCAGGCAATAATACTGGAGTGGTTTGCCATTTACCTCTCCAGGGGATTTTCCCAGACCAAGGATCAAACCCATGTCTCTTGCATTGGCAAGCCGATTCTTTACCACTGAACCACCTGGGAAGCCCACGAAGAGAGTAAAGCCACTCAGAATATTCAGGCTCATTTATGTATTAGATGTAGAAAAAATTTTGTCTATGTGACTACCATTGTTTGTCCACTGTATATTTATTTGCCTTTTATCATCCTCTCTGGAGCTGAAAGTGAGCATTCTGGATCAAAACTTGAGATGTACCTGCCCCCTTTTCAAATATATATATATTTGAATTATGAGAGAATGTAAAAACCTCCTGCTCACAATTCTTGGCTCCTTTCCTTTGGTGAAGAGAAGAGGTAGAGAGCAGGAAAGAAAAAAATACACCAAAGATATACATCTTGGGCTATTCCTCTAACTTCTTTCCCTGGAGTCATTGAAAGAAATGTATTTGTTCATTAAAGAAAATCCTATTCACGTATAAAAATCCTGTTTGTCATACTTCTCTTATTTTTCTATAATTCCAAAATGTATTAGGTGAAAAATATGTGTGTTTTTTCCTTACATAGTTTGTGATTAATTCAAATAAAACTGCAAAACAGTATGTTCTAGCTTCTAACCTTGTGCAGAATTCAGTATCATATGTTCCTCAAGATGCAGAGTGAAAATGTTTTACAATCACCACTTCTCTGTTTTGGCTCTCATTTCAGACAGCAGGTATTTATTGTTAGACTTGAATTTGGTTAACAAGTAGAATGCTAACTCTTAACAACTATTTTCACTACAGGTGTTTTCTAGTATTTGTAATGATTTATGTATGTAGTGCTTTACAAAACTTGATGTCTTAACTCCGTATATAGTGAGTGTTAAAACAGGTGCCATTGTCTCCATTTTACAGATGGCAAATTGAAGGCCAAAGGTATTTATGACTTGTTTTAGATTCCACATTAGGTTAGTAGCAGAGCCAAGATGAGAAGTCTTGTTTTTCACAAAGGTTGGTCAATCAGATATATCAGAGGGCAGACCCTAGACTTTGGTTCAAAATTGTGGAAAATACAACTGTCCTCTCTCTTATCTTGTTCACAATTCCAACCCTAATAATTTGCATAGTACTTGGAATAAAGTAATTATTCAGTACGTATCTCCGAGTGGATGAATAAGCAAATCGAGGGAGTACAGAAAGATATTGAATCTTTGAATAAAAATACAGCATGTCTCCTGTCCCATCCCTCATGCTTCTCTCGTTAGGCCCAGAAAAGATTTTGAAGTTTGAAACAGTGGGGTTTGACACTGACTTACTGTTTAAGTACTTCATATGGTTGTGAGGCAAAAATGATTTCATTTATAACCCTACGTCTTGACTTTTTACCTTGGAGAATTAAACTAATCTTTTTGGGTCTTGATATCCATCTAGAACTTGGCCATAATCTGAGAATGATTTGTGATCCGACTTTCTGCATTTGGGGTCTGCTTTAGAGGGTTAGGACTGTATCTTCATTGCACTTCCTTCAGTTTAACATGCTGGGAATCTTCTCAGAATTAGACTCTTCCCTTGAAAAAGCTGCCCCTGGGAAGATGCTGGATGCTTTAGGATATTACTTTTTAAGGCTCCTGGGAAACCAGTTAGTGGGTATTTACCATCAAACTCAAATCCTTGCTCAGCTATGGTAAGTGCCTTTGGCCAAGATATCTTATTCACAGAAGCCACACTCTATAAGGTTTTTGTCTGGAGTTTTCTCTGTTCCAGTTCTATTTCTTTGGAATATTTTAGGCAGGTATGAGATCTTTTTTTGGAGGTTTTACTTAAATGGTTAGTATGTACTTGAAGGAGGGGAAGCAGCTAAGGTCTGTGGCTGCTTGAGATATCATGGAGGTAAGTAGATACTGGGTTACTATTTCCATCATTTCATTCTCCCACTCTGAATGTGTAGGATACTGAGATAAATAAGACCTCTCAAAAATGGAGGACAGTTATCCTCTTTTTCCCCTACCTCATCTTTCTACTCTAAACAAGTTTTGCAGACTCAGTCTTGTTGGCTGGGAGCCCGCGGGGTTTCCTCATCATGTGGCAGACTGTCGTAGCGTTTTTATGATAGAAAGTGTTTCTTTTGGTCTGAAACCCAAATATGTGAAATATAGGTCAGGGGTTGGGAATTAATCCCTACTTGTCATGTGAGAAGAAGTAATTGGCATGAAATGTAGTCAAGAATGCTTGCCATCCTGGCAGCATTGGGTCATTTTTTTGCTATTGGCTTTGGCTGCTATTCCCAGAAAAATAATGGGCAGGTTCATAATTCTTAGAGTATATCTTTATTAACTCTGTCAACTTGTGGTATGAAGGGAGCCCAGGAGACAGTCAGCCTGGACGTCTCTACTTGTGCCGTTTCTATGTGGAGTATGTGACTATACACACCATGACAAATTAATACAGAAAGAACATTGTTTCCCTTATTCCCATGCCAGACCTTCAGAGAAAACTTCCTCATCCTTTGAGAGACTTGAGAACCATGTAGAAGCTCTACATAGAAGTTACTGTTTTCAATAAAGATTTTACTCTTACTCTTACGTGGACAGTCCCTGCTGGAGTATGCACATCCTGCAGGAAAACAGTCTCCAAATGGGTTGGGTACCAAGCATTGATTTTGGACTTTAAGGAATGTTATAAGTAGTGTTTGAAATCCTACGACTAGCGCACTTATAGGGGATTAGAAATACATTGTATACTTGCAATTAAAAACAGTAGGAAAAACAGATTTACTACTAGTAATTTGACAGGATAGAGGAACAAAACACTTGAGAAGCTTTTGCTTTTCTTGGAAAGTAGGTGCTTATAGCTCGGTTAGAAGCAGGCAAGCCAGTGCCTCCAGGTGTTGTAGAGTGGCTTTGGAAACATTCAAGAGCTTAAGAGTTGGAGGCTCCTTTTTTCCTTTAAGTCTGCCACTTTTATATTAAAATAGTGAACTTTCTAGAAAGAAACCACCTAAAGCAACATTATTTTTTTTTCTCACTGTTTCTTTTACACATTCTGTTAAATAGCTTTTCCTTCAGTTCTTAGATGAAATTTTGAGAACTCTATAAGGTACTGTCTGATAAGTAATAGTCTTGCAGCAACTCTAAAACTTCAAAGAATACAGCTTATTATAATCTAATAATATGAACTTCTTGTCCTCTTTAAGTTTTCTCCTACCCCAAGCAAGGACCCAACCAAGAACTGGAAGTGTGGGAAAAAGGAGGGAGATGGTTAGGGGAAGAGAGAGGGGGCGGGGAGGAGAGAGAGAGAGAGAGAGAGAGAGTGTGTGTGTGTGTGTGTGTGTGTGTGTGTGTGTGTGTATGTGCCATTTCTGGCCCCTTCAGAACTGGATTAGGATGAATCAGGAGAGATCCTACTGATGGATTCAGATTTGACTTCCCAGATATTCAGAGATGACTCTCTCACGGAGTATTTTAGGGTGACCCCCCTCTGGAACTCTCAACTGCAGCTAGTTCCTGTGAGTTAAGTGATGCCTCAGGCATGTGATTTTGACACTCTGACCTCTGTTCCTAGACTTCTGGTGACTGCCCATCTCTTGATTCACCTGGATGTTCTAGGCAGTGTTTTCAAGATGGCTGTTGGTTTGCCCCTTCTTGTGTGGCTCACATCTAGTCTACAGAAAACTTGAGCCTTCTCTTTCTCTCTTCATGGCTTCTTCAGGCCAGTCTAGCCACACCTTCTTATGCCAACGCTTAAACTCCCTTTAACTCTGAGAGATACTTGTCAAACTCTCCAAGAATCCCCTTGAATTTACTCTCACTCTACTTAAAGCAAAAAAGTTGTCTTTCTTCCCTGGAGCAACCATGTATATAACTCAGCAAAGGATTTTTCTCCAGTTCTTCCAACTCAAAGACTTTTATTGGTTGGAGATGCTGACAGAAGTGGTTCTGTAGTCTTAGCAGTTCTGCACTGGGCTCTTCTTATCTCATTATTATGTCATAACTTTGGAGTCTTGGACAAAGCTTATGATAGAACGATCCCATTTACCATTTTGTTGAATGTCGATTTTACTTTAATACATATACTTTGCTATGTAGATATTAATAATAGTGCTCTAATCATCCATTGTTCAAGTTCTTTATGCTCACAAGTAATATTATGAGATAAATGGAAAGAAATTGGCAAAAGATACTATTTTCTCTGAGATAAATCTGGCAGAGATATATGACAGTTGTTGTTGTTGTTTAGTTGCAAAGTTGTAACTGACTCTTTTGCAATCCCATGAACTTTAGCCCACCAGGCTTCTCTGTCCATGGGATTTTCCAGGCAAGAGTGCTAGAGTGGGTTGACATTCCCTTCTCTGGGATATTCCCAACCCAATGATCTAACCTATGTCTCTTGGGTTGGCAGGCGGAATTTTTACCTCTGAGCCACTAGGGAAGCCCATATATGATAGGGGGAAATGAAAATGGCAAAAAATGCTAAAAACCTGGATTAGTGTGATATTGAGGGTACAAAAATGATGGTGGAGAGTGGAGTTTTCTACTAAGAGGCACTGTCAAATGAGGACAGCTTGGTGCTTGTCTCAGGTGGGCCCTAAAGGGGACGGAAGGAGTAGACATGGTGGGCAACTAAATATGGCCCTTCCCATCCATCCATTGCCAGCCTGGAAAATATATATATTCATAGAGAAAATTATTCCTCAAATTAATCACTTGAATCTTGCCTCCTTGTGCTAGTACTTCTCATAACTCATTCTTTTCCATGATCTTATCACACACCCAGGCTACCGCCAGTGTTACCTAAGAAAATCAGTTATTCTTAAACTATTTATGAAGCACCAGTTAAAGGCAAGGCACTGTGCTTGGTGGATTGAAGATATATGGTATAGCTTATGGTATAGCTTATTCTCAAGTTATTTCAGTTGAGGTAAGGGATAAAAGACATGATCATATGAAGGACTGAATAGAATCATAGACCTGTTAGTGGGAGGGGCTTATTTAGGGTGTGCTTGTTATTTTATAGATAAGAAAACTGAGACCCAGGGTGGTTAAGTGCCTTTAGTGTCATCTAGTTAAATAATGGCAGAGCTAGAGCCCGAACCCGTGTGTGCCTGTGTGCCAAGCCCCTTCAGCGCTGTCCGACTCTTTGTGACCCTATGGACTGTAGCTGTCCATAGGGTTCTCCAGGCAAGAGTACTGGAATGCACTGCCATGCCCTCCTTCAGGGGATCTTTCCAACCCAGGGATTGAACCTTCTGTCTGCTGCATTGGCAGGCAGATTCTTTACCACTAGTGCCACTTGGGAAGACCAGAGCCAAATGAACCCAGTTCTGTTTCTTCTCAGTGCTGCTTCTACAACAGTTTCTCACCTCTCTTAAAAAGAAACTACAATACCTTGCTGCACTGTTGCAAAGTGGTGCAGATTTGGCCAGCTAATCTGATTAAATAAATGAATGTGCTGGAGCCAGCTCTTGTCAGCTCTCAAGAGCTGATTGTGGGCACCTTTCCAGCTCCAAGTTTTGAAATTGGTCATGGTAGGAGAATCTATGCCACAGAAATTGGCAAACACTATAAATCAAGTGTCTCCCTCTCTTCTGCTGCTGCTGCTGCTAAGTCGCTTCAGTCACGTCCGACTCTGTGAGACCCCACAGACGGCAGCCCACCAGGCTCCCCCGTCCCTGGGATTCTCCAGGCAAGAACACTGGAGTGGGTTGCCATTTCCTTCTCCAATGCATGAAAGTGTAAAGTGAAAGGGAAGTCACTCAGTCGCTTCCGACTCGTAGCGACCCCATGGGCTGCAGCCCACCAGGCTCCTCTGTCCATGGGATTTTCCAGGCAAGAGTACTGGAGTGGGGTGCCATTGCCTTCTCCGCCCTCTCTTCTAGAGAGAGCCAATTAGTAAACATTTACCAGTGTACTCCTGCTTATAAGTAATAAATATGATAGCTTATTTGTGAAGAGGTTGTCATATGAATGGCTTTTACGGGATTTGGATAAAGAGAAAACGTGAGAAGCTATTTGAGAGTGGAATTATGGAGTGAGTAGTTTTCTGGAATAGCAAATAAAATGGTTTGGTTGGGTGGACGAAATGTTGAATGGGAGTTCAAATCACAGGTCTTTAGAGACCAGACTGAATACATGAAGGATTAAATTGAGGCAGGGTTATGAATAAGAGGGAGTTTTGGAGGTTATGGTAAAGTGAAAGGTAAAGGCTTGCTGGAATGTATTTTTTAAAAAGTTTGCTGTATTCTACCTACTTGGAATTTCCCATTACACTAACAGTGTAAATCTAGAAAGCAGTGTGAGTCAAATAAGGCCCTGAGAAGGGACTGTCTTTGCCTTCTTAGAATAGCACTAGTTTCCTTGACATAATGAAGGCAAAGTTGAGCATCCTAACTTATTCCTTCTCTTCCTCTTTACCTTGTTTCTGTGTCTTCATTTGGAAATTCCTATAAATGATTTTTTCATGTTGTTTGTGTGTTCAAAAACACATGCAGTGTTTTCCTTCATTAGTATGGACAATGTAGAATTGAGTTTCTGTTGGTGAAACCATTCTCAGCTTTATCATATTTCAAGGATAATGATACCCCAAAGAGATAAAGATTCAGTTATATTTCCAAAAGGTATTCATTCATAAGTCTGATGAAAAGTCCCACTATAAAAAATAAAGAATCATATGGTTTAGGGAAGGATCTAGAACATATTGGTTAATTGATTTTCTTTTCAGCATGTCCCCAGGTTAATTTCAGATAGCCTTTTAAACGTGTTTTTATTTTACACTTAACTATAAGGATAACTTAACATTGATTAGCAGACATTTTTTAAAAGTGAGAATTGCCCCCTACAGAGATACCTTTATTCCAACATATCACATTCAAAGGGGTTATAAAAAATGGAAGGTTGGTAGAGTCATTATTATGACTCCTAAGGAAAAGTTTTCTGTATAAAGCAAAGCATAATTCGTACATGAAAATGTCCTAATAAGTTCTTAAAATTCCCTAAGTATAATCATACTTCCAAGAAGCCCAACAAAAGCTATCAAATAGCTCTTTGCAAATGTTTCACAAGTGCCTCTCATGATAATAACATCCCTTGTGTCTGAGAAGGACCCCACAGAGGTTTCACCAGTACCCGCCCCCAAGATAAGCTGGTCAGGAATGGAGCAGGGGTAGGTTGCAGAAAGATTGTGGCATTCAAGCACTGGAAAATGAATTGCAGTCCAGATGTGAGAATCAAATCTAGGGCTTGGACCTCCTTAGCACAGATGGGCTGATTGACAGCCCCTTCTAAGAGGGGTTTCAGCTCCTGGCTTGCTTAGTAGCCACTGAAACTCTGGCAAAGATGTGAGAAGAAAGTAGGTACTTAAAGCATGTTTGCAGAAGAAGTCAGGAAAGGAGAAGGAAGGTGCTGCAAGCTCTCTCACAAGTTTAGGTCAGCTTCCACCTTGACTCTGGACCTCAGCCCTCATGGCCCCAGGCCTCTCTCAGGGTTTCCACTATAGAGCAGGACAGCACCCAACACATTCTGTGTTGCAGACCAGGAAGATGCAGAAAATGCCATGCCAGTGGGCCAAGTTTCACTAAAGGACTTGTGGAGGTTAGAACTATTGGGATTTACCTCAGAGAAGGAGGATTGCTTCTCAAGGGGAGTTCCAAAATGGCCTCCTCTTTTGAGACTCTGGAAAATTTGGTTGGAAGTCTTTTGGGAAGTACTATATGCTCGATACCAGGGGTCCCCAATCCCTGGGCTATCCACCAGTATTGGTCTGTGGTGTATTAGGAACCAGGCTGCACAGTGGGCAGTGGGTACCTGGCTAGTGAGTGAAGCCTCATCTGTGTTTACAGCTGCTCCCCATCACTCTTATTACCACCTGAGCTCTGCTTCCTGTCGGATTCTGCATTATAATTATATCATTATAAATCTGATGAAATAGTAACAGAAAAGTGTGCTTGAATCATCCCCAAACCATCCCAACCACCCCCACCCCCATCTGTGGAAAAATTGTCTTCCATGAAACTAGTCCCTGCTGCTAAAATGGGATGGGGACCACTGCTGTATACAATAGACAGCCAAATAAAAGACATGTACCCAGAGGCCCAGTTATGCCCATATAGCTAAGAAGAGGACTTACAGCACCACGAGTTTCTTGGTAGGAATGCACCAAAATAAAATCATTTGGAACTGAGATGTATACTTGCCCACAAAACCAAAAGTCCAACTTTCTTTTGTGTTGCCAGCATTACCCTCCCACAAAAAAAAATTGTCAGCCTTTTGCTTCCCCTTCTCAGATTCCTTTCATGTAGTACTTTTACTCGTGGGATTTATCCTGTTGCAAGGTGTGACTAGGTGTTAGCTTTTGTTCCTCTGGTTTTGGTGCTTGGTGCCCCGAAGTGCGCACCATCAACGCCCCCTTCCTCCTGTCCTTCTGACCACTCAGTGGGCTCCTCCTGCCTTCTGTCTCCCAGGCTTTGCATTTTGCTGTCTGGCTCCTTTTTCCCCAGCACTATAGAACGCTGCTATGCCTGTGATCCATGATGAACAGGACAGAAGTACCAGGGAATTCACAACCCCCGGAGCAGTCCTCAGCTGATGATCTCAGGTTGTTGTTGTTCAGTCGTGTCCAACTCTTTGTGACCCAATGGAGTACGCCAGGCTTCCCTGCCCTTCACCATCTCATGGAGTTTGTGAAAGACAGGGAAGCCTGGCGTAAAGTTGGGGGTAAATATCTTAGCTCCCTTGCCCCTTCAAAGTGTCATAATTTGAAAGTGTATGTTTTGCAATGGCTCCTAGAGTTTCCTCAGTGAGATATAGCTCAAGTCACCTCCAGCGGTAGTTGGATTGATAAGGCATCCTTCTTTGTCCCCCTTCCTTACTTTCATAGTATTATTCCCAGCATTTCCCAAAAAAAACTGTTTGTACTTAAATCCTTGATTTAGGGTGTTTTCCGGAGAACGCAAACTTCAGCATACCTGTAAACATTAAGGGGCTCTATCTCTACCTGTTTACTCTTGCTGTCTTTTTAAAGCCTCTTGTCAAACCATGTAGATTCTATTTCTCTAGAAGGATGGGCAATGATTCAGAGATTTTTATGAAGTTATATAAATACAGAAATAATATATACTCATGCTAAATATTCCATGATTCAAAATCATTCCACCAAATCCAAAGAAAGAATGTTGAATAATGAGGATAACAAAAAAGAGTAGTGTGATTGAGGTCTAAAGGATAGCAAAGGATACCAATAATTTTTTAAGGAATAATAACAGCAAACCATTTATTGAACACTTATGTGCTAGTGATGATGCTAAACTATGTATACATGTGGGATATACACCCCCATATGCACATCTTAAATTTATCTCCATAATAAACCTATGAGATATGTGTGTGCTCAGATGCTGAGTCGTGTCCAACTCTTTGTGACTCCATGGACTGTAGCCTGTCAGTCTCCTCTATGGAATTTTCTCAGCAAGAATATTGGGGTGGGTTGCCATTTCCCCCTCCAGGAGATCTTCCTGACCCAGGGATTGAACCTGAATCTCCTGAGATAGGTTTAATTATTCTCTTTATACTGATGATGAGTATAAGTGAGGTTAAGTAATTTGCCCCACATCAATCAGTTCATAAGGCACTGATTCAAATTCAAGAGTAAGGTCTTACTTTTGCCAAAGTTTATTCTCTTAACTGCGGTACTGTCATCCTTAGAATTTTCCTTTGAAGTTGATGGGAGATAAATGATCAATCCTGTGACTGATTCAGAAATGGAATTGATAAAATCAAAATTTTATAATACAATTGTAGTCTTATAAAGGATTGAGTTGGGTGTGAATTATGGGGGACATTTTCTAATTCTTGCAAGAGACTACTTACATTCATTATTTTATAGTATCATTGGTAATATGCATTAAATAAAGCTAGAAAAATGGGTCAAATTTGGGACATATTTCTTCCGGGGCATTTTGCTGTTAGTCTAAAAAGATTATAGCAGATCAGTATCTCTAAACCACATTGCAACTTGAGGCTCAAATTTGATGATCTTGGGAAAGCTGAAATTCAGTCCTTTTTGGGATTAAGCTATGGCTGCAAGTAATTTGTGGAAAACTAACATTCCTGATAGAGTTGAAAAAAAGAGAGAGAAAGCAAATTGGATCATTCTATCAGGATTTTCCAGAGTTTAGAAATCGTAATTTAGTGTGAACTTGGAGGTAAGGTAAGGTAAGAATAGAAAGAGAAGATAGAAAAGAGAAGGAATTGACCAGAAACAATGCTTACGGTGGTCGTCTATCAGAATTCAAATGTCTCTAATTTTCATTTACTAAATTCTCTTACTTTTAGCTGTATTCTAACTAGTAGTTTTAAATTATCATAATATTAAAATGCATTCTAGATTGTTAACAACTGAAGGTGAAAATATATCCAGTCTGGCTGGGCTTAACCAGTTAAGTAAATATTTTCTCTATGTTAATATACAGGGTGTTATCAAGTGGAGCAAGTATTTGACTTTTCAGTATGACCATATGGTATGTGTGCCAAATAGAACTGTCTTTAGGTGTAAGCATCGAAAACTCTGAGTTAAAATCCGTCAGCATGGAAGGTAGGTTGCTGCTAGTGTTCAGTGGTACAGGAGTATGAGGGCCAATGTTTGTGATTCCTGGTTGCAAGTAGCATTTATAGCTTATTAAGTTTATGCTCAGGGCAGAAAGAAGTGGGAATGGATGAAAAAAGTGTTTTCAGAACCCCCATGTAAACTTTTCTTATGTCTCATTAGCTATAGATGAGTTCACCTGGCAATCGTTAGCTTCAATGGAGACCAGAAAAAGCAAGTTTTATAGTTTTTTCACCTGTATTGTGGAAGGTGAACTCAGTGGACATGAGTTTGAGCAAGCTCCGGGAGTGGGTAATAGACAGGGAAGCCTGGTGTGCTGCAGCCCATGGAGTTACAAAGAGTCAGACACAACTGAGTGACTTAACTGAACTGATGGTGGAAGGTGAAAGGAAGAGGGAGTTGGGAATAGATGTAGAATTAGCCAGCCCGGAGTTCCCCTTTAATGCCATTTTGTAAGTAGAGTTGGGCTTCCCTGGTAGCTCAGTGGTAAAGAACTCACCTGCCAATGCAGGAGATGCAGTTTCAGTCCCTGGATTGGGAAGATCCCCTGCAGAAGAAAATGACAACCCACTCCAGTATTATTGCCTGGGAAATTTCATGGACAGAGGAACCTGGTGAGCTACAGTCTATAAGGTCGCGAAAGAGTTGGACATGACTGAGCAATTAAACAACAATGGCAAGTAGAATCATTAAATATTAAGTCTAAGAAAACAGATTTCAGAAGGACATACTTAGAAGGACTTACTAATCATCCTGACTGCCCAGAGGTTAGTTGGGCTGCACCAGTAGGTAATATATTCTCTAGCATTGCATGTATTTAAACACTGAGTGAATGAACATTTGACCAATCTCCCATGGAGAAGATATAAGTATTTAGGTGGATAAGTGGTTGAACTAGCCATCTTTTAAAGTTGCCTTCAAATCCTCAAGAGTTGATACTCTGTAAACACTACAGTTTCTAGTAATTGGAAAATTTTTTCTTTGCAGCTCACTCTCCTGTTATGTCCACTGGCAGAAATCTGCTTTTACTTTTATCTTAACATTAATATCCAACAGTGAGATTTCTAGATAGTCTGTTTAAAGAAAATATCTTTATCCCCAACTGTGTTTATATCTTTAAAAAAGCCATTTTCCCCCCAAGAGATGTTGACAGAATTAACGTCAGAAGAGTTCTTTTTTTTTCCCTAAATGGATGTGGTTTTTTAATTTGATGCATTTTAAAACTTCAAAGGCTTTACTAAAGCTCTCACATGTTGTCCTTAAGACGCATGGTAGGAATGTCAATTTCCATGGCAGTCTTGAAGCACTTCTGTTGTTTTTTTGTTTGTCTCCCTTTGAAGTATAAATTTATAAAACTAATCTCTCTTTGGGTTTGAAACTATGTTCATGAAAGACAGAAATTGTTTGAAGAGAAAATCATATAGTGAGTCAAAATTTTAAATTGGATAATAGTGAAAGTTTTGAATTTTTGCTGAATACAGGCCAAATTAAAATGTTTTTTATTCCTAGGGAACATTATATAGAATAAGACTGATTTCTGCTTTGATGAAGGGCTAAACCAAAGATGTTAGAAAAATGCAGGAATTCATAGTATATTCAGTGGTGAATTATATTTGTCAATTTCTAGAGTCCGATGAATGTTTTCAAATATACCCTATAAGCCTCAAGACAGAGAATTTTTATTATTGCTATCCTCTTTTTAAATAAATGGCATCAGGAAAGATCAATTAAACAAGAAGGTGGAGAATAAAAGGTAAACTTAGAAAAAGATGACTCTCAACTTTGATTTGTCAAGCAAATCCAAATGAAGTCAAAATCAAGACATGTTCTTCCTTTCCTGTCAGATGTCATTGAAACACTTTTTGGTACAGAAATATTTAGTATTATCCTTAGTTCACTTTTAAGCTTCCCATTTTCTAGATAATTGGTGAGAGTATGGGGAAATGGACCCTCTTGTTTACTTCTGGTGAGAATGTTAATTGGCCTAGTATCTGCAAAAAGCTCCCCAAATATAATGATTTCCAACTCAGAAATCCCACCTCTAGGAATTTATTCATCTGAAATCCTTATATAAGTTGCAGAAGATAAGCCAAGGAATAGTACTATAGTATTGTTTATAGTATGAAAAATTGTTTATAACCTAAATAAAAGCCACTGATGTGGTGGTTGAGAAAACTCTGACACATTGATAGAGTAGCAAACTACGTAGATTAAAAAAAAAGTACTAAGAGAAAATGTCTATGATATATCCCTTTTGATTTTTAAAAAGTATGTGGTTGAATACATTTTATAAAATGTTTTAAAGGATGTATCATTATTATTTAATAGTCACAGTTTGGGGAAAGAGTTGAGCATGATTCTTTGGTACTATGTCTCAAAAGTTGAGCTTGGTTCAGGGACCATCTATATAGTGAACTCTGTCATGTTCCCTTCATGTTAGATGTCTTAAAAGCCATTCATATTGTCCTAAAATAACAGCAGTTTTACAGTCAGGATGTGGGGAGAAAGAACTGCCTGAGAAATTAGTTTTAAAAAGCCAATTGGAAATGAATTTATTTCTACAGGCTATTTTTAATTTTGGCAAGTCGACTAAATTCAATGCTTTGGTTTATCTATCTGGAAAATGGGAAGCTTAAAAATGGACTAAGAATAATACTAAATGCTTCTGTATCTAAATGTTGAGCCATGTTTACTTATCTCTTCATTTCCTTCTTTGTTTTTTTAAAATCTGGATATCTTTAAAGATTAAGTAGTGAAGAAAAGTAAGTTTCTTCTTTTCGAGCATCTTATCACAGCTGCAGAGTATACTTCCTTAGTGAAGGGTAGAAAAATTACACAGAACAGTTTTCCTACTGCAGCTCTTCTTTTTTTTTTTTTTTTTTTTTTTTACCAGCTTCCTCTCTCTTTCTCTCTCTCATGCTCTGTTATTCCACAGGCTTCTATTTCCTTACACCCATGGCTCATCTTAGACCTGTACTTCCTTTTGACTCAGTCATACTGTAATAGAACTGAGCCTTGGGCAGCCCTTAGTACACAGCTGTTGGTGCTCAGCATTACTCCTTACTGCTGTTACTAGGCAATGTTTACTGAGACCACTAATGGTCCTGCTCAGCCATTGATGGTGCTGCAGCCCCTCTCCCAAGTGAGCAGCTGTTAGTTCAGTTCAGTTCAATCACTCAGTCATATCAGACTCTTTGCGACCCCACGGACTGCAGCACACCAGGCTTCCCTGTCCACCACCAACTCCTGGAGCTTACTCAGACTCATGTCTATCGAGTTGGTGATGCCATCCAACCATCTCATCCTCTGTCTGCTTCTCCTCCTGCCTTCAATCTGTCCCAGCACAGGGTCTTTTCAAAAGAGTCAGTTCTTCGCATCAGGTGGCCAAAGTATTGGAGCTTCAGCTTCAGCATCGGTCCTTCCAATGAATATTCAGGACTGATTTCCTTTAGGATGGACTGGTTGGATCTCCTTGCAGTCCAAGGGACTCTCAAGAGTCTTCTCCAACACCACAGTTTAAAAGCATGAATTTTTGGTGCTCAGCTTTCTTTATAGTCCAACTCTCACACCCATATATGACTACTGGAAAAACCATAGCCTTGACTAGATGGACCTTTGTTGGCAAGGTAATGTCTCTGCTTTTTAATATGCTGTCTACATTGGTCATAACTTTTCTTCCAAGGAGCAAGCATTTTTTAATTTCATGGCTGTAGTCACCATCTGCAGTGATTTTGGAGCCCCCCCAAAATAGTCACTGTTTCCACTGTTTCCCCATCTGTTTGCCATGAAGTGATGGGACTGGTTAGTGGTCCTACACACCCACTGGGTGGTGCTGCAGTGGGCCCCTCCCCCAAGCAAACAACTGTCAATAGCAGCTGTTAGTGGGCCCATTCAAAGTCATCAGTGTGGTGGTCCTCAGGTGGAGAGTGAGGTAAGAGGTGGATTCTGGCCTTCTCTCAGGGGCCCACCAGCTCACCTGGGCTTGGGCCAGTGGGTGAGTTGGGGGCCCAGAGAACAGGTTGGGGGCTGTGTCCTGCAGGGTTTCAGAACTCTCGCCAAGGCTGCTGGGCCAAGGGCTTGAGGTGGAGGTGAACTTCTTCCATATCTCTGCCCCTGTGATCTCATGGCAGTGGGCATCTGCCTGGGTCACAGTCTGTGAGAGCTGGTCCCTGGTAGCCTGGGGAGCCTGAGGGCCAGGAGGGTCCTGGGCACTTGGCTCACTCAGGGACGATAGCTGGAAGAATCTGGGGACCTGGCCCTGAGAGTTCCACCACCTGAGATCTGCCTCCCCTTAGCTGGGACTGGACCTCAGAGGGTGACAGGTGAGCGTTGGGACCTGGTCCTTTCTTGTCAGAACAGAGAATAGCATTTGGCGGGGTTTATAGAAGCCAGAGACCTGACCTCAAGAACAAAGGATCTGACACTAAAAAGTTGCAGCAACTACCTGTACCTCTGCCTCACCTTTCCTACAAAAGAGCTTTGCTGAAAGCTTTCAGGGAGTTTGGGGTTTTTAAAGGCTTGAGCCACCCACCTCTTTGCATGGCCCCCAATAAACCTTTGTTTGTTCCACACTCCCACAGTTTGGTATTGGGATGTGAGAGTTGGACTATAAAGAAAGCTGAGTGCCGAAGAATTGATGCTTTGAACTGTGGTGTTGGAGAAGACTCTTGAGAGTCCCTTGGACTGCAAGGAGATCCAACCAGTCCATTCTAAAGGATATCAGTCCTGGGTGTTCATTGGTAGGACTGATGTTGAAGTTGAAACTCCAATACTTTGGCCACCTGATGCAAAGAGCTGACTCATTTGAAAAGACTCTGATGCTGGGAAAGATTGAGGGCAAGAGAAGGGGATGGCAGAGGATGAGGCTGGATGGCATCACAGACTCAATGGACATGGGTTTGGGTGGACTTCGGGAGTTGGTGATGAACAGGGAGGCCTGGCTCATGGGGTCGCAAAGAGTCGGACACGACTGAGTGACCGAACTGAACTGACTGACCTCACTGTGCATCGGGCACATATTGTGTTTCAGTAACAATATTTGATAAAGCCCTTGCTGTTTGGATATATTCCAGATCAGAAGGATGTTGCTATTTTCTCATGGTGAGCTGTTTTATGATTCTTGCTTTTCTATTCAGTGGTGAAACTAGTGACACAGTGGTATTTTTTTTCTAATGTTAGACTTTTTCATTTCTTATTATATCTCTTAGTTTCTTTAAGAAAAATTTATAGGCCACAAGTACAGTAGTCATTCATTTTTAAGGTACCTCTGATGTCTGAATAGATGATCTTACATCATGCATACATTACAGTACATACATATTGAAGGCTGAGTTTGAGAATAAATCACAAGTACTAGGAACAAATGTACTTTTCTGATTTCTTTTATTTCAAGATGTTTTGAGGAGAAAAAAGGGCTGTGACATTTGCGCAACACATATATCAGTGCACGGGCTGTTATGTGTCACTTCTGTTTATTGTGGTCAATGGAGCTATAGGTCAAGGAAGTCACCTATAGGCAAGAACAGCATTAGAATATTCATGGTTCAGCACTTGGTATCACTTGGCGTGACACAAAGCTGCTAATGCAGGTGTTTAAAGGACTTTGCAAGCTCTTGGAAGGTCAAGGTCAGTACCATTTAAACATAATTAATGACCATTAATTAGTTTTATTTAATTTACCTTTTATATTCTTGCAACTGTAGAGTAAGATAATAAATAATTTTAAACAAGCCTGTAAGAAAGAGTGAATTCAAATTAATTAAATTAACAAGACTATTCAGAATCATTGGGAATGGAAATCTCTAGAAAGTTTCTTTGAGCATCTAGATCAAAGCTGTCCAGTGGAGGTAAGCCACCAATATAATTTAAAATTGTCTAGTTATCACACTAAAAAATGAAAGGTAACAGTTGGCGTTGATTTTCAGATTATGTTTTATTTTACTCAGTATAATAAAAATATTAGCATTTCAGCACATAATCATTTTAAAAATTACTGAGATTCAAAAGATTCTCCTTTTGTACTAAAACTTTTGAAATCTGATGTGCGTTTTACACTTATAGCACATATCATATTCAGACTGGTCATATTTCAAGTACTCAACAGCCATTTGTCTAGAGGGTACCATATTGGATAGTACAGGTCTAGATTTTTAGAGTTGAAGCTAGAACATTAGTTCATTTTTATTTTATCATAGCTAGTATGTTATTATAATTAGAGAAATTAATGTTTAGAATGACAGCTAAGTCTAAGGACATACAGTGAACTACCACTTAATAAAGAAAATGTAATGGATATGTTGCTGATTCATTGCCAAGGGGTAAAGAAAAATGCAAGCTGCTAGTGCCTTCTATTATGCAACAAATAAAACTCTAACCCACAAATCTAAAGGGAAAAGTAAAACTAATGAGCTTTGGTTGGAATGAGACCAATGGCAGAACCAGTTTGACCACACAAGCATTTCCTGTAGTCTCTTGGAGAGATGGATATCAGGGCCATACTGTGGGCCTGAGGGCAGGATGCCAAAGGGCAAAGACCAATATCTTCCAATGTCAATTTTTTTACATTGCCCATCTGTTAGATTCTTAATGAAGCTTGGTGAATTGACAAGCATACTGCCTGGTGGGATGTACATATAGTAGGACTGTTATAGTATCATATTCCGGTTAATAGGGGGATATCTTGCATTTATACAGTATTTAGTTTTTCAAAGGGTATTTTCATTTATTTCCACAAATTTTTAAGACAGGCTTTACTAATCATGGCATACCAAGCAAACTAAGGCCGGAAAATTTCATTTTAGCAAATGATTATTGATTGAGCAGTTAATAAGCAAAGAATTATGTTGGCCTTCAGGTCTGTGTGTGTTCAGTTGTGGCCTTCAGGAGGTCATGGTAATTGTTACTTGAGAACTTAGATGTACAAGGCCTTATATATATATATATATATATATATATATATATACCTTGAAAATAAATCATTGTAATCATTTGATTTCAAGGTAGTATATTCAGATCTGCTCCAGGAAAATGCCCAAATCTTGCTGCTTAGCCAGTTCTATCTGCTTCTTTATCCTGGTAACCTGGATTAGACCATGCAGGAGCCTCAAGGAATTCTTCCCTCAGACTAACATAGAGCCAACTAAGCCACTCTCCTTATTCTTCTTACATCTTCCATTAGCTTTCCCACAGAGAGATAATAATTGTTCTCCTCATTCTCCACTCAGAGATTTACTTGCTCCTCCATACTCTTGGACACACATTTGAGCTCTACTTGCTGGAAATGAAATTGCCTATACATGTGTTGAGAATGACGGTAACAATGGTGGTGGAAAAGAGAGTAAGATCTTGAAATCCCCCTAGGTGCCAGCGTGAGGTAGGGCAGAGTATGTCACTATAAGATTCCCAGTCTTGTATCTTTCTTCAAGTCAGTTGATTTAGCACTCAATGCTAGTAAATGAGAGACACTGCTACCTCTTTCAAGAGAGATGAGTGGAGATTTTTGTGAGATCCTTACTCCAGTCCTTGGAGTTACTCTTATTTACTTTAACCAATACAATTGTCATTTTTACCTATTCAGCTGTTTATAAGTGTGTCATTTTTATTGTCCCCAGAAACTACTGAAAGTTGTTATGTAATTACTTTCTTTATTAGTAAATTCATTCTAAAGTCATTTTATACAGTTGCTAGTAATTCAGTTCTTATTTACTCTTTCAGTTATGCATAGCTATTGTTGAACCAAATTTATAAGCACAGACTACATATTTTAAACTTTTATTGAAGTATAGTTGACCTACAGTGTTGTTAGGATTATATGTATTTTGTGCCGGAGCTATTGCAACAAGTTTTACCAAATAATACAGTTATGAGTAGTGTGAAAATGCCTGAAACTTGCTTTCCTATCTTTTATAGTTTTATACTACAAGAATTTATATACTTTTCGGACCAATTCTTTGTCCTTATGTAATATATGAAAATCTTTCCTTTTATATGAAAAAAAAAAAAGAAAGGTGGATTTCCCCCCTGATTCTGCTTGGTACAAAATAGAGGATCTTATTCTGGGGCCTGAGCAGTTTCTGGAGCAGAATATTTCTCTTCAGATTTTCCCACTTTTCTAGTTATTGGAGATAGTCAGGAATTCCGATACCAATCCTGGTCCTAAGGAGACCTTATCATCAAAGAAGTTTGGCTTTTAAGGGAAGGAAAATAATGTTAACTCTCTCTCAGGAGTTAACAAGCTTTGGGAGAGGTTGTTTTTCATTTTTATTTTCAAGGTGAGAGAGAGTTCACATGGTTGAGATATGAAGGAGAAGGTCCATTAGAGAAGGGGAGTTGGTTTTATTATCTTTATTTTCAGTAGCCAAATGAGGATGGTGGGGAGACTAAGATAATAGACATTTCTTTATCAAAATCCAAGGGATAGAAGAGAAGAAGAAGAATAGAAAAGATGATGGAGGCGATAGCAGAATTCCATAGTCGAAGTTAGATAAAAGACATGGTTACAGTTAAGGGTGGGTTTAGGGGAAGTTTGTTTGTTTGTTTTTTTTTTAAGTGGGGAAAATATAGAACCTCTCTTCTTTGGAGAATTGACAGTTTTGAACTCTGGACTCATGTTAGAATCACCTGAGAGCTTTTAAAAACACCTCATGTCAGGGCCTCAGATAAATTTATCAGAGTCTCTGAGAAATGAGACCTAGGCATGGCCTTTTTCAAAAGCTCCAAAAGTTCTAATGTGCAGCCAGGGTTGAGAATCAACAAGAGGCATATTGCACTAGGGTGGTATTTTCCCACTCTAGACAAATAGGTTTTGAATGTGAAGACAGGATCACTGTTTTTGAAAAACTGTCAAGGTTTATCCAATGGATAGCCAGTTCTGAAAATCATTGCATCAAAACCCCAACATTCAATGTCATTTCTTGCCCTATATTCCTTATCTTAGTGGATGGCATCACTGTACAACCTTATGCCTAAGTTTACACTTGCCGGTTTTATCTTATATTACAAAATTTGTTTGCAGGACATTAAGTATACATGCTAAAATGGAAAATGAATTCAGTTTTCTTGATGTTAGAAAACCGTCGGTTTTAGTCAGTTTACAAATGCAGTTAATTATTCCTCTTAATATTTGTTTCATTCTCTTTTCTCCATTCTATCGTGGCCTCAGATCAAGCTACCATATCAGCTACCATATCAATGCATTAATTTCTATACTCATCTGCCAGTCTCTAGTTGCATTTCATGTTCTCCTGACTACTCTTTCCCGATCCATCAGACTCACTTCTGCCAAATTGGCTAATCCCAAATGAAAGTATGATCATATTGATTTCCTACTCAAATTCTTTTAATAACTCAAAAGTAAAATTTGTGTGTGGCATGAAAAGCCATCATGATGTTGTCCCAGTATTCTTTTGTTTTATTCCTGCTACAGTCCCTTTTTATACCTAAGAAATACTGAGCTACTTGGTGGCACCCTGAACTGGCTCCTTCCTCTCTGCTTCCATGTGGTACCCTGCCTCCGTTAGTGGCCCGTCACACTGCTTATCCTTCAGGTCTTAGCTCAGTCCCTTCTCTCTGAAACCCTCCAGCAGTTGGGCAGTGGGCACTTCCTCTGTTACTGCCACTGTCATTCTAGAACAACTTACATTGAGACCTTTTCTTTATTCTAATTGCTAATTACATATGTCTCTAACCTCACTTGACTGTATGCTTCTTGAGGGTATGGAAGAAAGAGGCTTTGGGCTATAGGCTTGAATCTTTAGATGAACTCATTAACTTATTACATAATTTGAGCTGTCAAGAGAAAACTAGTGTTATAACTAATAACAGAATCGCCACGGAACACTTGGTATTAAACTAACATAAGGTTAGTGAGGTCATTATGAGTGATAAATCTAATTTCCTATGACAAAATACATTTTAACTTGTTTCACCATTGTATTACCATTCTTAATTCTTTAACAGTGAAAACTCTTGTGACTCAATGAGTATGCACATTTTAATCTGAAAAGTGCTTCCCTGTTTCAGCTTCACTTAGTCTAGAGATCTCACCCATGGTCCCATAGTTATTCATTTCAAAGTGGACTTGATAGTGTCTGAAAGCCTCTTGACTGACCCATTAATTCATTTATTTAACACAATGTTATTGAATATGGAACATGTATAGAACAATTATGCCAAGGGTAAAGGATACAGAGATGAAAAAAAAAAACCCACCAAAAACAGTTTTTCCCTTTGGGGATTAGAAAGCATAGGTTTTATATATGTTTATTTTAATCCTCCAAACAGTCCTGAGGAGCAAATATTACATCTCCATTTTATAAATGAGGACGTTCCAGAATATTTAGCATCCCAAAGGGATTGAAAGACACAACTCAGTGACTAACACTTTCACTTTTTTTTTTTCTTTCTTAGTTTTTTTTTTTTTTTAATTTTTTTTTTAATTTTTTTAATTTTAAAATCTTTAATTCTTACATGTGTTCCCAAACATGAACCCCCCTCCCACCTCCCTCCCCATAACATCTCTCTGGGTCATCCCCATGCACCAGCCCCAAGCATGCTGTATCCTGCGTCAGACATAGACTAGCGATTCAATTCTTACATGATAGTATACATGATAGAATGCCATTCTCCCATATCATCCCACCCTCTCCCTCTCCCTCTGAGTCCAAAAGTCCGTTATAGACAGCTGCGTCTTTTTTCCTGTCTTGCATACAGACGACGACACTTTCACTTTTATCATCTCAAAAGCAGCTTAAAACCCTGGTGCTTCCCTGTTTTGGAGATCTACTTGTGATTTACAACTGTGTTTCTTAAACTTTCATGTAAACACAAATCACCCCCAGGATCATGGTAAAATATAGATTTTGGTTTAGTAGGTCCAGGGTGGGATCGCAGATTCTACATATCTAGCAAACTCTGAAGTGCTGTGCAGTTGGTCTGTGAACTGTGCTTTGAACAGCAAAGTTCAGAACATCATGTGTAGAATTCCTTTGTGTCAAACACTGTTCCTTTATTTATTGAGTCTTATGGAAGCCAAGTACTAAGTTCTTACATCCTTGTGCTTCCTCAGCCTTCTGGGCCCAGTCAGCATATTTACCCATCATTAGGACTTCCCTGCTGGCTCAGACGGTAAAGCGTCTGCCTACAATGTGGGAGACCTCGATTCAATCCCTGGGTCGGGAAGATCCCCTGGAGAAGGAAATGGTAACCCACTCCAGTATTCTTGCCTGGGAGATCCCATGGATGGAGGAGCCTGGTGGGCTACAGTTCATGGGGTCGCAAAGAGTCGGACACGACTGAGCGACTTCACTCACTCACTCAATCTTCTTTAACTATTCTACCCCACAACTTTCTGGTCCCATTACAAATTCTACTGTGCTCATCAGTAGTTGTTTTCTCATATCTGGTTTGTTTCTTAATCTACCTGGTAAGCTCTTTAAGGGCAAGAACCACATCTTGTTCATGTATTAGCTCCTCCACACTGCTAGTATCCTGCTGCACACTAGATACCAATGAATAATATGAGCTTGTGTTTACAGAGGAGTCTAATGTGTCCCTTGGACTGTATTCCTTTTTTTACACACATTTTCTCATTTAATCTTTCACAGAGCGTAACATTCTTACTGTTTTGCAGGTGTACAAACTGAAACCCAGATAGTTTATTACTTAAATAAGTAAACATGTTTACCTAGTAGTCGTGGCAAGATTTGAACTTGGCTTTTATCCTGCAGTCTATATCCTTTCCTTTCTGACACCAAGCTACTTCTTATTACAGTGGACACTTAATTATACTCAACTGACAGACTATTCTTGTGAATTAATTATCATTTGAAGCGAAATTGAATTAGGGACTTTATTTTTACTTTGTTTTACCCATTTTTATGGTGGGAATCTCTGCAATAGGAATCAGCAGGAGAATTTCAGGAAAGGATTCTGATCTAACTAGACTCCCAGTTATTTTCTGGTCAGACCAGTTTCTTGCACTGGGGCAGGTTTCAGGCTGGCAATGTCATGAACTTTATGAAGCTCGATGAAAGGCTGGTGGCTCTGACAAGGCTATTGTCTAATTCTCACCACCACTTCTTCATTTACTTCACCTCTGGATTCCTATCTTTGGAAGCCAAAGAAGACTATTGTGATTAGATATTTATTCTACTGACATACCAGTTGAAATGGAAGTACTTGTTTTGTAATTCAACATGCTTTTGTGACATTGGTCCTGTTTTATGTCAATTTTACCCGCCCAAGGGCATGTCTAGCTAGACTGAAATACAGTCTATGTCTGCTGATGATTATTTGTCCATTATTTTAAAGTAAAGTATAGAAATGGATCATTTAAATACAATTTTAGAAGGGAAAAAATTCTGCTTTGTCTTTCTAGCTTTGTTTTCCTGGGGGTTAATAAATAGTATTTTGGGTATATGAACAATGTTTCACCTTCCTGTAGTTCTTCTTCTAACATCTATTCCTGTAGGCCTCATATTATGTGCCTTCTTCAGTGAAAGCAAATTGTTAAGAATTTTTATGCCCAATGGAAGCTTTTCTATACAAAAATACTCAAACTTTGTTAGATCTTTTCTGATAAATCTTATAATCCCCAAACCAGAATGTTTCTTAAAATAGCTGTTGTTCTGGAAGAATGCTATAGAATGAAGCTTGTCCCAATGGTGGCAATCAAGGATAGTGTTTCTGAGCCTGGGCTCTGGAGAACAAAGACTGGGTTCATAGTTTATTATCTGCATAGACTTGGAGGGTTCACTTAAATATCCCAAGCTTTTTTGCCATCATCAGCAAAATGGTTATGATAGTAGTTCTTATGAGGATGAAATTAGATAACTCATATAAAGCACTTAGCATTTAGCAGAAACTCAATAAATTTTAACTTTTATTATTTCACTTTTCTCTTGACTCACTTCCAGAATGAAAATTCTAGAAGAGTATAGGTATTGCAGTACATATTGCTTTGCTTAATTGTTAGTTTGTTAAAAGAGATTATTTGGAAAAAATGCTTAATATTTTGGAACGAGGTTCTGATTTGTGAATATATATGCATTTTCTTTTTCAGTTTTGGTATCTGTTTTTAATATGAGTCATTGTGGTTTGGTTATACTTTTCTCTCACGAGCAGTTATTTAATTATGGCCACAGAACCAACTTTATTGCATTCTGACTTTTGGAATATTTTAGGATTTAATGTTCTCACTGGGGAGAGGATTGTGAACTATTTAAGTGCTTTTTTTTTTTTTTTAAGGTTTCCATCCGCAGATAGGTATAGTTAAAATAAACTAAGAATACACTAGCATGCAGGGGCTAGAATAATGACATAATGCTTAAACTATCAATATAGTGTTTTATACTTTTCTTCTGAATAGATTTGGAGTGTTTTATGCTACACTGTATTTGCTTGGAAGCTTAACAAATAATCTCCTCAAGAAATTTATATCTTTTCAGCATATTTTTTTTTCTTAGACCCAAGATTACATATATAGCACTTAAGTTAAACTCTATTCTCTTTATGTGCATACTTAGACATTGAAGCATAGACCATTTATTCTTATAGGTCAGGACCCTGTAAAAATTAATGAGATGTGTCAGAATGGTGCCTTTGGGGATGACAAAACTGGTGATGCTGTTCCAGATGGAAGACAAGGCAAGTTCTACCAGTTGAGGGCATTACCCACCTGGTTCAGTAAGAAAAGCTTCTTAGTTCTGGAGAGCTCTTGCAATGATCTATCCATAAGAGCAAATGCACTACATTTAAAATTATAAGCTGGTAATAGATAAAAATGCAAGATTATGTTAAAATATTTTACACCATTTCTGCTTTGTTCTAAGCCCCATTCCTAGGTGGATTCTATATCAAACAACAAAATTTAAATATAGAGAATAAGTAATTTGATTTACCAAAGGACTTTTTGTTCACTAAAATATTTTATGTCAAATCATTTAAATCGACTCACAAAATCAAGCGCTTACAGGGATCAGGGGTCTATGACAGAGTAAAGTGGACTGGATGGACATCTAGAGAGTTCAATCCACTGACTAGAACTATTTCTTAAATTCATTCATCCAGATCTTTAGCTGGTGTGGTAAAAATAACAGTGCCTGCAAATATGAGTTTTCTTCTGGGCTCTTCCACTTATTGGTTCTATTATCTTGGATATAAGTATATTTACTAACAAAATAGGGGCTTGACGTGAATAACCTCTAAGGTGAGTTCCAACTTTGAGTGGTGGAAGTTTGTGGATACCAATCACTTTAGCATTTTATCACCTAATGTTCTGAGTCATGCAGAAGAGAAACAAGAAGCTAAATGCAGGCTCCTGTAAAGGCTAGATTGGAGAGTACTGAAAGACTCTCTACCTCTCTCTAATTAAGGTCTTATGAACCATTCTCTTAGAATTGTTCCCCAACCCCTTTGTCTCCCAACCCCCCCAAAACAGGCTAAGGGTAATAAAGTGAGGAGGCCCTGCATGGAGAGTTTAAGTACAAAGTCTGTAAAATTTGAATAGAGGCAGGTAGAAGAAAAAGCCAGAAAAATGAAATTACACTGTGCTTGAAGAATGATTTTTTATTACCCCGAGTGGAGTGTCAGTCACCCAACTAATGTTGGGCTCCCATTAAGCTCTTAAATTAGCCTGAGTGGGGGCAATATTTTCCAGTATTAAAGCATTTGAACCTTCTCCTCCCATTCACACACACACATGCTAATCAGGAGTCTCAATAGTATAAAAATAGAATCTGGTCTACCTCCTATAAGGACACATCATTAAGTGTGAAGATAGCTTAAAGAATTGTTGGGAAGGGTGAATCTGCTTCCAAGAGTGATTTCAAAAGCTCTAGGCTGCTGAGAGGTGTACCCCTTCTTGGTTAGGAAGCTCCCCACCAGCCTAGCTGCCTGCTTCAGAACTTTACCACTTGTGGTAATTTAGCATCAACAAATTGCCAAATCAGAGAGCTACTTCAACAACTGCCAGCTCCAGAACATGCTTTCATTGCCATGGTTCCTACCAGCCTTGCACTTGACCTCTTTCTCCATAGAGCTCAATGTGAAACAAAGTGTGTGCCCTTGCATTCGATGGGCAGAACCTAGATCTCACCCAGAACCCTGGCTACACAGGAGTCTGGGAAATGTAGGTTTTCGTTTTTGAACAGTTAATGTTGTTAGATGGTAGCTGGAATGGGTTGCACGAGTCATCCATCATCCAGTAAATCATGTTGCCTTCAGCCTGTTGCCTCAGAAGGATACGGGAAACTTAACAGCACAGACAGGGCAGGAGGGAGCTGGTACTTCATGTGTTTAGCCAGTCAGTAGGCTTAAAGCCAGCCTTAGAAGTTGTCTAAAATTTTAGCATAGTAAGACCAAGACAAGAAGACATATGATACAGTTTCTCTGAAAGTCTGGAGGAGATTATAGCCTATTAAAGCTTGGCCAAAGTCCTTGCTGCCCAGTATGGAAGGCAGTTATAATGGAAAGATGGGGAAAGAGAAGGAGTGAGACAGAGGGGAGTAGAAGGCAGATGTCCAAACTTTTTTTCCCTCTACCATTTGAACCATCCAGATAAATAAGAGGAAGCCTAAGGATATAAGGGAGTTTTAATTAGGAATCTGGCAGTCAGTTCCCTGGCAGGCTCCTCTGTCACCCACTATACTCAGTGGGGCAGTATGGATAGAGTGACTGCTGGAGTTAAGTGTTTCTAAAACACTGAGTTTCTGAGACCCCAAGTGGAGAGGATGTGGAATGTAGGTTAGTTGAACATCAGTAGACATGCCACATTGACCAGAGTTATAGAGATGTGTGAGCCTTCAGCAGAGCTGAGGGCTGACAATCCAGGTCATAGTGGAAAATGTGGAGACAGAAGGGTCCAGGTCAGATGGGCCCTCCTCCACTAATTTTTCTCTAACCACTTTCTCCTTCCCATCATCACTTGGCACTTCGTGGAGAACTAATTCTGTAGCCCATTGTTCATTCTTCTATAATGCTACCTCATATGATACTGTGTTTGTTTGCATATCTGTCTTTCTCAAAAGATAGTAAACTCTCCAAGAGGTAGGGCTTTTAATATCTGTATCCCTAGTTCTCTGTGTATTTCCTTTCAGTTGGGGCTCAACTGACATTTTTAAATACCTTAATGACATATACTTTATCCTATATGTAGTTATACTTAGCCTATTTGTGCCACCATTCAGATTGGGTAATATTTTCAAGGGGAGGATATGAAATGATTATGAATCTTGTAATATAGGTGAAGAACCAGGAAATAGAGTGTAGAAGGGGAAAGAATAGGAGTTTGGAGGGGCGAGAAAAAATAAAAGAGAAGAACTAAATGCATAGAGGAGGTTTGATTATTTTTTTCTTTTCTAACTACCTCAAACACTTTTAAAAGTGAGAAATGAAATTATCTTTCTTGTCTTTAAGTTATGTAAATTATATAATTAATACATAAATGCATTTTAATTGTACAATTTAAACCCTGTTCAAAAAACTGAAGTCCTTTTTGTCTTTGTGGTAGGCTAAATAATGGCTTCCCCAGAGATGTCCGTGTTCTGATCCTGGGTTCTGTGGATAGTCTCATTTCGTGGCTAAAGGAACTTGGTTGAAAACCTTGGGATGGGGAGATAATCTTGGGCTGTCCAGATGGGCCCAAGCTAATGACAGGAGTCCTTATGGGAGGGAGGCAAGAGGAAAAAGTTAATAGTAGATGTGATGATAGAAGCAAGAGATTGGATTTATTCAAGGAAGGGGCCACAAGTCAAGGAATGCAGGTGGCTTCTAGAAGCTAAACAAGGCAAGGAAATAGATTCTTCCCCCAGAATCCCCAGAAAGAATCAGCCCTTCCAGCACCTTGACTTTAGTCTAGTGAGATGGATTTTGAATCTCTGACCTCTAGAACTGTAAGATAATGAATTCACTTGTTTTTTAAGCCATTATGTGTGTGGTATTTCATTACAGTAGCAATAGCAAAGGAATCTAGCCTGTTAGTCTCACTCTCTCTACCAGCGGTAACCAGTGTTATCAATATAATGTGTATCCTTTCAGACCTTCTTTTACATATGTATCTGTATCTATATCTATATAAAGCTGTGCTTGTGTAAATAGCATGGGTTGGAGTGCTATTAAAATTTCACTGACTATATTATTCTGCTATTTTCTTTTTTTTACTTATCACTGTGTCTTGGAACTCTTTTTTAATCACTATATATTAGTGTACTTCCCTTTTTTCAACTACTCTTTGATTTTTCCATTCTTATGTTTCATAGTTTACATTACCACTCCACTAAATTATTTTATACAGTAAAATGTTGAAATTTAACCTTTCTGGCATAAAGAAAGGGAACGTTGCTGGTTGAAAAGCATAATCAAGTTCTTGCTTCAGGATATTAAAAAACACTCAAATTTAGCTATATGTGATCATCATTGGAAATACTTTATTTCTCCCAAGTGAATGATTATAGCTGAATGTGCCTTGGAGAAAGTAATGTTAACAAATCCTGTCTAATCCAATATTCTTTTTTGTGAATTTTTTCTTTTTAAGCTTTAGGGTTTTTTGAACAACCATGTGTTTCATTCTTAAATAGATTATAGCTTTAACAGATTAAAGAATGATAGTAAAAAATAATCCCACCTTGCAAAGTAGTCTTTTTTGATGCAGACTTCTCAGAGCAGGTTATAACACATAATGAGATGTCACAGCCTGGTGAGACATGCAAAGCAGGTTTAAAAAACTGCCAATACTGCATAGTATCTTTAATACTGAGGATGGTAACTATGTGGAAGAAGAAATCCATTTGCTGCCATTCTGTTTAAATGTCTGGAAGTATGTAGTTATCAGAGCACCAATAAATGTCTCCTGGAGGTCAAATTCTTCTTCTTCTTTTTTTTTTTTTAAATAAAAGCACTATGGTTTTATAGAATCTCTGTGGAAACTGAATGCACTTTGCTACCCAAGATCTGCTCAAAGCACTTGCTGTCAATCAGTAGAAAAGGTTTGGCTAGCACCTTGGTGTTAAATATAAATGTAGTCTAAAGGTTTAATGGATTAAAACTGTGCTATTTAATTGGAAATGGAATTTCCCACCCTCCTAGCTTAGGTAGTTAGGATTCTGTGGGTTTGCTTTTCATTCCAACTTGGTTTATGGGTCTAATAAAGAAAGGCAGCTATGGGTTCAGAATGCAAGGGTGTCGAATTGAGGAGACAGCACTCCTTTCGATGGAAAGAGAGGGGAAAAAACACTGTATTAACTCCAACTTGTTAAAATTTACTAAGTCTCTAGTTCATTAGCCATTTTCCCTGTTCTTCACACCAGAAGAGTAGATAAAAGGTAAGCAGCAACAATAAGAAGCATTATATGCAGAGGTGCTCACAATATGACAAGGTCTTCTTTTAATAGCAAACAGTGTAAACTCTCTAGGAGGTAGACAGTATGAAGTGCAACAAAAACTGTAATTATGCTCTCAGCAGGAAACCTGTATTTAGAGTGACAGTAAGAGTGTTTCTAAAAACCTGTTAGGTTAAGGCTGCTAGTCTTAATTATATGTATTAAGAGTTTGTGTCTTCACTTTTTTCCTTTTAAAATTCAAAGAAGAAACCTAATTATAACTTGGACTCTAGTAAATTGGGCCATATTTAAACAATGAACATTTGGCAACCTCATCATGCACCATGATGGGTCCTATTGGTGCAGCTGCTATGCCAGCCAAATTGGCTCCCCCAAATAATTTGTTTTTGCTGCCTCCATGACAGAGGAAAAACAAACAAAAGCTAAACAAGGGAAATAATGAAATGATGCTTTTTCTTTTTTTTTCCCTTCAGTCAGTGACACCCAAGCTGATCATTCCTTGGGTAGATTCTTAGCTATGGAATTACAGGTTGTTTGTATGTTGTTAACAAGTATTTTAGCTAGGCCATGGTTGGATAAATCTTGGTTTGAGTTTTGCCTGTGTTTTGGTCCCAGAGACCCTAGAAGGTTACAGCTGCTTCTGGTTGACTTCTGTTAAATTATATGAGGCTCAAAACTTTAGGTTCTGCCTGGTATGCAGCAAAAGATGTTATAGCCCAAGCAAATTTAAAATAGTCTGCACAAAATAATGATGACTGAATGATTTGATCATGCATCATTTCATTTGTTTCTCTTTATGGTCCCAGTCTGAAATAGAGCTCAGAGCTAATATGTTTTCTTCTCTTTGGAATGTATAATCTATCTAAATTGAATTTCTATCATCTGCCTTTAAATAATCACCAATGTAAAATCAGAGTTATTCTAAAAGAATTTAAATAAATGCTTAAAAATTTGGAAACAATTTTCATATTTATTGGTAGCTCCACTGAAGTTTGTATCTTCAGCAACCCCAGTTTCCATTTTATTGAAATACCAATTTCGTCTTCATTATTGTTAGATTGAGGAAAGCAGCCACTGGATCTAAAGTTAGGAATAGTTTTATGTAGAATTCCTGTGGATTTTTATAGTGACAGAAATCTGTAGTTTGAATAATGGCATTTCTCTAATTAGCAGCAATTGAATAAATACAATAAAAATCAAAGGTGAACTATTTATTAATTTTGATGTGTTTTGCACAATTTAGATTATACTTCATAGAGGTTTTGTTATTTCTGTGTTGAATAATTTATTAAAGTAATGAGTAACATGAATCATTGAGACAGTTTTCTATATTTTATCAAAATAAATTATATGTCAAAAAATGGAACAAGGTTTACAGAGGAGGTATGAATATTAGTGAATGTTACTAAGAACAAACATTAGGTAGTGAGCAATAATCTTTCTTATCATCCATCACTAAAGTGTGATCCGTTCAAGCAAAACCTAGTTTGAGTATCATTATAAGACCAGTTTACATGACCGTAGAGATGGTAGCAAAAATATAAGAGAACAGGGTCTCATTGCATTAAACATGACTTTTATTTTTTTATATTTTTTTAAATTAATTTTTATTTTTACTTTATTTTACTTTACAATACTGTATTGGTTTTGCCATACATTGACATGAATCCACCACGGGTGTACATGTGATCCCAAACATGAACCCCCCTCCCACCTCCCTCCCCACAACATCCCTCTGGGTCATCCCCGTGCACCAGCCCCAAGCATGCTGTATCCTGCATCGGACATAGACTGGTGATTCAATTCTTACATGATAGTATACATGTTTCAATGCCATTCTCCCAAATTATCCCACCCTCTCCCTCTCCCTCTGAGTCCAAAAGTCCGCTCTACACATCTGTGTCTTTTTTGCTATCTTGCATACAGGGTCATCATTGCCATCTTTCTAAATTCCATATATATGTGTTAGTATACTGTATTGGTGTTTTTCTTTCTGGCTTACTTCACTCTGTATAATCGGCTCCAGTTTCATCCATCTCATCAGAACTGATTCAAATGTCACTAAAAGGAGTTAGAATCTTTGAGTATATAGTAGCCACACAAAGTAGTAGATTACCTTAATTATTCCAAAAGTGGGCTATGAAATGGTGAAAGTAAACCCTCAGATCTAGATAGCAGGTTTCCCTCTTTTTATATAAGCAAAATGGTAGAAAAGCTAATATCTGGAAAATGTAAATAAATATTTTGGATAGTAATATCAAGGAAATTTTAGAAGTGAAATTCAATGCATTTGTTTTCCACTTCTGGTGTATATCCATTCTGGAATGAGCTGAATGATCAACCATTCTGTGTAATCTTAAAGAATATGTTACCATATACTTTCAGAGTTAAAAGGAAACCTGAATGACTATCTCATCAATTTCCTATCCTTCAAGGAAAGTCACATGTAAGTTGGTTCATACCAGTGAGATATTACCCAATTTTGAACTTTCTCTAGCAAAACCCTTCCTTCTCAAATACCTAACTTTTAGTGCGTTTAGTGAACCTCACAATCAGGAAAACTTTCATGAATGACTTCTATTTCAGTCAGGCCCATTTTTTGGTTCTGTCCTCTATAGTAATGAATGATAGAAGGTCCAAATATGTTTGAGATTCTTGACTTTCTTTTGACCATTTTAACACCTACCTTGATTTTGGAGATTTTTTTTCTTTCTCTTTCCTTTTTTTCTTTCTTTTATTTTGTCATATGGGTTTATATTTTTCTTTAAGTTAAATACATTAATCTTGGTTGGAGACTATTAGGACAGCATTTGAGATAAGTTGAAACCTACTAGAATGTTTTATATTTGACCTTGGGATTCATTGTTTTATATATAGTAATATTTTGGGTTCTTGAAAGTTACCAGTAATACTTAATATTTTATCTAATATTTCTTATAGATGTATAATATGTATGTAGTTATGGTAGCTTTATATATAGTATCATGTAAGTAGAATATATTTTATCAATATGAGTAAAAATAGGTTGATATTTATCCCAAAAGGACTGTTTGAACTAAATATCTTTACAGATTCATATTTCAAGTGATTAATGGCAGATATTGATCTTTAATATGTAAATAGGTTATATCTTACAATAGTAAATAAATAATCAATAAATTTTTATTTCATCTATTTTTTATTCAGGCCCAGTACTCTTGCCTGGAAAATCCCATGGACGGAGGAGCCTGGTAGGCTGCAGTCCATGGTTTGCTAAGAGTCAGACACGATTGAGCAACTTCCCTTTCACTTTTCACTTTTATGCATTGGAGAAGGAAATGGCAACCCACTCCTGTGTTCCTGCCTGGAGAATCCCAGGGACGGGGGAGCCTGGTGGGCTGCTGTCTATAGGGTCGCACAGAGTCTGATACAACTGAAGTGACTTAGCAGCAGCAGCAGTGGCAGAATGTAAATATAGCGAGGAATTTAATCTTAAAAAATTGTAAGTCATCTAGTTGAGGTAAAATATTTTAATGTCATATAAGGGAATGAAATTTCTTTAAAAATTGTTATATTGTGTACTACATCAAATAAGATTTTATTTTATTATTTTTTAAATAAAGGGATGATGTTTTGCCATAAAATGGAATTGTTCGAATTGGTTCTTTGGTTTAAAGTAAGAGGTAATACTCTTATTTTTTTCCCCCTTTTTACTATAAGAAGCAATATCTGATGTTTTACCTGTTTTATCTTGCTGTAAAAAGATTCAATAGCTATCCAATTTGTTAATTTTTTGAAGCCTGCATTATGACAGCCCATTCATTTGAGTCTCACTCTATAGCTTAAGCAATCAATTCAGTTTGCATGGAAAGGGCATAAGGACAAAGAAGGGTTGTGAAAATTCTCACTGAAGGAAGAATAGTAAAGCTGGAATCATCATTTGTCCTGATTTATCTCAGTCTCCTTTAATATGGGAATATTAATGCATTCTCTGTTCACTCCAAAATTATGTTTTAAGCTTAAATTCAAATCTAGGTTTAGGAGGATTTTTAATTTTAAAGCACAGGCCTGTCTTTTCCATCTCAGACATCATGTTTATTAGAAATCTAGGCCATGCCATTTGAATAGAGGAATTTCTTAACTCCAAAATTTATGAGATGTCTGTCTATTAGGAGAAAAATATGGGACTTTCTTTCCTTAAGACATGTTTTTATTGGGACAGCCTGTTTGCCATTGCTGCTTAAAACTGATCCCTAAAGAATAAAACCTCAATGAATCATTGGATTGCTTGCCTTGGAGCAAGGCCAGGAGCAGTTCGTTTGCAAGATAAACAGCACTGGGCCTGAAAGAATGGCACAGGTTTCTCAGATGGGGTGTTCTCACTCCCCTTCCGGTGTGTACTGTATGACAGGGTCTTTCTTACAGATCAGGCTTCAGAGAAAGCCAGTGTGAAATAACTTTATTTCATGATTCTTATTTCAAATGTTTTTTGAATAGTCCAGAGAACGTAGCTTTGAGTTCATTGACACTCACTAGTTGGAGCCTGTTTTCATGTTCATCTCCACATTTTAAGCAGGGGCCCTGATATCTGTTTTTGTTGATTTTTGTATCGTGACTCCTAGCATAGAACCTTACTCTGACCAGGTGCTCAGTAGATATTGATTGAATGCATGTTGAATGAATGAATTCAGGGTCACATCAATTGAAACTTGATTAGTCTAGGATGCTGTAAATGCAGTCAAATTATACCATACTGGAACTTTTGGTCTTTATAATTGGCCATGTTTATGAGCACCGAAGAATTGATGCTTTTGAACTGTGGTGTTGGAGAAGACTCTTGAGAGTCCCTTGGACTGCAAGGAGATTCAACCAGTCCATTCTGAAGGAGATCAGCCCTGGGATTTCTTTGGAAGGACTGATGCTAAAGCTGAAACTCCAATACTTTGGACACCTCATGCGAAGAGTTGACTCATTGGAAAAGACTCTTATGCTGGGAGGGATTAGGGGCAGGAGGAGAAGGGGACGACAGAGGATGAGACGGCTGGATGGCATCACTGACTCGATGGATGCGAGTCTGAGTGAACTCTGGGAGTTGGTGATGGACAGGGAGGCCTGGCGTGCTGCGATTCATGGGGTCGCAAAGAGTCGGAGACGACTGAGCCACTGAACTGAACTGATGCTTTCTGAATAACTGTACTGTGCAGTTGACTCATTCTTGTTCATTTGTTGTCATTCATCCAAAATATACTTATTGATTGCTTTGTCGGTGATTAGCATTATGCTAGCAGTTAAGAAACAGCAATGAGATATATCAGGCCTCTGGGATATATCAGTATGCATGAGGCATTTTGCCTTGTTCTCCTTGGTCTTGCCATTCTGTATTTGGTTTAAGTAAGCAGAAAATATTTACAAAAAAAGGTCAATAATGTGGAGACTAAAATGGTCTTAGGGAAAAATTACACATTGCTAAGGGATAAAACGGAGAAGGCAATGGCAACCCACTCTAGTACTCTTGCCTGGAAAATCCCATGGATGGAGGAGCCTGGCAGGTTGCAGTCCGTGGGGTCGCTAAGAGTCGGACACGATTGAGCAACTTTGCTTTCACTTTTCACTTTCCTTTATTGGAGAAGGAAATGGCCACCCACTCCAGTGTTCTTGCCTGGAGAATCCCAGGGGAGCCTGGTGGGCTGCCGTCTATCGGGTCGCACAGAGTCGGACACGACTGAAGTGACTTAGCAGCAGCAGCAGCAGCAAGGGATAAAAGAGGCTTTATAGAGAGAGCTGGAAATCAAAGATACATAGGATTTCAGAAGGTTAAATTGGTGACAGAGAGCTTCACACTTCTGCTTGAGTAATGTGCCTGTGTGTGTGTGTGTGTGTGTGTGTGTGTGTGTGTGTACATTTGAACACTTGACTGGAGAGAAGAGGGATGGGGAAAAAAGAGAGAAATATGTTCCGAGACAAATGAATTGGTTACTTATGTTAGCACTCTCTCTTGCTCTATTCCTATATCTGTAGAGATTGGAGACCCGTGGGGTGAGTGCTTTCATTTTTGCATTCTCCATGGTCCTTTGTCAGAATGTGCTTATGGTCTGGTTTCTGGAACTTACAGTGGCAAACTTGTTTGGGTTGAGAGTGCGACTGACTGGTGTATAATAATGCATTGTTTGGGAGATCGAGGTTAAAGACAGTATTTCTGCTTGCTCAGCTCACCAAAATTCACTATTAATCAAAACCTAGTTCAGTTTTTCTGAGTAAGGATGTTAAACTTGGGGATTATTTGTGGACATTTTCTTAGAGCACAGAAGTATCTTTTTAAAGCATTGAGCAAAAACTAACAGAAGATAAAGTTTGTGATTTTAAAAGTTAATACAGTAACAAGCAAACATCATACATTCCCTGAACTTTCAGATGAATAAAGTTTATTTGTTCACTTTATTTTTTAAAATCAATTTTATTAATGTGTATTCATGGATCACTTGTTTTAGGAATCTTGTTGACCTTTTCTTTATGATTCAAAACTATAGCTTGTTTTTATGCTCAGGTGTTCTCCCAATATTCAGGATTCTAGAACTGATGTATACAGTGAGTTGTTCCTGGTCAAGCATTTGGAAAAAAGATGATGGTTAGACTAGGTGCAGTCCATATATCTTACGGAATTATATGAAATCTTACATTCATGTGGTCCATCCCCATTAATGGTTTATGGATTCTGTATGTGTGGATTTGCCTACTCAGTAAAAATATTGTAACCCCCAAATCAATACTCACAGTGCTTTTGCAGTTGTTAGCAGACATGCGCAGAGCAGCACAGATTTGAAGCTGACCAACATGAACGTGCACTCCCAGCTAAGGTCGCCAAGGCGGTGCTCTGCTGCCTTGCTTCAGTGCTCGAACTATCAACGTGGCTTTCCCACAGTTTGTTTGGTGCCACATTTTTGTGCTTTCCATGGGTGACTTTTCCTGTTTGAAATGACCCCTAAAGTGTTGTCTAGAGTTCCTATGAGCGAGAAGGCTGTGCTATGTCTTATGAAGAAAATATATGTGCAGATAAGCTTCATTCTGGCATGAGTTATAGTGCTCTGGCTGTGACTTCATTGCTTATGAATCAACAATATGTATTAAATAAAGTGTCTTTAAACAGAAACACACAGAAAACAAGGTTATGTATTGATTGGTTGGTGAAGATGTTGTCTCCAGAGACTCAAAGACACCTAATGCTACCTTTCCCTTAGTAATCGTTTGAAGAAGTGAAGTTGCTCACTTCTGTAGGTAGGCTACTATAGCCTACCAGGCTCCTCCGTCCATGGGATTTTCTAGGCAAGAGTACTGGAGTGGGTTGCCATTTCCTTCTTCAGATGCTCTTCCTGACCCAGGGATCAAACCCAGGTCTCCCGCATTGTAGGCAGACACTTTACTGTCTGAGCCACCAGGGACATCCCATAGTAATAGTTTAGTACTTGCTAATTCAGTGTTCCTGGTGACTCTATAGAACATAACTCCGGTGAATAACAAGAATTGAGGTACAAATGTCTTTCTGGAGCAGAGGACCATAATACTCATCAGATTCTCCATGGGGACTATGACCCCTCGAAGCCAGAGAGTCTTTGTTTCTCTTCAGGAGTTCTTCCCATTCTACTGTTTCTGATCTACTAGGCTTGCTGTGTAGAAACTGGAGCTCGTGTGCTGATACTGAAGTGTTAAAGAAGGAGAGCAACACAGAGATCTGGGAACAAGAGACTCACATCTCCACCTTGCCACTTACTGAGTAATCTCACCATTACTGGATTTTGTAGTCAGATGGAGCTGGTTTGAATCCTAATTTTTCAGTTTACTAGTTATGTGATCCTGGGCAAAAATGTTTAATCTCTTTGAGTTTCAGTTTTCTTCTCTGTCAAGTGGATACAATAATACCTATTATTGTACTGGAGGGTTAAAGTTTAGAGGATGAGTTTAAAGAACCATGTCAAGCCCCTAGGAACAGTCAAGACCATTATTATAAATGTCATTATGCTATACACTCATTAGATTATTGTTAGTTTTTCTCATTTTCTCCTTCCTACTTGAGAATGGTATGAGATCCATGTTCTTTTTTTGTTCAACTTGGTTTTATTTATTTATTTATTATTGGGCTTCTGTGGTGGCTCAGATGGTAAAGAATCTATCTGCAATGCAGGAGACCTGAGTTTGATCCCTAGGTCATGAATATTCCCTGGAGAAGGAAATGGCAACCCACTCCACTATTCTTGCCTGAGAAATTCCCTGGACAGAGGAGCCTGGGGGGCCACAGTCCATGGGGTGGCCAAGAGTCAGACATGACTGAGCAGCAGAGCACGCATTACCATCTTGGGGCTGCGGTGGGTCTTGGTTGCTTTTGTGAGGGCGCTCTCTAGTGGTGGGTGAGCAGAGGCTGCTCTCCAGCTACAGTACGTGGGCTTCCCATTGTGGTGGCTTCTCTTGTTGAGGAGCACAGCCTCTAGACTTGTGGGCCTCATGTTTGTAGAATGTGGGCTCAGTAGTTGTGGCACATGGGCTTAGCTGCCCCATGGCATGTGGGATCTTTCCAGACAAGGGAATTAAATCCATGTCTCCTGCATCGATATGCAGATTCTTACTCACTGCACCACCAGGGAAGTTCTCATCCATTTTCTAATACCTGGATAAATTAGTAAATTAACTCTAGAATTGCCTCTTTCCTGCAGTAACTAGTAGAGAAAGCAGGACTTTCTCTCAGGGCCCTGGTTTGCTTCCTGTTGATTTCTCTGGTCCAGAGTTCCACTGCAGTGATGATGGATCCCCCATCTCCTGGTCAGGATCCCCAGCTCCTGACCAGGAGTGGAGGGCCCATGCTTCAGTGATCTCCTAGGTGCCTGTCTGCCAAAGGGAAGATGGGATGACTAGCATTTCAGAGACTATGAATGACATCTTAATGTCCTCTTCACATCCACCTGAAGGGGACTCTTAGGATGTCACTTTCCTAATTTGAGAACCTTAATCTCCATTTCTCCTCAAGAATGTCTGAGGCTAATCACTTCCGTTAGCATTTCAGAGTTCTCCTGATTTATCTTAAGTATGTAAGACAATGAAAGTATGGTGTTCTACATAATAGAATGAGGTGTTCTACATAAATCGATTTTCCAGGTGAAACTGGTCCCTTGCTGTAATAATTTTGCTTTAATAATTTCATATAAATGATCATAAGATATATTACACAGTTTTTTGATGTCTTGTAGTGAAAGTGAAATTCGCACAGTGTGTCCAACTCTTTGCAACCCCATGGACTATACAGTCCATGAAATTCTCTAGGCCAGAATACTGAAGAGGGCAGCCCTTCCCTTCTCCAGGGGATCTTCCCAACCAAGGGATTGAACCCAGGTCTCCTGCATTGCAGGCAGATTCTTTACCAGCTGAGTCACCAGAGAAGCCCAAAAGTGAAAGTGTGAAAGTGAAGTTGCTCAGTCCTGTCGGACTCTTTGTGACCCCATGGGCTGTAGCCTGCCAGGCTCCTCTGTCCATGGGATTTTCCAGGAAAGAATACTGGAGTGGTTTGCCATTTTCTTCTCCAGGGGATCTTCCTGGCCCAGGGATCGAACCCTGGGTCTCACACAGTGCAGGCAGACTCTTTACCTTCTGAGCCACTAGGGAAGCCCTTTTGATATCTTATATGTGCTTAAATCCTGGAGAAGAAAATGGTAACCCACTCTTGTGCTTAAATAAAGTAGAAATTCAAATTTTTCTTGATTACTTATGAGTCAACTGCTATACTATGTTATAGAACATAGCAACTCCCTCAGAGGCTGTTAATGCTAGTAGATGAATCATGTACATATATTAATAACCCCAGTTTTCTTTGTTTTTTAAAAAATTGTTGGATTTTTGTTACTAGGTGACCTAAGTAGGTGAGGAATGCCAGTGTAGTTCACATTCTATGAATGAGTTATGGTATAAATGATAAAGTAAGTTCTGGATTATTCACTTGCCAATGTAATCCCAACCATTTTCATCCGTATTTGTTTACTAAGTATATTGACATTATCATATTATTTATGAATATAAAGTACGGTAGCATTATGGTAATACATTTGATATTTATATTTAATATGTTAATATAACATAGTTGAGGGCTTTCCAGGTGGCACTGGTGATAAAGAATCTGCCTACAAATGCAGGAGATGCAGGAGACATGGGTTTAATCCCCTGGGTCAAGAAGATCCCCTGGAGGAGGGCATGGCAGCCCACTCCAGTATTCTTGCTTGGAGCATCCCATGGACAGAGGAGCCTGGTGGGCTACTCTTCATAGGGTTGCAGAGACAGACATGACTGAAGTGACTTAGCATGCATGCATGCATAGTATATTTGAATGGATGAAAATATACATAAGACTTTACTACATATTTCCCCCTCTTTCCTATGAATTCTTGCCCCAGATTAGCCGATGGAATAGGCCAAAGCTATTTTGCAACCCAGGATAAAGCTGTACTGAGGAGTTTTGACACCCTGAGTTGGTGTCCATATTTTACTCTGAATTGGATGCTTTAGTCACAATTATGTTTTCTCAGAGTGCAGTGTTTATATACCAGTTCCTTCTATTTCTAAGCCTCTGAAGTTGACCCTTAGGCACCAGCATCTTCTGTTTAGAGATGACATTATACCCAATGGCTCATAGAATGACCTCACTCCTTTTAGCTCTGGCAAAATTAACCTTCTGTCTGCAACATAGTCTCACTCGATTAAAATAACAATAACAGCCAGGATGTAAATAACAACAACAGCAAGCTTTACTCTCCAGTATGTCTCTTTTACTCTGGATGGAAATGACCCAACCCAAAGCTCCCATTTGACTTACTTTGGTGCTAGCTGAGTGAAGCTGGGCCTGGCAGGCAAGCTTCCAGTTTCTCTCTGTCCACAACAGTCAAAATGGCCATGTCTGCATCATTTGAAAACTACACAGTCAGTGAAATAGAGACAAAGAAATGTGGTTGCTGTGAAATAAAATGACTCACAAAAGGAGAGATCAAATGTGAGAGAAGGTGCATTTAATGTAAAAAAAACACAACTGGGTGTCATTCTATTTCAAAGCAACCTAAGTGGAGAGTGCAAATATAATGCATGATAATGAAGGTGCCCAATTTTGGAAAGTGGTTTTTAAATTGCTGCAGCAGAATGCTATCTGAAGTCTCTTAGGAAAAAGCAAAATCTCATCAGGGACCTTTTCAAGCATCATTTTCTTCTGTTTTAAATGATCTCACGTGAACTGGCTGCTAGTTGACTTGGCATAACATTCTGTTATTCGTTACTTTTGACCGCTTGCAGAAGGAACAAAAGGCCCGTTATTAGCGATTTGCCAATTGTTGGGAGACTTAATCTTGGTACTTACAGAGCTCTTTTCCTCATGTTTATTTTGTTGTATGAAGTTGTATGATCTAAGCGTATTCATGGCCTCCTTAGGCTCAGCTCAGATAATTTCTTTTCAAGTGATCAGTTTGGAAGAAGTGATTGACTCTGGATTCCAGGCCTCTGAGCATATTGAAGATGCCTTTTCTCCTCATGCAGGAGATTCTGGTTTGGGGGGTTAAGAAGACTTTTCCTTTTATTTGCGTACAGATTCCTTTCTTCCATTGGGTGCAAACACAACCTTCTAAGTATACAGTGAAGAAGACTGCATTATTAATGAGGCTATTTGTGACCTACTGAGCACCTCACTGCTTGCTGGACATGCTGTGTCATATTTGGTTCATGCTATGGAACTGCTTTTCAGAAGTCCCCAAATTTCCCTCTAAGGGGTTGTAGGCCTATTGGGTAAGTAGAAGGCAAGTAACATAAGGCATAATTTGCTACATGAGTGCAGAGGAGGAAGAAATCTGGTTCATGGCACAATAGGATAAGTTCAGAAAGAAATGCCACATCAAAGATAATAATTTTGATATGAGGAAATTGTAAGGGACTCTAGGATGGGGTTTATAGATGGCATAAAGAACAGGAGTAAAGTAGCAGAAAAATAGAACATACTTTTCCAGAAGCCTACATATCAGAAGCAACCAAATACAAAGTATTCTAAAGGATTTTTATTGATTTTCTTTATAATTATGCACATTGCCATTGTTCATGTGATGGTGGGGTTTGTAGATTAGGAAGAACTTTTGACCTGATGAGTTCTTATAGTTCGTATGCAATGGCTTTGATCCTAATACACTACCATAGTAATGTCATAGCCATATTTCATGGTACATGCTAGTTGTTATTGTGCTTGGTCATTTGTCTGATTTCTAACAACCTTTTGAAACACTGAATTATGATTATGCATATCCTTCCTTATTTACATATTGTATATAATGAAAAGATTGATAGACTACACACAGAATATTTTGGATTTGAATCAAGTCTTTTAGTTTAAATCATGTTATTTTGGACTTCAGATTTCTATATTCTAGAGGTATCAGTATTTCTGAACAGATTGGAGATGAAAAAAAGTCTTCCACTTTAAAAAAACACAGGCTGAGTTGTAAAAGAAAACAACGCAAGAAAAACCAGAATGTTATCCTTTGTGGCTGTACTTGAGAATATTTGTAGGGTAATGCAGTAGGTACTCAGATAAGGCGATTGCATCCCACTTTAGTACTCTTGCCTGGAAAATCCCATGGATGGAGAAGCCTGGTAGGCTGCAGTCCATGGGGTCGCAAAGAGTTGGACATGACTGAGCGACTTCTTTTTCACTTTTCACTTTCGTGCATTAGAGAAGGAAATGGCAACCCACTCCAGTGTTCTTGCCTGGCGAATCCCAGGGATGGGGGAGCCTGGTGGGCTGCCGTCTATGGGGTCGCACAGAGTCGGACACGACTGAAGTGACTTAGCAGCAGCAGTAGCAGCCATAGGTACTTGGGTATCAGGATTAGATTACATTTGCAATGAAAAATAAAACACATAAAAAATTGACTTCAGAAAGGGAAGTTTATAAGGAATGTATAAGAAACAGCATGTCTTTCAGCTACCTTTCCTCTGGGCTTGAATGTTTTCAAGACTAGCTTGTAGAGTGAAATGAGTTTTATGTGAATTTGAACAACTCAGCATTGTTTGAGTTTAAATGATCTGTTTTTCTTTTTATTGAAGAGAGGGAAAGGGGGAGTAGAGGAGGGAGAGGGGAAGGGATGGGGGACTGAGGTCCTAGTTTATCACTGTCTAATATGGAGCTTCCGTTTTGGACAATTTCATGCCAATCTCCATCTGTCTCTTTCCAGCTCTCTGGCTTTGAGCAGGCTTCTGAAATTCCTTACAACTCTATTTCCTCATCTGCAAAATGGAGACAAGATGCCTGTGTGATAGGGTTGTTGTGACATATTATCACATATGTACTAATGTACTAAAGTGCATAACTCTGTGTCCAGTATATATTACCTGTTCACTGTAGGTATTCATTACATTCATCACATCACGTTTTTGAGCAAGACATTTTGACTTATGCCTCTTACGGATCCTTATCACAGTCCTCTGAATATTATTATGACTCTCAATTTACAGATACAGATCTTGAAACTTAAGGAGCTAAAGTGGTCTTTACAAGTTTAAACAACTCTAAGGGTAATAGCCAGGAGTTCAACTTAGATCTGACAGTTTCCAGCCTTTTGCATTAAATTCAATCATTCCCTCCCCCAAACCTCTTCTCTTCTCTCCAACTCCTTTCCTTCTTTCTGTAGTTCTGCCATCTTCAAGGGAGAGTCTTTTTCTTAAATGTTCCTAATGATAACATACAAATCAAATGGAATGAAATAATATTTTAATCCAAGTATATTGAAATAAATATGATATCATTATATCTCCAAATACCATTAATTCCCTTCAAAAGTATATCCCAATCTTTATTTCATATACTCAACTAATGCATATTGAATGTAGAGATATGAGGAAACATAAATAAATAATAAAATTGTCTGAATACTCAGTATTCAAAGACAACAGGGAACATTTTAGCACCTGTCTTCAATTTATACCTTTCCATATACTATCTTTTCATCTCATAGCAGTATCACACTACAGTTTAAATTATAATGGGCTGTTTTTACTTAATGATCATTAAAAAATATCTTTTGAAATTGAAAAATGTACATCTCCATAATCATGCTGTCAGCTACATAGCATTCCACTGTATAAAAGTACATGATTAAAATAATCCTTGTACTGGATACTTCTGGTTTTTTTTTTTTCTAATTTTCTACTTTTATAAACTGTAGACTCTTGAATATACATTTCTGTGCTTTTGGCCAATTACATCCTTAGGATAATTCTCTACAAGTGGAACATATGGGTTGATGTTTATACACTTCTCTGACTCTTAATGTGTATTGCCAAATTCCCTCCCTTAGAGAAAGGACCAATTTATACTCCTTCCAGCAATGTATGAGAATGCCCATTTCTACACTCTCACACTAATGGTTATCATGCCTTTTAATCTTTGAGAACTCCATTAGACAAAAAAATGTGACTTTATTGCTTTTTTTTGCATTCCAGTGTCTGTCCATTCTATAATAATCACATTTCTAAGACTACTATCTAAACAAATTGTAAACTTCATTAGGTCAAAGACAAAGTCTCCATATACTTAAATATTTATATCCACCATCCTTCTAAAGTAGAATAAATCCCTAAGGAGGCATTTGAGACACTACTTGGCAGAAAACCATGGATTAACAGCATATAACCTTATTAAGAACATCCTTGAATTTTATTTTAAACCTCAAGCTCATTGTTCTCAGAGCTCATTTGCTAAGGTAACCTTGTCCTGAGAATGACAAACCGTCCCCTAGGCAGAATCTCAAAAGAGAGGAAAGAAGGTTATGGAGCTAAACCTTAGCATCACCTGACTTTTGTGTCCAGGTGGGACTTCAGTCTCCTTCAGTCTTTGTCTTGATGTGGTCAATGACAAAGTAGCCAGGGATATAATACTGATATCTCCTTAAGCCTCAGTGGTGAAGGAGGTTAAGCTGTGAATATGGGCTTCCCAGGTAGCTTAGGGGTAAAACATTCACCTGCCAAAGAAGGAGATGTGGGTTTGATCCCTGGGTTGGGAAGATCCCCTGGAGTGGAAATGGGCAACCCACTCCAGTATTTTTGCCTGGGAAATTCCATGGACAGAGGAGCCTGGCAGGCTACCATCATGGGTTTGCAGAGTTGAACATGATTGAGCATGCATACAGGCATGCAAAATATGCTAGATAGGTTTATTTTGGGGAAATATTAAACAGAATTGATAGTTTAGCTTTTCATGATGTGTGTCTCCATTCAACAAAAAAGAAAAATAAATTGCTAAACAAAACAGAGCTACTGCTTTGTTTTGAACAAAATTCTTATATTTCCCCATGTGAATAAAAGCACGGGAGTAGTATTGTCTTTTCATATACGCTAGTTCAGTTTGGTGAATGATTATGCTGTACAATTGGATTATGCCATTTACACACACACACCTCACTAGGTGCCAAAAAAATAATGGACAGGTACCTACCACTAAGAGGCTAACATCTTTAGTATTCTTAAACAATCACCTTAATTTGTAAACTGAGCAAGTTTAAGCTTGTTTTTGCTTAAACATGGTATTTCCACTTAATTTTACCCTTCTTCCATATTATTTATAACATCATATAATTTCAAATTTCATACCAAAAATCAATTTCTCCTTGAATCATTGGCACTTTATTTATTAAGAGACACATTGTATAAAGGGACTTCCTTGGAATAGGAACTTTCATTTAGCTAAATGTGAGGAAGCAAGGATAGTCATCTCAAATCTGTGATTATAGCTGGGAATCTCACATGATCTAAGGCCGTTCCTTGACTAAACCAGATACCTTTTAATGATTGGTCAGACCAGGTTCAAGAGAAATGTACTTCTCTTTATTAAAAGAAAATTTGACTGCTTCTCTGTTGGGCACATCATGGAAGCCATAATAAAGTTTCCTTTGTGCACTGCTCACAGGGTACTGGAAATTGACATTCCACGGTGCTTCTCGTACTTTAAAGGTTGAAAGCACAGTGAAATTCAGTCAACAATCTTTGGTACCGTGTTCTGGAAATGAGGTAGCTAAAGTCTATGAATTACCCAAAAAGAATCAGAATGTGAGTACAATGATAGATGCTAGTGGGTTTTTTCCATATATATATAAAGGCACTTCTTTCCAGTGCCCCCTATTTGTGTTCAAAATGAACTGAAAGACCTCTATAGCATGTTAACTATGATGGAGTCAAGAATTATAAAACACATAGAATTTATGAAGGAACAAAGTATCACAAAACTGTGGAGTCATGCCCCAGATAATCTGAGAAAGGAATGGAAGGAATAATATAAGCTTATATTTACATGAGCCACAGGAGACTCGGGTTCAGTCCCTGGGTCGGGAAGATCCTCTGGAGAAAGAAATGGCAACCCGCTCCAGTATTCTTGCTGGGATAACCCCATGGACAGAGGAGTCTGGTGGGCTACATATAGTCCACTGGGTCACAAAGAGTTGGACATGACTAAAGCGACCAAGACATTCATGCTTATATGTTGCTTATTATGTGCCAGATACTGTTTTTAGTGCTTTATAGGTATTAATTCTTTCAACCCTCCAGACAGCCCCGTGAGGTGTTTTATTTTATCCAATAGATCAGTAAGACACAGAGGTTAAATATCTTAACATAGGTCATAGAGCTAGTAAATGGCAGAACCATAATATGGATTTTCTTCTGATTTAAGATGGTACACCTAGGTGGCCAGGTGAAGATGGAGCACTGCCAAGCAAGCCCCAAGGAAATGTGCAGCCTCCACAGGATGTTTTATTACTGGCTTCTGAGGAAGTGGTAAGTGTGCAAACATCATCCTACATTTGAATGCTTTCTTAAGAACTAATGTGACAGCTTGACATTTAGGGGAGAAACTCTGTTGGTTTGGAAGGTCTGAGTCTACTGGTAAATACCTGTGAAACCTGGGTTAAAATGTGTCATTTTCTGGGACTCAGTTTTATCTATGTAAAACAAAGGGATGGATGATATGCAAAAAGAGATTCTATAATTCTTTGGTGAGACAGGCACTTAAACACATTGTTGTGGTCTGGTGGGAAGTCTTTATGTCTACAGAATCTCACAGAGGACATAGCAGTGGTAGTGTTCTCTGCCATGAAGTGGATTCAATGAAAGGGCTTGATTGTATTCTGAGATACTTCAGCATCCTTGCCTTCTCTAAATTCTTCACCTATGAAACAGGCTAAACTAGAGAGGAAAGTGGCAATTTTAGGTCAGAACAGAGTGGAGCAAGCCCTTTTGTTTTTCTTGGGGATAAGCTTCAGCGATAGGGGGAGGGTATTGATACTGGCAGCAGACACATATTCTTATCTGAAATTCAGATCAAATGATTCCACCCTTGAGAGCATTCCCCGACAATGGTCTTTCCAGCATCATGAATCTGTGAACAGAGGCCAGTAGTTAATTTCAATCAACCAGCTTTGCTGGTATTGCTGCTCCCATTTTAGATTTACAAAGCCATTCCTGATGAAGACAATAAAAGCCTCTTGTGTTGCGTTATGCTCTGACACTTTATCAAAGCACACAGACAGAGGGCTGTTCTTAACCGTATATAAAGTGGAGCAAGCTCACACATCATGCTTTGATTTTGCACTGTGGAAACAGCAAGGTTAAAAGGTAAATCTGTGGTGTAACAATATTGATTAATTGATGTAAGAAAGGTCAGGTTAATCTTTATCTTGCTTGAAAGACTCTGGTTCTACATGGCAGGTCTGTTGAAATGGTTCCTGTGTAAAGAGATTAAAAAGAAATGGTGCCCTAATGCAAAGACAATGGAAGAAATCCCATCAAGCAATCATTCAGAAAAGTGAAAGGAGTGAAACAGGGACTGGAAGGGAGATGTTATTTCAATTTCTGTGTATTTTGAATAGGCTTTCTTGGGAATACTATCACCAAGTAAGCAATTGTAAGAGAAGTAAAGGCAGATGTTAGATAGCAGCCTTACTCCTGCCCCCAAGAAGACAGAAAGAGAGCTTCATGCTCCTCTGTCCAGCACAGCTGAAATCTGCTGAAGCAGAAGACCTAACTTGTCTGACCTTCAGGTCCTGCCCAGGTTAAAAACTGTTGCATAATGTGTCTCACAAGAAGGCTTCCGTATCCCATGGCGTGATGGGAAGAGGATGAGGAAAAGGGAATTATTCCCTCCTCACCTGGAGATACACAGACAACTAAGCACAGCTTGCCCAACGTCACTTCTGACCCAAAAGCAAGAATGAGGTTTCAGAGCTAAAGGTTAGGGTTCAGAGAAAACAAAGACAAGTGAGGAAGGACCGTGGCTAAACCTCTGTAAGTATGGAGGGAGAGAAAAAGTCTAGGGACCACAAGAATAGGATGCGGATGCTGAATTAGTGGAAAGAAGGGCCAGGGTTTGTTAGTGGGAGAGGATGGAAATGGGAGTGAATGCTGGAAGTTTTTTCTCATCATGATCAAACCAAAAATGATGGTCAGTATGTGTCTGAACCTGAATAGGCTAGCCTATGCTGTAGTTTCAAGCTATACCCGGAAACCTCAGAGGCTTACTAGAAGTTTAGATTTGGCTCTGGGTGATGCTTCTGCTTCTCACAGATTCAGCATTTGGAACATTACCACAGCAATGGAGAGATGCCTGAGAGCTTTTTTTTTTTTCCAGTTTTATTGAAAAATAATTTACATACATCACTGTATGTTGAAGGCAAACAGCATGATGGTTTGATTTACATATATTGTGAAATGACCACAGTAGTTTCAGCTGACATCCATTCTCACACATGAGATGTTTGTAAGGACCGGTCTGGAAGGGGTTTATATCATCTTTCTTATATCCTTATACAGTCACAGAACCTTCCGCTAACTGCACAGAAGACTGGGAAATATGCCATTAAAAGGTTACTTTTCTAGGTTTACCTTTGAACATTAGGGATTTAGGTTTTCATAAAGAAAAGTTTCCAACATCTGCATTGTTAAATATTGGAAGAAGCTACCATGGGATGTTTAGAAAATTTTATTGCCATTCTCCCTGATACTCAAGGTCGGAGATATGACTCATTTTTCTTTTTTGTATAATTTTATGCTTCTGTAACTCTATAGGTTTTTTATAAGCAAAGGAAAATATGAAAGGTAAGCTAGATACTTAGAATTATTTTTTATCAAACCCATTTAATTATCCTTTTACTCACTGACCATGGCTACTTCTTGCAAGTTGGTAGGAAAACTTCTGTGTTAAGAAAGCACAGACACAGGAAGAAGGATGGAATCAGAAATTAAAATGTTCTTTATTCACAAATTATCCATTTTGTGTCTTAAGGCTAGCATTTTTAATAACAAACACTTAAAGGCATAAATCATAATTTGGTACAAATCTGTATGTAAAATAAAAGATCTAACCTTAGCATCATAGTCACTGGACTTCTGAAAGGTTGTATGACATATTTTGCATTTTTTGTGTTATTTGCTTCAATATATGTTAATAGATGATAATTATATGCTTTTCATTTGGACAACCCTTATCCAAAGACGATTTAATATTCACACATCTAATGGGTTGCACACGGCTATTGATCATTTGGATCAGAGTTCAATTTGAACTGCTGCTGGTTAGATTAGAAATTGTAATCATGGTAAAAGATAAATTACAAGGTCTCTGAAGATCAGTTCTGTTTTCAGAATTAGATGCACTTTTAGATTTGAAACATCAAGTAGAAGAGGTTAAGGAAGATCTCTGATGGTGTCATTATGTGGATTTTCTAAGGAATATATCCAGAGATCCTTAGTACCTTTCCCCCATAGTATCAGGAATGTGAAATTTATAGAGAATGACACTTTACTACAATAAAGATGGTGAAAAAGATCCATAAATTATTTGTGAATTAGGAAAGGATGTTTATTTTGTAGATATAAATTTTGATGCAATAAATCAAATACAATGCTCTACTTATTAAAGTTATGCAGTTTTTAACATACAGAGATTTGGTTTTGAATAGAGGACATCTAAATGAAGAGTAATTTAGGTGAAGCAGACCTTGATTTCAGTATTAAAAGGATTTTGTTTTTGCTTTAAATTATTTTTTTGTCTAATTATAAAAGAAATATATTCTTACTGTAGAAAATTTGGAAAATATAGAAATCTCTAAGAAACAAAGAACATTCACTATCCCACAACTGCAGTGTGTTGCTGTTCACATCTTGAGATACCTTGTTTCAGTTCTCTTCTTAGAATTTTTAATAAAATATTTCAAATATATCAGAAATAAAGAAAATGATATAACAAAGCTACAGATATCTCTACCACCTAGATTTAAATATGTTACCTTTTTGCTGTATTTACTTCAGATCTGTCTTGCTGACAAATACAGCTATAGATATATGTACTCCACTTCTTTTTCTTCTCTCCTTTTTCCAGCATTAACTTATTACTGTGATATTTCCATTTTATTATTTTATCTGCCTACAATGTGGGAGACGCGGTTCAATCCCTGGGTCGGGAAGATCCCCTGGAGAAGGCAATGGCACCCCACTCCAGTACTCTTGCCTGGAAAATCCCATGGACAGAGGAGCCTGGTGGGCTACAGTCCATGGGGTCGCAAAGAGTTGGACACGACTGAGCGACTTCACTTAGCACTTATCCAGAAACAATATATAAAATAGTTTTCATGTTTAAAAACTATGTGCATTATCATGATTGTCATCATCATCGTCACGGTGAACACTTATTATTGAGTGATTACTGTCTTTCAGGCACTGTCCTAGAACATATTATACACACTAACCTTAGAATGTGGGTGCTGTTATTGGCATTGTATAAGCAAGGAAGCTGAGTTACAGACAGACTAACTAACTTGCTAAAGTTCATACCTCTACTCTTTTCTAACTTGCTTTTTTCATGCCACACTGTGTTTTTAGATTGACCCGTGTTGATACATATGGCCCGAGTTCAATTCATTTTAATTGCTGTATAGTACTTGATTATATGACTGTCATCGTTTATTCTTCTACTGATAGAATTGTGAATACCCTTTGTAGGTGTCCCTTCTGCATATCTATGAGAGTTTCTTTAGGGGAGTTACATAGAAGTTATACACATTTTAGGTTCTACATGATTATGGAAATTTTTTATGTTGATCTTATAACCATCTCTTTGTTTTGCTAAATTTTGTTATTCTAGTTAACTGTATTTTTTCTATGCTGACAGTTATATTTTCTGTGAGTAGTGACAGTTTTTTCTTCTGTTGCACTTTAATGCATTTCCTTCCTTCCTTCCTCCCCACTCCCCCCCGCCCCCTTCCTCCCTTTTGTCCTTCTTCCCTTCCCTTATTACTTCCTTCCTTTGCTTTATTCCTTTCCTTTTTCTCTTAATAGGCCAGGGGACCTAGAGATGTGGAGAAAGGGTGGTGACAGAGATAATGCTTATCTGTTTCCTAATTGTAAGGAGAATGCTTTATTAAGTGTGTGTGTGTTGCTGATTTGCAGTAAGTACCCCTTAGACTGAGGAAGCTTCCTCTATATTTAGTTTGCTAAGAGGTTTCTTAGATTTTACTGAATGCTTCTCAGTACCTTTTGAGAAGATTATATGGCTTTTCTCTTTTAATCTGTTAATGTGAAAATGATGTTAATACAGTTCTAAATTTTAATAATCTGTGTATTCCTGAAACAGTGTTTAGTCATGATATATTACTTTTCATGATATTGTTGACACTGTTTTCTAACATTCCATTTAGGATTTTTACATCTGTATTAAAAATGAGATTTGTTTATGATTTTCCTTTTATGAATTATCTTATACATTGTTGATATCAAGGTTTCTAGCTTTATAGTATTGAGTTGGGAACTTTGCTTATTTTTTTCTATTTCTTTGGAACAATTTGCAGAATATTAGAATTATATGTTCCTTGAAGTTGTGGTAAAACTTGCCTATAAAACTACTGTAGTAAGGTTTTGGAGGAGATAATAATGGAGATTTTAAATTATTAATTCTATTTATTATATGATTATAAAATTATTAAGTTTTTCTATTATTGAGTTTGCCACAGTAAATTATGTGGTTTTCTAGTTAGTTTTCTATTTTGTGTGTGTTTTCCGTTTTATTGGCAGGACATTTTTCGTAGCACCTCCTTTTTGATTTGAGAAAGCTTTGCTGTCGTTTTCCTCTCTTTTTACTTCTAACATTGGTATGTCTTTTTTCTTCATTCTTAATTAATTTTGCCAAAGGATTGTCTGTTTTATTATTATTAGATACAGCAATCCTTTAAGAACCTCTTTGTAGGATTAAAAAAACCTCTTTAGATATGGTGAGCAGAAGGTTGACTTTAGCCTCCAAAAGAGTCATAGCCTCTGTCCATTCATATTCCTGAGGAAGTGAGTTCAGAAACTCTGAGCCCTTGGAGGGAAGGAGAGTCTTGATACTACAGACATTTCAGGGTGGCAGATCTCCCAATCCCCACGCCCTCTGCAGTATGATCTCCCCCAGAGAAGGGATACTCTCCCATCAAGAAGTAGAGCTCATTTCTTGGCTCCTTGAACCTGGATGAGTTCTGTGAACGCTTTAACCAATAGGATATGGGAGAAGTATCCTTGCGTTTAGTTCCAGGTGTACCTTTTAATTGTCCTAGCAGTTTCTTTCTGGCTTCTTGGAAGCTAGTGAAGGGGTAAGAAATGTGGAACCACCGTGCTATGAAAACTAAAAAACACAGAAAAAAGATCAAGAACAGCAAGGTGCTAGGCCTGTTGAATGAAAAGCCATCATGGGTGTTCAGCCCAGGCAAACTTTTAGATGTCTCCAGCCCTAATTCTATATGACTACAAAGCATGCAAGACTCTAAGAAAGAACTACCCACGGCAGCCCATTCCATTATAGAAATGTGAGTGATAATAATGTGTTCTTTTAAGCTTCTTAATTTATGGATTGTTTGTTATACAGTCATAGATACCTAGAACAAATAGCAATTGTGAGAACTTTGTCTTTCTCCAAAGAAAACTCCCATCTTTAACAGGATAAATAAGCATATGACAAAGAGAGACACACAAATCGTTGAGATTATTGCATATCAGCTCTGAGGTAATGCTAGTCTCTAGAGGACCCAGAATGCCACTGTGGAACCTCTCTCAAAGTGGGACCATATGGACATTGGCTGACAAATGGAGTGTTGACTCAAGTCCACCTCACAGTGAGTGGGCCCAGTGAGTCTGAAATTACCGCATGCATGTTTTCTGAGTTTCTTTTGTATCAGAAGTCAATGTGTATTATTTAAAACTGATAAATCAACTAAAATAGATGTGAATATATTACACAGTACTATAAAAATGTCTTATTTAAAGGTGTAAAGAAAGTAATAACTAAGATCAAAGGGAAAATAGGGCAGTTGCAAGGAAATAGAATGATAGGAATTTCTTCATCATTTGCAATAGGAAGTAAATAATATTAAAGAAAGAGCAGATTAAGCTAGTTGTATGTTACTGGATTAAAAATAGAGGCTAGTATTCACATAGTGCTTCCCTTGCTCTGTTATACATGCTTTGTAAAAATTAACTCATTTAATCTTTACAGCAGTCCTTTGCTGTAGGTATTATTACTTGTCCTCATTTTACAGATGAAGAAACTGAGTCAGAGAGAGGCTAATTATAATGAGCTCAAAATCACACAGAAAGGATACAGATAGTTGTAATGGTAGCTGTTACAAGAAGCCGAAGCAGACTACAGCTCTCAAATCAGGTTGTTAGCTTCTGGGTGCCACGATGCTGGCAGTCCAGACAAGCTCATCTGGAGACTCCCGAGGCTGCCTAGTTTCCAGTCTCACTCTTCTTCCCTGATCGCTTGAAGCCAGACATATGCATAGTGTCTGCTTGCATGCTAAGTTCCTTCAGTCATGTCGAACTCTTTGTTACCCCACGAACTGTAGCCTGCCAGACTCCTCTGTCCATGGGATTCTTCAGGCAAGAGTACTGGAGAGGATTGCCATGCCCTCCTCCAGGGAATCTTCCAGACCCAGGGATCGAACCCGGGTCTCTTATGTCTTCTGTGCTGTCAAGTGGGTTTTTTACTGCTAGTGCCAGCTGGGAATCCGCATATTTCATAGACTTCTGTTCATTTCTTATGGAAGGACATGTGCCTCTCTCTGCATTTTCAGACTGCTCTGTTTTCAAGGATGGAGAATCTGTTAGTGCTGAGGAGTAGGAGTCCTGATGTCCGTTTTGGGAAGAGGAGACTGGAAAAACAACTCCTTTGGTGTGTGGGTCAGCAGAACAAGGCAATGGTGATATCAAACGATATTGAATTTGTAGCCATACATTCATAACGCCCCTGTGAGGAATTTTTCTCTTTCCTTTCAGAGTTTAAAAAAACTTTATAGTTATAGTGAAGTAAATTCTTTGATCCCTGTCCCTGACATTAAAACAGTAAAAAATAATATGTTCAGGTACTAATCCATGAGTTGATCTTTTAAATATCTCTCTAATTGAAGTAAGAAGGATATTAACCCTGGGGAAAATATCCTGGGCAACAAAACATTCTTGGCTTTGCAGCTCACAGGATGAGTTGGTACCAGTTAGAGCTTTTTTTTTTTTTCTTTCAAGATTGTTTAATCTAATGGAAGCCTAAGGAACCTACCAATTCAGTGTGCTTTGTCAACACATTAACTCAGCCAGTAGAATTAATTTCTAGTTCATTTTTGCATGGATCATTTATAGTATTAATGTGTGAGTTTCCACAGCAACTGCTGATTTTTTTCCTTTTTGCACATAGTAAGTTAATTTTGCCAGTTAATTGTTTTTATGCTTCTCTCTTTTTTCCCTAAAGCAATGGCAGTTTTTTGTCATCAGTTGGTGGACTAGATCAGGTGTTCTTCTATGATTTTTTAAAGACCTCTGTGCACACAGCTGCTTTGGCAAGTCAGGAATCAAACTGACAGCCCGTTGGAAAGGCATATCCTGTCACAAGTGTAAAGAGAAACAGAGTGACAGTTCCCAGGCTCACGTGCAAGGCCTACCTCTCAATCTTTAGCTGGCTAGGATCTTGGCGGATGCAGGGCTCCAGTGCCAGACAGCAGAGGGCCTGAAGTAACAGAATGAGGCCCAGCTAGGTAATTGGCACTGACAGCCTGTTTGCCTGTCTAAAGGCGTCTCTGCAACCTGCAGCCACATTTGATTCAGCCCGTGAGAGTCTGAGCACACACACACATTTTGCTCTCTCTCTCTGCTACTTTTATTATTCTTACTTTGTATTTTTGGCATAAATTTCTTAATCTTTCTTCCTCTTGGTGTATAATTTGAAGAGTGGCATGGAAATCATTTTTCCCCTTGTGGCAGGAAACATACCTAGAAATCCAAATTCAGTTAGGTCTGAAGAAGTGAGTCTTACTTGGTATTTTTGAGGGATCTTTCACAGTTCACGTGTTCAGCTGCTGTTGTTGGTGTGGTGTTGTGCTCAGTTGCTTCAGTCATGTGTGACTCTTTGAGATCCTATGGACTGTAGCCCACCAGGCTCCTCTGTCCATGGAATTCTCCAGGCAAGAATACTGGAGTGGGTTGCCATGCCCTCCTCTAGGGGATCTTCCTAATCCACGGATCAAACTTGCATCTCTAGCATCTCCTGCATTGGCAGGCAGGTTCTTTACCACTGATGTACCTGCTGCTAAATGAGAAGGGCAGACTTCATACTTTGGTTCAGGTTCTCAAACTTTGGGGACATATAATCTACTCAAAAGTGAAGATACCAGATCTCAAAAATAAAGGGTCAGTTAGTCAGTTTGGTTGCTGTGACCTCATGGACTGCAGCACACCAGGCCTCCCTGTCTATCACCAACTCCTGGAGTTTACTCAAACTCATGTCCATTGAGTCAGTGATGCCATCCAACCATCTCATTCCCTGTCGTCCCCTTCTCCTTCCACCTTCAATCTTTCCCAGCATCAGAGTCTTTTCAAATGTCAGTTCTTCACATGAGGTGGCCAAAGTATTGGAGTTTCATCTTCAACATCAGTCCTTCCAATGAATATTCAGGACTAATTTCCTTTAGGATGGACTGGTTGGATCCCCTTGCAGTCCAAGGGACTCTCAAGAGTCCTCTCCAACACCACAGTTCAAAAGCATCAGTTCTTTGGTACTCAGCTTTCGTTATGGTCTAATTCTCACATCCATAAATGACTACTGGAAAAACCATAACCTTGACTAGACAGACTGTTGTTGGTAAAGTAATGTCTCTGCTTTTTAATATGCTGTCTAGGTTGGTCATAGCTTTTCTTCCAAGGAGCAAGCGTCTTTTAATTTCATGGCTGCAGTCACCATCTGCAGTGATTTTGGAGCCCCCCAAAATAAAGTTTCTCACTGTTTCCATTGTTTCCCCGTCTATTTCCCATGAAGTGATGGGACCGGATGCCAGGATCTTAGTTTTCTGAATGTTGAGTTTTAAGCCAATTTTTTCACTCTCCTCTTTCACTCTCATCAAAGTGGTCTTTAGTTCTTCTTCACTTTGTGCCATAAGGGTGGTGTCATCTGCATATCTTAGGTTATTGATATTTCTCCCAGCAATCTTGATTCCAGCTTGTGCTTCATCCAGCCCAGCGTTTCTCATGATGTACTCTGCATATAAGTTAAGCAAGCAGGGTGACAATATACAGCCTTGACATACTCCTTTTCCTATTTGGAACCAGTCTGTTGTTCCATGTCCAGTTCGAACTGTTGCTTCCTCACCTGCATGCAGATTTCTCAAGAGGCAGGTCAGGTGGTCTGGTATTTCCATCTCTTTCAGAATTTTCCACAGTTTGTTGTGATCCACACAGTCAAAGGCTTTGGCATAGTCAATAAAGCAGAAATAGATGTTTTTCAGGAACTCTCTTGCTTTTTTGATGATCCAACGGATGTTGGCAATTTGATCTCTGGTTCCTCTGCCTTTTCTAAAACCAGGTTTATGTATTATTGAAGCCTGGCTTGGAGAATTTTGAGTATTACTTTATTAGTGTAGTTTGACATATAATCTATATTTGACATATAATCTACTCAAAGGTGAAAATACCAGATCTCAAAAATAAAGGATAAGAATGGTCTTTCAGAGGGCATAGTCTGGGTAAAGAACAGTGCTGTTTATACCAGTTGCCGGGGGCATGTCACACAAGATTGATTCTCCTAATACTCCCTCCAAACCCTGCTCTGTTGAGGTAGTTTAGAATTCAGTACATTTCTAGAATGATGTATTAGTCCATTCTTACCACTATAACAAAAACCACAGACTGGGTAACTTATAAACAACAGAAATTCATTGCTCACATTTCTGGCATTGGGAAGTCCAAGATCAAGGCTCTGGCAGATTTGGTGTCTGGCCAAGGCCTGCTTCTAATTTAGATGGTTATCTTTTTAATGTAACATCACATGGGAGAGGGAGAAGGATCTCTCTGGGGTTTCTTTTATAAGGACACTGATTTCTTTCATGAGGGCTCTGTTTTGTACCTTATACCATTGCTTTGTGGGTTAGGATTTCAACATACGAATTTTGGGGTGACATAAGCTTTTTGTCCATTGCAACAGGTTTCTTGGATCACCCAGATTTGTTTTGGTAATTTTACCCATCAAAATAAATGATTAGTCAGAATTCAGGACCGGATCTTAAACAGTCAGAGATATGGAGCCCCAAGGAAGATTGGAATTAGATTTTTTAAAAAGGGAAGGAGCCGAGAGTAGTGAAAATCAGTTTCCTAATTCTGTTGAGGACAAAATTTATGCCAGAGAAAAGAGGCTATTGGCCGGAAACATGGCTGCTGACCTTTAGAACAGCAAAGGAAGGTTTGGAGAATCGACTTGGCAATTAGAGGTCTGCCGAAAGAGGGCCATGTAGACTTTTTATTGTCCAAAGCTGGAACTCTTGTAGCAATGTATTCAATCTCCATTTCCTTTACTGCTTCCTTGCTACAGCAAATGTGTTTGGTTTAGTAGCCAGATGGCCATGACCAGTAGGAGAGTCAGCCCTTTCCAGTCCTCAAGGAGTAAATCTTGGTAAGTCTGATTCTGTCACGTAAGTCCAGCCACCTTCTTGGTGATAAGCTTCAGAATGAGATGTGCAATGTAATTTCAACCTGTGAGTGTACTTCAGTTGGCAGGACTTGAAAGATTTTTTTTTTTTTTAATCCTTAGAATAGATACAGAAGAAAGTTCAGTTACTTATTGTCTCTGGTTGAAGCTGGGTAAAGAGGTGATGCTGAACCTTCTGAATGTCCTGTCATTACGAGAGGAGGTAGCCAGAGGACCAGGCAGCATGTTGGATACGGCAGAGGACACAAACAGAAAGAAGCCAACACCTGAAGATGTTGCTGAAGAGCCAAATAACCAGCTCCTTAACTACGCTAACCTCCAAGACTATTGTGACATCAGATAAAAAATTTCCTGACTTTTACTTGGATTTTCTTTACCTTTTAGTCAAAACTGGCGCAGTGTCATTGTAGGTAAATTATATGTTCCATTATTAGAATCCAGTCAGAAGCTAACATATGTAATCACTGCTCTGTTGTCTTGCTAATTAATCCACTAGACGCTGGTCTAGAGATATTCCCTCATTTATGGATTCATTCCATAAACGGTTATTGAGCCTTTGCCCTGGACCAAGCACTGGGAATGAAGCCACGAACCAAATCAGTATTGTTTCTACTTTCGTGGAATTTATAATCGAGCAGAGAGTAGAGATGCTGAACGTGTGTAGTTGGAGCAAAATGTCTTGCGGCTTCACTGATGCCTTTACCTGTAGCATCAGCATCTACCTTTGCAGGATGTGTTTGCTTAGTCACATCTGCAGGCCATGGCAACCTGGTCCCCTTGTGATCAGACTGCCGTGGTTACGGGGCTTCACAGCTACAACTGTGGAGTTATAAGAGGAGACTGGCCAGCAAGCGCTTCAGGCTGTGCACTTTCTCCTAGCTATTTTAGCAATCGTATTCTATTTTTGCTTTTCAGATTGGTACATTGGTAATAAAAAATGAAAATTAGAATGTATTAATATAAATATATACTATGTAGTTCCCATAAATAGGAGGTAAATACAGGAACATTTTCCTCTAATTATTTCTATTTAGTATTTGGGAGAGATGGTGAGCTATATTTTAAGGAGATGGTATCCTTCATTAGTCAGAATTTTCTTGCTGATGTTTTCCCACTCATGGCCCCTTTTCTTCCACTCTGCAAATATTTATTCTTTTCTGTGCCTCAGGGATTCAGTGAATACGCCAGTGAATAGACTTTTCTTTTCCTTTTTTTTTTATTTCATCCTTGAAAAGCTTTGTTGTAAGTTAAGAGTACAGGCTTGGGAGACAAACAGCAGGTCCTGAATATTGGCTGTGCCACTTATGAATTGTGAGGCCTTGAGTACGTTGCAAGATCTGTTTGACTTCAGACTCTTTGTATACAAAATTGTCAATAATTATAGTACACATCACATAGATGTTAATGGGGATTAAATGAGATAATGCAGGTAAATCATCTAGCTGCATGTCTGGTTCAGAGTATTGCTCAGTAAATCATAACCACACTCAGAGATTAGGCATGTGCATCAGCAGCTCTAACACAAGCTAGCAGGCAGGAAGGCTGTAAGAGCTAGAGGGAAAATGCTGCATGGACTCAGAGGAAGGAGTCTCTGGGAAGAGGAATCTGACCTGGGTTATCGCAGCGCTGCCTTAATATTTGGCCTAAAATTTCTGTTTTAATTAACCTTCAGTTAGAACATCCTCTAGCCTTTCAGGGGGCAGACTCCATCTCGATGGTAGGCTTCCCTGGTGACTCAGTAGGTAAGGAATCTGCCTGTAATGCAATGTTCGGTCCCTGGGTTGGGAAGATCCCCTGGAGAAGGAAATGGCAACCCACTCCAGTATTCTTGCCTGGAGAATGCCACAGACAGAGGAGCCTGTTGGGCTATAGTCCATGGGGTTGCACAGAGTCAGACATGACTTAGCGACTAAACCACCACCACCACTGCTCATAGCATGACTGAATCCAAGCATTCATTCCTTGAAAGCAGGAGCAGAGATGGGAATAAAGCAGGGATGTCTATCCCCACTGCTAGAAAAATAGCACTTTTTTATCACAGAGATTACTCTAAGATCTTGAATATTGGCTGTGCCATTTATCAATTGTGAGACTTTGAGTAAGTTGCGGTAGTGCCAGATCAAACCCCTGTGATTCCAGAGAGCAGATGTTTTTGTTTCCCTGACTTTAATTCACTGATATTAAAAAAAAAGACAGTTGGACTACACAACCTACAGAGGAGAATCAGTGATAAGAGCTGAATGTTCATAATGTACACAGTGCTTTGAATAGAGGGAACACTCAAAAGTCATCATTTAAGTATTTATGATTATATATCCTATAATTCTTACTTATTAGTTTGCCATTGCTCCCATAGCAAATTACCAAAAACTTAATGGCCTTAACTCGGATTTATTATCCTGTATTTCTAAAGCTCAGAAGTCCAACATCGTTTTCCCCAGGCTAAAATCACTGTGTTGACAGCCTTCTGTCTTTCTTCCTGGAGATTCTATGGGTGGATCTGTTTTCTGCTCATTCAAGTTATTGAGAACTCAGTCCCTTGTGGTTGTGGGAGTGAAACCCTTTGTCCTGTTGGCTGTCAGTTGAGGGCTGTTCCCAACTTCCAGAGGCCACCTGTATTTCTGGGCTCTTGGCTCCCTTCCTCTGTCTTCAAAGCCAGCAGTGGTGGGTTAAGTTCTTTTTCTGCTTGGAATCTCTCTTCTGCTTTATACTAAATTAGTATAGAACATTTCTCTGTTTGTGAGTACTAATGAGATTAGACTGAAACCACCCAGAGAAACCAGGTTGTTCTCTCTGTCTCAAGGTTTGGTACCCTTAATGATACTTAAAAGATCCCTTTGTCACAAAGATAACATTCATAGGTTTTGAATGATTATTAGGGAGTGCGTGTCTTTGGTGGGGGATGTTATTCTGACTTCTACAGGTACCTTTCACATTCGGGAAAGCACATTATGACCAGGTCTTTTAATTTTTTATCTTGGAGTTCTCATTCTCTGTTTCATTTTCTATCCCCAACTCATCCAACATGGTAACAGCATGTCTTGATACATATAGCAGTCTTGATAGCCACTCCTTTTTTCACGCGTGGATACTTTCTATATTGTAATTTTTCTCTCCTCTTCCTTCAGACCAATGTTTTTCAGTTGTCAATCTGTTACTGCAATCATCTTTCTCATATCTCTCGTATTTAGCTCTTGTCCCTACTTTTCTACCACTTTGTTATCATCCAGTTTTTCCCTCTTCTCGTCAAAATATGACTTCTGCATCCTAGGTTCTTAGAGAGAATGATTACTTTAAGACTTTGTAGAAATGGGTTAAAAGAAAGAGGAGAAATGCAATAATTTGAGAAAATTTCTGTTTGCCAGCAATATGTTTTATTAAGTTTTCATTTAATCTGTAATGGATTTTTAATTATAAAATTATTGCCTACTCTAACAGTTGATGTAATATTAAAAGTATAATAAAATAAGTAATAACAAATCCTTAACCCCAGATAATCCTCCAGATGGTTAATGGAACTTAATAGTTTGTATATCCTGTGTATCTTTCCATCCATTTCTCTATGCTCATATGACTATATACATAAATAGAATCTTTTCATTTTCATTTGCTGTAATGGGTTGAATTGTACCCCTTCAAAATCCACATGCTGAAGTCCTAACCCACCATGCCTCAGAATGTGACCTTTTTTGGAAATAGTCATTGCAGATGTAATTAGCTGAGGTCATTAGAGAGAACCCGAATCCAGTCTGACTGGTGTCCTCATAAAAGGGGAACTTTAAACACAGAACCAAACATACAGGGAGAAAGCTGTGTGACGGTGAAGGCAGAGCAGGGTGGTGCTCCCACAAGCTGAGGAAACCTCCAGGAAAGAACCAGAAGCTAGGGAAGAGGCCTGGAACAGATTCTCTCTCACCCAGTTCTCGGAAGGAACCAGCCCCGCCAACACCGTGGTCTTGGACTTCCAGCCTCCAGAGCAGTGAGGCGATACATTTCTGCTTCACTACTCTGGTGCGTGGTTACCGCAGCCCTAGCAAACTAATGGATCATATGCTACCTGTTATTTTGTGATGTGCTTTGTTCACTTTACATGTTGTGAACCTCTCTTTAAGTAGTATATTTTAAAACAAGAGTATTTTCACGTTCTGGACAGAAATGTGGAATGTAGGCCTGGAGTTGCTCAAGTCTCCTTTCCTCAGGTCAGGATTGGATCTGAGAAGCAGCAGAAGTCATGGGATAGTTTCCTTTGTGGGAAGTGGACCAACATGGATCCTGGCATAGCAGGTGGGGACTCAGAGTAGCCCCTGGCTGTCTTACTCATGCAGTTCCTTCGTGCACCAGCAGAATTAGACTCAAAAAAAAAAAAAAAGAAAGAAACTTCCCTCATATTCAATGTGCAGATCTGACACCACAACATAAGGACTAGCTGAACAGGTAGGTTCCTGTTAAGGTTTTAGGAAAAACAATATCAAACAAATAACCAAACACATGCAAAGACTTCTACCTCAAGTAAAGGGATTCCCTGGCAGCTCAGGGAAGAGAATCCACCCGCCAATGCAGGAGACGAGGATTCAACCCCTGAGTCAGGTAGATCCCGTGGAGAAGGAGATCGAGTATTTTTGCCTGGGAAATCTCATGGACAGAGCAGCCTGGCGGGCTACAGTCCATGGGGTTATAGAGAGTCAGAAATGACTGAGCATCTAGACAACAACAACAACCCCAAGTAAAACCAGCCTGTTGGACTCCAATGGTGAAGATGCAGTCGTCCCTATAACTGAGAGATTCTTGATAGGGGGGAACTAAAAGCTCATGCAGGTAAGTGGCTGAGGGATTTATCCTCATGAGTGTTTTTAAGATGGGTGTGGGTGGGCAGGAAGTGGAGTGGGGATGGTTTGTACTCCCTGGGAATATGGTAATGGCTATAGCCAGTGTCTACTAACCAAAATTCCATGGTGTCTAAATAATAATCAAATTTTGAGTTAATTCTAGTTCACAGCAAATAGGACACTGCTCTCAGAGCATTTTATATGCCTTCTAGGTCCAGTCTTCCAAAGTTTTAAAAGTGTGTATGGCAAGTAGCATGCCAGGAATTCTCTACATATTCATGCCATTCTTGGAGTGATTTATCCATGAAATGAAACAGCAATGGAATACTAGTCAGATATTGCTTCCTTTTAAGGTCACTGGTCCATAGCAAAGCACACTTTGTATGGAGATTGAAATAGGAAGGTTTATTTAGGGAGAAGACATTATGCTTATTTTGCTAGTCTATCAGGTAATGTTTTGTTTTGCCCCAAAATGGTAGGAATTTGGTTCTACTGAGTTATCAGCAAAATATGAGAATAGAGTCTAAGAATATTCTCAACTTGAGTTATATTTCTTAAGTTGATGTTTAATTATTTTGACATTTATGCCAACTCTGTTTCCAATTAAATTTTATGTTTATTTTATCTTTCAGACTTTTCTAAATTGCAAGTATAACTTTAATCTATAATAGTCACTTCATTAACAGAAAGGGTCCACTACTTGTCAATGTTTTGTTTAAGATATTTAAGGATATATTTTAAATAGTAGCATACAACTCCTGTGATAATACATACTTGGCCACATGGGCAGAATAAAATGAGATTAGATGATTATACTTAAATCAACTATAGGCCCAAACCAAACAAACTTTATTTCTTTTTTTTAATTTCCTTAGGGTCTTGTATGTGGGAGATAATTTTTTGTATGGGACCTTCAGACTGATGTTTGAGACTTCTGAAGTATCTGGTTTCCTATAGGGAAAGGGAGAAGGGTGATTACCTTGTAAGAAGAATAGTTCCAAGGAGCTAAGAGAACACAGGTGTATCTATGCCTGAGCCAAGCTAAATCTTTTCCAGCCTAAAGATTTTCAAACTTTTATGTTGATTTTCTTTCCTATATCATCAACCTATAATGATGGGAAAACAGATAGGTAATGATTTGGGGATAAACACATTTACAAGGAACCTGTTGAACTAGTTTGCATGGTGCTTAGAAATTGATGGTGGCACATAAGTCACCAATGCTACTTTGGGCTGATTAAAAATTTGCCAAACCCTGGAAGAAAAAAAGATTATTTCAATAGATAACTATCAATATGAAGGCAGGTATATGAATCTAGTGGTGTGAAAAAAAACTTTTAAGGAAAGGAATTCTATTTTGCCTTAGAAGATAATGAGAGAATTCAATGGTATGAATCTGTAGTCAGAGAATTTGAGACTCACATTATCTATACTTCCATTTCCCAGAATATTTTATTCCCTTTACTTATTTTGTAAAAATAGAATGAAGATAGAATAAGTGCAAATGCCAAAGAGGAAAGATACTTGGATTTCATCTTTTCCAAGATTGCTTACTAATGCTTTTCTGTTTTATATTAAAATGCATTAATTTTCTAAAACAATACTTGGAAGAATGTACCATCTTAATAAATAATAGCATTCTGTTTATAGTCCATGCATATATTGTTAATATAGACTAAATAGCTGTATAATATATATAAAATATATAATAGAAGTTGATCTTTGTTTTGTTTCATAGTTTGATACAGATGAATGTAGGGCTCTGGTCCATTTGGTCACTCAGGAAGTCAAACTCCTTCTCTTAAGTGGCTCTACTGTCTTCTAGGACTTTGTTTTCCTCTGCACTCAGCTACACATGTGGGGGAAGTAGGAGAAGGTGGAGAAAACTTATTCATTCTCAACTGTATTGTCCCAGAGGTGATGCATGTCACTTCTACTTGTATTTCATTGGCTGGAACTCTGACTAGTGATGCTATCTAACTATGGAAGGGTTGGGTGGTGTGGGGAGGGGCACTGGGAAATGTAGTCTGGTGGTGGGGCCAGAAGAAGAAAATTCTCTGCCAGAATATGTAATGATTTTCAAATAAATATAAAGAAATAAAATAGATTTGATGCTAAAAGCTGTGTAAGAGATATTTATATCTGTACAGTGCTTATTGTTATGAATACCGTTTCTTTATACTGTAAAGTCATTCACTTATTTATTCAACAAATATGTATTGAGTGCCCCCTGTGTGTCACTTTGCTAGACACCGGTAGTAAGGTGGTGAGCCAGATAGTCATAGTCCCTGACTTCATCAAGTTATCAGTTTAGTGGTGAAGACATATATGCTAATTAATGTGTCACTTCAAAATATCCAGATGCAATTTTGCAGTACTTCTGGGTAGTACAAGGCCACGTAAGGGATGTTTATTGAGTTTCCCTTCAAATCTGTCTTGTTATGTCTCATAATTATTTTTTAGTTAATTAATATGTCTTTATCCATCAAGTATAATAATTTTCAGGGTATCTAGTGGATGATTGTCATTCCTTAGAGATAGTTGGTAGAAATGGAGAGTTGTCTTTATTCAGAGTTGGGTTTGAGCCAGTTCTATCATTTTATAACCCTTGATAAGTGCTTTTAAATGAAAGTACTTTTATTCCATTCCTTTCATACTTTTACCACGAAGATATTTTACAAAATTACCTGTTTTGCGACTTGCGCCACTCCTCCAACAGAACTGACTCGAGAGGTGAGTAACTTGAATTACTGGAACAGCCTAGTAGAGGTTTCGGCAGAGAGCTGGTGAGAACAAAGTCTGTCTGGGAATGGGCTGATTGGCCTCTCACCCCAGGACAGGCTGTCAGAAACCTCATGTGGCTGATCTGTTCCAGCCACAGCCAGCCACAACCAGCCGCAACCAGCCACAGCCAGCCACAATCTCCTTAGGTGAGACCTTCTCAAGGATGCCCCAGCATGAGAAGGGACTCAGTACTTTTTTAAAACAGACTGTGATTATACTACTTTTTACTGATTTCACCATCAGAACAGGAACGGCTATATTAGGCCAGTTAGAAACACACGTTTGGGAATGTCCTAGTGGTTCAAGTATTTGGTGCCTTTTATTTTTAGAGGCACACAGATACGAGAAGGCATCCTTATGTAACTGTGCCATAGAGGAAAAGTGCCATTTCTCACAGACTCTTCCTGAATGTATCCTGGCTCCCCAGGGCTGACGGGGTGGGAGGTGGGAGTTGTGGCAGCTATAATCTTGAGTTCAAAATTAGTCGAAGAGCTACAGGTCTCATTTGAGGCTATTTGATCTCCCTGGAGGCCCCAGCAGCCTGGGGGCAAAATTGAAATCTATGGAGATTGCTAGAGAATGTTCTCTCCAGGACCAAAAGAAAATCTAAATTAACAGCAATTCTTTTAGAAGAAAAATAATTCCAAGGGTGTTTGATCTTTCCCTGTGCACAATTGTAATCACCATGAAATAGAAAAATATTGAATATTAATATTTCAGTAACTTTAAACTTTGCTGATGTTCACAGCTGACACTGAGTTCAAGCAAGATAACCAAACCTTAGAAAAAAGAAGGTTTATGCACAAATAACCTCATCATGATGCCAACCTCCCTTTTTTCCAGAGAAGAAGTCAGAAATGATTGAAACTCTACAGTCTATTAACATTTCATCATGAGCTTTCCTCTCTGACATATGGGAAATATCATTTATGAGTAGATGCCAGTCCATAAGGAATGAGATAAACTGTCTGTAGAGTATTAAAGGGATAAGATTATGTCTGGTATTAATTGACTTATTTTTTGAGATACATCTCATCTCCAGAGGAATAATTTCTTTCTGTAGCTTCTAGAGTTGCAGCTTACTTTTATTATGTTTTGGGTATATTGGTATACACACACATACGACATACACACACCCCATTTATTTAAGTGACAGAAATGGAAAATTCAGCACCTGGTGTTTGAAAGATGTTTCTGGTGAAACATTTAAATTTCTTAACTATTTCTTAGGTATTTGGGGGAAAATTAATCACATGATAAATTTTTTCATACTGAAATAATATAGTGGTTGCCAGCTTGCAACTACTTCTGTCATAAATTAAGTGATAAAACTTTTCCACTGGAATTGTTGTCTTGCCAGAAAGGATTCCCCAATTTCTTACTTGTGAAGAGCAGCTCTTTTTTGAAATGTAAAGTAAAATTCAGAGTCAAACCCTGTGAGAATGAAAAGACTAAATGTTACTTGAAAATAAATATAGTTGCTGTTCTTGTTAAAACATATAATATTAAAACATATATTTGTCCAGTATTTCTGGGCCTCTAAAATTGAATTTTTCTCAGACTATATATTATCAGCAGCAACAACAATTGGGACGTAAAAGAGAAAACATGGAGGGGGCAAACAGGTGGCTTGTTATTCTTTGTGTTCTTAATTTTTCCTTAGCAGAATCAACTACTATTTGACTTCTTGAGTGATTTCTCTTTTATTGAAGGCACCATTATATGATTTTAAGCTTAGTTGGAAAATTGTATTACTTAAGATGCTTTTTAAGAATTGCTTGCTGTAGCTATTCTTCTTAGTAGATAAGTATTATGCATGGTTCTTTAGGAGATAATTCATAGAAAAATAGTTGTTATGTTTCTACAGTGTCTGATGGTAGGTATGTGAAGTGTGTGTGTGTATGTGTTTATTGCATGTGTGAGCAGTTTCCATGGGCTAAGACCCAGAAGTGGAACATATAATTTTTATTGATGTTTAATGTCTGCCAGGTGGATGACCAAATTCCAAATTATGAACTTTTATCTGTAAGTTAAAAACACTTGTCAAGGATTGTAGAGCTTTTTCTCAAATGCTCCAACATGTATGTAGACTTTCTGCTTAGCAGGTTAGTCATGTGAAAATGTAGTCAGGAACATCATCTATCATAAACTGCTGGTGGGTCTGAATATAAAACTTGTCTCTCCATCTGGCACTCTGTTACCTTCAGATTCAGGTGGGGCTATCCACTTTCAGCCAGCTTCCTGAAGGCTGTGGGGCCTGGATTTAGAGCTGAATGCTATGATTTTTCCAGTGGTCATGTATGGACGTGAGAGTTGGACTGTGAAGAAAGCTGAGTGCCGAAGAATTGATGCTTTTGAACTGTGGTGCTGGAGAAGATTCTTGTGAGTCCCTTGGACTGCAAGGAGATCCAACCAGTCCATTCTAAAGGAGATCAGTCCTGGGTGTTCTTTGGAAGGACTGATGCTAAAGCTGAAACTCCAATACTTTAGCCACCTCATGTGAAGAGTTGACTCATTGGAAAAGACTCTGATGCTGGGAGAGATTGGGGGCAGGAGGAGAAGGGGATGACCAGGGATGAGATGGCTGGATGGCATCACCAACTCGATGGACATGAGTTTGGGTGAACTCCAGGAGTTGATGATGGACAGGGAGGCCTGGCATGCTGCAATTCATGGGGTCACAAAGAGTTGGACATGACTAAGTGACTGAACTGAACTGAACTGAACTTGATTTTAAGAACTGCATCAACATTTTTTATTATTTGTGTATTTTTAAAAACTTTCTTATTTATGTTTTATTGCTTAATAGCTTCTAATCTTTTTACAAATCATGGATAATGATAACCTACTGTATAGGATTTTATCAGGAGAAAATAATAAAAGGGAGGCAGACTGCTTTCTCATAAAGTCTATAAGAGATGCTAGGAGTTATTTTTGTTTCAAAATTTAAAATCACATGTTCTACTCACCCTGTTCTTCAGCTTGTTTATCCACTGAATAGAGTTATATTGAGTCTCTACTAAGTGTCAGATCCCGGGCAGTAGTAGGGTAGTGTGGTCACACTTGGAGCCCCTACCTGAAGCTAATTGCTCAATAAGAAATCTGACTTTAAGGAAATACATTAATATCTGTATAATCATGTCTGGTGATACAAGCTGAGGTGGAAGACTACTCATTTCTAAAAGAAGGTATAGTGGAGATTGAATTTAGATTATAGGTCAAGAAGGGCCTGCTCGAGGGATTGAGAGCCTCTTGATGTTGGATTATAAGGAAGAGCTGGGTAGGTGGAGGGGGTCACCATGTCTTCCCAACAGAGGGAGTAGCATGGGCTGTTCCTGTGGGCCGGGAGATGAGGCTAGTGTGCTGAAAGGGTGGAGTGATGGCCAGTGTGCCTGCAGGGTAAAGATCTGGGGGTGGGGGTGCGAGGAATGATAAAGGATGATGCTAGAAAGGCAGGCATGGGCCAGACCTTACAGAGATTTGTGTTTATTTGGAGGCTATTAAAGTGTTGGGAGCAGGTGAAAGGCATGAACTGATTTATGTTTTAAAGAGTATAAACCCAGAGTAATAAGCCATATTATTAGCCATGCCTATAATATCTCTTGGTAAGTCTTCTAAAAATGAACTCATCATAAACATTCAAACAGTTTGCAAAAGCAAAAGGAAGGAAAAATTCACTGTGAATTCCACCATTCAGAGAAAGTCATTCTTAATAATTAGGTAAACTTTCATGTGGTATGTATACCTGCCTACCAATTTTACATTCAGATTATCAGACTATATTCTTCTTTGCCCCACTGGCCTTAATAAACACTCAAAAACATACTATGATCCTCTTTCCATGTCAGCAGTGATGTACATCAATATGCTTGATGGATGCTTTGTTGTCCATTGTAGTCAGTTACACTAACTGGCTTAATCAATTCCTTATTGACGACTTTTAGCTGTTTCCGATATTTTGCTAACATACTGATGTGGTGGGCATCTTTGTACGTAGATATATTTCTTATATGTGATTATCTCATTAAAGCAAATGTTGAAAAGGGAATATGCTGAATTAATGAATCTGTACATTTTACATTTTCGTGCATATCGCCAACAGTTTGGAATGTAAAGGATCATGTGACGAAGAATCAAAATTTTTTTCTAAACGAATAGCCAGGTGTCTTATTCACTGCAAAAGCAGGCTGGGATTTTAAAGCAACATAAACACCAGTTTTACTCTTTGAACTCTTTGTAAGGCTGATTTCTCTCATTTCTTTGTTTTATCTGTATGCATGTCAGTGTTTCTTCCTGGACCATAAACTTTTAGTGATAGAAATGTTTGTCTTGGGCCATATGAAGCGTCTGTTTCAGCTGGGCTATTTACTAGCTGCAGAACCAAAGACAGTGGGCTATTACACTGGTGGTAATTTAGCTTTAAAATACTCTAGCATGGACCATAATATGTGAGAGTGAGTGAGTCTAAATTAGTTTTAATTCATGCCTAGTTAATATTTGAAGTAAATTAATCCAGAGTACACATCAGAAGGCTTCTCAGTTAGCATTTGAAAGACTAACCAGGACTTCACTTTCTGAAGCCCATGGGTGTAAACCTTCAACTACTGCTCTCTCAGTCTACATAAGCAGGTTAAGAACTGCTGGAAATTTTATTTCATTGATGAAATGTGCCATGTGCCAGATATGTGGGTTAGTTAGAAATATTTTGCAGGCCCCTGACACCTCCACCCTTGCTGCAAAATAAGAGGCACCCTGCTCCGATTCTTTTTCTGTGTCTTCTGTTCAAACCTGGTGCACTTGATCCAAACAGAAGCTCAGCTGAATTCTTCTTCTGGGTGATTGTGTCAAGTGCCTCTTTCTTTGGTGGGTGTGAGTTGCATGGAGCCATAGGACCAAGCTTCCAAGGACATGTTTACAGTGTTTTCTGTAGTCACTTGGTAAGGGCTTTCCAGGTAAAGGTTCTCAGTGGTAAAGAATCTGCCTGCCAAAGCAGGAGACTCGTGTTTGCTCCCTGGGTTGGGAAGATTCCCTGGCGGAGAAAGTAGCAACCTACTCCAGTTTTCCTGCCTGAGAAATCCCATGGACAGAGGACCCTGGAGGGCTACAGTCTCTGGGGTCACAAAGGAGTTGGACACAACTTAGTGACTTAGCAACAACAAGCCACGTGGTAATAATTGTTAGGAAGTGTTGCTGAGTTTGGTCTGAAATTTGCTTTCTTTGTACATGCAGTAAGTGACCTGGAACAAGATTTTGCGGGAGAAGTCCTGCTGTCTTCCAGATATCCATCAAAGGGAATTTGCTAGATGTGTGGGTCAGTTCACCTTACTAGGCATGCCTTGGATATCCCTTTCCCCCCACCCCCACCTCTTTTTTACAAAAATATTCAGCCAAGGAACTTTGAGTGACTCCTAACTGCTGAGTCCCCTTGAGCAACCTCTGGGCTGAATGGAAGTTGGTCACAGACTTTCCCCGTGCCCATACCTTTCTGAAAATAAAAAGTTCAGACCACAAAATAATGGTAAATATTACTATAGTGTTTCATGGGGCGATGAGACTCAGATTACAAGCAAAGCTTCAAACCTGCCTTTAGATTTCTTTGTTCCCTCTCCCCAGTATCATTTCTCCTCCCTGACCTTTTAAGTTTTCCATATACTGTTTTTCTTTCCATTTTCCCACTTTTATAAAGCCTCTGAAATCTCATTTGTTTAGGTCCACATACTTGCAGCAAAACAAAATTGGTCATCTATGCCCCCTGGAACTCTAGAGTTCTCCTTGTTATAAACGAGGAGGGCTGGATCCATTCCCTTTATAAACTCTCGAGCAAGAAGTTTCAGAAGGACTATGCAGTTTTGATTCCAGGCATGTTTTCCCCAGAATCCTGCTTCCGGGCTTTTTGGCCCTCCACAGGCCGTTCATGTTGTCTCCACCCATCTTGGGGCCGCTGATGTCTTTTAAGGGCTTCCCAGGTGGCACAGTGGTAAAGAATTGTAGGCTACAGTCCATGGGGTGGCGAAGAGTCAGACACTACTGAGCCCATATGCACGCAGTGTGCTTTAAACAGTGTTGAAACCAAACATGGCAAATACTGCAGGGGTGTGTCCCAAGGAGAGGACGTTTTCCCCAGAGCACACTGGAGTCTGTGTTACAGTTCCTTCAGAGTGGTGTCAGCAAACCGTACTGAGTGTGAAAAAGACGTTTTAGATGGTGTTTACAGGGCCCGTGGATGCACTTCTTGTTTTAGAAGCATGAGGCAGATCTTTTCATCAGCACATGGAGACTGTGCTGCTTCAGGCCTGCCCCCAGTGCGAGTCTGTAAGGAACATACCCGGCTCTGAATGTTCTCTCCTTGAGAACTGTAGTATGCTTTCAACACTTTAACCCCTCAAGCCTCAGGCACTGTTCACAGAAATATCTTATGCTTCCCATGAAGTACATTAAGGTTTGCACTTTGATTATAATTGCTGCTGTTCATGACTGCTTAGGTTATTTTTGATCCTCTTAACACCCTGCAAGGTGGGTATTATGTAACATGGGGAGGGAATGTGGTCTAGTGGTTAAGGGGATCGGGTAATAGCAGAATGAGGACATTCTGCTACTTACCAACTCTGTATCTTTTGGTGATTATAAACTCCTTTAGATCTTTGCTTATCTGGAAAGTGGGTATAATAAAAATACTTACCTTATAGCATGTTAGTGAAATACAAATGAGATAACATACATAAACTGGCAGGTGCGTAGTTCAGTTGGATTTACCTTTCCTTTTCCCTTGCCTTTTGCTTCTCATCTTCCCTCAGCTATTTGTAAGTGCTGGCTTGAAACTCAGTATTCAAAACACTAAGATCATGGTGTCCAGTCCCATAACGTCATGGCAAATAGATAGGGGAAAAGTGGAAACAGTGACAGATTTTCTTTTCTTGAGCTCCAGAATCACTGTGGATGATGACTGTAGCCATGAAATTAAAAGACACTTGCTTCTTGGAAGGAGAGCTATGATAACCTAGACAGCATATTAAAAAGCAGAGATATCACTTTGCCAACAAAAGTTTGTATAGTCAAAGCTGTGGTTTTTCCAGTAGTCCTGTATGGATGTGGGAGTTGGACCATAAAGAAGGCTGAGCACCAAAGAATTGATGCTTTCAAGCTGTGGTGCTGGAGAAGATGCTTGGGAGTCCCTTGGACAGTAAGGAGATCAAACCAGTCAGCCCTGAAGGAAATTAATCCTGAATATTCATTGGAAGGACTGATGCTGAAGCTCTAATATTTTGACCACCTGATGCAAAGAGTTGACTCACTGGAAAATACCCTGAAGCTGGGAAAAATTGAAGGCAAAAAGAGAATGGAGTGGCAGAGGATGAGATGGTTTAGAGTCCACTGACTCAATGGGCATGAATTTGAGCAAACTCTGGGAGGTGGTGGAGGACAGAGGGGCCTGGCATGCCATAGTCCTTGGGATTTCAAAGAGTTGGACATGACTTATCAACTGGACAACAACATGTAATTCAGTAAATGTTGGTTATCATCCTCATCATCATCCAAGATTATAGAGTTTGGAAGTGGGATGGCTGGGACTCAAAGCCAGACTTAACCTTCCAAGCTTCTGAATGATCATGTTTTATAACAAAGATAACAGGTAACCAGAGTTAACATTCTACATTGAGCTCTAAAAATACTTGCTAGGTATTATTCTAAGCACTATACATATTAACATCTTTTATAGTCATGTCAACCCTATGAATTTGGTACAGTTAGTACCGTTATCCACATATGAGGATGGAGAAACTGAAAAGTTAAGTGAATTGCACAAGATTCCTGCTGACAGTGGTGAGCCTGCCATTGGACCCAAGAGTACAAGCTGTTAACTATTCAGTGCTCTCAATCACTGTGTGCATATGACCTGACACCATTTTTCAGAAGTCTTTCCTAAGTATTTTTGGCTTCAGTTAGCATATTGAAGGTTACGGTGTGATAGCCTGAGCCAAGTAAGCATGCCAGCAAAGCTGGCTGGGAGGGTATACCAGGATTCTCTCATAAACAGAAGGAATTTATCCTCCTGTTGAAAGAGGGAATGCTGAGAAATTCCAGCACTGGGCTCTAAACATGGAGTCCAAGTTTAGTCCAGAGGTGGTGACTGTCAGGGAAGGAAAATTTTGAGTACAGTTATTGAGTCAAGTAATCAGATTGCTCCCTGACTCAGCTTCATGGATGATGCCTGACTGGATGCCATAATAAAGAATGATGCTAATAGTTTTTATTTATCACAGCTCCATATGAATTATCTGTCATGACAATCATTTGAGGTAAATATTATGCTTATATTTTTCAGATGAGAAATTGAAGTACAGAGATGTTTTAAAAGTACAAAGACATTTGAAAAATGTGACTATGACCATCCCAGTGCTGATAATGATGGGGTGAAGGTATAAATGTCAACAGGTAGACTCCAGGGCCTGCCCCACTTCTGTGGAAGTGATCCTGGCACAGTGAAGCCATACGAACTGGCAGAGGCTTCGGATCAGCCATACCACAGAGGATGCTGCTTTTCCTAGCAGGGGCCCTAGGGAATTTTCTGAAAGAACCAGGACTTGACACTGATGTAGGGAAGTTTTGTATACTCTGAGGTCTTATCAGTGAGATAGATAACTAAATAGGGCTGAATAAAGTGATCGCACTGGTCCTCTTCTATCCCAAGATGGTGTGGCTTGAGGAAACACTCACTGGAGAAGAATGATTGAATCAGCCTGAAAGGAAGGTCACTTTTGTCCTATTGAGAAGGCCAGGCCATCACAAAGTGAAGCACTTTAAAGAAGGCATGTTTTGTAATTTGCTCTAGTTTGAATGAGAACAGTCTTCTGAGTAAAAAATTCATAATGGAGGTTCTGCTATCTTTTGTAAGTGGGAAATGGTAATAATTGGGTGATGTGGCTGGATGGTTATGTTTCTTTTCTCTAGGCCTTCATTCTGACTTAAGTGAGGATGGTTTTTAATTATTTAAGATAATGTCAGACCAAGTCGGCTAGCCCTAGTATGGTCATTAGTAATTCTGTTAGAAAAGCTTGCATCATTTGCTCCTTGTACTTGCACATCAAAAAAACCTTTACCCACCAGATGTTTTAAATAATATAGTTTAGCTCCAAGACCTATATACAGTGTTTTCTTTATGCTAAATTAGTTTGCTTAAGAAAGGCCTCTGAGATAGATAAAGTGAAAAGCATTGCTCCCAAGAATCCAACCAACACAACCATTTAAAACCTAATAAAATTGTATTTGCATAAGAGAATGAATAGTATCTCATTATTCTAGTGAAAGTATAGTTTGTGTTTTATTTCTTTTAGGTTCGCCTTTCTATGAGTCATAAATAAGAAATGCCAAGTAATAAATACACTGTACAAAATGCATTTTAATAATCCTAAAGGGTTTCATTACTGTGACTATAATCTGGAAATGTAAATTATGGCTGATACTCGAGCCATCATTTATCGACTTCAGAGGTTCTGGTTTTGCTGCTAAAATGCTATAGGATTATGCTGTTTACAGAATAAATTAACTTGGTATGGCTAAATTGAAGTTCCTTGTATTTGAATATCTAAAAGATAATATCAAAGTCTTCAAGGAATATATCATGATATCTAATGTTGTATGGTCTTGATTTTTTAAAAAAATGAAAACAATCCATATTCAAGGTAATAAGTTGGAAATTTACCCAAGAGAAACCAAGCAGCTGTTTTCAATAACTCAGGTAAATTCCAGTCATGGGAAAACCTCTGTTACTGCCCGAGCTGTTGGAAGTCTTGTGTGTTCAAAGGCCTTGGGACTAGCAAAAAAAACTCCGTATACAATCTTTCTCCAACCCATTGTTCTTATTTGTTTTCTGTCCTCTGTATTTACCTTCAACAGCAGTGAGTCTGGGATTTTGAATATTTAGTGCTCCAGAAATAAATTATATAGCCTTGTGTATTTGTATTAATGCCTTGCTGTTGATCTGTAACGCCCTTTCTAAAACTCCATGCAGCCACATCCTCCTTTAAGTCCTGGACCAAAGGCTGCCATTTCCATGCAGTGCTTTAGCTCAGAGGCTGACACACTATGAAAGTCCTTTCTAAGCGGTTTACTTTCATTCACATGTAACAGGTGTCACATCAATCCTTGTTTATGATTTAGGAAATTTTATTTTTGATATATGATTTGTTTTCGATCACACAATTCCGATCTTTCAAACTAGACTGTAATCTCTCTGAGGACGAGGATCTTGTCTTAAATTTATATGTATGATCCAGATTGCTTAGCAAGCGCTTTACATGCATTTGGGATTCAATAAATACTTGAGTAATTGAACATTGAATATATAATTGAGTGGATTTCTAACAAACTGGTCTAGTTCAGCAGATCATTTTTTCACACTTGAGCAACTTCTGGTTTTGCTGCTGTAAATGTCTTAGGTTTCTGCCAGCTATTAATGAAATAACTAAACATGGGGAATGGATGTTGTTCTTTTGAAAGGACATCATACAGTTCTCTTAGAACTTGCTTAGTAATGTCTGTGACTTATGTTTTCAGTGTATGTTTCACTCCTATCATAAGAAGGTTTTGAATGTATGTGTGTGTATTTTTTTCCAGGGCAAATTAGTAAATTTAATTATTCCTTATCCTCGTCCCACAGCATTTTGCTTTAACCCAAGAAGACTAGAGCTTCATTTTTCCCTCTTAGGGGGAGACAAACGGGGATTACTATAAATACACAGCTACATCCTTGGATCACGGTGGTCAGTGCTTTTTCTAATGGTACTGTCCTTCTCTCCTAGAATGCTGCTCATGATCCACATTGATCCAAGTCCACCATTTCGTCTATGAAGCAGCTCAAAAGTTACCTCTGCCTCAATGCCTTACCTGACCAATTCCTCTCCAAATTGTTTACCTGTTTACACAGAGTTCCTTCACTGTGTATAAACATCATACATACTATATCATTTCAGCATTCATAAACTTACTTATTCATAGAGCAGATATTTACTACATCCAAGCACGGTACTAGGTAATGTGAAGTAGAAAAGATGTTTCAGATACATCATGTCTTCAAGAAATGTGTAGCATTTAGAAGGAAAGATAGTAGTATTAGTGAGTACCACAGGTAGTAGTAACTACCACAAAAAGATACAGATGGAACAGTAAAGAAGCTCAGAGGAAAGAGAACCTATTTTAAGGTGAGGCTTCTTGGATTAGGTTGTCATTTGAATGGGACACCAATGGGCAGGTAGAATTTGAACATCTGTTTAGCTTATTGCTTTGTGCTATTTCCATTATAGACTAAATAGCATATCTACATGAATAGCATCAGCTTCTTCCTCACTCAAGACTTCAGTGAGGAAGGAATTAGCAAGGCTTTGCATTGCTGTCAAATGAAATATACTGCACAGCGTATGTCTGAGAAATGAAGATTATACCAGCAGTCACATAGGGAAGAAGAAGGCGGGTTTTATATCACATGTTTAGAAAGCATCTTTCAATTCCTCCGCCTCCTCCCCTCCATTTATCTGTTTCCCTCCTCAGCCTGGAGGCGCGAGGTACCTTCTCCAGAAATGCTCCCTTCTGTTATGAGAGCTTTACTGGTTCTAACCTCCCACACCTGCATCCACTGAGAGCTTTGCCCTGCTGCTTCCCCATCTCCCCTTCTCATGAAGCACCATTGATCTCCTTTGAGTGTTCCCACCCACTGCTGCTACTGCTGTTAAGTCACTTCAGTCGTGTCCGACTCTGTGCAACCCCCTAGATGGCAGCCCACCAGGATCCCCCGTCCCTGGGATTCTCCAGGCAAGAACACAGGAGTGGATTGCCATTTCCTTCTCCAATGCATGAAAGTGAAAAGTGAAAGGGAAGTCGTTCAGTCGTGTCGGACTCTTTGCGACCCCGTGGACTGCAGCCCACCAGGCTCCTCCATCCATGGGATTTTCCAGGCAAAAGTGCTGGAGTGGGGTGCCATTGCCTTCTCCGTCCCACCCACTACTTAATGCTAAACAAAAGCCATTATTATGAGTCAGGATTTTACTGCACTCGGTGGTTATCAGCTTCTGCCCTTCTTCAAATTCAGTGAGAGAGTATAAATAACAAAATTTTGGTTATACTATAATTATGTGTGCATGTTTCATCTCTGAGTTGCACTGTAACTCCCTCAGGGGGTGGGCCGCATCTTCTGATTCTCTGACTGCCTCTCTTCCTTCTTTCCTGGCACCTGGTATGGTGCTGTCTGCACAGTAGGCTATACAGACATGGAAGCAAAGCTTCTTCCCTCACCGGGCAGGACCCTGGGCTCAGGCACCACTCTGCAAGGTGAAGCAGAAGATGCAACTGACTGATGTTTCTGCCATTGACATAATAGCTGACACCTTAGTCCTCAGGCATAGAGTTTGCTTCCGTTGACACAAAAGACTTCAAAGCAGAAGATTTTCCTAGTGTCTTGGAGTGTGGAACAAGGCTTGAGTGTGATTCAGCCCTCTGCACCCCTGGGCATTATCATGAAGATTAAGGAAAGTGAGATCAGAGAACATTCCTCTCTGTCCCTAAGATGCCGATGCCATTCAGTGTTAGCCACAACTGATATTTATTATGGCAGTTTGACCCTTCCTGATCCAAAAAGAAAGCACTGTGACAAGTCCTATTCATTAATTCCCGTGGTAGATGCTGACATGTGACATGCAAATAGTTCCACCATCGCTGTCAGAATTCATTTCCATGTGTTACATTTTATGGACATAATAAATGTACATATGGTTTATTTCCCTCTTTATGGTCTAATTGCTATAAATAGCCTAGAGCTCTTTTAACTGTATTGAACCATCATGTATTACAAGATTGTTTATTCCTGTCTTCTGAAGAAACACATGGAATTAAAAAAAAAATTCTGGAAATGAGAGTCCAGCGTTTGATGAAATAAATACTGTAAATATATCTGAGGCATAACATTAGCAGCATATTAAAAAACATAGATTTTGGTCTCTAGCCACATAGGGAAAAGAAAATGTTTGCCAGTTGATGTTCATTCCTGGATTATAAAGCATTTGGATGTTAAAGGAAGAATTAAAACCATTGAAACTAGGTCTACCACCCAGAATTAGAGGAAACTACAGGAAATAGTCTTTAAAAATGGTTTGTTTTTTCACCTTTTAAAGAATACAGATACGGGAGGGCCACAGGCAGCTCTAGGTCTTCAGCTCCCAGCAACAAACAAGTAAACAAACAAAAGAAAAGTCAGCAAGGGGACAGTGGTTTGAGGGTAGAATTATTTAGGAGTCTGGCATTTAAAAGTAACAAATAAGCAAAAACATGCCCTAGTTATGAATAGGTCAAAGTCTGACTTAGCTGTGTGTCAGGCACATCTTAGATGCATAGCAGTGCAATAGAGCCAAAGCTTCTTGGTGGTCACTAAGCACAGGGCCACCGAACACTAGACATGGTGTGATTCACAAAGCTAATTCTTGGCAAAGTGACAGCTAATATTTTCCTTCTAACTATTAACCAGGTGCTCTGTTGGCCTTTTTTTCTCTAACATCTGTTTCAGCATTTCTGGTATCTGGAAGCCATTTTTAGAACAGGCATTTTTAGAATAAAATTTGTGACTTTTGGGAAGTTTTGCTTCATTGTTAGTAAATTTTACCTGCCTATAAAAACTCAAATATTGTCTTTTTGCCTGTAAAAGCATTGTAGTATGTTTTCTCCCTCATTTGCACAATTGCCATTGAGATATTTGTGTTGGAAGTAATGACGGGATTGAGGTATCATTAGGTAGACATGGGCTTGGGGACTGAGGAATACCGATCCATTCAGCTCTCCCCCTGGGTTTGGACTCTGTGGAGATAAACATACAGGAAAACAGAACGAGGACTGCTTTATTATTAGCTTGCCTTTTTGCCAAAACACCATTGAAACCCCTGATAATTTGGTCCAAAGGGATAAGGGGAACCTTCTGGTTTCCCAAGTCCTGAACCCAAGTCTTGCAACTGGTGAACACGAGATAGAGGAGACAAGGGCCCCAGAGGGTGAGCAAAGAGGGAGAATTGCATTGGGGGGCTGCTGGGGAGCAGGGTAGCGTTGGTTGTTTTTATCACTTGTACTGCTGGGAGACCACCCAGACTGCTCTAGAAATAGTGTTTTGCTGGGATGTGTTATGTCCCTGTCTTTATTCCTTCTCTTCCCTCTGCCTGGAATGCCACTTCTCACCTTTCTTTACCTGCCCAGTATGGGCATGTGCTTTAAGACCATGCTCAGGCATCATCGTCTCTCCTTGGACTGAAGTAATTGTCTCTTTCTCCATCTCCAATATTAGCCTTTTTTTTTTTTTGCTAAAAGTTCAGAAATTTGTACATTATATAAAATTTATTTACCATCATGTTTGTAGATATACTTTAAGTTTCTTGAAAGTAGGGACTATATTTTATGCATCTGTGTCTGTCTAGCATGGTATTTGGCCCCCAGGAAGACTTTAATACATATTTAAGTGATCTAGTTGGTACATGAGGTAAGCAATGAAAATACTCAAATCTGCAGTCTCTCATACCTTTTCCACATACCATTGTCCAGTTGGTTCCCTAAATTTATGGTCCCTAAACGTAGATTATTTATATTTACTTTCCTCTTGTTTTATCATTCAAGACCTTTAAAAAGAACTCTGTCATTATTCCTTTAGTTATGATATAAGGAAGTTGAAAAGGCATGCCTTCTTGCCTGGATATACACTGTTGCTATAGAAATATTGATTAGTGCAGGGTCAGGAAAGGACAGAGGCTAGTTATTTCTGTGGGGGAAGCTCTCCTCATGTTAGTGTGAATCTATTTATGAACGCTCTCTGGGTTCCCTTTCCTGTGCTATCTCTTTATTCACATGTACAACTTTATTTATAAGGATTCCTTTCATTCTTTCATTAATTCATTCAATAACAATTTATTAAAAATCTACTAAGTGCCAGGTACTATGCTAGGCCCTAGGGCTACAGCAAGGAGAAAAAAACGAATCACTGCATTCATGGGGTTTTATTCTAGGAGCAGGGAGATAGGAAGTTAATGCATGTATTAAATAAGAAAAATCAAGCAAGGTAATTGGAATAATAAAGGAGGGATGGTGTGAAAGTGCTCATTTATATAGGGCTGTCAGGGAAAACTTCTAAGTAAAGATATGAATGAAATGATGAACCGGCTCGTTCTGAATCTCTCCAGGAAGCATTTTCTCCATAAAGACCCTGGGAAGGTAGTGTGTTGGTTTATTTAAGGACTTACAAAGAGACTTTGAGAGTTTGTAAAAATCCAGACAGGCCACATCTGGGATCTTCTTCATTTATCACTTACCAGCTTTATCAAAGAAGAAGTAAAATGAGTGGTTGGTGTGTGCTTATGGGGACTGTGCTGGCTCTCTTGGTTTTCTCTGGGGCTCCTTGTAGCTGGTGGCTCTTCCACTCGTTACCTGGTCCCCAGGTTGAAAAATTCACCTTCAGTCCATTCCTTTTCATGATCTCTCCCATCCAGTCAGTTGCAAAACTGGCCACTGAAGTTTTCCATCTGTCCCCTGTTACGACTTCTGTAGCATCAGCCTTTATCATTTCTCACGTGGCGCACCACAGTGATTCCCTAACTGGCCCTCTATATCATGATAAGACTGACTTACCTGAAATGAAGTCTGACTCTCTCACTCTTCTACTGAAAACCCATCAGTTGTTCCCCACTGGACAGGACACCATCAAGTAGCTTTCATATTTCCTTCCAGGATGTTATCCAGCCTCATGGGTGATCTTACCTATCTTGGGCTTATTACATTCAGAACACTGAACAGCTTGTAACTCCCAGTACCTGCGTACCTGCTCTTTTTGTCCCCCACCTCCATAACTTTGCTTAATGTTGTCCTTTGACTGGAATGTCATCCGGTGACTTCCGTGGCTATGAGAATTAAATGAGATAATATGTAGAGCACATTAGAGAGAGCTGACACATTATCCGTGGTTAAAGGGCAGATCCTGAAGCCAAATTATAATACCTGCATTTAGAGTATTACAGAAGTCACTTAACACCTTTGTCTTAGTTTCCTCTTCTGTCACAAGGAGATAATAATAGTGTCTGTCTTATAGATTGTTACAAAGATTAAATGATATGTATAATGTTTAGAGTAATGCTCAAGAACAGTTAGTTCTCAAATAGTACGTATTAGTTACTATTATGATTCATCTTGGAGATTTGCCTCAGGTATTGTCATTTCTACCTATCACTTTTTAAGCTGAATTATTACTGCCTCTTCTTCATTACTTACATAGCACCCACTTCATTCATTCATTTATTCTTTCACTCATCCTATAAAACTTTCTAGAGCTCCTATCAGATGTCATGGCTTCCTGGGAGAAGTGAAGATACAAATAAGACTACCTTCAAAAAAAAAAAAAAATCCCAGTTTAGTGGAGAAGACGAACCCTCTGATGTGATACAAGCAGCGTGACAACTATGCTGGTGGAAAGCATGTCCGTAAATGTACACAGTAACAAGACCTGATGACTACAAATGGGAACGAAAGTCCCACCATTGCTTTATCTTGCCTGTCTTCTAGTGTGACAGTGGGAATTAGGAAAAGGTCCTTCATTTTCTGTTTGGTTGTGCTTTTCCACACAGCTCTTTTGGATTCAACTTTCTTGTTAGTTTTACCAGTTGTTGTCATCTTTCCTTTTCTCATCAGGTTTATGCTGTGTACTGAGGGATAACAAACTCAACCTCTGTATGGGGACCAGTAAAGTACTGGAAGTGAGGAAAGCAGGTTTGGTGGGGACAATGGGGTGTGATCATGCCCCTTGTGAACCCCCTTCAGCTAGCTGTTACCATAAGGAAAGGCAGGCAGATAATCCTATATTTTAAAATAGCCCAGAAGTCTAGATTTTTATATGGAAACTCCTAGATCTTAAAATGATACTTATTTGTTAAAACTGAAAATAGTATATTGGTCAAACAAAACAAGTTTATGAGCTGGAGATTGTCTTTAGGGTTTTGAGTTGTAAGTTCAGATGAATTTTTTTTCTCTGTCCAATTTTTATTTCAAAATATTTTGAACCTACAAAAAAAGTTGAAAGATGTGTATAGTGAACATGCATTATATGAATACCTATATCTATATTTAACAACTGTCCACATTTAAATCTTTTTCTCTTCCTTGGATATCAGTTTTTTTACTGGCTTTTTTGCTTGTTTTTTAATTTATTTTTTATTGGTGGAGAATAGAAATAGATTAGCTTGTGAAAATTTACTTATGAGGCAGGGAGCTCAAACCCAGTGCTCTGTGGATAGTCACTTGTAATGAACCATTGGAAATATATTGCAGACATTCTAACACTTCACACCTAAATAGTACAGGATACATCTCTCAAGAATAAGATTTTTTTTTTACTTAATGACAACATATTAACATTAACATTCATTTAGTTATACGATTAGTATGTAATTGTTATCGCATATGCTTTCTTAACATGAACAGTGATCTTTCTCCTTCTCAACCGGTGTGTTTCCTTGAACCAGATGTACCCTTCTATTGCCACTAAGGTAAAAACATTCAACCCTCAGAATTTAAGGGGAATTACTGAATCTTGATTTCATGATCTACCCCTACTTTTTAATCCATTTTAAATATACCAGTGTGTACATGTGGATCCCTAACTCTCTTCCTCCCCCTTCTTCTCCCTTGGAAACCGTTAAGTTCTACCTTTGTTTTAAAAAAGCTAATGTTTAATACAGTGCAGTGCTGCGTTTCCTCCTGGCATCAACCTGTGCATTCCCTTTTTCCATGCCTCATGCTATATATGTACATTTATGGGCATTGGATGCTGTATATATTACTCTGGATCCTCTTCCCAATTGTTGCCTCCAGAGAATCATTAGCTTCCTTGTCCGTGATTAGTTTTTCTTTTAGTGACCTTTCTTGTCTTCCACAGTATTTGGTTTTAATTAATCTGAACTTTTTTTCCCCTTGTACTTTTCAGATTTCACTGTAAAGCTTTCTTGAACAGGTCCATTAAAATACTTTGCTTGTTTACATGCTTGCTTTTCTTTGTTTAAATGTCAACATCTTAAGGAAAGAAATACAGCCTAGATGAATGTTTCAAAGGACACATGTGAAGAGAAACCCCTAGGCTAATTTAATTGTGTCAGTACTGATTAGAGTGGGAATATTTGAGAAGGTCTAAATGGCCATAAAAATGTTTTTATCAATGTGCAAATGGAAATGTGTCCATTTTAGAAGAGGAGGCTTGACTCATTACTTGCTATATCCCCAGATGTATTGGATGAAGTGCCCAAATAATATCTTTCCCAGAACAGTTATAATTGTATGTCTATTGATGCTTGAATAGCAGACTCTTCAGTTTGATATAGAAGAATACCAATGCTATCAGAAAGTGCCTTGCTCATTTGGGTTGTTATCTCGATGACCACATATAGAGTTAAACGGAAAAGAATTAGAAGTTGACTGGTATCAGCTAATGCTTGTGAAAGCACTGGTACTATATCTCATACATGGTAAGTACTCCATAACTATTAGCTTCTTCAGCTCCAAATAGAAATCTTTTTATTTCTTTGACAATGCAGTAGTAATTAATATTCATAATGAAGACTGAGGAGCTGCCTGATTCTTCAGAATCATTAAAAAGGTTTAATTACATTTTATTTTGTGTATTTCATTGTAATTAAAAAAATCTTTGTGGCTATGCTCTGTGGCATATAGGATCTAGTTCCCTGACCAGGAACAAACCTGTGTCCTCTCTATTGGCAACACAGAGTCTTAACCAGTGGACCTCCAGGGAAGTCCCAACATTATAATTTTTGAAGACTAGAAATACTTGTCCAGGGAAGTTTCTAATGTGTATTACCTTCATTATTTGATCCATAAAAATGTGCCTTTCCCTGTCCTATATGGTCAAAGTCCTAATTATCATCATCATCATCATCCTAGCTTTTATGATATGGTGTTTACAGTTCTCAAGCATTGTTCTCAGGCATTGTTTACACATGAAAGGTCATGTGTAAATATCTCACAATATTCATACTAGCCTTTCAAGATAAACAAGAGGCGCGAATTCTCTGAGGCTTTGTTTTCTTTCTTGTTCAATGGAAATATGCATACTTAAGTGCACATTAAGGTAACCTGCTTGTGGTACCTGCCAGCCCTTTGATTATCATTTTTTATATCACTGATTGTGTTTGTTTCCTGTAAGTACTGTAACAAATTACCATACACCAGGTGACTTAAAATAATGTAACTTTATTCTCTGATGGTTCTGGAGGCCAGAATTCTGAAATCATGGTGTTCGTAGGTAGGTTCCTTCCAGTCGCTCCAAGGGAGACTCTGTTCCTTGCCTCTTCCAGTGTCTCGTCACTGTTGGTATTCCTTGATTTATGGCTGCGTCACTCCAGTCTCTCCCTCTGTAGCCACATTGCTTTCTCCTCCTCTGTGTGCATCTTCTGTGTGTCTCTTATAAGGACAGTTAACATTGGATTTGGCCCAGCCATGTAATCGAGGGCGATCTCCTCATGTGGAGATCCTTAACTTAGTATGTACAAAGATCTGTTTTTTCCAAACAAGATTACATTCAGAGCTTCCAGGGATTAGGAAATGGATAGACATATTCATGGGCCATTTTTCAGCCCATCATACAGACCTTAGAGGATTTGCATTGACATTATATACTATAACAGATTTCTGACTCATAGTCTGTGCTCAGCAAATTTTGGGCTATCCTCTTTAACAGTCTCTCTCCATTTCACAGCTGGGCCTTTAATTTTTCTGACTTTATGCTTGTTTAATTTCTTTTGTATGTATAAATGATTTTCCAAAGTTATAAGTCAATGGAATGAGACCCTTGTTTTAATTTTTCAGTCCAATGCTCTTTCTAGTAACCATACCAGGAACACAATTTACCCTATACACAAAATGGGACTCAACAATAAGAAAACAAATGACCTGTTCAAAGAATGGGCCAAAGACCTTAACAAATACCTCATCAAAAAAGATACAGATAGCAAATGAGTATATGAAGAGATCTTCCACACCATATGCCTTTAGGTAAATGGCAATTAAAACAAGAATGAGCTGTCATTATATACTAATCAGAATGGCCAAAATTTGAAATACTGACAGCATCAAATGCTGATGAGGATGTGAAGCAACAGAAACTCTTACATATTGCTGGTGGGAATGCAAAATGATACAACCACTTTGGAAGACAGTTTGATGGTTTCTTATAAAATTAAACACATTTTTGCCGTACAATCCAGCATTTAGACTTCTTGGTATTTACCAAAAGAAATTAAAAACTTCTGTCTACACAGAAACTGCACACAAATGTTTGTAGCAGTTTTGCTCATAATTGATCAACTTCTGAAGCAACCCAGGTATCCTTCAGTTGGTAAATGTATAAATAAGCTGTGGTACACCCAGGCAGTGGAACATTATTCAGCATTAAAAAGACTTGAACTATCAAGTCCTGAAAAGATGTGGAAGAATTTTAAATGCATGTGCTCAGTCCCTCAGTCATGTCCAACTCTTTGAGACTCTATGTATATTATTACATAAAAGAGGCAAGTCTGCAAAGGCTACATACTATATGATTCAAAGTATATGACATTCTGGAAAATAAAGCCAATGGAAAAAATTTAAAAAAGGAAAACCAGTGGTAGCCAGGGGCAGGGGAGGAGGAAGATGAAGAGGTAGGGCACAGAGGATTTTTAGAGCTGTGAAAATACTCTGTATAAAGTATAGTGGTGGATACATGTCATTACACATTTATATAGTATATAGAATGTACAACACCAAGAATAGGTCATGATATAAACTAGTGACTGTGGGTGATTATGTTATGTCAATGTAAGTTCAGCCTTGGTAAACAATGTACCATTCTGGTGAGTGAGGGTGGTAAATGGGGGAGACTACACATGTGTGGATACAGGGGATATGTGTGAGATCTCTGTACCTTCCCCCCAGTTTTTTCATAAACCTGAAAATTCTCAAGGAAAAGAAAATGCAGAAAGGCAAAATGGTTGTCTGAGGAGGCCTTACAAATAGCTGTGAAAAATAGAGAAGCTAAAGGCAAAGGAGAAAAGGAAAGATATACCCATTTGAATGAAGAGTTTCAAAGAATAGCAAGGAGAGATAAGAAAGCCTTCCTCAGTGATCAGTGCAAAGAAACAGAAGAAACCAGTAGAATGGGAAAGACTAGAGATCTCTTCAAGAAAATTAGAAATGCCAAGGTAACATTTCATGTAAAGATGGGCTCAATAAAGGACAGAAATGGTATGGACCTAACAGAAGCAGAGGATATTAAGGAGAGGTGGCAAGAATACACAGAAGAACTATACAAAAAGATCTTCATGACCCAGATAATCATGATGGTGTGATCACTCACCTAGAGCCAGACATCCTGGAATGTGAAGTCAAGTGGATCTTAGGAAGCATCACTATGAACAAAGCTAGTGGAAGAGATGGAATTCCAGCTGAGCTATTTCAAATCCTGAAAGATGATGCTGTTAAAGTGCTGCACTCAATATGCCAGAAAATCTGGAAAACTCAACAGTGGTCACAGGACTGGAAAAGGTCATTTTTCATTCCAATCCCAAGGAAAGACAATGCCAAAGAATGCTCAAACTACTGCACAATTGCACTCATCTCACATGCTAGTAAAGTAATGCTCAAAATTCTCCAAGCCAGGCTTCAACAGTACGTGAACCATGAACTTTCAGATGTTCAAGCTGGTTTTAGCGAGATTGTGTGGGGAGGGAGGTGGGAGGGGGGTTCAGGATTGGGAACACATGTACACCCGGGGTGGATTCATGTTGATGTATGGCAAAACCAATACAGTATTGTAAAGTAAAATAAAATAATAATAAAAAAGAAAAGGAAGAGGAACCAGAGGTCAAATTGCCAACATCTGTTGGATCATCAAAAATGCAAGAGAGTTCCAGAAATACATCTGGTTCTGCTTTATTGAATATACCAACGTGTTTGACTGTGTGGATCACATCAAACTGTGGAAAATACTTAAAGAGATGGGAATACCAGACCACCTGACCTGCCTCCTGAGAAATCTGTATGCAGGTCAAGAAACAACAGTTAGACCTGGACATGGAACAACAGACTGATTCCAAATCGGGAAAAGAGTACGTCAAGGCTGTATATTGTCATCCTACTTATTTAACTTATATGCAGAGTACATCGTGAGAAATACTGGACAGGATGAAGCACAAGCTGGAATCAAGATTGCTGGGAGAACTATCAATAACCTCAGATATGCAGATGACACCACCCTTATGGCAGAAAGCAAAGAAGAACTAAAGAACCTCTTGATGAAAGTGAAAGAGGAGAATGAAAAAGTTGTCTTAAAACTCAACATTCTGAAAACTAATATCAGGGCCTCTGGTCCCATCACTTCATGGCAAATGGATGGGAAAACAATGGAAACAGTGAGAGATTTTATTTTGGGGGGCTCCAAAATCACTGCAGATGGTGACTGAAGCCATGAAATTAAAAGGCACTTGCTCCTTGGAAGAAAAGTTGTGACCAACCTAGATGGCGTATTAAAAAGCAGAGACATTACTTTGCCAACAAAGGTCTGTCTAGTCAAAGTTTTGGTTTTTCCAGTAGTCATGTATGGATTTGAGAGTTGGACTAGAAGAAAAGCTGAACAGTGAAGAATTGATGCTTTTGAACTGTTGTGTTGGGAAAGACTCTTGAGAGTTCCTAGGACTGCAAGGAGATCCAACCAGTTCATCCTAAAGGAAATCAGTCCTGAATATTCATTGGAAGGACTGACGGTGAAGCTGAAACTCCAATACTTTGACCACCTGATGTGAAGAACTGACTCATTGGAAAAGACTCTGACGCTTGGAAAGTTTGAAGGCAGGAGGAGAAGGGGACGACAGGATGAGATGGTTGGATGGCATCACCAACTCAATGGATATGAGTTTGAGTAAGCTCCAGGAGTTGGTGTTGGACAGGAAAACCTGGTGTACTGCAGTCCATGGGGTTGCAAAGTGTCAGACATGACTGAGCAACTTAAGTGAACTGAACTGAACTAAAAATTCTCTAGACAAATGAAGTCTTCAATAATGGGACATTGTATATATACTGAAAGTATTTGCTCATTGAGATTATGTATAAGGCTATCCATGTTTGCCTATGGAACAAATGAACAACTGTATGTGAACAACTGCATAGGTACAGGTATATTGGCCAAGAATAGCCAGAGTGCTTGGGTTCAAGTCTTGGTTCTCTCACTCACTAGAATATGACCTTTCACAATTTATTTTACTTTTCTATTTCCCAGTTTCGTCATCCATAAAATGGGAATGAAAATAATAGCAGCAGACTTCTGATCAGTAAATGGATTATATGCATATGTTAGAATAGTGTCTGTTTTGGGAAAGCTTAATGGCTAACTTCTTTTATGGTTATTGTCATCATTACTATTATTATTATTCTTGTTATTTAGCTATGTAATAGGAAATAAGCTGGTCTTTCAAAGTTTTCTATGACTTGGTGAGGACCTTGCAAGGTATAATTTTAAAGCAGGATGATTCAGTTGAGGAAAAATTGAGAAACTCAAGAAACAAAGCCAGTGAGGGCTAAAAAAGGAAATCTGGGAATAAAAATGGTACTTCATGTTTCTTTAAAGAGCTTAGTAACTGAGCTTGTTTTTACTGCTAAATAATAAACTGTCAAATTTAGCAACTGGCTGCTTGCCCTGATCAAGGATTTGGAAAAGTGGGGGAAAGACAGCTAGTTGTTAAATAAAGCTATTTTCAAAAGGTTTATTTTTCTCTTACATACAGACATATGTGCTTATTACCTGTCAGAAGCTCTGAGGTGATCCCCTTTCTTTTGATTCAGTGTAGAAATCAAACCAAAATGTTGGTATAACAGAGAGTGAAAGGATGTCTGCTTCCCAATAGTGCTAAAATGGAAGTGGTAATAAGGCCACAGAATTCAAAGAATCTGAAGCATTTAGCCAACTTAGGAGGACGTGGTGAGAGGCTAATTCAGGATTTCCTTGCAGGGGAACCTTGAGTAACAGGAGTTATTTCATTGGCAAGAATCATATTTATCTGAAGCCTCTTCATAGGCAGCTTGGAAGCATGGATAGCGGGGCTGTGAAGAAGCTTTCAGGACATGGAAGGGACGCCGATTGCTCTGTGTGCTCTTAGAAAGGTTTGCGACTTCCAGACTCTTGTCTGGGCCAGACAGCTTGTCCCGAGACTCACAAACAGCCAGGCTCATACTCTGTTCTATTCTGAAAGCCAAAAAAAGCTCTGAAAATATAGGAAGGTTTTTCATAACTGACTTGGGAGTAGAACCTGACCTTAACTGACAAGGTTATCAACCATCCTTACTTAGTGAGTGCATTAGTTTGCCAGGACTGCCATAACTATGGTAACAAGGTACCATAGGCTTTAACAACAGAAAACTTTTCCCTCACAATTTTGGAGGCTAGAAGTCTAAGACAAAGTTGCTGGAAGGGTTGGTTTCTTCTGAGATTTCTCTTGGCTAGCAGTTGGTTGTGTCTTCCCTTTGTGCCTTTCTGTGTCCTAATTTCCTCTTCCTATAGACACCTAAATCAAATCCCTTATGATTATACAGTGGAACTGAGAAATAGATTTAAGGGCCTAAATCTGATAGATAGAGTGCCTGATGAACTATGGAATGAGGTTTGTGACATTGTACAGGAGACAGGGATCAAGACCATCCCCATGGAAAAGAAATGCAAAAAAGCAAAATGGCTATCTGAGGAAGCCTTACAAATAGCTGTGAAAAGAAGAGAAGTGAAAAGCCAAGGAGAAAAGGAAAGATAAAGCATCTGAATGCAGAGTTCCAAAGAATAGCAAGAAGAGATAAGAAAGCCTTCTTCAGAGATCAGTGCAAAGAAATAGAGGAAAACAACAGAATGGGAAAGACTAGAGATCTCTTCAAGAAAATTAGAGATATCAAGGGAACATTTCATGCAAAGAGGGGCTCAATAAAGGATAGAAATGGTATGGACCTAACAGAAGCAGAAAATATTAAGAAGAGGTGCCAAGAATACACAGAAGAACTGTACAAAAAGGATCTTCATGACCCAGATAATCACGAAGCTGTGATCACTCATCTAGAGCCAGACATCCTGGAATGTGAAGTCAAGTGGGCCTTAGAAAGCATCACTACGAACAAAGCTAGTGGAGGTGATGGAATTCCAGTTGAGCTATTTCAAATCCTCAAAGATGATGCTGCGAAAGTGCTGCACTCAATATGCCAGCAAATTTGGAAAACTCGGCAGTGGCCACAGGACTAGAACAGGTCAGTTTTCATTCCAATCCCAAAGAAAGGCAATGCCTAAGAATGCTCAAACTACCGCACAATTGCACTCATCTCACATGCTAGTAAAGTAATGCTTAAAATTCTCCGAGCTAGGCTTCAGCAATACATGAACCGTGAACTTCCTGATGTTCAAGCTGGTTTTAGGAAAGGCAGAGGAACCAGAGATCAAATTGCCAACATCCGCTGGATCATGGAAAAAGCAAGAGAGTTCCAGAAAAACATCTATTTCTCCTTTATTGACTGTGCCAAAGTCTTTGACTGTGTAGATCACAATCAACTGTGGAAAATTCTGAAAGAGATGGGAATACCAGACCACCTGACCTGCCTCTTGGGAAATCTGTATGCAGGTCAGGAAGCAACAGATAGAACTGGACATGGAACAACAGACTGGTTCCAAATAGGGAAAGGAGTACGTCAAGGCTGTATATTGTCACCCTGCTTATTTAACTTCTATGTAGAGTACATCATGAGAAACGCTGGGCTGGAAGAAGCACAAGCTGGAATCAAGATTGCTGGGAGAAATATCAACAACCTCAGATATGCAGATGACACCACCCTTATGGCAGAAAGTGAAGAGGAACTAAAAGCCTCTTGATGAAAGTGAAAGAGTAGAGTGAAAAAGTTGGCTTAAAGTTCAACATTCAGAAAACAAAGATCATGGCATCTGGTCCCATCACTCCATGGGAAATAGATGGAGAAACAGTGGAAACAGTGTCAGACTTTATTTTCGGGGGCTCCAAAATCACTGCAGATGGTGACTGCAGCCATGAAATTGAAAGATGCTTACTCCTTGGAAGGAAAGTTATGACCAACCTAGATAGCATATTCAAAAGCAGAGACATTACTTTGCCGACTAAGGTCCGTCTAGTTAAGGCTATGGTTTTTCCTGTGGTCATGTATGAATGTGAGAGTTGGACTGTGAAGAAGGCTGAGCACCGAAGAATTGATGCTTTTGAACTGTGGTGTTGGAGAAGACTCTTGAGAGTCCCTTGGACTGCAAGGAGATCCAACCAGTCCATTCTGAAGGAGATCAACCCTGGGATTTCTTTGGAAGGAATGATGCTAAACTGAAACTCCAGTACTTTGGCCACCTCATGCGAAGAGTTGACTCATTGGAAAAGACTTTGATGCTGGGAGGGATTGGGGGCAGAAGAAGGGGACGACTGAGGATGAGATGGTTGGATGGCATCACTGACTTGATGGACGCGAGTCTGAGTGAACTCCGGGAGTTGGTGATGGACAGGGAGCCTGGCGTGCTACAATTCATGCGGTCGCAAAGAATTGAACAGAACTGAGCGACTGAGGTAAACTAAATAGGGACACCAGTCATATTGGATTAAGACCCACCCTAATGACCCCATTTTCAATTAATTACCTTTCTAAAGACCCTTACCTCCAAACACAATCGTATTCTGAGGTACTGGGTGTTAGGATTTCAACATATGAATTTTGAGGGGACACACTGAGCCCATAAAAATAGAATATCAAAGTTTCTTGAAGAGATATTACTATATTTGATTATGGAGTGCTGACCCCATTGGTGGTGTGATGTTTTATGGTATATGTACTGTCACCTTCTAACATTACCTGAATTCAGAACTTCAAAACAGAATTTGCCACAAGGGTTTCCGAAAAAGGGTTTTGAACCTTTGTAGCCAAGATTTCAACTGAGGTCAGGTTTCCACTGCTTGCCACAGTGCTTGGCTATAAAATGAGGGGATGAAGTCACAAGTCTTTAGGGTCCTCCCAGCCTCTATCATTTCACTGAATGTATGACAATGAGAAGGGATGGTTTTTAAATAAATCTTCTAGACCAGTTCTTCTAATTGTGCTTGTCTCACTGGATGATTCTCAAGGCAGGGCTGTATCTTATAGCCATAGAAAAAGGCTTGGGCTGGTTAGACAGGGACTATTCTGGAGTCCTGAGTGCCTGGGACATTTTCCAGAAGTATAGGGTTGGTATGAAGAGGGCTTTCTTGCTTTGTTAGGAGGGGAGTGACTGGAGGAGGGCTAGATGTGGTCTTACACATAGAACAAACATGGACAGCTGGACAGGGCTTCATTTTAGGGTTTGTACAAGGCAGACAAAAGAAATCCCACTGGACAAGAAATAGGTTCATTTGTAAAGCTTATGGGCTGTGGAGTGCTGCTTTCCCCCTTTCATTCTTGCTGATTGAGAGCCTCAGGAGATATGAGGGGCATAAATTCTCTGCTGTTTTCAGGTCAATAGAGAATTCAAAATATTACATTAAAAAGCTCTTCGCATTCATTTTAGCAAACTTTGAAGACCTGGTTAATGCCATGTGAGGTCTGAAGTTTTTCTATTTTTGAGTGAAAAAGCTTTGCCTTTCAAAATAGTAATTGTGGATATGGGGTATTAGACTTTTAAACTATGTTTTGATACCAAATATCTCATTAAAAATGAAATCCAAGAAGGAATACCTAAGAGAATGGTGCTGACTTGTGTTTGATGTCTTGTTGCAAACTGAGATAAAAGGCATGTTTCCCCCAGTTTTTAAAGGATTTCTGTTTTGCAAGAGTTCTGGTAGCTTTGTTGTATTAGAAATTTTTAGGTACTCTGCAAACACATGGTCAGAGAGCTTACAGGAAGATCACGTTGGGAGGATTTGGAGTCTTGGAATAAAACTTGATGCTGTTCAGACTCATGTCTTGTCTTTTCTGGGTTTGAGTTTCCCTGGTCATTGGCAGCACCTTGCGATTGAAAGCAGGATGACCAGATCTCCAGAATTAAGGCTGAAGGCCATGGAGGGTCAGAAGAAGTAAGCTTATCTGGTCTTAGGAGTGGGCATGTCCACTTGAGCTGGATGAAAATGAGGAATACAGCTTCAGAGTTTGTTGCGGATGATGACCAGAGCTTGACTGAGGTCAGTTTTCTTGGAACCAGCCCAGAAGCAAGGTAGAGGGTGTGTGTGAATAAGGACATGAGTGAGGCCCTGAAGAATGGTCAGTGCAGAGGAAACTGCCATGCATATACCACATCAGCTCTTAAGAATCTACCCTGTTTCTAGTAAGAAAATTCTTATTGGATCACACGTCTCTATACTCTATTTCTCAGTCATCAGTCCAGCAGCAGGCCTGGTCACCATACCTTTGTGGTCAGGCCAGTTCTCCATGCTTCTTTTTTGTTATGGCAGCACCATGACAGTAAGGCTGAGATGAAGCAAACCTTTGGCAAGTATGAGTCATGTTCAGAGGTGACCTCAGGTATCCTCAGGCCTTCATGTCTGACCTCATGGATGCCTCAAGCAAATACCTGCCCTTCCAAGTACTGCTCTGTTCAGACTGAGCTTTATCATTCCTCAAAGGATAACAAAATTCAAACATTTATGGAAGGGCAGTGGTTCATGGAGCTTCTATCTTGCTTTTCTGCTGTCCCTTTTCATACCACACTGTGTCTGAAGTTGGCTTGATTCACCCATGTACAAAAGAGGGCACTTATTGGACTGTGGGTATTAACATCATGCTGAATCCCAGGGGAGTTTCAGTTCTCTACTCAGTGACTCCAGAGGTAGCATTTGGCATCCCTGTTGGTGAAGCCAAAGTCTGTGATGCTGAACAGCCACAGTGCAATTAAGCTATCAAGATATACCTATGAAAATGAACATTAGAGTGCCTTGTGGGATCAGTAAGAGATGCACTGCAAAACTCAGCAGTGGCCACAGGACTGGAAAAGGTCAGTTTTCATTCCAATCCCAAAGAAAGGCAATGCCAAAGAATGCTCAAACTACCGCACAATTGCACTCATCTCACACGCTAGTAAAGTAATGCTCAAAATTCTTCAAGCCAGACTTCAGCAGTATGTGAACCGTGAACTTCCAGATGTTCAAGCTGGTTTTAGAAAATGCAGAGGAACCAGAGATCAAATTGCCAACATCTGCTGGATTGTCGAAAAAGCCAGAGTTCCAGAAAAACATCTATTTCTCCTTTATTGACTGTGCCAAAGTCTTTGACTGTGTGGCTCACAATCAACTGTGGAAAATTCTGAAAGAGATGGGAATACCAGACCACCTGACCTGCCTCTTGAGAAACCTATATGCAGGTCAGGAAGCAACAGTTAGAACTGGACATGGAACAACAGATTGGTTCCAAATAGGAAAAGGAGGCCATCAAGGCTGTATATTGTCACCCTGCTTATTTAACTTCTGTGCAGAGTACATCATGAGAAATGCTGGGCTGGAAGAAACACAAGCTGGAATCAAGATTGCCGGGAGAAATATCAATAACTTCAGATATGCAGCTGACACCACCCTTATGGCAGAAAGTGAAGAGGAGCTAAAAAGCCTCTTGATGAAAGTGAAAGAGGAGAGTGAAAAAGTTGGCTTAAAGCTCAACATTCAGAAAACGAAGATCATGGCATCTGGTCCCATCACTTCATGGGAAGTAGATGGGGAAACAGTGGAATTAGTGTCAGACTTTATTTTCGGGGGCTCCAAAATCACTGTTGATGGTGATTGCAGCCATGAAATTGAAAGACGCTTACTCCTTGGAAGGAAAATTATGACCAACCTAGATAGCATGTTGAAAAGCAGAGACATTACTTTGCCAACAAAGGTCCGTCTAGTCAAGGGTATGGTTTTTCCATTGATCATGTATGGATGTGAGAGTTGGACTGTGAATAGAGCTGAGCACCAAAGAATTGATGCTTTTGAACTGTGGTATTGGAGAAGACTCTTGAGAGTCCCTTGGACTGCAAGCAGATCCAACCAGTCCGTTCTAAAGGAGATCAGCCCTGGGTGTTCATTGGAAGTACTGATGCTAAAGCTGAAACTCCAATACTTTGACCACCTCATGCAAAGAGTTGACTCATTGGAAAGAGTCAGTCTTATGCTGGGAGTGATTGGGGGCACGAGGAGAAGGGGACGACAGAGGATGAGATGGCTGGATGGCATCACTGACTCGATGGATGTGAGTCTGAATGAACTCCAGGAGTTGGTGATGGACAGGGAGGCCTGGCATGCTGCAATCATGGGGTCACAAAGAGTGAGACACGACTGAGCGACTGAACTGAACTGAATTGTGCATGTGTGCTAAATTGCTTTAGTTGTGTCTGACTCTTTGCGACCCTGGACTGTGTGTAGCCTGCCAGGCTTCTCTGTCCATGGGATTCTCCAGGCATGAATACTGGAGTGGATTGTCATGCCCTCCTGCAGGGGGTTTCCTGATCAGGGCTCAAAGCCGCATCTCTCATGTCTCCTGCATTGGCAGGTGGGTTCTTTGCCACTAGCGCCACCTGGGAAGCCAAGAGACACATGAGTGCAGACAGTAGATGATAGAGGTTTCAGAGGGAAAGAGAGGGTAGAGAGCTGGAGTAGACAAGGGAGACAGTAGGTAAGTGCCAGGTTCTGAGTTGAGAATGGAAAGTGTGTCTGAGTCAGGTAGGAGCTGCTTTTGATGGACAGAACACTATGGGCCAAGGTGGAAGTTGGACTGAATAGTCCTTATTGCAGACCTGTGATTGATCAGTCAGATTGTGAAAGTCTGATATGTAGTCAGTCCCCCTTCAGACCCAGTGAATTGCTATTGGTTTATGTTTTTGAAGTATTTTCAAGCAATTTTCCTTTTCCAGAATTCTTGTAATCAGAAACATATCATCAGCAGGTCTGGGCCTTAACTACCTCCTCTGGCCTCTGAATCAGTCCAGATTCATGCCTGCAGAGCAGAATTAAGCCCACTGACTGTTGTGTTGTTTGCACAATTTCTGCTACAGCCTCTAATCCATGCCATGCCCTGAGGGCTGCCTTTGGAAGGCAACCATCTTTAGGGGCAGGAGGGCCTGCTCCCACCTCCGAAAGCCCTGAGGGAAAGAGCGGGGGAGAGGAAAATTTGTTGTAATTTCATTCTTTCTTATAGCATTCTTTGCATGCAATAACTTTTTTGATGACAGATTATTAGCCTTAAAAAAGCACATTTTTAAAGTTATCTAAGTGGGTAATTGGGTTTATTAGAAGGAATTTGTAGTTTAGAGTGATAAATACATTAGCACTTTATCTGATCCCCAGTGTCTCACTGTGTCAGGACAATGATGTCTGCTTGTGAAGAACAACTTTGTAGTTTCCCTTGGGAAGAAATGTATCCCCCAGATGGGCGAATTCAACTGAGTTATCTTATCTTTTTAATTTTAGAGTAAACACCTTTGGCTCCTGTGTCCTAAAAGACTTCTTTCAAGTGTAACATACATCTAAATAGTCTCTTGAATTCATTGTTTATTCAGCTGAAAATCAAAATGTTATTGGCAAGTGAATGAATTCCAGACTAATGAAACAAGATATTTCTTTATTGGGGGAAGCTTTATCTAATTGAAGTATGCACCAAGATCCTCATACTTAGAGGAATAGTATACAGAATGCTCTGGATCACATGTACAGAGAGAATAGGGGAACTTTCCTGTAAGGTCAGAAATCCCGGTCACACTGTGTTTCTAGCCACTTTAAAAGAGTTACTCACTGCTGCTTCCTGCTGTTGCTCAGCGTCCTCTGTAGCTTTTTCTCTGAAGTAACTACACAGCTAGAGTTTGTGCCTGAGCTGTGTTGGTGAAACGAAGATCAATGTTTAGTGTAGAAGCTTCTCCTGGGCCAATTCAGAAGCCAACTAGCTCTTCCTTCTGAGTCACGTTAGAGGATGGGTGCAGCAATGCTTCCCTGGATTAGTCTGGATACCACAGACTGGTCTACCTCAAGCGGAATGAGGAATTTTCCTATGCCTGTAAGCCATATTTCTAAGAAGGTTGAAGTACAGACTTGACTCTATGTGCACTTACCTCCCCAATATCATGCTTCAGAAACAGTGTCTGGTCAGCAGCTTTTGTGCTTTGGGTCTCAGTGGCCTCCCTCGCCAGAGTGAACCTCAGGGCTAAGAATTCCAGCCACACTCATGCTGTCAGTCTTGATCTTCGTGACCCACAGGCCTCATGCCATTCCCACCAGCTTCAGAAACACTGGGAAACAGTAGTCTGCCTACCTAATAGTCCTGCCTTGTCACTTTGGGTTTTTTACTTCTTGTTCACAGGTTACTGGTCAAAGTAAGTCACAAAACTGATCTCAGAGTTTTAAATGAAATGCATCAGCTCTTCAGCAATGGAGCTGCCACACTCATGGGCAGTACTTTGCCTTCTCTCTTTAGTTTCCTCTTACATACTGCCAAGTCCTGCTTCTAAACTGTCTTAATTTTCTGCACGTTCTCCGAGCTGGCCTTCATTCTCTGACTCTAGAGGTATCTCAAGTCTACTTGACTACAGTGAGTAAGGGAAACTTCTCTTGAGTATTTCTCAGCATCTTCACCCATTTTTCACTCTTGCTTTCAAATCTCAGGAAAGAGGCATCCTTCTCCTTTGTCACTACTCTCCTAGATCTCATGGCCTCCTGCTTCCCCTAGAATCTTGCTCTGCTGGTTATTCCCTTTATGTTTCAATATGTTCTTCAGAGGCATCTCTAGACATCTCCCTCCATTTAGCAAACATGTTCAAGTTGCCATTAAGTAAAAAAAAAAAAAAAGAAGAAAACCCACAAGCTGAGAAAACATGCAGTCAAAATAACAAACACCTCCTCCCCTGCAAGACCCTTTGACCCTGATACCACCTCTTTACTTTTCTGTGCTGACAAATAGTCTATACCCACCACACACTTCTTGGAATCTGGCTTGTAACCTCAACTATGCTCAAACTATGTTCTTATTGGTCACCAGCATCTCATAGTCTCTAACTCATAAGATAAAATCTTAGTTCTTAGCTTCTTGACTCTTTCTGCAGTATGAGACATCTTGGCCATCCACTTTGAGATGGGCTGAATGTGTGCTTCCAAAATTCAAATATTGAAGCCCTAATCCCAGTGCAACGGTATTTGGACATGGAACCTTTGGGAAGTAATTAGGTGATGAGGATGGAGCCCTCATGAATGGGATCAGTGCCTTCATAACAAGAGACATGATAAAGATGATCTCTCCTTCCATCAGGTGAGAACACAAGAAGGCAGCCATCTGCAAACTAGGAAGGAAGGTCTCACCAAGAACCCATCCATTCCAGTACCCTAGTCTTAGACTTCCAGCCTCTAAAACTGTGAAAAAGAAATGTTTGTTGTTTAAGCCACCTATTCTATAGTATTTTATTACAGCAGCACAATTAAACTAAGACACACACCTCAAAACTTCAGTTGAACTTTGTGATGCCAAGTGTTTCCATGCATCTCTGATTATTACTACTTTCAAGGCTTGCCCTTCGGTCCTCTTCCTGCCTTCTAAATAAAGTCTCCTTCTTCTTAGTTATCACTTCTCTCCCTAGCAATAGTCTTTCTCCAAGTGACTGCCATCTGGTCACTTGAATTAAAATAACGCTTCTTGGAAAATACCTCCAAACCCTAAATCACAGCAATGACCTGTCTTAGATCTGCATTTTCAGTTGTTTGCTGCATATTTTCACCTGAAAGATGATTCACTGATTCAAACTCAAACTAAAGGTGATCAAAGTTGAACTTACTTTTTTTCTGTTTATTGTTATTTTAGTTCATTCTTTCATCACCAGTGATAAAGAATACAATACCTTATTAACTGGCTGCTCTGATTCATAATTTATACGTGTATGGATAAATTTCATAATGGCCGGTTATTTTTCAAGCTTTGGCCCTGTTTAAAAACTTTCAATATCAGCTCTTGCCTACTGAATTAAACTTAGCCAGAACCTTGCCTTATGGTGCTTTGCAGTGTGGATACACCACACCTTTCAGACTTATTCTTCTAAAACTCTCTACAAATTGCCTGTGCTGCGGATGAAACTAGCAACTGATGGTTCCATGAATGTGCTTTGTACATTCTTGCCTCCATTTCAATAAACTGACATGCAAAAACGGTAAATAATAGGTTACTCTAAAAATGGATACTAGTGGAGTCACCCTAATGAGTTGAATTCATGAACCCAGAGATGACATCTGTCCCTAAACTGTCTCTGAATATAGCTAAGAAAAAAGTTGAGTAGGGAGGTATATATTTGTTATTCAAAGTTATTTGTCTTTGATCATTACCATTTTTTAATATATGTCTTCTCTCCCTAAAGAAGACTGTAAGTTCCTTGTGGACACTGCATGACGTGCTCTTGTTTACATCTTCTAAGATATGAAGAGCACATAATAAATATTCCACATGTATTTGTTGAAGGGGAATATATGGATGGTTTAAAAAATGGATAACATGCAACCATCTTTTGAGATAAAATATCTATTATTAATATTTATCATGCAAGTCTGGTTTCCCATTCCCAAAGGAAAGCTTTGTAGTAAACATCTTAAATCCTAGACAAATGGAAATTAAGCTGCTCTCAAATTTATCTGGAGATTATAAGGCGTTTTGTGATGTTTTCCCGTTTTATCTTCCAGCTTAATTTTCATCTGGATAGCAATGGCTCTAGCAAGTTGTAGATGCCAGCTGGGGAAACTTTGCCATTTATAGCATGAGTCATTAAGCTTTTTCACAAATTTTCCAAGATTTTTTGAGGCTGGTGATAGCTGCAAGGGTAATGCACCTTCTCTATGCCAAAAGATGTGAATTAATGAAGTAAAGGAAACATTTATCTCATAAATACCAAGGGAAGTTTTGCCAAATCTCTTCAGGTTGTCTCTTTTCTCTTGACATTTACTTGGAAAGAGTGTATCCTGGTAATGAGAATTGCATGTAATGGATGGAGGAGCCTGGTAGGCTGCAGTCCATGGGGTCGCTAGGAGTCAGACATGACTGACCGACTTCACTTTCACTTTTCACTTTTATGCATTGGAGAAGGAAATGGCAACCCACTCGGTGTTCTTGCCTAGAGAATCCCAGGAACAGGGGAGCCTGGTGGGCTGCCATCTATGGGGTCGCACGGAGTCGGACACGACTGAAGTGACTTAGTAGCAGCAGCAGCAGCAGAGAGACCTTTATGAACTGATGCGGACCTTACGTGGCCATTGTGAGGTGTTTGAGGGATAGCGGAAGTTGAGATAGTCTTTGAGATACATCCAGAATATATAGGATAATGTGATCAGTGAAAAATGTTCAACCTCTCAACTAGGTCTTCATGTCCAATGCAAAGTCATATGATATGTGTGTGTAGTTATCTATATGTGAAATGGTAATTAAAATGCTGAAAATAAGCATTCTAGAGAAAAGCCTCTCCTGGTAAAAACTGACAAAGGCTGATATCTTTAAAGTAAAATTCCTGGGTAGCTAAGGATATGACGTCACTCTGGGTCCTTGTTTTTATTCTCCTAGTGAAAAAGAAGAGAGTTTCAGTGATTTGGGTACTCTAGTCTAGGTGGTTTGTGTCCATATTAGATAATAGACTTTACTGGGGGTCCACATAAAGATTTCCTCTTGTTTCCTCTGCCTTCAACTCAGCACATGCATGGCAAATTGGAAATGCTTTTTGCTCTTATTGGCTAGGCCCCGAAGTCCCTTATTCAATTCAGCAAATTGATCTCTGGCCTAAAGGGCAAGTGGAACTCTCAGCAGCTTTGTTTTGTGGTCTTTATGGTGCCACGACTCCCGGGTAGCTAGAACACACTCTTCCATCTTCTCTGGGATTTGATTTTACTTTTATCTGTTTTTCTTGCCCGGTTGGAGATATTCCCTTATCCGCCCTTTTACTGTTACTGTTCTTTCTTCTGCTTCCTTTGTTTTCAGCTGTACAATTCTAGATGCCTGCAAGTTAATGTGGCTTGTTAAATATTCTCTGCACAGAGCCTGGAGAAAAGTACTATAAATGTCAGGCAAATAATGATAAGGAATCAAGTTCCGCTCTGTGCTTTTGCCTCTTTCTGGTAATAAGTTATGTAATAATGGACTAAATGATCAATTGGCAGCCTGGTGGGGTGAATGCACTTCTCTGAGTGCTTCGTGAACACCCTGGAAGTGACTTAGGTATGGGGGAGAATAAAAACAGTAATTCATGTCAACTCTTATCCGCTTGAGCATTCATGTCCCAAGAAATTTCAGTAGAAAAATCTAATTTCTCATCCTCAGTTGTGTTTCATTTGCATTCAGAGAGGGATACTTTGCTGGTATGACTGCCTAGGGAGGGAGTTCAGAGCTCAGAGTTTACGTTGTTTTCATTTCCCATTTATAGTGAGTGCTCACTAAGTTCATGACACTGCCTGGAGGGAAAGTGGAATTAAGAGTAAAAGCAGGTTGGCTGGTGTCTCTCAGAGCTGCTTCTACAGCCCCAAATCACCAGAAGTGTCCTTTACCTGGAACCCACCTAAGGAGTCCTCTCAAATAGCTAATATCCTAATCTTCTAACCTATGTATATAAAGAAGAAAAGCCCATTGTCATTAGAGAATGCCAACTATTGATATAAATGATAACATTGATAATCCTAAAGATATCGTAAAATACACTTTCTTCCCATAATTGTTTACAGTTTTGTGGAGAATATTTTGCTCAGTTAAAAACAGTGTCACAGTCTATAACAAATTTCAGAGAATAAGCACAGAAAGACTAGGGAAAGTACAGTCTGCATGGGCTGCAACTATCAGAGGAAAATCTCATGGACATGGTAGACCTGAGCTTGGCCTTGAAATAAAGAAGACCTGTGGCTATACTGTGCCAGTGGGGGATAGTGGAAAGAGGAGGGGTTTGGGGAACAGTTGGGCCTGGTTTGGATTCTGCTTGACTACTTACCAGCTGTATGACCTCATGCTAGCTGCTAAACCTGTCTGCATCTAAGTTGTCTCCTGAGAAAGTTGTGCAGAGTTGCCTAACAGGCGCTGTGTAAGTCGTACATGTAATTGGGTGGAAGACTATGGAAGAGAGCCCGTTAGGCAACTGAAAGTGTGGAGTGAAGGCATAGGGCACAGGGAAGTGAGGCTGCCAATTGGCTAGTGCAGAAGGTAACCTGGAGAGGAGTGCAAAATAAGGTTAGATTACCAGAGAAAACAGAGGATGTAGGTCACACGTTCTTGAGTTATTCTAGTTAACTAGAATTCACTTAGCTGGAGCATGCAGGTCTCTTGTGTGAGGGAATTTATTGTGTAAATGGGCATGCTCTTCATTGTGCTTCCGGTCTCAGCTTGGATATTGATCTTCTGAGTCCTGCCTGTGCTCCTATTACACTACATTGCAATTGCTTTTCCCATGACTGTCTCCCACTCTAGATGGGTGTGTTTCTTGAAGAGGGCTCAGACTGTGCCTATCTTATTCACTGTTGTATCTGAGCACTTAACATAGGATCTGGCTATTTATTAAGCACAAAGTAGGTGCTTGATGAATATGGATGGATGAGAGGATGAGAAAGAAAAGGGAGGGAGACAGAAAGAAGAGATAACTAATCAATAAGCTGGAAATGAAGAGAGTCTGGTAGATGAAAATGATGACTAAGCTGGTTGGTAAACAGGGAATGAGAATTGACCTCTCACAGAATCCTGACTTTGGGTTTTGTTTTGAATGGACCGGAAATTTAACTTTGAAATGCCTGAGAGTCACTTTACAACTACAGGCAAGTGCATTTTCCTTAAAAGCCCTGCTCCTCTCTTTTCTATGGCTGTTTTCAATTGCTTCAGTGCAACTGCAAAAAGAAAGGATGTCAGCCATTCCAATAGTCATTTCTTTAAACAAGCAAGCAACCAGGGAGGACCTCTTTAAGAAATATCTGTTTATGACACCCATCAATTATACCATTTTATTACTGATTCTAAAATGTATTTTTCATGTTTTAATATCTCTGCAATCAGGATGCATTTTATACTCCATGGTTTATTATAGTTATAAATGGCTCTGGTTTTTATTTCTTGGTCATAAATTAAATAACTGTGCATCTTTTAATCAATATCTTAGATAAACTGAAGAAACTAAGATCTCAGCTAGCTGAGGCATTTTCTGAAGGTTGACCTATAATTTAGTAACAGAGTTAGGAGGAGAACCCTGATCTTCCTCCTCCCAGTGGCTGATGGCTCTGTGCTCCTGATTATGCTTACTTCTCTCCTCTCATCTCATATATCAAAATTGCATATGCATCATGGTAAAATTGCTTTGCATTCTCAGCTGCAAGAAGCCAACTCTGTTCCAGAATTGCGAAATGATCACTTAGGATATCTGAAGAGTATAGAGTTATAATGGTCAGTGCAAGATGCAGGCACATTCACTGTTGATCCGAGTTCTGTGAAAGGTAAGCAGAAGATGTTTGCTACCAAATTGATTCGGAGAGACTCAGAATGTGAATGAGTCCTGTGAATGGAGGGGATGCAGCAGAGACACCATGGCAACCGCATTTCCATCATTGTTCTCCTGCCTCTTCTCAGCCCCAGGGCCTGTATAATGAGACCTTGACTCGCCTGGACTGGATTCAATAGTAACGTATTTTATTGTTCAGTGACTGTTTGGATTTTAAAGCCGAAGTGCCCTGGATGGCCTTGCCTGACAATCTGGAAGCCTGAGGGAAGTCAGTCTCTTTATATTATGCATGATTTGAGAGTCCCACAGTCAGTCATCCCTGCTCCAAATAATAAATGGGCAGATAGATACAAGTCTCTGTCGGGAAGGGGAGATTTGGAACCCAGAGGTTTTGTTCACGCTGTTCACCATGAATAGCTTGCTGCAGAACACTCACTGAGTTACATTTAGCAGTTTCCTACCCCTGCATGTTGTCTTGGTCTCACACAGGATAGTTTATTTCTCATTCTAGAATTTTCCACACTCAAAGAACATTGGCTCTTGTGTACCTAAAGTTTTCTGTCTGTGCTGCTTTGTGGAATTTATTATTTAAATATGTTGGATGAAGTAAAAAAAAAAAAAAATTCTAGAATTTGCTTGGAATTGGTCATTAGGTTGCTGGGATATTTCCATTGGGCTCTTATACAACTCTTGGCTCATAGGGACTTGAAAATATCACAATAGTTGTTTCTATATGTTATACCATGAGAGCAGTCTATAAATCTTTCTCTCTGACTGTATTTTCACCACTGGAATTCCCTAATTCTCTGGAGAATTTAGTAATTCTCCCAGGATTAGACTTTATGGTTCTATAAAAGTTAAATTATCCATTAAGCAATCAACTGGTTTCAAAAAAAAAAAAAAAAGACGAATTAGGGGTAGGATTTGGAGACATTTAAATAAATTAATAAAAATTGATGCCTAAGTTAAAGATAAAACTTCTGACATTCATTATGGCTTGCACATTTTACTGAATAGTTCAGTTCAGTTTCTCAGTCATGTCCGACTCTGCGACCCCATGGACTGCAGCACGCCAGACTTCCCTGCCCCTCACCAAATCCTGGAGCTTACTCAGACTCATGTCTATTGAGTCGGTGATGGCATCCAACCATCTCATCCTCTGTCATCCCTTTCTCCTCCTGCCTTCAATCCTTCTTGGTGTCAGGGATTTTTCCAATGAGTCAGTTCTTCGCATCAGGTGGCCAAAATATTGGAATTTCAGCTTCAACATCAGTCTTTCCAATGAATATTCAGGACTGATTTCCTTTAGGATTGACTGGTTGGCTCTCCTTGTAGTCCAAGAGTCTCTCAAGAGTCTTCTCCAACACCACAGTTCAAAAACATAAATTCTTCTGTGCTCAGCTTTCTTTCTAGTCCAACTCTCAAATCCATACATCCATATATGACTCAAATCCATACTGGAAAAACCATAGCTTTGACTAGATGGACCTTTGTTGGCAAAGTAATGTCTCTGCGTTTTAATATGCTCTCTAGGTTGCTCATAGCTTTTCTTCCAAGGAGCAAGCATCATTATGGCTTGCACATGTTTACTGAATAGTTACTTCTCCTAAATAATTATAATAGTGAACGTTTGAACACTTCTGTGTGTAAGAGATAAGTATTTGGACTTATTCTCTGAGTCAGAATTTAGAGAACCTGAGTAACTGAGTGTTTGGCTATAGCAATTATAGTAGATTCCCACTGATTTTTTTTTCTGTCTAGGTTTGATCTTGTCCCATCTCACCCCCAGAAATCTTATCAAATTCTCTTCTCATTCAGTTCAGTTCAGTAGCTCAGTCGTGTCCAACTCTTTGCGACCCCATGAATCGCAGCATGCCAGGCCTCCCTATCCATCACCAGCTCCCAGAGTTTACCCAGACTCATGTGCATTGAGTTTGGTGATGCCATCCAACCATCCCACCCTCTGTCATCCCCTATTCCTCCTGCCCCCAGTCGCTCCCAGCATCAGGGTCTTTTCCAATCAGTCAATCTTTGCATCAGGTGGCCAAAGTACTGGAGTTTCAGCTTCAGCATCAGTCCTTCCAATGAACACCCAGGACTGGTCTCCTTTGGGATGGACTGGTTGGATCTCCTTGCAGTCCAAGGAACCTATAAGAGTCTTCTCCAGCACCATAGTGCAAAAGCATCAATTCTTCGGTGCTCAGCTCTCTTCACAGTCCAACTCTTACATCCATTCATGACCACTGGAAAAACCATAGCCTTGACTAGACAGATCTTAGTCGGCAAAGTAATGTCTCTGCTTTTGAATATGCTATCTAGGTTGGTCATAACTTTCCTTCCAAGGAGTAAGCGTCTTTTAATTTCATGGCTGCAATCATCATCTGCAGTGATTTTGGAGCCCCCAAAAATAAAGTCTGACACTGTTTTCACTGTTTCTCCATCTATTTCCCATGAAGTGATGGGACCAAATGCCATGATCTTCGTTTTCTGAATGTTGAGCTTTAAGCAAACTTTTTCACTCTCCTCTTTCACTCTCATCAAGAGGCTTTTTAGTACTTCTTCACTTTCTGCCATAAGGGTGGTGTCATCTGCATATCTGAGGTTGTTGATATTTCTCCTGGCAATCTTGATTCCAGCTTGTGCTTCTTCCAGCCCAGCGTTTGTCATAATGTACTCTGCATATAAGTTAAATAAGCAGGGTGACAATATACAGCCTTGATATCCTCCTTTTCCTATTTGGAACCAGTCTGTTGTTCCATGTCCAGGTCTAACTGTTGCTTCCTGACCTGCATATAGGTTTCTCAAGAGGCAGGTCAGGTGGTCTGGTATTCCCATCTCTTTCAGAATTTTCCACAGTTGATTGTGAGCCACACAGTCAAAGGCTTTGGCATAGTCAATAAAGGAGAAATAGATGTTTTTCTGGAATTCTCTTGCTTTTTCCATGATCCAGCGGATGTTGGCAATTTGATCTCTGGTTCCTCTGCCTTTTCTAAAACCAGCTTGAACATCTGGAAGTTCACTGTTAACATACTGCTGAAGCCTGGCTTGGAGAATTTTGAGCATTACTTTACTAGCGTGTGAGATGAGTGCAATTGTGCAGTAGTTTGAGCATTCTTTGGCATTGTCTTTCTTTGGGATTGGAATGAAAACTGACCTTTTCCAGTCCTGTGACCACTGCTGAGTTTTCCAAATTTGCTGGCATATTGAGTCCAGCACTTTCACAGCATCATCTTCCTGGATTTGAAATAGTTCCACTGGAATTCCATCACCTCCGCTAGCTTTGTTCATAGTGATGCTTTCTAAGGCTCACTTGACTTCACATTCCAGGATGTCTGGCTCTAGATGAGTGATCACGACTTCGTGATTATCTTGGTCATGAAGATCTTTTTTGTACAGTTCTTCTGTGTATTCTTGCTACCTCTTCTTAATATCTTCTGCTTCTGTTAGGTCCATACCATTTCTGTCCTTTACCGAGCCCATCTTTGCATAAGGGTAAAGTGTCTGCCTGCAGTGTGGGAGACCCAGGTTCGATCCTTGGTTTGGAAAGATCCCCTGGAGAAGGAAATGGCAACCCACTCCAGTGTTCTTGCCTGGAGAATCCCATGGATGGAGGATCTCATGGGGTCGCAAAAAGTCAACACGACTGAGTGACTTCACTTTCACTTTCACAAATGAAAACACCTTGCCTGATACAATTAACTGAAAACAGCAATAAGTGAAACTGAAAACTCTTCTCATTAGAATGGACAAAATCAAAATTTGACATGATTGTCTTTTTCTAGCCACGGTCCAGAGGTTGGTAGAAGACTCAGGTTAGGTCTATTAGAGTCCTTCCCTTAGGAAATTTGGTCTTTATGGCATGACTGCACTTGTAACATGTAAGCTAGGTGTCTTCTGGCCACCTTATTTTCCCCTTGTGGTTATCTGAAGGAGAGAGACTGAGCTGGAGATGAATAAAGGATGTGTACAAAGTGGAGCAGAGAGGACGGGTAGAAGGCCTTTCTGAAGGTGTCAGAGGCCTTGTCCTGAAGCATAGCTTACTTTTTATCCTTGTAGTCTCATGGTGATTTCCATCTTGTTTTTTTCTCATTTAATTTTGAGTGGGTTTCTTTTATCAGTAACCAGATAAACAGTAACCAGTAAACATCGATCATAAATATAGATGTTTAGTATGAATTGATATCATTTAAGACTGTCTGATGGAGAAGGCAGTGGCAACCCATTCCAGTACTCTTGCCTGGAAAATCCCATGGACAGAGGAGCCTGGTGGGCTGCAGTCCATGGGGTCGCGAAGACTCAGACACGACTGAGTGACTTCCCTTTCACTTTTCACTTTCATGCATTGGAGAAGGAAATGGCAACCCACTCCAGTGTTCTTGCCTGGAGAATCCCAGGGACGGGGGAGCCTGGTGGGCTGCCGTCTCTGGGGTCGCACAGAGTCGGACACGACTGAATCGACTTAGCAGCAGCAGCAGCAACAAGACTGTCTGATAGAATAACCGGAGTCCAAACTCAGTTTTGAAGTTTTCTCTAATTAGTTTAGAAAAGCTTTGAGAAGTGGTTCATTAAATGAAGAAAAAGGACAACTGATTTTACCTTCTGTATATGTCCTACTTTTACTATATTGGATTCTCCACTTAAAAATTTGTATTGGGCACTCATGGCTTGAAAACCGTAGAATGGAACAGTAAAACTTAAAATCCTTTGTGCTCATACATCCCCTGGCCTTGAGGATTGTGTGGTCTAGATGAGAGAGAAAATGCATAGAGAAATTCTTCAGTATACTACCAAATCATCAACTGTATAAATACAAATTAAACTGAGCAAACTAATTGCATAAATGCCGAGGGGTGTCAAAGTAATGAGCAGGTTCAAGGGAATGATCACTAAGGTCTGTTTCAGCTACAGAATGCCATGAGGTTACGTACGACTGATAATTAGATAAGGCAGCACTCAGCAGTAACCCTCAGCCTTGGGGAGCTTGAGGAAATCGGGCCAAAGACAAGCCAAGAATTGAACAAAACTTAAGTACTGGGAGCGCATGCTCTTTTGGGCTGCAGTAGACAAGGGGACTCTGGAGGAGGATTTGGAATTTGCCCGAGACAGAGGAAGGCAAGAGAGGAAAGTTAGGCTGTCCTCTTTAGGAGGCTTCAACTACGCAAGAGAAGGCAGTTATATCATACCATCTCTACAACGTTGTGACTGTTTCCCAAGTTTGCCAAGATTAGATTCTTTCGATCTGAGTTTCAAGTCAGCATTTTGTGGATGTTTTATGTATCTTATTTCCTGTCATCATTTGGAATATTCCTTCTGAAGATCCTTTTGTTAATCAAATATCATATAGAGAGAGTCCTTGATATCATTGTGTATTAAGAGATTTTGATGTGAGCTGTATCAGCATAGGGCTTAAGGACTTCAGGTGGCTCAGTGGTAAAGAATCTGCCTGCAAATGCAGTAGGCACAGGAGACATGGGTTTGATCCCTGGGTCAGGAAGATCCTCTGGAGGAAGAAATGGCAATCCACTCCAGTATTCTTGCCTGAAAATTCCATGGACAGAGGAGCCTGGCAGGCTATAGTCCATGGAGTTGTGAAGAGTTGAACATGGGGGATCTTCCTGACCCAGGGGTCAAACCCATGTCTCCTCCTTTTCCACTGAGATTGGTAAATTCTTTACCGCTGAGCCATGTGGGAAGCCCATGGGCATTATCAGACTCACTGATTTAGAGGTGCTTGTTTATCATTTTTGTTCCCTGAACTGTCAGCTCCTTGACCACAAAGAATATAGCCATTAAAAGAAAAATCTTATTCTTCCCTGTTTTTAGCACAATTGTTGTTGTTGTTTAGTTGCTAAGTCTTGTCTGACTGTTTGCAATCCCATGGACTATAGCCCGCCAGGCACCTCTGTCCATGAGATTCCCAGGCAAGAATACTGAAGTGGGTTGCCATTTCCTTCTCCAGGGGTTCTTCCCAACCCAGGGACTGAAGCTTGTCTCCTTTTTCTCCTACCTTGGCAGAAGGATTCTTTACCGGTGAGCCACCAGGGAAGCCCTTTTAGCACAATAGCTGAGCACTCATTAGCACTGCTCGATAGCTGAGTAGTGGACTCTGAAGTCAGAAATTTGGTTTTAAGCATTGACCCTATGAACTTGGGTATGGACCACTGAGCCAGGTAAATGTCATTGTCTATTAAATGAGGTAATAATAGTACGTCCCTTGTGTGGTTCCTAGGTGTAAAAATGATAAAGTAAAGCACTTAGCACAGTGCCTGGCACACAGTAAGCTCTTGATAAATGGTTGCTATTTATTTTATTTAGTAATAAATAATGAATAAACAGATGAATACATGAATGATTTCAGAGCATCCTATGAGATAGGTCTTATAATAAATATTTTGACTCAGAAGAAGATATTAATCAGAAAGTTTTTAAAACAGTGCTATAATTAAAGGCTATAAGATTGGTTTCATCCTCTACCCAACAGAAGATTTCATATTTTCACCAGTGTTCTTAGAAAGGATGGGAAGAGGGCTCCGCATCATGGATTCACTTAGATTTGTGTGTAGCTGGGAACACGGACATGCCTAAGGCCGTATGGCTTACAATGTGGAGTTGGATCTTACTGCTGCTGGAAGCGCCCCTGAAGTCCAGAGATATCCCCAGCTCTCCTTGGATGTAGCGACAAGCACATCTGCAGATGCGAGATGGTGCCAGCAGTGGAAGGAGGCTGAGCTGTCAGGCAAATAATGATAAGTCTTTTGTCATTTAAACTCTCATTCATTTGGAGGGTGGGGGAGGGAGAATTGTCCTTTGTGCTAAAGCTGCGATGTCAAGGCAGTGTGTGAGCCAGTCTGTGGATCTGATCACTAAACTTCCTTAGCTCTTGCAACGTAAAGTGAGGACCTCCTTTGATAGTGGAACTCTTCTGTTTTTTCGGGCTTCATTTGCAGCAGCAATGGAACTAAGAATAAATTCCATCTCTGAGGCCGAGAAAAGATAATTTAATAAAAGAGAAAATCAGAACAGCCATGTAGCTGCAGCTAGTCAAACTTACCATAATAATCGGAGAAGGCAATGGCACCACACTCCAGTACTCTTGCCTGGAAAATCCCATGGACAGAGGAGCCTGGTGGGCTGCAGTCCATAGGGTCTTGGGAGGGGGCGGGGAGGTGGGTAGAAAGGAAAATAAGAAAACCAGAAAGCAGTTTGGTTAACCTGTTAGTTTGTTAGGGCTGCCTTAACAAAGTAACACAAAGCAAGTGGCTTAAAGCAACAGAAATGTTGTTTTACAGTTATGGAAGCTAGAAGCCTGAAATTAAGGTGTCTGAGGGCAAGGAGAAATAAGGGAGCTCATATGCTTCCCTGATAGCTAAGTTGGTAAAGAATCCACCTGCAATGCAGGAGACCCTGGTTCAATTCCTGGGCTGGGAAGATCCGCTGGAGAAGGGACAGGCTACTCAACTCAAGTATTCTTGGGCCTCCCTTGTGGCTCAGCTGGTAAAGAATCCACCTGTAATGCAGGAGACCTGGGTTCGATCTCTGGGTTGGGAAGATCCCCTGGAGAAGGGAAGGGGTACCCACTCCAGTTTTCTGGCTTGGAGAATTCCATGGACTGTATAGTCCTTGGAGTCGCAAAGGGTCAGACACAACTGAGCAACTTTCGCTTTCACGCTCAAAAGACCCAAATTTCATGAGGGTTTCAGGAAAGCATTTTTAAAGCCAAGATGAGGGAAAGAGTGTGTGATCAGCCCACACACAGTTCTCGGATTGGTTGATGGTGAAATAACAGGATGATGTCACAGGTGTTAACATTATCAATTGTTAGGCCCCAGTAGGTCTGGGGGCTAATTGCTCATGATCATTAAATAGTTAACTCCTATTTGATGGGAGTTTTAGCATCTGTAAAATAATTCAAGGGATGTCTATCAGATCCTGTTATCTAGGTACCTCAGGAAGGAATCAAAGATTCTGTGACTGCTATATGGCTGATTTACTGTTTAAATTCTTCCCAGTTCTCCTGGCCTAACTGCTATTTTTGTTACCACATTTTCACATCCTTTCACTCATTAATTCTTAAGCTAGATGTTTTGGGACTCAGGGGAGGCCTGGGAGACTACAGTTTTTCTACAAAGAATAAGGAGGCAGAGGATGTGGGGGGAGGGGTCTGTTCCAGGAAGGTCCCATAAGGTACTGCTTGATTATATTATCTGTGTCCAAATTTCCCCTTTTTGTTAGGATATCAATCAAAATGGATCAGGATCCACCCTCAAGTCCTCATATTAAATTGGTTGCCTCTATAAAGATGCTCTTTCTAAATAAAGTCATACTCTACGGTACTAGGGGTTAGAACTTTAACATATCTTTTGGGGGGACATAATTCAATCCATAACAGTTAATAAAAGAAAGCTTAAGTCATCACATATTTTGAAAGGGTCATGCTTACTGCATTAAGTATACTTTATTTAAACTCAGGAATTTTTTTAAGTGTTGCAGAATGACCAACTATAAAAGAGGTCAGCCTGAACTCTGGAATACGAGGATGTGAAGGAAGGAAAGGACCTCAGCAGAGAAACCCAAGTGTTTGTCTTAACAGCAGGGAGGACAGGAAGGATATTGCTAACACTTTCTTCAGGGCCTTGGTGCCAGCACAGAGGGACCATTTGGGTGCTTCACAGCTGCTCTGACCACACAGACTGCCTTCCAGAACCAGGATGTTGGGAGCTGCTGGGCTTCTCTGCGGGAGCAGCTGAGCCCTGCTGGACTCTGCCCCACGACCTCCCACACTTCACATTTCAGTCTTTTCCATGCGGCCGTGCAGGATAGTGGATGCTGAGGGGCCTCTGTCCCTGCTGGAGGATCATCCTGTATGCAGATATACCACTCCCATTGGATGGTTATGAGAGTTCATGAGCTAGTGCATGTGAAGCCATTAGTACAGTCTCTCCCAAATAGAAATGCTCAACCACAATTTAAGGTGAATTTTTAAGTGGAATCAAGTATGAGAATAATCAAGCTAGACTGAATTTTAAAAATCAAAGATTTTTTTTTTAAGTCAACACTTAGGAGAAATGATCAAAACAATGGTGTTTAAGAATGGCTGTTTAGGGTAGGCTAAGAGGTCTTCTGTCCCAAGTAAGTTCTGATTTTTTGAAAACTAGAAATAATTGCATAACTATGACTCATTCCCTGTGTTGCAAATATGAAGACTTGAAAAATAAATGTAGGGAGGTGATTTAAGGAAACGGGTGTTGATTGATATTGAATTTTTAAACTGAAAGTGACCATCATTGATTTCGTTAAGTACAGTAAATTTAATGAGGAGGAAAATCGTATTTCCCATTTTACAGAGAAGTGTGGACAATGGAAATTTCTCAGCAAAAAAAATTACAATCAGAATGATTTATTCTTAGCCATTATATTAAAGTGTTTGTCATACTATGGTGTCTGTATTTAGGTTTGTTAAGGTTTTATGGATTAAGAGTTTTTGTTTGTTTTGTTTTTAGAAAGAATGTGTTGAATCTTTAGAATTATTTAGAGATAAAAATAATTTTGTAATACTTAAACTAATATTATATATATTTAATTTATTTAAAATGCTGTCTTACCTCCATATACATTGATTATTAAAAACTGTCAGTAAGATACAGGAAATGAGAAATGAAGACAGAAAGAGCAGAACAAGAAAGATAAATATAGGGAGTGGGCTCAGGGAAATTCTCTCATTTTAAGCTTCCTGGATAAATGCTCTACAATTTCCTGGCCCCAGGGAATGAATGTGCTTTTATCTCTGCAGTTCCATGTTTTCTGTAATATGACTTATCATTTGTCCAGTAGATGATAAAGCATTGCTTCTCTGGTCTACAGCACTGAGGCTCTTGTCTTCCTCCCACCCTTGGAATTCTGCCTAAAGATCACTGCATACAGTGCCTCTGATATGGAGGCTAACTCCATGTTGATAGTTGCCTGGTATTTTATCAGAGGATGGAAACTTTTCAGTAACTTTTTCTCCTACACTTCAAAGAACCAAGTTGAGATAAAAAATTTAACTTCTGAGACTGTAACTGAAGAAAGAGTTCTTTTCTCTCTCTAGCTGATTTCAATGCTGCTTGCTTATCAACAAATGTGTGCTTGGCAGTGTCAAGGCAGAGGTTTGGATTATGCCCCAAAGGCTTCTGGAAGGCAGTGTAAATGCGGGGCTTCTTGGTAGTCTTAAGTCTTTAAAGCCAATTCCTTTCTTTGCCCCTTCTCCTAGAATTCCTGTCCTGACCTTACTTTCAATTCTTGCATCTGTTACACTTTAAATTCCAGTCAGCATGGCAGACCACGATTCTTCTGCCATGCCTTGGCTTGCAGTGTTGACCATTGCAGTGGGCTCCTCAAGTCTAAGGCTTTGCCATGTCAGCTTTGTATTTAAGGTGTACACTTGTGGCTTCCCTGGTGGCTCAGAGGTTAAAGCGCCTGCCTGAAATGCGGGAGACCCAGGTTCAATCCCTGGGTCGGGAAGATCCCCTGGAGAAGGCAATGGCACCCCACTCCAGTACTCTTGCGTGGAGAATCCCATGGACAGAGGAGCCTGGTAGGCTACAGTCCATGGGGTCACAAAGAGTCGGACACGACAGAGCAACTTCACTTTCACTTTCTTTCCTTTCCTGCCGCTTGGGGGGCAGCCTACAACCGATGTCTCAGTGAGAGGAATGACTGAAGTGGATGAACCAGTTATACTATTTTATTTTTGCCTCTTGTTTACTCTATTTACTTTTTTCCTGAGACAATCCTTCCCCTTGAGTGAACACTTAAGCAGTCCCTTGATTTTTCTGGTCACTCTTGGTGACCAGACATAAAACACAACACTCAGATAAGTAAGTATAATAATTACCAAATAATTATCAAAACTCCCAACTCGATTTTAAGTTGAGGTGACTCTTCTTTCTCTGATTTGGGATTGTGTAGGTTGCAGGTGGAAAGCGTGTGACTGAGGAATGGTAGTGTGTGCAGCTGTTTTTCAAAACACTTCTACTCTTCCTGCTCCATATTCCTGTGGAGGCTGGGTCCTGCGGGAGGTGAGAAGGAAGAGGGAGCATTGTTGACCAGTGTGCACTTCTGTGTGGGGTGCCCGAGTGCCATCAGCTTGGCAGGTGTTTATAGTGGACTCTGATTCTTATGAATCCCTGAGGGTTCTTCAGACCCCCTCCCCCACCAGCCATTGAGTATCTCTTGCCTGTGGCTCTGGGGGAGGGTCAGTGTAACCCTTCTCAGGCTGGACTCTAGCTCCTTCATCAGGCAGTTAGTGGTAGCTCCAGAATTTTTCTGTTACACTCTTCCCTTACATTCTTTCATACCATTCTTCTTTTTGTTTACATATTATATAAATGGAATTAGAAAAAAAAATGTTCAGCATAAACTATATCAGAGCTTGGGCACTAGCCAGAATTTTCTCAGTATATTTATTTGTCTTGAGTTCTCATAGGAACAGATGGTGTCATTGCCCTAAAGACTCTAGACTCAAGTACGTGGAGAGTACACACTGTGTCACCAGTGACTCTTACAGTGCTTTTGATTCAGTTACAGGTTAGTGTTGATTAAAGCACAGCCCACTCAATGAATTGTGCCATTTAAGGCAGTTGAAAACTTTAACCACAAAAAACAAACAAAAACAAACATGAACCAGTGTCCATGAGAACATAGTCTTTAGTAACTCCTAACTCTTAGTGATTGGGCTTCCCAGGTGGCTCAGTGGTAAAGAATCTGCCTGCCAATGCAAGAGCTGCAGGTTTGATCCCTGGATCAGGAAGATCCCCTGGAGTAGGAAAAGGCAACCTATTCCAGTATCCTTGCCTGGAAAATTCCATGGACAGAGGAGCCTGGCGAGCTATAGTCTGTGGGGTTGCAAAGAGTTGGACACAACTGAGTGACTGAACACAAATCGTAGTGATAATCAGCCTGTGATGAGGTATCATCAATTCCATTTGATAGACAATGAAATCAGGTTCAGAGAAGCTAATGACTTGGGTGAGGTCATTGAGCAGTATTGTGGGACAGAACCAGAATTCATGGATTTTTTTGACTTCAAATTCCATAGCATTTATACTATACTGCCCAGTGTCTTGAAATATACTGAAATAATAGAAACTTCTAAGATGCAAATCTGATCAATAACTCCAAACATTCCGGTAAAGATGCAGAGGACAGGAGGCTAAGAAAATGCCTTTGGATGGGAGGCTTAAGTAGTGTGGCTGTGTGAAGGTCACCAGTTCATTCCTCTTGGCTGAGTAGGTAGAGGAGGACCATTCTTTGGTTAAAGAGCTGAGATCCCTGCTCAAACCTCTAATGAAGCTCTCATTAACTTTTTGCAAATGAAAGTAGAGAACATGGTATGGAATGGCATTGTCACTGGGAAACTGTAAAAAAGCAATGACTATAGTGTGTTGGGTGTAGAAGGAAATACATGTAGCAAGTAAGAACTTCCCTTAGGAAATTTTCAAAATAAAATAGGAAAATATATGCAAAGAGAGATTGGTCTCTATTTTTTTTTTTAAGATTTTTATAAGACTTAAATATGTTTATAAGCCAGGAAGGAAGGCAACTAAAATGTTTTTTGGTCATGCTGTGTGGCTTGTGGGATCTTAATTCCCTGACTAGAAATCGAACCTGGGCCCATAGCAGTGAAAATGCCTACTCTTAACCAGTGAACTCCCACCTAAAATGTATTTAGCCAGGAAGGAAGGTCATGACATAAACTTAGCATAGCCTCCACTGGATACAGACAATAGGGCTGGCCACGAAAATAAGAGAAAAAGCTTTTAATTGAGTCAAGTGTAGAAAGGCGGGCAAGTGAGAAAAATAGGGTGAGATGAAGAAGTTGAAAAAATTTTAAGTTCTCTATATAATTAAGGTGACCACAAAATTTATAATCCATACCAGGTGACTTTGAGAGTAAAAGGGGTACCCAACATCTGGAAGAGATGTTGGGGTAACAAGCATATGCCAAGTCCAAAGAAAATGTATGGTCACCCTCTGATGGCTTCAGTCTTACAAAATTAAGGCATCTCCTGTCTTCTGTTCCCCAAACATCCCTATCTCTGTGGCATTTACCTCGTATTTGTTTGGTATTTATTGTTCTATTTATTCTTTAAGATTTTTTTCAAAAACTTTATATACCATATATATTCATATATATTCGAAGCACTTAACAAAAACTTTTTTTTGGTAACATAGCCTACTGGATCTTTTGAACATGGATCCTCAATAAAAATAAATTTACTTGTTATAAATTGTATATATATACTATTGAATTGATGTATCATATCTGTTTATTCCAAAAAAGAAATGTTTAAAAGTGAGATAATGATGTATTAACATACAATATTTTAAAACTGTATATTCATCAATGACAAAATCATTTTGTTTCACCTGAAAATATGTAACATACATTAAGGCAATGTTTACAATGTTAGATATCAATACCTCAGATAGGCTTGATAATTTTTTTGGCCTGACTTTGAGTCAGAACCCATTGTGTCATCATGATATAAGTGACTTATCTGGGCCCCATAAACAGCAGCACATTATAATTCAGTAAAAGCCAATGGTTGAGTGTAGTTGGACACCCCAACTGTCATCTTCAGTCCCTCTTCTTTGAATATTTTGTGAACCATGTGTGGTGGGTCACTACTGGATCTGGATTAGCATGGCCCTCCTGACAAGCATAAGTCCGAAAGAAATAGGAATTTTAATGTCTTTCCTAGCAAGCTGCCTTGCTCATATTTGAGGGTGCAGGTCTGGACTTTGATGTCATATTGACATTGATTCCAATTTTTACTCTTAACATTTAAAATTTATGTGATCTTGGACAAGTTAGTTTATCCCCTGCAACCCAGCTGATTATTTGCTGTAAAATGTTGATAATAACACTTGATTCAGTTTTGTGTGTTTGTTTGTTGGTCAATCAGCTAAAACAGTGGCCATGAATGAAATCCAGCCAGGAGCCTAATACAAGATGGTTACTCATTGACTCCCGGGCTGCCTCTCTCCTTCTCTGCTTCTCTTCTCCCATCTTATGTTCTGGCCCAAAATGATCACACCACTCCCATGCTTTCCTATGTTTGAAGAATGAAAGAAAACAAGAAATTTAGTATATCTGACCAGCTATTTTGAGTCCTTAAACTGATTCTCTTAGAATGGCAACTAGCAGACCTCTGTTCTGTGTTAGAAAACGAGCAAGGGAGCCTCTCAGATTCACACGTGCCACATATTTCTCCCAGGACTCATCAGCTAGAAAAAACCCTTGAGGTCACATTCATAGCAAAAGCTAAAATTTCTCTAGTTTTGCTGGCCTTCCGCATCTGTTGACAGAGGATTTTCAGCTCCCTGCCTGCCCACCCGCTCGTATTTCCAGGACCCTCTGTGGGGTATCTTACATGGGCTCCCAGCAGTTTCACCCTGGTCACACCCAGTAACACTGGGCAGTTTTGTCCTCCAGTTGCTGTTCTGTGTATGGTGCCTCCCTGAAACAGCTCTGCATGTCCTCTGCTGGCCTTGGGGGTCCCCTTTCTCCACACTCCTTCACTGGCCATTCCAGTCCCTCCCTGTGCTCTGCTCTGCACAGTTAGCAGGTGGGCTGATTCACCAAGAACACGTGAGGCTCCGTCACACCAAATCTACCAGTTTGGTGTCAGAAGAATGTGGAGGGGTAGGAGGTGAGGAAGGTGATGTATTTTTCACCCCTTTGCCTAATATTCTGGTAGGGTAGGATCACAGTAGATGTATTATACAAATTAGTATAAGTAATTAATTAGCACTTATAGCTCCATCTTGCTTTCTTGGAGGTATACATGTATCCAGAAGGCTAGAGCAGGGACAGGTCTGAAATGTGTTTGCCAGGATGTACCCAGGGTACCTCCTCCATTTTGATAACTAAGCGTTTGTAACAGGATCAGCTCATCTTCACCCTTTCCCTTAGCATAAGCTTCCTACAAGTAGACTTTTCAGCCTCCATCCAGAAAACCACTGGGCCATCAAATTATATCACTGTATCCATTTGTGCCTAAACCCTACAAGGGAGTGTGGCTTGAGTTCTGGTTCTAAGGGATTCTTGACATCAAGGTGAGAAACTTGGGTGAGTACTGTCTTTCTAGTTCTCCAGAAAGAAACAGTATCAGCTTCATTCTCATTTTCCCCTTCAGTTTTGTAATTATAACCATCCTCAGCCTAATGTCTACCATTTTAGTGCTTCTGACAAGCTGGATGCTGTGTGAAAGTTGCTCAGTCATATCCGACTCTTTGTGACCCCATGCTATACAATCTATGGAATTCTGCAGGTCAGAATGCTGGAGTAGGTAGCCTTTCCCTTCTTCAGGGGATCTTCCCAACCCAGGGATTGAACCCTGGTCTTCCGCACTGCAGGCAGATTCTTTATCAGCTGAGCCACCAGGGACGCCCACACAGCACCGCTGTACGCAGCACTATTTAACTAGAGGGAGCGTGATTTGCATTCTTACAGAAGACTTGCTCTGGCAGCCCTGAAACACAGCAGGGGAGCAGAGACCAAGTCCAGGATGAGTTTCTAGTATGTCAGGTTCACCCTGTAGCCTCAGCCTTTATTAAAACCTGCTATACAAGTGAGAGGAGATATGTGCTGAGGAACTAGAGGCATAGACAACAGTTCCACATGAGGTATAGACTGGAGAAACTATAGCATGGCTTATATAGATTTGAGCCACCAAAAGCATTTAGGAGAGGAGACTGAAAATATCCTTTTGGCTCCAAATGATGAAGCCTTTAGTTTCACTATTACTTGTACAGATTTGTTCTACATAATTCATTTAAAGGGCGAAAGTAACTTATTTTTGCTGCATTGTGCATTTTAATGAAATGCCCTGGAAGCATCAGCATCTCCTTATCTTTCCCTCCCTTGGAAAAAGCAATATATAATGAATACTCTGACACTGAAATGAGTAATTAATATGTGGCTTATTTAGTCAAGTATGAATCAGCATTTTGATGCTGTCTTGTGAGGCTAGGATTATAACTGGCAGGATTTCTGCCTTAAGGTTGATAATTCTGAATTCTAGAAAGAACAAATGCATTAAATAGTACTGTGAATTTGTCTTATAAAGCATGCAGCCTTCCAAGGGACAAGTATAACTTATAGAAGGGACAAATTGATAAAAAGTAGTTAAATATATACTATATATGTAGATCATTATAAATTTAACAACTCTTAAATTATTCAAAACAATAATTTAAAATTATTAAAATTAAGAATTCTCTTCTGTGATATGTTATCTATAAGATTAGTAGATTCTTCAGCATTCACCGACCATTTCTCACTGACCTTTTCATAATTCAAAGTGCTGGTTGACTTTTTCCAGTTACTTGATTTGTCAGGATTTGTGCAGTGCAGAAGAGACAGTTTGATCCCTGGGTTGGGAAGATCTCCCAGAGAAGGAAATGGCAACCTACTCTAGTATTCTTGCCTGGGAAATCCCATAGACAGAGGAGCCTTGGGGGCTAGTCCATGGGGTTGCAAAAAGTCAGACATGAACTTAGTGACTAAACAGCAACAGTGCAGTTCGTAGAGAAAGCTGCCTCAGCCACACCTAGTTTGGAATCCATGTCTCTTTCATGGACATAGCTTTTTCTCATCCTCAGAAACACGTTTAATTTTTGAACCATTGTGTGGTTCTTCAGTCTAACTTATCTTCTTATTTCTCCATCAGATTATTTACCTCTCTGTTTAGAAACTCTGCTGCAACTTCCACAGAGTTCTTCCTGATCAATCCTATGTGACCCTAATGTCTGCTCAGAAGGATTTATCAAGTGTGTTTTTGGAACATAACTCTTCTAGGAAGCTCTGGGTAAGAGTTGTCATAAATAAAGAACTGAGGGAAATGTCAGCTCTGTCATACCCCTCTGGGAGACTCTGCACGTAAGTTTCTGCTGTAAGAAGCGTATCTTGATTAACTTATCTGATCACATTTACATCCTTAGGAGCTGTGATTCTATGGACTGGGCTCCAGGATATAGCAGTGATAAATTGGTGTTAGGGTTAAGTTTGCTGATATCAGTTTCAGAGTATTGAGTCATTTCTTTCCAACTTGGTATAAAGTCCTTCAGTTTTGCTGTCCCATCTCCCTGAGCACCCACATGTACACTGCTCCAAGTGGGCTATTAATTCACATCGACTGAATGAAAAATAGAAAAGTCTTGTGATAGATCTGAAAATTGCCATTCCTATTTGGATCTGAAAAGACTCCTCCTATCTTTATTAGTAGGCTCTAGTGACTCCACCTTAGGCTGACCCCTCCTGTTCCTTCTTTAATTCTCTAGTTGCCACCTTAGTTACAAATGCTGCTGAACACACTCAGCTTCAAAGCCTTGTCACGGGCCTTTCATTTATCTCCTCATGCTACAGTCTGGCCTTTTCCGGTTGTACAAGTCACAGCTGGCAATGATGGGGACCAGATGATGCCCTCACGGCACATGAAAAGTTTTTACCAGGATGTGGTTTGATGGTTTTGCTTGGGTATTTTGTTGTTGTTATTTTTTCCTTTGGAATGTGAGTTGTGGCCAAGAATTATTTCCCTGATTACATTTTTGCTATCCCTCTGCATTTGGAGAGTTGGAAAAGATACAGAGAAATGTAAGGAATACGCCTGTGAACTCCTCAAGCTAACAGACTCGTGTAGGGTGACTTGTAGCTGTGACCTTTGTATCATGCTGACATCTTGGTCTTATCAATTTTACCAAGGCATCGTTATTCTAGATCATTAAAATCATGAATGTTTATATACATAATTCATTTAAAATTACAGGAGGAATGCCCACCCTCACACTCGTGTTCACCTGATAATGTGGTGGAGTTTGCATGAATTTATGATCACTGACTGCAGTGCACTGTGCACCACATATAGGCTATCACTGTTTACAATATTTATTGTGTTTTTCTCATGGTAGAATTGTTGCACATTCATTGTAGAGAATTTGAACAATATAGAAAGGACAAGGAAGAAACTAAAAATCATCCATGACCTCAGCATCATACCCATCTCACTCTGTACTTCAAGGTTGTGAAACAGCAATGGGATATGTAAAACTGACACTCCAGTAGTGAATTTCCTAAACTAGACGTCGTAACTAGACAGTCTGTTAGTAATATTTGCCAGACTCAGAACCCGGTAATGATTTCATACTCAGTGGTTCTAGACCTTTTAGCTACCTAGTCCTGAGACTGAGATGTCTTTTTGCTTCTCTCTTTAGGTTATCTTCCGTCCACAGACTTGGAACTGTGCATCTCTGCTGAATGTATATCTCAGTCTTGGCCACTCCCTGGAATCTAACTCATGGACCAAACTGCCATCTTAACATCTCCATTTAAGTAAGTCTAACAGGCCTCTCAAACTTAACAAGGTCAGCACTGAACCCCTGATGTTCCTCTCTCCAGACTTTTCCCAGGCAGTTTTCCACATCTTACTAAGGATGATACTAAGGAGCGTCACATCCACCTAGGGGCTCGAGTCAGAGTCTGAGAAGTTGTTCCTGATTGCTCTCCTTCCTTCCCGCTTCCTCTCATCTAGCTTACAGGAATCTGGAAAGAGAAAGATTTGGGGTGATGCCAGATTTCTCTGGGCCAGGCCATTATGGAAGAATGTAATTTATAGGGGTCAGTTCTCCCTATGCTAGAAGCAAATGGGATCCTGTCAGCTCCCATGCTGGGGGTAGGCATGACTTTGGCAGAAGACATGTTTTCCATATTGGAAAAAAAGGCAAAACCCTTATGGATGACCCAGCAATATGTAGCTGACTTCAACAACTGCTGTTTTTGGCAGCAAAAATCAACCCCATGGGCTGGGATTTTCAAATGGGGGCCTTTGAGTAGCTGCCAATAGAGAGTATTCAGCAAGCTGAGCAAAAACCAAAGTTCCCTGTGAACCAGGAAACTGGAGAACCTGGGTCGGCAGAGGTCAGAACCCAGAATGGTGCGTTATTTTCTTGGGTGATAGATGAATCCATTTCCCCTCCTCTTCTGTAAGGCTCTTGCTGGAATGAGCTGTTGGGTGGGGATGGAGCACTGATTAAAAAGTGGGAAGAAGGGAAGGTAGGGAGATGTGGGTACAGGACTCCTTCAGAAGGACTGTTGCTCAGGGAGTGTGGTTTGGGTTTGTACAGACTGGGGGACATCTAGCATCTCTGATCCTTATGCCAGAAGTAAATGAGAGTAAAGGTCAGAAGTGCCCACGAGTCACTGTGATCATCAAAAATGTCTCTGCATAGTTCTATGGATCTGGAGCCATCGCAGCTTCCATGAAGTCTCTTGAGATAATCTATTAGGAAGGGCTTCCCTGGTGGCTCAGATGGTAAAGAATCCATCCACAATGCTGGCGACCTGGGTTCAATCCCTGGGTGGGGAAAATTCCCTGGAGAAGCACATGGCAACCCACTCCAGTATTCTTGCCTGGAAAATCCCCATGGGCAGAGGAGCCTGGCGGGGTTGCAAAGAGCTGGACACGACTGGTCGACTAAGCACAGCACAGCACATTAGGAAGCAAAGAAATCTTAAGAGAGATGTGAAGGAGAGATGTGTGTGTGTGTGTGTGTGTGTGTATGAGATTGGTTGATACACTGATTGGTGAGACAGCACTTTTTACCATCTAGGGTGGTCAGATGTAGGATATGGAGACTCTTGGAATCAAGAGCAACCTTTGCTTCAGATCCTCAAGGATCCTGGGACAGGGCACAGTGTCTATCACCAGAATCCTAGGGGAGGACCCCTGCAACCTTGGCTGCCAGGGAGTTGGGGGCCCAGGCAAGATTAGATTTCTTTTGCCATGTGCATCTAAAATCCTATTGGAGTAGGATTCTGTTACAAACACTTAAATAGCCAGTGTGTGTGGCACACAGGAACATCTGCGATGTCATTTTCTCTGTGTTACATTCCACCGGCCTGAGTAATACTACCTAAAAAACATATGTTCTGGTTCTCTGCAGCCTGTGCTTAAGACCAGGAATCACTTTGCTGTTCACACGGGTACAGGGATAATCTTAGACTCAAACTTGTCTTGAGTATTTGATATTTGATTATAAATACTCCAACATGCAGCATCCCCTTAGGCTGGTTATTTTACTCCTCTGAACCAGTTTTCCAATCTGTAAAATAGGGCTTTTGATACTTTATGACATGGTAGCAAAGAATGGATAAAATGATTATGTAAATTATCTGATACAGATTTTGTTACTCTCTAAACCTTAATTCCCAAACTAGCCAAATAGTCCTGGAAGAAGGAAACTACTTTTGACTCAATGCCCTTGTATAGTTTTATAAAACTCTATCTTTGCATGCTTTCCAGGTTTCTTCTTGACCTTCTCGTAATTTTGTCCAGTCATCACTACATTGCTCACAAGAATGACTCTTACCCTCATCCAGGTAAGTTACACGCCACACTACAGTTTAACCTGGAGCAGCAGACAGTATGGGGATGTGAGCAGAAGGGATTCTTTAATTTTTTTTTTTTTACAGTCAAATAAAGGAGGCAGTATACATGTTAATCTGGGCATCTGATGCCAATTTTATCCTAGTAAATTAGTTGAAACCAAGAAGAAGGGAAAAATATGTACTCTGCACTGATTCAGGCAGCAGCCAGCAACCTGTACTCATCATTGCATGACTAAGCATTTGTTTGCTGTCATGCAACATAATCTTGCTGCCAGATACTTTTAAAGATCTGTGAAAAACTCCAGTAATTGGAGAGATTCCTTACGAGGCATGCTGAAGTTACAGAAGTCAAGGATGTCACTAACAATATAAACATTAAGATGATGAAAATGAGGTTTGGATCCAGGGAGTCAGATGGCACAGTGGAACAGGCTCTTAAGGGTGCCTCCTTTCCGTCCTGTGCTCTCTTCACTCTGTCCTTTCTGGTTTTGACAGCCTCATCTCTTTCCCTCAGTCCCTTTCTCTTCAGTTTCTTTTCTGTAAGCAACACAGCCCCTATACTGTCCCCCGTCCCCTGCTGTATCTTGAACACTACTAATATTTCTGTATTCAAAATGGGTATTAAAAGTATCTTTGTAATACAGTTTATATGGAACATGAACCTAAAAAAATAATTACAGGAATTGCTGAAGCAAAAAAATGCACTAAAGTCCCAATGTTCTCATTTACTAATTAACCCAGACAAAGGCGCACTTCCCAAAACTGCTTTCATTTCATGTAAGAGTGCTAAAATTAATGAACTATTCAGCCAGTTTACCTCAGCTGGAGTCTCAAAAATGTGGTACCTAATTCTTAAGAGAAGCAGTTTTATTTATTTTTTTAATAAAGCAGAAAAACTGGAAAATGAGCCTGTGTCTTCTGCCTCTTTTCCAGTATCTTTTGTCTTGGCTCCAAGGTTAAATATACTCATCACAGACACAAGCACTGGCATAGATGACCTCACAGGGGCTGAAAAAGAAATTAGGAACAGCAAGATAGGTTAAAAAAATAAATAAATAAACAATGGATCATTGCTAAGGTTTGTGTCATATTTGAGCAAAGTAATAATAGTTGAGCATTCATTGGATACTCACTTTATATGTGTGAGCCGCTGTGCTGAGTGCTTTTCAGGCATTATTTATCTATTTCTCATGTAGCTGTAAAAGGTAAGTAATGATAAGAGCAAATACCCAAGTTCAGTTCAGTTCAGTTCAGTCGCTCAGTCGTGTCTGACTCTTTGCGACCCCATGAATCGCAGCACGCCAGGCCTCCCTGTTCATCACCATCTCCCAGAGTTCACTCAGACTCATGTCCATCGAGTCCGTGATGCCATCCAGCCATCTCATCCTCTGTCGTCCCCTTCTCCTCCTGCCCTCAATCCCTCCCAGCATCAAAGTCTTTTCCAATGAGTCAACTCTTCGCATGAGGTGGCCAGAGTACTGGAGTTTCAGCTTCAGCATCATTCCCTCCAAAGAAATCCCAGGGTTGATCTCCTTCAGAATGGACTGGTTGGATCTCCTTGCAGTCCAAGGGACTCTCAAGAGTCTTCTCCAAACACCACAGTTCAAAAGCATCAATTCTTCGGCGCTCAGCCTTCTTCACAGTCCAACTCTCACATCCATACATGACCACAGGAAAAACCATAGCCTTGACTAGACGGACCTTAGTCGGCAAAGTAATGTCCCTGCTTTTGAATATGCTATCTAGGTTGGTCACAACTTTTCTTCCAAGGAGTAAGCGTCTTTTAATTTCATGGCTGCAGTCACCATCCGCGGTGATTGTTAGGTAGAGTTCTAAGCACTTTGTAAATATCAACTCAAGTAATCTTTGTAACAATTATGTGAGATATGTACTGTTAGTATTCCTGTTTTATATGTAAGGCAATTGAGGCACAGAGAATTTCAGCAACTTGTCCGAGATCATAGTTAATTATTACTGGATCTAGAATTTGAACCCAGGAAGGGTAGATATCAAACAGTGTGATGACCACTAAGTGATAGTGTTCATAGCCTAATTTCTCTGAAGTTAAAAGGGTGATTGCTGTTTTATACCTAAAGTTTTTGTATACTTGATACCCAAAGTTTACGTCTTCTCAGTTGCCAAGATTAAAATTGTTGAAGAGAGAAAGAAGTCTAAGGTGACCACAGCCAGGGCAGGAGTTGGAGTTAATATGTGGTGAAGATGGATGAATATGTGCCCTGTGAAAGCAAAAAAGGTGCGAGAAAACAAAAAACATGCGCCCTACTTTAAGTATGCCCTATGTATGACTAGACAGTTTCTTCAGCCTTGGCCCCTGAAAGATTCATTCTGAGCTGCTTGGTAGCTGCACTGTGTCCAAACAGCCGTCATCTTTTATCTAGACTGTATGTCCAACTGCTATTCTTGTCCTTCTAGCATTCTTTCTCCACCCTAAGAGCCAAGAGGGAGCTTTTAAGAGTGTAAATTATGAGGATTCCCTGTTGGAAATCATCCAAAACCTTCCATCTGACTGAGAATAAAATGCAGACTTCTCACCCTGGAGTTTAGGGCTCTGTATAACCTGCCCTTTGCCTAACTAGGTGGAATATTTTAGTTTTGAAAAGGACATTACAAAATGGGTATACATTACTTAGCTAAAAATGTTCTCCTTAAAATAATAATCTGTGCTATCAGACATGATGGGGAAATTTGCATTCATATGCTTAGTACTTTTCAAAGATTTAACTGAAAAAGAAAATCACACTTTTTTTTCTCAAATAGTTTTTTTACTTCCAACGTTTGCCCTGTGCACTGCCCTATAATTGGAAAACCCAGAGTTGTAAAATCATAATTTGGTTTCAATGTACCAAGCCAAAAATACATAAAAGTCCTCCTTTAAAAGAAGTGATGCACCCTACATATTGGGCTTCCCAGGTGGTGCTCTGGTTTTTCCAGCAGTCATGTATGGATGTGAAAGTTGGACCATAAAGAATGCTGAGCACCAAAGAATTGAAACTTTTGAACTGTGGTGCTGGAGAAGACTCTTGAGAGTCCCTTGAACTGCAAGGAGGTCAAACAAGTCAACTGTAAAGGAAATCAACCCTGAACATTCATTGGAAGAACTGATGCTGAAGCTGAAGTCCAGTACTTTGGTCACCTGATGTGAAGAGCTGATTCATTGGAAAAGACCCTGATGCTGGGAAAGATAGAGGGCAGGAGGATAAGAGGGTGACAGAGAATGAGATGGTTGGATGGCATCACCAACTAAATGGACATGAGTTTGAGCAAACTTCAGTATGTGAACTGAGAACTTCCAAATGTACAATCTGGGTTTAGAAAAGTCAGAGGAACCAAAGATCAAATTGCCAAAATCTCAATGATCCATTGGATCATTGAGAAAGCAAGGTAATTCCAGAAAGGAAAAAAAAAAAAAACAACCTACTTCTGTTTCATTGATTTCATTGACTACTCAAAAGCCTTTAAATGTATGGATCACAACAAACTGGAAAATTCTTAAAGAGAAGGGGATACCAGACCACCTTACCTGTTTCCTGAGAAACTTGTATGCAGATCAAGAAGCAACAGTTAGAACTGGACATGGAACAATGGACTGGTTCAAAATTGGGAAAGGAGTACTTTAAGACTGTATATTGTCACCCTGCTTACTTAACTTATGTGCAGAGTACATCATGTGAAATGCTGGTCTGCATGAATCACTAGCTGGAATCAAGATTGCAGGGAGAAATATCAATAATCTCAGATATACAGATGAAACCACCTGATTGGCAGAGAGTGAAGAGGAACTGAAGAGCCTCTTGATGAAGGTGAAAGAGGAGAATGAAAAAACTGACTTAAAACTCAACACTAGCCCCATCACTTCATGGCAAATAGATGGGGAAAAGGTGGAAACAGTGACAGATTTTCTTTTGGGGGGCTCCAAAATCACTGCAGACTTTGACTGCAGCCATGAAATTAGAAGACACTTGCTCCTTGGAAGAAAAGCTATGAGAAACCTAGACAGTGTACTAAAAAGCAGAGACATTGCTTTGCTGACAAAAGTCCTTATAGTCAAAGCTGTGGTTTTTTCAGTAGTCATGTACAGATATGAGAGTCAGACCATAAAGAAGGCTGAGCACCAAAGAATTGATACTTTCAAACTGTGGTGCTGGAGAAGACTCTTGAGAGTCCCTTGGATGCAAGAAAATCAAACCAATCGATCAGTATTCAACCTATCATTGGAAAGACTGATGCTAAAGTTGAAGCTCCAATACTTTGGCCACCTGATGGGGAGAGCGGACTCATTGGAAAAGACCTTGATGCTGGGAGAGATTGAGGGCAGGAGGAGAAGGAGTGAAGAGAGAATGAGGTGGTTGGATGGCATCACCAAAGTTAATGGACATGAGTTTGAGCAAACTCCGGAAGACAGTGAAGGGCAGGGAACCCTCAGTCCATGGAGTCACGATGAGTCAGACATGATTTAGCGATGGAACAACGACGACAAAACAGGACTAGCAGGAACTCTGTGGGGAGCAGGGTGACTGGTAGGGGTGAGAAGAAAGCATGATCAGGGACGTTTAACAGGAAGTATTTCTCTAGATGATCAGCTGATTCTCAGAATGACCTGTTAAAGCGCATGTACTGAAGTACTTTTTCAAACTAAGCCAGAGTTTAGGGACATAAAGGGAAGAGAGAAGCCGGACCAAAGACTTGTCAAGCCATAGTTCAGAGGGTAATGGACAATCGCAAGCCCTTGGTCAAAGGAAATCGTCAGAAAAGTTTAATGTATTTTGGTGGAGAGACTGTGGGCTGGGCTCTGCTTTCTGCTTTCTGTGAGAAATACGTAAAATGAGAAGCTGGCTTCTGTATCTACCCTTTGGGAAATAATCGTACTTATAGACTTAGTTGGGAGAATGTGTGAGTTTTCCCTGGCTTTTTTGCAAAAGAAGTCTTAACTCAGAAGACCAGCTAGAAGAACAAATGGACTTTGGCTGAGAGAAGCTAATGGTATTGCTGTATTCTTAAAGTCTGAAAAAGGGTAGAAATGTGTTAATCTTTAGGGAAGGAATAGCATGTTGGAGATCCTCAGAGATTGGGGTCTACAAAGAACTCATAAAGGTGCTTCATAGAGGACAAATGAGTTTTCAGCACTTACCAAGTTCAGAAAGCTCTTGTGCCCAATCAACACAGCAGTACCAGTTAGGTATGAACTTTGCTGTACCTTTTTGCTTTGCTTGAACTCTTAGATGTCATAAATCAGTGAACATAATGTATAAGGAAGGGGAGAAACCTGGCTACTGAAAGGTTTTAAATTAAAAGTAAAATTGACTCCAAAGAGCCAAACAGGAATGGCAATGGCTTGGAGCAAAGAAAGGCTGTATGCCAAAGTTTGGGAATATTCAACCCACAAGGTAGATTACCTAATTGTGCGAGTGTCGCTTATCTAAAAATGCTGTCAAGTGAAGGACAAAATTTCAACATATATATTAAAAGTTTTAAAAGTAATTGTCAAAAGTAATATGTCCTTTAATCACTGCTGAGGCCTTCTCGCCTGCATATTTCTCTGTCCTGTAATGGAAACAATGATTCCATTGGAGAAACAATGATTTTGTTTGGAGAATATTTTTGTTAAAAATTGGTTAATATAGAGTTCAGACTGTTTAGAAAACTGTGAGAAGCATAGAAAGCCAAAGTAATCAAATGGCTGAGTCATCTGTTAGGATCCTCAAACCTTTTTAAATGCCTTTGGCTGGAGTCCCAATTAATAGTCTGATGTGATGAGTAATTGTATCAAGTCTCCTTCCATGACACCAAGTACTCCTACGATTGCATCTCATAGAAGCTTCTTGTAGTTCCTCTCTATAATATTTTGAAATCTTAATATTGATTTCTTCTTGAGGGGCTCCCCTGAGATATCACAGTTAGCTCATCCAATGCCAACACCCAGCTCACTTGAGGACAATTGATGAACTATTCAGGTCCTGATCAAATCACTTGTTGTTTCTGTGATTATGCAGCCTCCCAGAATGGGAGCAATCAGGCAGACAATTATCAGGACGTTGACATTAGTCTCATCAGTTACCTGCTGTGACCACCAACATTCTGTATATTAATAAGGAAAAAATAGCCCGCTGATTGTCATTTAAATTACATGAGGATATATTTGTCTTTTGTATCTCCAAGGCATTTAAATGCAATGTAAGATCAAAATTCATTAAAGAAGGAGAAGAGATGTTCCAGCAAACATTTCCCAAGAGGCTGACTATAACACTTGCATGGTGGAGAACGTAAGTACATTTTGTGCTAGTCGTTTTCAATATGGAACACAATTTAATCCATCCAGTATTTACTGAGCACTTACTATGTGCAAAGTATTGTGTTAGGCCTTGCAGAAAAGAAAAAAAGAAACTTGGGGGTCACAAATTTCTAGAGTCAATCACTGAAATCAACATGTAAATAAATATAATCCAAGGCAGACTGTAATATGATGCACAATAAGAACCACAGAAACTTCCAGCCTGAAAAGACCACATTCATTTCAGTTCAGTTCAGTCGCTCAGTCGTGTCCAACTCTTTGCGACCCCATGAATGGCAGCACGCCAGGCCTCCCTGTCCATCACCAACTCCCGGAGTTCACTCAGACTCACGTCCATTGAGTCAGTGATGCCGTCCAGCCATCTCATCCTCTGTCGTCCCCTTCTCCTCCTGCCCCCAATCCCTCCCAGCATCAGAGTCTTTTCCAGTGAGTCAACTCTTTGCATGAGGTGGCCAAAGTACTGGAGTTTCAGCTTTAGCATCATTCCTTCCAAAGAAATCCCAGGGCTGATCTCCTTCAGAATGGACTGGTTGGATCTCCTTGCCGTCCAAGGGATTCTCAAGAGTCTTCTTCAACACCACATTATGTTGGTGCAATTAGGAAAGTCCTTGCGGAGAGGCAAAATCTCTGGGTAAGCTTTTTAAAATATAAAAATTGGCAGGAAGGAATTACGAGTAGCAATATGTGCAACAGCAAAGGCATGAAGTGGTTGTGGCAGCTGCTGAAAGTACCCCTACCACATCCTACAGGAGCATAGTTTTCCAGCGCACATTGGTGGCTTGTCACTTCCAGCTCTGCCTGGCTGTGGGTAGGAATGTCCTAAAGAAAAGGGAGATGCAGCTTTGAGCTTGTTGTGTAAGACGGTTGCAGTTTAGGTGAAAGCTGCATATGAAATTCATGAAGCAACGAGCAACATGACCAAAAGTGGAAGAAAGTTGGAAAGATTTGTGTAGGCGACAGTACATATAATGGGTTGGCAGAAGCAGTAATCATTAAAAGTAGATTTGGAAAAGAGAAGTGACAGGTTTTACCAAGGAAATGATATGTTTAGTTCAGTATTTTTTAACAGGTGTCACTTCGCCTGTTCCAGGAGATCACTGGGGATCCTCTGCATCATTCACACGAGAAGATGGTAGGTTGGAGCTTGGAACAATGTTTGGAGGACTTTGCCTCCCCTTGGAAGCTAAAGCCCTGGCCTATCTGAAGAAAGCCAAAGCCATTCCCAGTTTTACTTTGCTATTAGGAGATAGAAAAAACCTTTAAGATGGCCTTTGAGACTCCAGCAATCAGGTTTCTGCTGACCTCCACACCTCCATCCCACCTTCTTCCCTCTCTGTTCAGCTTCCCCCTTTCATACTCTCCCCTCATGTTCTTTGTTTGGCCACACTGGCCTTGATTCAGTTCCTTACACCAACCAGAAGCCTTTGTTTGTGTTATTTCTTCTGCCCAGAAGGCTCTTCCCCTTCACTTCTCTCTTTGACCTAATTAACCAACCTCTGTCTTACAAACTGATGCTCATATAAGACCTTCTAGCACTAGCTTTCTCATACCCCCTACAGTAAATGTCCTATTAATATCACAAAACACCCTGTGCCTCTCTGTCATACGAGAAAATCTCAGTCTGTACTTATTCATTTATTTATTTGACTGTTTTAATGTCATTCTCTTCTAACCAAGAGGAAAGAAAGCATGTCTCTGCTCACCATTATATCTCCTACACTATCACAGTGCCTGCCAGAGTTAACAAGTATCTCTTGGATTTATGTGTGGGTGAATGAATGAGTTGGTAAATGAATAATAAGAAGTCCACTCACAAATTTGGTCAAGTTTGGTACCTATGTTCTCATTATTATCAAGTTGAAAAATACTAGTTACTTGTTTTATTTAAGAGCTTCCTGTCTTTCTTCAGCCAGTTAGCTTATTTTTAGAACTACTATTCATGAGTTGGAAAACCAATTCTATAGCTACCCTTATCTTTTATTCCTCTGAGCCTTGCTTGTTTTAAAAATGAAGAGAGGAAAGTAAACACTCCAATTTTGTGGTTCGGTTCACATTTCAATTTTTCTCTTCTTTCTTTTATTCTGAACATTGTAAATGGTTTGAAAAACCAAGCTTTTGCATTTATATTGCTCTTTTCATCTACAGATTTATAAGAGCTTTAAAAACATGTATTAATACTTACAATAGCATTCCAAACTAAAAAAATAAAGCCACATTAAATCTCCTTTAAGATATAGATGCTGTTAATAGGCTCACAATATGGCAGCAACAATTTCAAATATGAATTAGGGGTTTTGATTAAACCCTCTAAACTGACTAATGGTGAGTTCCTCCTAGAGGCATCCATCATTCTAAATCCACCAATAATGACGTCTCTTCAAAGGGTATATGAACTTAGAAAGCTCTAGCTTGAAAACTCAAGGATTTAAAACATTTGCAAATGAAAAAAGGCAAGATAACATTTACTCTATTTCTAACTTCTCCAGAAATGTTACTGGATTTTTAGCCTGACATTTTCCCCTAATATATACAAATAAAGCTATAAATTTTCCTTCAAGCACAAGTTTTTGTTGTACTCTGTGGATTTTGATATACCATATTTCAGTTATTTTTTCACTTCCAAACATTTTCCAATTTTCATTGGAATTTCTTTTTTTGACCCATGGGTTCTTTACAAATGTATTACTTAGTTTCCAAACATTTAACCATCTTCTAGTTGATTTTTAATGTTATAGATTTCAGTCTTGATTCCACTGTAATAAGAGAACATTGTCTGTATGATTTCAGCCTTTTGAAGTTTAATACTAGCTGCATGGTTTATACGTACATTAAAAAAAAATGTTCTATGGGCATTAAAATGAATGTTCCTAAATGTTATTGTACATACGTGAATTAGATAAAGTTTATTAGTTGTGCTAATTCACATATTTTATATCCTTCCTGATTTATTCTAATCTATTTTAACGATTACTGAGAAATGCTTAATAAAATCTCTAACCACACTTGTGAATTTGCCAAATTTTGTTAATTCTGCCAGTTTTTATTTAACATATTTTGTTATGCTATTAGTGCATACATGTTAAGAATTATATCTTCTGGGAAAATTGGCGCTTTCAACATCATAAAATGTCTCTATTAGTTTTCTTTAGCCTCTTTTTTTTGTGATTTTAACATAGCTATATTAGGATGTCTTTTTTTGTGGAGGAGTAGCTTTATTTATTTTTTTTTAATTTCCATCCTTTACTTTCAATTTGTCTCCTTACATTAAATGTGTTTCTTCTAAGCAGCATGTAGTTTTTTGTTATCTGTTCTTACAGTCTTTGCCTTTTAATTAGAAGATGTGATCTGCTTACATTTAATGTATTTGTTGATATATTTGAATCTTCTCTTCATCCCACCTAATATTTGTTGCTGGTTTCTCCTTTCTAGTTATCTTTTGGGTGAATGTGACAGAATCTTTTATTTTCCCACTTCTTTGTCTCTGTCGGCTTGTTAACACAATCTTTCATGATCCATTTAGTGGTTACACTAGAGACTATAATATACATCCTTAACTTTTCTTGTGTCATCTGCAGTTTAATCATTTTAAACTTCCTAACAATGTAAATATATTAAAACACTTTAACTCCATTTAAGTCCTTCCTTCTCTTTATGCTATTCTTGATGTGCATTTCAATTCTATATATATTTTAAATCTAGCCTGTCATTTTTTACTGTATTATAAAATTAATATTAACTTAGATTTTCCTCACATATTTACACTTTCCAGTGTCTTTATTTCCTGCAATTCCATATCTTCAACTGAGATAAACATTTTCCTACTTTAAGGACCTTCCCTAGTATTTCTTTTACTATAGGTCCTCTGGTGGTGGAAAATATTTTTTGATAGAAAATATATTTATTTTGCTTTTACTTTTCTTCTATGCATTTTAAAAACTTTTTGTTTTGAAATAATTATAAATTCACAAGAAGTTGCCAAAATAGCATAGAGATTCCATATAACCTTTATCCAGTTTCCTCCCATGGTTATATTTTGCATAATTGTGATAAGCAGAATTTTAGCAATGTCTCCTCAAGATTCCCATCTCCTGATTATTTGAACACTAACCCAGGTACTGCTGTGAAGGAAATATGCCAATGCCATAAGTTTATGGATCTTAAAATAGGGACATTTATCCTGGATTGTCCAGTTTGACATAATCTAATCACTTGAGCCCTTGAACACAGAGAAGATTTCTCCAATTGAAGTCAGATTTGGTGGAAAGAAGAAAACAGAGGATAAATGAAAGCAGAGAGAAAGGTCAGAGAGATTTGGAGAGTGAGAAGTACTTGACCTGCAACTGCTGGCTTTGACGATGAAGAAAGGAGTCCATGAGCCAAGCAATACAGGTAACCTCTGGAAATTAATAATGACCCCTGCCAATACCCAGTGGGGAAGCAGAGGTTTTCATCTTACAACCACAAGGAACTGAAGTCTCCCAGTAACCTGAATGAGCTTGAAAGTGGAGTTAACCCACAACCTCTCGAAGGAATGCAACCTGCCAGCACTATGATTTAGGCTCCATGAAACCAGGAGTAAAAAATCAGCTGAGCCACACTGTGCCCAGACTTGTGACCCAGAACTGTGTGATAATAAATTTCATTGCTTAAGGCCACTACATTTGTGAAATTGTTTTACTGAAAAAATAAATAAGAACAGTATCTAATGAAAAGTATTAAATTTAGTAAATTGATGCTGATGTGTGTGTAGTTCTGCGACTTCTCATCACACGTGTAGATCCATGGAACCACCAATGCAATAAAGATATAGAAGTATCCTATCACTTCTAAGATCTTCCTCATGTTTTGACCTCTTTAGAGTCACACCCCTACCTCCCATACATTCCTAATCCCTGGCAACTACTACTATCTTCCTCACCTCTATACTTTTTAAAGTTTTGATCACGTCTTGTTTCAGTCCATTTCTCTCTGTTGTTCAGATTGGGGAACTTCTATTGTTTTATTTTCAAGCTCACTGATTCTTTTCTCTGTCATTTCCATTCTGCTGTTGAGCTCATCTAGTGCTTTTTTTAGTTTAGTTACTGATTCTTCTTAATGTCTTCTATTTCTTTGCCAAGGTATTATATTTTTTCATTTGTTTCAAGCATGTTTGTAATTACTTATTGAAGCATACTTATGATGGTGGCTTTACAATCCTAGTGAGATAATTCCAGCATCTGCGTCATCTTGGTGTTGGTGTCTGTTGATTGCCATTTCTCATTCAAATTGAGTTTTTCTGGTTCTGATTATGCCAAGTGATTTTTAAGTATAACTGTATGTTTTGAGTATTATGTTGTGAGACCCTGGATCTTAGTTAAATGTGTGTTTTGGCTGACCTCATTTAACACTGGGCTGGTGGGGAAAGAGGGGTGCTACCTCATCACTGTCAAGTGGGAGTGGAGGTCCAATTCCCCATCTAACCTCTTTGGACACTCTGGCAGGGGAAGGATTCTTCATTCCTGCAGGACAGGGCTGGAAGTTCTGACTCTATACTAGGTTTTCATGATATCACGCTGGCTGGGGAAGGCAAAGATTCTTTATTACTGCTTACTGTTGGTCTCCATTGAGCAGTGGGTGACACCAGAGAGAGAGAGGTTGGCCTCATTACAATTAGCGGTAGTAGAATTCCTGATTTTCTGCTAGGCCTCCTTTGACACCAGCCCATTGAGAAGTGTACTGAGTGGTGTGGGGGAGTGCAGGTCTTCTACCTCACTTGGTTTCTACTGACACCACAAGTGGAAGGGAACTTGTAACCAGTTGATGGGAATGAAGGGCCCTGCTTACCACTTGGCCTTCTCAAAATCAGAATGGTGGAAGTTGGAGTCACTCCTAGCTATAGCCACATGAGGTGAAAATCTAGGCTCCCCAATTATCCTGTGTTGGTGGGTTGGGGTTGGGGTCAAGTTTTCTTGTAGTCTTTAGTTTGAGTAAGGTAATTACTGCATAAATGTTTTCTGTATTACTAGTCATTTGCTGGTCTTTTTACTAGAAAGGGCAGGAATTTTTTGAGACTTCGTTGCGTGTGCCTATGGTGTTCTAAGTTGCTTCTTTAGATTGTTTGTTTGATTTTTTTTCCTTCTGTGAATTAGTTATTGATTCAAAGTTTGAATTATTTTATCACAGATTGCCAGAAATGGAAGATAAAAAAACTTTGCCATGTCAGGAAGGCTATGTAAAGATTTTTGAAGATGTGAACCATCTTATTTATCTCAAAGCCAAAATTTTCCTAGGATCAAGTGCTCCATATTTTACATTCATATCCATTGATAAAATATTTTTCTTTTAAATACACAAGTCATTAGGATGTGTTCATAATAAATATTTGTTCACTTAATTCTATTATTTAAATGTGTAATGCTCTTTAAAATAGCATTTTTCTTGATATATATCAGACATCATGAGGGAAATAAAGCAATCTGGCAACAAAAACCATCTTTGTCAGTATTTAGAGCCAAATAAAATTATATTCTTTTTTCATTTAATATTTATAAAAAATATTCTAGTATCTTATAAGTGACAGTGGAGAGCATATGAGGGCAGAAAGATATGGCATCTTTCTGCCTAAAAATCCTTTTGGCTAAATAGTCTCAAGTATATTTTTCAGGTATTTGTTTGTGCTTGCTTTTCAGGTAGGGAAAGTTCTGGAATAGGTACCTAATCCTAGCACTTTCTAAATAACTTAGCCATCTAGGATTTGTTAAAAAAAGAGACAGTTCATAATTACCTCAGAGATTTTTGCTCTTTGAAGTAGGAAAAACAGCAATACGTGCCAGATTCAAAGTGCTCTCCTCCTCTAAAATTCTAGAGTCATCCCCATACAGGGTCCCAATTCTCTGTGAAGTGAATTACCTTATGTTGTCACACCTTTACAGATTAGTGATTAGAGGTGTGAGCTTTGGAGTCAGACAGAAATTGTCTTAAACCTGAGCTCTACCACTTAGTAGATACTGAACAGCTTCTTTTGCCTTCTAAAACTTATTTCTTCATCTAAAATAGGCAATAAATGTTATAATAATATATATATATGAATATATTTTATATATGAATGTCTGTAGAGCTGATTGGATACACCTGTTTGGTTCACCCCTTTAAGATGGGAAGTGGGGCTGGTGTTCAGTGTTGCCTAGTATTTTCAATAGTTTGAGGAAGAGACCTTCTTAGAAGAAGGCTGAGGAACCAATGAGTGAATATCTGATTATTACTTAATAATATCTTTAGTAGAAAATGAAGGGCAGTCTCTCTGATAACTGTTCCTTTGAGTTCTGAATCTTTTATTCCTTACCTTTTGGAAGAATTATTCCATCCATGTAGAGTCTGGCAGGGAGAAGGTATTTCTGCCTTACCTTTGGATTAAAAAATCCATGTAAAACCTCCCAGTTGCTTTACACAACCAATATTTATATTTTCACTAGATCTGCATTTTTTAAACTATTCTTATTGATATGTCAATAGATTTTAAAGAGAATACTCAAGTTTTAGCCTTGTTTTATCTGAGTTAAATATAAAAGCAACTTTATTGAGATATACTTTCATACCTTTTTGAAATGTGAAGTTCAATGAGTTTTAACAAATGTATACACTTTTATTGGAGAAGGACAATCTGGCAACCCACTCCAGTATTCTTGCCTGGATAATCCCATGGATAGAGGAGCCTGGTGGGCTACAATCTGTGGGGTCACACAGAGTTGGACACAGCTGAAGTGACTTAGCACACAACACACATACGCTTTTACAACCACCACCACTATCTATCTATCTATCTATCTATCTGTCTATCTATCTATATTACATCTCTATAAGCCTCCCCACAAATTTGTAATTTTGCAGTTGATAGCCACCCTGGTCTCCACAACCTCTAGTTCCAGGTAGCCATTGATCTCTTTGTCTCAGTACAGATGTGGTTTTTTTTCCCTTTCCTACAATTTTGTACTGTTTTATGTCTGGCTTACTTCACTCCATGTACCAGTTTTAAGATTCATACATATCATGGTACAAATCTGTAGTTTATGCTTCCCTCCTCTCTTTTTTGTTACGTAGTATTCCATTATGTGAATGTACTATATAACGTGTTTATCCATTTACCTGTTGAAGTATAGCATTTTTCCAATTTGGAAATATTATGAATAAATCTATAACGCTGTGAACATTGTTTATGACTTCTTTTGCTGTTGCATTTTCCCCACTGACAGTTACAAAAATTTTATATATGGAAGAAACACTTCAAAGAAAAGCAAGAGCAATTATACATGATATAGTTACAGCTTTCTTGTTTTTGTTATTTGATTTTTTTTCTCTATTTCTGAAGATGGTGTGATGTTATCCTTTAGGTGCTGGAAGTGTGGCAGCATGCAGTTTGCCTGGTAGTCTCTGTGTTATATCAGCTACCCAGGACCCAAGGGAGTGGCTGCATATTTGGGGGTTGTTTCTGCTCCTTTTTCACACTTCTCTCTCCTCTGTGACATGGTTGGTAATGTCATGCCTGAGAGGATGTAGGTATGTGGAGGATATTCAGTACTTCCTTGAAGATTTTAATGTTTTCCACTGGGAGATTTTTTCAGCTTCATGCTATGTTCCCTTAGTCATTAGCCTCAGCACTGAAGATACTAGGAAAGGGGCCAAGAAAAACAAGCTTTAACACAGTCAAGTTGCACATTTTAAGCATTCCTTGATTTTACCTTCACCTGTGAAATATGTGAGATCAGCCTATAGTCTACATAAGAAATGACTTAATTCCAAGAATCAGGATGAATGGTATACTTGCTCTCCAGATTATGGTGACATTCCAGCCTTTCTCAAACTTGGGGTTTTTCTTCATCTAGTTCCTTTGTACTTTTCCAGTCACTTGAATTCTTTTATTTAGGGTCTGACTATCGTGAATATCACCCCGAAATGCCTTCTTACTCAATAATTCAGACCTCAAATACAACAGTGTTCTTGGAAAGCATTCAAATCTTCAGTAATATGAAGCCTGAGAATCTAAGATCAGTAGATACAGCATCATGCGGACCTTCAACCCTGCTTGCTGTGAACGATCTAGAGCAGTCAAAGGAGAAGTATATCCCACTGAGGTAGTAATTACCGAGCTCAACAGCCTGTTGTTACGATATTAAATTAAGGCCAAATAAGATATCTAACCAAACTGCCTCTTAAAAGTAGTGACTCACAGGCTAATTGATGTGAGAATCAAATAAATATTATGGAACTCCTTTAGGGGGAAGGAATTCTTTTGGATTTAAGTTTCATTTAATGGAATTCACTGAACCTCTTCAGAACTTTCCATAAATTGTCCAATAAAAGGCATGAAGTCTTGAAAGAGTTTAAATCATCTTTTAAAAGGGGATGAAGAAACTCTTTCCCTCCCACCACATGAAAGAGGAAGAGAATGCAGTAAATTCCCCTGTAATTTTCGTTATGGGGGCCTGAATTTGGAGGAGAATGTCTAGTTAAAAGAGCACAGGCTGGCACAGAGCTGCCCAAGGCATACACGAAAGCGGGCTTTCAAGAGACCTTACCAGGGACAGTTGAGTGGAGGGATGTTACTCTGATGCATTAAACAAAATGTACCAGAGTAACTGTTCATTCAGTGAGCCTATGGTTTTGTTTTCCTCATAAGAGTGTACTGTTTTTGTGATTTCGTTTTTTCTAATTTGCTCTCCAGGTTTTATTTTTAAGCAGCGTATAGGTTGCTGTCTGCTATACATTGGTATCTTAATAGGTCTAGAATTTTTACAATTTTTGTGTGCAATACACAACCCTCAATTAAAGCTACAAGTCATATGAAATGATAAGACAATGAAAAAAATAGACAACAGGAAAAGACCCTCATGGCCTCAAATAATCGAGCAGTCAGACATAGTGATTAAAATAACTATCCTTTCGAGGAGTTTGAAGACCAGATTGTGGATTTGGGGAAAGCCTAGTAACTCTTGCAATTCTAAGAATATTAAGAATTATAAAATTGGAAGATGTATTCGAAATTGAGAACTCAACATGTGAGAGTAACAGCAGATTAGATTCAGCTGAAGAAAAAAAAATAGTAACTGGAGGATAGGCCAGAATAAAATATCTAGGATGAGACTCCGAGAAACAAAATAATGTGTGAAAAAGAAGAGGCAGGCAAAGACATAGAGCAGACAGTAAGAAGAGCTCACGCGCACGTCGTTAGAATTCCAGAAACTGAGAATAGTGTGGGAGCAATGCTGGAGTGATGTCTCGGAATTTTCTAAAGCTAATTAAAAACGTCAATCCTTAGCTTCAGGTTCTACATATTGTATCCCTAGGCATTATCTGGTTTCCTGAGTGACCATCAAAGGGTCAGATAATACAGTTTACTCGTGCTGGAGAATCAGTTGCTCATGAATAAAACTTAGAACAGTAAGAAACGGAAAGTATCTAAGAAGGTAAATTCCCTCTCTGTTCTTTCTTCCATTGAACAGTTCCAGGTGTGATTCATTCTTAAAACAGAAGGTATAATGCCAGAAACTTAACTCAGCTGCTGAGCAGCCTATTATGTTTCTTGGTAGCTTTATGAAATATGATAACATATTTCATTTCATTTCTTGTATATTTTCTTGCCTCTTTTTCCTTTTTCCACATCCATACTGCCTTAGGCATACACTTCTTAAAGTAAAGCATGCATTTCCTAAACACAGTGTTGATGGAAAAATACCAGTTATAAAGGAATATATATTGTAAGGTTCCATTTAAGTAACACTCAAATACAGGCAAAATTAAATTATGATGTTAGGAATCAGTGATTCTAACTGATAATGATAGTTAGATAGTGATTACTTTTGAGAAAGATGAAAGAATAAAGACAAGACATATGGGCCATTAGGGAAACTTTTCTGTGGTGTCTACAATTTCCTATTTATTTGGCCAGAATAGTATGTACATTAGTGTTTAATTTATGAAAATTTGAGTGATTCATTTATTTTTGTATTCTTTTACATGAATATATCATGATTTACAATAAAAATTTAAATGCCACAGTAAAGATAGTTTTACGTCTTTCAAAATACATAAATGACAATTTTTGATTTCTTGTAGTTTCCATGTTTTACTTTATTTTTGCTTATGATTTTAATGTAAAGGCAAAGGAAGCAATAAACACATCTTTGTTAAGACTGCTGTGCAACAACCTATATGTATTATTTCTGACTCTCACGGTGTTTTGTTTGATCAGTGTTATCACCATTGTATAAGTGAAGAAAGTGAGACTCAAAAAAAGTTAAATGATTTCCTCGGAGCATTCTGCAGTACAAGGAGGGATCTGAGAAAGCCATGGAAAAGTGAACCTGCAAATATACACTTAAATGAACCAGAAAGCAATAGCAATATGTTCCTCCAGTTCACTGCTTGTGCCTTATTACCTAAATGTGTGATATTTTAACAATAAATTATGTGCAGTTTTTAATCTGTAGAAGTTCAATTTGGATCTGTTTTTAAAAATATTTTCCATGTTTCCATAATCTCAAGCTTTCCTCTGCCTGCTTGAATATATGGAATGCACTTATAATAAATATTTGACCTTTAACTATTTTCCTGGTGACTTTTCTGGTGGCTCAGCTAGCAAAGAATCTGCCTGCAATGTGGGAGAACTGGGTTCAGTCCCTGGGTTGGGAAGATCCCCTGGAGGAGGGAACGGCTGCCCACTCTAGAATTCTGGCCTGGAGAATTTCACAGACTATACAGTCCATGGAGTCACAAAGAGTCAGACATGACTGAGCGACTTTCACTTTAACTACAAAATCTGTCATTTATGTTATTCCTTCATCAGTTTCAATTGACTGGTCTTTTTCCTCATTGTGGTGCTGTTTTCTTGCTGCTTTTTCATGCCTGGTAATATTTTCCAGGACGTCACACATTGTAAGTGTTTCTTTTTGGGAACTGGATCTTTCTGTGTTCCTACAAATAACCTTGAATTTCATTCTAGGACACAGATAGATTGTTGAGAAGCATTTGATCCTTCCAAGGCACTGATTCTTGCTTTTAATCTTTGTTAGGTAAAACTGAGGTAGCCTTTAATCTAATTTTGTGCAACAACTGAGATAAAACCCTTCTGAGTTCTTCACCATGGATTACAAAATTTTCTTATTCTGACTGGTGGGAATATAAACTGGAATGCAAACAAGTCCCATCCCTGGGTGTACTTCAGTGATTTCCCTCCTCCTTCTGGATGCTTCTCTCCCTGGCCTAGGTACTTTCCTTATATGCATGCACTGATCAATATTTAGTTCAAGACTGAAGAGGGACCCTCTCCAGATGTCTGGAGCTAGGTCTCTGTAACTTCTTTTTTTCTCGTACTCTTCTCTGTGAATTACAGTGTCTTGGTCTCTCTGGACTCCCAACGTTGTCCTCTAAACTAAGGGTGACTGTTTGGGTCTCCTCTGCCTCCACTGCAGTCTGGAAACTCTTTTCAGGCAGTATGTTAGGGTATTTAGAGGGCTACTTTTATTTCCCGCTTCACAGAGATAATCACATTGTGCATCCTGAGGTCCAATGTCTGAAAACTGTTGTTTATATATTTTGTTTCTTGTTTGTTTGTTTTAGGCTGGCATATAAAGCCAGTCCTTGTTATTTCATTTTGACTGAAACCAGACTTTTTTTTTTCAGTTTTTATTTTTATTTATTTTTAAAAAATTTTTATTTTTACTTCACAATACTGTTTTGGTTTTGCCATACATTGACATGAATCCACCACGGGTGTACTTGCGTTCCCAAACATGAACCCCCCTCCCACCTCCCTCCCCATAACATCTCTCTGGGTCATCCCTGTGCACCAGCCCCAAGCATGCTGTATCCTGCATCGGACATAGACTGGCGATTTGTTTCTTACATGATAGTATACATGTTTCAATGCCATTCTCCCAAATCATCCCACCCTCTCCCTCTCCCTCTGAGTCCAAAAGTCCGCTCTACACATCTGTGTCTCTTTTGCTGTCTCGCATACAGGGTCATCATTACCGTCTTTCTAAATTCCATATATATGTGTTAGTATACTGTATTGGTGTTTTTCTTTCTGGCTTACTTCACTCTGTATAATCGGCTCCAGTTTCATCCATCTCATTAGAACTGATTCAAATGTATTCTTTTTAATGGCTGAGTAAAACCGGACTTCTAATGTGTTTATTTTGATTGTACCTTATTCTGTGTTCTACAAGTGAAATAAATGTGTCTTGTTACATGAATTGGAGTCATCTCTCCACCTATTAACTAATGGCAAGTATTCTAAGTGAAGTTGCAGTATGCTTTGTAGGTATCGAAGTCTGCATTGACCTGTGACACACATTTTCTATCTACTAAGAGTGGATAGTCCCATTCCTTCTTCCTCATCAGCTCCTCCAAAATATTTATATATTGCTGTTGTGTGGTTATGTTCAGTTGCATCCTACTTTTTGTGACCGCCCCCTCCCCAGACTGTAGCCCGCCAGGCTCCTCTATCCATAGGATTTTCCAGGCAAGAATACTGAAGTGGGTTGCCATTTTCTTCTCCAGGGGATCTTCCTGAGTCAGGGGTCAAACCCACTTCTCTGTGTCTCTTACATTGGCAGGCAGGTTCTTACCACTGTGCTTCCACCTTGGAAGCCCATTGCTGTTGGGCAAATACAACGAACTTGAACATCATTTGATTGTTAGTGACCATATGATCCATCTAAACCATTATATGAGTCCTGATTCTAGCCATAAAATAAGCAAAATTGATAATGTGTTGGGGAATACACTAGAAGCTCTTACGAACATTATTTATCAAAATTTCATGACAACTCTAATAGGCAGCATTATCCTTATTTTGTTATCACTGATATTTATGCCAAATCCCCAAGTAGATAATAAATACTCCAAATCCAGCAGTTATTATTTCAATTCTTGGTGTCTAGTTAGTGCCACATAAACAGATTATCAGTAAGCTTTCCCTTACCTTGATTTTTGATATTTAATGATTTCAAAATTACCTCAAGGAGAATCTAAGGTAAAAATCATATGGTAAAAGTTAAGTGTGCATTCATGCTATGCTATATGGATCCTACTTACATGATTCCCTGCTGCTGCCTGGCAGGAGAGCTAGTCCCAGGAAAGAGTTAATCCTTCCTTTAAGACAGAGTTTATTCTCTCAACCTTTTTTCCCCTCTTTTCACTGCAGAACCAGGCCTATTAATTATCATTTTTGAATCAACGTTATGCAGGATAAAGCAGTTCCAACTTGCACACTGATGAAGTTTGGCACACTGAGTGCAAATTTCCAGGACAGTGTTTAAGCGCAGCGCACCTGCCTGTACCTTCACCAGAACCTATACATTGCTAGTTGCACTTTAGCAGACTTTGCAGGGCTGAGAGCCAGAGCTGGAATGCCTCAAACCCCAAACAGGCCTCTTCGCATGTGGAATTCCCGGCATGCAGACTTACAGGTGTTACAATATAGACACAGCTTGTCCTTAAGTGGGGCTGATAAATGAGCCCAAATTTCCATTTTTGTTTCTCTTCCCCTGGCTTCCGTTGCTTTCAACCGTGTCTTTCTTTGCCCAGTGCTTTTTCAGTTGCTTTCCACTTGTCCTTCCATGCCCAGTGCCTTTTCCTGCCCTTTGCCTACCACAATTCTTAGTTCAGCTGGGCTGAACTAAGCCACTTCAGCAAGTGGGGTGGATTCATTGTGGGGAAAAACCTAGCTTCTGTTCACTTGTTACCTGGTTAATGACTCATCTTTACCAGGGGACGCATTGATTTAGCCCAATTAAAGAGGATGTTTCTTAAGGAGGCCAAGAGGCAGCCTAAAATCTTTCCCACATCCCACTCTACCGAAGTAGTTGCCAAGTCTATTCTTCCTGCATGGGAGGCCAGTGTTTGTCTTATTTGCAGTCTCGAAAGTACGATCTATTATCTCACAGGCATTTCCTTTCTGGATCACAGTTTAAAAGTAATAAGCATTTACTGTGGGCTTATTATGTGCTTGGCATTGAGTAAGAAGTTTCACAAGTTTCTTTATATGTCACTAAGCCTCAAAGGTAACTTTGTGAAGTAAATATTTTAATCCTCACTTCACTGATAAGAAAACTGACAGTTAAAGAGGTTAAGTGACTGTTGAAGTCCTCCCAGTAAGCCGTAGAGCTAAGACTCTAACCTACATCTGGTTCTTCCCACTGCACACAGTTTGGGAGCAAAATTAATTAATACGAAGATTCATAGGCCATGTGTATTAAGCTGCCCACTTATGCTCAGCAGGTCTCTTATAAGATCGTTAAATTTATAAAGTGCAGGATTATACATGCAGCTTGCAATCAGATACCTACGGGAATCAAACTACTTAGCTCATAGTGCTTTGATCTTAGCCAAGTAAAGGTCTTTCCTGAATCCGTGGAGCAAATTGTGAGGCATGCTCCCTAGAGGTACCTGAGAAGAGAGAAAGAATATTGAGAAGCTTTAAAAACTAGATAGTTGGAGAGAATATTTGGTGATGCAGCACAAAGATTTATTAAAGTATAGGTTGAGTTTGGTGAAAATATTACAACAGAATGACTTAATGGTTGTTCATAAATGCATTCAGCTTCCTTATTTTGGCTGCATGAAGAAATCTTGGTACCATTTTAACCTCAAGTTCCTTTTGCCTTTTTGTATTCATTATTTTGGGAGTTGATGCCTAATAGAGATAAAGATAAGAAAAAGAAAAGAGGGACACATTGCATATATCTGCAAGCATTTCAGTGGTTTAATCTATTCAGCAGTGTATTCCTTGCTGAAGGAAATTCCTGTAGGGATATCTGTAAGCAAAATATTTTAGGAAATGGTTAAATTTACTGAGAAGTTCTTGTTATATTTTTCTTAAGTTGAGGTAGGAAGGTAGAGAGATTGACAAGTATTTTCCCTGCTTTATCTTGTCCAGAAACTTATAGAGGTAGTATTGGCATAGAACAATTCAAAGAAATCAAAGGTGAATCTCAAAAAGAGGATGCTATTCCCACCTTCCTATCCCATCCTCTTCTGACTGTCAACCTCACTCCTTTCCCCCAGAGGTCACCTTTGTTAATAGTGTGTGACATTCCAGGTGTCATTTTTCCTGGCAACTCATAAGCCACACACACACACTCACGCACACACACAAACACACCTGGCACAACATATGTCATTCAGTCAGACCTCATTATTCATTAATCAGATTTCAATACAGTGTTGATTCATTCATATCTTTTACTGTAAAATCTAATTAACCATCTCCCTCACAGACAAAACTGATGAGACCTGAGAGAGAGACTCAGATGATTCAGGCCAGGATTATTTGGTCCACTTGCCTTCCTGATTAAGCAGCTGAGTTAACAGGTCACTGTGTCTCATTCAATTGCATCACTTATTTTGTCCTTACATCTTTGATTTTAGTGATTTTTCAAGCCCCTTGTTGCTGCTGCTGCTGCTGTTGATTGGGGGAATTGAAACAGTAGATTTACATGTCATGGCTTACTGTGTTTGTTTTTGTAGAGAGAAGGACCCAAGAGGTAAATCTGTCTTCTAAGTATTTTCCACCACTGGGGACCATTTCTAGAAAGTGGCTGTGATGAAAGTTACCAGCCTAGACTCTGTTGTCAGCCCCTCCACCCTGCGTGACCCAATTCCTTCCTTTGTTTATGCCACAAGCCTTATAGTTATCCCTGTCTTCTAACCTCTTTTCACACTCCACATCCTATGCTAAGTCGCTTCAGTCGTGTCCGACTCTGTGGGACCCCATAGACGGCAGCCCACCAGGCTTCTCCATCCCTGGGATTCTCCAGGCTAGAACACTGGAGTGGGTTGCCATTTCCTTCTCCAATGCAGGAAAGTGAATGAAAGTGAAGTCGCTCAGTCCTATCTGACTCTTAGCAACCCCATGGACTGCAGCCTACCAGGCTCCTCCACCCATGGGGTTTTCCAGGCAAGAATAGTGGAGTGGGTTGCCATTTCCTTCTCCCCACATCCTATATGTATCCGGAAATGCTTTGGGCTCTACTTTTCAGATACAAACTTACAATCTGACCACTTCTTACCACCACCATGCTTGCTACTTTAATCTAAAGCTCCATCATCTCTTGCCTGAGTTTCCCTGCTTCTCCCTTAACTCTCCTACTGTCTATTCTCAAACCTGCCCTAGAGTAATTACTATATCTGCTACTCCTTAGACTGGAAGCATCAGCAAAACCTGAGAGCTTATTAGAAAGAAAAATTTCTAATAAGAAATAAGAATTTCTTATTAGAATCTCAGACCCTGCTCCAGAACTTCTGAATAAAAATTTGTATCTTAACAGGATCCTCAACTATCACAAGACTACCTGTGGTGAAAGATCATTTAAAAAGCCCATCAAGCAACCAATAAAAACAAATGAAACTTTGAATCCATAATGGACCAAAACTTGTAAAATGAAAAAAAAATTACCAAAAAAAAAAAATTAAAAATGTGAAAAATAGATATAAAAATGCAAGCCCTAATTTTGTATAATTTGACTTAGTGGACCTAAAATTCATCTGTCAAGCTGCTGTAGAAGTTTCTAAATACTGCCCCCCTCAAGGTGTTCACTAAGGTTTTTGCAGACCAATTCAGGGACTGGCACCTGCGCAGGGACCACCTCCTGTCTCAGCTCTAGCTGCTCTGCTCTCCTTGAATTTCCCAGATACCACATGTATGTTTGGGTCCTGAACTCTGGCTGTTCCCTCTGCCTGGAACCCTCTTTCCTAATTTTATGCACTCACCTAAATCCATCACCTCTTCAAGTCTTTTCTGAGTTGCTGCCTTCACAGCCTTTTAACCTACTCTACTTAGTGTTGAAATATTCGTATGCTTCTCTTGTCCCTTTGTCCTTGTGTGTGTGTGTAAGTGTGCTTAGTCATGTCCGACTCTTTGCAACTCCTTGGACTGTAGTCCACCATGTTCCTCCATGAGGTTTCCCAGGCAAGAATACTGAAGCAGGTTGCTATTTCCTCCTTCAGGGCATTTTCCCTACCCAGGGATGGAACCCGAGTCTCCTGTGTCTCCTGCACTGGCCAGTGGGTTCTTCACCACTGAGCCCCTGGGAAGCCTTTGTCCTTAGTCTTTCTTTAAATGTCAATGATTCAGTTTCTTCATTTATTAAGGAAGAATAATAATAAAATCAACAAGGTAGGGTGGTTGGAGGATTACATAAAAGTATACTCACAACAAACTTAGAGCAGTGCCTAATATGTGTTAGTATTATAAAGTGTTAAGCATTGTTAATAATTAGTGTAACTTAAATATACAACGCAAAAGATTGCTAGCTGTGGTTACCTCTGGGAAGGGGAGAAGAATCGATCAGTTCAGTTCAGTTCAGTTGCTCAATCACGTCCAACTGTTTTCGACCCCATGGACTGCCGCATGTCAGGCATCCCTGTCCATCACCAACTCCCGGAGCTTGCTCAAACTCATGTCCATTGAGTCGGTGATGCCATCCAACCATTTCATACTCAGTCATCTCTTTTTCCTCCTGCCTTCAATCTTTCCCAGCATCAAGGTCTTTTCCAATGAGTCAGTTCTTCACATCAGGTGGCCAAAGTATTGGAGCTTCAGCTTCAGCATCAATCCTTCCAGTGAATATTCAGGACTGATTTTCTTTAGGACTGACCGGTTTGATCTCCTTTCAGTCCAAGGAACTCTCAAGAGTCTTCTCCAACACTACAGTTCAAAAGCATCAGTTCGTCAATGCTCAGCTTTCTTTATAGTCCAACTCTCACATCCATACATGACCACTGGAAAAACCATAGCTTTGACTAGATGGACCTTTGTTGTCAAAGTAATATCTCTGCTTTTTAATATGCTGTCTAGGTTGGTCATAGCTTTCTTCCAAGGAGCAAGCATCTTTTAATTTCATGGCTGCAGTCACCATCTGCAGTGATTTTGGAGCCCCCAAAATAAAGTCTGACACTCTTTCCATTGTTTCTTCATCTATTTGCCATGGAGTGATGGGACCGGATGCCATGATCTTAGTTTTCTGAATATTGAGCTTTAAGCCAACTTTTTCACTCTCTTCTTTCACTTTCATCAAGAGGCTCTTTAGTTCCTCTTCACTTTCTGCCATAAGGGTGGTGTCATCTGAATATCTGAGGTTATTGATACTTCTCCCAGCAATCTTGATTCTAGCTTGTGCTTCATCCAGCCCGGCATTTCACATGACCATGATGTACTCTGCATGTAAGTTAAATAAGCAGGGTGACAATATACAGCCTTGACGTACTCCTTTCCCAATTTGGAAACAGTCTGTTATTCCATGTTCAGTTCTAACTGTTGCTTCTTGACCTGCATACAGATTTCTCAGGAGGCAGGTCAGGTGGTCTGGTATGCCCATCTCTTACAGAATTTTCCACTGTTTGTTATGATCTACACAGTCAAAGGCTTTGGTGTAATCAATAAAGTGGAAGTAGATGTTTTTCTGGAGTTCTCTTGCTTTTTTGATGATACAATAGATGTTGGCAATTTGATCTCTGGTTCCTCTGCCTTTTCTAAATCGTTTGAACATCTAGAAGTTCATGGTTCATGTACTTCACTGTTGAAGCCTGGCTTGGAGTATTTTGAGCATTACTTTGCTAGTGTGTGAGATGAGTGCAGTCATGCCACAGTTTGAACATTCTTTGGCATTGTCCATCTTTGGGATTGCAGTGAAAACTGACCTTTTCCAGTCCTGTGGCCATTGCTGAGTTTTCCAGATTTGCTGGCATATTGAGTGTACCATTTTCACAGTGTTGTCTTTTAGGATTTCAAATAGCTCAGCTGGAATGCCATCACCTCCACTAGCTTTGTTCATAGTGATGCTTCCTAATACCCATTTGACTTTGCATTCCAGGATGTCCAGGTGAGTGAGCATGCCATCATGGTTTTCTGGGTCATGAAGATATTTTTTGTATAGTTCCTCTGTGTATTCTTGCCACCTCTTCTTAATATCTTCTGCTTCTGTTAGGTCCATGCCATTTCTGTCCTTTATTATACCCATCTTTGCATGAAATGTTCCCTTGGTGTCTCTAATTTTCTTGAAGAGATCTCTAATCTTTCCCATTCTGTTGTTTTCCTCTACTTCTTTGCATTGATCACTGAGAAAGGCTTTCTTATTTCTCCTTGCTATTCTTTGGAACTCTGCATTCATATGGGTATATCTTTGCTTTTCCCCTTTGCCTTTAGCTTCTCTTCTTCTCTCAGCTATTTTTAAGGCCTTCTCAGACAGCCATTTTGCCTTTTTGCATTTCTTTTTCTTGAGGGTGGTCTTGATCCCTGCCTCTTTTACAGTGTCACGAACCTCCATCAATTATTCTTGAGGCACTCTGACTCTCAGATCTAATCCCTTGAATCTATTTGTCACTTCCACTGTATAATTTAAGGGATTTGATTTAGGTCATACCTGAATGGGCTAGTGGTTTTCCTTACTTTCTTCAATTAAAGTTTGAATTTGGCAGTAAGGAGTTCATGATCTGAGCCACAGTCAGCTCCCGGTCTTGTTTTTGCTGACTGTATAGAACCTCTCCATCTTTGACGCAAAGAATGTAATCAATCTGATTTCAGTGTTGGCCATCTGGTGATGTCCATGTGTAGAGTCTTCTCTTTGTTGTTGGAAGAGGGTGTTTGCTATAACCCATGCATTCTCTTGCTTCCTTTTGTACTCCAAGGCCAAATTTGCCTGTTATTCTAGGTATCTCTTGATGTCCTACTTTTGCATTCCAGACCCCTATCATGAAAAGGACATCTTTTTTGAGTGTCAGTTCTTGAAGGTCTTGTAGGTCTTCATAGAACCATTCAGTTTCAGCTTCTTCAGCATTACTGGTTGGGGCATAGACTTGGATTACTGTAATATTGAATGGTTTTCCTTGGAAATGAATAGAGATCATTCTGTCAATTTTGAGATTGCACCCAAGTACTGCATTTCAGACTCTTTTATTGACGAGGAAGTTTACTCCATTTCTTCTAAGGGATTCTCGCCCACAGTCGTAGATAAAATGGTACCATTATATAGATATAATTTGCCCATTCCAGTCCATTTTAGTTCGCTGATTCCTAAAATGTTGACGTTCACTCTTGTCATCTCCTGTTTGACCACTTCTAATACCTTGATTCATGGAACTAACATTCCAGTTTCCTCAGCAATATTAGTCTTTACAGCATCAGACTTTACTTCCATCTCCAGTCACATCCACAACAGGGCATTGTTTTAGCTTTGGCTCCATCTCTTCATTCTTTCTGAAGTTATTTCTCCACTCTTCTCAAATAGCATGTTGGGCACCTACCAGCCTGGGGAGTTCATGTTTCAGTGTCCTATCATTTTTCCATTTCATGGGGATCTCACGGTAAGAATACTGAAGTGGTTTGCCTTTCCCTTCTCCAGTGGACTGCGTTTTGTCAGAACTCTTCATCATGACCCATTTGTCTTGGGTGGCCCTACACAGCATGGCTCATAAGTTTCATGGAGATAGACAACCCTCTGGTCCATGTGATCAGTTTTGTTAGTTTTCTGTGATTGTGGTTTTCATTCTGCCTGCTCTTTTATGGATAAGGATAAGAGGCTTATCAAAGCTTCCTAATGGAAGAGACTGACTGTGGAGGAAACTGGGTCTTTTTCTGATGGGCGGGGCCTTGCTCAATAAATCTTTAATCCAATTTTCTGTTGATGGGCGGGGCTCTGTTCTCTCCCTATTGTTTGACCTGAGACCAAACTATGGTGGAGGTAATGAAGATGATGGCAACCACCTTCAAAAGGCTCCATGCACACACTGACACACTCAGTGTCCCTGACCCTGCAGCAGGCCACCAGCGGCACATGCCTCCACTGGGGACTCCTGGACAGTCACAGGCAAGTCTGGCCCAGTCTCTTCTGGGGTAACTGCTCCTTTCTTCTGGGTCCTGGTGCACCAAGGTTTTGTTCGTGCCCTCCAAGTGTCTGTTTCCCTAGTCTGGTGTTAGTTCTGTAACCAAATCCCTGCTGCTGCTGCTAAATCACTTCAGTCGTGTTTGACTCTGTCCGACCCCATAGACGGCAGCCCACCAGGCTCCCCTGTCCCTGGGATTCTCCAGGCAAGAACACTGGAGTGGGTTGCCATTTCCTTCTCCAATGCATGAAAGTGAAAAGTGAAAGGGAAGTCACTCAGTTGTGTCCGACTCTTCGCAACCCCATGGACTGCAGCCCACCAGGCTCCTCCATCCATGGGATTCTGCAGGCAAGAGTACCGGAGTGCGGTGCCATCGCCTTCTGCAACCAAATCCCACTGGCCTCCAAAGTCAAATTCCCTGGGGCACTTCAGTCCCTTTGCCAGATTCCCTGGTTGGGAAATCTGGTGTGGGTCCTAGAACTTTCTTAACAGTGCAAGAATTTCTTTGGTATAATTGTTATGCAGTTTTTGGGATGTCTGCTCTATGGTGGAGAGAGCTGCTCTTGGCAGCTCTATGGTCGAGTTAATGGTGACCTCCAAGAGGGCTTATACCACAGGCTGTGTGACCAGGTAGCTGCACCCAGCCCCCCTGCCCCTGTGGCAGAACACTGCTGACCCATACCTCTGCAGCAGACTCAAACACAGGTTTGGCTCAGTCTCTGTAGTGTCTCTGGGTCCTGGTGCACACAAGGTTTTGTTTGAGCCCTTTGAGCATCTCTGGCGGGTATGGGGTTTGATTCTGAATGTGATTCTGCTCCTCCTACCATCTTGCTGGGGCTTCTCCTTTGCCTTTGGATGTGGGGTATCTTTTTTTGGTGGGATCCAACATTCTCCAGTCAACAGTTATTCAGCAGTGAGTTGTAATTTTGGAGTTCTTACAGGAGAAGATGAGCGCATGTCCTACTCCGCGATCTTGGCTCCAAACGATTGATGATGGAATGTAAAAGATCCTGTATTTTCCACTCAATATGTTTCTACCTAATTTAAAATTTTTAAAATGGGTATTTGTTACTTTAACAATTAATGATACACAATATAAAGGATGAAAGGAAAACTTTTTGTTGTTGGTTTACTTCTATCCTGTTTCCCAAATTGACATATATTTGAAAGTAAATTGTCATAACCATCAGAACAACATTATAATAATAAGAGTTTATGCAGTATATATACTGTGATGCTTGGTCTGGTGCTAAGTGCTTTACATGCATTATCTCATTTACTTTTTTCATTCTATATTTCATTTATTTTTATGATGTATACTGTGTAAGTTATCAGTTTATTGCCTCTCAGCTCCAAATTCACTCTTCAATACTTGCTCTTTAGTGATAGATGGAGCTCCTTTAACCATTTCAGCTTTAGAGTGAGCATGAGGTTAAGGATTCTTAGTAGGGGGCGATAGAATTTGGCAGGAGAGTCTATGCCTCAATGAATTTACACACACATACACACACAAACTGTACTCAGATGAATTTATAGAACATTCTATTTACCCAGAAAGGATCTCTCATAGCCCTTTCTAGTCCATACAGTGCTCTCCCCACAAATGTAACTAGTATTCTGATAACTATCACAATAGATGAGTTTTTCTTAGTCTTGAGAATAAGAAAATACCTTAGAAGAAAAGAAAGAAAGAAAGTGAAGTTGCTCAGTCACGTCCGACTCTTTGCAACCCCATGGACTATAGCCTGCCAGGCTCCTCCATCAATGGGATTTTCCAGGCAAGAATACTGGAATGGGTTGCCATTTCCTTCTCCAGGGGAATCTTCCCAACCCAGGGATCGAACCCAGGTCTCTTGCATTGCAGGCTGACTCTTTATGGCCTGAGCCACCAGGGAATCCAGAAAATACCTTAAATATATATATCTTGTGATTCACAGAAGTTGCCTCGTGCTGTATGCATATTTCTATATCTGCTCTCTTTCTTTCAGTGTCTTTGTTTTATCCTTGTTTCTTCTGTCTCTTATTCCTCTGTTTCTCTTTTATGGCCTTCCTAGGTGCTTCACTCGTGTTTTAAAGTATAACATATTGTGTAGCTTTTTAGTAGATTTTCTAGGTATTGTAGTGTACATACATAACTTAAAATAGTCAACACTTACCAGTGTTTTACCGCTTCAAGTGAAGTGTAGAAATGTTACTTCCATTTACTTCCCTACTTTTTAAAGTATTTTTAAAAAAGGTTTTCTCTATATATCAAGCACCCCATGAAATGATGTTATAATTTTTCCTCTTTCTGTTTTGTAAGAAGTTCATTTGTATCATTTCTTTTTAGATTCCACATGTAAGGGATATCCATACAGTATTTCCCTTTCTCTCTCTGACTTACTTCACTCAGTGTGACAATCTCTAGGTCCATCCTTGTTGTTGCAAATGGCATTCTTTCATTTTTTAATGGCTGAGTAGTATTCCATTGTATATATGTACCACGTCTTCTTTATCCATTCTTCTGTTGATGGACATTGAGGTTGCTTCCATGTCTTGGCTTGTTGTAAACAGTGTTGCAATGAGCATAGGGGTGCATGTATCTTTTCTGATTATGTTTTTCTCTGGATATATGCCCAGAAGTGGGATTGCAGGGTCATATGGTAGCTCTATTTTTAGTTTATTTAGGAGCCTCCATAGTGTTTGTCATAGTCGCTGTACTAATTTACATTTAAGTTGGTTAAGTTTTATTGTTCTGTCCTCGAGTTTATTGATTCTATATCTGTCATCTGCACTCTACTTGAGTGAATCCAACAAGATAAAAAAAAATCAGTTACTATATTTTATAGTTCTAAAATTTTCATTTGGTTCTTTTTTAATAGCATCTTAACTTATTGTTTTTAAGATATTCTGTTTTTTTTGTTTGTTTGTTTGTTTGTTTCAGAAGAATTCCTCAATGGTTTTTGAAGTATTTTTATCTTTTTGGCTTTAAAATACTTACCAAATAATTTCAACATCTGATTCATCTCATGTTGGCATCTGTTGGCTGTCTTTTTTCATTCTAGTTGTGATTGTTCTGGTTCTCAGTGTAATGAGTGACATTTGAGTATCCTGGATATTTTGGATATTATATTATAAAACTCTGAATTCTGTTCATCTTTTTTGGTATGCATTCTTGCATTGAGGTGTAGCAAAAGGGCTGAGTGGGTGTATATATTCAGTTTCACTTCAGTTCAGTTCAGTGGCTCAGTCGTGTCCGACTCTTTGCAACCCCATGAATCGCAGCACGCCAGGCCTCCCTGTCCATCACCAACTCCCGGAGTTCACTCAGACTCACGTCCATTGAGTCCGTGATGCCATCCAGCCATCTCATCCTCGGTCATCCCCTTCTCCTCCTGCCCCCAATCCCTCCCAGCATCAGAGTCTTTTCCAATGAGTCAACTCTTCATGTGAGGTGGCCAAAGTACTGGAGTTTCAGCTTTAGCATCATTCCTTCCAAAGAAATCCCAGGGCTGATCTCCTGGAGAATGGACTGGTTGGATCTCCTTGCAGTCCAAGGGACTCTCAAGAGTCTTTTCCAACACCACAGTTCAAAAGCATCAATTCTTCAGCACTCAGCCTTCTTCACAGTACAACTCTCATATCCATACATGACCACAGGAAAAACCATAGCCTTGACTAGACGGACCAGAGTTGGCAAAGTAATGTCTCTGCTTTTGAATATACTATCTAGTTTGGTTATAACTTTTCTTCCAAGGAGTAAGTGTCTTTTAATTTCACGGCTGCAGTCACCATCTGCAGTGATTTTGGAGCCCAGAAAAATAAAGTCTGACACTGTTTCCCCATCTATTTGTCATGAAGTGATGGGACCAGATGCCATGATCTTCGTTTTCTGAATGTTGAGCTGTAAGCCAACTTTTTCACTCTCCTCTTTCACTTTCATCAAGAGGCTTTTTAGTTCCTCTTCACTTTCTGCCATAAGGGTGGTGTCATCCGAATATCTGAGGTTGTTGATATTTCTCCCAGCAGTCTTGATTCCAGCTTGTGTTTCTTCCAGTCCAAGGTTTCTCATGATGTACTCTGCATATAAGTTAAATAAGCAGGGTGACAATATACAGCCTTGACGTACTCCTTTTCCTATTTGGAACCAGCCTGTTGTTCCATGTCCAGTTCTAACTGTTGCTTCCTGACCTGCATACAGATTTCTCAAGAGGCAGGTCAGGTGTTCTGGTATTCCCATCTCTCTCAGCAGGGTAGATATTGCCAAACATTTTTGTTCTGTTACGCCACACTTTTTCTGGTATTTTAACTAGGAGGAATAGGCTTTTCTTGAGAATTTTGTGTGTGCAGTGGAGGGTCTGTACCTGTTAGTGGTTCTGGGTTGGAGGCTTCTGCAGGGCCCTTTCTGAGATATACAGAAGGCCGTGAGGAATGCAGGTAGCCAATCTCAAATCCCAGGGTACCTCTACAATCTGCCTTTTTCTTCCTGCCTTTCAGAGACCATGTAGATGTGTCTTTCATGTTATATGGATGATAAGAGATTGGATCAGAAAGACAGAGGCTAATTCATTTTGGAAAATACTGAAAGTAACCAACTATATCTTTTGAAGAGCCTTCGTTTTAAAATTTTGTGAGATCCAACTTACCATTTCCTTTTTCTTTCATGAGTCATAATCTCAAACTAAATAAAATGTTGCATGCATGCATGCTAAGTTGCTTACAGTAATGCCCGACTCTTTGTAACCCAATAGACTGTAGCCTGCCAGGTTCCTGGGATTCTTCAGGCAAGAATACTGGATTGAGTTGCCATGCCCTCCTTCAGGGGATCTTCCCGACCCAGGGATTGAACCCACGTCTCCTGCATTGCAGACAATTCTTTACTGCTGAGCCACCAAGGAAGCTCCAAATAAGATGTTAGCTGCTAATTTTTCATAAATGCTCTACATCAGGTTTAGGAAGTTCCTTTCTATTTATTGTTTGTTGGGAATTTTTTATTAGTCATGTGTGTTGAATTTTGTCAAGTGTTTTTCATACATTTGTGAAATGATAGTATGTTTTTTCTTAGTTTATTAATCTGATGAAGTACTTTGGTTGATTTTTGCATGTTAAATTAACTTTGTATGTCTAGCCCAAATCCCACTTAGTCATAATGAATTACGCTTTTTATATTTATTGGATTAAACTTGCTAAAATGTTATATAGAATTTTTGCATGCATTTTTGATAGGGATATTGGTCTACAGTTTATTTTTTCTTATTATTTCTTTGTCAGGTTTTCCTTAGTACTACTTGGCTATACATTTACCAACTTTTCTAGACCTTCTCAGTGCTCACAAACCTCATTTCTATTTCTTGTTTCAGCAAGTCTTCTTTTGATATATTCCCACTTTGCCAACAATAATTAAAGCCTCCGATGGTAGTAATTAACTTCAAGGTCAAGAATAAATTAGTATACATTTGAATTACAATCTTTTGATTTATAGTGGCCCCAAAATGAAGGTAATTAAATGTTACAGCATTAAACTTTAAGAATGAATATTCAAGTAGTTCATTTAAATAAAAAACTTGAAATTAAGACTTAAAAAAATTTTTTTTTATTGAGGTATAGTTGATTTGCAGTGTTGTGTTACTTTCAGGCATATAGCAAAGTGATTCTGTTATACGTATGTATATATCTGTTCCTTTTCAGATTCTTCTCCTTTTTTGTTGTTCATTAGTTAAGTCGTGTCCAACTTGGAGATGCTATGAACTTAAGCACACTAGGCTTCCCTGTCCTTCACTATCTCCCAAAGTTCGCTCAAACTCTTGTCCATTGAGTCAGTGATGTTATCTAAGCATCTCATCCTCTGCCACCCCCTTCTCCTCTTGCCCTCAATCTTTCCTGAGTCAGGGTCTTTCCCAGTAAGTCAGTTCGCATCAGGTGGCCAAAGTATTGAAACTTCAGCATCAGCATCAGTCCTTCCAATGAATATTCAGGTTTGATTTCCTTTAGGATTGACTGGTTTGGTCTCCTTGCTGTCCAGGGACTCTCAAGAGTCTTCTCCAGCACCACACTTCAAAAGCTTCAGTTCTTCTGTGCTCAGCCTTCATTGAGTATAAAAATGAAAACTTTTATAGAAAATTTTTTATTATTCCCACACCAATTTTAAAAGTTTTTTTTTTCCCCCTGTTGGAAAACTTCAGTGATCATGAAGAATGCAAACATGATACATACTTAAGCCTGTTCCTTTTTTTCCCTTGCTGGTTGAACTTTTCTAAACTTTTGTGAACCAGTTATGCAAAGTGGCAATAATTAATTTGCCTCTTCCTTCAAGTGAAAGCTTTTTACAAAGGATGGTTATTAAATGGTTAGTTTCTCTAAGAGGGATGGAAAAAGAGGAAATAATCCCTATTATTTGAAGAAATATGGGGTTTGAAGAACAAAAGAATGCAAATAATGTCTTTGACCCTGGCTCTGGTACCACAAGGAGACTCTACCATCTCTTTCTCTTGGACAATTTTCACACAATGCAGTCCCTCATTCCCTGAATGCAATAACACCTTAAATTTGATATGTAAACCAGGTAATCACTACAAACTAATATTTGTTTAAAAAATAGTTATTAGATTCTCTGATAAATAGAACATGAATCTTCCATGCACTTCAAATTTTAAAATTGTTTTCCTTTGCTTCTAAAAATATTAATGCAAATTTTTAAATTTTTAGGTAATTTTAATTGTATTAATATTTTCAGGGCTACTCTTTTCTGAAACAGCCTTATTTGAAATGTTTCCATCTCTCAAGCACTGTGGTTTCTATCTCCATCCTACATCTTGAAATGTGTCAGATGTTTTAGTAGAATCTCAGATGCTCTTGTGCAAAGTTAAGTGACAGTATAACCTGAATGGGAGCATTATTACAAAATAAGCTACTATTGAAACTTTGCACTCTATGACCCTTCTCAAGATTAAAAAAATTTTTTAAAAATAATTTTATTTATTTTTGGCTGAGCTAAGTCTTCACTGCTTCTTGGGCTTTTATCTAGTTGAGGTGAGTTGGGTTGGTGCATAGGCTCAGTAATTGTGATTCCCAGACTCTAGAGCATGGGATCTGTAGTTGTGGCACAGAGGCTTAGTTGCTCTGAGGCATGTGGGATCTTCCTAGACCATCTCCCACATTGGGAGGCCAATGCTTTGCCACTGAACCACCAGGGAATATTTATCAAATATTTTAATAGTAAAGCCAAGAGGAGGAACTTTTCCTCAGGACCTTCTCTGTCCCTTCTATCTGCTAACTCTTGGTGTTCCCTCAGACTGGATTTTCAAGATAACTCTAAGAACTTTTTGCTTTTCAAGAGTTGTTCAGTGGGCTTACCAATTAAACTCTTTGTTTTCAAATTATTTTTGGACCTTTAGAAAGTGTATTTTCTGTCTTTTCATGGTGTTTGAGCAGAAGATAAGGTATTATATGTACTGTTTTATCAGATATGCACTTTAATCTTTGCAATAACTCTGGATGTTATCCATATATAACTTAAAAAAAAAAATAGAGGATGAATGAAATTCCACCTGGGAGGAATTAAGTGTCATATTCAAGATCACACAGCTAGTTGATAGCAGAGTATGTTCTGAATTCGAGGTGTTCTTGAACCCACCATGAATGCTATAGACATCCATGACAACCCACAATCTTGTCGTGAACTGCAGTCAGGGTAGTCTCGTGTCTGTTTAGAAGAATGGTCTACAGAGGTGGACATCATGCTCAGAAGAGTGCAGATTCATGCAGCGTTTAAGACACTGTGAGGGTGTATTTGCAAACCCTTTACAGCATTATCTAAAGTGATACATGTTCAGTCATGGCAGATAAATAATGACTATGAAATGAATATTATTTTTCTACTTCCATGAGTTAGCAGATCTGCTTATCAGAACATTAGTGATAGAAGTGAAGTCTCAGCTTTCTTTTCACACCAAATTAAAATTCCATGAATGCTATAAACCTTAAATTTCCATAAAAAATAATATTAATATTTTCATTTTTTGACATGTAAGGACAGTAAAATTAGATTGGAATTAGAATATTCTGAAATCTTTACAAAAGAGTAAAAGCTGCCCCCAAAATCTACTACTTAAAAATCCCTTGCTTGGCTAAAAGTATAACTGTATAGCTAACATTAATGGATAGAATTTTTATTTTTTATACTTAAAGAAGGTTCTGTTTTATATTCTTTGTTAAAAGAAAATTCTACTGTTATCTCTTATGAGAAGGATCGACTTTGTTACTCATCATCTTATAGAAAAATGGAATTGTAGATATGTTGGTGAAATTGTCAAGATAATTACAATTCATCTCCATGAATATTGTAGAGCAAGGAAAAAATTTTTTCCTCTACACTTTGTTCTTTGGCTGTCCTAATAATCAGATTAGCATAGGACAGATTAACAGGAGGAAAACAAATTTAGTTATGTACATATTGGGTTCTCATAAGGATATGTGACCTACAGTCAGTCAGGCGATTGAGCTTGTATGTTGCTCTGAGATCAGGAGAGGGAGCAGGGATCTGGGACTTCAAAGAAGAGGAAGACAGGGAGATGGGAAGAGCAAATGCTTGGTGAGTAAATGGTAGCCCTGTCATGCAGAGACAATGGACACAGAAAGGAATCTGATCTTTGTAATCATTTCTGGTAATAGTTCTCTTCCTGGACCAGGCCAGCTTTTAGGCAATTACCGGAGAGGTAAAAGCTTTTCCTCAATCTGCTGGGTCTTGATTGTCTTCAGCTCAAAAGAGCCCATGTGCCAAAGCTAACACATTTTGGAGAGACTTGTTCTGACCCCCTTCACTGTCTTCATTCCCTAAAAAATCTGATTAGCCTTTAGGTTTCCCAGGCAGTCACAAAACTCTGTTTAATATTAGATTGAACATTGCTTCTCAATAAATGCTGCAAAAGCATCACATAGTGTAGCAGAGTCTATGGATGTCTCTCTCAGTACTTTGGGGAGCCCTTTGAAGGCTGCTGTGGTTGCTATGACAGTGACTCAGTATTGAAAACCTTTGGGCACCCGGAGCCACCTCATCCAGAAAGGCCTGTGGGTTCCATAGCCATTTCATGAATGGTAGAGGTACCAGATACCCACTATCTTGCCTACAGGTGGGAGATAGCAGCCTGGTATGATCTTACCAAGTCAGAATGAGGCTGGGTGTACCAGAAGTCAATCCCTTGTTTAGCATCTCTGCTTTTTCATCTTATTTCTGTCTCTTCTGCTGGTCACTCTCAAGAGTACTCCCTTAAAAAAAATAACTTCCAGAAAAATCTTACTATCAGGCCCTGTTGTTTAGAGAACTAGACGTAAGACATGTGGCAGTTTAGCCTATAAAATTATCTCCCTTGCCTATATTTCAAATTGCCTGGGTTCAGTTTTGAAATATAGGCCCTTTATAGTGATTAAGATCGCTGCTTGTGTTATTTGATTCAGTTTTTCCCTTTTTCTGTGCTCTTCTTTCATTGGTAGAAGAAAGTTATGTATTATAAAAATTACAAAGAATTTTATAAGCTGTTGAATGTGGAAAGAAAATGTTCTTATTATTGGTATATTTGAGGAAATTCCTAAAAGAGCATGACATATAGCCTAGTCACAATTAACGATAATCTCCTTTCTTCCTATATGTTTTATAAATAATTTTATAATCACTTTTCTGGCAGCTTCTCACTGTGTTTTTTATGTATTTGTCATTTTACCAGACTGGATGTACAACAGATATGAAAACAGAACCTGATTTTTTTTACTCCTATCTTATGTGGATATCATTAATTTATAAAGAAGTTGTTCTGCTTTAAAAAAACAAACAACAAACAAAAAAAGACAAACAGCTGGCTTGATGGAAAATCTGCCCTGATCTCCAGAGAACAGGGAGTTCAGACGTGATATAAATTGACAGAGGGTGAAAAAGTAATCTTCAGGCAGATAAGTTAGTGCAGCCAGGAGGGGCAGGACATGATGGCATTTGCCGGAGAGAGGAGAACACAGGGCATACAGTCACAGACACTTGAAGACGGTGATGTTGGGAAATGATAATAATCAGCTTACCAGTGTTTACAGTAATGAAAGAGTGCTCAAAAATATAGAAATGAAGTTTTAGATATGTGACATGTAAAGGAGGTTCATCTGCTTAGAGTCCTTTTCAGATTACTGTTCTGTCTCAGTTGATGTTTTCCTAAACACCAGTAGAGGCCTCCAGACACTTCACTAAGTAAACAAATGCACCATCCACACAGGGGAGCCCATGGTACCCATTGTGTCCACTGACATGGAGAGAAATCAGATGGAATCTTTGTGGAAGATGATTTCAGCCAGAGTCAGCTGTAATTAGAGGAGCTGCTGATCTTTGTTGTATAGCTTGCCCAAAAATCAATTACGAAAGAAAGATACTTGTTCTAGAATTGAAGGAGGTCATGGTATGTATAATTGTTGTTCTTTTAAACTGCATTTAACTGATTGTCACAAAGTGGGCATTTCTCTCTTAATAATCCATTATGCTATCAGTAAGACAGTTCTAACTTGCCCAGTATTCTTGGAATCAAAATAAGAATACTGGAGAGAAGTGGAAACCAGGTAATTAATTCATGGACTTCCAACCTGAGTTATTTGGCAAGTACCACTTTTTTGTCTCAAGTTCTCAACTGAGCATAATCCTAAAAGAGGAAAAAAGAAAAGTTTGCTCAAGAGGCATGACCCATGGAAGCTTCATAGAAAATGTAGCTAACTCATACAGAGCCTGCTAATGACAGTCTGAAGCACATCTTTTGTCTGGAAGTCTGTGTGCGTTTTTCTGTGTGGTCACGAATAAGCACCAAGGTCTGCATGACCATTATTGATTAACTATATATTTCCCCCACTCAGGTTGTAATGAATAATCATAATTAGAAGTGCTCCAATGCCCTGAGATGTCTACTGCTTCTGAGATAAATCTTCATCAGATTCTGCATGTCACTGATAAAATCCACTCAGCCCCAAACATTTATTAACTGCTTTAAGACTCCAGCAGCTCCTTTATACGTTAGACACTTCTCCGACTGTACCTTTAGCTGACAGTATAAACGTTCATTTTACTGTCACATCAATTGATCTTAGCTAATTAGGAGCGTTTTAGGGGCCTTAATTTGATAAGGACGTGTGAATGCGTTTTCCCCCGCAGCAGGTTTGCTGTTTGCTGGGGTATTAGGGGAGTGTTAATCAGGCGCAGTTCTTCTGTCGGGTTGATGGTTTTTAAGCAACATCCACCAAATGGAAACTCACACGGTCAGGGAAGAAGCTGGGATTGTAGCCGCTGGTGTGATTTGTCAGCTCGGGTTAGTTACCTCTGGAATCGGAACCTGACAGGTGAACGTGCTGTGTACCCTTCCAGCGCCAAATCTGACTTTTCCTTCAGCAAGTGTTCCTTACGGTGGAGGTCTTCCTCTCCGCATTTCAGAGCCTCTCTGGAGGAGGCTTGCTCTCTTCAGTCACTATCATTCTCTCGCAGCCCTACAGTACCCAGTTTGGTGTTCATCCCGGCCCTTCTTAGTTTTAAAAGCCAAAAGCACAGCTTTTGAAAATTCCCTGGCCCTGAAGTACATGCAGAAAATCTTTTGAACAGTTTGGGTCCTGGGATTTCTTTGTTCAGTCTCTTCTGCTGAAGGCAAAGCGGGGCTGGCTGGCTGGCTTTGGGTCAGCCAGGAGCAGTGAAGCAAAGGGAAACAAACAACAGAGCAGCTGAAATTCCTGCTTGGAGCTTGTTTGTAGATGGAGGTCATACAGTGTCTTTTGTTTATTTGTGAGACTTTACTTAGGGAATGCATAAAAGGGAACTTGAAGTAAGTAACCATTTAAGAAACTGAGGAAAAGGGATGTCTGATAACAGCATTTTCAATTTTAAGGCTGAGAGAAATGCTCATTTATATACTGTGAGTTTTTCTGCAAGGATACAGGGGCTTTCTAAGGCATATACATTGTGTTCCCTTTGTTTCTCTTGTAGCTTTACAGTAACCATTTACACCTTTGTCTTCCATCCTGCTTGTGATCAATCTATAAATAATAAGATCAAATAAAACAATCTCTGAATGTGCTCCAGTAATAACCATTTGATTCTGCAAATCAAACCTTGAATGTTAGCCTCATTACCAAAAGACCAGTTGAATTATTAAAACCTTCATTGAAAACACCTGCTGTTATCTGCTGTTTATAACTATCTTTGAGTCCTAGACTATATGTGCCTAAAATAAATGGAGGAAAGAAGCCCTTAAGAGAGTGCCTGGCTTTCTGAAAAGAAATCTTGATAAAGTGGAAAAAATATCATATTTGGAGACTCCATTCATCTGTTGGTTATAAACTTGTTCACATGGTCTTTGTGACTTGTCTTCTATGTAAGATGATAATGCCTATCTTCTGACATACTTAACAGTATTTTTTTTTCCTTTTGTCATCCTGTTTGTCCTGATCCTTTTTACTTTTGAAAGTCACAACCATTTAGCAACAGCTGGCAAATAATGAATATTTGTTTATGTGCCTATTATCTGCTATCCCCCATTAATATGAGCTCCATGAGGATGGGGCCTCACTATGTGTGTCATTCACCCCCGTGTCCCTATCGCCTGGCATGTAGCAGACATTCAGTAAGAATTTGTTGTACAACTTAATGCAATATCAGCTATTATGGCACCTAATGTTAATATTCTAATTTTTTGGTTGGTAGTTAAAATTTACTAGCTAAAATCCAACATAAACACAAATTACATAAAAAGAAAAGCTGTATTTATATTTGTATTTGAAGTAAGGCTGAAAAAGAATTATGCAAACTTCCATCTGAAGAACACAGGAAAGTGCAAATCTAAACCAAAGAAAGGAAAAGAAGGAAATTCTAAAAATAAGGTCAGAAATCAGTGAAAAAGGAAACAAACTTAAAACAGAGAAAAATCAACAAACCAAATTTGATTTATTGAAAGTACCTAATAAAAGCAATAAATCTTTAACAAAACTGACCCAAAGGAAAAAATATTACCAATGTTAGACATTAGAAAGATGGTTGATAATATAGATACTAAAACATTTAGAAAGGCAATATTGAGAAAACTTTAGGCATCTACCATGTAGAATAAATGGATAAGTTTTATGAAAAACAACTTACCAGAAGTGATAGAGTCTAAATGATCATATGTGTTTTGAAGAAATTGAATATATTGTTACTAAAACTTCCCACAAGAAAACTTCAAGACAAAATGACTTCCTTATAAATACTTATTAATATTTATAAAGAATGAGCATGTAAAAAATGACTCTAGAGTATAAGAGAGGAAGATTTCTTAACATATGAACCCAGAACAACTCTAATACCAAAATTTGATCAGGACACTACAAAAAAGAAAAATTAGTAACCAAACAAATGTGAATGTCCCTTAAAATTAGGAAAAATAATACAGATTATATATCCATATCATCCATAATCCATGACAACACACATATACATATATATCTCTCCAATTTTTAGTGGGACTTATTGTAGTCATTTAAGAGTGGGTTAATTTTGAGATACCAGTCTGTGTCACAATTATGTTCATAGCAGCACTATTTTTAAAAGTTACATACTAGAAACAACCCACATGGTCCATTAATAGAAGAATGGGTATATAAACGGTGGTATGTTTATAAAATGAAACATTATATAGCTGTAAAGATAAATGAACTATATACAAGAACACAGATGAATGTCACAAAAAATAGTATTGAGCAAAAGATGCAGGACAAAATATTCTAAATCAGATAGTGGTTAAGCTTGAGTGGAAGTAGAAATGACTGAGAGGCAGCAGGAATGAGATTGGAAATTTTCTTTTTTGATGTGGGTGATAGTTACTTAGGTAGGTTCAGTGGTGAAAATTCATCACCATATTCATATGTTTATTGAATCCTTCTGGGTGAATGTTTATACTTCAAAAAGAATTTCAGATGAAACACACACACACACAAACAATGTAATAATGTAGCCTGATACTTGACCTACAAGCTCAGTGTTTGTGTCTATGTGTGTGGCTGCAGATTCCCTTTGTGACCACTGTAGTGTCAAACAAATCGTGTTTAGTAGAAAGTAAGGGGAGAGATTAGATGAGAACTGAGTTGCTTAGTATGGACAACAGGTGTTCATAAGTGTTAGTCACTCGGTCATGTCCGACTCTTTGCAGCCTCATGGACTGTAGCCCTCCAGGCTCCTCTGGGCATGGAATTCTCCGGGCAAGACGAATGGAGTGGGTTGCCATTCCTTTCTCCAGGGGTTTTTCCCGATCCAGAGATTGAACGTGGGTCTCCTGCTTTACCATCTGAGCCACCAGGGTGTAAATAGATCTGAGTTCATGATATGTATATGGGTTTTTCTAAACTTATTTTTTTCTCTGAAGGATTTTCATTGTAATCATTCTTCAATGCTACTAAGTAAAAATATATCATCATTTTCATGTACAAAGAACATTTTATTACATAGCTATATGAAAATCCATTAAAAAAATACCTTTATCTGAACATTTTAGGTGGTTTTCAAATTGCAGTCACTCTAAACAGTGCCTACATGGACTCCCTTTGCAATGACTGGAGTACACCACTTCTGGCAATGTGTCATATACATTATGTTCCACTATCACTCAACACCCAGAACTAACATGGCAAGGAGAAATGCCCTCCCATTGTATCCACAGATCTTAATCATTCCACTCTACTTTCCCAAAATGGCACCTCACAAGATTTGAAATAATGTTCCTAGAGACCATTCCTGTTTAGAGATCTTTGTTTTTGTTGTTCTCTCTCTAATAGAGATCTTAGGTCTAGATAAACAATTCAAAACTCATTACTTAAACTCTGCTTTATTTGCTGAGGAGACTGGGATATTATGGAGCAATTCAAAAACGTTCCAGTAATTAATATTTTGCACATTTTTAACCTAAAAATGAGGTGCTCATTTTGTGAGCATATTTTAAATTCCTAGTGATGCCTCAACTTTCCAGGTTTTCTTATTCCAATAGGACCAAATTCTCATTTTTTTTTTCTTTAAAGAAAGATACAGAAGAAGAGCTCTGAACATATAATGATCTCTCATTTTACTTGACACTATATTTCCACCTAAGTGAATTCACATTATACTTTTAAGGTGGTAAATAGAAGTTCATAATTCATTAATCCATAGTTCAAAAGAAAGGGTAAAATATGTTTCCATGCCAATGTTTATTTAAACTACTGTGAAAACAGTGTGATTCTGACTTAATGCAGCAAGATTACTCTCAGAAGGAAAACAAAATAGTCCTTTTTCACAAGAGATGCAGCATCTACACTGGTGAACACAGTTGACTGTTTGCAACAGTTAAGACAGAGAGGAGACATTCATTGAGGAAATTGCATAAAGCAAACCTGGCCAGAGAACTCAAACCCAGTAAAACTAGATTTGGCTCAAGCAAGGAAGGAAATTTTCTCCTCAAAATACATGGTAGATGACATCTCTTTCCTTTAAAATATTTAAGTAAGATGAAAGTGAAATTGAAACTGCAAGTCGCTCAGTCGTGTCCGACTCTTTGCGACCCAGTGAACTCTACAGTCCATGGAATTCTCCAGGCCAGAATACTGGAGTGGGTAGCCTTTCCCTTCTCCAGGGGATCCTCCCAACCCAGGGATTGAACTGAGATCTCCTACATTGCCGGTGGATTCTTTACCACCTGAGCCACAAGGGAAGGCCAAGAATACTGAAGTGGGTAGCCTATCCCTTCTCCAGTAGATCTTCCTGACCCATGAACTGAATGCAAGGCTCTCCTGAGTTACAGGTGGATTGTTTACCAGCTGAGCTATCAGGGAAGCCCTTAGGTAAGATAAGTCAATTCATAACACCGTGCAGGAAAATAAGTCTTAAGGAATTACTGATTTAGTTGTCTTTTGATAAATTTACAGAGGTCTTGTATCCATTTCTTTTTCTTTAATCTGTCCTTTTTACTCTGGTTTACAATGAATTAAGTCTGCTTGGGGGCCTAAGTAAAATTTCATAGAAACAAAATGGGTAGACTGGAGGTGTGCCATCGTGTATTTTTACTTTTCCATGCCTTGGAGAGAAGTCCTTCTTGACTCTGTTCTCTAATACCAAGGTAACTTTGAGTAGCCATCATTTGGGGGTAGTTTGCTCCGATACTCTTGTTCACTGACCCTAGACATTTGCTAAAGGGTGTTTTTTGTCCCTCCCTTTAAAACTGCTGATCACATAGGATTTTCCATAAGAGACATAGATCTGCTTCAAAATCCAAAGAAAGGTGACAACCTAGTAGGATAAATGCACTAATTGTTCTTCCAGTAAAATCTGTAAAAATTTTTAAGTGAACATCTGTCTGAAGAATAGAGCTATTAAAGAGAATGTTCTGTACAAACAGTATGCCATGCAGAATAGTTGTACAATAATGCTGTGAAATTGTTTAATTAACTCATAAAAGAGGGAATCTAGCACAGGAAATGTATGCAGTGCACTCTGGAGATATTTGACAGTCTTCAAGAGCAGATGTGATTATGATTATAATTATTTTAGGAAATTGAGCCATAATTTCTCTTTCTGTTGTAAAGTAAGGTAAAGTATATTATGAATCTTAAGTAGAAAATAGCCTTAAACATAAATAATTCATGCAAATCTTGACTTTTGTTGTAGGTTCAGCAGTGCTATCATTTCCTTTTCTTTCAGTGAGGTGTACTTTTGTAAATACAGCTGAGAAGAGTAAGCATTCAGCATGGAACTAGGGTGGATTTTATGTGTACTCTGTGGTAATTGGCCACAATATTTTGTAGGCATGATTTTCACCATAGATTTGAGCTCAGTTGCTTCAGTCGTGTCTGACTCTGTGACCCTATAGACTATAGCTCACCAGGCTCCCCTGTTCATAGGATTTTCCAGGCAAGAATATTGGAATGGGTTGCCCTGACCTCCTCCATGGGATCTTCCTGACCCAGGGATCAAACCTGGGTCTTTTATGTTTCCTGCATTGGAAGGCAGATTCTTTGCCACTAGCGCCACCTAGGAAGCCCCACCATAGATTTAGATGACCATAAAAATAATTTTTTATTTCTAGAAAGTGTCAATTATTTGTAAGATCATGATGTATAGGGCAAGTGAAAGTCACACAGTCCTGTCCAACTCTTTGTGACCCCATGGACTATACAGTCCATGGAATTCTCCAGGCTGGAATACTAGAGTGGATAGCCGTTCTCTTCCCCCAGGGATCTTCCCAACCCGGGGATCTTCCCAACCCAGGGCTCAAACATATGGAGTAATTTTATTTTATTACCAGAGAAACTCAATCAGAGACCCTACAGTATTGAACATGAAGGTTACAACAGCATTTTGTGTGTGTGAGGTCAACCAGTTTGACTCAAAGTGGATTCACTGACCAGACATTATACATCAAGTTTGTTAAACGTTGCTATGCAAATGTATTAGATCTATGCCCCTCTATTATTTTTCATCCTTCTCTATTTGGGAAATTGCATATTTTCTATTCATAACTTTAGTTAGTAATTACATAAATGTTGTATTTTCTGTGTATTGCCTTTATCACTCTTATTAACTGTAATTACTGCTAGATGGAAATTAATCAGACAAATTAGTATGCTTACTCATGAAACCTAGATTATAGTAAACCCCAAGATTAAGACTAATGAAACAATTACTTATTTAATCATTATTAAAAATGGGAACAGTGCTCAGATATCTGACAGTAAATGCAGCAAACTGTGGAAGTAGACAAATGAATGTGTTTTCCTTGACTGCTCTTTCATGAAAGCAAGATTATTATCACCTGCTGGGCATTTTGCTTTCATATTCAACATTTTCCCTAGGGAAAGAAAAGGTCTCTTCTTATTAGGAAAAGAGAAAATCTAATTTCTCCAAATAGACTTCTTTTTTTGAAACTTAAGCTATTCTGACTCTGACAAAAGTGTTCCTAAGTCAATGCTGTAGATATTTATTATAGGCATCTATATTAGAAGTATACACATGCACTTTAGGTATTTCTTAAAGCAAACTGAATTTTTAAATTTAAGTAAAACATGCATTAGAAAGCAAAAGGTACTACAAGCCTGATATTGAAAACCCATAATCTTCTCTATGTGTCATTGCAGCCATGTTCCCTGAGCCCAGGGACAACCATATTCAATCATTCCTGCTTTTAGGTCTTTTGGTGGTTGCCTTAATGTTTGACTTCCTTTCTTATTTCCCAGCTTTAGAGATTAGCATTTTTCTGCTATACTAGCTGAAGATTTTATTCATACTACTTCTCACAACCTATTCTCTCTCCAGCTAAAATAGTTCTGTATTTAAAACTTTATTAGCTACTTTTGAAAATCTAAATATTATATTAAAAATTTTCTTTTCTATCAAATTCAAAATACCATCTTTTGATTCTCTGTAGTGTGAGGTGGGAAATTCAGGATTCCTAACACTTCTTTACTCCTTTCCACCATGTTTGGTTACTGGATAAAATATAAGATACCCAGTTTAAATTTTAATTTTAGATAAACAGCTGATTTTTTAGTAAAATATGTCCAACTCTGTATGAAACATTTATATGGAAAAAGTATTCATTTGGAAAATGGAAAGCTGGGTAAGTATTTTATTAACTAGACGTGAAAAGGAGAAATTTATTGAGGAGATACAAAACCAGGACAACCAGTTTACCTACATAATCCCAGTGTTAGGGGCTTGGGGTACCAGATACGTCTACATTGGGTTTAGGAGATGAGGCCAGAATCATGAAGATTGGTGGAAAGTTCTATTTAAGGACCAGGCTAAATCCCAAGTCCCATTCAGCAAAGGAAATGAAGTTTTTGTTTTTGGCAGATTTCATGTAGGGAGACTCTTAACTCTGGGAGAGCAAGCAAAACTAATCACAGGGTGTTGCCCTACACAGGGAACAAGATTAACTGAAAGTCTGTATTCTGTACTGGGAGTCTTCCAGCTCTTTTTTCCTTTTCGGCTCTCAGAATGCTGATGGCAGCACAATTTATCAATAAAAGTAATGTAGGGAGTTCCTTTTCTGGGCTCAAAAGACTGGTTCAAAGCAAGAGATTTACAAACTCTCGTTAGGTCTTCTCAAGTGAAATAGCATGGTCTCCACTTTACCACTCTTGGTAAAAGCCATCAATCCACAGCTGTTTTTTTTCCCAAGCAGAGTGTTAGGCTATTACTCTTAAATATAAATTGCTGGCCATGGGAAGCCAAACATTGAAAATCTCCAATGTAGAATGCAAAGACCAAGCAGAACAAGTAGAAAATGGAGACTCAGAGAAAGCAAATCTGATAAAAGAAAGAGAATACAACTTAAAATACAAAAGAGCTCCAAGTAAAGTTCTTGGTAAGATAAGGTATTGCATTTGAAACAAGAACAGGGTACGTTTACAAGGGAGCATTACTTGAACATGAATGATTGCGTCTGGAGAGTTTATAATTTCCTTGGTTCTGTCTCACCACAGCAAAAATTTGAAGTGACAGACGGACCGGTGTTATGGCTCAGTTTTATTGGCAAGCAAAGGAAACTACATCCTCCAGGCATGAGGACGGCCCGACCCAAAAGACGAGACGAGAAGCCCCCCGCTCAATTTTGGCTCCTCTTTTTATGTTTTTTCCTCCTTTCCCTGAGCCTGCCTTCTGTAAACTGGCTAGCCAGGAGGGTTGTTATTTTACCTGAGGTCCTCACTCTGGTCCTCAGACCTTCCTTTGTTCTATTTTTGTGGGCTTTTCCCTTCTTTGTCTTTTAGCCACCGCCATTCTGGACTCCTTTTTCCTATTCTAACTACCTAACGATATCATGTAATTCAAGTATTAGCATTTTTTTCAACAGAAACATTGAAACCTAGAAAACAGTAGAGCACTGTGCAAAAATCCTGATAGAAAATAATTTCTACCCTAGAACAGTGTAAAATAAATAATAATATAAAGCCATATGAATCCAGTTTAAAAAAATGCATCAGAGTAGTTGCAAGTGTACAGACATGGGCATTTAATAAGTTACAGGAAAGGTAATATATTGGGTTGGCCAAAAATATCATTTATTCAGGTTTTTGCATAACATCTAATGGAAAAACTTTGAAGGAACTTTTTGCTTAGCCCAATATTTTTCTGGAGCAATTTACAATAGTGTAATTTGAAAGTGGATAAGAAATAGCAAGTGAACCATGAATATGGCAATTTCTTTGTGCTCACAGCCCTGTGGCCTTCATGGGGAGCAGGAGTAGGTCTGTGTGAAGGATTCTTGTTGAGTGGAAAGGCAGAGATACCACCAGGCTTCCTCTAGTTATAGGAGCCATAGACACTGATGACTCAGAGACTGGATGCAGTACATCCTTTCTCAGCTTGGGTTTCAAAAGCCTGGAAAATGTGTCACCACTGACATGGAAACAGTTGCTGCCTTTTGCAGACCATGGCAGTTCTTCAGGATTCAGCCATTTGGAGTGATTATCAAGTGTCACAGAAAGACCTGGTTTTGTTTGGTGGAGTCTTGAGGCAAAGAAAGGAAAAAGAGATGCGTATATATATATACTTGTGACAGGATAGGCCTTAAGACACTTCCACACACTCTTATATAATAAATCTTCCCCAAGGCAATGGAAATTTAATACAATACTGCACATATGGCAAAGAAAAGGAACTCTTAAATTTACTAAGAGATATCACAGTTTTATTAAGCCAGTGCTGAGCTGAGTAGAGGGCTTCCCTGACAGCTCAGTTGGTAAAGAGCTGAGTAAAATTCACTTTTTAAAAATATGGTTAGTAGGATACCACTAGCAATACAAAAATTAAGCTGCACTAATAAAATTATAGGGTCCAGATCAAGGAAGACAATGATTTCACTGTTCTTTGCCTGGGTCATACCACATTTGGAGTGTTGTGGGATCTGGTCAAATTGGGGCACAAGTTGTATAAAGGGAAAAGAACTGTGAAGAGAATCAAAATCAGATAGTATGAGGAATATTTAGAAGAACCAAGGTTATGCCTGGAAGAAGGAAGACTGATTGAAACACATTTTTACTATTTTGCCACATTTAAAGCTCTTGTGTAAAGAAAGGAATAGATTTTATTCTGAATTACTTCTGAGACTGGAAATGACAAATGGAAAATTTAGGAAGCACTTGAGGAGTGATTTCTAGTAAGTAGTAAGTGGTAGAATACCATGTCTCACATAGTACTTACTGACCTTCATGGAATTGTTTAAGGAGCAACCATATTGATCATCAGTATGCAGTTTTGAGAGAGGATTCCCATGTTGCAATAGAGGTTGGACCAGCTGCAACTTAAAATCTGATCTAGGTCTAATATTCTAGGTTTTTATGTATGTAAGTCTTGATACTGTCTCCAAATGCTGATTATTAAATAGATAAATATTGGACATCTATATGTCAGGGAACAAAATAGACCTTGTCCTACCTTCTGGAATGTTAAGTCCAACAGAAGAGCTAGTAATTAAGCAGATAATTTTATAAATAATTTCAATTGTAATGAACATTATGAAGAAGTCAAGAATAGTATAGCAACATATAACACAAAATCTAATCAAGTTTGGAGGGAGGGGAAGATTTTAAAGAAGTTATGTGCAAGCTGAGACCCAAAGGCTGAATTAGCCAGTGGGAAACTGTTGCTGATTCAGAGTCAAGGTCCAGAAAAGTTAGAAAACTGCCCATATTGGAACAAGAAATTCCATTTTAGCACTCAGCTAATCTTAACAATGTCCCTTAGGACCGCCGTTGTTTGTTGATGTGCTATTGATGTTGGCTGAAAGTCGCCATCTCTGCTTTATGGGACGTCCTTTTTGCTCAGAGCCTAGCTGACTTCTTTGGGTTCATATTTTGAGTCCTGTTAGTGTGATTGATTTTGTTGTTGTTGGCTCTGATTGATACTAGGATCTACTACTCTGTACTGTAGGTACTCAAGTGAGTCAGATTCTGAGTTACAGCCATAGAAGCAGGTGAGATTTCTTTCCTGCTCTTGCTTTAGAGCCTGAAATACTGTGATGTAAATACCCTCTGCAAAACAAAGAAGTAAGTGAGGAATGGCTCTAGGAGTAAATGAACCCGTCCTTCTCCTCAGTGTTATTTCAGAAACCTGCAGAGTGAAATCTTTCATCTAAATTAAAAATGGACCCTCACAAAACTTCAAAGAATCTGATGGTATGAAAGGAGTAACCAGGGCTTATGAACTGCTGGTGAATAATTACAATCTGAGATTTATTGGTGACCACCCCTGTGTCATTAAAAGGTTGGCTGATCAGAAACAAAACAAAACAAAACAAAACAAAAACAGACATTGGCTAGAGAGAGGACTCTTGAGCTACTCAGTCTTTTGAAATTTCTATGGAGTTTTCCAAGGGGAAATTTGGCATTTGGACTTCGTGACATTGGCAGGTTAATTAGAACTGGGGGCTATGATCACTTATCTTAATTGCCTCTGTTTTCTGGTTGATATTAGACTTGTATCCCAGGTGGCTGGTGACTTGTAACAGGTAAATAAAGAATGTAGGGGGAAAATAATGAATGTCATTTTTAGTAACAATTAGATAATCAAGGTTAGAATTAGGATGAAGACCCTCTTTTCAACAATCTCTTCTCTGGAATATACCATTCTTCAAGGTCTTGCAGGCTTCCAGGAACATGGTATAATATGTTGCTCTGTTAGATAAGATCAAGAGACTTGAGAGTGACGATGATCGCTATGGAGGGAGACGAGAGAATCTGGAAGGAGAGATTAGCCCCAGGAAAGTGGAGATTGGAGCAATAATGTAGTGTTTGGCCAAATTACATAAATTATTCAAGTTCTTCATTTTCTGAGTGGATTTTTCTTCTCCATCAAATGATTTTACAGTTTTAAGTATTTAATATATTTTTATCCAAGTGGCTTTTATTGGATACTTACCTATACAATTCGAATATTGTTGAGTATTTTTCTGCGTTTTTGAAGTTCGGTCACCCGCTGATAATATCTTCAGACTTAAATGAATGGTTGAAAGAATGAGGCACAGGTATTGGTTTTCCCCTCTCGCACTCTTATTATGTAGTAATTATAGAATGATGCAAAGCAAGCAATTTGCCTTGATATTTCACCAGACCAAAATTATTTTTGATTAGGCATTTATTTGCTTCTCAATTCTTTAAGGAATTTAAAATTTCACTCGAATACAAAATGTGTATCTTGAATACAAAAATACTTTGAAATTCTTATATGAATGAGGTTTCTGATTCAAAGGCTAGGTTCATGCCAGGGTCATTGTTTTGTTAGTTTTTCATTACAGTGTCCAAATTGATGGGTATGTATCAATGTAACAGATTTCAGAGGCAAAATAAGTCTGTGTATTTAATTCTAGCCACAACACATTTCAGTAGTTCAGTGTCTGCTGTGTGGGAAGACTGAGAAAGTTTCTTAATCAAATTTTCTACAAATCTTTGATGTCTGCTTATTTATTTTCTGCAAAACAGCAGCCTCTTCATGTTTGATGTCCCAGTAGCCAGAGCCAGTTGCTGTTAGTCTGATTATAGAAAGAGAGGTGTCCTCACAGGGAGCCCAGTTGGATGTTTCCTGCTTTCTATCTTAGTTTCTCTCACGGTTGGAGAGAAAGGAGGAAGAGCACGTGATAGAATCCGTAATTGTTTGCACTCCTGGCAGAGCCTCAAATGAGACTTATTCTGTCAGAGTCACTTCCAACCAGAGGACTCATTTTTTACAGCAGATGGAAGGGGGACCGCATGCAAATCCTTGGAGTAAACATATTTTAGTGCTTTGAAACCCTGTCCATGTAACAGTGTTGTTTTTAGATCTATTTTGCTGCTGTCACATTGGTGCTTTAATTAGAATAATTAGTAAAAAAAAAAAAAAAAGAAACAACTAAAGTGATTTGTTTGGCTATGGTTCCCTACCAGATATTTGAATAGAAATCAGGTAACTATTAGGATGGAAGGAAAAAGTACAGAAGTTTAGGATTTGGGCATGTTTTAAGAACTATTATGTTTTTATGATTCTGGTTCTATATTCACCTTCTTAAAAGATTATGGGACTGATATTTCTCCAGTTTTTATGAAAGAGAATTAGATTAATTGTTAGTAGATACCACTGGGGAACCTTTACTTAAAATTTGCTTTTGAGTTTATTCCTGGAAAGGAATGGAACTGGCAAGAATAAGTCAGTTTTCTATTATATCTGATGACTGTTTCCAGGGAAGTTTGGTTAGCCAAGTCTCATGGATTATTAAGTCTCTATTGTAAATTGCCAAAAGAGATGTCCCCCCATGGAAATTATTAAACTTGTTTTTATAATATTGGCATTTGTAAGCTCTTCAGGGTACAAGGAATAAACTCCTGAGAGGGAGACTGAAAAGATATATATCCCAAGATCCAGCAAATGGAAAACACTCTCCTCCACAACTGGAAGATCTAAGTGTCCCCACTATTGTATACTGGATGGTGGGAAAAATGATTCCACACAACATTGTAAATCAACCATATTTCAATAAAAAAATTTAAAAAGGACCTAGGGAATGGAGACACACATAATAGTGTTAAATGAGAAATCAAGTTGCTAGACAGTTTGGATTGCAAGATCCCATGTGTGTACATGCAAAGTATATGTGCAAAGAAAAGACTAGAAATAAACATATCAACTATAAAAAAGTTAAAAAAAAATCATGCCAGAAGTGAGATAGGCATTTTGTATTCAATGTTTTTCATGATCTCTGATTAGACTGGACTTGACTTTAATTCTTGTATTCTAACTTAAAATTATCAAACTCAGCAATTTATCATAATCATTAGATACCTGAGACATTCAAATTAGAATAAGGATGGATTTTATTCATTTATATAATCATTACTTCAACTGGTATTTATTGAGCATCTTGTAAGGACCAGATGCAGGTATTTATGGGAAAAGTGAGTGAAATAAACATATTTCTACTTTCATGGAACTGGAACTTTTCACTATAATGAATACAAAATCATGGGAACCATCTTTTTAATGTCATGCTTTCTGTTAGAAAAGGAAAACTTTGGGATAACTCTTAGCAGGTCATGCAGTCAAGATATTTTGAGGATTTGATCAAATATGCTAGTATTGATCCATGTACCATTTCAGTTTCTGATTTACTTTGATAACATTTATTAGACATGTGCAGACTTTGTTTAATATTGGGCCCTACGATAATGTTAATTTACTTTAAAAAGATTTAACTTATGTCAGTGACTGTATTGGTTCTGATGCTTAAGGTGCTCAGTTGCAATATTAGCTAAACTCCTTTCGTGGCCTTGTAGAACTTAGAATTTACTGAAGACTCATAATCATGAGTCCTGCAAAGGTATATCAGCTTGCTTTTTAAAAATTCACCTCATAGCTTTTAAGAAGATACAGTCAATGACTTTGCACCCATTCAATGTGGATATTCTTACTAATAAATATGGAACTTTTTAGTTATATAGTTAATATGACTAATTTGCTTCAGGTCTCAAATGAGAGACAACATTTGATAGCTTGTAGAACATGATGAAGAGTTGACTCATTGGAAAAACTCTGATGCTGGGAGGGATTGGGACGACAGAGGATGAGATGGCTGGATGGCATCACTGACTCGATGGACGTGAGTCTGAGTGAACTCCAGAAGTTGGTGATGGACAGGGAGGCCTGGGGTGCTGCCATTCATGGGGTCTCAAAGAGTTGGACACGACTGAGCAACTGAACTGAACTGAGAGCATGACAACCATATTTTTATTCCACTTCCAGATGATGTTACTGTTTAGAGTACACGTGACCATGATAATTGGTATATAATAAATGTATTGCTCATTCTAGTCTATTTTTTAGGATAATGGTTAAAAAGCATACATATTATGTCTGTGTGTTCACAGTGAGGTGACAGCTCTTGACAATTATATGGTTCATGCTATTAGCTTAAGCCATAAGTATTCCATATGTTACATTATAATATAATCTTTGATTAGTTGTTAGCTCTGCTGCAACTAATTATTTTACTAAAATAAATATCTAAAAGTGTGAATTATTTAATTTTTAAAATTTATTAGAAAGGATTCCAGGTTATCTTTATAATAATCTTGTTAATTATTATATATTATAAACCTTCTTGAGAAGAAGAGAAAGAAATAGAATTTGCTTATAAACCTGAGTGTTCCTCAGGGAGGGGGTTGAATTTGTGACTTGTGTTTGTCCAGTGTACATGATGGAAGCATGTGTGATAGACTTTGGCCCAGGGCAAACCTGGAACACCAGTACTATCAAGAAGAGATCTGCTTCTCTGACTGCCCAAAGCCCCTTGCTCCACCACTATACTCTCATTTAACATTATTCTGAAATTTGTATTTAAATACTTTATAAGAGATAATCACTAACTATACAGACTCAGAAAGGAAATGTCTGGGGGAAAATTTTTCATTGCACACAGAAAACAATTTATAATTTTCAAACCTTCTATCTCTTTATTCCTTAACCACCATATTTACCTCTTGACTTAGATACATTTTATTGTCTTTTGTTCTAATGGTCCTGTGCCTTTATTATAGACTGTCTCAAGTCCTTTTTGGGAATAGGTTAGTTATTCAAAGGAACCTTAGTTACTTAGTCAAAGAATAGGCAAAGCTGACTTTGGCAGCAGTGGGGTTCAAACCTACACCCCCAAAGAGACTGGAATTAGAACATACTGTGGAAAAATAGAGAAATATATAAAACCTGTCTGAATTTGTAAACTTTAAATATTCAAACTTTAATATGGTGTAGCAGAGCATTAAGTATCTATTCATGTCTGGAGATTTTCAGAATGGAAAGCAGAGAGTTAGAATGATTTTGAGAGTTTATTTATAGAGGAAAAATACTCCCTACTACATTAGAAAGAAAAGTTACATCCTACAGAGTATTTGTAATAGGTAGAGTTTTGGTAAAATTCTTTTGATTGACATTGAACTATGGGTGAATGTCATGAAATTCAACACAAAGCTTTGGAACACATGCAACAGTTTTCTCTTTAGATAACTATTATAACTGGCTTAGGAATTTGGTTTGAAATAGAATCCCCAGATTGTTCTCACTTACTAAGAGAAGACTATGCCCTCATGCCTTTAAATTGAATAAAGCATGAATACATTCTCCCAGAAGACAGATGTATTTTATTAGAATTAAGCTAGTTTACTAATATTATATTAAAGCAAAATTCCATCCATAGTTGATAGAATAAAGTAGTTTATTAGAATAAAGTGGTTCATTTAGAATAAACAAAAGAGAATACTCTTTCCTTCTTACATTTTTTCCATTTTCCTTTTTGCAACCTGTAGACACTCAAGAAAAAAAAAATTAATGTCTAATTTAAAGGTAGTGGACAGCAACTTTGGTAACTATAGATTTCTTTGCCAAGAAAAGTTTTTCTTGACATTTAGACTTTTTCTATTGAATACTAATTCCATGCAAGATCCTTTACTAGACAGTATTGAAATTCTTCCACTGAGGTCAGATTGTACTATGCAAAGAGAATGATGATAGTATCTGTCTCATAATGTTGCTATAACTGTTCATGTTTATAAAGAATTCAAACTAGCACTTGGCACATGGTAAATACTAAAGAAGTCCTTGGTCACTCAATCAGTCCCTGTTCTTTCTATGGTATATTAATTTCTATTTCCATTCTAGAGTGCATAACATTCTCTCTGCTTAGATTTGTACCCCTCTTTCTGAAAGAGATGGCAGTACCAGCCCACCTGCCCTGCCTCTTGAGAAACCTGTATGCAACACAGGAAGCAACAGTTAGAACTGGACATGGAACAACAGACTGGTTCCAAATAGGAAAAGGAGTACGTCAAGGCTGTATATTGTCACCCTGCTTATTTAACTTATATGCAGAGTACATCATGTGAAATGCCGGGCTGAATGAAGAACAAACTGGAATCAAGATTGCTGGGAGAAATATGAATAACCTCAGGTATGTAGATGACACCACCCTTATGGCAGAAAGTGAAGTAGGACTAAAGAGCCTCTTGATGAAAGTGAAAGAGGAGAGTGGAAAAGTTGACTTAAAGCTCAACATTCAGAAAACGAAGATCATGGCATCTATTCCATTCAGTTCAGTTCAGTTCAGTCGCTCAGTCGTGTCCGACTCTTTGCGACCCCATGAATGGCAGCACATCAGGCCTCCCTGTCCATCACCAACTCCCAGAGTTCACTCAAATGTATGTCCATCGAGTCCGTAATGCCATCCAGCCATCTCATCCTCTGTCGTCCCCTTCTCTTCCTGCCCCCAATCCCTCCCAGCATCAGGGTCTTTTCCAATGAGTCAACTCTTCCCATGAGGTGGCCAGAGTATTGGAGTTTCAGCTTTAGCAACAGTCCTTCCAGTGAAGACCCAGGACTGATCTCCTTTAGGATGGACTGGTTGGATCTCCTTGCAGTCCAAGGGCAGAGAAGGCAATGGCAACCCACTCCAGTACTCTTGCCTGGAAAATCCCATGGACAGAGGAGCCTGGTAGGCTGCAGTCCATGGGATCGCTAAGAGTCAGACACGGCTGAGTGACTTCACTTTCACTTTTCACTTTCATGCTTTGGAGAAGGAAATGGCAACCCACTCCAGTGTTCTTGGCTGGAGAATCCCAGGGACAGGGGCCTGGTGGGCTGCCGTCTATGGGATCGCACAGAGTCGGACATGACTGAAGCAACTTAGCAGCAGCAGCAGTCCAAGGGACTCTCAAGAGTCTTCTCCAACACCACAGTTCAAAAGCATCAATTCTTTGGCGCTCAGCCTTCTTCACAGTCCAACTCTCACATCCCTACATGACCACAGCAAAAACCATAGCCTTTACTAGATGGACCTTTGTTGGCAAAGTAATATCTCTGCTTTTCAATATACTATCTAGGTTGGTCATAACTTTCCTTCCAAGAAGTAAGCGTCTTTTAATTTCATGGCTGCAATCACCATCTGCAGTGATTTTGGAGCCCCAAAATATAAAGTCTGACACTGTTTCCACTGTTTCCCCATCTATTTCCCATGAAGTGATGGGACCAGATGCCATGATCTTTGTTTTCTGAATGTTGAGCTTTAAGCAAACTTTCTCACTCTCCTCTTTCACTTTCATCAAGAGGCTTTTGAGTTCCTCTTCACTTTCTGCCATAAGGGTGGTGTCATCTGCATATCTGACGTTATTGATATTTCTCCCAGCAATCTTGATTCCAGCTTGTGCTTCTTCCAGCCCAGCGTTTCTCATGATGTACTTTGCATGTAAGTTAAATAAGCAGGGTGACAATATACAGCCTTGACGTACTCCTTTTCCTATTTGGAACCAGTCGGTTATTCCATGTCCAGTTCTAACTGTTGCTTCCTGACCTGCATATAGGTTTCTCAAGAGGCAGGTCAAGTGGTCTGGTATTCCCATCTCTTGAAGAGTTTTCCACAGTTTATTTTGATCCACACAGTCAAAGGCTTTGGCATAGTCAATAAAGCAGAAATAGATGTTTTTCTGGAACACTCTTGCTTTTTCCATGATCCAACGGATGTTGGCAATTTGATCTCTGGTTCCTCTGCCTTTTCTAAAACCAGCTTGAACATCAGGAAGTTCATGGTTCGCGTATTGCTGAAGCCTGGCTTGGAGAATTTTGAGCAGTACTTTACTAGTGTGTGAGATGAGTGTAATTGTGCTGTAGTTTGAGCATTCTTTGGCATTGCCTTTCTTTGAGATTGGAATGAAAACTGACCTTTTCCAGTCCTGTGGCCACTGTTGAGTTTTCTAAATTTGCTGGCATATTGAGTGCAGCACTTTCACAGCATCATCTTTCAGGATTTGAAATAGCTCCACTGGAATTCCATCACCTCCACTAGCTTTGTTCATAGTGATGCTTTCTAAGGCCCACTTGACTTCACATTCCCGGACCTCTCGCTCTAGGTGAGTGATCACACCATCGTGATCTCCTTTACTTTATGGCAAATAGATGAGGAAACAGTGGAAATAGTGGCAGACTTTTTTTGGGCTCCAAAATCACTGCAGATCGTGACTGCAGCCATGAAATTAAAAGACGCGTACTCCTTGGAAGAAAAGTTATGACCAACCTAGGCAGCATATTTAAAAGCAGAGACATTACTTTGCCAACAAAGGTTCATCTAGTCAGTTCAGTTCAGTTCAGTTGCTCAGTCATCTCTGACTCTTTGCGACCCCATGAACCGCAGCATGCCAGGCCTCCCTGTCCATCACCAACTCCTAGAGTTTACCCAAACTCATGTCCATTGAGTCGGTGATGCCATCCAACCATCTCATCCTCTGTCATCCCCTCCTACTCCTGCCCTCAATCTTTCCCAACATCAGGGTCTTTTCAAATGAGTCAGCTCTTCGCATCAGGTGGCCAAAATATTAGAGTTTCAGTTTCAACATTAGTCCTTCCAATGAACACCCAGGACTGATCTGCTTTAGGATGGACTGGTTGGATCTCCTTGAAGTCCAAGGGACTCTGAGGAGTCTTCTCCAACATCACAATTCAAAAGCATCAATTCTTCTGCACTCAGCTTTCTTTATAGTTCACTTCTAACATCCATACATGACCACTGGAAAAACCATAGTCTTGACTAGACGGCACAGGAGCTACCCCACATCCAAGGTCAGGGCAGCAGCTAAGAGGAGCTACCCCATGTCCAAGGTAAGGAACAGTGGCTGCCATTTTGCTGGAGCAGCTGTGAAGAGATATCCCATGTCCAAGGTAAGAGAAACCCAAATAAAGTGGTAGGTGCTGAGAGAGGGCATCAGAGGGCAGACAGACTGAAACCATAATCACAGACAACTAGCCAATCAGATCACATGGACCACAGCTTGTCTAACTAAGGCATACCTTGTGGGGCCACCCAATTGGACAAGTCATGGTGGAGAGGTCTGACAGAATGTGTTCCACTGGAAAAGGAAATGGCAAACCATTTCAGTATTCTTGCCTTGAGAACCCCATGAACAGTATAGAAGGGCAAAAAGATAGGACATTGAAAGATGAACTCCCCAGGTTGGTAGGTGCCCAATATGCTACTGGAGATCAGTGGAGAAATAACTCCAGAAAGAATGAAGGGATGGAACCAAAGCCAAAACAACACTCAGTTGTGGATGTGACTGGTGATAGAACCAAGGTCCAATGCTGTAAAGAGCAATATTGCATAGGAACCTGGCATGTTAGGTCCATGAATCAAGGCAAATTGGAAGTGGTCAAACAAGAGATGGTAAGAGTGAATGTCAACATTCTAGGAAGCAGCGAACTAAGATGGACTGGAATGGGTAAATTTGAATCAGATGACCATTATATCTACTACTATGGGCAGGAATCCCTTAGAAGAAATGGAGTAGCCATCACGGTCAACAAAAGAGTCTGAAATGCAGTACTTGGATGCAATCTCAAAAATGACAGAATGATCTCTGTTCATTTCCAAGGCAAACCAGTCAATATCACGGTAATCCAAGCCTATGCCCCAACCAGTAATGCTGAAGAAGCTGAAGCTGAACGGTTCTATGAAGACCTACAAGATCTTTTGGAACTAATACCCTAAAAAGATATCATTTTCATTAAAGGGGACTGGAATGCAAAAGTAGGAAGTCAAGAAATACCTGGAGTAACAGGCAAATTTGGCCTTGGAATACGGAATGAAGCAGGGCAAAGGCTAATAGAGTTTTGCCAAGAGAACACACTGGTCATAGCAAACACCCTCTTCCAACAACACAAGAGAAGACTCTACACATGGACATCACCAGATGGTCAACACCAAAATCAGGTTGATTATATTCTTTGCAGCCAAAGATGGAGAAGCTCTATACAGTCAGCAAAAACAAGACTGGGAGCTGACTGTGGCTCAGATCATGAACTCCTTATTGCCAAATTCAGACTTAAATTGAAGAAAGTGGGGAAAACCACTAGACCATTCAGGTATGACCTAAATCAAATCCCTTATGGTTATACAGTGGAAGTGAGAGATTTAAGGGACTAGATCTGATAGACAAATGCCTGATGAACTATGGATGGAGGTTCGTGACATTGAACAGGAGACAAAGATCAAGACCATCCCCAAGAAAATAATGCAAAAAAGCAAAATGGCTGCCTGAGGAAGCCTTGCAAATAGCTGTGAAAAGAAGAGAAGCGAAAAGCAAAGGAGAAAAGGAAAAATATAAGCATCTGAAATCAGAGTTCCAAAGAATAGCAAGGAGAGATAAGAAAGCCTTCCTCAGGGATCAATGCAAAGAAATAGAGGAAAACAATAGAATAGGAAAGACTAGAGATCTCTTTGAGAAAATTAGAGATACCAAGGGAACATTTCATGCAAAGATGGGCTCGATAAAGGACAGAAATGGTCTGGACCTAACAGAAGCAGAAGATATTAAGAAGAGGTGGCAAGAATACAAAGAAGAACTATACAAAAAAGATCTTCACGACCCAGATAATCACAATGGTGTGATCACTCACCTAGAGCCAGACATCCTGGAATGTGAAGTCAAATGGGCCTTAGGAAGTATCACTATGAACAAAGCTAGTGGAGGTGATGGAATTTCAGTTGAGCTGTTTAAAATCCTGAAAGATGATGCTGTGAAAGTGCTGCACTCAATATGCCAACACATTTGGAAAACTCAGCAGTGGCCACAGGACTGGCAAAGGTCAATTTTCATTCCAATCCCGAAGAAAGGCAATGTCAAAGAATGCTCAAACTACTGCACAATTGCACTCATCTCACATGCTAGTAAAGTACTGCTCAAAATTCTCCCAGCCAGGCTTCAGCAATACATGAACTGTACACTTCCAGATGTTCAAGCTGGTTTTAGAAAAGGCAGAGGAACCAGAGATCAAATTGCCACATCCACTGGATCATGGAAAAAGCAAGAGAGTTCCAGAAAAACATCTATTTCTGCTTTATTGACTATGCCAAAGTCTTTGACTGTGGATCAGAATAAACTGTGCACCAAAACCTGTACATTCTGACAGAGGTGTACAACGAAACTGATATAAGTGCCTAGTCAAATCACACTGGTAATAGTGATCTCCTGTTGTGAGCGTGTGAATTTCCTTTCTCAGTGACATTGTAGACTCCTTGAGGACATGGACCATGCATTGTTTTCCTGTGTATCTTCCCACAATGCTGGGAGCATGGCCACTGCTGAAGAACATTCCTTTTTCTTGTTTGATTACAAGATCTCTCAGAGTGGGACCCAGGATATGAATTGTTAAAGGATATGGAGGGACTGAGAGATACACAGGTGGGTCATTCAACTCTTGCCACAAGCAGTGCTGTGTAATAAATAATCACAGAGTGACATACAACAATAATCATCGGTTCTTCATGTTTTTTGGAATCAAGAGGGATAGGCCAGACTTCTCTAGTGATCTTACCTGTGCTTACTCATGTTTGGGGGGTTGAGCTAGGCCCACTTAGTTGACTGCATGTCAGCGGCTCATTAATGTACTGGCAAACTAGCTGTGTTTCATAAGACTTTGATGTTCCTTCTGGGACCATCAGGCTAGTCAATGGACATACTAAAGGACAAGTGGCAAGACCAGATGCAACAAGTCCATTCCAAGCCTCCATGTGCGATGGATTGGTCAAAGGAGAAGGAGAGTACAGCATAGTTACAGGGAAAAATCTGTGGATACTAAAAAATGGGAAAAAGTGGTGTCATTTTCCCAAACTTCTCCAGTGGAATGTTCGTGTCTCTTCTGTGCAGAGCCTGCTCTGATGCTTTACTGAAGGTCAGTTCTTCTTGTTTATAATCTCGATCAGGATGTCTTTAAAACAGCATTACCACCCTTGAGTAAGCAAGCCAGTAATCTTGTTTGGAGGGAAAAAAGTTGCAGGTAAAGAATCACATAATGCCACTTCATTTGCCATTAAATAGAAAAATATCACCTTATATTTCACAGACTTGACATCACTCAGATAATATGTCACACTTCATTAAACTAGAAGATCAAATGCAGAAAACAAAATATGTGCTGGTCAATAAGATTATCTACTACCTGAACAAGGTTTGTGGAATTGTCAACATGATGTGTCTGAATTCAAGAGATTAAACCAAGAGCTGTGACTGGAAAAGTGTTAAAAACACCGCAAATTTGCTTTGAAATGATACAGCATCTTATTGTCACTTGTGATTTGACCACTGGTTCTGTCTTTGTTACTTGTGCTGCTTAGGGAACTGTTGCAAAGCAAACCATGCAGTCTATTGTGGAATTTAGAGAATCATCTTGGGGCTGAAAAAGAGTTTCTGCTAAGTTCCTCGGCTTCTAGTAGGCCATCTTTCTGTCTAATAGATCTTATCTCCTGAAGAGCCAGGGAATTAATTATAGCATGTTTTAGCAATCATAGATTTACACTTTTATCTGTTTGTCTCTATCTATCTACTTATCCATCTATCATATCTATGTGTGTGTTCATCACCAAAATAATAGCTAAATTTCTATGACCATTTTTTCTAAATTAAGGTGATCTTTTTTCCATATTTAGTTATTTATTTGCTCTTATGGTAGGTACTTGATTAACTCCTGACAAGTGAGATTGATCAGCAAGACAAATATTACATAAACTATAGTAAAAATTAACTTTCCAATCCTGCTTTATTCTTACTCTGTTATGGGGTTTTAGGCCAATCACTTAAGATTCTTACCAATAAAAGTAGACAACTTAGATATTTTAATAACAAGAGTTCTTGCCTATGTAGCCAAACAATAGATAAATATCTAAGATAAACTCTGGGTAAATCAGATATATATTGATATCTGTATTTATCTATCTAGATATATAGATACATATTTATTGTTGTTTTTGTTTATATAAGAGAAGGCATTGCATAATCACCCTGTAGGGTAAGTTTATCTTTTATTAAAGGTGTGATGCTAAGTTTTGCTTGATTTTCCTTTCTGAAAGGAAGGACATTGACTTGTAGGATAAAGAAAAGACAATATAGACAGAAACTAAAATGTGGCCTTATACAAGTTCTGGAGTTCAGTTTCATCACCTTGTATTGATGGACAAAAATATAAATGAGGCAAATTGGGATTTGGATATAGCCAAAAGGTTTCTTTTGAGACTTTTCTACTTGCTAAAGGAGAGAAACACTGAGAGAGGTGTAATAAGCTCATTTTCTGACAAGGGGAGATGATTGAGATTTTTACATGAATGTGATTCTGATGGAACCAGAGAATACAACCATTTTCCTGGAAAGTCAGGAGTGCTGGCGTTCCACAGCATTAAGGACCATCTCCCTCTTGCACACATGCAAACATATATGATTGACTTGTCTCTAGGCAACATAGCATCAATGGGAGCAGACTGGTTACAAAGCTAGGCCCTCAGGCAAGTGGAGGTTAAAAGCTCAATTTCACTTTCTCAAGTGGAAAATTCTGTGTAACTAACATTATAGCCTTTTGTTTAGTCACAAAGAAGGAATAATTGCTTTGGAGTTTGGAATTTAGTTCCCCTATGTACTTTTTGGTAGAGCTTTGTAGCTAGGGCCACTTGCAGCAAAGAAAATATAGCAAACACTTGGACAAACTAAGTGGGCCTAGGATACCATGTAATTAAGAGAGGGGCAATGAGAGAAACAGCAGGGGGCCTTGCACTTTGGAGTAGCCCATATTAACCTTGGGGGAAGTGGAGATTATAATGGGAGTAATGCCGGTGGTGGAAAATGATTCAGAATGTTTGTTTTCAACAGAGTTTGAATCTTGGTGCCTTAATGTGGATACATAGGCAATGCTTAGAAAAACACAGTGCTATGAATGTAATAGTCAAATGATATCTTGATGTCAAAGCTGCTTATACGTACATACATTTTAAACTTGATTTCACTGCTGCAGTGGGACAAGCCAAAATTGAAGCACAGTTGTCTTCAGGACTTAGAAGTTTAAAAATTTGAGCTGCATGGTATTGTCCTAGAATGAAGTCATTCTTACAATGGCAAAAAGGAGAAAGCATGGGAAAATAGATCATTATTGCCTAGATTTATAATTTGATATTCACGTATTGCAAAGATCACCAGGATGTATTCAACAAGAAAAGGGAATAACATTTTTCAGGGGACATTCTGTGTAAGAGGAATAGTGTTCTATTTAATTTGCATATAGAAAAATTGGTGTCCTTGTTTCTCTAAAAAGAGAAATTGTGCCTAAATATAGGCTAATTGGTGGTGCTCAGAACATTTGATTGTGTGACTCATGATTTGGAACACCATTTTCCTATCAGAAAACTAGCTTGAGACCCTCCTATCGCTGAGAATGTGTTTAATTAGATGACAGGTTTTAATTAGATAGGACTATTTCGGCCTGCTTACTCTCGGTCTTTATCTCTCCATGAGCCATTTCCCTACAGAAGGATGCAGTAACCATAATTACTCCAGTCATCTTAAAGAAAATGTTTTGAAGTACAGTAGTTAGCTGTCAAAAAGAGAAGGCTAATTTCCAGTTATGAGAGCATTTTCCCAATGGAAATCTTCCTTTCATTCTGGGTAGACATATTTGTGTTTGTGTTTTAGCTTCATTAGGCTCCATTTTCTCCTTCCTAGACAGATAATTTCTCTTGTAGCTGTTCAGAATTAAAGGAATTCCTCAATTCCAGAAATGTTTCCAGCTGTTTTTAGCTCTAGCTATAGTCTACATTACCTAAACAAGCACCTAAGAGCATGGCACATAAAAATCACCCAGCAAAAGCGTAATAGAAATAAATAATTTGAAGAATTTCCCATAATATATGGGATTTTAATAGATGTAAAGAAAAAAGAGTCAGACATGACTGAGCGACTGAACTGAACTGAACTGAAAGAAAAAAATGGTAAAATATTTGGACAATTATGGATGAAATGAGCAAACTACTTTAGGATCCATCAGGTTGTTTACTCTGTTGATAGGTATAAGCTGTTTGGCACCAAACTCCCAGATCTTCCTATCTCCATAGTTTCATGGGAAAAGGAGGCAATTGGGGTTTTCATTTGGTAATATCACACTTTTGTTTTCTTTGAAGCCAGCCTATGACAATATCCTCCCTCTATATCCCCTATTAAAAAGTTTAAAGTCTCTGTGGTTCCCACTGTAAAGGAGAAAGGAGACTTGGGTACGTGCTTGTGAAAATAAGCTGGGCATGTGGGGATGTACTATCTTTGAGTTTTGGCCCCTCGGCCTTTATCTTTTAGATGGAAATAGTCATAGCCCAATGGGGTTACTGGGCTAGACAGTTGAAATGGTGAAATTTTAGCATTAAAAAATTATACAAATACAGTCTTTATTTGACATTATGTTAAAATTAGAGCATATATTGTTGAATTGATTATTTAGTGGGCTTCCCAGGTGGCACGAGTGATAAAGAACACTCCTGTCAATGCAGGAGATGTAAGATACGTGGGTTTGATCCCTAGGTCAAAAAGAACCACTGAAAGAAGGCATAGCAACCCACTACAATATTCTTTTTTCTGTTGTTGTTTTTGAAAAGAACTGTTTATTTACTGAACCTGGGGCAGATCAGATACACAACCAATTTTAAATTTACATCTTTTAGCACAGTGTTGAAGTGTTTGGACACACACAGGCACACAATTGACAGGCAACAGTTGTCCTAGGGTAAAGCGCAGTCACCTTAAACTTGCAAGTATTTTGACCCAAGGTTGAAAAATTGTTTATCCTGAACATGAAAACCTGTAACACGTTTAAATTAATTATACAAAACTTGTTACTTGTAGTTTTCCCCTTGTAAAGATTAAACAAAAAAGAAAAGTACAAATAACCAGTATGCATCAGTCACAAAATAATCCTGGATCATCCCTACACCAAAACCAGATGCTCCTTGAATTTTAAACTCATCATCAGAGACCAAAAGAAATTCATTTCATTTTATACAAAACAAAATTCACATGTGCCAAAAAAGAAAGACCCAAGAAAAACAAAAACCCTAGTACTGACAGTGATATTCAGTACCCTAATTAAACAGTGACCACAATGCCACTGATCAAAAATAAATATTGGCTATATATCACTGCAAAGAAATCCAAGAGGCTTTAACCCTTTGGCATTGGAAATCCAGGTTTTTCCAATTACGTGAATGCATATCTTCTACATGCCAAGAGTAGAGAAAGTGGATGTGCCAGCACAGAAAGAAAAAGAGCTACCATTTGCTGAAACGTGGAGAACTGGCTTTAATAGACTTCTTACAAGGTTAGGCAGAAAACAAAAAAATGGTTATTAGTTGCTTGTGGCAACAATTTTAAATGGAGATGATTGAGTTCTAAGGTTTCAAAGTGAAACTTGGGGGTGGGGGGTAAAGGTTGTTGATTTAAGTCTTATCTTTAAAGCAAAAACAAGAGAGACAAACTGTAAAAGTACCAATCTGGTCACATACTCTAGTCACAGAGCTCTGCCATCAAGCTGGATAGAAAATGTCAAGATTTGGATTGTTGTTTCTCAACAAAATGAATCTTTCTAATGACTTGAACTGCAGGATAAGGGATCCCAAGAATGCAGTCATTTTAGTAAAGTACTATCAGTAAAGTACTATCCTGAACAAACTGCATTTTATTATGAAAACAGAAGGAAAGAAAACTAAGGACTCTACACCTATTATTATATTCAGCTTACAGTGTTTGAGTTTTGGAAGGGCCCAAATAATAGAGGCAGAATTCAAATATGAATTTATGCCAAACAAGTGTCAACTTTACACTATAGCTTTCCTAAAAAAGTGTTTTCCTCCCATATCTATTAATCCCAAAGAAACAAAAGCTGTGAAGATACAGTTTAGAAAATAAAAACAGAAACGAATGACATTATTATGACCAAGATGTTTGGTAAACAGTGAATTATGAATTTGGGATTATGGGGAAAAGGCTTTTAAACAACCCTCCAGACTTCAAAGACTCTTTTCAGGCAGTAAATCTCTTCCAATGTTGTGGTAACTAGAACAAGAACTTCAAAGAAGGACCAAAGGACCACTCTGCTGTTTGTGTTGTCATTGATTGCTCTGTGTATTCTCTCTCCAACTTCCATGCATTCCTGTTCATGCTTCACAGCTGTCATCTCCACTGCCAGCTCATTAATCATTTCTTCTAGCTTGTTCTTGTGAGCTACTGTTTCCATGTCTTGTCCTTTGGGGTCTTCCCCGATATCAGTGGTGAACATCACTATCTTTGGGAGTCATGGTGGACATCGTATTGCCAAAACAAAACTTATATGTTCCGTCCATGTAAGCAGCAAATATGTATTTCCCACTGGACTCCCTGTCTCCTTTATAAATTACTTTATTATCAGGCCCTGTAATCTCCACGTCGATGTCCAGGAAGCCACCCTCGGCCACCTCAAAGATGAGGCCCATCTTAGTGCTCGAGGAAGCATTCCTCGGAATGCGTGTCAGTGCTGACGAAGTAGCCCAAGGCCGTGGCCAGCAGGGCAGCCAGGAGCACCAGCAGCTCAGCGAGCATCACCATGGTGGGGCTGGGGCCAAAACCAGGACCAGGACTGCGGCCTCCAGAGCCACCGTCGTCACCGCCACCACTGCTGCCTTCTAAGCCACCACTGCCTCAGTGCCACTCCTTCCGGCTGTGCCACCCAAGAGGGCTTCAGTATTCTTGTCTAGAGAATTTCATGGACATAGAAGCCTGGTGGGCTACAGTCCATAGGGTCGGGAAGAGTTGGTCACAACTGAAGTGACTTAACACGGCAGGCATGCATATTATCATCTCATTTGCTAACCTGAAATTATCACAACATTGTTAATCAGCTATACCCCAATACAAAATAAAACGTTTAAAGTTTGAAAAAAAAGAGTAAAACATAAGTCAGATAGTGTCCTTCTCACTTCTCTGCTTCAAAGCATCATCAAATTGCTCCCTGTGGTAGGCAGAATTCAGAGCTAGCCCCCAAAATTCTTACCTCCTCATGTGTACACTCTGTATGATTATTTGGAAGAATAAGCCCTTGAGTATGAGCAGGATCTGTAAATAGGATGGGGTTTCTAGCATTTATTTCCTTCCATCTCTCTGCTTACATTATGCATCTGCTCTTGCATGTTGTACACTTTTTGCATTATACGTCCCTTATTGTTGTTCAGTCACTAAGTTGTGTCTGATCTTTTCAACCCCATGAACGGCAGCATGCCAGGCTTTCCTGTCCTTCATTATCTCCTGAAGTTTGCTCAAATTCATAACCATTGAGTCAGCGATGCTGTCTAACCATCTCATCCTCTACTGCCCTCTTCTTCTTTTGACTTCAATCATTCCCAGCATTAGGGTCTTTTCCAAAGAGTTGACTCTTCACATCAGGTGGCCAAAGTATTGGAGCTTCAGCTTCATCGTCCGTCCTCCCAGTGAATATTCAGGGTTGATTGCCTTTAGGATTGACTGATTTGATCTGCTTGCTGTCCAAAGGACTCTCAAGAGAGTCTTCTCCAACATCACAATTCCTTTAACATATTAATAATAGCTGCTTTGAGCCACAGTCAGCTCCTGGTCTTGTTTTTGTTGACTGTATAGAGCTTCTCCATCTTTGGCTGCAAAGAATATAATCAATCTGATTTCGGTGTTGACCATCTGGTGTTGTCCATGTGTAGAGTCTTCTCTTGTGTTGTTGGAAGAGGGTGTTTGCTATGACTAGTGTGTTCTCTTGGCAAAACTCTATTAGCCTTTGCCCTGCTTCATTCTGTACTTCAAGGCCAAATTTGCCTGTTACTCCAGGTGTTTCTTGACTTCCTACTTTTGCATTTCAGTCCCCAATAATGTAAAGGACATCTTTTTTGGGTGTTAGTTCTAAAAGGTCTTGTAGGTCCTCATAGAACCTTTCAACTTCAGCTTCTTCAGCGTTACTGGTTGGGGCATAGACTTGGATTACCGTGATATTGAATGGTTTGCCTTGGAGACGAACAGAGATCATTCTGTCATTTTTGAGATTGCATCCAAGTACTGCATTTTGGACTCTTGTTGACCATGATGGCTACTCCATTTCTTCTGAGGGATTCCTGCCTGCAGTAGTAGATATAATGGTCATCTGAGTTAAATTCACCCATTCCAGTCCATTTTAGTTGGCTGCTTCCTATAATGTTGACATTCACTCTTACCATCTCTTGTTTGACCACTTCCAATTTGCCTTGATTCATGGACCTGACATTCCAGGTTCCTATGCGATATTGCTCTTTACAGCATTGGATCTTGCTTCTATCACCAGTCACATCCACAGCTGGGTATTGTGTTTGCTTTGGTTCCATCCCTTCTTTCTTTCTGGAGTTATTTCTCCACTAATATTCAAAAGCAGAGACATTACTTTGCTGACTAAGGTCTGTCTAGTCAAGGCTATCGTTTTTCCTGTGGTCATGTATGGATGTGAGAGTTGGACTGTGAAGAAGGCTGAGCACCGCAGAATTGATGCTTTTAAACTGTGGTATTAGAGAAGACTCTTGAGAGTCCCTTGGACTGCAAGGAGATCCAACCAGTCCATTCTAAAGGAGATCAGCCCTGGGATTTCTTTGGAAGGAATGATGCTAAAACTGAAACTCCAGTACTCTGGCCACCTCATGCAAAGAGTTGACTCATTGGAAAAGACTCTGATGCTGGGAGGGATCGGGGGCAGGAGGAGAAGGGGACGACAGAGGATGAGATGGCTGGATGGCATCACTGACTCAATGGACATGAATCTGAGTGAACTCCGGGAGTTGGTGATGGACAGGGAGGCCTGGCGTGCTGCGATTCATGGGGTCGCAAAGAGTCGGACACGACTGTGCAACTGAACTGAATAGCTGCTTTAAACTCTGGTCTAATATTCCAACATCTCTGCCATGTCTGTTTCTCTTCTGATGCTTTCTTTGTCTCTTCAAACTATATATATTTTTTGTCTTTTAGTATGCCTTCGGATTTTTCTCTTGTAAACGAAACATGATGTATTAGGTAAAACGTACTGAGGTAAACAGGCTTTTGCTGTGAGTTTTGTGTTTATCTGTTTAAAAGCTGGACTGTCTGTTGTTTGCTCTAGCTGTTTGCTAGATTGTCTTTATTGTTTGCCCTAGCTGTTGGTGTCAGAAGCTAAAATTTCCTCTGTTGCCCTTGTTTTTCTCTCTCCTGTTGTCTTTGGGTTTCCCTGGGGACTTTTTCTTAAATAGGTTCTGAGGCCTGTAGTTCTTTACATAGTATATGCCTATTACACAGGAACCCTATTGATATTGTGGTAAGGTGCGGGGGGAGAAAAAGCATACTATAGTTCTATACTTTGACTTCCAGGTTTTAATGAGTCTGTGCCTGTGCCCTTGGGCTGTGATCTTCACTAGCGCTTTTCAATCCCTATCACCATTAGTTTAGGCAGAAAGGTTAGACGGAGCTGGAATTGGGCATTTCCTTTATTGCAGATCAGTTAGGTTCTGATAAACTCAAGTTGATTAACTACGAGTTAAAATAGTTTTTACTAATAATTAAACTATTAGTAAAATAGCTTCTCTTGAGGGCATGCCTTGCTAATAAAAACGGAGTACTCTGCATTTATTTTGAAATAGTTACTTTTCCCTCCTCCCCTGCTGGAAGCATCAGGGAATTTTTCTGTGATTTTCACTGTGAGAAGCTGGTAGGGCTCCTAGAGGTATACCTCACTAAGATGTAGGGGTCATCCTCCTAAGACTAAACTTGGACTTTTTCATTTGTCCATATTGAGGAATTCCATCAATTACTATTTAGGTTTTCTCAACCTACTCCAGTATTCTCTCGCCTGGATAATTCCATGGATGGAGAAGACTGGCAGGCTATAGTCCATGGGGTTGCAAAGAGTAAGACATGTCAGAGAAAATGATCCTAATGTTGGCTTCTGTGGATGTTTCTACTTGCAGGTTTTTATTCCCATACGTTGTGATTCTCTCTATCCTCCTGTCTGTCTCTCCAATTTAGGAGGCAAATTTTTTTTGTCCTTTGACCTGAATTCTCTGTTAGATCTAAGAAAAGTTGTTTTTTCATTTTTCCACCTTTTTTTCTTGTGTGGAAAGGACTGGTGGCTTCCAAAGTTCTTAGATACGAGAACTCGAAACTAGAAGTTATAATGCCACTATTTCAACAGGAGACTGAAAGCACAGACACAGCAGGGGCAAACACCTCAGACAACTGCACACTGGCTCCCCAGTTCTTCAGCCTAACAGTGACATGTCATTTCTATTCATATATCATGGGCCAAAGTAAGTCATACCGTCAATTTTTGAAATGTGAGCAAGTGTAACTTTCTAGTGTTCCTGGAAAAAGAGGGCAACCAGCAGTGAAGTGAAGTGAAGTGAAGTTGCTCAGTCGTGTCTGGCTCTTTGCGACCCCATGGACTGTAGCCCACCAGGCTTCTCCGTCCATGGGATTCACCAGACAAGAATACTGGAGTGGATTGCCATTTCCTTCTCCAGGGGATCTTCCCGACCCAGGGATCGACCCCAGGTCACCCGCATTGCAGGCAGACGCTTTACCCTCTGAGCCGCCAGGGAAGCCCTCCTGGGGAACATTGTTAATGTTGACTGGAGCACTCTATGTAACAGTATTTCCAGCTCTCTTATCACATCATGTTTTCACCCTAGCATTTTATCATACCGTATTATACTATACATATTATATTTCATTATAATGAAACCTATTATACTAGATGCTCTGTTTATTGTTTATCTTTCCCCTTCTACTCCCACTAATGTGAGAATCAGGGGAACAGAGACTTGGTCTATTCTATTCTATTTGTCTCTTTTTATCCCCAGAGCCTGAGATATTCCAGTGCTTAATATGTATTTGATGAATGAATTAGTGAATGGATTTTGTTTAAAACTTGGTAACCCAGAAAAATAAACCCTTTACATCAGCCAAATCTGGCTCAGAAATTCTTTCTAAAAGGAATGAAGCTGCACACCCTTGTGCAGAGCCTTGTGACAGACTAGCTGGGTACATCCTTTACTATCAGACAGCAAAGAGAGAATGAAAGAGCCCCAGAAGTTCCCAGGAACGTGGTGCTATTTTAAGGCAAGTGTATGCACCGCTTGAGGGAAAATGAATTTGAAAATGAGCTTGTGAATTTAAGAACCTTCCCATCTTAGGTTTGTGTTTATAATTAAGGATATTCAGCTCTCACTCCTTACTTTTTGAAAACCAAAAAGCTAAATCACCTCTTGAGTATGAAATGTAGGTACAATGCTTGGAACATGCTCCTCCTCAGGGATTAGACCTGCCAGATTCTGGGGTGGTTGAAATGTAGACTTCCTGCTGGTTCAGGTGCACCATCTTTGTGCTTTTTTAGGCTTATTGTTCACTCTGAACTTAATGAGTGCATTCAGGCATGTAATGAAGAACAACACCATCACACAAACAATTCACTGTAGTCCAAAGATAAGGTGATTTTATCAATTATATTATTCAGTAGAGTACACTTGCAATTTATTAAATAATACATAGATTGAGTGGCATCTGGAACACTGTGGTGTTAACACTCATGATATTAGCATGTGTATGTGCTGTAAAAAGAAATCTTGAATTGCTGGCATTTGTTTAAGTGGGTATAAAGCTTTTGTTTTTCTACCTATTAGAGGAAAGAGATGAAAGCAATACAGTTGTGAAGCAAAGGTCCTTCCGGTGTGAAATTCATCCCAACTAAGCTTAAAACATTTGATGACCAAAAGTATCAGTTCCTGTAGCAAATGATTTTTATTTTCACCTCCATTAACCTTGGCTAATGGATAAACACAGACTAGAAGGCAGGTGAATACCCCCAGTTATCCAAGAGTTACCTGAGCTAAGCAAATTACTTTCTTTTCCTCTCTTTCTTTTCTACTTCATTTTATAAAGTATGTTACAGAGTTTTCTGAGTGTGCTCAGTCGTGTCCGACTCTGCGACCCCATAGACTGTAGCTTACCAGGCTCCTCTGTCCATGGGATTTTTCCAAGTAATAGTACTGGAGTGGATGGCCATTTCCTTCTCCAGGGGATCTTCCTAACCCAGGGCTTGAACCCAGGTCTCCCATATTGTAGACAGACACTTTACCATCTGAGCCACCAGGGAAATCCATATATATATAATTTGATCTTACAACAAACATCCCAATGAGATGAGCTTGGTCAGGGATTCTCACTTCTGTTTCCAGATAAGGGACACTGTTGCTTAGGGATTTTGACTCTAACTTCAATGGCTTTTGAAAAATTATACAATAATGATGCTCTGGGCCTCAGTTTCCTCATTTTAAACAAACTAAAAGATAATTATAATTAACTTGCCAACTTTAGTTGTGAGTATGATGAGATACTTAATTTTAAAATATCTTGATGAGTCAAAGCCTTATGTAATTCTAAAATAATCATCTTGCTTTTGTTTTAAGTCCAAGGGCTCTGTGCTTAGATCATAAAGCCTTCTTCTCCACTTTCTTCTACAGAAAAAAATGTCCAGTTCAAATATATGTGTTCAGACCTGGAATTTTCCATCTGGAAATTTTTAGAAATGAGCCTTCTTAATAGACATACATAATGAGTCATTAAAAAGCAGCCATGGTAACTCTGATTTGGCTCTCTGTCAGAAGTGAAGTGAAAGTTGCTCAGTCATGTTTGATTCTTTGCAACTCCATGGACTGTAGCTTGCCAGGCTTCTCTGTCCAAGGAATTCTCCAGACAAGAATACTGCAGTGGGTTGCCATTCCCTTCTCCAGGGGATTTTCCCAACCCAGGGATCGAACCCAGGTCTCCCGCATTGTAGGTGGATTCTTTACTGTCTGAGCTACCGGGGAAGTCATCTCTCAGAACTGCATCAAATGAATTTTTCTATATGACAGTTTGTTGGTTTGTTTCAATGTTGTTCTGTTTTCTAGCTCATTGATAATGACAGTCCTCATACTTTTGACTAGGTTTTGCTACATAAGGTTATGATCTTCAAGTACAGAAGTATTAATACAATAATGAATAACTGTTTTATATTCCAAATTATGTTCTGACTCTTTCTTCAAGTATATAGAGCAGGGGTTAGCAAACTTTTTCTGTAAAGGACCAGCATCTCCAAGACATATGATCTCTGTCATGAATACTCTAATCTACTGCTGAATAGTACAAAAGTAGCCATAGGCAACGTGTAAATAAATGGATGAGCATGTGCCAATAAAACTTTATTTTTGGATATTGAAATGTGAATTTCATATAATTTTTCCGCATCACGAAATATTCTTCTTTCTATTTTTTCAACTATTTAGGTATGGAAAAACAAGTTTTAGCTTGTGGGCCACGCAACAACAAGTGATGGGGTGGATTGATCCATGGGCCATGTTAAACACTGACCTAGAACACAAAAGAAACATTCATTGCTACTGTAGACACTACTCTGTTCAAATAATTCTTTGAGCTAGAAAATGTTTCTAGGGAGTCTATTCTCACAACACAAACTTCCAGCACTGTTTGCAAAGGCAATATTAAACAGCAGATGTCTAGAAGTTAGTCATCTTTGCATAGGAAAAATAGAAATGTTTCCTCATCAGAAATTTAGAGACCCTTGCTTTATATTCAAAGGAAAGAAATTAATCAGCACAATTTGGTACAGAGCTTGCAAAATCTTGGGGCAAAGATATTCTCACAGGGATAAGTACATTACCAGTCTCAATTTGGTGCTCCATAGCAACCCAGATAGCATATTCAAAAGCAGAGACATTACTTTGCCAACAAAGGTCCGTCTCGTCAAGACTATGGTTTTTCCAGTAGTCATGTATGGATGTAAGAGTTGGACTGTGAAGAAGGCTGAGCACCGAAGAACTGATGCTTTTGAACTGTGGTGTTGGAGAAGACTCTTGAGAGTCCCTTGGACTGCAAGGAGATCCAACCAGTCCATTCTAAAGGAGATCAGCCCTGGATGTTCTTTGGAAGGAATGATGCTAAAGCTGAAACTCTAGTACTCTGGCCACCTCATGTGAATAGTTGACTCATTGGAAAAGACTCTGATGCTGGGAGGGATCGGGGGCAGGAGGAGAAGGGGACGACAGAGGATGAGATGGCTGGATGGCATCACTGACTTGATGGACATGAGTTTGAGTGAACTCCGGGAGTTGATGATGGACAGGGAGGCCTGGCGTGCTGTGATTCATGGGGTCGCAAAGAGTTGGACACGACTGAGTGACTGAACTGAACTGAAATATCTGTTGAGTTAATTGAAATTCCTGCAAAGCTCCTAAGTTCTCGTTTATTATGTAGAATGAAGTGAACATAGCCTATAAGTGTTTGTTTAGAAGACAAGGGGTTAATACAATGAACCCCTTTAGGCAGCACTCTTCACTGCTATTTATGAAGGGTGATTACAAAAGACTTAAATAACAGTGAAATTTTACAAAACTGTAGGCAGTATGACAAGGTGTACACAATATCTAAATGATTAGCTGTTACAAGCTTGTTAATATCCGTGACTAAGCTAATCTATGACTATAAACTGGATATCTATGGAACCTGCAAAATTCTTTCAGATTGCCATTGTGTAATTTAATCATAATGAAGCAGCTAATTACTGCTGTGTTCCATTGCCCTGGATGTTCACACATATCCTCAACTCCTTTGGCTCACAGTCAGTGCCAAAATAGGTTAGTACCTAATTAATCTTTAGTGTTTTTTCATGTGTGCTACTTTTATTTCTAAAAGTTGTAAGATTCTTTTCAGCAGGATCATATCACATATTTGAGTAGCATAATGGTTAATAGCAAGACTGTGGATTCAGACTGGTGGGATTCAAATTCTGCTTTGACATTTAATAGCAATGCACCTTGGGACACATTACATAGTCTCTCTTTGCTCTCAGTTTATTTATAAATAATGATAATAAAAGTATTTATTTGCCTGATTGGATTGAATTGATGTTAGATTTAAATGAATCAATGCATGCAAGGCACTCAGAACAGTTGCTGGCACACAGTAAAGATTCAAGAGATGCCAGCTAAAATTAGGCCTTTGAGTCCCAGTCTGATGCTATTAGAATCTATTTATAAGCTGATGACCTTTCCAGTTCTGATCCCTCCATGGGATGCCACTGAAGTTATCCACTTGGAATACTTACACACCTCCACTTTGAAATAGAATACTCATCTCAAAATTATCATGCCCACAAAACACACTTGTCTTCTTTCCCGTTCCACGTCTATTCTCCCTTAGTCTTTCCCTGCAATATCAAGACAACTTCACTCTTCTGGTTTTTTGGGCTAAAATACAAATACTATCCTGAGGTCATTTTGACCTTTTTAAAAAATCTTTTTTTAAATGAAATTCTTTTTTAAAAAGTTATTTTTAAATGAAATTCTTTCTTTCTTTCTTTTTTCTTTGGCTGTACCATACAGCATGTGGGATCTTAGTTCCCTGAGCAGGGATGGCAACTGTGCCTCCTGCAGTAGAAGCAGGGAGTACTAAACACTAAGTTGTCTGGAAATTCCCTTGACTTCTTTCTTTTTCTTACCTTCCACATCCCATCCATAAGGATATTCTGTGAGTTCTAAAAGAAATATATCTAAATTCAACTAACACTCCACCTTACTTATTCTCCTAGTTCACGATTCCCTTTTGCAAAAGCTGTTATTGTAATAGCCTACAAACTGGTATCCCTGCTTCTGTCCATGATCCCCTGCCATCTAATCTCCATGCACCAGCCAGGCTTCCACATCCATAGCACCTACATTTATTTATTGATGCTTGTAGATGGTCACCCATCAATAAATAAACTAAAGGAACACTTGATTGAAATATTTCCATTGCCCTGGATGTTCACACATATTCTCAACTCCTTTGGCTCACAGTCAGTGCCAAAATAGGTTAGTACCTAATTAATCTTTAGTGTTTTTTCATGTGTGCTACTTTTATTTCTATAAGTTGTAATGGACTTATATTCTTAAAGTAAAGGAAAGATATACCCATCTAAATGCAGAGTTCCAAAGAATAGTGAGGAGAGATAAAACGTTCCTAATGGGTCAATGCAAAGAAATAGAGGAAGACAATAGAATGGGAAAGACTAGAGAGCTATTAGAGAAAATAAAAAATACCAAGGGAACATTTCATGCAAAGATGGGTACAATAAAGGACAGAAATGGTATGGACCTAACAGAAGCAGAAGATATTAAGAAGAAGTGGCAAAAATACACAGAAGAACATTACAAAAAAGATTTTAATGATTCAGATAACTGTGATGGTGTGATCCCTCACCTAGAGCCAGACATCCTGGAGTATGAAGTCAAGCAGCCCTTAGGAAGCATCACTACAAACAAAGCTAGTGGAGGTGATGGAATTCCAGCTGAGCTATTTCAAATCCTAAAAGATGATGCTGTGAAAGTGCTGCACTCAATATGTCAGCAAATTTGGAAAATTCAGCACTGGCCACAGGACTGGAAAAGGTCAGTTTTCATTCCAATCCCAAAAAAGGGCAGTGCCAAGGAATGTTCAAACTACTGCACAATTGTATTCATTTCACATGCTAGGAAAGTAATGCTCAAAATGCTCCTAGCCAGGTTTCAACAGTAAATGAACAACTTCCAGATGTTCAAGCTGGTTTTAGAAAAGGCAGAGGAACCAACATCAAATTGGAAACATTTGTTGGATCATAGAAAAACCAAGAGAATTCCAGAAAAACATCTATTTCTGCTTCATAGATTATGCCAAAGCCTTTGACTGTGTGGATCACAACAAACTGTGGAGGATTCTTAAGGAGATGGGAATATCAGACCATCTCACCTGCCTCCTGAGAAACCTGTATGCAGGTCAAGAGGCAATAGTTGTTAGCACTGGACATGGAACAATGGACTGGTTCAAAATTGACAAAGGAGTACATCAAGGCTACATATTGTCACCCTGCTTATTTAATTTATATGCAGAGTACATCGTGCAAAATGCTGGGCTGAATGAAGCATAGGCTGGAATCAAGATTGAGTGCTAGGAGAAATATCAATAACCTCAGATATGCAGATAACACCACCCCTTTTGGCAGAGAGCAAAGAGGAACTAAAGAGCCTCTTGATGAAGGTGATAGAGGAGAGTAAACAGCTGGCTTAAAACTCAACATTCAAAAATCTAAGATCATGGCATCTGCTCCCATCACTTCATGGCATCCGGTCCCATCTCTTTATAGCAAATAGATGGGGAAACAGTGGAAACAGTGAGAGACTTTATTTTCTTGGGCTCCAAAGTCACTGCAGATGGTGACTACAGCCACAAAATTAAAAGACGCTTGCTCCTTGGAAGAAAAGCTATGACAAACCTAGATGGCATATTAAAAAGCAGAGACATTACTTTGCTGACAAAGGTCCATCTAGTCAAATCTATGTTTTTTCCAGTAGTCATGTATGGATGTGAGAGCTGGACTATAAGAAAGCTGAGCACTGATGAATTGATGCTTTTGAACTGTGGTGTTGGAGAAAACTGTTGAGAGTCCCTTGGACTGCAAAGAGATCAAATCAGTCAATCCTAAAGGAAATCAATCATGGATATTCATTGGAAGGACTGATGCTGAAACTGAAACTCCAACACTTTGGCCACCTGATGCAAAGAACTGACTCATTGGAAAAGACCCTGATGCTAGGAAAGATTGAAGGCAGGAGGAGAAGGGGACAACAGAGGATGAGATGCTTGAATGGCATCACTGACTCAATGGACATGAGTTTGAGCAAGCTCTGGGAATTGGTGATGAACAGGGAAGTCTGGCGTGTTTCAGTCCATGGGGTCGCAAAGAGTCTGACATGACTGAGCGGCTGAACTAAACTAAACTATACAAAGATATGACCTGATGGTTTGAGATGATTCAGAAAAGGATCAGGATGTTTCCCTTTCTTCTTTAGCATTGACAACAGAATCCACTATTTCCTATTTGAGATTTTTCAGAAAGTCATGGCAGGTGAGGAACTCTGACTGTTATCTCAAAGCACAATTGATTCATCACTATTGATCTAAAACGAAATACATATACAAATACACATGTAGCTGAATATAGGCAACAATCTGGTTTTCCTCCTTTATTGTAGTCTTTGGCTACTGGTAATCCTTCTGCTTTTCCGTTGCTGCTGCTGCTGCTGCCAAGTTGCTTCAGTCGTGTCCAACTCGGTGCGACCCCAGAGATGGCAGCCCACCAGGCTCCCCTGTCCCTGGGATTCTCCAGGCAAGAACACTGGAGTGGGTTGCCATTTCCTTCTCCAGTCCAGGAAAGTGAAAAGTGAAAAAAGTGAAGTCGCTCAGTCGTGTCCGACTTTTCGCGACCCCATGGACTGCAGCCTACCAGGCTCCTCCGTCCATGGGGTTTTCCAGACAAGAGTACTGGAGTGGGGTGCCATCGCCTTTCCGTTAGGGAATTGGAAAGACAGAGACGGACAAGAATCAGTGTAACATTTAAACAGCAGTGCTATCGGATCTGTGATAGCCATCTCGACGTGATGTCATGAGTAGTTGCTGTTACCTTGGCAACACTACAGTGGTAAACAAAGATGTTTTCTGAATGGCTAGAGGAAATGTGGCCTTTATGCCGTCTCACACGCTCCTGTCACCAACCCCCTACCATGGGTAGAAAAGATTTTATTTCCTTTTGCTATGAATTTTCCACCTTGAGGTAGAATAAGTGAGGTGAGCCACTGTTTTCTTTGTCTGTTTTTTATTATGCTCCACAATTTTACAATGCTGGGAATTCTGTTGAAACACCCACTCAATTTAGAGACTATGATGCTGCATAGCAGATGCTAAAATCCCCTGTTGTTCGGAATTGCTGAGAATGCACGAAAGGAAATTCTGTGATGTGAGAGCTCAGGGTCATGACAAGTTTGACAAGATGAGCTTGAATGACCTTACCTTATGTGGCCACACAGCCGAATCTACTAGTAAGGTTCTCAGAAACAGATAAAGCAGCTGAAGAATGGCTCTCTTGAGACAAATGCTTAGCTGCTGTAACCGGAGTAGAAAAAGTAAATCTAGGACGTTTTAAAGTATTGCTTAACAAGTAAAATAATGTAATGTGAAGAATGATGGAGGACAAACATGGGTTTTTATAATTTCTCTATAAGCTGCATAACAAAGATGACAGACAAATCATTTTGTTTTATAAAAACAAATAAATCTTTTAAAATTCAACTGGGAAATGAGAACGGAAGGAAATATAATATGCACCCCCCCAAAAAAGCATTCATTAGAGTGTTTATTGGTGAACTGTGGCTGTTTTTCATGAGATAGTGACACCAACTCTAATATAGAGAGAGATGGAAAATTTTCAAAGGTGTGTTTGCTTGAGATAGTTGCAGTATTTCTCACTTAAGAAGGACTAACTCGTGTGAAAGGAAGGTTTTTTATTAAAATATAAATGTAGATAAGGTGTAAATGTCCTTATCAGACACATAAGCCTAGATAGCTTATTTCCTATTCCTGGGAGGAAATTAGATGTTTGGTGGGATGCAGAAGCAGGTGAGCACATTTTCATTGGGGTCAAGATTGGGAATCAGTGGCTGGGACCTAGGATTTGGGTGAAGATGAGCCTAAATGGTCCTCGGCTAACAAGCCTGGGTCAAAGCCTGTGATCTGGAGAGAAAAATTCCAAAGAGCAAGGAACTGGGGACCAGTGTTGTAAAGGAAACACTTCTGTCCAGAGATAAAGCCGATTTCTCTGTTAGCTGAACCATAGCCCAGAAAAGCAGTGTTTGGTATTTATGAGCTCTGTTTCTCAGGCTGCTGAGAGCAAGTTCCATGACTGTAAAGAGAGGAAGAGAGAAAGAGATTGACTTTTGGCATCTGAAAATACATGTCCCTCACTAACTCAATTGTGATTATCTGCCAGAGAGCAGAGCTCTCTGTCTATGGCAACTGAGAGGTTATAGGAAAAATAATATAGTGATAGGCAGCAGTAGTGGCAGAGGGGAGATGAGAGGACCATGGAGATGAGAAAAGAAAGGGGGAAAGAGACAAGACATGAATGCTTTCTAAGCTTCTCGTGTGTTCCTTTGTTTCCTTTCTACTTACTACTTCATGATTGCTGTAGGTATGTACATGGAGTACCTTGATTTGTGAGCATCTGTTCATCCGATTTGAATTTAGTATTCTCTAGGGGAAATTCTGTAATGCAATGAGCATAAAATGAGTTGCAGAATCATTAGTTGCAGCAGAGGTGGGGAGGGGGTCTTTTACCTGAGGTGCCGCTTTGAAAATGTCCTTTGGTACTCATGGCTTTCCTAATTAAATGCTATCAACCCTACAGATGGTAAAATGATGTATGTATTTTGCTCAATTCCCTAAACAAGGAAGCTTTCAGTAGAGGAGTGCAATAAGAATATTCTTTGAAAAAAGAGAGAGCCCCCCACTGGGATTCTATAAACTTAAATCAAAGTAAATGAAACCTGAACATTATTTTTAAAAGACTGTATGAATCTTTGATTTATGTTAAAAGATTGGAAATTACAAAAAAAGAAACTTGTTTTTAAGGAGATTTTAAAAGTTTTCCAATCCAACTCCCAACTCCGATCTTTTCCCTAATCAGTGAATTTAGGAAAAACCAGACATATTCATAATTCCTAATGATTTTTAGGGAAAAAATTAAAATCTATAGTAAAGTTATTATTACTATAGCTATTAGATAATTAATCATCCAAAGTGGGGCATTTCAAAAAGTATAAGGAGGCATTTTTACAATAATTATATTGAGACAGCTTGCATAACCTATGACTGTCTTAAGCACACCAGACAACTGAAGTATGACCACCTAAGCCTTTATCCTACAGAAGTGCACACTTAGTTCTGGAATCATTGCTGCAAATTTTTCTACAGATTGAAGGAGAGGTCACCATGTCACTAATTGGATTCCCCACATTTTCAGAACAGAAAGTTGAGACCCAGGAAAATTAACTTTCCTGTGGCCTCGTAGCATCCTCTGCACCATTTTTCTCTTATCCCTTAGAAGTATCCTTTCTATAGTTTCTAGAAACTCAAGATCTTGTCACCTCCCTGAGACTAATTACAACCATAGCAGTAACACCCCCAGGACAGAGTTTCAAGGCTGCAATTGTTTCCATAGCACTGTGCACTTAATAAATTTTTCTAGGCCTCCAGGCCTGATTGTCTGGAGCACTGTCATATTCAGAGTAGTATTTAGTATGAGGTTATAATATTCCTTTCTCAGTAATAGGAGATAAACCAAATGTACCTTTCAATATATCCATGGGGATGAAGTCTTTGAACAAGTTAAGGGTTTGTAGTTGCCATTGTTTATTTGGTTGGTTAAAAGAAAAATTGATTAATAACATTTTAACTTTTAAAAGGACTTTTCCTGAGTGCTGCCTTTTTCTTAGGTTGATGCCTTTCATGATAGCTGTATTTCAGCAAGTGTCTTCATTAAGAAATTACATACATCCTGCTTTTGGAGTAAAGTTCCATATGGAAGATGACACATCTCTGTGATGTCATAAGTTCCTGAGGGGATTTTCTAAAGGCTTTTGCTGAAGGCAATAATATTCAGTCTGGGTGTCCCCATTTCCTCTTTTTGTTTTATTCTGTGCAGCTGTGTTGGAAGCAAGCACAGGAAGTAACCAAAAGTGGATCTGGATTAGAATGGTTCTTGAACTTCCCTTTCCAGCATCTGTCTTACTATGGGGCAATTCAAACAGGAGGCAGCCTCACAAACAGCCCTTTGTCAGAACTAACAGCATGTTTTTCTTCTGAGAAATGCCCTTTTGCCTAAAGTGAGTTTTAAAAACTGTGGCTCATCTAAAGTAGAAGTCTTTGACCTTCATTGGAGTACACTGGTGGTGGTAATGTCCCCAGTTCCTCAAAGTGAAAACAGATGTTTGCAGTGAGAGGTTGACACTGCAAGAAGTATGTTAGATTCACGTAAAAATATCCTTAATAAAAGAATAGTTTTTTTTTTTGAAGAAACAAAAAGCCCATGGTCCATGTTTTCACCATTTTCACAGACTTTTCCATCCTCCTGATTCCAATGATCCAAAATCACTGCAGATGGTGATTGCAGGCATGAAATTAAAAGATGCTTATTCCTTGGAAGAGAAGTTATGAGCAACCTAGATAGCATATTCAAAAGCAGAGACATTACTTTGCTGACTAAGGTCCGTCTAGTCAAGGCTATGGTTTTTCCAGTAGTCATATATGGATGTGAGAGTTGGACTGTGAAGAAGGCTGAGTGCCGAAGAATTGATGCTTTTGAACTGTGGTGTTGGAGAAGACTCTTGAGAGTCCCTTGGACTGCAAGGAGATCCAACCAGTCCATTCTGAAGGAGATCAGCCCTGGGATTTCTTTGGAAGGAATGATGCTAAAGCTGAAACTCCAGTACTTTGGCCACCTCATGCGAAGAGTTGACTCATTGGAAAATACTTCGATGCTGGGAGGGATTGGGGGCAGGAGGAGAAGGGGATGAGAGAGGATGAGATAGCTGGATGGCATCACTGACTCGATGGATGCGAGTCTGAGTTAACTCCGGGAGTTGGTGATGGACAGGGAGGCCTGGCGTGATGCGATTCATGGGGTTGCAAAGAGTCAGACACAACTGAGCGACTGAACGACTGAACTGAACTTAACTGAATTATTTAAACTTATGTTGACTCAGTGAAGCATCTTTGGTTGTTTTCTTGTTTGAAAGTTATTTGAAGATGGCAACATCTTGAGATGTTATGTTAAATTTTAGTCAGTCATCTATTTTTTTCCCATAATCTCATTTCTTAACTCACACAGAATTCTTTTGATATTTAGGTTGATTTCTTATTGTGGCTTTGTTCAACCTGGATTAGCCAGATAAGATTTCACATTTTAGAATGCTCATTGTGACTTTTACCTTGTAAGTCTCATCACCTCTGTTTTCCTATGTACAAGCAGTTCAGTTCAGTCGCTCAGCCGTGTCCACCTCTTTGTGACCCTATGGACCACAACACGCCAGCCTTCCCTGTCCATCACTAACTCCTGGAGCTTGCTCAAACTCATGTCCATTGAGTCAGTGATGCCATTCAAGCATCTCATCTTCTGTTGTCCCCTTCTCCTCCTGCCTTCAATCTTTCCTAGCATCAGGGTCTTTTCCAGTGAGTCAGTTCTTCGCATCAGGTGGCCAAAGTGTTGGAGTTTCAGTTTCAGCATCAGTCCTTCCAATGAATATCCATGATTGATTTCCTTTAGGATTGACTGATTTGATCTCCTTGCAGTCCAAGGGACTCTCAACAGTTTTCTCCAACACCACAGTTCAAAAGCATCGATTCGTCAGAGCTCAGCTTTCTTATAGTCCAGCTCTCACATCCATACATGACTACTGGAAAAAACATAGATTTGACTAGATGGACCTTTGTCAGTAAAGTAATGTCTCTGCTTTTTAATAGGCCATCTAGGTTTGTCATAGCTTTTCTTCCAAGGAGCAAGCGTCTTTTAATTTTGTGGCTACAGTCACCATCTGCAGTGACTTTGGAGCCCAAGAAAATAAAGTCTCTCATTGTTTCCATTGTTTCTCCATTTATTTGCCATGAAGTGATGGGAGCAGATGCCATGATCTTATTAGTTTTTTGAATGTTGAATTCTAAGCCAACTTTTTAATGGTCCTCCTTTCACTTTCATCAAGAGGGTCTTTAGTTCTTCTTCTCTTACTTATCTCTGACTCCTAATTCAGAAATTACTGCTTTGCAAAAAATTATGTTTTCATTTTATTGTTTTTGTTTGGTTTTGCTTTGTTTCATTGACTATAGTTTAGGCAATGATAGATGTTTATTTTTTCCACGTCTTTGTTGTCTTTGGGCAAATTCTGTAGCTGAACCCCACCAAACATGCATGTACATAGATGATGGCCCTGAAGCATGTCTCTACTTCAGGGAGATATAGTTTTAACCTGTAACAAGTCTTCCAATTCAAAACACCCAGGTTATTAGTCCTGCAGTCAGTTTAATCAGTGGAGTTTCTCACAATCTGTTTCAGGGCCTAGTGATTGGGATTGTATCTATGTATTAGCCATGCTGTGAGTGACTTGACTCACTCTGATTGACTTGACTTCTGAGTGGCTTGACTTCCCTGATTGCATGGAGGAAGGGAAGGAGAGAGAGGGATGAAGCTCTGTGATCATCTGATTCCCATGGAAGTTTTCCTTGTTTGCTGCTGGAGCACTGTAAGGCAAATGCTACTCCTTTTGACAGAGCTGCTGACCACAACAGAGGCTGTTGCCAAAGCACTCTGTTGGAGTGCTGCTATGGCCCAGAAATAGTTGCAAACAAGCAGAAGTTTGCAAAAAATTTTCGGGGTGGGTGGTAGAAATGAAAGCTTATGAAAAGTTTTAAGATAAATGGAATTGCACCTATGGTTAAGTCTATATAAACACAGTTTGCAGGTTTAAAGACAAAGTCTGCACTACTGTTCATATTGTTTAGGCTGGGTTGGGGAAACACATCCCTTGGCTTTGATGAGATCAGGTCTCATAGGTGGCTGTGTGCTATTTTATTTTTAAAAACCCACATACTGTTAAAGAAAAAAGTCATTTATAGTTAATAATTTGGTTACTTTGTTCAGAGAAGGTAAACTCTGATATTATAGCTGTGGGCAGGACACATATGTTGTCAGGTTGCTTTTGTTCCATTTTATGTTGTTAGTCTCTGTGTCTTTAGGGAAATACCTTCACATTCATTGTTTTCAGTTTTCTGTGACTCTAAACATGTCATTAATCTCAGACTGTGAACAGAATATGGCAATGGGAGGGGAAAAGCATATGGCTAGATGTCTCAATATCATGCTTCAAGCTGCAGGCATGACCCTGGGGTGATGACACACACTGATGGAGATCAGGATGCAGATCTTCCACTGCAAAATGAGTTAGAAGAGAGAGATTTTTGGTGAATAGCCATTAAGAGGCTTTTAAGGAATCAATAAATAACACTCCTTTTTTTCTCCTCCTGAGATTGGAACCTATTGAAAAAGAAGATAGAAGCCAAACAACAAAAAAGACCAAAATAAAATTTTTTCTGTAACAAAGTTGCATCAGAGAATACAATTTACTGTGTGGCCAAATCGACATTTAATATTTTCTTTACTTTCCATAATGGATTTAATCTAGCACTCAAAACTGCTGGAATTCCTTTTGCAGGGATGGGGACAGCCCAGAGGCTTGAGAGCAGAATACAATGCCCTCTCTGTAGAGTCAGCCAGCTCGGTAAGGGAGCACAGCCCACAGGAGGCTTCTCCCAAACTCACATCACACCGACTCACTCAGCCTCCCAGAGGGAAGTGTAGGAAAGGACTTAGGAGAGAGGACCAGGGGAAAAGAAGAGGAAGTTCCTCATAGAAGTATGAGGCAAGAAAAGTTGAGCCCCTTCCCCCTTAACATCTATAATCAGCGTAAAGAGAGGGGAGAGTGTGAATCATAAGTGGTGCAGAGAGAAAGATCAGTACCTTAGAAGTTCTAAGAGAGAGGTAAACAATGAGCCAACTGGATATAGGGGTAAAAATAGATAAGGACAAGAATGTGTGGAGTATAGAAACCAGTGTTTATGGCCATTTTTGATGGTTCACATGGGCAAGTAAGAGGCTGAATGGCACATCAGATAGGTTTAAAAGGCTAAAAGCACAAAGAGTCCAGGTTCTGTTGAGGGGCAAATCAGAAGGGATCTTGGTTATTTGAAAGCCCAAAGGGCTGCACCCTAAGAAGAAGGGTAAACTAAATATAAACAGTTCTCAGAGGAACTGCAGCTCATTTTAAGATCCGTTTGAGGGTGATCCTAGAATTCTGGTGATAACAGGCAACTGACAAGTGAACACAAATACTTTCTGATAGAAGATAACACCATCCTAGTCCTCAATTTATTTATACAAACAATATTACAAATTAAATGTCTTGTACATAGTAAAAAGTATCAATACATATGCAGAGACAAGATAACCTTAACAGGAGTGAATTAAAATACCAAATAAGAGAAATAGATCTTCAGGTTTCCAGATATTGATGTTATTGGATATAGATATTTAAAATAACTGTCCTTAACCTGAATTGAAAGAGACACATGTACCCCAGTGTTCATCACAGCACTGTTTATAATAGCCAGGACATGGAAGCAACCTAGATGTACCATCAGCAGATGAATGGATAAGAAAGCTGTGGTACATATATACAATGGAATATTACTCAGCCATTAAAAAGAGCACATTTGAATCAGTTCTAATGAGGCGGATGAAACTGGAGCCTATTATACAGAGTGAAGTAAGTCAGAAAGAAAAACACCAATACAGTATACTAATGCATGTATATGGAATTTAGAAAGATGGTAATGATAAGCCTATATGCAAGACAGCAAAAGAGACTCAGATGTAGAGAACAGTCTTTTGGACTCTGTCCAAAGATAGAGAGAAGAGGAGAAGACAGAGAGAAGACAGAGACAGGGAGAAGGCGAGGGTGGGATGATTCGAGGGAATAGCACTGAAACATGTATATTATCATATGTGAAACAGATCGCCAGTCCCGGTTCAACGCATGAGACAGGGTGCTCAGGGCTGCTGCACTGGGATGACCCTGAGGGATGGGATGGGGAGGGAGGAGGGAGTGGGGTTCAGGATGGGGAATGTACACCCATGGCTGATTCATGTCAATATATGGCAAAACCCACTACAATATTGTAGAGTAATTGGCCTCCAATTAAAATAAATTAAAAAAAAATAACTACCCTTTTTATTGTTCAAGGAGAAAAGAGAGAAGACTGAGGATTCTGGCAGGAAAAAAATAGGAACTTTGAAAAGTAATCATATTGAAGTTCTAAGTTTCAAAATACAATAACTCAAATTTGGAACTTAATGAATGGGTTTTTTTGCAGATTAGATGCAACAAAAGGAGGAATTGGCGAGATGGAATATAAGTCAGAATAAATTATACAGAATGACTCATGGAGAGACTAATGAATGGAATAAACAGAAAAGAGAATGAGAAGAAACAATAAGAAATTGAAAAATATGTAATTGAAATCTCAAAAGAAAAGGAGAGCGAAAACAGGACCAGAACAGTATTTGAAAAGAGAATAGCTTTTGAAAACTGATGAAAGAGACATCACATAGCCCTGAAAATCCTGGGCAGCATAAATACAAAGAAGGATTATCTTTTTACATAATAATAAAATTATTGATTAGAAAAGGCAATCAAACTTTAAATCAAGTGAGGGCAAGATTCTTGTCAGTTGTGAGAAAGCAAAGTAAACATAAAGGATCAACAGTAGTGCTGAGAGCATATAACAGAATCTTCAAAGTCTTGATATCTGATTGAAAAAAAAACTACCAACCAGTAAATAAACTACCAACCTTGTAGCGACTATGCTTAGAAAATTAAAGTGAAGTGAAAACATTTTTAGTTAAGCAAAAATAAAAATACTTTTCCATCAGCAGATCCACAATGAAAGAAACATTAGTGAGTATTCTTCTTTAGACAGAAGAAAGATGACTCCACCTGGAAGCTCAGAGATACTCCCAAGAGAAACAAAAATGGTAAATATATCATTCAATAAATTAGGGTTATCTGTGCAAAAATAATAAACTTTTATGTCATTTAATATATAAAGAATTAAATCATAGCAATGTCATGTAAACTGAGAGAGTGAAGTAAAGTGTTTTAAGAGTCTCACATTATCTAAGGAGAGGATAAAATACCAATTAATGTATTTTATAAGTCTCTAGGGTAAGCACTGAAAAAGAAGTAAAAACACATACAGCTTCCAAGCTAATGGAGAGAGATGGTAAAGTAATAGAAAATAATCCAAGAAGAAGAAAAGAAGCAAATAAATAACAATAAAACAAAGCAAAGACATGGGAACAGGTAGGATAAAGTAAGAAGCAAGTGATACAGTAGATTCAAATTTTACTTGGAGAGGTAAAGTTGAATAACTAAAACAATTTTAATAAAGAATAAAGTGAGAAAAATTGGTCCACCTGATTTCAAGACTTACTAATAGCTAGAATAATCAAGATTGTCTGGTATTGGCATAGGGCTGATATTTAGATCAATTAAGTAGAAGAGAGACCCTAGAGCCCACACAAATATAGGCAATTGATGTTTAACAAAGACACAGAAGCAATTCAGTAGTTGAAGCCTATTTTTTTAACAAAAGGTGCTAAATCAATTGGATATACATCCACCCCCACCCCAATAAAAATGAACCTAAACCTTATACAAAAGTTAACCTGATTGATCTCAGATTTAAATGTAAACATAAAACAATATAGAGGGTAGAAGTTAACATAGGATAAAATATTTAGGAGATAGAGCCTTGGGAAGAGTTCTTAGACAACACATCAAAAGGTCCATAAAAGAAAAAAGGCAAAAATTAGTTACCTTTAATCACAATTAAAAACTTTTGCTGTGCAAAAGACAACATGAAGAGGATGAAAAGACAAGCTGCTGACTGGGAAGAAATACTTGCAAACCAGATATCTTACAAAAAAACTCATATCTAGAATACAGAAGAACTCTGGAAACTCAACTGTAAAACAATCCAATTATAAAATGCGTAAAAGATATGAAGAGGCGTTTTCACCAAGAGGATATATGAATAGCAAGTAAGCATATGAAAAGATGTTCAACATGACTGGGCATTCAGTTCAGTTCAGTTCAGTTGCTCAGTCATGTCCGACTCTTTGTGACCCCATGAATGGCAGCACGCCAGGCCTCCCTGTCCAACACCAACTCCCGGAGTTCACTCAGACTCACGTCCATCGAGTCAGTGATGCCATCCAGCCATCTCATCCTCTGTCGTCCCTTTCTCCTCCTACTCCCAATCCCTCCCAGCATCAGGGTCTTTTCCAATGAGTCAACTCTTTGCATGAGGTGGCCAGAGTATTGGAGTTTCAGCTTTAGCATCAGTCCTTCCAAAGAACACCCAGGACTGATCTCCTGGAGAATGGACTGGTTGGATCTCCTTGCAGTCCAAGGGACTCTCAAGAGTCTTCTCCAACACCACAGGTCAAAAGCATCAATTCTTTGGCGCTCAGCCTTCTTCACAGTCCAACTCTCACATCCATATGTGACCATTGGAAAAACCATAGCCCCGACTAGACGGACCTTTGTTGGCAAAGCAATGTCTCTGCTTTTGAATATGACATCTAGGTTGGTCATAACTTTCCTTCCAAGGAGTAAGCATCTTTTAATTTTATGGCTGCAATCACCATCTGCAGTGATTTTGGAGCCCCCCGAAATAAAGTCTGACACTGTTTCCACTGTTTCCCCATCTATTTCCCATGAAGTGATGGGACCAGATGCCATGATCTTCGTTTTCTGAATGTTGAGCTTTAAGCCAACTTTTTCACTCTCCACTTTCACTTTCATCAGGAGGCTTTTTAGGAGCATCAAGAGGCTCCTCCTCACTTTCTGCCATAAAGGTGGTGGCATCTGCATATCTGGACATTAGGAATGTGCAAATAAAGACAAAGATGAGACATCATTACATACCTATTAGAATTGGAAAAAAAATGACAGCATCAAATGCTGGCAAGTATGTTGAGAAACAGATATCATACATGGGAGTGTAATATGTCACAGCCATTCTGGAAGATTGTTTGGCAGTTTTTTTAAAAATTAAGCATGCATGTACCATACCTGTTATCAGTTGCATTGCTGGATATTTGTCTCAGAGAAATGAAAGCATATTTCCACACAAAAATCTATATAAGACTATGCATAGCAATTTCGTTTGTGATAGCCAAAAACTGGGTAAAACCAAAATATCCTTTGATAGGTAAGTTGTTAAACAAATTTGGTACATTCATACCATGGAGTCCTCCTCAGCAGTGAAAAATAAGAAACTATTGATACATGTAATAATTTGCATGAATCAAGGGGATTATGCTTGTTGAACAAAGATCTTAGAAGGGTTACACACTACATGATTCCACTTTTATGACATTCTCAAAATGACAAATTTATAAAGATGGAAAGTAGATTAGTGTTTGCCATGGTTTAGGGTGGCTGTGACTGTAAAGGAGTAGCAAGAAGGAAACCTTTGTGGTGATGGGACAGTTCTGTTTTGTTTGCAATTGGTTACATAAACCTATGCAGGTGATATATTGTGTACACACATTGCACCAGTGTAAAGTTCCTGGTTTGGATATTATAGTTTAATTATATAAGGTATAAACTGAATGAAGTGTATAAGAATCCTTTCTGTACTATCTTTGCAACATCTTATGAATCTATAATTATTTCAAAGTGTAAAGTTAAAAAACTGTACACATTTATCAATGATTATATTAAATGAAGTGGATTAAATGTGTCAATTATAAAACAAAAATTACCTGACTAGATTTTTGTTTTTTTAAGCCAAAACTTGTTTACAAGGGGTATTTTAAAAACATTAAGATACAGAAAATTTGACTGTGAAAGGATGGACTCAGTAACTAAAGAAAGGTGGTATAACTGTATTATTATATAAAAATAGTTGAAGCAAATACTGCTTATGAATAATCATATGGTTTTAGAGATCTGTTCTGTTGGGTATTTGTCTGTTTTAAAGAATCTGCCTGCAATGCAGGAGACCCAGGTTTGATCCCTGGGTCAGAAAGATCCTCTGGAGAAGGGAATGGCTACCCACTCCAGTATTCTTGCCTGGAGAATTTCATGGACAGAGGTGTCTGGTTGGCTACAGTCCATGGGGTTGTAACAGTCGGACACGACTGAGCAACTAACACTTTCACTTTTTCTGGTGTTTTAAAATTAGCCAGACCATAATATTACTATGACTGACATAAAAAGCAAGCAAAAATTCATGCCTCACTAAAGATGGAATACAACCATTTCTCTCTCTCTCACACAAACACACACACACCATGTTATAAGAACTGAACAACTTAATTTTTAAGTAATTGAAAAACCAGTACTGCATTATTGTGGTTCATCTCATGACTGTTTTCTAACACTTTAACCTAGTTTATTCTATACAGATGATTTTGTTTCCTTTTCTTTTCTTTCATTGTCTGGTTCTGTTTCTACCTGCCCTACGGACTAAGTGTTCAACAACCTTTGGGGAATAGTATATATCCTATTGTTTTAAGCTTGCTTGTCTTTTCCTGTTTTATTGGTATCCATGTCTAGATTTCATAAATGCCTCTATTGATTTTATACTTAACACTCCTGGTATCATAAAACTATTCAGAAAACTGCACTGTTATTAAAATGCAGAAAGTAAATGGATCTCTGGGAAGAGGAATATTCAGTGAACATCAGGAGAAGGAACTAAAGAGTCTTTATAACCATACATAAAAACAGCCATTTTGCATGTTAAAATCAGCTTACTCCTGGGCAATCTCTCCCATGGATAATATTTTTCCCCCTGAGAAACTCTCTCATAATGATCCATCATGAAGAAACCCTATTTGAAAATGAAAGTGTAAAAAGATCCTCTGAGATTTAAATGCCATATACATTTATCTTTATACTTCTACTGCTTAAATACTAACTGCTACTTCTCAGCTCAGGTGCAAGGTGTTTACTGTGTCTAAGGTGTCTAAGATAATGACTGATTAGACCATTTTATATTCTTGTTAAGTTTTATATTTCAAAAGGTAATTCTCATAAACATTATTATATTTGATCTTCACGATGTGCTAAGAATTATTCATGGCCATAGTTGTTATTCCCATTTGGAGAAAAGGAAACTAAGGTTCAGGGGTGTTGCCTGCCTTACTCTAAACCCCACACTGTATTCAGGAGCAGAACTTGGTCTCAGACCCAGTCTTCATGCCTTCTAGCCCAGTACTGTTTCCCTTGTCACGCTGCCTTCCTTCCTTTAGTGAGGCAAGGGCAGTGGGTCCTGCTTTTTTAAGAGGATTACCTCAGGAAGAATGCACATACCCCTCTCTGGCACCTTCCTCTTTCTATGCTCCTGCTTCCGTCTTCCTTTCCCCGGGAAGCCCATAGTGCATGGGGACCAAACGGTAATCTGCCTGCTGTGAGTTTGTCTTCCTTCAGCACATTTATATGGTTGTTTCTGCAGCAGCATGTAGTCCCATGGCAAATCCATGGCAGGCTGATTGCTGTTTTTCTTTGCCTCTCAGTGTCAGTTGAAGCCAAATCAATTAAATAAAATCCAAATCAGGCAGAGTGCAGTGCCAAGCACAGCCCAGATGAAAAGCCCTGACTTTGAAAATAAGATTGGCCATGTTATCAGCATTGAATATTCTGATAAAATTTCACTGATGAAATGCAATTAAAGACTGCTGAGGAATAGGAATGAAAACAAAGTGTTGGTTTTATTCTCAGTTTTAAAAAGAAGACAGCTTTATTTGGATTCACATCCTAGTCTAATTATTGATTTCATCACCACAAATGAAAAACAGAAGGACTATAAGGAACGTAGATCCAATAAAAACATAGCCAAAAAAAAAAAAAAAAAAAGTGGGGAGGGAGTGGAAGGAATGTGGAGAAACTGTATACAAGGGGTATAAAGAAGAGCCACTTTCAGAAGAACTTTTTGTAACTAGGAAAAATAGAGGAAGCAGTCACTTGCATTTCAAAAATTTCTGTGCATTCAAAGCCTAGCGCCTGTCTTAAAATGAAGCTTGAGAGTTTCACAGTGACCGGGATGCAGCTAAGCTGTTTCTGGATGATGGGATTCATCTAGCATCACAAGGTGGCCTTGTGCACACAAAACCACTGAAAATCATTTTCTCTCTGACTAATTTATACATTAAAGATAAACTGCCTTAGAAGGGTCTGCTTTTGGGGGGTGACTTTTTGGAGGGTCTGCACTTTTAACAATTCTATAGCAGAATTTGCTATGTTATATACAAAGTCAGCCTTTGATATGCGTAGAACTTAGACAAAGTCGAACAGAACTCCAAAGCAGATTTATGAAAGTAAGGCAACAAGCTTTAATAAAAGAAGCTGAGGGTTTTTGAAGGGAAATTTGGAAAGTAGGAAGAGTTAGTTGTAGGAGTATGATAAAGCTTAGGTTAGTAACCACTGAACTGGCCACTGCCCAGGTCCTTTCAGTTGGGCTGTTTCCAAACTTCAGTCATTCTCAAAACGTGTCCTTGATTTTTTCCATATCACCCTTCAAACTGTTCAGTCTTTTTATTTAATCTTTTTATTTGAATTTCTTTAAAGCAATTTTATGTGACATATCATAAATGGAAAACCATTAATACCTGATATAGACAGAAAGATGTATAAAAGGAAATATAATAACAATTCCATTAAATTCTAGCAGTATATACTATTGTTTGTGGTATATTCTAAGGTTGAGGCCTCACCTTTTTGTTCTTGCCAGAAAAGGAAATAAAGATGCAGCTGGTGTTTTTCAGTCACCAAGTCGTGTCTGCCTCTGCGTCCCCATGGACTACAGCACTCCAGGCTCCTCTGTCCTGCACTATTTCCCCGAGTTTGCTCAAATTCATGTCCTTTGAATTGGTGATGTGGTAGAGGAGTTTTAAACTTATGTCATCATTAAACAGATTGTTTTTCTTTTCCTTTAAACCGTAGTCTGACGGTTTAAAGGAACACTGTATATTGAATAATAGTCTTAATTTGTGAATAAGTACTGCTGTTACTGTTTGGTGCTTTGCTTTTTATTTCAAGCAACAAAAACCATTATTAGGAGAACATGAAGTAAATGACTGTAAGTATTTCATGTAAATAATATGAACTGATCACTGTAAAGTCATTTCCAAATATCATTGCTTGGGTGAATCAGGCCCACTTTCCACCCCTCTTCATGTACAATTTGCATCCTATTAATCAAGACTGAAAGATTCAAAGCAGGAAGCCTAATTGGCTTAGAGAATGCTTCCATTTCTTGAATAGTGAGGGCAGGGTTTTGCGCAACTGTGCAATAAGAGTATGATCCTTAATTTTGTGTGTCAACTTGATTGGACTGTGGGATGCCCAGATAGCTAGTTAAATATTGTTTCTGGGTTTGTCTGTAAGAGTGTTTCAGCAAGGGATTACCATTTGAATTGGTGGATTGAGTAAAGTAGGTGACCTACCCCAATGTGGGTGAGCATCATCCAATCTGGTGAAAGCCTGGATAGGGCAAAAGATGGAAGAAGCTTGAGTTTACTCTGCAAATTATGTGATAATGTTTACATTATGACATTTAATGTTTTTTGCTATAACAGTAACTATTGACTATAACTCCATTGCAATACTCAAATATGATATACATATACACATATATGTATATGTATATAAAATTCTTGGTTAAATTTGACAATTAATAATTCCAGTTGCCTTAGTCTTAGTAGAGTAATTCTCCAAATTGAAATTAATTCAAAATCACCTAAGAACTATAATATTTCAATAAAAACTTTGAATTATGTAACTTCTTAATTATATCAATATAATTAATGATTGTATTGAAAAGAAGTAAAAATTAATTTTTCTGGAAAATGTATAATAATTATGATTTAGACCTTATTTTATTTTTTATCTATTCAAACACTCTCATTCCAACACATACCCAAACATATGCAATGATATTTTAATTTAGGCATTTTTATATTTTAGCAAATTTCAGTCATATAAAACTCACAGATTTATAAATATTCTAAAATATTTGATTCTATAAGATTACAGAAAAACCCAAATGAATGTTTTGGCTAACCCGATATTATTATTTTGGAGATATAATTTTCCTAAGTAGTATATTTCAGTCAATAACTATTTGTGACTTGCAAGTTTTAAATAGATAGCACTTTGAAATATTTGTTGTTGTTCAGTAGCTCAATCTTGTCTGACTCTTTGCAACCCCATGAACTGCAGCATGATGGCTTCCCTGTCCTTCACCACCTCACAGAGCTTGCTCAAACTCATGTCCGTTGAGTCAGTGATGCTATCCAACAAACTTGTCCTCTGTCATCTCCTTCTTCTCCTGCCTTCAATCTTTCCCAGCATCAGGGTCTTTTCTAATAAGTTGGCTCCTAGCATCAGGTGGCCAAAGTATTCAAGCTTCAGTTTCAGCATCAGTCCTTCTAATGAAGATTCAGGATTGATTTCCTTTAGGACTGACTAGTTTAATCTCCTTGAAGTCTAAGGGACTCTCAAGAGTCTTCTCCAGTACCACAGCTCAAAAACAAATTCTTCGGCGTTCAGCATTCTTATGGTCCAGCTCTCGCATCCATACATGTCCACTGGAAAAAACCATAGCCTTGACTAGATGGACCTTTGTTGGCAAAGTAATGTCTCTGCTTTTTAATGTGCTGTCTAGGTTGGTCATAGCTTTTCTTCCAAGGAGCAAGGGTCTTTTAATTTCATGGCTGCAGTCACCATCTGCAGTGATTTTGGAGCCCAAGAAAATAAAGTCTGTCACTGTTGCCATTGTTTCCCCACTTTTTGACATGAAATGATGGGACTGGATGCCATGATCATGATCTTAGTTTTTTGAATGTTGAGTTTTAAGCCACCCTTTTCACTCTCCTCTTTCAATTTCATCAAGAGGCTCTTTAGTTCCACTTCACTGCCTGCCATAAGGGGTTGTCATCTGCGTATCTGAGGTTATTGATATATCTCCCAGCAATCTTGATTTCAGCTTGTGCTTCATCTAGTCTGGCATTTCGTGTGATGTATTCTGCACATAAGTTACATAAACAGGGTAACAGTATGCAGCCTTAATATACTCCTTTCCCAATTTGGAACCAGTCTGTTATTCCATGTTCTAGTCTAACTGTTGCTTCTTGACCTGCATACAGGTCAGGAGTCAGGTGAAATGGTCTGATATTCCTATCTCTTTAAGAATTTTCCACAATTTGTTATGATCTATACAGTCAAAGGCTTTGGCATAGTCAATGAAGCAGAAGTAGATGTTTTTCTGGAACTTACTTAGTTTTTCTATGATCCAATGAATGTTGGCAATTTGATCTCTGGCTCCTCTGCTTTTGCTAAATCCAGCTTGAACATCTGGAAGTTCTCAGTTCACTTACTGTTGAAGCAAGCCTGGCATGGAGAATTTTGAGCATTACTTTGCTAGCATGTGAAATGAGTGCAATTGTGTACTATTTTGAACATTTTTTGGCGCTGCCCTTCTTTGGAATTGGAATGAAAACTGACCTTTTCCAGTCTTGTGGCCACTGCTGAGTTTTCCAAATTTGCTGACATATTGCGTGCAGCACTTTCACAGCATCATATTTTAGAATTTGAAATAGCTCAACTGGAATTCCATCACCTCCACTAACTTTGTTTGTAGTGATGCTTCCTAAGGGCCACTTGACTTCATACTCCAGGATGTCTGGCTCTAGGTGAGGGATCACACCATCCTTATCTGGGTCATGAAGATCTTTTTTGTATAGTTCTTCTGTATATTCTTGCCACCTCTTTTTAATATTTTCTGCTTCTGTTAGGTTCATACTCTTTCTGTCCTTTATTGTACCCATCTTTGCATGAAATGTTCCCTTGGTATATTTGATTTTCTTGAAGAGATCTCTAGTCTTTCCCATTCTATTGTTTTCCTCTATTTCTTCGCATTGTTCACTTAGAAAGGCTTTCTTATCTTTCCTTGCTATTCTTTGGAACTCTACATTGGATGAGTATATCTTTCCTTTTCTCCTCAAATATTTGGAGCAAGACTATAGAAAGACAATAGCAAATTTAATCTAAAGAAAGCAAGATGAAGGGAAAAATAGATAAAACAAGAAACTGATACAATAGAGAACAAGCCTACCATTGAGAAAACTGAAAAAAATTATTCATTTAAAAGGTTATAAAATTATAAATGCCTCATGTGATTGAGGAAGACAAATGAAAGAAGGCAAAAATGAACAAGAACAGACATAAGTGGAGACATCACTGTAAATCCTATAAACATTAGAAACACGGTAAGGGAGTATTATGAGCAAATTTCAGATGAAATGTAAAATTTTCTAGGGGAAAAAAAAAACTTAACCAAAATTTAATCAAGAAGAAATAACTGATTGAATTGCTGTTAACCATTAAATATATTTATTTTGTAATTAAAATTATGCCCCCAAAGGAAGTTATAGGCTTAGTTGGCTTCACTCATGAATTCTACCAAATATTTAAGGAATAAATAATATCAATCTTACACAAACTTTTCCATAGAAAAAGAATGTCTTCCCAACTTTTATTATGAAGTTAACATAACCCTGGTTCCAAAACCTAAAAAAGATATTAGAGAAAAGAACAATAATCAGGCAGTCTGACTTATGAACCAAATCCTGCAGCATATGAAAAGTGTAATATATCACAAGCAATTTAGGCTTATTCCAGTAATGCAAGGGTGATTTAATATTCAAGAGTCAGTCATTGTTATCCAACAAATTAACATAATAAAGAAGAGAAATTATATATATTCATCTCAGTAGACACTCCAACATATCATTTGATAGAAATCAGCATCCATTTATGGTTCAAAATGAATAATTCTTACTGTATCAAGAATAGAAAAAAAATTCATTAGTCTAACAAATAATGTTTACAAAATACTTAAAGCAAACATATTTAATGGTGAAATGTTGCAAGATTTCTCTCAGATAGGCATACAACTCCTATTCAACAAAGTACTGGCAATTCAATAAGCTAATAAAAAGAAATAAAGTATATGGTATTTAGAGCATAAGTTAAGCATACTGTTATTTGTATTTGATCTGGCCACATAATTAGGAAAGCCAAAATATCTACACATGAATTACTGGATTATAAATGAATTTAGCAAGGTTGATGTGTCAGTGTCAATGTATAAAAGTGAATTATTTCCATATAAAAGCAAGAAACTAAAAAAGAAATTAAATACCTTTATAATAGTCAACCCAATTACCTAGTAATTTTAACTTATGAAAGATTAATTAATATGAATTACTATGAAATTATATGGTTTTATAATATTCATAATTTATATTCAAATTAATATAATTTTATTACATAAATTTTATTACATGAAATGATATTAATTCATAAGTTAATGTAAAAGATTCCCTATACATATGTGTGTATGTATATTTATATATTATTGAGAGTAACTTAAGGAAACTTAAAAAATGGAAGGTCACATAAAGTTTATGTATAAGAAGATTCAGTATGAAGTCCAGAAAGGACAATGTATGTATGGACATTTAATTTATGATACATGATATATAGGCTGCTGGAAAAGGATAAGCTTTTCAAAGAGTGATATTAGTATCTAGATATTTTTCCAAATAAATATACAAATGTAAAGGAAAAAAGGAAAAATAGTTAACCCCTATCTCACACTGTACACAAAAATTAATTTCAGGTTAACAAAGATCTAAGTATGAAATACGAACTAATGCAGCTTTTGTAGGATAACAAAGGAATGCATTTTAATGTTGTTGGGATCGGAAAAGATATTTTAAACAGGATACAAACATAGCAACCAAAAGGGAAATGATTAATATATTTAACTTAAAAAAATGATAATTTCTATTCATCAAAAGATGCCATTAAGAAGTGAAAAAACAAGGCAATCAAAATGATAACAAAGATCTTATATTCAGAATATGTAGAGAACTCCTTTAAATGAATAAGAATTTCTGCCTAATAGAATGTTGAGCCAGAATCTTGGACAAGCACTTAGAAGACAGATGAATGACTGTTAAACAATCCTGTCAACAATCAAGAAAATGCAAATTAAAATTATAGCGAATATTGTACAAGAACTGCTCAATGGATAAACAGATCACAAATATATTCCTACAATGAAATACAACTTAGAGACAGAAAGGAGCAAACTACCAGCACATGCGACAGTGCTGGATGGATATAAAGAGCATTATGCTAGGTGAAATAAGGCAGACATAAAGACAATATTCTATATGATTTTGTTTCTGTAGAATTCTAGAAAAGACAAAATTATAATGGCAGCAGATCAATGTTTGCTCAGGTCTGTGGGTGGAGGAGGGAATTGGCTATAAAGGGACATGAAAAAGCTTTTCAGGGTGTTGAAAATGTTCTGTATTTTGTGTGTGGTGGTGGATACATGACTGTTTTGTTAAAAATCACTGAACTCATTCATACCACAAAAATTATAAGCAATAAAAATAAATGAATCAATACACCAATATCAATGCATTTTAAAATGTAATGTTGAGAAATAATAATAATACAGGTATTTGTATGATAAACTTAAAAAAACTCTACAGTATTTTAAGTCACGGTAGAGGTCACCTTTGGGCAGAGGGAAGAGAGTAAGGATTCGGAAAGGGCATAAATTCAGAGAGGGTCTCCTGGGAACTGGCAGGGTTTAGTCCTTCACCTGGTAGTGAGTTCATGAGTGTTCACTTTTTGATGAGTTTATGAATTATGTATTGATTTTTCAGGACTATTCTGATGATTATGACAAGTGTCTGGCTGTTGGAAAGGTGAGAAGTAGGGACATGATTAAACGTGTGGTTTTATTTTATTTTTATTTATTTTTTTGAGAGGAGATACTTGAGTAATATTACTTTTTCATGAGACTGATTCATAGAGAAAAATAGAAAGTAAATGATTTGAAGGGATCATTAATACTGCAGAATTTCTGAGGAGAGGGGATTTAGAGTTTAGCTGAAAGAATTGCCCTTTGATTAATCAGAGGAAGGAGGAGAAATGTGCGCATGTAAGTTTGTGGTTGGGAAGCAGGGGGAGTACCTGCCTCGTGGTTCTATTCTCTGTAAATTAAAAATAAGGTGACTTTGGGGGAGGAAGTAGAAAGATGAGTAGATCTGAGAAGTGTAAAGAAGTTTGGAAAAGTATTTGCAGAGAGGAATGTGAGACTGACCTGGGATTCACTTGTTAGTGTTACCAGCCCAGAATGCCTTGGTGAATTGAAGATATAGTTGGGGGTCATATGAGAAGGACATTTGTTCTGGACTCAGTCTAGCAGTGTGTAGTCTGGCTTCTTTAACACACTTACCGTGGCTAAATTCCTGGTCTCAAGAGGCACATAGGTCATACATGAAATCACTGTTGCCGTAAATAAGTAACCACAGCTGGATCTGGGAGTAGCACATAGAGATGGAGTCATCAATGAGACCTGCACCTGGTGCGGGCAAGGGGAGTGAAAAAGAGGACCATTTGCCAACAGTTGCAGATACCTTGACAATAGAGTGTTCTTCAAATACAGCCTATGTATAAAATTAGAAGAAACATCCTCATACCTGAGTTATTTGTCTAAGTCATAGAATTCAAAACCAAAGAACCACCAAGGTATGAGATTATCAGCAGTGGTTAGATGTGGATATTATTTTGCCTAATACTGATTTTAAATTCCAAGGGAAAATTAGCAAGAAAGTGTGAATGAATCAACAGGAATAGGTCTACTATTTACATCTACTCTTTGAAATTAATTCAAAGCAGTTGTCACAGAGAGGATTAGCCCATCTCTTATTCTTGTGTGTATAATCATGTAATCTTGTTCTTAATAATATTTATACTAATCTCGTATATTGGAAGGGATATCATTCCTTTGAGAGTAATTATAGTTACTTGATCAAAATAAAGTGACACCCAGTTCAAACTATTAGGCAACAGTAAAAGAGATGAACATTTACTATAATCTGTTAAAATATATATAAAAGCAAGTAAAAATTTTTAAATAACCTCCTGGCATGGAAACCTTATTACATCTGTATTTCGTTTCATCTACACATTTTCTTAGGGAACTATTGAGAGAAACAAAAATAAAAATAGGTAATCAGACAAATAATAGGCAAAAACTTAAACACATTTTTCTTTTTCACATTAGCTCTTTCTTGTATAAGTTGAGAAATAGATAAGGGAGAAAAAGAGGCTTTGGAGAAATGTAAAGCAAGACTCAATGTCAGGGTCAGATGGAGAGCAAAAATTGGTAGATCCACTTGAAAGTAGATCTTCAGATTTAGGGTTAATTATTAAAAAGAAAGATTATAATGAAAGTTTGTATATAATTATTGATGAACTATGCAGTCAAAGACCTTAGATGCCCAATGAGAACTTTGAGTTCATTTTGCTAACTGAGTGTGCTTTATTTTATGACAGTAATACTTGATTGTTTTTCAAGATTAAACAAAAAAGTATATATAGATGAAAGTTAATATCCTCAACTCTCTTTATTCCACATTGAGCTGCTGCTGCTGCTGCTAAGTCGCTTCAGTCGTGTCTGATTCTGTGTGACCCCATAGATGGCAGCCCACCAGGCACCTCCGTCCCTGGGGTTCTCCAGGCAAGAACACTGGAGTGGGTTGCCATTTCCTTCTCCAATGCATGAAAGTGAAAAGTGAAAGTGAAATCGCTCAGTCGTGTCCGACTCTTAGCGACCCCACGGACTGCAGCCTACCAAGTTCCTCTGTCCATTGGATTTTCCAGGCAAGAGTGCTGGAGTGGGGTGCTATCGCCTTCTCCACCACATTGAGCTAATCAGTGTTAATTGTTTGCATCTTCATTTTCAGATATTTCAGTGTTTATTCAACCATATGCAAACAGGTGTACATTCTGTTTGTGTGTGTTTAAAAACAAACATGGAATCTACCTGGACAGATTACTCTGAAACTTGGTTTTATCACTAAAAATATATTATGGCCATCTAGTCCAACAAGTGGGTATAATTTTATTAATTCCCATCAGTATTTGCAGATTACATAATATGCATATGTACAATCAGCTGCTACTATCAATATATTCTACTACCAACATACATTCAAGTCATTTTATTTTAAGAAATTGGCTCCTGTGATTATTGAACTTGACAAGTCTGGCATCTTGGACAGGGTGACAGGCTGGACACGCAGAGAAGAGCTGATGTTAAAGCTCAAGTCCAAAGTCAGTGTGGAGGCAGAGTTCCTTCTTCCCTGGGGTACCTCAGGCTTTTCTCACAAGGCCTTCAACTGATTGAATGAAGCCCACTCACATTATAGGCTTTTCTCAAAGTCTACTGACTTAAATATTAATACCATCCAAGTATTAATACCATTCATTCATGGCAACATCATGACTGGTGTTTGACCCAAAACTGGGTGCTATGGCCTAGCCAAGTTGGCACATAAAATTAACCCTCACACTATGTATATTCCTCTGAGATTTGCTTTTTTCATTCAACATTTTGTTTTTCAGATTCTTCCAGACTGTAGTTTTAATTCATTCCATCTTTGTGCTACATAGTATGTCATTGCATGAATCTATTACAATCTATTTATCCACTTATTCCCATTGACAAACGTTTGAGTTATTTCCTCCTTTTTTTTTTTGGGTCACAGTGTTGCATTGAACATTTTTTATTATAACTCCTTGTTCAAGTACAAGAGTTTCTTTACATTACATACCTAGAAGTAAACTTGCTGGGTTTTAGGATATGCACATATTCAGTTTACACAACAATGTCAAATTGTGGTTCAGAGTGATATGCCAGTTCACATTCTCACCATCAGTGAGAGTTTTGCCTGTTGTACCTCATCTTGGTCTTGTCAAGCTTTTAAATGTTTGCCAGTGTTTCAGTCAAAAATGGGACTCCTGGGTTCTCTCATGAAGTCTGCTAAATACGAGCTGCGTGGCTACTCTCACAGAACTCAAAGAGTCCTACCAGCCTTCAGTTATGCTGATTCTAAACTCTCATCTTAAACTACTCAGGTAGATGATGTCAGGAATCAAATCAACTTCACACCAACTTAGTGTGCGTCAACACCAAAGACATTTAATTTAACTTGTTTCAGGATGTTTGCTGGGTTAATGAGCTAGAATATAAATCAAGCTGTTGGGTGTCAGTTTCTTAGTGAGGAGTCTGTCTATATGGCTGTTTTTATGCAGGATATTTGAGTGGGAATGGAATTACAGTTTGCCTGCGGCAATAAATAGAATAGTTGCCACTGAGTTTTTTATGTTAAACAGATGTTATAAAGTCATTTGAAATATTACCATCCACTATAGGTTTCTTACTATTTAACATATTTTCTATTGGTGGACTGTGAATTTAAGGGAACCAGGGACAGTTGAATGAAGCCTGAAAATTTGAGAGCTTTGTTTTATCAAGTGTTGATTTAAAGAAGCCTTTTTTGGGGGAATTTTTAAAAAGCAATTTTCTCAGTTTCTTATTTCAAAAGGCATAATTTCACAAGCTATCTTTTAAAGTGAAAGCCTGTGCTATTTAAGCACACAAAAATACGGTGAGAACATTTTTGGACTTCAGGAAGACTGAGTGATTCCATTTCAAGCATCTCTTAACTAGTGTCCCATGGAAGGAGTCTAGATGAAAAGGTTTCTATATGAGTGATACCCATAGGGATGACCATCAAGAATTTGGTATAAAAGTTGACTGAAAGAAGCCTGTGTGTGTGCGTGCTCAGTTGTGTCCGACTCTTGGCAACCCCAGAGATGCTGCCTGCCAAGCTTCTCTGTCCATGGGAGCCCGAGTCTCCGGGCAAGAATACTGGAGAGAGTTGCCATTTCTTCCTCGAGGGGATCTTCCCAGCTCAGGAACTGAACCCATGTCTCCTGTATCTCTCATGTTAGCCGGCAGATTCTTTACCACTAAGTCACCTGGGAAGCCCAAAAGAAGACTACTACTCTCTTAAGCTCTGTTTAGAGTTAGACCAGGGTCAGCATACTTCTCTCTCAAGGGCCAGATGATAAATATTTTAGATTTGGTTGGCCATGCAGTCTGTTGCATCTGTTTATCTCTGACACAGTAACTTGAAAATAGCCAGAAACAACACATAAATAAATAAACATACCTGTGTTCCAGTCAAAATTTACTCAAAAAAATCAATGGTGGACTGGGTTTAGCTTGCAGGTTGTAGTTTCCCAACCCAATTCAGGCCTTGAAGGAAATGCTATTATCTTAAGCATAGTGCACATAACATTTGTGCCTATACTCTCTCCTCTTGCCTATAAAGACTGATGGTCTCTATCATGAGATAACCCTTGCTGTTCCTTCTTATGATTATCTTTTCAGAGGATAATTGCACTGGGCTTTGTTTTGAGCTATTGGAACTACATTTAAAAAGGTTAATGCATTCCTCCTAAGGACATAGTGCATTTCATGGGATTGCCTATAAGCAAGTTTTGACTGATTAAATCTGTTTATTCATTGATTGTAACAGTCCTTCCGTGAGGTGGAAGAAAGGGCTGCTCAGCTAGGCTGGTTAAGGCTACAGATTTGGCAGATGTTTAAGTCACTGGCCCACAGGGAGTGGGCAAGCCTTTCTGCTTGCACATGTGTCCTGCTGGCAGCAAACATTCCTCCCACTGCCTACCACATGCCATCTTTAGGAGGCAAAGTGCACACGTCGTGATTTATCACAAGCAGTTCCTCTCCTGCCTCTTTCGAAATCAACCCAGCACAGTACACTACACGGTCTATGAACCTGAACTGGCAAGTCCTAGTTAGAGCTAATAATCATGAGGAGTGATCCCAGACTTTCCATGGGTATTCAGCTGGTGAATGAAAGCCAGTGGCTGTATTCTGCTGGACCATGGTGTATATACCTGGGATGTGTCTGGAAGGAGGCTGATGTGCCCTTATATTTCTCAAGAGCCCATTGTCTTCTTTCCATCTTTGTACCACTACTTGCCATATTTCTCTCAGACCCCTAGAAACCTACTCTGAGCCTTCTCACTTCCCTCTAATGTATTCTCTACACAGCAGCGAGAGTGACCATTTAAAAATGCAGTTCTCATCATGCCACTGCTTGACTTAAATTTCTTTTTTTTACTTCACATTGCCCTTAGGAGAAAGCCACAATTATCATGACTTTCTCTCAAGACTATGCATGCTCTGACCCAGCTCCCCTCTGCAACTTCATTCAACTCTGCTGCCTCTGATGCTCCTGTGTTTCAGTCATACTTGTGTTATTTAGTTCCTTGAGTTAAGTCTTCATACTGGCTCCCACCTCCAAATATGCTATTGTCCTATTGATCTTCTGTTTATAGTTTTTATCTCTTAAATGGAGAAGAGGGTACACCCACTATAATCTGTTCTAGCCAAGTCACATTGTATAGGATCTCAACTTGTTCTACCAGTTACTGCAAGTCTGATATGTGGCTTATTAAATTTAGTAATTATTATTTTTGGCAGTGGTCCAGAAACATAAAGAAGAAATTCAGTGATTTTAATCAACAGGATATATGTACATCATCTTATGAAATATCAATTAAAGAGTACTTGAAGCAAGTGTTGCCAAAGGCAGTGACTTCCAAAATTTGGCAAATCTGGAAATTTCCCTGATAAATTTTGCTGAAAAAAAAAAACAACTGTTATTTAAAATGTATAGAGATTTGAGACAAAGACAGGTTTATGTTGGCTATAATTTGTCTTGTGCATGGTTTAATTCCTTTATCTGAGAAACAAATAATATTACTTCAGCTCCCCCAATCCCTAAATATGGGGTTCACGCTGCATTATAGCAAATTTTTAAGATCACCATAGGCTTTTATGAAAGCACAGAGATTTCAGCCAACATAGTTTCCAGGATTTCCATCCACAAAGAAGTATGGCATCCAGGTTGTTGTTATTTAGTCACAAAGTCCTGTCTGACTCTTTTGATACCCCATGAACTATAGCCCGCTAGACTCCTCTGTCCATGGGATTTCCCAAGCAAGTATTCTAGAGTGGGTTGCCATTTCCTTCTCCAGGGCATCTTCCCTACCTAGGGATTGAACTCGCATGCCCTGCATTGGCAGGCAGGTTCTTTACCCCTGAGCCATGGGGTAGGAAAGCCCATAGGATCCAGGTGGGAGATTGTTAAATTCTGATTTAGTCTGACACTGAGGGGAGCCATTTCAAGAGGGCAGTCTCATACCCAGGTGACTGGCTCACCAACAGTGGTCCCACTACAGAGCTGAAGATAGCTCTGTACCTGAGAATTTGCCTACAGCTCCATTTGGCCTTGGTCCTTACCACCGTTATATGCTCGGGGACCTGGGAGGAGTCAAGCCTACCAATGAATCATGTAACAGGCATACAGACTTGGTCCCAGCTGTGGACCCTAAAGTGGTCTGTGAACCTTCTCCAGCCCCTTTTAGCTGCAGTCCAGGTGTCCTTAGAGGTAAGCCCACTAAACTTGGTCAGACTGTAGATTATGAAAGGGCTCGTAATTTGGCTCCAGTGCTACTCACAGTCAGCCAGCAATCTTGCTAGCAGGGAGACCTGGAAGGAGACGCTCCTAAATAAGACCCAGGAAATCCTTAAAGTGTCCTTTAAAGACATTTGGCTTGAGTCTCTTGAGTTGCAGTCAAGAGCAGTCCAGCCAGCCCAGCCACCTGGAGGAAGACATGCCCATCTCTGCCTCCAGATCCAAGTCTGCAGACCTCAGGCTTGGCTGTGGAACCTGAAACAGTCCTGAGGCTTTCAGCCACAGTCCAGGGCCGGTCCTACCCACTGATGGACCCATCCAGTGGTCAGCCAGGAACATTCCCAGGGACCTGGCTAGATCCACACTCATCCGTATACCTGGTAATAAGGTTAGGCCCACCATCTGAGGACTCATCTTTGGACACTGAAGCAGACCCTTGTTCCAGTGCCACCCTATAAAACAAAATATTGGAAGCAGTATCCTCTGCCCAAGGATGAGACAGAATCCATGCCTGCCTGGATGCCTGGTAACAAGGCCACCAACAGCAGAACTCACTGTGCATCCAGAGACAGCCTCATAACTGAGTACAGCCCAGTATGACTTCAATTCCAGAGATAATCCCATCAGCCTAGAGAACTGACAGAAGGTCTTTATCTTCTGAAAGCAGTATAAAAAGATGGGACATTTGCTCCTTCAAATGCATAGACACCAATGCAAGACTATGTGGCTCACAAAGAATCAGGCAAGTATGATACCATGATACCACCAAAGGAAACTAATAAAATCCCAATAACTAACTCTAAAGAAATGGAGATCTATGATTTGCATGACAAAGATTTAAAAATAATTATTTTAAAGAAACTAAATGAAATGCGAGAGAACACGGATAGACAACAGAATGAAATCAGGAAAGCAACACATGAACAAAATGAGAAGTTTAGTGGAAAAAAATAGGAACCATAAAAAAAAAGAACCAAACAGAGATCCTGGAGCTGAAGAATACAATGAAAAAATGGAAGAAGTCAATAGATTTAACAACAGACTTCATCATATAGCAGAAAGAATCAGCAAACTCAGAGATCATTTAAAATTAGCCAATTAGAAGAGCAAAAAGAAAAAGAATGAAGAAGAGAAAGCCAAAAAACCTATGTGAACTTTGGGATGCCATGAAGTCAATAAAATATATTTAAAAAAATAATGGCTGAAACTTTCCCAAATCTTGGGAGAGATACCAACATCCATATACAGGAAGCTCAAAGGAACCCAGCAAGATCAACTCAAAGAACCTTAGTCTAAGACACACTATAACCAGAGTGTTAAAAGTCAAAAACAAAGAGAATACTGAAAGCAGCAAAAGAATTCCCTCATCACAAATAAGGGAAAATTGTAAGGCTATAAGCTGATTTCTCTACAGAAATCTTGCAGGCCAGGAGGGATTAGGATGATATAGTCAAAGTCCAGCAAATTGGATAGCCTAGAAGAAATGAATAAATTACTAGAAATATTTTACTTATCAAGACTGAATTATGAAGAAATAGGAAATCTAGACAAACCAATAACAATTAAGGAGATCAAAAATCTCCCAAAGAAGAAATGCCCAGGTCCAAATGATTTCACTGGTGGAGTATACCAGACATTAAAGAAGAATTACTGTTAATTCTTTTCAAAATCTTCCAAGAAATTGAATAAAGAAGAACACTTCCAAACTCATTTTATGAGGCCAGAATTACTCTGATACCAAAGTCAGATAAAGACACTACAAGAAAACTACAGACCAATATCCCTAGTGAATATAGATGCAAAAATTATTGGCAAAATACTATCAAATTGAATTCAACAGCATATTAAAAGAATCATATACCATAATCAAGTGGGATTTATCCCTAAGATGCAAAGATGGCTCAACACACATAAGTCAATAAACATGAGGTATGTGTGCTTAGCTGCTCAGTCATGTCTGCCTCTTTGCAACCCCATGGACTGTGGCCCACCAGGCTCCTCTGTCCTTGGGGGTTCTCCAGGCAAGAATATTGGAGTTGGTTGCCATGCCCTTCTCCAGGGGATCTTCCCAACCCAGGGTTCTAACCCAGGTCTCCCACACTGCAGGTAGATTCTTTACAGTCTGAGCTACCAGGGAAGCCCAATAAGCATGATATACCACATTGAAATAATGAGGATAGAAACCATATGATCCTTTTGACAGATTCAGACAGAGAAAGACAAATACTGTATGCTCTCTTTTATATGTGGATTCGTAAAAAAGCTGAATTTCATAGAAACAAAGAACAGAATGATGGTTGTCAGGGCATGGGAAGAGCTGGGGAAATGGGAAGATGTTGGTCAAAGGGTACAAATTTCCAATTATAAAATAAGTAAGTTCTAGGGATGTAATGTATAGGATGGTCAATAAGTATATTTAAAAGCCCCCAACTTCATTAGCCATCAGGGACACACATATTTAAACCTCTGTGGTTTGGTAATCACATACCCATAAGAATGTCTAAAAATTAAACAGACTGACCTTATCGAGTGTTAGTGAAGAGGTGGAGCAATTAGAACTCTCACTTATTGCTGATAGGAATGTAGTTTGTTACATCTACTTGGGAAGACTATTTGTCATCATTTAGTAAATATGCTCATACCCCATGATTCAGCATTTTTCCTTTTGGAATGTCTCCATAGAATGTTTGTATAAGTGTATCAGAAACATGTACAAGAATATCCATTGAAAAGTTATTTATATTATCTCCAAACTATCTGAATGCCCTTTAATAATAGAATGATTAATGTCTCTGTGCATTTATAAATTACTTTTATAATTAATGTATAACGTTACTTTTCAGCAATGAAAACAAACTGCAAACATATATAAAATGGGTGCTTTTCATACTCCATTGTTGAACAATAGAAGCCAGGCACACAGTCACATGTATAGTATAATTCAGCATATATAAATTTTGCAGAGTGGCAAAATTAATCGCTGGTGTTAGAAATAAGCCACTGTTACCTTTGAAGAAGGAGGAAAAATAACTGACTCAGAAGGGCCTTACAGGAGGCTTCTGGTGTGTGTGTGGGAGGGGGGCAGTGATAATATGTTATTTCTCATGGATCCATTTTGTATTTTCACTTTGAGAATTCTTCAAGCTGCTTACTTATACTATGTCCTCTTAAAAACACAGGTAAATTTAACATTCAAATAAAAAGGAAAACCTGTTTCTGATTCCTAGGTTTTTGTGTTTTCTATAATGCATGTCTAATTTTATACGAAGTAGACGGAAGTAATTGATTGACCTTGGATGTTCGGTAAAGTGATGACACATTCCCTGACATTTGTGTTTGAAGGTTAAATTTGAATTTAGATCTGCATCATAAGCTCAAAACACTGAGTGTGTGCAGGTTTTCAGTGTTTTTCTATTATTTATGCCATTTCACTCCTTTTCTATTTCTTGTAATCAATAATTTTATGAAATGATTGACGCAAGGACCTAGAAAATCTTCGTGTAAACTGAATTGATGATTCTTTCCTTGCTGTAATAGAGGACATCATTCTTCTTTTATAATGCTAAATGCCAGTCAAAGACAGGAATATTTATACTTTTGAGCACAGCAGTTGGTGCTGTTACAGGTTCAGATTATTCCTCTCATCTCTTAAAGGTTATGGTCTGGACATGGGGCTCTTTTTCAAGGCATACATCTTAGTTGACTGTCTGTAGCAACTGCTGAATCAAAGAATCATTTTCCAGCAAATGCTTTGAAGCCTTAAAAAATAGTATTCCTATTACTGTTAAGACAGTTATAATTTTAATTATAAATCTAGACCTGAACCTTAAGAAAAAGCACTTCTATGCATCTGAACTTTCCAGGGTTAAATTACCCTTTATAGTAATATATTCCTGGTGGAGTATGTTATCTGGATTGGATTGAACTACATTTTTCTGTTCCAATGCATCTTTGTCAAATTATAAGCATCATGGACACTGTGAACAACTAATAAAATATTCACTGACTGCTGACATCTTAGAACTGTTTTTGGCATTATTTCATTATTTCCACTAGCCTTCAAATTTTTCCAGAAATAAATATACTCATAATTTCTTCATATATGATAATTTGGAATGGACTTATAAACAGCAGTGCAGTAGCATGTAGGTAAAGGAGGCGATATTGTTGTTTGGTCACTAACTCGTGTCTGACTCTTTGTGACTCTGTGGACTGTAGCCCACCAGGCTTCTCTGTCCATGGGGTTTCCCAGGCAAGAATACTGGAGTGGCTTGCCATTTCTTTCTCCAGGGAATCTCCTGAGCCAGTGACTGAACCTTTGTCTCCTGCATTGCAGGTAGATTCTTTACCAGGGAAGACCAAAAGAGCAACGGCCTACTTAAAATGTAGGAGACTTCGGAGTGTTGGGAGAAATCCTCCTACCAGTATAAACCCTAACGCTGACAAGTTGTTTTTACTTTAAGTTAAAACAAAGGGTATACAGAGAAGGTAATTGTTAAAGAAAAAATATTTTTATCACTTAGAGGGTAACATATTTATTTGTTTTCCTTTTAATATAACCTAGTTTACAGTTTAGAATAAGATTTAACGTTCGGTCACGGCGAGGACTCATGCATTCTACCCCTTTGTTGGGCCTCTTCCTTGTCAGTCACTGCCCCATGATTTCCTAAACTCACACCTCCCACCTGCAGCTCCCCAGGGCATGCTGGGATCCAGGGTGGGTGCAGAACTTGTGGATATTTTACTGATTCTCTGCTTCTCTGCACTTGCTGAAATCTTGACCAGTGACAGAAGTGAAAATACATAAACAGAGAACATCAGAATATGGGAAATTGATTCTGAGTATGGACAACATTGTGACTTTAACCCAGATGGCATTGGTGTTGGGTATTTTAGTGCATTCATTTGATTAGAATGCCTTTGCCATTGTCTCAGTCAACGTATATATACCCTTATCCTGAATAACTGTATTAGTAGCTGGCATTTGTTGGGTGCTTTTGACATACCAAAGACAGTGCTAGCTCTTTATTTTGCCCTACTTAATTATTTTTAAAAATATGGGAGCTTTATCCCCATTTAACAGATTGGGAAATTGAGGTTCCAAACAATTAAGGAATTTGACATAGGTTCTAAAGAAGGTCAGAGAAGGTGATGGCACCCTACTCTAGTACTCTTGCCTGGAAAATCCCATGGATGGAGGAGCCTGGTAGGCTGCAGTCCATGGGGTCGCTAAGAGTTGGACATGACTGAGCGACTTCCCTTTCACTTTTCACTTTCACACATTGGAGAAGGAAATGGCAACCCACTCCAGTGTTCTTGCCTGGTGAATCCCAGGGACGGGGGAGCCTGGTGGGCTGCCACCTATGGGGTCGCACAGAGTTGGACACGACTGAAGTGACTTAGCAGCAGCAGCAGCTAAAGAAGGTAAATGGTGAAGCAGCAAATTGAACTCAAGTCAACTTCATCCAGATCTTGAATCTCTAAACCTCACATACACTGTCTTTCCAGTTCTTTTCCAGACTGAAAATACAGGTTCTGTGCTTCCTTTTCCTTTATGTACCTTGCACCTGTCTCATGGCTGAAACAGCTCATGTTCAGCAAGTGATTAATGAAATGGAATCCTACAGAGAGCTGCAAGCTCTTCATGAGAAACTGCTTGGTTATGGTTTATCAGTCATATTCTGTTTGCCGAGGCTGCCTTAATCTAGAAAACACTTGGTTTATGAAATCTCCCATTGGCAGTGGCTTACAGTTACCAACCAAATGTTTCCCCCTTTCCCATTTATCACTAAGGAATAGCATGGAGGGCTTCCCAGGTGGTTTAGTGGTAAAGAATCCTCCTGCAATGCAGGAGACACAGGAGATGTGGGTTCGATCCCTGGGTCAGGGAGAGCCCCTGAAGGAGGGTATAGCAACCCATTCCAGTATTCTTGCCTGGAGAATCCCATGAACAGAGGAGCCTGGCTGGCTACAGTCCACGGGGTCACAAAGCGTTGGACACGACTGAAGTGGCTGAGCACACTGCACAGTAGCATGGAAAGTCTCCAGGGGGCAGGTATCCAAGAGCTTTTCCTTCCTGTGTACTTTGAGGACAGAGGAGAAAGAGGTGAAATAGTGGAGTGGATGGTGACACTCAGAGTGCTGATTGACCTTTGCACTTCAGACTGGGGAAAAGAGGGCATTTTATAGGGCCAGAGGGCATAGCTGTCTCCTGAAAACAGTTGGATTGACAGGGCTGAATAGCAGTTAAACACTCAGTAGTTACTTAAGTTTCCAGTGATCTGGTTGCAGCCCATTGATGGCTTTTCCACTTGCATGCCTTCTCAAGCAGTGGCTCTCAGAAAAGAGAACTCAAGAGTAATTATGTGTCAGAAATACCTGGCTTCACAGTGGGGTATGATCAAACCGTGAACTGCACCTTAATCCATTTAACCTCCTTTTTCTCTTGGTTGCATGAAACCACGCTCACTGGAAGAGTCTTTTAAGTCATTCCCTTTTATCCTCTCACCTTACTGTCCTCAAACTCTCGTAATCCTCCTTTCAATCTCCTTCCCCTTTGAACCATGCCTGTCACTACCTCAAAAGGAAATATTTACTCCACACTCAACCTTTCAGAATTGCTCTTTGGCAAATATTAAAGTTTAGACTCTATAGGCACACCTGTTATGGGATGTTAGTGATAAAGGTTTAATGAGATTCAGTAGAGAGATCACTGAAATACACACTGGAACTATTTTAGCCTGTGTGGCTAAACTCTGTCTCTGAATCTCTGTTTAACAATCCCTTATGTACTAAGTCCAGCTAACTTCCATCTCCAGTAAACCAAGTGTTGGTTTGTTACTGTGGGCTTATAGTCCTAGGTGTGATTTTTAAAATTCTTATTGGCTGTGTTTTAGAAGAAAGAAGGAGGGAAGCACACTCACACCTGTAGAAGCCTGAGTCAAAGGTTAACTCCTGGGGTAGCTTTAGGCTGAGGACACACGAACAAACATATAGAAAAATGTGATGGCTCTTTGATTTGCACACTTGGCCTTAAATTGGTGATTAATCATGATCAGGCTTTCTTTGTCTCTTTCCAGTGCATAGATGGCATTCGGTAGGGTGTTAAATATTTCATTGTCCTCATAATCACTGCTTTCCTTAAACTTGTTAACATCTGTAGGGAAGAGGCTTCATAATCTGGATGCTTGTATTCTTCTTACAAACACATTTCCTATCCCTTTGGTAAATGACATGTCCTCCCAAACCTCTGATGGAGTATGACCAGGTGATTGGAATTCAGGTCTTACACTTGATACGCCCGTTTGCTCCATTTGTTCTACCACCCAGAGCCGTAGTCCTGAAACTTCTCCATTACTTAGAGTGGGCCATCACTTTCTCCAAGTTTCTAAGAGCTATTGTAGCAGTAGCACGTTATTCTGATTTTCTGGAGTTTTTGTTAGGATGTTAAAAGCCATAGTACATGAGAGTGTCCCCTTAATGATATACCCTCCCTTATCCATCTTTGTGTCCTGCACCACCTCCCATCCTGACACAACACCTTCAAGGCCCAGTCCCATACAGACTCTCAGCTCCATACAGATCCAGCTGCTACTGGCACATATTGACTAGATCCTGTGGTTCCTTCAACATATCATCCGCTTTCTCCCTTTGCAGGCCCAGCAGGTCCCCAGGTTGGTTCATATCATGATGCGACCCAAGTTATTGGTCTGGTGACAAGGAGAGAAGGCAAGGTGAATCCTAATTTGGGTGAGGGGCAACGTGCGTAGTCAATACAAATACAAGGCCTTTGTATTGCCTTCAGTCAAAGGGGAAGACTAGCTTTGCAAAGGGAGAAGCGAGTCCCTTTTCCAGGTCCAGAGGGTTCAGGAGACTTTAGGATTTCAAGTTGCTTGAGTGGATGGATTCAGATAGTTCTACTGTAGTCTCAGAGCCCCATCCTTTCCTAACCATGGCCCTGACCTTGACCTAGCACTGACTAGAAATGAGAATTCAACTTTCCCTAGTGCTCCAGTACCCTTATAATTAAGTTCTGGACCAAAAGCTTAGCTTATTCTGCCTTCCTAGAGATCAGAATCATCATATGTTGCCAGCAGGCTCTTTGATTTTCACACTTGGCCTTAAATTGGTGATTAATCATGATCAGACTTTGTCTCTTTCCAGTGCATAGATGGCATTCAGTGGTGTGTTAAATGTTTCATTGTCCTCATAATCACTGCTTCCCTTAAACTTTTTAACACCTGTGGGATTGCACCCAGGTGGCACCCCCCTTCCCAAGGTGCCACTGCATCTCTGTTGACCACCAGTGAAAGGTGTAACAATCGTACTGCTATAGCATGCCGTGGAATAACTTTAAATACTCCTCCTGTGGAGTGAGGGCTTCCCAGGTGGTGCTAGTGGTAAAAAAAAAAAAACCTACCTGCCAATGCAGGAGACATAAGAGACCCAGATTCAATCCCTGATGGGGGGAAGATCCCCTGGAGGAGGGCATGGCAACCCACTCTAGTACTCTTGCCTGGAGAATACCTTGGACAGAGGAGCCTGGTGGGCTACAGTCTGTAGGGTCTCAGAGTTGGACATGATTGAAACAACTTAGCACCCATGCATGTGTATTGTGGTGGGGTCCACTTTTTTAGGTTTTGCTTCCTTGAATCACTGCTGGCACCAACCTTCCCAAGTTGAGTTCCTGGGGAAACAGACTCTGTGAGGGAGACTTGCACTCATTAGATTCCTTGTTGTTTAGCAACAACCTCTGTGAGAAGTAAAGGCAGCAGTATTTGGCAGAAGTACAATTGCAAGGAAATCCTCACTCATCCCGCTGCAAGCTTTGGAGCTAGGCAGGCCTTTAGGGTTTAGCTAGGCCTTCATGGACATGAGCTCTGACTTTATACCGCTGCACTGACCAGTCGTTAGAATTAGGACGCCCCAGGGAGAGGCGTGTTTCTTCGGCAGAGGGCCATTTCAGGGGTGGGGTTTTGTTGGCAACATTCCCTGCAGCTGGGAGAATGAGTAAGTCAGTTTAAAAGGGTGATCTGCCAGTGCACCTTGACCATGTTTGGGCTGTGAATAGACTGATCAAGTAGTAAGGGACTTTGGGGCCAAAGGAAACCTTCAGTTCAGTTCGGTCACTCAGTCGTGTCTGACTGTTTGCAACCCCATGAATCACAGGACACCAGGCCTCCCTGTCCATCACCAACTCCTGGAGTTCACTCAAACTCACATCCATCGAGTCGGTGATGCCATCCGGCCATCTCATCCTCTGTCGTCCCCTTCTCCTCCTGCCCCCAATCCCTCCCAGCATCAGAGTCTTTTCCAATGAGTCAACTCTTCGCACGAGGTGGCCAAAGTATTGGAGTTTTAGCTTTAACATCAGTCCTTCCAATGAACATCCAGGATTAATCTCCTTTAGAATGGACTGGTTGGATCTGCTTGCAGTCCAAGGGACTCTCAAGAATCTTCTCCAACACCACAGTTCAAAAGCATCAATTTTTCGGCGCTCAGCCTTCTTCACAGTCCAACTCTCACACCCATACACGACCACTGGAAAACCATAGCCTTGACTAGATGGACCTTTGCTGGCAAAGTAATATCTCTGCTTTTCAATATGCTATCTAGGTTGGTCATAACTTTCCTTCCAAAGAGTAAGCGTCTTTTAATATCATGGGTGCAGTCACTATCTGCAGTGATTTTAGAGCCCACCCAAAATAAAGTCTGACACTCTTTCCACTGTTTCACCATCTATTTGCCATGAAGTGATGGGACCAGATGCCATGATCTTCGTTTTCTGAATGTTGAGCTTTAAGCCAACTTTTTCACTCTCCTCTTTCACTCTCATCAAGAGGCTTTTTAGCTCCTCTTCACTTTCTGCCATAAGGGTGGTATCATCTGCATATCTGAGGTTATTGATATTTCTCCCGGCAATCTTGATTCCAGCTTGTGCTTCTTCCAGCCCAGCATTTCTCATGATGTACTCTGCATATAAGTTAAATAACCTTAAGAAACATCTGTTATCATCTTTGCTTATAGCGTCTTCATCATGGGCACATCTAGGGCAAATGAAGGATTCTTGCTTTACAGTCCAGGACTCTGCTCTTTTTACCTTATGGTGCTTACATTGTGTGTAGGTTATGCTGTGTACTATAGTGTAGGGAAGTAGATGGGAAATGATCATAATTCAATGTTACATTGAAGTAATTTATTAAAATATTTTAGCTTTCACCACTGCTAGGGAAAAGATATACTTTAATTTAGGCAATGGACATGCTTCTAAAACATCTAAACAAGAATCACATTTTGAAACAACTCTTTCTGTTGTCCAAAGGGTTGCTGCTGCCCCTAAGGGAACCAAAGTAAAACAAACAGACAGATAACTGGATGTTTTTAATATGTATCAACTTCACCCTAGGGACGCAATCCCAGGCACTCACGACTCATTTATTTTCTCTATTCTACACTCCTTTTCCTTCCATTTCTGGTAGAATTTCCTTTTACACTCTTGACATTTTTTGTATTGGTTCGCTAACTTAATTTACCAGATCAAAACATGTTTGAAAGTATTTATTATTTTTAAAAGGAAAATATTCATTGAAAGGATGACAAGTTTAGTTGTTCTTTACTGCGAATCAGCTGATAGTTTTTCTTGCCACTGGACTGAGGCTGTGTCCACTGAGAGAATGGGGTTTTGAATGAGAAAGAAGAAATCGCTCATGATCACTGTTAAAGGTAAAAGGATGGGCAGGTGCCTTGGAGAAGGACATGGGCAGCCTCTGCCTAAGGAGAGAGTTGGAAGAGGTGGAAGAAGAGTACAGACGACACATCAGTAACTAGCAGCAACTGTAACCGTCCAGTCGTGAGCATAAGTGAACTAATGTTCCCTCTTTCCTCTTTCCTATCCCACCGAGTCGCCTACTCCTAGCATCCCACTTTCGGGCCAGTGTAATTGCTACCATTTTTTAGCCACAGTGGGGGTTAAATAGGTCTTTCTGGGACAATCTGGGCACTAACTACTATTTATCTGATAAAAATATAGCCTGAGTTCCAAACCACCAATTTACAGACTTTCATCATGGACATCAACAGAGGAAAGGCTTGCAGAATCTTGTTCTTTGCATTGAATTACATCCAGGAAGTTTCCATCTTCTTCCCAGATTGACATCCCAGTGCAAGCTGTATCTTTTCTTCATGCTTCAGATGCTCTATAAACAGCTACAGACAGTAGAAATATTACTTATTAAATAAACCCTGTGATGAGAAATGTTATTTCTGTAATCTGAATACAACACCCAGTTGTGGATGTGATGGGTGATTGAAGTAAGGTCCAATGCTATAAAGAGCAATATTGCATAGGAACCTGGAATGTTATGTCCATGAATCAAGGCAAATTGGAAGTGATCAAACAGGATATGGCAAGAGAGAACATTGATATTTTAGGAATCAGTGAACTAAAATGAACTGGAATGGGTGAATTTAACTTAGATGACCATTATATCTACTACTGTGAGCAGGAATCCCTCAGAAGAAATAGAGCAGCCATCATAGTCAACAAGAGAGTCCAAAATGCAGTACTTGGATGCAATCTCAAAACGACAGAATGATCTCTGTTCATTTCCAAGCAAACCGTTCAGTATCACAGTAATCCAAGTCTATGCCCCTACCAGTAATGCTGAAGAAGCTGAAGTTGAATGGTTCTATGAAAACATACAAGACCTTCTAGAACTAACAACAACAACAAAAAAAGATGTCCTTTTTGTTATAACGGACTGGAATGCAAAAGTAGAAAGTCAAGAGATACCTGAAGTAACAGGCGAATTTGGTCTTGGAGTACAAAATGAAGCAGGTCAAAGGCTGACAAGAGTTTTGCCAAGAGAACACACTGGTCATAGCAAACACCCTCTTCCAGCAAGGACTCTACACAAGGACATCACCAGATGGTCAATACCAAAATCTGACTGATTTTATTCTTTGCAGTCAAAGATGGAGGAGCTCTATATAGTCAGCAAAAACAAGACCTGAAGCTGACTGTGGCTCAGATCATGAACTCCTTATTGCCAATTCAGACTTAAATTGAGGAAAGTAGGGAAAACCACTAGACCATTCAAGTATGACCTAAATCAAGTCCCTTATGATTATACAGTGGAAGTGAGAAATAGATTCAAAAGATTAGACCTGAAGACAGAGTGCCGGAAGAACTATGGACAGAGGTTCGTGACATTGTACAGGAAGCAGTGATCAAGACCGTCCCCACCAAAAAGAAGTGCAAAAAGCCCAAATGGTTGTCTGATGAGGCCTTACAAATAGCTGAGAAAAGAAGAGAAGATAAACACAAAGGAGAAAAGGAAAGATATACCCATTTGAATGCAGAGTTCCAAAGAATAGCAAGGAGACATAAGAAAGCCTCCCCCAGTGATCAATGCAAAGAAGTAGAGGAAAACAATAAAATGGGAAAGACTAGAGATCTCTTCAAGAAAATGAGAGATACCAAGGGACTATGTCATGCAAAAATAGGCACAATAAAGGACAGAAATGGTATGGACCTAACAGAAGCAGAAGATATTAAGAAGAGGTGGCAAGAATACACAGAAGAACTGTACCAAAAAGATCTTCACTACCAAGATAATCACGATGGTGTGATCACTCACCTGGAGAAGGCAATGGCACCCCACTCCAGTACTCTTGCCTGGAAAATCCCATGGACAGAGTAGCCTGGAGGGCTGCAGTCACTAAGAGTCATGGGGTCACTAAGAGTAGGACATGACTGAGCGACTTCACTTTCACTTTTCACTTTCATGCATTGGAGAAGGAAATGGCAACCCACCCCAGTGTTCTTGCCTGGAGAATCCCAGGGATGGGGGAGCCTGGTGGGCCTCTGTCTGTGGGGTCGCACAGAGTCGGACACGACTGAAGCGACTTAGCAACAGATCACTCACCTAGAGCCAGACATCCTGGAATGCAAACTCAAGTGGGCCTTAGGAAGCATCACTACGAACAAAGCTAGTGGAAGTGATGAAATTCCAGTTATTTCAAATCCTGAAAGATGATGCTGTGAAGGTGCCACACTCAATATGCCAGAAAATCTGGAAAACTCGGCAGTGGCCACAGGACTGGAAAAGGAAGTTTTCATTCCAATTCCAAAGAAAGGCAATGCCAAAGAAAGCTCAAACTACTGCACAGTTGCACTCATCTCACAGGCTAGCAAAGTAATGCTCAAAATTCTCCAATCCAGGCTTCAACAGTATGTGAACCGTGAACTTCCAGATGTTCAAGCTGCATTTAGAAAAGGCAGAAGAACCAGAGATCAAATTGCCAACATCTGCTGTATCATTGAAAGAGCAACAGAGTTCCAGAAAAACATTTACTTTAGCTTTATGGACTTTGCCAAAGCCTTTGACTCTGTGGATCACAACAAACTGTGGAAAATTCTTCAAGAGATGGGAATACCAGACCACCTGACCTACTTCCTGAGAAATCTGTATGCAAGTCAAGAAGCAACAATTAGAACTGGACATGGAACAACAGACTGGTTCCAAATAGGGTAAGGAATATGTCAAGGCTCTATATTGTCACTCTGCTTATTTAACTTATATGCAGAGTACACTGTGCGAAATGCCGGGCTGGATGAAGCACAAACTGGAATCAAGACTGCCAGGAGAAATATCAATAACCTCAAATATGCAGATGACACTGCCCTTATGGCAGAAGCAAAGAAGAACTAAAGAGCCTCTTGATGAAAGTGAAAGAGGAGAGTGAAACAGTTGGCTTAAAACTCACCATTCAGTAATCTAAGATCATGGCATCCAGTTCCATCACTTTGTGGCAAATAGACAGGGAAACAATGGAAACAGTAAGAGGCTTTTTTTAGGGGGCTCCAAAATCACTGCAATTAAAAGATGCTTGCTCCTTGAAGAAAAGCTATGACCAGCCTAGACAGCATATTAAAAAGCAGAGACATTACTTTGCTGACAAAGATCCATCTAGTTAAAGCTATGGTTTTTCCAGTAGTCATGTTTGGATGTGAGCATTAGACTATAAAGGATGTTGAGCCCCAAAGAATTGATGCTTTTGAACTGTAGTGTTGGAGAAGACTCTTGGTACCTTGGACTGCATGAAGCTCCAATCAGTCACTCCTAAAGGAAATCAGTTCTGAATACTCATTGGAAGGACTGATGCTGAAGCTGGAACTCCAATAGGTTGCCCACCTGATGTGAAGAACTGATTCATTTGAAAAGACCCTGATGCTGGGACAGATTGAAGGCAGGAGAAGGGGATGACAGAGGATGAGATGGTTGGATGGCATCACTGACTTGACGGACATGAGTTTGAGTAGGCTCCAGGAGTTGGTGTAGAACAGGGAAGCCTAGCATGCAGCACCTGGGGTCACAAAGAGTCTCACATGACTGAGCACCTGAACTGAACTGATCTCATAGCATTTGTGTGAGAGACAAAGCATTGTTTTTAGAGATGGCAGTTACTTCTTTTTTTAATATAAATTTATTTATTTTCATTGGAGGCTAATTACTTTACAATATTGTATTGGTTTTGCCATACATCAACATGAATCCACCACAGGTGTACACGTGTTCCCCATCCCGAACCCCCCTCCCTCCTCTCTCCCCATACCATCCCTCTGGGTCATCCCAGTGCACCAGCCCCAAGCATCCTGTATCTTGCATCGACCCTCAACTGGCGATTCATTTCACATCTGATATTATACATGTTTCAATGCCATTCTCCCAAATCATCCCACCCTCGCCCTCTCCCACAGAGTCCAAAAGACTGTTCTATACATCTGTGTCTCTTTTGCTGTCTCGCATACAGGGTTATTGTTACCATCTTTCTAAATTCCACATATATGTGTTAGTATACTGTATTGGTGTTTTTCCTTCTGACTTACTTCACTCTGTATAATAGGCTCCAGTTTCATCCACCTCATTAGAACTGATTCAAATGTATTCTTTTTAATGGCTGAGTAATACTCCGCATGTACCACAGCTTTCTTATCCATTCGTCTGCTGATGGATGAGATGGCAGTTACTTCTAAAAGATGACATTGTTAGGAATAAACTCTTCTGATGGAGAAAAATTCCAGTGGTTTTGCGATAAGCCCTTTCTCCCTCCACCATGCCCAGCGAGGTTTGCAGAATATTGTATGCAACAGGGAACAAAGAACCAGCTTTCTTCTTAGCCTGTGGTAACAAGAACTTGGATATCGAATGCAAGCCACTTGGGTGTGGGGTGCCAGGAAAGTGGTAATAGACAGGAGAAGTGTCTCTGTAGAGAATAGAAGACTTGTACTTTGGCTTAGTTAGAACTCAGGGAGACAAATAGCTTATGAGAAACTCCAGACTGTGGTAGCTATGGGATATTAGGATCGTGATGTCTAAAATATAATTTAAAGTTTCGTTCCTTTCCCCTCACTTATACTATACTCAGCCTTCAGTAAAAGGTGACTATGTACAGTAGGCTTGTGTAGAGGTCCTTTAGGAAAGGTCAGAGGAAGGACAGGGGAAACAGAGGGAAACAAGGACAGCAGTTGAGGAAGATGAGTCAGGAGAAGTAGTTTGGAACAAGTGATAATCAGAATACAAGTTCCTCGGAAATCCTTTAACAACGTGGAGGCCCTGATCTTCCCACAGCATGTGAGATAAGGGCTTGAATTATTTGCTTTGGGGGCATTAAAGGACATTTAACCCCAGGATGCTGGAGGAGTTAGAAAAACAAGTTGCATTTATAAATTTTATTTTCATATATTGAGTTTTCAGCATTAAAAAGTTGCATTTTGATTAGAAAGCCCATATTTCTCCATTCATTTATTTTGGCACCTCTTCTCTAGAAGAGATTTTCACTTCCAAACTCCAGGCTGAATGGATTATTTCTCTGCAGTCAGTATGGGGCCTGCGTATTTAATTCTCTGCTCAGTACTTTATGATGTGCAGGAACAGGGGGCTAAGAGGCAGCCCAGGTTCTGGGGCCAGACAACCTGAGGTGAGTCCTTTTGTTTCCTCCACTTATAAAGTGTACAATCTTGGACAAGTTACTTAACCTTTCTGTGCCTCAGAATTTCCCTATTTAAAGGAAGATGGTAATAGTACCTACAGCATAGAGTCTCTGTGAAGATTCAATGAGTAACAAACACAAAGCGCTCAAAAGACTGTCTGACATACAGTAAATATTAATTTAATATCATCACAGAATGAAAGTCTTATGGAAGTATTTATTGAGTGGATAAGTACAAGAGCAATTGCTTGAATTCCAGGAGTTATTTCCTGTCTCTGTGCATATAGGTGGATCCACAAATGTGTTACCTGGATTAAGAGATCCCTGAAGTTGGAAACTGTGCCTTCCCATAAATGTTATTACAGGACTCAGCGCTGCTGTGCGCAGAAAGGAGAATGCTTGCCACTGTGTGATGATGAAAGTAGCCAGCTTCGGCTGGTGTGGTTTTGGTCTTGTGGAGCGTACAGAGCAAGTATATTGTTTATCATGATCCAGAACTCCCAAGAAGTGTGGAGGAGAAGAGTGTCCTTAAATAGTAAGACAGCCGATTTTCAAATGCTGTTTCTGTATTTGTGGATGTGTGTGTTTAGTCTCTCAGTTGTGTCTGACTGTTTGCCTGTAGCGTGCCAGGCTCCTCTGTCCATGAAATTTTTTAGGCAAGAATACTGGAGTGGTTGCCCTTTTCCTCCTCTCAGGGGATTTTCCCAACTCAGGGACTGAACCTGCATCTCTTGTGTCTCCTGCATTGGAAGGCAGATTCTTTACCACTAGCACCACCTAGGAAGCAGTGTATTTGTGGGTAGTATGTATTAAACAGGCCAAATTCAAGACGGTCAGAACTTGAGGAATACAGAGTACTGATACCTCCAAAAAAAAAAAAAAAAAAAGACGTGAATTCAAGATTGGACCTGTTCTGCTATATACCAATTCTGAGATCTTGTGTATTTCCACCCATCTATCGATCGCATGATTTAGAAATGATTTAGAAGTAGCTTCCAAAATATTATTTAAAAGAAGTCAAGGTCAAAGACAAGGGCAAACTGGGAAAAAAACCGTTGTGACTTACATGACACACAAAGTTCACATCATTGACAGTTAACACTCTGACAAAGCAATGAGAGAATGAACTACCCAAAAGGTAAATGACATGAATAATCAATAAAGAAGAAATAAGATATAAAATGATATCCAATCTAAATAATAACCAAACAAAAACAAATTAAGGCAAAAATAAACTTTGAATTTTCTTTATTAAACTGGTACTATTTTTAAAATATGAGGATAACTAACTACATTCCTAGAGAACAAGAGGAAACAGAAAATAAGCATTCTTCTAAACTGCTGATGGGAATAAAAATGATTGCAACTTTTCTGAAAGACATTTTGGCAACATTTATCAGAAATCTTAAAAATATACATATCGTTTGACCCAAGAATTCAACTCCTTAGGAATTTCTTCTAGAGAAATAATAAGACTAATATGCAAAGTAAATCACACCAGAACGTTCATTGCAGGTTTGTGTAATTAAAAATTAGAAATAACAAATACAAATCACTGGCAGATTGAATAAATTATGGTATATTCATACAAATTTTAAAACCATTATGTTATATATATGATATATAATTCAAATATTAATATTGCTGATATATAAGCAATATCATAATAGTAATTAAATTATTAATATGTAAATGATTAATTTGGGCTTCCCTGGTGGCTCAGATGCTAAAGAATCTGCCTGTAATGGGGAGACCTGGTTTGATCCCTGGGTTGGGAAGATCTCCTGGAGGAGGGCATGGCAACCTACTCCAGTATTCTTACCTGGAGAATCCCATGGACAGAGAGGCCTGGTAGGCTACAGTCCATGGGGTTGCAAAGAGTCAGAGATAACTGAGCAAATAAGCACATACACAAATGATTAATTATACTGATATATTAAAAATTATTTGTAATATATGATGTATATATTACAGAAAGATCATACTATATTACTAGTTTAATAAAAAATTATTAGATTACAAAGCAGTATGCACAGTTCTGTCCTATTGTTTTCTAAATATGTGTGCCCATGTACACACACAAAAAGTAGTGCTGTTATTAATGCCTAGTTTTGGTATTGAGATTGTAAGTAATTTTTTTGTTTCTTATTTAAATTGAATTCTTTTCAGGCAGCATGGGTTACTTTAATAATTAAAAAAAAACTATTTTCATTTTGATAAAGCACAAAAGGGAACTAACAACCCAGTACTAGTTGATACAACTTCACATTACTACCTTGCTTAAAATCCACAGCGACATCTACAGTAGCCACCAGTTAAGTCTTTTGAATATCTCACCTAGGTCGGGGTGCACCAGTCTACAAGGAAGACAGCCAACTTTTCCTTTGAGGTCAACTCTGAACACCCCCATGAAGAAACTGCTACTCAGTTATACAAAATTGAGTTCTTTAACAGCATTATCATCCTTGTCTTTGGTCATTTTTTTTTTTTTCCTCTGCACTTCCTAAGGTAGCAAACAATCCACCAAAAGCCAATTTCATGTTTGTGATGGGTTCCTATGCAACTCCACTCATTCAAATAAAGCAGGGTGGGGGAAAGAGAATCTTTAAAACTAAAATGAACACAACCTTCTTCCTGCTAGAATTTTAATGTTCTCCAAAGACCCATTAGTACACAGACTTGCTAGAGTCTAGTAGCATTTGACCTAATTCTGGGAGAGTCCCGAGCTCAGGGACCCTCAATAATCCTGCTGAGGCCTATGTGTCTTATTTATAGTATTTCCAAATGGGATGCAGGATGCTCTATACATAGATTCAGAAACTGTATAATGAAAAGTTTTAAGTGCTTAGACAAGGTGATTATCATTTTATTTATTTGAAAATGTAAGGAAAGACTCTTAGCACTTTACAACCCAGAAGCCCTCAATACACTAGATTTATAGGTGAATAGTTTGTAGAGAAGGAAAAGCTGACACTGAAGGAATAAATTCAGCAGTTTTCAGGAAACTTATTCAGACAGTATTATTGATGATTTAATTTTTCAAGGTGATGCCTTAACTGTGCCATGAAAGAATTTAATAAAGAGAAGCCTTAAAATAGCACAGCTTTTTAAAAAATGTAGTTTAAATTTTGTTCACATTTCTAAGATATTGATTATTAGCTAAGCACAAAAAGGAATTTCCTCTTGCTTCATGAAAAAAAAGTGAATTTTGTATGCAACTCATCTTTGCCAGCATTTATTTATGTAAAAACGTTCTGTAGCTTAGGGTCATTTCTTTATGAGAATTTACATTACTTTGTAAGTACAGGTATTTAAAGACTTCAATTCATTCCAATTATTCTTAACTCAACCACGTTTTCCTAATGCACAAATTTCTGTTAAAAAAAATCAAAGCATTTTCATGAAATCTTCTAGGATAGAAAACATTTGCCAATTTAAATGTGAATAACAACATCTGTAGTTATTTGGAATGTAAGGGAGATGCTGAACAGTGCTTCCAGGAAAACCCAGAGTAGAAGTGCTACTCAGACACAAAACTATTTTTTAAGTAAACTCTATGCCAGTTGGTGCAACATATTTGGAAGGCAAAGTTTTCTTGCATTAAACTTAAAAATGTATTTGAGCCAATCTTAAAATATTTACTCTTAAGGTTTTCCCCCCTATATTTGTTGAATCAAAATGTCATTAGCTGAAAATTTCTTAATTCTGTATTTTAAAACTTCTGTTCTGTGTCATAGATTAACTGTGGTTACAAAGCTTTAATTTGAAACAAAAAATTTTAAATTCTACTTATTCTGTGAAATGTATAAGTTTGAAGAACTTTCCTCCTGTGCTTAAAATGTGCAGTAACGTTGTGCAACTTTTCTGAATTCTACTCTGACCTTTAATCTTCTGGGAATTGTTTATTTATTTGTGGCAAATGCAGTTCCTTGTTTGGAAGACAAAAGTTCATAATGATTTATGAGAAACACATTTAGTTTCTAGATCATGCCACGGGGCTATCTTAATAGATATAGAGAAGCAAAATTTTTTGTGAAGACCAATAGAGAGGGAAAAAGGAAGGAAGGCATAGCCAAAGAGAATATTTTGGATTTTCCTGACACAGACAGTTTTTAACAAATGATTAACAGTGTCTGATAAGTTCCAAATATAGAGCAATTTGTTTATTCTCTGATCGCACACATTTCCATTAGCTGTGCAACAACAGGAAGTTTTTCTTTTGGCTTTTCCTCATTTGTGCATTACTGTCAGAATTTTTGTTACAATAGCTTTGAGATGAGGATAACAATGGAGCGTCTTCTCTGAGTGAACTGGTTTTGTCTCAATAGGACCTTTCCATTTAAAGATTGTATACATCGGGATTATCGTTTTGCAAACTAGGTACAATGTCTCTCCTGTTCTTTGCGCTAACTTTTAGAAACCTCATCTTTTAAAGTGAGATTACTCTGAGTGAGGCCATGTGCTGATTTATTAAACGAAGTGGGAAAAACTTGGAGTGAACCCAGAGGGAGAGCAGTGCCATTTATTTTCAAAATGTATGAGCTCCCTGGAAGATGGGCACATTTCCAAACCACCAGACAAAAATGACCAGACAGGGTTTTTTATGGATCGGTGTCCCCCTGACTGGTAGCTTGTTTTGTGGGGTCATCATTGGGTGAGGCAGAAGCTTAGTTTACTGCTGCTTTTTCTCTTCAACTCCTGGGAAATTTTACTGTGCGTACAAAGCAAAAGCAAAGGTTTTCTTTGCATAGTTACAAAGCAGTAATGATTTAAGTTTCTTCTATGATTCACAGCTTCTCTAGATTTGTTTTCTTTCTAAGGGCCTGATAAAACTCTCTAGTTTGTATCTCTCTGGATCCTTTATCTCAAACATTAAAATCTTATTAGATATCTGCTATGTATAAGACACCACGGGCAGATCTGAAGACAGTTGAGCTATGGTCTCTGGCCTAGAAAGATTTCATGATCTAGACAGGGAGGTAAGACAGACATGGTCTCAGGGGTTCCTAAACCAGCAGGAGCAATGGAAAGTTGAGGAGTCCCTAAATCTCCCTGTGAAGAGTAGCCGCACAGAGCATCCAGATGAATGAAAGGTTAAGTCTAGACCTTGTAAAGCTAGAAGCAGGGGCTGAGGAACAACGGCTACAAAAACTTGAGTGAATCACTTTGCCTCTGGGGACCTCAGTTTCTTTACCTATAAATCTAGATTTGATGATATTTTATAAACTTTCCAGCTCCAACATGTTACGACTCTATAAAATGGGATGGATTGTTGAATTATGACAAATGTACTTTCATTTTATATGACCTTAGAAAAGAACAATGCCCTCAGATGATGTGACATTTTCCAGCTCTAACTTGCCACATTAATTCAGAATTGAAGCAATAACAGATGGGATTGACAGTGAAATTGAAATTGAAATTAGCACATAAATTACATAGAAAACTATTAATTTGGTATAGCAAAGCCATGGTTATTCACAAAGTTTGGGATAATAGTTTTGTTGGGAAAAGTTTCTTCATGGGTCAAAACTGCATGAATCTCTTTGGCTTAAACTAATTACTCTTGAAATTCAAACTAATTGAAGAGAAGTTTTCTGTAATAATTATTAAAGACTTCAAGTCTAACGCAGAGAATAGGGACTCAGTAAATAGGAGTCTCTGTGCTTCCCTTTATTCTCTCTTGTTTCATCATAGCTCCCAGTTTAAAGGCATTAGAGTCTACAGAACACATTAGTTTACATGACTTAGTGCTTTGCTGAGCTTTTCTGCAAAAGGAAGAAAGTCTCAGAAATGAGCTGAAGTGACCAAAAGCCCCTTCTCAATAATCAGTTGTGATCTGCAACCCGTCAGAACTCCCCAGCGTGGGGGCTATCAGCTAAAGTATAGCCAATTCCAATTTCTCTAAACTTTGTAAAGGATAGTCTGCAGTGACCTCAAATTCAGTCATACTTTACGGCTTAGGGAATCAGTCATCTGCCTTTATATGCTTTTCATAAATATTAAATACCAATGTAGCTCTCTAATAGCCAATGGAATTTACTGAAAGTTTGGAACGTGTAGCAAAGAATACTTAGTATGAAGAATTTTCAACATCCATGTTTTGTCTGTTTCAAGAATATCTGTTGCAATTATGGACTCAAAATCTGAAAGAAAAAAAAAAGTCATGACTTTCCTCTCAACTGAAACTTTTTGTCACTGTGTTCACAGAAAGTTGGCTAAGAGTAATTCTAAAGGAGGTCAGTTCTGGGTGTTCCTTGGAAGGAATGATGCTAAAGCTGAGACTCCAGTACTTTGGCCACCTCATGCGAAGAGTTGACTCATTGGAAAAGACTCTGATGCTGGGAGGGGTTGGGGATAGGAGAAGGGGACGACAGAGGATGAGATGGCTGGATGGCATCACTGACTCGATGAACGTGAGTTTAAGTGAACTCCGGGAGTTGGTGATGGACAGGGAGGCCTGGCGTGCTGCGATACATGGGGTCGCAAAGAGTCGGACATGACTGAGCAACTGAACTGAACTGAACGGATATAGTATGTGGTTATGAGTAGCAAAACAATATCAAATATAATTACATAGTAGCATTGCTATTAATTAGCTAGTAGAGCATAATGCTTGGGACTTCCCTGGTGGCTCAGACGGTAAAAGCGTCTGCCTACAATGTGGGAGACCCGGGTTTGATCCCTGGGTCGGGAAGATCCCCTGGAGAAGGAAATGGCAACCCACTCCAGTACTCTTGCCTGGAAAATCCCATGGACAGAGGAGCCTGGTGGGCTGCCGTCCATGGGCTCACAAAGAGTCAGACATAACTGAGTGACTTAAAAAAAAAAAAAAAGAGCATAATGCTTACTGATGATGCATAATGGCACAGATCAAGTTTAAATCAGGAAAGAAAACAAAGAGATTCCAAGGACCCCTTCCGTCAGGTACAGCGAGGATAGCGAGTGCAGCCGGTGGAAAAAAAGAAATTAAGAGAAATGTCTGCTAGACCAAGTAAAATGACCGAACGTTTCCCAAAGATCAACCAAAAAATCAGGGAAGCCCATGTTTTGTATAAGCACAATGGAAAGAAATGAGACCTTCCAAAAGAGCACTTACAGTGAGTTTTGAGCACTCGCAGATGCAAAGATTGAGGATTATGTAAATATTATCTCCAGGGACCTGAAATGTGAGAAAAACAACCCATCACCAAATGAAAAACTGCAGACTTATAGGTCTCGCAGAAGAGAATAAGCAGCAAGGGAGACAAGGTAGTATGGGTTGTGGGTGCTCTCACGTAATCTAATCCTCTTCCCCACCGAGGAGCAAGTGGAGGTCAGCACCAACGCGCTGAACCGTGTTTTCAGTCCTGATGGTTGAATGACATTACTGCATGTTAAGACAGAACACTGGTCAGAGATCTCACAAGGGAAGGAGATCAGGAACTTGTCTGTGAGCATGGTTCACTCAACCCTAGAGAAACTTCATAATTAAGCCCCTTGGAGCTCATGTGTGTAGGTGAGACACCCCAGTGAGCATGCCCCCATAGTAATAAATACTCTAAAAATGTTCTTCTCTAGTTTTGTGAAATGAGGTATGTAAAGTTAGAGCCCAAAATAAATCACCAGGATAACAGAGAAGGTAGCACCAGTGGGTTTTCCTTCTTAGTTCTTCCCTCATGCTTTGACTCTGAATAAAATAGAATGAACACTTTCAACAGATCTGTCTGAAGTTGAAGCAGCATGTCCATCTGTCTGTGGTGCCAGTGTGTCTCCTTCTAGCCATTGTAAAATGCACACAGCTCTCAGTTCAGCACTCGGCATGAGTCACTATCAGCAGACACTCAGTCATTTTCATGAAGACACCCTAGAGGCACTGGTGTAGAGCCCTTCTGGTTTAGCTGGCCTGCCGGCTTCCTGATCAGTAGTGGCAAGATTCCAGCACCCCCTAAACCCAACTCAGATAAAAATACAGTTGTTCAGCCTATTTCCATCTGGAAACTACAGTTTCCATTTGTATTTCATTAACTCTTTTCTGCTTATCTTAACTTGAAACATCAAACATGCTACAACTGGTTTTATTGGAGTCCCTTGGAAAGAGTGGTTTATAAATATCTTCATACGATCTCACCTAGAAGAGGCAAATGTCTGGTGACCAATGAGTCCCATGTGTTTCCAACATCTAGTTGAACAAAGAAATCATTAACAAATTATTTATTTCTACAAACGCAAAGGTTTTAGTAAATTTATTGCTATAAATCTATATGATATGTATATGTGTGCATATGTTTAGTACTACACATTAACAGAAATCACGAGCTTGTGCACAGGAGTATATGTTATAGAACAATGTCCTGAGCAATAAAAAAGAGTAATTTTATTACATACAAGTTGAGAGTGTACTTCAAATTACTTAAATCTTCCTAGCCTATTCTTTTATGAAAGACCAACAATGCACCCGCTTACTCTCAAGTATGCTTAGCATTGGATCATGACGGGATTCCTGCTGTCTCAGAGACAGGCATGGAAGAGGATGGGTATGTGGCCACCTGTATGGTCAAACTGTTCAGATCAGTAGAGGTTCCTGGTAGGCATATGGGTGAGACTGTCCCAAAGTCTCCCAAAGAGGAAAAAGTACAAACCAGTGTTCACACTGAAATGTGACCAGTGTGAACGCTGAGCTGCTCCAAGGAGTCATGGCCGAAGAAAACACAAGCGCAATCCCCCTTCTCCACAAGTGATCAGTGGGAGGCTTACTTCTTTCTCTGATCTTGGGCTTATGATCAACAAATGCAATTTTAGAAAGACACTAGCTTTCCCCACCTATCCCTGCCATGTTGCCTGAATGTCAAATTGTTTCCAAGTGACTCTTCTCGATGGGGGATAGATACATGGTTCACTCATCTGATGGGATTCTGAAAATGAGAAAAATACTTCCAGTTTCCTTTTATAATTTAAAAATTAATTAGATACTCCTCAAAAAAGAAAAAAAAAGTGCACACCCATGTGATGAGAAGAGACAGGAAAGTAGCTGAGTTCTTTTTTTTTTTTCATTTTTATTTTTTTGCTTTGCTCAGCTCTGCTACCTTGAGCCTCAGATGTGTATTTCTGTTAAGGGAGTTTCAAGTCTTAGGTTTGACTAGGAAATTTATAATCCCGTGAGAGGAAGTAAATGGGAATGGTTTAAGAGAACACTTTGGAACTAGACTTACCTGATCCATATCCAAGTCCTACCACTTCCTAGTTGTGGTTCAGTTGCTCCAACCTGTCTGACTCCCTGCGACCCCATGGACCACAGCACACCAGGCTTCCCTGTCCTTCACTGTCTCCCAGAGCTTGCTCAAACTCATGTCCACTGAGTCGGTGATGCCAACCATCTCATTCTCTGTCGTCTCCTTCTTCTCCTGCCCTCAATCTTTCCCAGCATCAGGGTCTTTTCTAATGAATTGGCTCTTCACATCAGGTGGCCAAAGTATTGGAGTTTCAGCTTCAGCATCAGTCCTTCCAGTGAATATTCAGAATTGATTTCCTTTAGGATTGACTGGTTGGATCTCCTTGCTGTCCAAGGGACTCTCAAGCGTCTTCTCTAACACCACAGTTTAAAAGCATCAATTCTTTGGTGCTCAACTTTCTTTATAGTCCATCTCTCACATCCAAACATGATACTGGAAAAACCATAGCTTTGACTCTAATGGACCTTTGTCAGCAAAGTAATGTCTATGATTTTAAATATGCTGTCTAGGTTCATCATAGCTTTTCTTCCAAGAACCAAACGTCTTTTAATCTCATGGCTGCAGTCACCATCTGCAGTGATTTTGGAGCTCAAGAAAATAAAGTCAGTCACTGTTTCCATTGTTTCCCCATCTATTTGCTATAAAGTGATGGGAGCAATGCCATTGTCTTTGAATGTTAAGTTTTAAGCCTGTTTTTTTTTTTTTTACTCTACTCTTTCACCTTCATCAAGAGGCTCTTTAGTTCCTCTTCACTCTCTGCATATCTGAGGTTGTTGATATTTCTGCTGGGAATCTTGATTCCAGCTTGTGCTTCCTCCAGTCCAGCATTTTGCAAGATCATGATGTACTCTGCATATAAGTTAAATAAACAGGGTGACAATATACAGCCTTGACATACTCCTAGTTATGACTTTGAACATTCACTCAAACTTCATTTTCCTCACCTGTAAAATATGGATACTGTTAGTATCTGTCTCTTAGAGTTAGCATGAAGATTAAATAAAGTAGCCAATGTAAGATGTTAAGCATAGTACTGGGCACATAGGAAAAATCAATATATTAGTTGCTATTATTATTTTCAATTTGGCAGTGGTTTTTTTGTTTTTATGCTAGGTTCCATCTGATAATTAAAGTATCCCACCACCTCTCCTTCCAAGCCCCTCCTCCTTAACTTTAAATGTGGAAAGTCAGAGTCATGGAATGGTATTACAGAGAATGGTGCTATGGAGGCTTGGACTCGAGCTCCAGCGAGGTGCAGAAGCAACGGAAGCCAGGGAATAGAAACAGGAGCATTTCTCCACTGGTCTGAATTAAGCCGCAGAGCTTGTTAGTCCTGCTAGTCTGTGAAGCCCCGTGGGCCTTTCACTCCCCTTTTTTTGTCTGATCTCAAGTTAAAGGTGCCTCCCTCTCCTTCAAAAATTAAGGCTAATTGTCAGAATGTCTGTGAGTTTTCAGACTCTGAGGGGATGATTTTGTGGAAAGTATCGGCCAGTAGCACAGTCTCTTCAGAGAGTGATATCTCGCTATAATTAAGGGAGTGGGCAGCTTTGCTTCTCTTGCAGACATAGCCATTGCCAATGAAATGGTACTGTGTATAGGACTAAGGAAATAAGCAGATACTTATTTGCTTAGTTGTGTTCTGTAAAGTCACTGCAAACACTGAATCAAGGTATATTGAACCACTGCTCCTAGGAGAAACAGGGTTAGGTTCCTATGAGCCTCTGGTCACAATATTTTCATTAACCAACATATATATTGCCCTATTTTATATGTTTCTGTTTAAAGACACCTTATTTAATATATACTGTTGATTCATTCATACTTAACTCATGGCCAACAGCAGGCTTATCTAAGACACTTATTTTCCCCATAAGACTCATCACAGCCTGTTTGCACTTAGGAACAGTGGACAGGACTTCAGCACTATCTTTAAGGGCCATGTTAAACAGCAAAATCACCCAAAAAAGGCACAAAAATGTGAAAAACATGGCGTTAAATAGATTGCAAAAAGGACACTTGTGGACAGTGAGAGGAGCTGAAAGAAGAAGGCAGAGTGTGACCCTGTTCAATGTCAGCTGGGAACATGTGCCTCAGACAACTCACAGTTTCCAGTCCTGTGCACATCTACGCAGGACTGCAAAAGCAGTGAGTGTTGATTTGGAGGCTGCAGATAAATTTAGTGAGCAGGTAAATTCACAAATACAGACTCTATGCATGAAGAAGCTGGACTGTGCTAAACTGTTTGCCAGTTTACATCCCTTCCAGCAATGCATGTGAATTCCTCCATTCCACATCTCACAGCACTTGGTAGTTTCAGACTTCCATTTTTATAATTTGGTGAATGCTTGTACTTCATGATAACCCTCAATGCCTTGAACATATGTGGCACAAAGTAGACACTTGATGTATGTTCAGTGAATTAATATCCAGCTAGCCCACAGAATCAGATTAACCTGCAAATTAAGATCGGTTCCATAAAATTCAGGCTCTATCAGAACACTGTGATATCTTTTTCAAATGTCATAGGTGAATAGGTTTAAGAACTCAAAAAAAGTTCCTAAACACAGATGTATAAGAACTCAAAAAAGGTGGCGTTTTCCTGCCTTACCTAGTCAGGTCAGTCACATTTGTCAAATTCACAAAGAACAAAAAGTACTTTAAATATGTTTATATTATTGTTTTGTAATTTTTTTCTCTTTACTCATTTAGAAATATTCAAGGGATTTATACCTATTGCACACAAAAATGAAAATGCCATGCATGGTATAGAAATATTATTGCGTCTCTTTACTCCATCCAGTGTCTTTTCAGGACTGAAAACAAAACTGCTTAACTTTCAATCAAGTTTGAGACTGCACCAATCTTAACTAGGAGGAGTGAAGTCTAATACATAGCACATGCCTGTTCTATAGTCTCCTGTTTAATATAGATTTTTTGACCTGAGTTTCAAGAAATGATTAATTAGCTTTTATTCATGAGTGTTTATTTTCTTTCTAAGTGTGCTTTTGAGCTTTGTGTCCTCAGTGTAGTTTGGACTTTTCTTCCAGGACCATAGTATTCACGTTCCAAGTCTCATGTGAGATACCAGCCTTATTTGTTTAATTGCTTGAAATGTTTTATAGCCATATAGTATTTAACTTGGCAATTCCATACTGGAGCATAGAAAGGAAAGTGGCTCGAAGTTTCACTATAATGTTCCAAGGGAAGTCAGGGCATCCCCAACTTTTCAGCCTTCTCTAAAATGGCTTATTTACGTTATTCTCCTCTGTGAGACAAAGCAGGACTTTTTTAAAGTTCTTTTGTTTCTAAGAAAGTGGATTAATTAACTATTTGTGACATTAGCTAATTAAACTGATAATATGCCTTCAACAAGTAAAGTTGCAAAAGGTAGGCTCTAAGAGGTTTCAAGGCTCAAGAGCACTCTCCTCTAGGACCCCTCTCTCAGTGAGATGGTCCTCCACCGCTGCCCATGGAAGGTACTGGAGAAGTGGTTGTTGTTATTCTTAGGTTTTTCCTGACCTAGCCTCTTTGTCTGTTTGGACTGCTATAACAAACTACCATCGACTGTGGGGTCTAAAGGCACACATTTATTTCTCACAACCCTGTAGTCTGAGACGTCCACAGTCCAGGGGCTGGCAGACTCAGGGTCTGGTGAGGCGCTGCTGCTTGCGCTCCTGTATTTGGAGCAGAGGCTCTTCACCGTCTTAGACTGACTCTACCTTGTTCACTTCTTTGTGTGTGTGTTCTAATTTTTTTTGAATTTTTAAAATTGTATTATGTTATGTTAGTTTCTGCTATACCACATCATGAATCAGCTATAGGTATACATATATCTCTCCCGTCTTGAGTCTCCCTCCCGCCCCATTCCCCACCCAATCCCTCTAGGTCATCACAGAGCACTGAGCTGAGCTCGCTATGCTATATTGCAGCTTCCCTCTAGCTATCTATTTTACACGCAGTGGTGTGTATAAATCAGTGTTGTTTCCCCAATTTGTCCCTCTCTCTTATTCCCTAATCTGTTACTCAGCCTCATTCACTTCTGATCTTGATAGTGATGCTCAGTCTTTCAGTTGAGTCCGGATCTTTGCAACCCCATGGACTGAAGCCTCCCCAGGCTCCTCTGTCCAGGCAGGAATACTGGAGAAGGGCATGCCCTTCTCCACTTGATAGTGATGTTGTTTTCCAATTTGTTGGTTGCCTAAGTACCTTCATCTGGCTTCCCAGCTGGTGCTAGAATCCACCTGCTAGCGCAGGAGATGCAAGAGATGCAGGTTTGATCCCTGGATCAGGAAGATCCCTTAGAGGAGGAAAGATGGCAACCCACTCCAATATTCTTGCCTCGAAAATTCCGTGAACAGAGGAATCTGGTGGGCTGCAATCCATGGCGGCTGCAGAGTTGGACACTACTGAAAGACTGGGCATAAAAGTCCCTTTGTCTCATTCAGCTTATTCTGCGTACTCTCCTTCTTATACCCACTGTTATTTTAAACATTCCACAAAGTTTATATTCAAGATCCTTAAGAGGTATTTCTGTGTTTTCCCTGACTGGCATAGCACAAAACTTCACACCTTTCTTTTCTTTCTCTCTTCTTTTTAATTCTGGCACCTGTTCCCAATAACTTTACTTATATGACTTGGAATATGACCTCTACATAAGGGAATATTGCCCCACCCCATTTCCACCACTGAAACATAATTTATGTCTCTTAGAGTTTTAAACATTTCTAGATTCAAATAGCTGACCACCTCCAACTCCACCTAAAATTTTTCAAGTGTTGGAAGTAAGAAAGTTTATTTTCATCACAAAACATGGAGGATTATCTTTCCTATGTGAACTTCTAAAAGATGCTGAATGTTTTCAGTAGTACTGAACCTGCATGGATAACTTATTATAATTAGGAATGTATATAACCCTCATCGGAACAAAACTTGAACAAAAATATATAATGATGTACTGTATTCCCTGTTGCAGAACAATGTGTAGGAATATAGGAGACATTTAATACACATATCTTTAATAAGTGAAAGAACATTTACAAGATTTTCCAAGTCAGAGTATCCTGGACAATGCAAATTCAACTAAGAATGAACTATCCTTTGCATCTATTAGACTGACAATAATTTTTAAAACTAAGGGATTCCCTGGTGGTTCAAACGGTAAAGAATCCACCTGCAAGGCAAGAGACACAGGAAATGGTTCAGTCCCTGGGTTGGGAAGATCCCTTGGAGATGGAAATACCAACACACTCCAGTGTTATTGTCTAAAGAATTCCATGGACAGAGGAACCTGGTGGGCCATATATTCTATGGGTTTACAAAGAAAGATGCCTGTTGTTATGGAAGATGTTAAGAGATGATATTTTCATGCATTGTTTATGACAGTGTGGACTGTTAAAGCCAGTTTGGGAGAAACTTGGCCCAATCTATTAAATTATAATACACGTACCCTTTAGTTCAGCAACCCAGTCCTGAGACTCCATCTCTCAGGATGACAGAAATCATCTATAAGAACATATATTCTTATAGGTAGATACATATGAATATAGGTTATATATATGTACATGCAATATATATGCAATATATATTCATATTCACTTGAGGGAAGGAAAAAAAATCTGAGTATTCTCCAGCAGTGGAATATTAGATAAAATTATTATATCTAGTATAATATTGTACAGTCATTAAAAAATATAGTAGACCTGTATCAATTGACTTGGAATGCTTTCTATGAAATATTACTAAGTGAGAAAAGCAATAGAGAAAAGGCTGCATAATATAACCTCTATTTGCAATACAAGCCTTAACAAAAATTTCTCTTACATATGTATGCATTATTATGTAAGCAAGGAAAAAGTAGAGAAAGACACACAACAGGTTCTTACCATGAGTTACCTGGTGGCAGTGAAGGGATGCCTATACTGATGGAGTGGACAACTGCATATGGCCACACAGATTATACACTGTATAATTCCAGGGGCATCATTTATATAAATTGTGGTGGATAGAGTTTTAAATGCCCTCTTTGATTCTCACTTTCTAGTATTCATGGCTTTCTTTGATCTGTTATATGTAGGAGTAATCTGAGATTTACTTCTGTAATATAATGTAACACAGCAAAAGTGATTAAATGTATGTGATTATGTTAAGATTGCAGTGCCCATCTTTCTAGAATCTCTTTTACCCTCCCTGACTGTGAGGAAGCAAGTAGTCCTATAGTGGAAGCCCATATGACAAGTACTGCATGTGAGTTGTTGAGGATGGCCACTGGCCAACAGCCACAAACAACTGAAGCTCTCAGACCTACAGCCCTAAAGAACTCAGTGCTGCCAGTTCAGTTCAGTTCAGTTACTCAGTCATGTCCAACTCTTTGCTACCCCATGAACAGCAGCATGCCAGGCCTCCCTGTCCATCACCAATTCCCGGAGTTTACCCAAACCCATGTCCATTGAGTTGGTGATGCCATCTAACCATCTTATCCTCTATTATCCCCTTCTCCTCCTGCCCTCAATCTTTCCCAATGTTAGGGTCTTTTCAGATGAGTCAGCTCTTCCCATCAGGTAGCCAAAATATTGGAGTTTCAGCTTAAACATCAGTCCTTACAATGAACACCCAGGACTGATCTCCGTTAGGATGGACTGGTAGGATCTCCTTGCTGTCCAAGGGACTCTCAAGAGTCTTCTCCAACACCACAGTTCAAATGCATCAATTCTTCGGTGCTCATCTTTCTTTATAGTCCAACTCTCACATCCATACATGACTACTGGAAAAACCATAGCCTTGACTAGACAGACCTTTGTTGGCAAAGTAATGTCTCTGCTTTTGAATATGCTATCTAGGTTGGTCATAACTTTCCTTCCAAGGAGTAAGCATCTTTTAATTTCATGGCTGCAATCACCATCTGCAGTGATTTTGGAGTCCCCAAAATAAAGTCTCTCACTGTTTCCATTGTTTCCCCATCTCTTTGCCATGAAGTGATGGTACCAGATGCCATGATATTAGTTTTCTGAATGTTGAGCTTTAAGCCAACTTTTTCACTTTCCTCTTTCACTTTCATAAAGAGGTTTTTGAGTTCCTCTTCACTTTTTGCCATAAGGGTGGTGTCATCTGCATATCTGAGGTTATTGATATTTCTCCTGGCAATCTTGATTCCAGCTTGTGTTTCTTCCAGTCCAGCGTTTCGCATGATGTACTCTGCATATAAGTTAAATAAGCAGGGTGACAATATACAGCCTTGACGTACTCCTTTTCCTATTTGGAACCAGTCTGTTGTTCCATGTCCAGTTCTAACTGTTGCTTCCAGACCTGCATACAGATTTCTCAAGAGGCAGGTCAGGTGGTCTGGTATTCCCATCTCCTTCAGAATTTTCCACAGTTTATTGTGATCCACACAGTCAAAAGCTTTGGCATAGTCAATAAAGCAGAAATAGACATTTTTCTGGAACTGTCTTGCTTTTTTGATGATCCGGTGAATGTTGGCAATTTGATCTCTGGTTCCTCTGCCTTTTCTAAAACCAGCTTGAACACCTGGAAGTTCACGGTTCACGTATTGCTGAAGCCTGGCTTTGCAATCAGGGCAGCAGATGATCCCCAGTCAGGTCTCTAGATGACGCTGCAGCCCTGATGACACTTGGTTATAGGCTTGTGAGACCCTAAGCAGAGGGTCCAACTAAGCTGCACCTCGATTCCTGGCCCATGGGAACTGTGAAATAATCAATTTGTATCATTTTAAGTTGCCAAGCTTGTGGTAATATTGTCATGGAGCAATAGTGTAGAGCTCTCAATGTGATCTGATGTTTGCAGTTAGCAATTTGTAGAACTATGCATGGCAACCCAGGGTAGAGAAGAAAAAGAGGAGAGAGAAAGGGACAGAGGTTAAAAAAGAGAAGACTGCTCAGGTAAAAAATAAAACAAAACTTAAAACCCCAAAACTTTATACTGTCCTATTTTTGTTAAAATTACATGAGTATGCATTAATAATTAGAATAAAAAATTGAATAAAAGAAACTGCATAGTAATGAGTATATAAAATTATTCATTTTCATTACAAATCAAATAAAAAAGCAAACATAGCACAATTTTATATATGGATAAATACATGTATAGATTACTGTGAGCCCTTTGGCCCAATAATGCTCAGCTCTTTACAGCACAGGTGTACTTTTGCAAGAAAAATATTAGTTCCATGTATGATGAGGATTTTCTGAGAATTACTTGCTTCATACCCAGAAGAGTCAGTAGTATCTTCTGGATCTTGAAAAGTTAATGATTCATTTTTGATAACCTGTATTCTTTATTTTTTACTTATCACCCTTGAAAAAACTTCATGAATAGATAGTTCACTTAATTCTCCTTTTCCAATGAATAAGCTTTCTTTTAGAAATGATCATGAAGTGACATCTTGTATCAAAGCAATTTTAGAAAAATCATAGTAGGGAAAAAACTAAGAAAGGGTCTCAATAAAGTGAAAATATTTTCTTTTATAGGTATCTTTCTAGCTTTAATTTCACAGATTATTAGGTTTGCAATCATGATTTTTCTTTGGAAGAGGAAAAAATTTACTTTTTTAAACAAATACGTGAAAATAATTGTATAATTTTTCAATAGCATTGAAATGATATCTGTGCTACTCAGAATATAGCCTCATGTCATTCATTAGCTCATCTACCACTACACTTACCACACTTTTACAATTATATATGAACAAAATATTACAATAAATCTGTATATGGCTTGCTACCGAGGCATGTGTGAATTTAAGCTGTTTGCTAGTTTTAGGTTTGCAGGTGTCATTCATTCATTCACTCGTTCATTCAACAAGTGTTAGCCAGTGCTGTATTAGTTGAAAACTATGTAATACTAACTAAAAGTGACATATTCCTTAATCCTGTGAAACTCACAATATAGAGAAAGAGAGTTTTATGAAAGACACATACAAATAAGTAAGCTATAACCAATGTCAACAGTTGGGCTTCCTAGATGGCTTTGTAGCAAAGAATTTGCCTACCAAGCAGGAGACTCAGGTTTGATCACTGGGTCAGGAAGATCTCCTGGAGAAGGAAATGGCAACCAACTCCAATATTCTTTCCTAGAAAATCCCATGGACAGAAGAGCCTGGAAGGCCACAGTCCTTGGGGTTGCAAAAGAGTCAGATACAACTTAGCAACTAAACAACAACAACAGCAATGTCATAAGTGCTATTGAGGAGATATATCTCTTGCTATCAGTCTTTCTGACATAGGGAAGAGACTTAGAAAGATGGAAAAGGGGTACCTTGAGGTAGTGATGGTTGGGATCTGAAGGCAGAGCAGGAGTGACCCTGGTAAAAGGGTGTGGGAGTGTTCCAGGATGGTCCAGGATGGAGGCACAACCTGTATAAAGCCTAAAGCAAGAAGGAGCATGGCATGCCCAAGGCACAGAAGGAGAGCTATGCAGCAGTAATACTGAAAGGGCACAAAGAAGGGGTGGAGCTGGAGAGGCCATAAGGGCAAGATCAGGGCTTCTGAATGTCTGCCTTCAGAGTCACTTGGTGAGCTGGGGGCAGCCCCAGATCCTTGAAGGAGAACCACCTAGGCAGGGCCCATGCAGTGGTACAAAGCTCCCCAGGGATTCTCTTATCAGGCAGTGTTCAGAGATGCTTGATTAGGCCAGACAGTGCCTTAAGACACGTTGGGATTTTAGATGTTTTCCCCAACATTATGCATTTTAATTGGAAAGTTAACAAGGTCAGGTGAGGGTTCCCTTGTGGCTCAGATGGTAAAGAGTCTGCCTGCAATACAGGAGACCTGGGTTCAATCCCTGAATTGGGGAGATCCCCTGGACAAAGGAATGGATACCCTCTCCAGTATATTTGCCTGGAGAATTCCATGGGCAGAGGAGCCTGGCAGGACACAGTCTATGGGGCCACAAAGAGTTGAACATGATGAGCACACACACACAAGCTCGGATTTGAAGATTGAAAATATCATTTAAACTGCCATGTAAAGCATACATTGGTGGGTTGTGACATAGTGCATCGATAGGTAGGGCATTGCAATAGAAGGAGTTTGGAGTTTCCAAGTGCAGGGAGTGAGGAGATGGATAAAATATTGAAAAAATACAATGAAAGAATAATTTAGATAATTCCTATTGGGCTTGGCAGAAAGATGCTGCTCCATTGTCCTCATGTGTCTAGCAATGCTGTTGAAAATTCTAACATTAGTCAGATTCTTGTTCATTTTTAGATGATTCTCTTTTTCTCTCAGAAACATTCAGCATGTTCTCTTTGTTTTATGTTTTAATATCACTATAATATGCTTAGTTGAAGTTTTAAACTTTAATTTAAACTATTTTTTTTTCTTATTTATCCTTTTGGAACACTTTTTAGCATTTATTCAGCCAGAGGTCTGATATATTTTTCTTTAATTCTAGGAAATTCTGGCTCATTATTTTTTTAGCTTTTTAAATTTATAATTCATATATGCATATATATCATTATTTTATTCCTTGTTGATATATTCTGGGAAAGTTCTTCAACTTATGTGCCCAGCTTATAACTGATTTTCCAGTGTTTTATAATCTTCTATTCAACCCATCCACTGAGGTCTCTATTTCAGTCATGATACATTTTGTTCTAATATCTCGAATAGGATCCTATCCAAAACTGCTAGTTCTGACGCCATGTTTCCAATATCTCATTCTGAATATCTGTTCTGCTCATTCCATTAGTTAATTTTCTTGTGTAATTCTTTCTATTTGTAATGTGGCTTTTTCTCCTCATTGTTCCCTGGCTTCACAAGTATGTTGAGTGGTAATCTTTCTTTGAGGAAGGAGGAAAAAAGAGCAAAAGTTCAAGTCTTGCTTGATGCTCTTTAAAAAGAAAAAATTCTGAATGTGTGTGGGAAGTGAGCACCTCAAATCACTGCTTATTCCTCTATTCACCTCCGCTTTCCAGTTCTCTCCTGCCACCCAAGACTGTCACCAGAATTCTTTCATACATCAGCCCTACTCTTGTGGAAGCTGTTGCTTCTGATAACCAAGAGGTGGGATTATTCAGAAGCCCACCAGACAATTAGGACTCCTTGCTTGTGTCTCCCCACTTCCGCTCAGTTATGCCACTGTCCCGCTGCTACTTATCACTCTTATCACTTATCACTCTCGGCTGCTGCTGTTGCTTTCCCATCCAGAGTCAAATAGATGGATAATAATCTAGGACTTTGGATTTTGAGGCAGTATTGTGGGCCTAGCATGGGTAGAGAAACGGATGCAACCAGAATGCTCTCCCTTGCCCATTCTGTGCTGGGATCCAGACCAGTTCCCCACCAGCAGGCCACTGCTCATACCACTAGTCACCTCTCTTTCAGTCAGCCTTCTTGTATTCTTCTCGGTTTCTTTGGTTTCTTAATTATCTGCTGAGTAGGGTGTTGAGATTCACCAGCTTTTTCCTTTCTGCTCTAGAACCTCCACTATAGTTAGATGAGTTGAAACAATAGCCTTCTCAGTTTACATATCCTTCTTTATTAAATCATTCCTAGGAATTTAGAATCTCTCCTTGCCTTTTAACAAGGCCTTCGGTAAACTTATGTATAAGAGAACATTGCCCATAAACTCCTCCAATAATTAGTTTTCAAGGAAAATTCTTGTTACTTCTCTGGATTTTTTCTAAACACCTGCTCCCAAACTTAGCAAAATGTAAATCCCTATGATAGCTTTCCCAGGCATAAGAGGCACTAAATCTCTTATAAAATTATTCTGATATCAATTTTTGTTACAGTTCTAGTTTTTCCTTCATATATTTAGATCCTCTGACATCTATTGTATAAATGTTTATGACTTTATGGGTTTTTTATCTTTTATATTATAAGCTTTCACCTTGAACTTAATATTGTGACTATATTTATAGTAATAATTGCTTAATAAATTTCCCATGTGCTTTTTTATTCAAAATTTCTATTTAGTTTTTAAGATATCTCCCAGCTATGGGTTAAATATTTTTAAAGCAATTAGAAAACCTTTCACTTTTATGGAGGAATAGAAACCATCTATGTTTACTAACATGTGATATGCTTAGCTTTACTTTTGCCATCTGTTTTCTTGTGTTTTATTTATATTTTATTGTCATTTTGTTTTCTGACTTTTGCCATATGGATTTTTTCTTTGCTAGTTTCCAGTAAGTTAAAAAATATGTATTATGCTTTTAATTAATCATGATTTTAAAATAAATATTTTTCTATCAGATTAAGGAGAAGTACATGAGATGTGGAACCTAGCCTATCATTATTCTTTTTACACTTTTTTTCCCAGTATTTTTAATATATACTGTAGCCTTTTGGGTTCAGAACATTATGACATACTACATTCCACATCTTTTTATTGAACAGAAGTTTTTTTGGGCCCAGATGTTACATTTGGGCCCCAAAATTACAACAATTGTTTGATTATAAGTCACTTTTAAGATATTGCCAATACTGATTGCTAATTGTTTTATGCCATGACTTTCCATTATTGATGTTCTTACTAAATTAGGATTTAATTTTAGTTTTTAGGGATATTTTAAGCATTAGATTTTGTATGTAAAGTACAAAGATAGTACTTGGCAGAGAAGTAATCCTGTAATAAAAATAATGTTATTTATTTTCTTATTTTCGAGGGACATGAAGGGATACTTTAAATTAGTAAAGTGGTATTCATTAAAAACTATTAGTGTCATTATTTGCAACTTCTCACCTCAGAAATACATTTTCAGTTATTTCACCCACGCCGTGGAAAGTATTCCCATATCTTTATACATATAAACTCTTTTTCTGTCATCTGAATGCACAGATTTGGTTAAGTATGTGTTTTCCTAGCTTTGCACATTTTATCTTGAATTTGTTTTGGCATTTAATTTTTCAAAAGAAAAATAGAAGGCCATCTAATTTTATGACTAGTGTAGCATATTTTCTCCTCTCTCCTTCTTCCTTCTCCTCTTCCTTCTTCATGCTCATCCTCTTTTTACCTTCTGGTTGTTTATAGAATATTTTTCCTTATATGGTTTATGCTTTCATCTAGTTGTAATTGTATTTTTATTCATTGTCCTTGGGATATAATTGGTCCACCTAGTACAGCCTGAATCAGTGGGCTATCGCTCTTTTAACAAACCACTTCATTGTTTAAAGACTTAAAGCAATGAGCATTTAACTTTTGTTCCGACATCTGTGGGTCAGCTGGGTAGTTCTAATGCTAGGAGATAGGCCTGGCTGTTTTCTTTAGAACTGCCCATGTAATGGAGGTCATCTAGCAGGCGCACTGAGAGTTGGCTTCACACAGGATGGTTTTCCTCGGATGCACATTGTTCAGTAGGTTAGCTTGGAATGTTTCACATGACAATGACGGAGTATCGGAAAGAGACTAGAAGCTCACAAAGCCTCCTAAGGCCTGCCATGTTGTCACACCACATTCTGTTGGTCAAAGTAAGTTACAGGGACGTCTCAGATTCAGGGGTGGAGAAATGGAATCCACCTCCTGATGAGAGGAGTGGCAAAGTATGTAAATTTGAAATAGATGGATAGTTGATGACATTTTTTTTGTGAAATAATCTACCATGATACCCAAGTGATGTGTCAAATTGGAAATTTTCTTTGGTTTTGTCTTTGTTTATAATTTATTTTCAATTAGTTTTTTTGTTGTTCCAAATTCAAAGACCATAACTGTTAGTTTAAATTTTTAATCTCTATTCTGTGTATTGATCGTCTTTTTTTACTAGTCATGTCCTTCACTTTTTATTCTGCATGCGAAGAAAAATATTCAAAATTATTTTGTTCACAGCTTAGTATTTCTGGGTGACATTACTAATATTTACTGCATCCAAATGGTTATTCAGATTTTTGAGTTACATTTTCATGTCTTTGCATTTCTTTCTTAACTAATTTATTTTTATCTCATCTTATATATTTCTCCCCACTTTTCTCTTCATTCTTTTCCCTCTTGAGTCATAGGTCTTAAGTTTTAATTCAGTTGCCAACATGGAGAATTAGGAGATTTATTAGAAATCCTGAATTCCAGCTTCTTTCAAAATGAGAGATCTGGCAACAATATATCTCAGATCCTGCTTGCAAAAGCAGGCTTTGACCTCTCCTTTTATATGGAACATTTTAGTCTGGTTTACTACAAAGCCCACCCCCTCCCTGACACTAAGTTTCAGTTGTATTTTATCATTATACACGTTTGTTTGTTCATTTTCTTTTGCTAGTCTTAAATAGGAAATAAAATATTCTTAATGCCTATTCTAGATACACATTTGCATCGAAAGGTGAGGGGATGAAAAAGTGAGAGAACTGCTGTTTATAGAAAAATATTATAGTGTATATTTTTTTCCTGTGGATATGAAGACTGTTTCTTCAGGCATCATATGCAAACAAAACCTATCTGTGCTGAAAGAGTAAAATTTAAATAATCTTTAGAAAATAACCTATAAAGAGAACTGGGTAGGAAACCAGAAAAAAAGCTAATTAAAACTTTAATAAAGAAATATTTTAACTTAAAAATGGTGTTAACATGTAAATGTGTCAGAGTATTTATCTCTGAAATGTTTTGGATCATAAAATCACCCCCAAATTAAAAGCTTTTCACAATGGCATGTTTTTTTAAGTCCGTTGAATATGGTACGAATTATATTTTCCAACAGGAATAAGCATTCACATTTGTAAATATAACTAAAACATTAGCGTGGAATGTTTAAGCTATCATTTAGAAAATATAGGAAAAAATAAAGAAAATAACTATTCGGGGTATTTTCTGCTGTAGATGATTAAAACAAAGGTTAAAAATACCACTGAGTTCAGTTCAGTTCAGTTCAGTTCAGTCGCTCAGTAGTGTCCGAATCTTTGTGACCCCGTGAATTGCAGCATGCCAGGCCTCTCTGTCCATCACCAACTCCTGGAATTTACCCAAACTCATGTGCATCAAGTCGGTGATGCCATCCAGCCATCTCATCCTCTGTTGTCCCCTTCTCCTCCTGCCTTCAATCTTTCCCAGCATCAGGGTCTTTTCAGATGAGTCAGTTATTTGCATTAGGTGGCCAAGTATTGGAGTTTCAGCTTCAGTATCAGTCCTTCCAATGAATACCCAGGACTGATCTCCTTTAGATTGGACTGGTTGGATCTCCTTGCAGTCCAAGGGACTCTCAAGAGTCTTCTCCAACACCACAGTTCAGAAGCATCAATTCTTCACCGCTCAGCTTTCTTTATAGTCCAACTCTCATATCCATACATGACCAATGGAAAAACCATAGCCTTGACTAGACGGACCGTTGGTGACAAAGTAATGTCTCCACTAGCTTTGTTCATAGTGATGCTTTCTAAGGCCCACTTGACTTCACATTCCAGGATGTCTGGCTCTAGGTTAGTGATCACACCATCGTGATTATCTGGGTCGTGAAGATCTTTCTTGTACAGTTCTTCTGTGTATTCTCACCACCTCTTCTTAATATCTTCTGCTTCTGTTAGGTCCAGACCATTTCTATCCTTTATTGAGCCCATCTTTGCATGAAATGTTCCCTTGGTATTTCTATTTTCTTGAAGAGATCTCTAGTCTTTCCCATTCTGTTGTTTTCCTCTATTTTTTTGCATTGATCACTGAGAAAGTCTTTCTTATCTCTCCTTGCTATTCTTTGGAACTCTGCACTCAAATGGGTATATATTTCCTTTTCCCCTTTGTTTTCCCCCTCTCTTATTTTCACAGCTATTTGTAAGGCCTCCTCAGACAGCCATTTTGCTATTTTGCCTTTTTTTCCATGGGGATGGTCATGATCCCTGTCTCCTGCACAATGTCACAAACCTCCATCCATAGTACATCAGGTACTCTGTCTATCAGATCTAGTCCCTTAAATCTATTTCTCACTTCCACTGTATAATCATAAGGGATTTGATTTAGGCCATACCTGAATGGTCTGGTGGTTTTCCCCACTTTCTTCAATTTAAGTCTGAATTTGGCAATAAGGAGTTCATGATCTGAGCCACAGTAAGCTCCAGGTCTTGTTTTTGCTGACTGTATAGAGCTTCTCCATCTTTGGCTGCAAAGAATATAATCAATCTGATTTTGGGATTGACCATCTGGTGATGTCCATGTGTAGAGTCTTCTCTTGTGTTGTTGGAAGAGGGTGTTTGCTATGACCACAGTGTTCTCTTGGCAAAACTCTATTAGATTTTGCCCTGCTTCTTTCCATATTCCAAGGCCAAATTTGCCTGTTACTCCAGGTCTTTCTTGACTTCCTACTTTTGCACTCTGGTCCCCTACAATGAAAAGGACATCTTTTTTGGGTGTTAGTTCAAAAAGGTCTTGTAGGTCTTCATAGAACTGTTCAGCTTCAGCTTCTTCAGCATTACTGGTCAGGGCATAGGCATGGATCACTGTGATATTGAATGGTTTGCCTTGGAAACGAACAGAGTTCATTCTGTCGTTTCTGAGATTGCATCCAAGTACTGCATTTCAGACTCTTTTGTTGACCATGATGGCTATTCCATTTCTTCTAAGGGATTCTTGCCCACAGTAGTAGATATAATGGTCATTTGAGTTAAATTCACCCATTCCAGTCCATTTTAGTTTGCTGATTCCTAGAATGTTGACGTTCACTCTTGCCATCTTCTCTATGACCACTTCCAATTTGCCTTGATTCATCGAGCTAACATTCCAGGTTCCTATGCAATATTGGTCCTTACAGCTTTGCACCTTGCTTCTATCACCACTGAGTTAGTTAGATCAACAACTTTGATGAAAATTTTGATAGGATCAGGAATTTGAGACATCAGGCTATGACAGGTAGAATTTCACAAAATGACTTTTTCGTATACTGAAAAACTTTAATGTTGTCTTAGCAAAATCAATAAGCTTACATACCAAGAATATTTGTGAGATGGGTGAAGTTGACCTTGGACTTCTTAGAAAACTTATATTCAAAGTTCCACTGTTGGTAGAAACAAGAAACTTCAATTTCAAAATTGCACTATTTATTGGTGTAGGTTTGTGCTAAAAAGTTGAAAATAGGATACATAAACATTGTAAACTGAATTAACTCTGCATCTTCATCCAGCCTTAAAGTGGATGCACAGTAAGGCATATTGCTGTACTACCTCAAAGTTGGGTCAATGGAGTGGGTGAAGGCATTTTTTTAAGCCACTGAAAAAAATTTATTTGTTCATATATTCCAAAAAAAATTCTTGCCTCTGTCCTTCAATAAAAGAATATATCAAAATTTTATTTTTAGATTTATATAACCCAACAAAATTTGACCATTTCTATACAAGGGAATTCCAATTAATTATAAATGTTTATGATTTGATTTTCTCATTCATTTCTAGTGAAAGTGTATTGTATTCGTTTCCTGGATGTGCTATAACAAATTACCACAAACTTGGATTCATAAAACAAGGAGATTTACTGTCTCATAGTTTTGGAGATCAGAAGTCCCAAATCAGTTTTGCTGGCTTAGATCAGGGTGTCAGGAGGGCCATGTCCCCTCAGGAGGCTTCAGGCAAGAGTTAGTTCCTCACCTCCTCTAGCTTCTGGTGTTTCCCAGCAGTCTTCAGTCCACTCCGGTCTCTGCCTCCGTGGCCACACTGCCCTCTCCACTTCTGCATGTTTGACCTCCCTCTGTCTCTTACAGGGACACTTGTGATGGCATTTAGGGTTTATCCAGTTGATCCAAGGGCCTCCCCGAGGGCTCAGTGGGTAAAGAATCTGCCTGCAATGGCAGAAACACAGGAGATGCAGGTTCAATACCTGGGTTGGGAAGATCTTCTGGAGAACAAATTAGCAACCCACCCTAATAATCCTGCCTGGGAAATCCCATTGACAGAGGAGCCTGGTGGTTTATAGTCCATGGAGTCTCAAAGAGTCAGACACAACTGAATGACAAGCACAGCACAGTTAATCCAAAATAATCTTCCCATCTCAAGATCCTTAACACCTTTTACGAAAAGGGTAGTATTCACAGCTTCCAGGGAGTAGATGCCATATCTTTGGAGCCATCATTGAGCCCACTACACTTGTCTTTGGAAAATTTATTTGAAAGCAAAAAAATCTGGCCCATTTTCTTATGCTGTAATCAGTTGCATGAAATGAGTTTGCTGAGTTACATTTCTGACATTGTGAAGATGAAAACTGAATTTCAAAAAAGGCTATATAGTTGCAGACCTTATGAAAATGAAGTAAAATTGATTAATTTCCTTTCTTAATCAATGCTGATAATATGAATAAAGAATACAACCAGAAATTGCTGAACTGAATGGCAAAATGGTACTAAAAAGTAAATCTGAAACTGTTAGAATAACAGGTTCTGAAATATCTTGGGAGTAATTATTCAAAATGTAAAAAGGACCTTCATGGATTCTTTCCATGTTCAAAGTATGTATCTTTGTGAACAGCTGTTTTATGTTATAAAGCAGAATAAAAATAAATATTTTCAGCTAACATTTCCAAGAATGAATTATTTACTGCCTATCATAATTTGAATGTTAGATCTAAGTGAGTATCTTGGTACAGAAGAATATGAATAAGGTTTCCAGTTAAAAATCAATGTAATGGCAATGAAGAAAGAAACATTTAATAATTAGAAATCCTTTTCAATTTCTGTAAAAAAATTAATTTGAAATATAATCTAATAAAGTCCATGGTTGAATTATCTTGCATGGTTATATAAGTTTAATTAAAACATAGAAATCTTTATTATGTGTGTCTTAGTTGATGTTTTCACATCTTCTCCCTTTTCTTACTCTATTACATTATCTACCTTAGCTCTGTGTGCTTTTGAGTTTGCAATACCTGGGTGCATCCTCTTGTTTCTCATAGATGAAATACATTATTTAAAAAAACAGAAGCAGTCTTCTGTTCTCAAGAATAACTTGGAGGGTTTTTTCTCTCTCACTTTTACTGTAGTCCTGTGTTGTTAAGGTAATTCTAACTGCTCCATAAATAGTCCTCATGCCTCAGTGGTTTAACAAAACAGCAATGCACTTTAGAGTCACATAAACAAAGTGGATGGTCCTGATCCATGAGGCAGCCTCCCTATGAGAAGTGAGGCAGGGACTCAGTTTTCTTCCATCTTTTGGCTCTACTGTCCTCAAAACACAGCTTCCACATTGCTGCAGAATAGGAAAGAGGCTGGAGAATGATGTGTGGCAGATTTTCTAGTCCAATCCTGCATCTGGCGACCCTCACTCTCTCTTACATCTTACTGTCTAGAACTCAGTTACATGACCACACTTAAATACAAGGGAGTATAAGAAATGTCGTCTAGCTGTCCTCCCAGGAAGACGACGAGATTGATTGGTGAATAACCAGCAGTTCCTCCACAGCAGCTCTCCTTCACCTAAGAACAACTAGAAAAGGAACAAAATAAACAAAAACTATATTAAAAAAAAATTTCAGTCTTCACTGAAGCAGGAAAATGCTGCTAAGTCGCTTCAGTTGTGTCCGACTCTGTGCGACCCCATAGACAGCAGCCCACCAGACTCCCCCGTCCCTGGGATTCTCCAGGCAAGAACACTGGAGTGGGTTGCCATTTCCTTCTCCAATGCATGAAAGTGAAAAGTGAAAGGGAAGTCGTTCAGTTGTATCCGACTCTTAGCGACCCCATGGACTGCAGCCTACCAGGCTCCTTCATTCATAGGATTTTCCAGGCAAGAGTACTGGAGTGGGGTGCCATTGCCTTCTCCGGAAACAAGAAAATGGCCAAAGCCTAAATCATATTTTTTTGACCCTGTCTTGTCAGTGACAGTACAGAAACCAAAACTGATAAGAGTGCTAAGAACTTATACATAGTTTTAAGGTCTGGGGTTGGACTACATGGTTTCCTGAAAAAAGAGAGTCACAATAATCAAAAGCATAGCATAGAATGAGAAAATCTGGGGTCAAGAATAAGTCTTGAGGAATAAGGAGATATTGCGGAGGAACCTACTTCATGCTGCATGAGAGCAAGGGAAAGGCAGCTGCCCGAGAAATTTCTTCATAAATCTTTTTTTATTTTTATTTTTTTTTGCCAATTCTTCCCAGCTTAAAGAAACCACAGGAAATGAAGCAAAATTGTTTTAAATAAGGGAAGAATAGGGAATTATTTGGCAGTCCAGTGGTTAGGATTCTGCACTTCCACTGCAGAGGGTATAGGTTCGATCCCTGGTTGGGGAGCTAAGATCCTGCATGCTGCACTGTGTGCCCAAAACAAAGCAACCAAACAAAAAGGGAAAGAACTAAATAAAAGTGCAAACACATTACAAAGAGAATTGAGCTTACCAAAGAAAGAGAAGGGTTCAAAGAAATAGTTCTCACTATTGTCAACAAATTATAGTCAGTGTGATTGCTTTTTTGGTTTGCTTTTAAGAATTAAAGATTATATCTTGGAGAGTAAAGTACAATCTCTGTAGAACATTTGCCTTCAAGTATGTGTTTATTAAACACTAAACTGAACAAGATTATCCATTTCCATGCAAGTCTTTATATTTAAAAGGTGGGTAAATTCGATACTTTTGTTAATATTCTCCATTCATCACTTCTTTATCCAAGCTAATTCCTGTTTTCATTCAGTTTTATCAAGTTGTCATTGATATACAGCACTGTATAAGTTTCAGGCATAATGACTTGACTTCTATATATTGTGAAATAATTACCATGATAAGTTTAGTTAACATCCATCATCTCACATAGATTTAAAAATGCTTTTTTTCCTTGTAAAGAAAAGTCTTGGGATTTACTCTCTTAGCAATTTTCAAATACTATAAAGCAGTGTTAACTGTCATGTTAATGTCATCATATTGTATGTAACATCCCCAGTACTTATTTATTTTATAACTAGAAGCTTGTATTTTATTACCACTTCAACCCCCCCACACACATCTGGTAACCACAAATCTGATTTTTCTTTTTATGAGATTGCTTTGTTGTTTTTTAGATTCTGCATGTAAGTGAGATCATATGGTATTTGTCTTTCTCTGTTTGATTTACTTCACTTACCATAATGTCCTTGTGGTCCATCTATGTTGTTGGAAATTGTAGGATTTCCTTTTTTTTTAATTGCTTAATAGTATTCCTCTGTGTGTGTGTGTGTGTGTGTGTGTGTGTGTGTGTGTGATTGTGTTTTAGAAAAGAGCGTAAAGACCCAGTGAAATGGTTCTGGTAAGAACATATATAGAAGAAAAGTATGTAAAATGAACTGGTAGAAAGAAGAAAATAAAAATGCAGTGAAAACATAGAAGATAAATATTACAGTCTCATCACTTGTGATCTGTCTGATTAGATTTTCTATTTTTTCCTGATTCTGTCTTTGACAGTTGTATATTTCTAGAAATTTATCCATTTCTTCTAGCTAGCTAGTCTAATTTGTCAACATATATAACATATGGGGCAAAACATCCCCCTTAACACATCATTCTGAAAATCAGCTGATCACTTAGAGAAACAAAACACTTCCTGTTAAACTTCCCTGATCACGCTATCTGCTCACCCCTACCAGTTGCCCTGCTCCCCATAAAGTTCCTGCTAGTCCTGTTTTGTTCTCATTCAGTTGCCAAGTCTGACTCTTTGCAACCCCATGGACTGCAGCATACCAGGCTTCCCTATCCTTCACTATCTCCTGGAGTCTCCTCAAACTCACGTCCTGTTGAGTCAGCATCAGTTCTTCCAATGAATATTCAAAGTTGATTTCCTTTATGATTGACTGGTTTGATCTTGCAGTCCAAGAGACTCTCAAGAGTCTTCTCCAGCACCACAGTTCTAAAGCAACAATTCTTTGGTGCTCAGCCTTAATATAGTCCTAAAAAATATTTAGTTGGATTTTCCAAAGTTAACAATGGCTGTTTTCAGGTCATGGAATTAATTTTTTTTCTTTGGTCCTTTTAGTTTTGCTTGGAAAGAATTTTTTAATGAGACTGAATCATTTTTACTTTAAGGATAAGATCACTGTTTTTTTATCCAGAAATGTTAGTGTAGATTTCTAGTTTTCAACTTATAAATTTGAAAATAGTGTTCACATAGATATATGTGTATGTGTATCTATATGGTATACTTATACACAGTATATACACATCGTAAATGTACAGGTTGTTTACTGATTCAAAAGAATTTTTGGAGCATATATGCAGAGTATAGAACAGGAGCTATAAAGTGATCTGTTTTGAAATTTATGTATGTGTGTGTGTGTGTGTGTGTGTGTGTGTGTGTGTGTGTGTGTGTGTGTTTGTGTATGTCGGGCTTCCTGGGTGGCTCAGTGGTAAAGAATCCACCTGCCAAGCAGGAGATGTGGGTTCACTCCCTGGATCAGGAAGATCCCCTGGAGAAGGAAATGGCAACCCACTCTAGTATTCTTGCCTGGGCAATCCCATGGACAGAAGCGCCTGGTGAGCTATAGTCCGTGGGGTCACAAAGAGTCGAACACGACTTAACAACTGAGCATACATGCAGCACACATGTGTGTGTGTTGTGTGTGTGTGTGTATGGGTGTTATGTTCATGTAGATACCTTAAATCTGTTTGGAAGACTATCAAACATTGAGTGATTCTCTCTGGGTGTTAAAAGTTATAGGCAAGTAGTATTTTTTCTCATATGTTTTTCCAAGTTTTTCAAATTAACAAAATTAATTGTGTAATTAAAATAGTTTTTGAGAGAACAAATATTTTAGCTTATATTCCTGGCGAGACTGAGAAAAAAATCAGTGATTTTAAGAAGTTCTAAGTTCCCTACTTACTTTGTACATTAGAACTTACAAAGGTAAAATAGGGAAATTTACCTGGTTCCCTGGTGTCCTAAAATAATTAATGCTTTTACTCAGGGTGAAGCAAAAAATTGCATAACAAATAAAACTATTTGAACTCTCTGCAGAAAGTTTCCATTTTCTACATGCTTTTCTTAATAAGAAATGTTTTAGCTGATATGAATAGGCAAGGAAATTTCTAGTTGTTTAGTGCCAAAATTTTTATGAAATCTCATCAGGCCAACCTATTTGTTCTCGTTTTCAATTCAATTGCACTGCGGTTTGCATTATTATTTACTAACTTGATTACAGCCTGCTGCTCTCTTCAGCTATTTCCTAGCTTTTCTCGCGTGAAGATTTCTTTTTTTTGTTGAATACTAGTAATTCATTCATTTGATTTCTGTGTGGAGGATGAATAGCTGCACAGCAATCTCAAAGCCACGGGAGAATGTCAAAGGTGTTTCTTAATCTGTTTTACAAACGATTATAACAGCTGAGAAATAAGTCAAGGACGGGAAATCACCTTCCCCAACTAGGAATTTATTGCCCATTTAGGTCTAAGAAAAGTCTTTAACCCAGTGGGGATGATTGAATTTTCTTTATCTTAAATTTAGAAGACAGAAGAGACACACAAAAGAGAAGTATTTAGAGTATTTTATGAACATTTGCAGTTTAGAGAACTGGAATTTTCAGTGAAATACTGCTGTAAGAAGACCTATAAAAATATAGGTCTGGAAATAGCTAGATTCTATGCAGAAGCTTTTTTTTTTTCCTTGAAAAGCTTTATTTGTGTGTGTGTTTTTTTTAATTTAATGATTTATTTAAGATGCCATTATGTGGAGTAAGATAGGGCCTTATTTTCCTCATACATGACAAGGAGCAGTAATATAGAAAATGCATCCAAGAGAGATAGGAAAAAACATTTTATTTCATTATGGTTGCTTTTCAGTGGATGAAAAATGTTCTTGGAATATGATATATATTTAAATATAAATATCTATATACATTGTCTGCCTTTTAATATTCCAAAATTGGTGATTTTATGAACTCTAGGCTAAGTATTTTTTTTCCACAAAAGAAAATGGTATATGTGTATTTCTATGAAGATCCTCTCAACCTTACTTTTATTTCAGCCATTGCTGCTCCAATAGCCACTGCTGTTTTGACCTGCTTTGACCAGCTTTGCACTGGTGTAACCTGACAAAAACTCTCTTCGACCTACACAGTGTGCCACCTCTCACTTTCCACCCCAGAGCTTCTCTAACACAGTGATGTGGGACCCCTGTGGGGATTCACCTGGTGAGCAAGCATGTGCAATAGGACGGTAATGCCCAAAGGTCACCGTTGACTGGTGGAAGATGGACTCCAAAGTGTGAATGTGTTCCCCTTTTCTTCTCTCGAAAGACAATTCAGAGGTTTATCTAGTAATGCTTTCCAGTGCTGTGACTGGCCCCTTGCAGTGGTGTCTGGTACAGTTGGCATACTATCCTTTCCCTACCTCTTTCTCAGTCTTGCTCTCTTAGATCACTTTCTACCTTAAGGTCCTACATATAAGACGTTGGCTCAGCCTTTGTATTTGGAGAAACCCAGGCTAAAACAGAGGCAGCAAAAGTAGCCCAGAAAGTTGTCAGGATGGAATTTGGAAACTAAAAATAAGCGCCAATTGCTGGTTGTAAAGACAGGCATAGTTTCAAGAGTTTCCACATATTTGACAACAACCCTAAAAAATAATATAATATTTAAAATAAAGCATATAACCAAGATACATTTTAAATCTATCAATAATAAAAATGTCAATTGTGCTAGAGAAACCATTGAATTAGTTTTCTGTATTCTCTGTAGAAAATATTATAGAATTGTCATTGTAGAAGCAATCAAAGGATATGCACCCATAAAAAGCAAGATTAATAGTATATAGTTGTGGTTGGGCATAAATATAGTTTTTTATTTTCTAGTGTTTTGAAATACCATTTCATGATTTGGTAAATGACCTGAACTGGTCTTCTGATGGTGAATGATCATGTTTGGTGGATTCAAACCTGCTGGCTACAGGCTACAATCTTGCAACCGTGTGGGCATAGAAAATGGAGCCAATGGCAGATACGCAATGCCTAAAAATTGAGAGAGAAATTATTTGAACCCTAGAGTAAGCAATATCTGAAAGCATGATTCCATTACATGAAGCAATAAATTCCTTTTTTTTCTTTAACAATTTTGAGTTGGCTTGCCCATCACTTACTGTAGAAAGCAAAGGTACACAGGGGACACTGTCCTCTTGAGCACAATGGAAGACAGAGCCTTTGGCTTTCTGATATAAAAACTGCATTTAATTATTTCCAATGTTATTTCCAATTTAATCCATGAGATCCTGTATGCACTTTACTTATTCCTCACTTCTTAACTTTCTTGTGATTGCTTTAGGGAAGACTATTTGGTTTTGAGAAGTTTATTTTCCCTGATTTGTGTTCTCATGGTACCCTACATTTCATTTTCGTATTATAGATCAATAGATTATGGATTGATAGGCAGATAGATGATAGATAGGTGATAAATTTGTTTTTCAATGTCTTTCCCACAAGACTTTAAGCTCTAAGGGGGAGGCTTACTGTCTTCATTTATTTTCAAAGTTATATGCCCAGCATCAAACCAGATGCCTGTGTGAAAAGAATATTACTTGAGAAAATAGCCCCTGATGGAATGAATAAGTGATTTAACTCATATAAACATGAGAAGCCAGAACCTTAGAATTTCTAAGTCAGTAAACATATAATTTTTATGTATATTTAATATACATAAACATACAATTATGTATGTGTATGTTTTATATGTATTTGTGTATGTGTGTACATATGTATGTTCACACATGCATGTATATACATATGTACACACATGCATGTATATACATATGTACACACACAGAAACACACACATGTTCAAGAGATGAAGGACAGATTTTACATAGGCCTGAATCCCATGTAATAGCCACAGTGCTTAAGATCCTTCCAAACCCATTCGATCTTAAGAGTGGAGCAGGTGACAGGAAAAGAGGAGTGTATGCTAAATGTCCCAAATTCCTATTTTATGATGAAATACTTTGTTTCTACACAAATTACATAATAAAATGCTTATATTAGCTTGATATAATATGTGTGATTAAGATAGATAAATATTTGCCATAAGAGTAAGTCACTGAAGATCCCAGGGTAAAAGGATTCAGAATGAAATACAAGTCATTCTCCTTCATGATTGTGGATTTCATGGGGCAGAATGCTACACACAAAAAAAGTTTATTTGTCTAGAAGAAAACTGACCGCCACACAGGGAAGTGGGAACCCACCCATCTTTACCATAGCTGAATAAAATTCCCGTAATTCTCCACAATTGCTTCCCTCCCCCTAAGATTCTATTCTAATGTATCCAGTGGAATTATGAAAAATTACCCTAATCTTAGAAATAAGACAAAAAGAAAAGTACAGTATATTTTTTCAGTGACATACTAAGACATTTTGTCAACAGGTCCACCCACCCTTGGATTATTTGCTTTTCTTGGAGGCTGAAAGAAAGTTATGACCAACCTAAAGAGTATATTAAAAAGCAAAGATGTTACTTTGCCAACAAAGGTCTGTCTAGTTAAGGCTATGGTTTTTCCAGTAGTCATGTATGGATGTGAGAGTTGGACTATAAAGAAAGCTGAGCATTGAAGAACTGATGCTTTTGAACTGTGGTGTTGGAGAAGACTCTTGAAAGTCCCCTGAACTGCAAGGAGATCCAACCAGTCCATCCTAAAGGAGATCAGTCCTGAGTGTTCATTGGAAGGACTGATGTTTGAAGCTGACACTCCAATACTTTGGCCACCTCATGTGAAGAGTTGACTCATTTGAAAAGGCCCTGATGCTGGGAAAGATTGAAGGCAAGAGGAGAAGGGGATGACAGAGGATGAGATGGTTGGATGGCATCACCAACTCAATGTACATGAGTTTGGGTAAACTTTGGGAGTTGGTGATGCACAGGGAGGCCTGGTGTGCTGCAGTCCTTGGGGTCACAAAGAGTCTGACACAACTGAGCAACTGAACTGAACTGAGAGGCTGTAACTCTGAAGCTGCATGTTACTTGGAAATTTTTTTTCCCATAAAACATAAAATACTTCCCATAAAACATCAAAGAGGTTGTTGTCTTATTGTCCCCACTGGACTTGAACAATCTTTGTGTCTTACTTAGACAATTAATATTCATATTTTATAATGTCTTTATAACTAGTTTCTTGAGTATTCTTTGAACCAACTTTGTCATCCTGCTGGTCACATAATTAGTAAGTTAACATTCAGTGATACATCTGTTTTATAAAAGACATCTTTAGTTTTTTAAAAATTACCCTCTGACAGAATCTATGCTCATTCTTCTTTATTTAGAACAAGTTTTGAGGAATATTTAAACTACTAATAAATGAATTTTTCTTCCATTTAGTAAAGTTTTGTTTTGATTTTGGAGTCACTAGAGCTACATGTTTTTTTTTTCTTTTGGGCGAGTGTAAAAGAAACTGGTCCTCCTGTGTAGCAGTGCGTCTCTCTTCCTTTTGAGACCGGTTAAATTTCACAAGCAGTTCCTACACATTCTACCCTTACTTAATGGAGTTTGACACATCATATGATTTTAGTGGTCCTTAGGCACTTGTTATGTATATTGGCAACTTGAAGTGTTTGAATACTCTCAACCTCTCTTTACCCCACCTTAGTATTCTGTTTCAACCTTTTTAAGATCAGAAACCAGTGGACAGCTGAAGGAAGTGACTTAGTAAGTGTTTGGAACCACTTATTTCTAGAAATTATGTGAGTGGTGTGAGGTGACAGGAGCGCCAATATGGGTGAGTTGTAACTGAGGTGGGAGACCCAAGGGTATGGTATTACCAGTGTCTTCTAATGCCATCTTTTTGGCGCCTTTGTCCCTGTGAAGCTAGTGCACCATCTGGCAGTTAGGCAGTGTGCCATTTTAACAGATGGGACCCAGTATAGGAGGCCCTGAGACCATTTATTACTATCAACCACAGCGTTGGACAGAGGTTTCAGTGGAAATACTCCACCGGCTCTTTCTCACCTCATCTTTTAGTTACTCAGTAAAAGCAAATATTTCTTCTCTTAAGTGAGAAAAAGACAAGAAATGGTTGTCTCTTGGGGGTCTGTGCTATCAGAGGATGAGTCGATGCCAGATCTTACACATTGTGCATTATTCACACAACTGAAGCAAACTGACTCTTTAAAAAAAAAATAAATTCCCTTGCAAGACAGTTTATAACAGCCTAGTTTATAACCTCATAATTTGGTATGTGTATGGAATCTTTTGAATGTGATTTAGAAACAAAACAGATTGAGTCGCTTATTTTTTTTCCCCCTTTGTGATGTCCTAGAAAGAACTGAAATTAAGAGGGCAAAAAGCCATCAGTCATTGGCCCCTTGAAAAAATTTTAGTGAGCACTTAATTTAGGCATAATGGTACTTTGTGATTCAAAGGAGTAAATCACACAGCTCTTGCCCTCAAGAAACATCAGTTTGTTGGGAGGTAAAAGACACACCTAAAATGACAAAATTTTTCTTTCATTATTAAAGTAATTAATAACTGGAATAGAGCATTTGGAAAGTATAGACAAGTAAAATAAAAATTATCTGTAACCTTTCTACACAGAAACAATTCCTACTACACTTTGAAGTATTCATCCCCAAACACTAGTGTTGTTTTTGTTCTTTTGATGCATACTCCTTAACGGGTTGATGTATTTATGGTCATGTTATATATCTGACTTTTAATACTGATTTTTCTTAATATGCTATAGCATAATAATAAGTTAATATTATAGTATTATAATAAGTACTTTGTAAAGATTTTTTTTTTTTTTGGTAAATATCAGCTCTGTATCAACCTAGAGGGGTGGGATGGGAAGGGAGATGGGAGGGAGGTTCAAAAGGGAGGGGATATATGCATACCTATGGCTCACTCATGTTGAGGTTTGACAGAAAACAACAAAATTCTGTAAAGCGATTATCCTTCAATAAAAAAATAAATTTAAAAAAGATCATTTTTAAAGGTTATATAATATATCAATGAATGCACTGATTTTATAATTTCTCTTTGGGGTCTTGTGGTTGTTTCCAATTTTTGTTAATAGAAATATGGCTTCAATAAACATATTTGTAAATACACATTTTCCCTCTTTTTAGGATTATTCTTAGAAAATATCCCCAGAAGCAGACTTTCAATGTCAAAGGAAATACCTGTTTATATATTAAAGAGTCTTCACACACGATCAGTATATATTTTAGAATAATTACTGGGTATACATTTTGTTTCAGGCTTTATATCAAGCATGTATATTCACAAAATTTTCCTTAACATTCACAACTACAATAGTGGATAGTTATTTTAATTTCAATTTAACTGACAAAGCAACTAAGATACACGTGTCATAGAGCCAGTTGTTCCTATAATTAAAGGAACAAACTGTTTGCCTTTTGCCTCCTAATCCAGTTATCTTTCTACCAAACCACCCCTATTCCTTTAGATTGGAGATATTCAAATAACAGTGAGCTTATTATTTGTCTACGCTAGAAAATCAGCAGTATAATTTTATTATAGACCAATATTGGCTTCTGGCAGATTTTAATGGCCTTCCTACTTCTATGTGTGAAGCCTGAGGTCTTCTGCCTTCCTAAAAGTATTCTTCTCTAGGTTTTCTAAATCTTACCCTCTGAGCAGCAGTCGTCCTGATAGAGGAAGGGTAGAATTATAATTATCTGTGGCAATAAGTAATCTGTATACTGTTTGGGGAGCTTACTCTGGCAAATCTTTCTATCTTTCCACCTGCTGTTTTTGAAATATAAACCTATTATAAGGGTGGGAAATGTACAATGGTGAGAATTTTGAATATTTCAACTCAAGTCCAAGTTTACTTTCTGTTTTTCCGGTTTTTAAAGAAATCACTTCAGAGGGATATGTTTGATCTGTTAGGTTTATTATTTGTTATATTTTACTGTGTTTTACGTGTATATGACTCATTTCCCCATCTTGTTTTAAGTTCCTTGGAGTTAAGAATTGGATCTCATACACAATTCCCTATATATAATAATTACTGAGAGATGCCCATAAGATGGCATGAATTATTTATATATTACAAATTACATTTCTCTGGACAGAAAGGCAGACAGTGTTGTTCCACTAGAGTCTTCACTAAACTGTTAAGATATCAAAGATGATTATTCTTGTCAGTTGTACTCCTAAACAACATTAGAATGCATAAATAATATATTTTTATAAAGAAGTATTGTTGTTGTTGTTTAGTCACAAAGTCCTGTCTGACTCTTTGCATGTGACCCCAAGGACTGTAGCCCACCAGGCTCCTCTGTTTATGGGTTTCCCAGGCAAGAATCCTGGAGTGGGTTACCATTTCCTTCTCCAGGGGATCTTCCTGACCCAGGGATTAAACCTGAGTCTCCTACACTGCAGGCAGGTTCTTAACTGATGAGACAGCAGGGAAGCCACCAAAGAAGTATTACGGATCACATACATTTTTACTAAGTCATATTTCTTCTAGAGAGTTAGTGTGTATATATTAATGCATGTGTGCAGGTCCTTTGTTATGAGTATTTATGCTTCTTCATGGGATTTACCTGCACTTGAACATCTCATGGCATACGTGTGGGTTTTTGATAACATCCAGAGTGACAGTTGTCATGAGTTTGCTGCATTATTTTGTTTGGAACAATTGTATGTGTACTTCAGATTTATATCACACATCAATCTGTTGAAAAGGACTATTGGTACTAGAGTATTACAGCACCAAAACTCACCATGGTGAAAGACAATTCTGCAAACAAAATATATATTTGGATCTTTTTCTTTCAATTATAGAAATTATTTAAACCAAGAAACATGCAAGTATATAATTGATGGACCAGAGATTATATCAGAAGTAAAATGAAATTTGAAAATTACTTTTAAATTCTTTAAATTTAAATTTTTATTTTAAATTCTTTTTCTCAAGTGGGATGTATTAATACTGGTCATTACTTTTCCATTGCAGAAATAGCCACAAGCTTTAATTTTTAATGGCTTTGAAAGAACAATTTCCTATCATTCTACTTTATAGAAATTAACCAAAAATATACATTTGTTAGTAGAAAAGTTTTTGCTCACATTTTTGTTATTAAAAGTAAAATTTGAAATGTAGGTTTTTTTTTCAATGATTTTAGGATATTAGAAAAATTGCAAGAAATCACAGAAAAATCTTTATGGAGAAAAGATGAAGAAGCACAAATACTCATAAAAAAGGACTTGCATGCATTCATTAACATATATACACTATCTCTCTATAAATGTCATATTCATTCTTGTTATCATCAATTATTATTGATTAGTACAGAGAAGTCAAATGAAACAGTTGTTTAAATACCAATGCTGCTTCTTCTCATCCAGTTCCTGTTCGTATATAACTAATGTAAGGATTAATTTAGTTATGTTCATAAATGCTATTGTTATTTTCTATGGTCTTTATAAGAACTCTGAGCATATTCTCCAACTGTCACTCTAGAAATTTTAGAGAAACTCTTGTACATGTTCTCCCCACCAAATGGATAAGAATCTTCACAGTTCATAGTAGAAAAACAAACAGATAATTATTTTAAAATTCCAAAGTGGAAACAACTGAGTTACAGTAAAAAGATATGACACAAAATAAGATATTTCAAAGAAAACTGGTATTGAAAAGGAATAAGCCACAATTATTAACATGGGTAAATCTCAAAAGCTGGTACTTACATAAAAAGCAGATCATTGAAGAATTGAAGGAACTGGCAACCTATTCCATTATTCTTAGCTGGGAAATCTCATGGACTAGGAGCCTGGCAGACTATAGTCCATGAGGTCGCAAAAGAGTCAGACAAGACTTAGCAATTAAACCACCACCACCATAGAATACTCACAGTGTGAATATTTTCATATAAACTTGGAAAATAGTCATACTAAATAAATGGTAAAATATAATTTAAAAATAAGAATTCTTAATGCAAAGTCAGAGTATTGGTTAGGGGACATGAAGGGAATGCAATAGAAGAGTATATATAATATTTTTCTAAAGTTCTGTTGTGAAGACATGAGTTTATTATTATTTATACATATAAGTTTTAGAGAATTTGTATTTGCATAGTATTTCCACAATAATAAAAATTAAAAATTTTTGATTAAAATAAGTTACAGCAAATCTCTTAGTGAAAATAGTGTTATTTAGAATAAATAATGAAAGGGCACATGAATCATGAGAAATTCTCCAGAAAATTAGATACAGATGTAGCAGACCCAGGTTGATATCCACTGCTGCAGTCAGTGACTATAAGATCTTAGGGCAAATCACCCAGATTTACTAATATCAATTTTCTCATTTTTAACCTAAGAATAATTCATAGCTATTGCTTTATGGTAGAATTGTTGCAGGTTCAAATGAGCTGTTGATTGTAATGCACCCATGAATAGTTCAAATTTAGAATTAAAAAAAATTTTAATATACAAGCTTTAAGTTGTAGAATATGAATTATACAGTTAAATTCTATAATATTAGAAATGGTAATTATTTGCAAACTTCTGGATAAAGCTTTAAGTGTAAATCACTATATGGTATGAACTTTAAGCAGTTGCATTTTTTGTTTGTTTGTTTGTTTTGGATGAAACCAAGTCCCTGTTGGGTTTCTTTCTTTCTTTTTCTTTTTGTAGTTCAAATTTGTATTATTTTTATTTTTTCTGATTTTAAATTTTTAATTTTGTATTGGAGTATAGCTGATTTAAAATGTTGTGATAGTTTCAGTTGAACAACGAGGGGACTCAGCCATACATATACATTATCCATTCTCCCCCAAACTCCCCTCCCATCCAGGCTGCCACATAACGTTGATCAGAGTTCCCTGTGCTATACAGTATGTCCTTGCTGGTTATCCATTTTAAATATAGTGATGTGTACATGTCCCTCCCTAACTATCCTTTCCCCCCATCTCTCCCCTTGGCAACTGTAAGTTTGTTCTCTAAGTCTGAAAGTCTCTTTCTGTTTAGTTGTATTTATTTCTAGAATCCCCAAGTACCAAATACAAGCCCATTAATAGGAAATGGCATTTCACCATGAGACTTCACAATATTATTATTAAACTCAGGGCAAAGCAAATGTCCAGAATTGTAGCCAATTAATATACCTAGAGGCTTTTTCGCTAAGTATCAATTTCTTAAAAACTACTTCACTGAGGGATCAATCTTTAAAATTTACTGAATTGACCAAATATTCCAATTTCTTAATAACTTATTTTGATAAATATTAATATTTTTTCTGTATGATTATATACATGAATTCAGTTCAGTTCAGTTCAGTCATTCAGTTGTGTCCGACTCTTTGCGACCCCATGAACCACAGCACCCCAGACCTCCCTGTCCATCACCAACTCCCAGAGTTTACCCAAACTCATGTCCATTGAGTTGGTGATGCCATTCAACCATCTCATCCTCTGTCGTCCCCTTCTCCTCCTGCCCTCAATCTTTCCCAGCATCAGGGTCTTTTCAAATAAGTCAGCTCTTTGCATCAGGTGGCCAAAGTATTGGAGTTTCAGCTTCAACATCAGTCCTTCCAATGACAGACTGAAACCATATTCACAGACAACTAGCCAGTCTGATCACATGGATCACAGCTTGTCTAACTCAATGAAACTAAGCCATGCTGTGAGGGGCCACCTGAGACGGGCAGGTTACAGTGGAGAGATCTGACAGAATGTGGTCCTCTGGAGAAGAGAATGGGAAACCACTTCAGTATTCTTGCCTTGGGAACCCCATGAACAGTATCATAAGGCAAAAGGGTAGACAAAAAAGATATATATGAATATTATAGCATTAAGTAATGTTCGACTTATTGAAAATTAATCAACATTAAGTGCTTTAATCCTCTCAAATTCTGGTATATTCTTTTTCATAATAAATATATTTTAAATTATATAGATTATTTTTGAATATTCAAGAGGCTAACATAATATTTATTCAGTACAGTCAGTGAAAATAATATTTTGAAATGCTTTTGAAAATAAGGTGAATTAGATATTGGTAAACTTGAAAAATCTGGTTACTTACTAAATTAATGCTACAGAGATTCATCTTTTGGTTAATTAGCCTGCTTGTTTATGGCAGGAAAGGAATAAATTTGTTATGTTTTATAGTAGAGCAGAAACATCTGGAAAGGAAATTAGCAAATGGGCAAGGGGATTTACATTGTTGTTCAGTTGCCACTATTTGTGACCCCATGGACTGCAGCATGCCAAGAATCCTTGTTTACCACCATCTCCCTGAGTTTGCCCAAGTTCATGTCCATTGCATCAGTGATGCCATCTAACCATCCTCTGTTCCCCTCTTTTCCTTCTGCCTTCAATCTTTCCCAACATCAGGGTTTTTTCCAGTGAGTTGGTGGTTCACATCAGGTGGCCAAAGTACTGGAGCTTCAGCTTCAGCATCAATCCTTTCAGTGAGTATTCAGGGCTGATTTCCTTTAAGATTGACTGGTTTGATCAAGGCCCACTTGACTTCACACCCCAGAATGTCTGGCTCTGGGTGAGTGACCACACCATCGTGGTTATCTGGGTCATTAAGATCTTTTTTGTACAGTTCTTCTATGTATTCTTTCCATCTCTTCTTGATCTCTTCTGCTTCTATTAGCTCTACCATTTCTGTCCTTTATTGTGCCCATCTTTGGATGAAGTGTTCCTTTGTTATCTCCAGTTTTCTTGCAGAGACCTCTAGTCTTTTCCCTTCTGTTTTCCTTTATTTCTTTGAATTGTTCATTGAAGACAGCATTCTTGTGTCTCCTTGGTATTCTCTGGAACTTTGCATTTAGTTGGGTGTACCTTTTCCTTTCTCCTTTGCTTTTAGCTTTTCTTCTTTCTTCAGCTATTTGTAAAGCCTCCTCAGACAGCCACTTTGCCTTGCTTTTTTTTCCCCTTTGGACTGATTTTGTTCACTGCCTCTTGTACAATATCATGGGCCTCTATCCATAGTTCTTCAAGCCCTCTGTTTACTAGATCTAATCCTTTGAATCTATTCATCACCTCCACTGTATATTCATAGAGGATTTTACTTGAGTTGCACCTGGCTAGCTTAGTGGTTTTCCTTACTTTCTTAAGTTTAAGCTTGAATTTTGCTAGGAGAAGCTGATGATCTGAGCCACAGTTCCAGGTCTTGTTTTTGCTGACTATACAGCTTCTCCATCTTTGGCTACAAAGAATGTCATCAATCTGATTTCAGTATTGACCATTTGGTGATGTCCATATGCAAAGTCATCTCTTGTGTTGTTGGAAAAGGGCGTTTGCTATAACCAATGCATTCTCTTGGCAGAATTCTGTTAGCCTTTGCCCTGCTTCATTTTGTACTCCAAAGCCAAACTTGCCTGTTATTCCACGCATCTCTTGACTTCCTACTTTTGTATTCCAATCCCTATGGTGAATAGGATTGGAATCATTTTTTCTTTTTCTTTTTGATGTTAGTTCTAAGAGGTCTTCCAGGTCTTCATAGAAATGATCAGCTTCTTCGGAATCAGTGGTTGAGGCATATACTTAAATTATTGTGATGTTGAATTGTTTGCCTTGGAAGCGAACCAAGATCATATTGTCATTTTTGAGATTGCACCCCAAGTACAGCATTTTGGACTCTTTTGTTGATTATGAGGGCTACTCCATTTCTTCTATGGGGTTCTTGCCCACAGTAGTAGATATAATGGTCATCTGAGTTAAATTCACCCATTACCATCCATTTTAGTTCACTGATTCCTAACATGTTGATATTTACTCTTGCCATCTCCTGCTTAACCATGTCCAATTTACCTTGATTCAAGGACCTAACATTCCACATTCCTGTACAATACTGTTTGTATTTTGCAGTGTCAGATTTGCAGTGTTGGATTTTGCTTTCGTCACCAGACACATTCACAACTGAGCGTTGTATCTGCTTTGACCCCAGACACTTCATTCTTTCTGAAACTATTAGTAGTTGTTCTCTGCTCTTCCCCAGTAGCATATTGGACACCTTCTGACCTGGGGGACTCATCTTTCAGCGTCATATCTTTTTTCCTTTTTATACAGCTCATGGGTTTCTCACAGCAGGTATACTGGGGTGGTTTGCCATTCCCTTATCCAGCAAATTTTGTTTTTTCAGAACTCTCCACTGTGACCCATCCATCTTGGGTGGCTCTGCACGGCATGGCTCATGGCCCCACTGAGTTATGCAAGCCCGTTTACCATGACAAGGCAGTGATGAATGAAGGGGAGGGGATTTATAGACAAAGAATATTTTGAAGATTTAAGTGGATGGATATTGAGCTAACACAGAGATTTGATTTTCAATCAAACTCACACCAATCAGAGATTTTAGCTAGTATCAAGTTTTACTAAAAAGTTTAAGGATATGGGTAATCATGCAACTCTAAATGAAATAGAATACTGAAATATCCCACATGGTTTCCTAGGTCTTTCATGTGACATTACGCACATACATCTGGCCCAGAATAATAGATCAAGTCTCTAAATGAGTTTTGTGGGCTTATTCACGTAGCAAAGAATGTTGAGGTTATGAAATATCTTCACTCTGTACTCCAAAGAGTTGATTAATTTATGTGGCATTCTGCAAGGAGCCATCTTTCAAAATTTTTAGATCCTGTGTTTATTTGCTACAGGTAATACTTTGGCCAGAGATATCTTACAAAGGGACATCCTATAGGTTAGGTATTTTCCTCCTAGCAAATCTCGCTCGTCTACTTCCATATAGGTCCAGTGGACAGGCCTCAGGCCAGATCATTGGTTTTCTTTCTTTAGAGTAGGCATATCCCACAGGAAAGGGTGGAAATGCTTTTAGTTCAGCTGCTCAACTCCTTCCTCTCAGAAATTTGGTTGAATTTAAAGATACACTGTTTGTGAATTTACGCAAAAGAAAAAGCAAACACATAAAAGAAGGGAAAGCAAAATGGAAAATCACTATAGGAAGTCCATCAATTAGAAACTCAAGATATAAGAAAGACAGTGAAATCATAGTGATTCACAGCTCTTCAGAAAACAACATTTATACAGTCATAAAAATGTAAACAGATTTATAAATTTAAAATTTAGCCATGATTATAGAAGGTAAATGGATAAATACATATAATATAATTTTGGAATTGAAACAGTAGGTGAGCTGAAAGAAATGATGTGGGTAATGTAATTTTTATCTTTCAAAGTTAAAATCTACTGTCCATATTGATAAGGCAAAGAATAAAGGAACTAGTAAATTATTTTAAGTCATAAAGCTAATGAATTTTGAACTAATAGAGTTCCAGAGGATAGCAAGAAGAGATAAGAAAGCCTTCTTCAGTGATCAATGCAAAGAAATAGAGGAAAACAACAGAATGGGAAAGACTAGAGATCTCTTCAAGAAAATTAGAGATACCAAGGGAACATTTCACACAAAGATGAGCTCGATAAAGGACAGAAATGGTAGGGACCTAACAGAAGCAGAAGATATTAAGAAGAGATGGCAAGAATACACAGAAGAACTGTACAAAAAAGATCTTCATGACCCGGATAATCATGATGATGTGATCACTAATCTAGAGCCAGACATCTGGGAAAGTGAAGTCAAGTGGGCCTTAGAAAGCATCACTACGAACAAAGCTAGTGGAGGTGATGGAATTCCAGTTGAGCTATTTCAAATCCTGAAAGATAATGCTGTGAAAGTGCTGCACTCAATATGCCAGCAAATTTGGAAAACTCAGCAGTGGCCACAGGACTGGAAAAGGTCAGTTTTCATTCCAGTCCCAAAGAAAGGCAATGCCAAAGAATGCTCAAACTACTGCAAAATTGCACTCATCTCACATGCTAGTAAAGTAATGCTTAAAATTCTCCAAGCCAGGCTTCAGCAATACGTGAACCGTGACTCCCTGATGTTCAAGCTGGTTTTAGAAAAGGCAGAGGAACCAGAGATCAAATTGCCAACATCCGCTGGATCATGGAAAAAACAAGAGAGTTCCAGAAAAACATCTATTTCGGCTTTATTGACTATGCCAAAGCCTTTGACTGTGTGGATCATGATAAACTGTGGAAAATTCTGAAAGAGATGGGAATACCAGACCACCTGACCTGCCTCTTGAGAAATCTGTATGCAGGTCAGGAAGCAACAGTTAGAACTGGACATGGAACAACAGACTGGTTCCAAATAGAAAAGGAGTACGTCAAGGCTGTATATTGTCACCCTGCTTATATAACTTTTATGCAGAGTACATCATGAGAAACGGTGGACTGGAAGAAACACAAGCTGGAATCAAGATTGCCGGGAGAAATATCAGTAACCTCAGATATGCAGATGACACCACCCTATGCCAGAAAGTGAAGAGGAGCTAAAAAGCCTCTTGATGAAAGTGAAAGAAGAGAGTGAAAAAGTTGGCTTAAAGCTCAACATTCAGAAAATGAAGATCATGGCATCTGGTCCCATCACTTCATGGGAAATAGATGGGGAAACAGTGTCAGACTTTATTTTTGGGGGCTCCAAAATCACTGCAGATGGTGATTGCAGCCATGAAATTAAAAGACACTTACTCCTTGGAAGAAAAGTTATGACCAACCTAGATAGTATATTCAAAAGCAGAGACATTACTTTGCCGACTAAGGTCCGTCTAGTCAAGGCTATGGTGTTTCCAGTGGTCATGTATGGATGTGAGAGTTGGACTTTGAAGAAGGGTGAGCGCCGAAGACTTGATGCTTTTGAACTGTGTTGTTGGAGAAGACTCTTGAGAGTCCCTTGGACTGCAAAGAGATCCAACCAGTCCATTCTGAAGGAGATCAACCCTGGGATTTCTTTGGAAGGAATGATGCTAAAGCTGAAACTCTAGTACTTTGGCCACCTCATGCAAAGAGTTGACTCACTGGAAAAGACTCTGATGCTGGGAGGGATTGGGGGCAAGAGGAGAAGGGGATGAGAGAGGATGAGATGGCTGGATGGCATCGCTGACTCGATGGACGTGAGTCTGAGTGAACTCCGGGAGCTGTGATGGACAGGGAGGCCTGGCGTGCTGCGATTCATGGGGTTGCAAAGAGTTGGACACGACTGAATGACTGAACTGAACTGAGGGGTAAAAGTCAATTGGGAGGGTTGGTATGGTAGGAGAGAGAAGGAAAAGTGGTATAAATCAAGTCCTCATAAATCATCATGGTATTGTCAGAAGACAAATGTTACATGAATGAAAATTGTGTTTTTTTTTAACATAGATAACACATAGAATAATCTCCTTGATATGCAACTTAGTGTCCACAAACTAAGAGGAAAAAAATATCAACAAGATAGAGAAAAGGGCTAAGAAAATGAATAGGCAGTTTATCTAAAAACATTCTTTAAATAACTAAAAATGGCCAAAAATTCACATGTTGCTCAATTTATTTTGGATTTAAAGGCTTAAAAATTAAGTCAATGAAATAAATTTTTTTAACCTATAAAGTTGGCAGAGATAAAAAAAATCATGACAGTGTTGTAAAAGATCTGGGGAAATAGAAACTTTCCTAAATGTTTATAATTTAAGCAACAATATAAACATACGTACATTTAAAATATGCTTTTTATTTTAGGACAGTTTTAGATTTACAGAAGAGCCTGGACAGAGGCTATGGACAGAGGAACCTGGTGGGCTATAGTTCATGGGATCGCAAAGAGTCGAACACAACTGAGCAGCTAACACTTAGATTTACAGAGAATTTGTGATGATACTTCAGAGTTCCTATACCCACCACACCCAGTTTCCCCTATTAGTAACAACTAAACATATTATGGTACATATGTTGCAGTCAATGAGCTGGTATTAATACTTATGGGCCAAACTTCAGATATCCTTAGTTTTTACCTCTTGCCATTTTTCTGTTCAGCATCCCACCCAGGACATCACATTACATTTAGTCACCATGTCTCTTTTAGGCTTCTCTTGGCTGTGACAGTTTCTCAGGCTTTCCTTTCTTCTGGTGGCTTTAAGAGTTTTGAAGAGTACTAGTCAGATAGTTTGTAAAATGCTCTTCAAAGGGGATTTGTCCGATGTTTCTCTTATGATCGCACTGGTGTCAGGAGGGAGACCACAGAGGTCAAGCGCCATTCCAACACACCATGTCAAGGACACGTGCAATGCTAGAAACCTAGCTCGTCACAGTCAGTGTTGACCTGTCAACATCACTCCACTGTAAAGTCACTCTTTTTCACTCCATTCCCATACTGTCCTTTTTGGAAAAAAGTCACTTTGGGTAGCTGACACTTAAAGTGTTGTTTTTATGTTCCACCTCCTTGATATAAATGATTTGTAATTCTTCTGTATTCTTTGTACTTTTATATGTTTTCAAAGTTTTACCTTTTCCAGAATGTCATATAGTTGGAATCGTTTCAGATTGTATGTATGATTTCAGATTGGCTTCTTTTACTTAGAAATAGGCATTGAAGATTTATCCATGTCTTTCTGATCTTGTTAACTCATTTACTTTTATCTTTTGTACCACAGTTTATCCATTCATCTATTAAAAGATGTCTTGGTTGCTTCTGGTTTTGGTCAATGAAAACTCAAAGATGCTATAAACATTCACATGCAGGCTTTTGTGTGACCATAGATTTGTAAGTTTTCAGATTACTTTGGTTAAATGCCTAGGAAGGTAATCATATCACATGGTAAGACTATATTTTGTTTTGTAAGAAACTGCCAAATTATTTTCCAAGGTGGCTGTACCATTTTGCATTCCCTCCAGAAATGAATTAGAATTCCTGTGGCTCTGCATTCTCACCAGCCAGGAGTTTTTGGATTTTAGCCATTCTAATAGGTGTGTAATGCTTTATAGAGGACAATTTAGTGCTGGTTCCGAAAATTTAAAATGTGACTATCATTTGACACATCTAGGGATTTGTGCAATATAGAGTTGCAAGCATGTATAAATAGATTTATGTGTGCTTATAAAGCAAGTCATAGCACTCTATACAGAGTAGGATTCCATTTGCCTAACAAATATATATGCATAAGACATATTTGTTGGAGCCTAATAGAAATCATTACCAGTGATTTCCTCTGGAGCAGGAAATTGAGAGGATTTAAGTTGGAATTGTGGTGAGGAAGGCAACAAGAAAAAGAGACTAGTTATTTATTACTTTATACCTTTCTGTAGTGTTTCCATTCAACAATAATATATTATCTTCTTATAAAAAGATTTAAATGCTTTACATTGGCTTAAGTGAACATTGGCTTAAATTTATATTGACTTAACTTCTAAAATTAGAAAGTTCTCTTCCTGTGATCTGAAAATTATAAATTGAGGTTATTTCAAGCAAAATAATTCACTTTTACATTTACAAATTAAGTTCAATTTTGCTCAGAATTCAAATTATGAATTTTAATAAAATTTATGTTAAAATGATATATGGACAATATCCTTAAAACTTATAACACCTTTCTAGCATCTGAGACTCTTCTACTTTTTCTCCAGAAACTCCTTCCAACAGCTGTATGTGTGTGAGCTCAGTCGTTCAGTTGTGTCCAACTCTTTGAGACCCAACGGACTGTAGCAGGACTATGACAGGCTCCTCTGTTCATGGAATTTTCCAAGCAAGAATACTGGAGTGGGCTGCCATTACCTACTCCAGGGAATCTTCTCAACCCAAGGATCAAACCTGCATCTCCTGGGTCTCCTGCACTGTCAGGCAGATTCTTTACCACTGCACCACCTGGGAATTAGACCCATCATTTGTAGAGTTTGGAAAGGAGCCTAAGGTTGTTGGATGAATGACTCAACCTACAGATGGGCATAGATAAACTTGACCTAATAGCTGTACAAGGAATTTAGTAAAAAATACTTTGTAGGAAAATCGATTTGAGAAATTGGGAAATCTCTTTACTGAACATAATAAAACGTAACCCATTAAGCAAATTTTCAACCATGTCAATCAGTTATCTGACTTGTTCATGTATTTTTAACGAAGCTTAAATAAATGTACAAGGATTCACTGATTTCCTTTTTTCAGAAGAGTGCAACACATTTCATCTCAGTTTCCTGTGCTGACCCTTCTACTGAGGCCAATTCTAAGAGAAAGCAGCCAAAGATGAGAGGTTTGGTCTCCAAGGGAGTTAATGAGCTTCTCTTTAAAAAAGCCTCAGCATTTCCATTAGAAGTAAACACTGAAATAGAACAAGCATCTTAAAATCCCTCCAGTTGCAACCAGCAGCCCTTACTGAGCTCTGGAAGTAGTTGCGGTAAGTATGAGCACTCAAACGACTCCAGGTAGAACCTGCGCCCTGACCGCAGTACACCCTGCTCTACACGTGCTGCAGTGCTCCTAAAAAGCAGGACTTTCTAAGTGAAAGCCCTGTTAAGCTGTTTAAAAATAATGAGTAGTATAAATATATGAGTAACAACTGCTAATTTTTTCTTTTCTTCTTTTTGTTTTTGCCACTAATTTTCAGAGAAATGTAGCGTTTGAGTTGTAGCAGCAACTAATAGAGCCAATTATATAAAATGTTTTTACTATAGGCTGAATTGTGTCCCCTTAAAATTCATATGAAACCCGTACCCCAGTATCTCAGAATTGCCTTTAGCGATAGGGTCTTTTCAAAGGGCTAATTAAGTTAAAACGAGGCCATTAGGGTCGGCCCTAATCCTCTCTGATTAGTGTCCTTATAGGAAGAGGTTAGGACATATAAAGAGAAACCAGGGGCACAGGCACACACATAATTTTTTTTTAATTAAATAATAAAGACCATGTAAGGACATAGTGAGAAGGCTGCCATCTACAAGCCAAGGAGAGAGGGCTCAGAATGAAACCAGCCTTCTGACACCTTGATCTTAGCCTTCCAACCTCCAGAACCGTGAGAATATAAATTCCTATTATTTAAATCCCCAATCTGTGGTATTTTGTTACGACAACCCTAGCAAACTAATATATTCATGGAACATTGAGGGTCCTTAGGAAGAGTTCTAGCTGAGGGTCAGAGGGCTGAATGTATTTAGTTGTAAATGTCTAAGAATAAAATGTATTTTAGAAGAGGGTTTTCAAGACAGTACAAGTGAGAAGAAGCAAGCATGTCTTGTTACCCTGGCCCCTCTTGAAGGATAAAGGAAGTGATTCATTGTTAGGGTGGGGGATGCAGCCAGAGGCACCCCAGCATGCAGACCCTGGTGCGCTGGGCATGCTCCCTCATGCTAATGATAGCCACACGAAAAGAAAGCTAAGCCCAGTCTCCTCACCAAAGAATGCCAGAACCAATAATGGTTACTTCCAAAATACACGAGTGTATAAATAACTCAGCCAAGGCCCCTTATCATGATACTTTCTAAGTGTCATTTCCAACATGAAGGCTCCAATAATTTCAATGTCTAAGGTTTAATACTCACAGAAAGCATCTGAGAAATAAGTAGAATGTTTTCTCATCCAGTCTGTTCCTAAGCAACTTATAGTTTTGGTATCTGGCACTTTCAAGCTTAAAACTAAAGCCAGATCAAAATTTTCATTGTATTAAATGACCTCAGTCATCACATAATCCTGGTTGATTTTAAGTATATCAATCCCTTTGGAATTTTTTTTCCTTCCAAATACTAGAATTTTCTATAGAAATAAACTAAAAAGGGAACAAATTACTCAGAAATGAGACTGTGAGTAGAAAGATTAAAGTCCCCCATGAAGGAAGACTACATAACAGGATCCAGTCAACTTCTGCAGAATGGAGGCATTAAAGACTATTTGCTAATTTATCTCAGTCCATTTCCAGTTGAGGCCATGTCCTCCAGCCCAAGACAAAATACCTACAAATGTTGGCCTGTTTCAAAGATCTTAGTTGAATTCAAAGTAGGGAATGAGTGATGTAACCAGAGAAACATAGCTGTAAATTATTTTTTTGAAAATAAAATGTTTTGCCTTAGCTAAAGCACTTCTGTACTGCCATTATTGTTGTTCAGTCACCAAGTCGTGTTCGACTCTTTGCCATCCCATGCCAGGCCTCCCTGTCTTTCACAATCTCCTGGAGTTTGCTCAAGTTCATGTCCATTGAGTCACTGATGCTATCTAACCATCTCATCCTCTGCTGCCCTCTTCTATTGCCTTCAGTCATTCCCAGCATCAGGGTCTTTTCCAGTGAGTCAGCTCTTCACATCAGGTACCCAAATATTGGAGCTTCAGGTTCAGCATCAGTCCTTCCAATGAATATTCAGTACTGTACTGTCATAAGGAATGTGAATTACTTCGAGCACCCAGTGCCAGAGTAACCACAGTAAGCATCACTGGCTACTTGTGTGACACCAGGAAAGTTGTGGTTGTGGTTGTGCTGTGGAAATGACTTGGAAACTTTTACCTGCCTGGGTGATACCTGCCTGACTTTTCAGGAAATCCAAGTTTATTGAGCACTTACTATAAAATGCCTGCATTAAGTACTTGACTTATATTTTCTGAGTTAATCCTTGAATAAGAAAATGTAGTTTTTTTCCAAGTTGCTGAGAAAATTAGCTAATTCACCCAGAATGACTGCTCTGAAAAGTTGTGGATCCAGGAAAGTCACCCAGGTTCATCTGTTTCAAATCATTCTCTCTCACAAAAGCTTTGTCTTTCTGTTGTGATCATTCAGCTTTTCTTTTTTTTAATGCTCTATTTTTAAGCCTATTTAAGAGCACACATTCTAAGTACGTAAATTCTGACCAGCATGTTCTAAGCAGATGTGGCATACCTAGATTCAAGAGTCATTGTTTTATTGTAATTTCAGTTATTTATTTGGGCAAAGAGTCGGACTGGACTGAGTGACTAACTTCAGCTTTTTTTCTCTTCAGTTACTTATTTAGGGCACAAATATCTTAGATAATGAAAAGGAGGGGTTACCTCCTCCAGCAAATGGCAAGTGTCTTCATTCAAGAAATATATGACTTTGTATAATCTAAATATTAATAGGAAGATGACTTAGTTTGGATTTCTTCAGAGCAAAACCTGAGATGAGAATTCAAGTGCAAGTCAGACTTCAAGAGTGTACTTACAGTTATCAGAGGGGAAGGATGAGGTGGGGAAAGACTGGGAATTTGAGATGGGCATGTACACACTGCTGTATTAAAATAGGAAACCAATAAGAACCTACCGTATAGCACAGGGAACTCTGCTCAATACTCTATAATAGCTTAAATGGGAAAAGAATTTGAAAAAGAATAACTGCTTGTATAACTGAATCATTTTTCTGTACACCTGAAATTAACACAATATTTTTAGTCAACTATGCTCCTGTTTAAAATGTAAAGATTTTTTTTAAATGTTTACTTATCAGCAAAAAAAAAAAAAAAAAAATCAAGTACAAGTAATTTGGAAGGTATGGGAAATGCCATAAGGGAGTGAGGAATTGATGTCTGGAAAGGAAGAGGCCAATAAAGGGTGAGGTATTAAGCAACCCATTTACCACAGCGAGCAAATGGAGTTTAATCCTGCAGGGAAATGCTGGTAAAAGTCATACTTCAATTCATCTCTACTGAAGGGCAATGGAGCTGAAGTGTTTATACACCAACTGCTCAGAGTCCTGGGTAAAGGCCATCTTTGGGGTAGTGAATTCCCTGGCGAGTCCCACCTGCCCTGTGCCTGCCTGTGAGTGATGCTTCTGCATTTCCAGGAGAGGATGCCCTCAGGCACAGAGATGCAGATATGGGCAGTTGGAAGTGAGCTGGATATTCTGGAGGGGATGCGCAGGTCAAGGACAACTTCTGCTACCAAAGGAAATGATTATTTTTTTCATGTGTTAATTTCAGAAGCTTGTGTATGACTGTCAGTTCATAACTATGAAAGTAGTAATCAGCTGAAATTTAGAAGTTTAAATAAAAAAGAAACTGTGGGATGCTGAGGTGGATAAGGTTAAGCAGAAGTATTGGGTACTTAGATTCTGGAGAAGTCCTATGTTTTCGTCAAGAGACTAGTTTTCTTGTTTTATAGAGCCCCTCTTCCTACAACTCATTGCTTTCTGAAGGTAAAAAGGAAAAAAGAAAGCACTGATATGTATGGAGGAGAAGGGCTGTCACCAAAGGAAAACCAGGAAAAATCAATTTCTTCTTGAAAAAGGCAAGGACTTGCTACAAAATGTGGATACTGAATGCCTTACACAGATAGAAGCAGTCAGATGACCGAGTCCTAAGAGTTACCAGAAAGAGATGAGAAAGAGAGAGAAATCAATGATAAAATTCTTGGAATTTTTTGTATATGGGCTGTCATAACGCCAGACACACAGCTCAAGATGTCCACTGACTCGTGGGACTGGGGCAGAAAAACAAAACTAAAAGAAACATTACACAAGAACGGGTAAAATATTAACTGTATTGCTAGTGGATAGACAGGATAGCTTAGAAGAGTGGATGTTTACTTACCTTTGTTGACAAGAGAAGTGACCAGAGAGAATGGAGTCAAGAACAGATCCAGGGCAGCTGAAAGGAAAACGGACTATCTTGCTTATCACTTTGGCCCCAACTCTTTCTCATCTCCAGCCACTTGGCCATCCTTGTTCTGTATCAAATATGTTAACCTCCTCCTATCTCAGAGATCAAACTGCCAACATCCGCTGGATCATTGAAAAAGCAAGAGAGTTCCAGAGAAACATCTATTTCTGCTTTATTGACTATGCCAAAGCCTTTGACTGTGTGGATCACAATAAACTGTGGAAAATTCTGAAAGAGATGGGAATACCAGACCACCTGACTTGCCTCTTGAGAAATCTGTATGCAGGTGAGAAAGCAACAGTTAGCAACATGAAACAGCAGACTGGTTCCAAATATGGAAAGGAATATGTCAAGGCTGCATATTGTCACCCTGTTTATTTAAGTTATATGCAGAGTAAATCATGAGAAATGCTGGGCTGGAGGAAGCACGAGCTGGAATCAAGTTTGCCAGGAGAAATATCAATATCCTCAGACATGCAGATGACACACCCTTATGGCAGAAAGCAAAGAAGAACTAAAGAGTCTCTTGATGAAAGAAAGAGGAGAGTGAAAAAGCTGGCTTAAAACTCAACATTCAGAAAAGTAAGATCACGGGATCTGGTCCCATCACTTCATGGCAGATAGATGGAGAAACAGTGGAAACAGTGACAGACTTTATTTTGGGGGGCTCCAAAATCACTGCAGATGGTGACTGCACCCATGAAATTAAAAGACGCTTACTCCTTGGAAGGAAAGTTATGACCAACCTAGATAGCATATTGAAAAGCAGAGACATTACTTTGCCAACAGAGATCCGTCTAGTAGTAGTCATGTATGGATGTGAGAGTTGGACTATAAAGAAAGCTAAGTGCTGAAGAATTGGTGCTTTTGAACTGTGGTGTTGGAGAAGACTTTTGAGAGTCCCTTGGACTGCAAGGAGATCCAAACAATCCATTCTGAAGGAGATCAGCCCTGGGATTTCTTTGGAAGGACTGATGCTGAAGCTGAAGCTCCAATACTTTGGCCACCTCATGAGAAGAGTTGACTCATTTGAAAAGACCCTGATACTGGGAAAGATTAGGGGCAGGAAAGAAGGGGATGACAGAGGATGAGATGGTTGGATGGCATCACTGACTCAATGGGCATGAGTTTTAGTAAACTCCGGGAGTTGGTGATGGACAGGAAGGCCTGGTGTGCTGCAGTCCATGGGGTCACAAACAGTTGGACACGACGAGAGACTGAACTGAACTATCTCAGAGCTTTTGCTCTTGCCATTCCGACTTCCCCTGGATAGTCCCAGTGCTGATTTCCTTGCCACCTACAGATCTTTGCCCAAATGATAGCTTCTCCAGGCCTTTCCTGACTACTTTATTGACACTATATCCTTTCAGCATCCCCTGTCCCTCACCCCTGGCTTATTTCCTCCACAGCACTTTGTACCTTCTAACATATGACATGATATAATATAATATATAATGCTGTGTAACATTTAGTTCAGTTCAGCTGCTCAGTTGTGTCTGACTCTTTGCGACCCCATGGACTGCAGCACGCCAGGCTTCCCTGTCCTTCACCAACTCCCAGAGCTTTCTCAAACTCATGTCCATTGAGTCGGTGATGCCATCCAACCATCTCATCCTCTGTCATCCCCTTTTCCTCCTGCCTTCAATCTTTCCCAGGATCAGGGTCTTTTCCAATGAGTCAGCTCTTTGCATCAGGTGGCCAAAGTATTGGAGTTTCAGCTTCAGCAGCGGTCCTTCAAGTGAATATTAAGGACTGATTTCCTTCAGGATTGACTTGTTGGAGCTCCTTGCAGTTCAAGGAACTCACAAGAGTCTTCTCCAACACCACAGTTCAAAAGCATCAATTCTTCGGTGCTCAACTTTAAAATCCAACTCTCACATCCATACATGACTACTGGAAAAACCATAGCTTTGATTAGATGGACCTTTATTAGCAAAGTAATGTCTCTGCTTTTCAATATGCTATCTAGGTTGGTCATAACTTTTCTTCAAGGAGCAAGTGTCTTTTAATTTCATGGCTGTAGTCACCATCTGCAGTGATTTTGGAGCCCCCAAAATTAAAGTCTCTCTCTGTTTCCACTGTTTCCCCATCTATTTGCCATGAAATGATGAGACCACATGCCATGATCTTAGTTTTCTGAATGTTGAGTTTTAAGGCAACTTTTTCATTCTCCTTTCACTTTCATCAAGAGACTCTTTATTTCTTCTTTGCTTTCTGCCATAAGGGTGGTGTCATCTGCGTGTCTGAGGTTACTGACATTTCTCATGGCAGTCTTGTTTCTAGCTTCTGTTTGTTCCAGCCTGGCATGTCACATGATGTACTCTGTATATAAGTTAAGTAAGCAAGGTGTCAATATACAGTCTTGATGTACTCCTTTCCCAATTTGGAGCCAGTCTGTTGTTCCATGTCCATAATGTAATATAATGTAATGATAACTTATTTTTAAGCATCTGTCTGTCCCCACTGTCAAAGGCTCCAGGGATGTTTGGCCCTCTGTTCAATGCTGTATTCCCAACACCAGGAACATTGCCTGACATAGAAAAGGTCTTTGGTAAATATTTGCTAAATGACTGTTCTATTAAAGTATTTGATTGTGAGCTTCTGAACAGCAGGGTGTTCTTAGTTGGGAGGAGCTTGTACCTAAGTGAGATGCAGTACGTGAAACACAGGTGACAGATCTTAGGTCTCAGAGAAGACAAATTGATTTGAATTTCACATGTCCTAAGGCAGAACTACCAGTCTCTGAACCTCTGTTTCCTCTTGTGTAAAATAAGTTCCATCACCCTTACTTTGTAGGTTACCATTAGGATTAAGGAGTGAAAAGTGTGCTATCAATAGTGTGTTCTACTTCAAACTAAAAAATTAGAGGTCATCAGAACTATAATACCAATTGTGGATCTGGCTAAGAATCACTTATCGATGTCATCATTTTGGTTCTTCCCAAACAATCCGTTTTGTTGGTTTTTGAAGCCCAGAGTTACAGAGTTTATTGATCCTGGAAAGGCTCGTGATGTTGGGAAGACTCCTTGTAGCATCCTGCCGGAGACTATTGTACAATAAGCACCATGATGAAGACTTTAGGCCCAGGATCTCTGAGTGGGGCCTGTTTCCTGTGCATGTTTGTGAATGTTGACAAGTGCGGTGCTGGGCAACGTTACAATTCCAGATCAGCTGTGATCTGCCTTGACATGTCACTGCTCTGGTTCTTACTCTGTGCTGAATAAGGCTGGCTTTCTTTCTGTGACCGAGAGGACTGCAGATCCATCAGCCAGATGAAAAGTCTCTTCCTGAAAACCAGCAGCCAGGTTTCTCGCACTCTCTGAAGTAGAGGTCACTCTACAGCTGCCAAATCCTTGGACTGGAGAGTAACTGTTTTGATTTCCAAGTCCCACTTGACTGCCGTGAACAAATACCTGGCTTATGATCAAGAACATCCTTAGTTAGGCATATAGGTGACAATGCCAGTAGAAATTTTTAAAGTCTGTTTGTTGGTTTTTTTAAAAAAGGAAAAAGGATCCTGCTTTTGAAAACAAAATCACAGTTTCACTGGTCCTGCTTTGCTTAGGTGGCCTAGGACATTGTGTGCCACTGTACTGAAATTACCATTCTGCAAAATTGGCACTGGTAGCTAGCAGTCAAATCTGAAATGTTTCAGGCAATAGAGCTCCTTTGGAATCTCTCCCACATACCAATACATCTCTTGATCTTGAGAAAACATTTCCCGATATTCAGGAACTTTTCCATTGTTTCTTGCAATGTCCCCCAAAGGACACATACAGCTTCCCGAGACCTCTTGACGCCCACGGAACCTTTCCATACTAAGTGCTGGCTGCTCAGAAGTAAGCTGGCCAGAATTCACTGGGGACTAAGATGTGAACACTTGTTCCATAGACTTTTTGCTTTTCTAAGATTTTAGAGGTGAAGCAAGGGCCTGAGAATTTTGCTGCATTGAGTAAAAATTTTGTGCAGGAAGTTCTTTCCTACTCTGTCACCATATGATGTCATCAACAGAACATTGTCTCTACTGCATCCTAAGCGAGGAGCTCACTGCTACTGAAAGAGTTAAATTTTATGGGAATCCAGAGTAATTTGTGTAATCTGTGGTATGTATGTTTCTTCTGTCAGCCTACTCATTCTTCTTAAAGTTAAGCATTCTTGAAGACACACAAGTGGTGTATGATCTGATACAGTATTATCAGAGTCAACAGCTCTGAACAAGTTATTTTTCCCACACTATGTTCTTGAACATTAATTCTGTGTGATGCCCCATGGAAAAGAAGGTTTGCTAAGGCCAAGTGATTTTAGAAATTCTGTATCATCTAATCCATTTTTTTAGGCTTGCCACATATATTAGCATATTAAATGACCTTAAAAGAGCTACTAAAAAGAAATCTGTTTCACTTGACTTAGTCTCACATTTGCCTTTTTTTTTTGGACCACAGCTCTCCTTTTCTTTTGTTATATCTAATAACATTCTGTATGTCTAGCAGGTATTTCAGGAAACTCAACTTGGGTGACACTGTTCTAAATATAGTAAACATAACTAACTGCTGTTGTGACGTTAGAGTTCTCAAAACTGTAGCCTTTGAGGTTTCGGTAACCCCCAAATGGAATCATTTTAAACAGGGGTCTGCAGACCTTTTCTATAAAGGAACTTATAGTAAGTATTTTAGACTTCGTGTGACAAATGTTGTTGTTTACTCGTTGAGTCTGACTCTTTGTGACCCTATGAACTGTAGCCCTCCAGTTCAGGCCTCCAGGCCTCTCTGTCCATGGGATTTCCCAGGCAAGATTACTGGAGAGGGTTGCCATTTCCTTCTCCAGGGGATCTTCCTGACCCAAGGATCAAACCTGTGTGTTCTGCCTTGTGGGCAGATTCTTTACTGATGAGTCACCAGGGAAGCCCAGTCATTTGCGTGACATATAGCATTTGTCAAGACTATTCAATTCTGGTTGAGTGTGAAATTAGCTGTAGACAATTTCCAGACAAATGAGCGTAGCTGTACTCCAATAAAACTTTACAGAAACGGATGGCAGCCTCATCTGGGCCAGTCTGGGCTGCAGTTTGCAAACACCTATTTTAGACAGAGGCAACCACCTCTTATACATAGTTCAGTTATCTGATACCTTAAGACTATATGTAAGAGGAAAAAAAAAAAAAAAGAATATATGTAAGAGGAAAAAAAAGTTTATGGTGATTTTGTTCTGCAGCCAAGCTTGGTCTGCTTTAACATTTAGGAGACTGGAAACTGGTCTTAGTTCACTCAGATTAGTATCTAAAATCCCTCTTGTGGTCAAGAGAAATTTCAGAACTTGTCTGCTCTTTGCAACTAAGAGAACAAGGCATAAGGTAAGTACCCTGGTGCCTTTAAAGCCATTTGCTGTTTTGCTTTAACTCTCTCCAAATGGCTAACCAACAATTTCCTGGTGAAAAGGGAGGAGATTTACCAGTAGGACTCCAAGCTTCCTTTTGGAGCTTAAGTAAAACAGGGAGGTGTTTAGAAAAGGAAATCTGCAATAAGTGCTAGAAAATACCAAACCTGTGGTTATTTTAAGTCAAGGCCTACTGCAGAATCAACAGTGTCCATTAAGCACAAGGGACCACCCACCCAAGGAGCACCCAAAGATAATAATCTATGAGCAAGGAGACCACAAAAATGTGGCTGCTGAATTTCTGGCAGGACCTTGTTATTCACGTTTAAAGAAGTGATTTTCCCTTAGATACCACCCGTTTCACAGGCTTTATGCTTGGCAAGGTTTCTGTTTATTGATGCTTTATCTTTATGCCACTCTGTTTTTAACTCTATATGGTGAAAGCATTTTGATCCCCTGCAGAAAAGTGTTGAAGAGTGGGCAGAGCCTTATAAAAAGCTTCTAGACTAACAGAATGAAAGAATTTTAGTACTAGGAGCAGCCTGAAAATACCTAGTCCACCAACATTAAAAAGATCGACTCTTTAGGCACATTGCCCAAGATACAAAAGGATCAGTGATTGGATGTGAGAGCCAGGTTTCTGGAGGCATTGTCAAGGCTGTTCAGAGGAGAGAGCTCCCCAACTGCTGTCCTAGACCTTGTGAAGGTTCCGTCACCAGGTCCCTGGACGGCTTCTGGCATACTTTGAAAATAGTTAAGCCTTAGACCCTAAGATACATGCATTCTCAAGTAGCAGAGATATTTTGGCTAAACCTAAACTGGGAAAAAAAAAGTCTGTGAATGCAAAACTGCTGATCTGCAAACCTCCAGCATGAATTGGTGTACACAGTGGGGAGGTGGTGCTGTTGGGAGTAAGTTTTGAGTGCAGGTCCCTGGGGTACGTACAGGAAATGGAGAACTTTTATTCCTCTCCTGCTTGAAGCTGCAAAACTAATATTTGTGCTTTCTACAGACAGAGGCACAGAAGAACTTTTTCCATCAAAGACTTTATGAAATTTGGATTTCAAACAATACAAACTAGAGGTCCAGACCTGGGGAGAATGGCGTTCTTTCATTTCACCTTGAACACTATGAAAGTTCAAGGGAAGCCAGTACAATTTGGCATCCTGATGGTTTTATAGGCCTCAGGGGCCCAGGGAGACAGCATGCAGGCAGGAAAGAGTTTTTTCATGTAGATTTGGCACATTTGAAGTGGCCGCTCAAGAAAGCTTGAGGTAGCAAGCATCTACAGTGTATGGATTTTTCCCTGTGTTCTTGTGGGAGATACTCTGGGGATAGAGCATGAAGAGATTGGGAGGAGTGGGCTCTAAGACCAGCCCCAGTTATTCACGTGGGGTGATGAGTGGGACCCTGCTTTTAGCCATAGGCTGTAGAAGTCTGAGAAGTTTGGGTTATACTTGGCAATGAAAGTGAAAATGAAAGTCACTTGTGTCCGACTCTTTGTGACCCCATGGACTATACATGCAATTCAGGCCAGAATACTGGAGTGGGTAGCCTTTCCCTTCTCCAGGGGATCTTCCCAACCCAGAGATTGAACCAAGGTCTCCCGCATTGCAGACGGATTCTTTACCAGCGGAGCCACAAGGGAAGCCCATACTTGGCAATATTAAGATTTAAATTCCCCATAGGAATTTTAAAGCACTTTTCCCAAATAAAGGAGAAACTTTAACTTTCTGCAAGTCATGATTCATATACTGTTATCAAGGAACCACCAAAAAACCCACAAAACTAAAACTTAATATCTGCATGTGATCAGTCCCAGGGAGGTATGTTTTGTCTGTTATCGTGTGTTTGTTCAGTATAGCAAATATCCTGTGGTTAATGTTCCCCTCCTTATTTACATTTTAAGTCCTTTTTTCCTCCCCCAAAAAACTGTTTTAAAAGTAACCTCTGTCTGTATGTGAGAAATCTATTAAAATATGGAGAAATATTGTCTTGTTTAACCAATGCAAGAACACAAAGTTACCCAATGTTAGCAATTGAGAACAAATTCACTCTAAGAAGTTTGTGCAAATAAAGGGTATTAGGTTTTTCCCTTTTAATTGAAAATAGAAAAGTCTTTTTGTAAAGTTAAACTTTGAAATGGACCTTCTGTTAAATGCTCAAGAGACTTTGTTTCCAAAGTGAATAATCAGGCTTTGCCCACGTGGTTAGGTCTCTGCTCCCAGACGTTTTTCCCCTCCAGCTCAGCCTCCCCACCCCACCTACTTGGAATGGTTCTTCCTTCACATCTTCATGACACCTCTTAATCCACTTAAAGGTTAGTATATCATCTTTGCCCTGGTCTCCCGTATGGAGTATCTTTCCAGATGAATCTCTCTTTCCGTTTTTACATCTACAACTCGTGTTGCGATGGACGAGTGCACACTCTGCCCTCAGTGACACACCTGGCTCCCAGAGCTGCATGTGATCAGGAGGCTGACTGCATGTCTGCCACTTGACAGCTCTGGGTGACCCAGCCCTGATGGCAGCCTTCCAGCAGCTAGGATGAACTTTCACATTTGAAGCTGTAGTTTTCAAAAGTGGAAGGTGTGGTTGAGCCAGCCATGCTGCCCTAGTTCTAATGCTCATAGAAACCTGGGCTTGCCTGGGCCATCAACCCTGACGGTCAGGAAAATGCCACACATTCCAGGGCCTGTCATCTTTGCCTGGCTTTGGATTATGCGATCGTTGCTGAAGGCTGGCCTTCACTCAAGCCAAATCAGTCTTACTCAAGGTCCTTTGAACAGCTGCATGTGTCTTGCCTCCCCGCTGTCGGTCACAGTGTCACTGCAGCTGAACGGTCCTCTACAGACTCACCCACTTCCCCTCCTCCCATCAAGCCCCAATTCCAGTTTTATGTCCTTTGTTTTATGCCCTTTCCCATGCATGCCACCCACAGAGGTCTCACCTTCCTGAAACCTCAAGGAATTTGCTCTCTGTCTCATGTGGAATTCTCTACATTCTCATTTTGTTTGATAATTTGTTTATTTTCCACTCTTGTACTTTCATTTGGCCTTTCTGGTGGTTATGGTTTATTTTCACAGCTAAGTTGTAAAAGAGTTGGTTACCGTATTACTGTTTCGGGTTTGGAAAGTGCCTTAAGATCTCATCCTGTTATTCAGAGCATTCAGTTATGATTTAGGGCACAGAGTAGGTGGTCAGCGAATAGAAGTCGCTGACAGCCACTGTTTCACACCGTGCAGCTGGAAGAGAAAACCTCCAGATGTCTCTTTTGTACAGTTATCCTGATTTCCTAGAATTAACTGCTACTTTAATATCATGTGATACAAATGGAACAAAGCCATTTGATCATAATTCAATAATGAATTCTTCTAGAAGACAGTGTGCTAAGTCTGTGTCATTACTGACCTGCAGGGTTTTGATGAAGAGTCCTAATAGATTTGACTCCCGGTTTTTCACTTTTAATCGTGGTCAAGTTGATTAACTTTGTTAAACCTCAGCTTTTCTCTTTTTTGATCTCTGTGTGTATGTGTGTATTAATTAAGAAATTTAAGTGATATGCTATAAAATCACAAGATTTTTTAAAAAAACATTTTACAAACAGCAAACATTTCTTGGACCTATTTTTTTTTCCTACCAGACTTTGTATGGAGGTACAAATATATACAAATTAAAAACTCTGTGAGTTTTACCTTCCACATAAATTAATGCTACTCCCTAATGCCATTTTTCTTCATTTCCAAGAAAGCAGCTTAATTCATAACTGTTATCTTTAACCTCTGTATTTTAAAAATTCATGGGCCTGGTAGGAATAGAATTTGTATTTCCTATTTGTTGCTATCTACTATTGCATAGCTATGGCCTAATAATTCCACTTTTAGATCGAGAGTAAGCAGAGATGTACACATAAGCACCAAAAGACATGTATTATAATATTCATGATAGACTTATACTACTTCAAGCTGGAAATTACCCAATTATCCATCAGTGTTAGAATGGGCCAATAAATTGTGGTATGTTCACACAACAGAATATTACACAGAACTGAGAATAAGAAATTATATTGACACAAGCAGTGTGGATGAATCTCACAAACTTAATGTTGAGAAGAATTGAAACACAAGAGTGCATACTTGATTCTATTTATAGAAAGCGCATACAAAGGCAAACTCACTCATGCTGCAGGGTGTTGCTGTCAGCAAGAAAGGAGGCAGTAATTGACGGGTCCCAGGAAGGGCTGTTAGGGTGCAAGCACTCTTGCCTGGAAAACCCCATGGACGGAGGAGCCTGGTGGGCTGCAGTCCATGGGGTCGCTAAAGAGTCAGACAGGACTGGGCGACTTCACTTTCACTTTTCACTTTCATGCATTGGAGAAGGAAATGGCAATCCACTCCAGTGTTCTTGCCTGGGGAATCCCAGGGATGGGGGAGCCTGGTGGGCTGCCGTCTATGGGATCGCACAGAGTCGGACACGACTGAAGTGACGCAGCAGCAGCAGCAGCAATACTCTGTTTCTTGGTTTTAGGGCTGGTTATACAGGTATGCTCAGTTGTTCAAATTCACTGAGCAATGAATTTATGATGTGGACACTTTCTTGTATGTATATTATATTGGAATACATTTAAAAAAAATCTTCAAGTATGTCCTGATCACCATTCATTTTGGAAGCATCCGGCACTCATTGGCAGGTCATGTGGCTCTCCTCCTGCCTTTCAGCTGATGCTGGCTCCTCAGTCATTTCCTTAAGACTCCTGATAGGAGGAAACTGCTGGTGGACTCTCTGATTGCCCCAGTGGATTATTTTGAAGTCACTCCTTCATCTCGGTTAGCATCTGTTTCAGGATTGCTTACTTTGTGCTTCTTTTTTTTTTTCCTCTTCTCTACTTGTTAATTTTTAAAAATGAATTATTCACTTGCTTCCATTTGTTTTTACCTTTGACAATTGTCAAGATGCTGTTTTTCCTCTGTTTTTCTTTTCTTTAAACTATCAACTTTCTGTTCTCAGTCATTTCTCTGGCAATCAAGAATGCCCTAGATCTGGCTCATGACTGACCACCAGGTGCTGACTGTGGTACAACCAGGAGCTGAAGACCCTTGGCTATAGGAGTATGTTGCTTTGTCATCTAATGATGTACATATACTATTGTTTCTGGATTTCTGTGCTCGGGTTTCTCTTTGCTGCACCTGGAGCCATTAGATATGGTGTGACCCACATTGAAATTCTGCTTAGAGCTCTATGCGTGGCTACCATATGGCAATCAAACACACAGAGGCTCCTTTTTCCTGGGAAAGGGATGCAGGCAGATGGATACTTTTAGTGCTCCTTGCTTCAGTCCTACCAGTCATTTATTATCCCCTGATTACACCTCAGATCTGTCTTGTTTTACTCAGTTAATTTAAAATGTGGCAACTTTCCATAATTAATCTAGTTATTCTTCAAAGAAACATTATATTTTCATATAACATGTACAAAGATAATACACATATATACATAAATGAATAGCAAAGGAAAGTTCTTCACTTCAATGGACATTAATTATAATAAATGAAAAAGGAATAATGGAGGGAGGAAATCAATATTGCACACACACTGTAGTAATGATGCAGCGAAGACTCATTCAGTTCAGTTCAGTTCAGTTGCTCTGTCGTGTCCTACTCTTTGCGACCCCATGAACTGCAGCACACCAGGCCTCCCTGTCCATTACCAACTCTTGGACTTTACCCAAACCCATGTATATTGAGTCAGTGATGCCATCCAACCATCTCATCCTGTCGTCCCCTTCTCCTAATGCCCTCAATCTTTCCCAGCACCAGGGTCTTTTAATGAGTCAGTTCTTCACATCATGTGGCCAAAGTATTGGCGTTTCAGCTTCAACATCAGTCCTTCCAATGAACACCCAGGACTGATCTCCTTTAGGGTGAACTGGTTGGATCTCCTTGCAGTCCAAGGGACTCTCAAGAGTCTTCTCCAACACCACAGTTCAGGAGCATCAATTCTTCGGCGCTCAGCTTTTTATATAGTCCAACTCTCACATCCATACATGACCACCGGAAAAACCATAGCCTTGACTAGATGGACCTTTGCTGGTGAAGTAATATCTCTGCTTTTTAATATGCTGTCTAGGTTGGTCATAACTTTCCTTCCAAGGAGTAAGCATCTTTTAATTTCATGTCTGCAATCACTATCTGCAGTGATTTTGAAGCCCCTCCAAAATAGTCAGCCACTGTTTCTACTGTTTCCCCATCTATTTGCCATGAAGTAATGGAACCGGATGCCATGATCTTAGTTTTCTGAATGTTGAACTTTAAGCCAACTTTTTCACTCTCCACTTTCACTTTCATCAAGAGACTCTTTAGTTTTTCTTCACTTTCTGTCATAAGGGTGGTGTCATCTGCATGTCTGAGGTTATTGATATTTCTCCCAGTAATCTTGATTCCAGCTTGTGCTTCTTCCAGCCCAGCGTTTCTCATGATGTACTCTGCATAGAAGTTAAATAAGCAGGGTGACAATGTACAGCCTTGACATACTCCTTTTCCTATTTGGAACCAGTCTGTTGTTCCGTGTCCAGTTCTAACTGTTGCTTCCTGACCTGCATATAGGTTTCTCAAGAGGCAGGTCAGGTGGTCTGGTATTCCCATCTCTTTCAGAATTTTCCACAGTTTATTGTGATCCACACAGTCAAAGGCTTTGACATAGTCAATAAAGCAGAAATAGATGTTTTTCTGGAACTCTCTTGCTTTTTCGATGATCCTGCGATGTTGGCAATTTGATTTCTGGTTCCTCTACCTTTTCTAAAACCAGCAAGACTCATTAATGGGTGCTAAAACTAGTAGGTGAAAATTTGACAAGAAACAGGATATTAAGTATCTCTATACAAAACACTACTGATAAGAGAAAAAGTAAATAACTTCATCATGATAGGCACTAATTCAACCAAGCAGTCAAAGTCCATATCACCAATAATGGGACAGATCCAACATGTGCCTCCTGGTTTGATTTTCTGAAGACAAAACATCACTTACATCATGTTCCTGCCAAAGATGCATAAACTGAGTCTAAACACGAGTAGCATTTGAGAAAGCCAAATTGAGAAGATCTGATGTCATCAAAATTCTAAAAGTATTATAAAAGAAAAAAAGAAAAGGATCAAGGAGCTTTTTCAGGTAAAAGGAAATATTTGTTGAAATACTCTTTGAAAACCCTTACGATAGATACAACTTGTTCTGAAATGGTTCAGGAAGAAAGATGAGAAAGAAGTGAAACAAATGCAATGAAATAGTAACAACTGATGAATTCAAGTGAAGTTATACAAGAATTCTTTGAATTATTCTTTCAACTCTTCATAACATTGATATTATTTCAAAATAAAAAGTTAAAAATGTGCCCCATATTTTTCAGATTTGTTTTTCTATAAAATGAAGCAGGCATAAATTTAAGAAATACCAATAATCCTCGCAAATGTATCAGAGCTTACCTGATTCCTGAATATGCCTCATGGTCCCTGGTCCTAACATCTGAGTCTGAGGCAGCACGTTGCTCTGAATCATCTCTACCAAACTTACGATGAGTGAATATTCCCTGATAAGCTTCTAAGGGGGCACTTTCTGATTGCCTTCTCTGGTTTTGAACCTCATTACCAGATGTCCTTTTGAGCCTCTCCTGTCATGTTCTTTGACTTTCGCTGGTCTTTGGCCTCTCTAAATTATTGTAGTTTCCCCCCGCGCACAAACACACCCAGGCCTCCAGTTCATGAGCTCGTCAGCACCTTCCAGTGATCCCTTCTTAAGTGCCCAGGGTCCTCTTGAGGCCAGGACTCTGTTCCTCCCTTGTCCCTCACCATTCCCCTTCTGCATTTGAAATCTGTGCACCTAAGGAAGCACTTATAGACTCCATATCCTGCAAGGAACTTACCCCACTCCCTTACTATCTCATGGTACCTCAAGCGTTTTCAGTTTCCTACTGTGTTCCACTTAGCTCTCCTTCTCTACTTCTGTTCATGTCTTTTCTGCCCTTGAGCATCCTAATCTCTCTCTGTGACAGTATTATGTTGACCACTTTTTTGCCAATGAAGTAGAAAAAACATTAATACCATCCAACCAGCAGACTCCAGATTTATATCATGATATATATGTAATTATATTTTATGTGCAAATAAATTATGTATAATTGTATGTGTATATATCATTGCCTTCAGCTGGTCTTCCAAGTATTTTTTCTTACAACATAGCCAGAACTCAATCCATACATTTTTTCTCCCCTTCTTATTAAAACAGGTTGGGCTCAGCAACATGATGTGAAATTTAGATGTATTTTGTAATCTTGTCCTTTACACAATTTTACAGAAAGGATATATTATGTTGGTGTTTCAGAAATTCTCCTTTTGTGATTCTCATTGGAAGGCTGGAGGTAGCTGAGAGGATCGGACGTTTCTTCTCTCAGAACCCCAGAAGCTGGCCTGAGGTATGTGATCTAATGTGTGGCCAGTCAGAGGCCTCTGGCAGGAACTTGGCTTGTATAGCAAGCATCTTCAGAGAAACAAGGACAGGTGGACAGTCATCTAGAGTCCTGTGCTCAGGGCTCTACCCCGATAGGTTCTAACCAGACAATCCCCTGGCTCCATGCGTGTCCTCACACACTCAGTCTCCCTTGCTTTCTTTTCCAAACATGTGACTCCACACCCTCAGCTGATTCTGAGAGCTACCTTCTTTCCATTAGATCTGTTTCTGACCCCCAGTTTCTGAATATGGCATATGTTATTTGTTTGACAAGTCCTGTAGATATGAATACTTCAGTGAGATATGAATATTCATATCTGATCTGATGTTCATACATGTTATCCTGTTATCAGGTACATGTCTAAGCCAGAATTTAAATTCCAGTTTACTGGCTTCAAAACCATTTTCTAAAAAAAGAAAAAAAATTATAATACACAGTGTTTTAAAAACATGTTTTATTTTATCAATATTTTCAAATTTGTGAGCCACTCGTTGATATGCTGAAAGTAGGGGGAACAGTATCCGTGTTCTACAGCTGAACTCCAACCGCTGCATTCTTTGCTACCTCTCCATAAACTGAATTGATTGCTTTGGGGGCATATGTCAATGTGATTTCTCTTATGCCTGTAGAAAAAAAAAAAATCATTCTCTTAGTTTTCCTCTGGGTGACCTTGGAGATGTTGCATGTTATTCTGTAGCCACGAATCTTTCTGCAAGAGGATAAAGGTGATTCATGGTGGAGATCCACTAATGGGCAGGCCTACCTTGATATTTTGACACTAACCTTTGTGAGGTTGATTTTTTTCTTCTCCCATTCAGAAAATGTCATTAGTATCAGAAAAAAAGGGAATCGCCTTAAAATGTATTTGATCAAAAAACTGTGCTGTGTGTGTTCTTCTTTTTGTGTGAGAGTTTATGTAGGTGTTTCTGGCCCAAACACATTTGACATTCTGATAACATGCAGGATTGGAAGTGCTGCTTCTGAAAGAAATGCATTGTGGAATGCAAAGAATGCCCTATTCAGGTCTTAAGTAGCACCATCTGTGTATCTCTTAAAAATGCGGGTGCCTTGAAAAGCTTTGTCCCTGAGAGAAAACTTGGCTTCCCACACAGTGCCTAACAGCAGTGATGCTGCATGAGGCATTTTCCCTCGTGCCTTCGATGTGGACCTCTGAGGGGCTGCCTTGGGGAGGAGGCGACTTCCATCTACTTGCTGAAATCTTGGGAATAAGAATTTACTGCCTGATAAAGAAGGCAAAATCCCAGCTGTCAAAGCATGATTTCCAAATTAAAGTGGACAGGGCCCTTCTTTGTTTGCATATAAATTGGTCAAAATAATCACCAACAGGCAGGAAGAGTGCCTACAAGGCCAGAGCTGAGAATTTTTTAAAAATCTATCTTGTCTTCTTTAGTCCTTTAGAATATGATGTGGGTTGGAGGAGACTAGATGGAAAAGTTGAATGTTATTCTAGGAATTGTCCCAAATCTTCCCAAGGTGCCTCTATTACTATGTTACTCATAATAGTTTTCATTTGTGATTTAAGACTTTTCAATAATAAATATATATTTCAACCAACCATGTATCACAGCCAAATCTCCCAATGTAATACATTTAAAATTTATTTTAAAATAACATATACATAGGTATTGATATTAATAAAATGTAATTATAATTAACACAACTTTTTCTATTTAAAAAATGCAATTCCTTATTAAAATTATTTAGTAGCCCTTAAAACCTGAGGATCAAAGATAATATATGATATTTATTGTACTGATTCCTGTTTTTTAGTTTGAAAATCTGTAGGTATTCCCAGAGCATAGTTAATACCACCAACTTTCCTGAATGTAAATTCAGTAAACAGAATCTAACCACCCTGAAGGAAGAAAGCTAGTCACTTTCAACTTGTGACAGCGAGATCCTTGGTAGAATTTACACGATTATAAATCTCTGTTTTGTTCTTAGGACATAATAAATTCTCTCCTTTTGTCTGAGTTTTGGATTAAAAATACTCAGAGCAACTGTCCCTTGATTAATCCCAAGAGGTTCCAGTCTCTGTTTGCACACTGGGTTGGAATCCCTCAGTGAGGGCTGCTCTCTCAAAGTTGGCCTACCCTCCCAATTAGAGCCCTGAGCTTCCCCAGGCACATGGTGTCTGTATTGTTCCTGTCTTTTGAAGCATTGCACAGTATTTAGTGGGGGTACTTAGCACACAGCAGGTGCACCATGTTGCCAATGACCAGCATTTACACACTTCCACACTGACTGGCAAATGGAGAGTTGTCATATAGCTTCATTTTGCGGTTCTTGCTCAGTCTGGAAATTTATTTGATCCATCAACCTTGAATGTTAACTCCTTAAGTCTCCAGCAACAGATTTCTTGGATGATAAGCTTTGTCCTTTGGGGCAAATTACTCTAGACCTGTCTTCTTGCCCAGAAAATGAGGGAGCTTACAGCATGATTTCTAAGAACTCTCTTAGATGAAAATTCTGGGATTTTGTGATACTCGGTGGCCTACCCAGTAGCCATCTGAGCCTAGGTGTGTTGGCCTATTTATCAAGTCCAAGTGCATCTTCCCTGCAACCACTCTCATTCTTGTCCTTATTTCCTTTGATGGAACTGAAAGTTTTTCCCTCTTTGAAGTCCTCTTCTCTCTGAGTTCATATCCAGTCAGATGTATGGTTCTCCAGCTTCTAACTGCACTGTCTTTCCAGTTATATACACTTCCTTCCTGCTAACACTGAGACTATCTGATTCAAGACATTATGGCTTCTTTTAATAGATTATTAATTTTTCTGTTTATAGTTTCTTTCACACGCAGACCTACCACACACATTGCTCCTAGACCACTTCTCATGATTGTATCATTTCCTTCTGTGGAATTCTATCATCTACCTAATTAAGTTGATAACTATTTGTATATACTTTGTAACACCATCCCAAACTACCTGTCCAGATATTTGCCTACTCTTCCCATTGTGTTTCCTGTTTTCCAGGCAAATACCTCACCAAGTTTCCTTAGTACAGGCCTTTACTTATACCATTTACCCAAACTGAAGCTTTTCTATCATTTCTACCTCTCAAATCTTGCCCATCATATAACTGTATCTCAATTGATACTTTTTCCATAAAGCATTCTGAGTCTTCTAATCAGAAGATCAGATTCAGAGGTGATCATGATTTCTTTTGAATTGCTACAATATTTTATTCTATTATTATCTGTATTATGGGTGTTTATGTACTTATCTCTCTTAAAAACTTTTAAACACCCTATGTCTTACAATTGTGTTATACTCAAACTGACATGGGTTTGATCCTCTGCTCTGCTACTAATAAACGTGACCTTGGGCCACCTCCTCAATGTTCCAAGTCTGTTTCTTCATCTATAAAATGGGGACACTGAAACCTGCCTCACACAGCTCTTGCGAGGCTTCAGTGCAGCAGTGTGCTTGCATAAAAGATACTGTTATTTGCTCCCTGTTCTTGATCCTCCTTTTTCTCCCCCTCAGCACACAATGTTTCTCCAGAATCTTGGAAATTTTATCAAAAAATATATTTGAAGTAGCTTATTCCTCATCTTTATTTCAGAAGGGTGGACACTGGCTTGTCCACGGTCACGTTGCTAGAACTAGAACCTGAGGCCCCTGTTTCCTGTTTGTATCAAACTACTGCTGAGTCTCTAAAGGTCCCTGGGTTTAGACATGCATGAAACCTCATTGTAGTTTCTGAAAGTTCCTCCTTATGCTAGAGTGACTGACTGGTAGGTTTCAATTTTCCTCATTCCTCTGAAATTCCAGTACTGAAATGTTTCCACTTAGCTCAGCAGAATCCAGCAAAGCATATCAGAAACAGAAAAAAACTGTATTTGGGGGGTTCAGTCTGTAATTGATTTTGAAGAACCATAAAGTGCTAGTGTGAAAGAGCCAGTTCCCCATTTCCCTGAAGATGTTTCCTACCCAAATGACAGGCAGCTGGTGTTATAAAATGAAGGGACTGAGACCAGCCACTTAAAGGATGGCCACCACATTGTTTTTCTGGGGTAGAAGAAACGGGAATGACTTTAACATCAAAGAGTACCCTGCCAGCAGCAAGAGCGCCTGAGAAGGGAGCCTGTGGACACTGCAGTTGTGCTTGTTAGTTTTATTATATGGCATATGGTTGCATGACTTGGACCCTAGGTGTGCCCCTGAGCTGCAAGGCTTCTTAGTCATGTAACAGCATTTCCAACACAAGAAGTGAAGGCATTTGGGTGTCACCAATTAGGTATTATCAGGACATGTCCCAACTTGCCATTTTAGTAAAGCCCTTTGGGGCTGAGAAGTTTGCTCAGAATAAAACCCCTGAAATTGCAAGTTCTTTGGAAGATGCACCCTCTGCCTGCTGGTCTTGGGATTTTTCTCTCCATGGGACTTAGCATGGTGCCCAGAAAACCAGGGTGGCACTGGGCTAAATGTTCTCTTGAAGACGTTCTGTGTCCAAGTTTGTTGTAGACAAGGTGGAATTTAGGTCTTCCAGTTTCGTTTCAGCTCATTCTATGGGACTGAGAATCTGGAATGAAAAACCATGCTCCATTGATTCTTTTGTTCCATTTTGAAAGCTGGCTGGGGTCCTGATAACTCTTCAGTCAATGATATTCCCCTAGAACCAGACGCTTCCCTGGCATGCTCGGGCTGGAGGGAGGTGCTGGCGTCTCTGGCTCTCAGAGCAGAGTGCTGACCCTGGGCCTAGGGGTGAGATGGTGCAGGCTGATGCCTGGGCTAGTTTAGGGAATGCAACCGAACTGGGAACGTAGCATCATGTTCTTCTTTTTTGAGGCCTTGTTGGCATCTCCAGTGACAAATGACTTCCTTCAGGTGTCTATCATCTCACCTTTGTCCTCTGTGGGTGAGGTGACTTCATCTTTAGAGTCCTAAGCTGCAGGAAAGGGATGAGAACGGACAGCCCCTAAGGAAACAAATCTCACCCAAGTTCTGCAATACGAACAGGTATCAGTGCTTCCAGAGAACACCTAATGTAGAATAAGTCTGGACTCATTCCAGTATGCTTTTGTTGAACTTTACCGTTTAGCTTAACTCAATAAGCCCTTGTCTTCTCTTTGGAAAGAATGGGAAAGTATTCATACCTCATTACTGGTTCTATCTGATAGACAGTGGGCATTCAATAATGGTTAGTTTCCTTCCCACTCCTGACATGATTGAAACAATCATGGAAGGCTCAGCTTAACAAATTTTGGAAGATTTCCCATAACCACTTATTTTTAGATTGCCTTTCTTTTTTATTGTCTTTGCCTTTTTTTTTTTTTTTTTGCTTCAGTGCTATTTGGTAATGTACTTATATTTTTACATGCTTTAAAATATTTGTTCATATAGCAAATTTTACTTTCATAATATGCTATAGTTCTGATGTCCAGTGGCTCTGAGTTCATTAATACCTACAGCTTGTAGGTTGAGAAAAGGCTGGTTCCTTTACCTGGGGGTCCATTTTTGTTGTATCTTGTGTTATAGAGATATGGAGCCTAGACAGCTGCAGGTTTAGTGTGCTAGACAATGCAGTGGAAAATAAGCGGGACTGTAATCCATGTGGTGCTGCCCACAGTGTAGAGTTTCACTAAGACTGAGCATCTCGGTGTGGGGACTGCAAAACACCAACAGAATCACTTATGTTCATTTTTTAATGTTAGTTCTATGCACACATTAAATTAAAGCAGTCTCCATGGATAAATCCTGGGAATCTGACTTTTCCTTTTAACAGCTAAGTTGTTTCTTGTGAAGAAAGTTTGGGAAATGGTATCCACTTCCTATTGATGTATAAGAAATGAGGATCCATTTGTTAATTTCCTAAATTAATGGGGTGCCTGCTCTTGGCTAAAAAAAAGAGAGTAGTGCCTGAGTCTCCAAGTACAGTGGGCTATGCCAGGCAAGAAATAAGAATTTACCTCATAAATTTAGTATGTTTTCCTGGCATTTCTGATTTATTCCAGAACTTTGGACAAAAGTGAAGACATTTACAATAGTACTTTAAATTTTTCAAAATGAACGTAATATGGATCAGAATATATGTTGCACATGACCTAAATGAAAATGACTCCAAAGAAATACAAAGCTTGTGGCAAGCTTCTGTAGCCTTCTCCCCTGGTATGGCCACTCACCCTCCTCCTGTTAGGATCGCTTTGCAGATCAAGACTAGGATCCTCTTTTGTAGGGGATTTGGATGGCAGCATCAGGAGAAACAACAGCAAATGATCTTTGGAAATGTGCATTAAACTTTGTTAATGAAGTACTCAAACAGTACTTCCATTCATCTCTTTATTAGAAAATCAAATACCAAGTCCATGACTCGGTAACAGATGGATTTTAAAAATCTACCTTCTCCAGTATGCCTGCTAGGCAGTGAGATCCATCCGGTACTGTCTGTCTTGTACACGTGCCGTATTCCCAGAAGCACCTGGGCTCCTGCCGATGATCCTGGAGCGGTGCGGGTCCTCATTTAAACAGGAAGCCTCTCCTCTCTTCAACCAGTAATCCTTCACCACGTTTTGGGGATCTTCTAAATGACTTGAAATGATGGCCCTCTCTGCTGTAGTTGCTCAGCCATGTCCAGCTCTTTGCGGCCCCGTGGACTGTTGCCCACCACGCTCCTCCGTCCGTGGGATTCTCCAGGCAAGAATACTGGAATGGGTAGGCATTCCCTTCTCCAGGGGATTGTCCTGACCCAGGGATTGAACCCTGGTCCCCTGCACTGCGGGCAGATTCTTTACCATCTGAGCCATCTGAGCCATCAGGGCAGCCGGCATTTTATTTAAAATGTAAATCTGATGTCGTTCTGCTTTCTTTCAGTTTCTGTCACCCACACAGTACAACTCGGACCACACACTATTACATATGTGCTGTGGCTCTACCCTTGCCTTTCCAGGCTCACTTCTCACCAGGGTCCCCTGATTGTCTAAGCCAATTGCAGAGCCTCACATTTGTGCTTTCATGGGTCTTTACCACTGCACGTGCTCTTCCCCACTTGGTGTACCTTTCTTACCAATAAGCCCAAATTGCCTTCCCTTTGAAGTTTTTTGATGCCATGCTTCTACCTCTAGCTCTTAGAAGTAGCTCCTGCTCTCTTTTCCCTGTAATGATGTGAAAATGACTGTTTCACAGAAATTAACATTCTGTATTCTAAGTATTTATTACTAAGTAATACCTATGCTTGAAGATGTCTTAAAGGCATTACTACATAGAATTCACCTTACTATCTTTAATAGCAAGCCCAGAAGTTAGTACTTAATAGAAGGCAAAAAATATTGATATAAGAAATATTGAAATAAACTAATTATGTTAAATCTACACATACAAAGAAACAGAATTTCATCTTGTCAAAAGATGAGGCAGACATGGTCTTTTGGAAGCAAATCGACTTACGTTTTAATTTTTTTTTTTGAGCACTAGTTTTGTGATTTGAACAACTTAATCTTTCTGAGACTTTTTCCTCAAATTAGTTTAAAAAAAATAATGCATACTTTATAGGCTTATAGTGAAGATAAATAACATAACTTTTTAAAAGTTACTATTATATTTGACACAATAGTCAATAAATGTTATTTCCTTCCTTCCCCTTTCCAAAGACTTAAACAGAAAAAAGAATGTTTGCTTGTTTAATCCCAAGTCAACCAGAAAATTAAATTAAATGGAAACCCAAACCCCCAATTCTCTAAGCATTGTGGTTAATTGTTGTTGCTGTATATGTTTTGATAAACAACAAAGGCCCAGGGCCTCTGTGCTGATGTGGAGCTGGAAACGTTAAGTCCCCAATTGGTGTTCCTTATGATACACAAGAGCATCCTTACCCGCTGTGTAGAAAACTTCCCATATTTTCCATAATTGGGCCCAGACCCCAGCGCTCACAAGATCGGTACAATAATTAAGCCTGTCAGAAATCTGTAAGATTCAACTTTATCTGTGTAAAAATGACCTTGCACAGCTGGTCTGGTAACTGTGATACGCTGGGAAATTTCTGCATCCAACCATGTTTCTGAATCGACTTCCACCCGCGGGGACAGGAAGAGCCAGTCAGCATGGAATGACATTAATCTTGACCATGTGGGAACACCAGGTAGTTTAGAAGTTGGAAATTCTCCACACAGTCACTGAAATTATTTTGCTTATGGGCTAGCATAGGCTGTTTTGGCTTGTTTCATTTTTAAACAGAGAGACTTTGTTTTTCAAAAGGATATATGAATTTCCAAGGATTTTCTGACCATGTTAGTTCTCTTGATGGGGTTGGAAACTTGTGTGAGAACTTGCAACAAGTAGGACCCATTCCAAATAAGAGCTCTGGGCTCTGAGTCTTAGTTGGAAAGCTACACACTACAGTCTTATGCATCCAGTGAGATGTAACTTGGTGAGATTGTTTGGAAATAATGGGCTCTTATTTTAAAGAAAAGACTGGACAATATTTTTACAAATGAGGATTGTGAACAATCTAGACAAACTAAACTGTCAAAAACTTGCTAAAATTTAACTAAAGGAAATGAAGACTATGGGAATAGAAAGATATCCAAAAAAATAATTTAACTTGTTATTTTAGCCCAGATATTCTGATACTGACTTTTGGGCCTCATGGCAATTCTGGACCAAATGAGATTGCTTACGCTTTTCTGTGAGTTATTTGATAAATGGATGCCAACTGACACTATTTTGTTTTAAGAACATGAGCCACAGTTGTAAGCTTCTACGGTGTGACAGAAGCATGGTCCAAATGCCAGAAATCTTTAGTGTGCACTCAGAGTTGACTTCTCATGATGCAGTGGAAGTTACAACTTCATTTCAAAAACCTTCTTTAATGGAGACTTATACAAAATATAGGGCTTCTCAGGTGGCACAGTAAAGAATCCACCTGCCAATGCAGGAGACCCAGGAGATGAAGGTTCAATCCCCGCATTGGGAAGATCCCCTGGAGAAGGAAATAGCAACCCACCCCACTATTCTTTCCTGGAAAATTCCAAGCACAGAGGGGCCTGGTGGGCTACAGTCCATGGGGTCACAAAGAGTTGAACACGACTGAGCCACTGAGCACACACACGTATACAAAATATAAGGAAACTTCCTCCAAATTATGTACACTCAACCAGAAGTGAGAAAAGTGCTGCCAACTTGATTTATTCCTTATTGCAAAACCAAAGTGGCTTGTTTCTTAACCATATGACCATGTCAAGCATCGTGTTTTATTTCTTTTTTTCTTATGATAATTTTTTCTACAGGGAACTGAGGAGTATGTCCTGTTGAGAAAGTTTCATGTTTGCTTTACCAATAATTCTCTTTGAGTTTAAATGTTATAATTAAAGTTGGGGAGGAAAGGAAAAAAGGTTAAACCAGCCTGCAAACTGCTGCTTTGACAGCTGACTCTTAAGAAAGTTTTCACTCACATGATGGCTAAGATATGGTGCCCCTGGTAACATATATACTGTTGATTCTGTTTGATCAGACAGTAGCATTTATCTCTCTCTTCAGCTTACATTTGTAGCTGTTTGACATTCATGAAATCACTGTAACTAAGCTTGCAACTGAGGCTTGTATGTGCCTGCCTCTCACTGTACCCGCTTCACCAACAGGAACATTTCTCCTATATTGATTTATTATAAAGATATAATACATGTACAGAATGAAAATTAAATAGTTCAAAAATATTAAAATGAAGACATAAAAAACATCTCCTCCTTTCACTAACCCCATAGCCTTACTCATAAGGGGCAACGTTTTTTACTTTCTGATCTTGTTTTTTATGGTTATAGTTGCAGTGCTAAATTACATATTTGAAACTTGATTTGTTAATTTGCCAATTTTAGATAATTATCTATTTACTCCCAAATATGAAATATGAAGAGTCAAGTCCTTTTTCCATCTCTTTCATTCTTTTGATCTGTTGCTAATTTTTTCCCCTTTCTTCTAGGGTTGACTACAACTTTTAAGCAATACACATAAATGTTTCTTGATCCATCCCCTTAGACAGAATCCATTGATTTCACACTGTCTTAGATGAGAAATAAATGCATGAGTATCTCCTCCTCCATTTCTCCCTCCCAACCTTGAACGGCTGTACCTTTGATTTCCCATTGCCAAAATTTAGTACTTGCATTTTTCTCTATAACTGCAATGATGTTTTCTACTTTAAATTGATTAAAAAGCAATAAGCAATATTCACAATATATTTGCATTGCCAGAACCAAATAGTATAGTTATGCTAACAGAGAAAGAAATATGATTCTATATTATTAAGTTCTTGATGTTTGCCATTTCAAAGTCAAATGGAGTTTCTTTCTCTGTACTCTATAATTGGCACAAAAGTCATGTTATGTTTTATTTAACTTCATATTTGGGCCATACTTTTCTTGCAAACTTTTCTGGTTTTTTCATACAAGAGTTGAGGAAGAACAATTTACCTGACCTATTCCACAGATGCTCATTAGCAAGTGCCTTGATTACAGCCCTTCCTCCTTTCTGGCTTCAGCATCAGCTGGACCTGCTGGGCACCTGCCAGGAAGGTAGCTGTCCCTCCCAGTGCCACCAACTCCTATGCATCTTCAGAGGTCAGTATTCTCTGTTGGAGTCTATTCATCAGTATGATTCTATCTATTTTCTTCTAGAAGCTTATCAACATTTCTATTCTATTGGTGAATCTTATATTAGCCTAGATTCTCCAGAGAAACGGAACCAGTAAGATACCTCCATCTAACCCATACCTCTCTGAAAGTGACAAGTGGAAGTGTTAGTCACTCAGTCGTGTCTGACTCTTTGCGACCCCATAGACTGTAGCCCATCAGGCTCCTCTGGCCATGAGATTCTCCAGTCAAGAATACTGCAGTGGGTTGCCTTGCCCTCCTCCAGGGCGTCTTCCTGACCTAGGGATTGAACCTGGGTCTCCTACATTGCAGGCGGATTCTTTACTGTCTGAGCCACCAGGGAAGCCCTATGCCCCTCTATTCATTTATTACGAGAAACTGGCTCACTGGATTTTGGAGGTTGAGAAGTCCTAAGATCTACAGTCAGCAATCTGGAGACCCAGAAGAACCAATGATGTAAGCTCCAGCTTGGAACCAAAGATCTGAAAACCAGGAGAACCAACAGTGTAAGCACCAGCGCAAGTCCCAAGGCAAGAGAAGACCAGTGACTCAGCTTGGAAACAGGCAAAGAGAATTCTCTCTTAGTCTTTTGTTCTGTTGATGCCTTCAGTGAATTGGAAGAGGGGCTACCTCTTATCAGGAAGAATAATCAATCTTCTTTACTTGGTATACCAATTCACATGTTAATCTCACCCCAAAATATACTCACAGACACACCCAGAATAATGTTGAACTAAATATCTGGGCACCTTGTGGCCCAATGAAGTTGACACATAGAGTTCACATCACAGATCCCTTTCTTGTTTTCAGTTCCTTTATGTCTTTTGTGACATTTTTTGAGATTTAGGGGGAGAGATAAACACAGTTCATCTTTTTGAGCCAGAATCACTGCTTGCTTCCTGGTGCTAGAATGGTAACGATTATGAATATTTATTCTCCGGGATAATGTCTGCTCACGTTCAGCCTGTTCCCCTTCCCTTTTGTGCTCTCCCCTGCATTTCAGGGTCTGGATGCCTAGAAAATGTGTTCCCCAAACTCTTTTTCTGACAGGATTCTTTTAAGTTTTGCCAGTAGAAAGCATGTCAGTGAGAGTACAAGGACAGCCCAGAGGGTAGTCTTTCTGCTTCTGGTTCCAGTAGGAGCTGTGGTCAACAAGTACAAGTGAACTGTGGGTCACCATGACCTCCAGCAGCCTCGGTGGATCTGGGACCAGCAGGAGACAGTAGTGGGGAGGACAGATGACCACAGGCTCCACATGTTGGTGGCAACCTCAGCAGTAAATGCATTATTTCTAGACTCTGTAAAGTGCCCCCGTTTTCCCCACTACTCTACTACTCAGCCAAAATTTTTGCAACTGATTTTTTTGTATTTAATTCACCTCTGTTTGAAATTTTCAGAGCACTTATGCTTTCCTGACTGGGCCATGACTGATATACTAACTAACATTACATTTCCTCTTTGAGATGATGCAATATACCTTTAAGTAACAGCATCAGCTCAAAGGAAAGATTTAGTGTAAGGGAAGGTCACTAACTTTTATTTAATGTGTACTGTTTCTACTCACAACAACTTAAAAGTAAATAATATTATCCTTATCTTATAGATGATAACACAGGGTAAGGTATGTTTAAAGAAAGAAAGAAAGTCGCTCAGTCGTGTCCGACTCTTTGCGACCCCATGGAATGTAGCCTACCAGGCTCTTCCGTCCATGGGATTTTCCAGGCAAGAATACTGGAGTGGGTTGCCATTTCCTTCTCCAGAGCATCTTCCCAACCCAGGTATTGAACCCGGGTCTCCTGCATTGTAGGCAGACGCTTTACCATCTGAGCTACCAGGGAAGTCCACGTATGTTTACTTGACCCAAATTGTGCAGTACAAGCTGATGTCCAAATTAGAGACCTCTCTTTCATCTGAGAAAATCATACTGATGCTTGATAAAAATCCTAACAAGTTGACTTGGCATATGAATAGTTAGCAGTCCCCTTAGTCCTTAAATTTCCAAAATCAAATGAGAAGCAGGTCTAATCACTTTATATTCTTGGATTTTGAAAAGGTGGTTGGGGGCTTCCCTGGTGGTCCACTGGTTAAGACTCTGCGCTTCCACTGCAGGGGGCAGGGTTTGATGCCTGATCAGGGAAGTTAGGCATGCTGTGAGGTGTGGTCAAGGAGACAAAAAAAAAGAAAAGATAGTTGGACTTTGATTAAAACAGTCCAGAATTCAGCAGAGCTCTCCATTACTGACAATTCAGGCAGTGGAAGTGCTGGTTATTCTAACAGTTTTTAGTCACAAATATTTTTAAACAGCATGGTTTATATTTCTATCCATTTTTTATGGATTCAAATAAAAAATTAAGGGAAAGGAGAAAAGGGAACCTCTTGCATATCATCACATGGTAGCACCACTGCACGTGATGAAATTAACAAACGAGGTTTCACCTGCTTGTAGATTTCAGGTGAAGTCAGCCTGAGACTTTCTTCACATTGTGTTAGGATGACATTTCCTAATCAGCTATCCTCTCACTGACATGGGAGGAAGAGGATCAGCCTTGGGAAGTTTAATTTCTTAGGAAGGTTTTTGGAAAAGTCACTCCAGGAAATTAGCAAGCGTATCTTCTAGTTCCCAGGATTTAATATGACAGATTTTATACACAGCCAAATTCCCTTTGGACTGTAATGTGCCAACAAAGTTGTTCTTAAGTAAAGAGCTCTTATAAAAGTGTAAAAGAATAACACACTTGAGACATTTGTATACCTGTGCCTGCATCTGTTTCCTCCAATACACAGCCACATCACTCAGACCTAAGAGAAACGGAGCTCAGCTCAAGGAAGTAATGATTTTTTAATGCATGCCTCGTTGCCTTTGCTGTTTCTCTGCTCCTTGACAATCTTTCCCTCAGAGGACTCGGGGAGCCTGAGTTAAGTAATTAGAAATGTGGAGTGAACATCTACTGCTATACTCTGAAAAGAATGCTAAGCCCTAAGCACTGCACTTGGGACTGACCTTAGAGCATCAAGATCGTTTACTTCCAAATACATAGTCTTAAAATAATATTCCACCAGTTACCACTCTTTTTAAATTTTAATATGGCACTGTATGTCTTACTGTTTGACTTAGGAAAAAAGGAAAAGTCCTTCTTCTGAGACCAGTAATAAAGCACTGATGATGTGTTTGCATTACAGATATGCAAGCTACAGCCACTCACCAAGAAGAGTTGTTTCCTATTGCCAATAGCGTGAATTAATATAGTCCCAGGCATCAATTGGGCCCCAGTACATGTCCTGATGGTTTTTGTTTTGACAAAATAATTTAGCAAGAGATTAAGTATCAGTGTGACTGTAGTTTTGAAGCTTCAATTACCCTTTGCAGAGCCATAGAATTATTGGTGTTAGAAATGGCAAACTTTGTTCAGTTCAGTTCAGTTCAGTCACTCAGTCGTGTCAGACTCTTTGCAACCCCATGAATGGCAGCACGCCAGGCCTCCCTGTCCATCACCAACTCCCGGAGTTCACTCAAACTCTTGTCCATCGAGTCAGTGATGCCTTCCAGCCATCTCATCCTCTGTCGTCCCCTTCTCCTCCTGCCCCCAATCCCTCCCAGCATCAGAGTCTTTTCCAGTGAGTCAACTCTTCGCATGAGGTGGCCAAAGTATTGGAGTTTCAGCTTTAGCATCAGTCCTTCCAATGAACACCCAGGGCCGATCTCCTTTAGAATGGACTGGTTGGATCTCCTTGCAGTCCAGGGGACTCTCAAGAGTCTTCTCCAACACCACAGTCCAAAAACATCAATTGTTCAGTGCTCAGCTTTCTTCACAGTCCAACTCTCACATCCATACATGACCACAGGAAAAACCGTAGCCTTGATTAGATGGACCTTTGTTGGCAAAGTAATGTCTCTGCTTTTGAATATGCTATCTAGGTTAGTCATAACTTTCCTTCCAAGGAGTAAGCGTCTTTTAATTTCATGGGTGCAGTCACCATCTGCAGTGATTTGGGAGCCCCCCAAAATGAAGTCTGACACTGTTTCCACTGTTTCTCCATCTATTTGTCATGAAGTGATGGGACCAGATGCCATGATCTTCGTTTTCTGAATGTTGAGCTTTAAGCCAACTTTTTCACTCTCCTCTGTAACTTTCATCAAGAGGCTTTTTAGTTTCTCTTCACTTTCTGCTATAAGGGTGGTGTCATCTACATATCTGAGGTTATTGATATTTCTCCCGGCAATCTTGATTCCAGCTTGTGCTTCTTCCAGCCCAGCGTTTCTCTTGATGTACTCTGCATATAAGTTAAATAAGCAGGATGACAATATACAGACTTGACGTACTCCTTTTCTTATTTGGAACCAGTCTGTTGTTCCATGTCCAGGTCTAACTGTTGCTTCCTGACCTACAAACTTTGTTACTTTGGTAGTATTAGTTAAAAAAAAAATTAGAAAAAAAGGACTCAGTGTAAGGACCATGTAAAGTAATGATGCATTTGCCAGGTGTGTTTCTGTATCCTTTTAAAACTGAAGCAGAGACACTGAAGTTCAATATATATCTGTATCAATACAGTGAGGGTATGTGGCCCTCGCTGAGTTTTCTCTAAGATCAGTGTAATAGTTCTTATAATGGAAGTCTTAATTTGTTAGGCAAAACTCTTATTGAAAAATAATGTGCTCAGTCTATAGCCATGTTTTTACAGAACTCTTTCCCAGTTATGATTAGTCAGGCCTAGTAAAATTTATTCCTTGCAAAGTATAAAATTCTTGCAAAAGGTAATGGGAACAGACAATCTTAAGTAGCTGAAGCACCAATATGACAAACAGAATGGTAGAGCTTGGACATTTCCTGAAAAATTACATATTACAGCACCTTCATTTTGCCGATGTAATAACTGAGGACCAGCAAGGTTAAGTGGTGATTCAGTATCACCCAACTTGTCATAGCAGAGCTATGCCTTAAAGGCATATTTCAAAATTAGTGGCTTCTTTGTTGTTAGTTTAGGTAGTTCTTGAATTGGCTGGAGAAGTGTTTGAAACTTGAGATGGACACACATGAAGACTCTGAGTGGAGGGCTGTCAAATGCAGAGTGAGTCCTGGATACCAGTCTGCATCCATCTTGTTCCTGACTGCTTCTGGTTGCCCATAAAAACACATGTTTAATTTATAAGAATTTAAGTTTGTAAACAATATGTCTTAATGGCCCTTGTATCAGTATATGAAATGGAAGCTCAGAGCATGGCAAACAATATCCTAACCCAAATCAAGACACATGCTGTAAAGCATATGAGAATATTTAAGGGTATAATAAGATTGCTGCTGCTGCTGCTGCTAAGTCGCTTCAGTTGTGTCTGACTCTGTGCGACCCCATAGATGGTAGCCCACCAGGCTCCTCCATCCCTGGGATTCTCCAGGCAAGAACAGTGGAGTGGGTTGCCATTTCCTTCTCCAGTGCATGAAAGTGAAAAGTGAAAGTGAAGTCAGTCAGTCGTGTCTGACTTGTAGCAACCCCATGGACTGCAGCCTTCCAGGCTCCTCCGCCCATGGGATTTTCCAGGCAAGAGTACTGGAGTGGGTTGCCATTGCCTTCTCCGATAATAAGATTAATACATCTGAAATCAGAACTTTCATTTTTCTATCACTTACATTATTCTGTAATAATTAATTATCCTCAAAATATTAAAAACATGTAAGGGAATTTCCATACAAAACAGTGACACCTTAACATAGTTTTATCTTATTCTCATGACAATAGACTCTTTAGCTACAGCATGTAGGAGCTGTCAGCTGAATGCTGTTAGAATGTCTAGCTCATCAAGCAAATTCAAATAAAAGTCTGTGAAAGTAATGCATGTAATAAGGAAAGCATGTAAGAAAGTTGGAAATTCAGAGGGGGATAAGGAAAAAGTCTAGATGCTCCGCTTCACTGGGGTGTGTGTGTGTTTGAAGGAAGAATCTCCTTCACTTCTGTTGGGCACTTACTTCAGTTACCATCCACTAAAGAGAAGTACAAATCTTTAAACCTTAGTTTTAGAGCTGAAATATTTTCCCAGTCAAGTCTTTGGATTACTCAGCCAAGATGCTTGATTCTCAGATCTATTCCCCCATGGACTGCAGGACAGAGATATAGAAATGGATAAACTGGAAATAACTCTGTGCTTCCCTGAAGGTCATGGAGGGGGGGGTAGAGTTTATTCTGAATTAAGTACTTGTAAGATGTGGGGAACACAGGGACCAGAGTGTGAATTGAAGTCCAAAATGTCACCTTCTTCATTTGTGCTGAGTTGAGCTTGAGAGGGTAGGAAGAGAAGTGCTTTCTAACCTCAAAGGTATGTTCCTCCTCCACGCCACATTCCAAGCCATGCAAAATTATCCTGGGTATAATTTCCATAAAGCAAGGCCTTAGGTCTTTGACAATCGCAAGGAATGGAGTTCCCCTCTTCACTGATGTTAGTAGGACCTTTTCTTGGTCCCGGACAACTTCTGTGAAATAGTGGCATTTGGAAGCTGTAGGACACAGCTTCTTTCTCTTTTCTGTCTCTAACCTCTTTCCTTTCCTTTGCAAATTAATTTCTCCCTTTAGATAAGCGACAGAGCAGTTTGAAGGATTTGGCTGGACACAAACTGAAGGAAACAGTGGGAAAGTTAGAAAATTGGACAGAGAACATAAGAGCCTTTGGGGAACCATCCCCCTGCCCCCTGACACACACACACAAATATCTCTGCAGGAAATAGCACTTCAGAAGGCTCCACAATGAATTTGTGTATCTTCCTCTGTTACTTCATCTTATTTGGATATTGGCAAGAGAGTGTATGTATAATGTCAATTTCTTTCTTTCTGTCTGAGGTAGCTGCAAGGAATGAGTTGTTTCAACCTAAATTGGAAAGTGTTTAGGATAGGGAAAGGTAGGGAAAGTCAATTTTATTATGCAGTCATCTCCAAATCAGAAATGAAAACCAACAGATTTTCTGAGAACCCTAAAATGCAAGCTAATTTCTTAAAAATTATTTTTTGGACCATGACAAACAAGGATTAATAGGATGAAATGTAATGTTCAGCTTTTCTCCCAAGATGGATCTGCTGTCATGGATTGCAGCAAAGGCAGTTCAAGTTGCCCCACACTAGCTGCTGTGGAGCCATTCCTCCTTCTCCCAGCATGTCTGTCTAATGGTGTAAGGTTGCTTGTTAAACTCAGGAGCATATCGAGGATCTAATGTAAGGCCATCGGCCTCCTAGCATTGTTGATTTGGAATTATACACTGATGAAACTGAAACCATGGGAACTTCACAAAACTGTGTCTAGTTTTCACTTGCAGTTTGAAAGTGATCTCCTCTCTCTCTCTCCCCCTTATCAATAGACACATACATTGGGTACTTTTATTGTTTAACCCTTTGAGTAAGTGATTTTTGTTTTTGCCATAGTGTTCTTATTCTGAAGCTCCTTTTAGGCCAGCAAGATATTAAAGCTGTTTGATGGATGACATGTCAGAGAAGAGGTACTTGGCTAACTCATTCCTTATTACTGCTGGAATGTGACAAGCTTCAGTTTCATTCAACAGAGTTTACACAGCTGTGCATAAGACACTGTAAGAGGCCTGGGAGTTCAGTCGCTCAGCAAAATCAATCAATCAACAAATACCTATTGGACACCAACTTTGTTGGTAGAACAAGGTATCTAGAGTTGAGATTTAGATAGATTACTAATCCACAGAGAAAGAATTTAAAGCCAAAAATTTTTAATATTTATAAAATATTGCATTTAGTTATTTAGGAGATATTCAGAGAAGCAGACTGTGTTATGAAAAGGTCTGTGTAAAATTAGGTTTGTTTTGGAAAGCAGTGGACATAAAGTCTAAAGAAACTTGCAGTCAAGCAAAGGAGTCCCACCGCATCCCACAAATAAAACAAACCCAACAAACAAACAAATAAATCAAAAGACTTTCTTTAGAAATACAGGGTGGATGACTTTGAACAAGTTCAGCTCTTGAACACTGTACATACATACTTTGACTAAAACATAGAACAGGTAGGGAAAAAAAAAAAAAAAAAACAGCTGCCCGGTAGGAGGCTGATTCAGTGGGTGAATGTTGGAGCATTCACCGAGCTACGCAACAAACACCATGAAAGTCTATGTCAGGGGTTTTCAAGAAGCATGCGTCCTGCATGTGGTCTAAGGGGCCCTTTGGGGCAGTCTGCCATGCAGCCTGAGGACAGCGTTGATTCCTGCATGTCATGATAACAGCTGCCTTCTGAAGTGATGATGTGCAAGTCACTCTTTGCGCTTTGACATATTTTCTCTTGGAATCTTCTCAACAACCCACGTAGGTAGTTAGTCTTAACTCTATCTTACAGATGAGAAAATGGACACTTAAATAGGTTTAGTAATTAGGTTTAGTAAATAGGTTTAGGTCCCAGTGTCCAACAGCTAATAAATGGCAGAGTTAGGATTCCAATTTGGTCTTACTGGAATTCCATGCTCATACCCACAACACATACCTTCATCAGTCTTAGGAGTTTATCCTACTTGACATGTCTGATTTTTTTATGGGCAGGCTCTCTAGATTTATGTATGGGCAAAGTAGCTAGAAGCATTTAGAAACATGACATCTTTACATGGATTTGCTCTCATTTCTGTTCCTTCTCTGTGCTCTCCTAAAAGTGTATTTCATTTTTATATTACATTTTATCTTCTTGTCACCCAACATGACTTGTTTTCCTCCTCTCAGAAATTCCGTGATAAATAAATGAATATTTCCCAAAACACTAATAGCTAGATCATTACCCATCATCATCAGTATCAAAATTTTCTTTTTCTATTTAGTGTTTGGTCACAAGACAAAATCAATAATAATTAGGTTCATTGCAATTTCTAAGGCAACTTCTGGCTAATGAAACATCTCTCAGAGGGGGCAGAGAGCTAAATCTTAATTCAGATCTGTGTTCTCAGCATCTTATTTTACTGTCTCATAAATAGTATGCTCAATAATTATTTGTTGAATTGTTTAATCATCATCATGACTTAAAGAGATAATAAACTTTTATCCTGTGAAAACTGTGTGTAGGAATTAACTAAGTTAGGTGATGAATAGAGTGCAGGAAAGCATATCAGTCGTGCACATAGTTTAACCACAGGCTGGGCCCTGTGCTGAGTATTTCCTTTCCATTTAGTATTGCACTGGGCCCTCCTTCAGACCTCATGTTGCTGCTGTTTGGTTGCTCAGTTGTGTCCAACTCTATGTGACCTCATGGACTGCAGCATGCCGGGCTTCTCCGTCCTTCACCATCTCCAGGGGTTTTCTCAAATTCATGTCCATTGACTCAGTGATGCTATCTAACCATCTCATCTTCCACTACCACCTTATCTTTCTGTCTTCAGTCTTTCCCCGCATCAGGGGCTTCTCCAAAGAGTCGCCTCTTCATATCAAGTGGCTTCAGCACCAGTTCTTCCAGTGAATATTCAGGGTTGATTTCCTTTAGGATTGATTGTTTTGCTCTCCTTGCTGTCCAAAGAACTCTAAAGAGTCTTCTTCAGCACCACAATTCAAAGCATCAGTTCTATGGCATTCTGCTTTCTTTATGGTCCAACTCTCACATCCGTACATGAAACTGGAAAAACCATAGCTCTGACTACATAGACCTTTGTCAGCAAGTTGATGTCTTTGCTTTTTAATATGCTGTCTATATTTGTCATAGCTTTTCTTCCAAGGAGAAAGCGTCTTTTAATTTTATGTGCTCAACCTCATAGACACTGTTGATCCTTCAGTGTTAAGAGATGGGGAAACTGGCTTCTAAAGAAGTTAAGCAAAATATTTTCCGAAGTTCCCAAAGCTAGTAAGGGGCAGAAACTGGATTTAAACCCAGGCCAGGTTTCTAAAATTAATAGTCTTAATTGTGATAGAAATCCTCACCTGGCAGATTTGATTTATTCAGAGAAATGTCAAACAATGATCCATAATAACAAAATATGTTTTCTCTTAGCTTAAAATATATAAATTCACATGAATTCATTTTTTATTTAGTTTTTGGCTGGAATCAAGATTTGCTATTGCATCTGGACCCTTCCCTTGGGAATCCTATGTTGTCTTTCTTGTACAAACCACACCCACAGTACATTGTCTATAGTTTCCACTTTCAGTTTCCATTAAATGCACTCAGAATTTAAGGACATTTGAAAAACAATTTTCAATATAAACTCATTCCAGATTTCTATGATTTTTTCTGTCTGTTCAGTTGCTTCAAAAACACCAAGTCCAAGAGCATTTTTAAAAACAATCTCTACTAAATTTCTCCAAAGCCTTCAACCTAATTTTCACACATTTTTTTTTTGCATATTTAGTATGTTTACTCAAAAATTCAATTGTTTAATTAAAAAAGTAAAGTCAGTTCAGTCACTCAGTCATGCCTGACTCTTTGTGACCCCATGGACTGCAGCACACCTGTCCTCCCCGTCCATCACCAACTCCCGGAGTTTATTCAAACTCATGTCCATTGAGTCAGTGATGCCATCCAACCATCTCATCCTCTGTTGTCCCCTTCTCCTCCTGCCTTTAATCTTTCCCAGCATCAGGATCTTTTCAAATGAGTCATTTCTTCACATCAGGTGGCCAAAGTATTGGAGTTTCAGCTTCAGCATCAGTCCTTCCAATGAATATTCAGGACTGATTTCCTTTAGGATGGACTGGTTGGATCTCCTTGCAGTCCAAGGGACTCTCAAGAGTCTTCTCCAACACCACAGTTCAAAAGCACCAATTCTTTAGCTCTCAGCTTTCTTTATAGTCCAACTCTCACATCCATACATATGGTTTTTCCTAGAAAAACCTTAACTTTGACTAGATGGACACTTGTTGGCAAAGTAATGTCTCTGCTTTTGAATATGCTATCTAGGTTGGTCATAACTTTCCTTCCAAGGAGTAAGCGTCCTTTAATTTCATGGCTGCAGTCACTATCTGCAGTGATTTTGGAGCCCCCCAAAATAAAGTCTGACACTGTTTCCATTGTTTCTCCATCTATTTGCCAGGAAGTGATGGGACCAGATGCCATGATCTTAGTTTTCTGAATGTTGAGCTTTAAGCCAACTTTTCTACTCTCCTCTTTTACTTTTATCAAGAGGCTTTTTAGTTCTTCCTCACTTTCTGCCATAAGGGTGTGTCATCTGCATATCTGAGGTTATTGATATTTCTCCCAGCAATCTTGATTCCAGCTTGTGTTTCTTCCAGTCCAGCGTTTCTCATGATGTACTCTGCATAGAAGTTAAATAAGCAGGGTGACAGTATACAGCCTTGACGTACTCCTTTTCCTATTTGGAACCAGTCTGTTGTTCCATGTCCAGGTCTAACTGTTGCTTCCTGACCTGCATATAGGTTTCTCAAGAGGCAGGTCAGGTGGTCTGGTATTCCCATCCCTTTAACGATTTTCCACAGTTTGTGGTGATCCACACAGTCAAAGTCTTTGGCATAGTAAAGCAAATAGATGTCTTTCTGGAACTCTCTTGCTTTTTCAATGATCCAGTGGATGTTAGCAGTTCGATCTCTTGTTCCTCTGCCTTTTCTAAAACCAGTTTGAACATCTGAAAGTTCCCAATTCATGTATTGTTGAAGCCTGGCTTGGAGAATTTTGAGCATCACTTTACTAACGTGTGAGATGAGAGCAATTGTGCGGTAGTTTGAGCATTCTTAGCATTGCCTTTCTTTGGGATTGGAATGAAAACTAACCTTTTCCAGTCCTGTGGTCACTGCTGAGTTTTCCAAATTTGTTTGCATATTGAGGGCAGCACTTTCACAGCATTGTCTTTCAGGATTTGAAATAGCTCAACTGGAATTCCATCATCTCCATTAGCTTTGTTTGTAGTGATGCTTCATAAGGCCCAAGTGACTTCGCATTCCAGAATGTCTGGCTCTAGGTGAGTGATCACAGCATCATGATTATCTGGGTCGTGAAGCTCTTTTTTATATAGTTCTTCTGTGTATTCTTGCCACCTCTTCTTAATATCTTCTGCTTCTGTTAGGTCCATACCATTTCTGTCCTTTATTGAGCCCGTCTTTGCATGAAATGTTCCCTTGGTATTGCTAGTTTTCTTGACGAGATCTCTAGTCTTTCCCATTCTATTGTTTTCTTCTGTTTCTTTGCACTGATCACTGAGGAAGGCTTTCTTATCTCTTCTTGCTATTCTTTGGAACTTTGCATTCAAATGGGTATATCCTTCCCCTTCTCCTTTGGTCTGGGAATAAGCCCAACCAAGACTTTATAAGAAAAGAATTCAACTGGTAGAAGCAGGGTTAGACAACAGAGTAGACATTAATCATGAACATTTCTGAGTCCTCAGGCTTCAACTGATGCTTTCAGAGGCAACTGGACATTAATTAACTGAGTTAAATTTACTTAAGCGAACTTCTGCTGTTTTAGTCACATGTATTTTCCTTTAACAAACACTGATATAACACTTACTATGTGCCAGTCTCTGTTCCTAAATTACTTTACAAATATTTTTTTTATTTAATAGGCTTCCCTAATAGCCTAGTTGGTAAAGAATCCACCTAGAATGCAGGAGACCCTGGTTTGATTCCTGGGTCAGGAAGATCTGCTGGAGAAGGGATAGGCTACCCACTCCAGTATTCTTGGGCTTCCCTTGTGGCTTAGCTGGTAAAGAATCTGCCTGTAATGTGGGAGACCTGGGTTCAATCCATGGGTTGGGAAGATCCCCTGGAGAAGGAAATGGCTACTCACTCCAGTATTCTGGCCTGGAGAATTCCATAGACTGTATTGTCTGTGGGGTCACAAAGAGTCAGTTTAATGCTCAAAACCAACAAAGAAACCAATTTAATTTCCAAGATATTTATTTTTTAAGTCAGAATAAAACCCAACTTTAGGTAGTGCCCCTTTCTCATGGCTTAGTGTGATCACCTATAATCTGAAATTTATATAAATATACCATAGGGATATAAATATACCACATTCTCCACCTGGGAGCACTCAGTGGGATCATTGAAGAGAATTTTCAGCCAAGTCAAAGGATTACAGGCATCAGATTCATACTGCTCTCTGGGTACATACTACTCTTTTCCCATTTTACCAGAAGAGGAAGCTGAGGCTCTAGGAGGTTATCTACTGTGTCCAAGGTCATACACCTAATAATGGTAGAACCGAATTCGGTCCGGGTGCCTGCTCTTAAACCCTTAATCCAAGCTTGTCAGACAACAGTCATCATATCTCTTCTCCAAAAGCCCAATCCACATGGAAAGGTCATGTATATTCAGTTTGGTCATCCAAACTTGCATATGGGCTTCCCAGGCGGCACTAGTGATAAAGAACTCTCCTGCCAATTCAGAAGACATGAGACACAGGTTCGATCCCTTTGTGGGGAAGATCCCCTAGAGAAGTGCGTGGCTACTCACTCCAGTATTCTTGCCTGGAGAATCCCCACGGACAGAGGAACCTGGTGGGCTACTGTCCATTGTGTCACACAGAGTCGGATACGACTGAAGCAACTTAGCACAAACTTGCATAGGTTAATTACCTAATGAGAGGTCCAGGAATTCTCAAACATCCTCTCTAGTAGTGTTCACTAAAGAGACAAAAGAATTTTCAATCAGGAGTTGGTAAGCCTCTCTTGTAGACTCTATTAATATTTTCCATGTTTTTCTCTTTCCTTTCCTAAATGATGAACAGGGGCCTCAATTTTCCTTTGTGAAGCCACTTTTTCCTTATCTCTTTACAACCATTTCCTGTATATATTACTCTTCTCTATGGCTTCCAGGCCGTGGAGTGATAATGCAGATCGCGTGTGAAAGGCCAGCGGGTTGGGCAAGCACACTGGAATGTGTCCTGGAGGAGGATGGAAATCCTTTTATCTCTCTCATGGATTATGCATAGTAATCCTCACCACTTCCTGGGATTCTAGGTTCAAGGTCAGAGAGTAATTTTCATGTCCTAATCAAACTACAAATTTTAATCTGAAGCAAACATCTTTAATTTTGATGCCACATGAACCACTTTTATGGTCTTTATAGGTCTTATAGGAGAGGGGAAGTAGATCTGAATTCCTAATAACTTTTGACTGGCAATGACTTTCTCTCTGAGAAAGTGGTTTTGAGTCATAAGAACACATGTGAAACTTGTATCAGAGAAATTGTGTTGCACTTTTAAAAACTACTTAATATTTCTTTTACGTCAATAATATGCACATTGTTCAAATATCAGACATACAAAAGTTCTCTAGAAAGTCTTCCTTCTAACTCTGTCCTGAGGTACTTCATCTGTGACAAGCACACACCATTCTCTGTTACAAGGAACACTTTAAAAATACATATATAAATGACCTGAAATGTCTTAGTAAGACAAATGGTTCTGAATAGCTAAGAAGATGAGTATTAATGCCACATTTTCACTTAAATGTTGCATCAAAATATCAGATTTCCTGGAATCTTCTTAGCATTCTAGTAAACCTGAGAGTGGTTGACAGAACAAGAATTCTAACATAAAAATACAAAGGCATGGTCTTGCATTTAGACAGTGAGAGATGACTTTTCTACCCAGAACACATATGATGCACTTTAAAAAAAAATTATAATGAATCAAAGTTAATGATGGTAGTGTTATAGGGGAGGAGGATTAAACTGCAGTCTCTAAGAAATCTTATTTAATGTTATCTCTCAGAAATCAATTTTCAGTCTTGTATGTTAACTCGATTATGAATGTAATCAGAGGTCTTTTGAAAGTTGTATATATAAGAGTGTGTTGTTGTTCGGTCAATAAATCTGGTGTTTTAAAATAACAAGTAATTATCATTCTCTTATGGTAGTTCATAACCCAAAGACTTAGCCATACTCAGTTCCAAGTTGCAGAAATGAGAAACTGAGAGCCAAGTTCTAAAGCATTTTTTTAGGGCTGCATTCATTTTTAGCTTTTAGCTCATGTTGTTCTAGAGTTAGGATAAGGATGCTATGGAGGAAGGGAGATATACACATCAAGTGGCTTCTCTAAGAGGTTGTGTGTATCTTAACACTAGTTTCCCAGGAAAAAATATTCAGCTCATATTGCAATGGTTTGCCTCTTCCATGAGTTTTGTTCAAGCATCTGTGTACTATTATATAATTTACGCAAAAAATATAAAGCAAGGACTTGATCCTGACTTCAAGCTGATATGACGCAGATAAATCTCTTCAAGATTTTGATGCATATAGTAAATCAAAAGAGTTTTGTTTGTAACGTGCTAATATGTTAATATTATATAATATTTGGATCACTCCCTGTACAGGCATACTTAAGGATCCAGATTATGCTTTTCTGGGATGGACTTGCCTTTTTAAAAAATACCGAGAACTTGCCTATATGTTTTCTTTCACATAGCAAGACAATGTTCCATTTGGTGTTCATAATGGCAAAATATTCATGTAAAATCCTGAAAAGTGAAAGTGTTAGTCACTTAGTTGTGTCCCACTCTTTGCAACTCATGGACTATTAGCCCGCCAGGCTCCTCTGTCCATGGAGGTAGGGCAACAGTACTGGAGTGGATTGCCACGCCCTCCTCCAAGGGGTCTTCTTGACCCAAGGATTAAATCCAGGTCTCCTGCATTGCAGGCAGATTCTTTACTATCTGAGCCACCAGGGAAGCCCTGCAAGTTTACAGATCTCCATTATAAATAAGAATGTGAGAGAGAGCAAAAATTCATGTTTTATGTTTCAGAGAGGATGCTAGATTTCTTGGGAAAAACACTCATCTTGTGTATTTATATTTGTTTTGTGAGTCAGGGCTCCCTGTACACAAAGGCAAATTTAACTTATAAGTTAATTATGATTAGTCAGCCTTATGGGGGCCAAGAAGAACATAATTGAATTCCACAGAATGTCACTAAAACTCATTTATTGATTATGTTATCCTTGCCCACCCCCAACTTAATCATTTTAAAAAATAGTAGAACTGCCTTAAGCAACGTTAGAAGTTATGAATTTCATTTCCTTTAATTTCTGTTCATAGCTGCTGGCCACTGAAATAAGTAGCACAGAGGGGAATCAGCAGCTGAATGGCTGAAAGGAATCCACAAACTTGATTTTTTAAATGCTTCTGAATATTTGTTATTTGATTAAGGTAATGAGTCTCGTGGTATGAGTATTGCATTCTGAAAATCATGTATTCTGAGTGTTGCTGATTGCTAGGTTTGAAATAATCATCTGTGTCCAGGGTTTGGTGCTGTGATGACATTTATTTTACTGTGGCCATCATTATCATCATCAACAACATCAATGTATAAAAGCCCAGCTTGCCATGTTCTATATGACCCCAGTTTAGGCCTTGCTTGGGCTGAATGGCCCTTCTCTCTTAGCGGTTAAGTCTATATGTGCCAACATATAGTTGATAAGAGACATAAAGATTAGAGACATAAAGAGTCTGTAATAGCCAAACATGAGAGGCTGGGGGATGAAATGGCAGTCCTAGGAAGAGAAACCATTCTTTTAAAGGTGCTGAGCCTACAGGGAGCAGGGAAGTCCAGGAAATGAGAGTCATTCAGTGTGGTGAATATAAGCACAGGGGAGGGAAAAATGGTGAGTGCTGATGCTAGAGAGGAAGACAGGGTCCAAAGCAGATCATTCAGGAAATTACTCAGTGAATTCAGACATTATTCTAAGAGTAATGGGAAGGTACTGAAGAGTTTTAGGAAAGAAGACAATATTATTTTTGTGTTTTAAGCATTTTTCAATGCCTCGGATAGAGTGTAGGTGAGTTAGTTAGGAGACAGTTAACAGCAGTCAAAGTGAGAACTGATGGAGGCAATGATGGCAGTGATAACAGAAAGGAGTAAAAGATTTTTAGAAGTGTATAGTACAGAATTATCTATTTCTTAGATGAAGAGTGACAGTGGTGGGTCTGAAACCTCAGTTCCTGGTTGGCTTATGGAAAGATGACTCTGATCAAGGAGAATGTTGATGAATTCCATGGTGGTAATGTTGTGTTTCAAGTACTAGTTGGAAATCAAAATGGAAATCTCCAGAGACTATTGGATAGAAAGATAACCGAATTCAGGAGGCGAATCTGTGAAAAGTTGTAGAACTGGCAATCCTCAGCACAGACCCTTGGAAATAAATGGAGTTCATCCTAACACTGTGATTCAGAGAACAGACTTTTACAGGGTGGACAGAGAAAGTGTTCCAGACTGGGAAGCCAAACTGTATGTCTTCAGCAATGGGTTGGTCCCAGTGAAGATAAACTCCGTGAAAAGTACCCTTGCTGTTTAGGAGGGAAGAAGACATTCTTATTAGTCCCGAGGTGATACCACAGGAATCTGCAGACAAACCTTATTTTATTAATTTCCTCCCATATATTTACTCTCTCATCACTTGCCCACCTTGGAAGCCTAGAACCAATCTTCTTTGTCCTGTCATTTCTCTACAACTTCATTATCTTCTGTTGAACAGGCTATAAAACCTGGAATTTTGAGTACCATTTTGAGTTATTTCTTACTCAGTTTTCTCCAGGGTGATGTGCACTACAAACATTAATAAACTATTTTACTTAAAAAAAAAAAAAAGAGGCTGAAAAGGACAGATCAGAAAAGTGGAAGAAAAATCTGAGGTGATGAGAAGACAGGAATTAATATATGGGAGCATTTCAAGGAGAGAGCATTCAGTAATGCAGAGAAATCAGGTCATACTGTGACTGCAGGCTCAGTGAAGTAGTGGTAATAAAATCCAATGGCAAGGGTCAAACTGTAGGAGATGAGGAAATGGCAACAGTACATATAAGCAGCACTTAAAAGAAGTTTGGCTGGTAAAAGGAAGGAGAGAAGTAAAACAAGATCCTTTACAAAAATGAATTTCCTTATACTATCAGTTAAGCTTAAATATTACTCAATATTGCACAATAGTGTGTTGAAAACATAAATGGCTCTAGAGAATATTTCAAAGGAAATGCCTTTCTCTCTAATTCTTAAATATTTTGAACTTGTGCCAATGCTTAACATTTAAAATTCTTGTTTAGTATATTCCTTTTCAACTTAACCATTTCTCTTAAATAAAAAAGTCAAATGTTTCTTCTAAGGGCATATTTGGCTCCACAAGCATGTGGCTTACAGCCATTTTTGTCATCAAAAGCCTTTTAGATTGCTAGCTTACACAGCCAACAAAAGAGCGGGCATGTCAACTGCTCAACGCTAATGAGAGGAAAGGCTTTGATACGCCTTTATACCTTTCCTGGGCTTCGCTGGTGACTCAGATGGTAAAGAGTCTGCTTGTAATGCAGAAGACTTGGGTTCTAGCCCTGGGTTGAGAAGATCCCCTGGAGAAGGGAATGCTTGCCCACTCCAGTATTCTTGCCTGGAGAATTCCATGGACAGAGGATCCTGGCAGATGACAGTCCATGGGGTCGCAAAGGGTCAGATGCTGAGCGACCAGCACTCACTAGTAACACTATACCTTTCCTAATACCTCGTCTTTTTTTCCACTGAGAAATAACTAAGCTACCTAAAAATCTGACTAACTTTAACCTTCTTGGTTTGTCGATGAGGAAACAAATGTTTGAAGAGTTATTGTAAGTTCCAAAATACAGAATATGAACATGACAGAATGGAAACCAGAATCTCCAATGGTTTTGCCACATATCTCATCTTTCCCCAGTGAATGCTGCTGCTGCTGCTGCTGCTGCTGCTGCTGCTGCCAAGTCGCTTCAGTCGTGTCAGACTCTGTGCGACCCCATAGACGGCAGCCCACCAGGCTCTGCCATCCCTGGGATTCTCCAGGCAAGAACACTTCAGTGGGTATATACCTCTTAATGTTGATGGAGTTCCTTTCCAATTAGAAAGGTAATGTTTTAAAAAGTAAGATAGATTGGGACTTCCCAAGTGGTCCAGTGGTGAATATTCCAAGCTGCCAATGCAGGGGGCCCCAGTTCAATCCCGGATCAGGGAACTAGATCTCACATGCATCAACTGAAAAAAAAAAAAAAAAATCCCACATGCCACACTAAAGATCCTACATGCCACAGTGAAGAAACAGTGCAGCCAAATTAATAATAAATTTCAAAATGCAATGCAATTTCTGACTATTAAAAATAAATAGTAAAATAGATTGCCTCTCCTTTGTGATATCCACAATTATTAATGATCACTTGAAAGTGAAAGTCGCTCAATCATGTTCTACTCTTTGCAGCCCCATGGACTATACAGTCCATGGAATTCTCCAGGCCAGAATACTGCAGTGGGTAGCCTTTCCCTTCTCCAGAGGACCTTCCCAACCCAGGGATCTATCCCAGGTCTCCCACACTGCAGACGGATTCTTTACCAGCTTAGCCAGAAGGGAAGCCTTTGAATTTTACATTAAATGCCAGACTCTTTTGTAATGATTGCTCATGTTAAGGACTTCTGTAAGGGATCAAATATACACTACTTCAGCAGGATTAGAATTACTTTAGAATTACTCTTTAGAATTACTTTTAACAAGAGTTTGTTTTTCTACTAAACCAAAGTCGTATTCACACTTCTATTTGATAAGTTAACCAAGAATTTCAATAGAGATCTAAAAAAGTACTATAATTGCAAGTATTGGGCAAGTTTCCCTAAACATTTGGACAAAACTTTGCCAAATACTGTAGATGTTGGAATAATTCTGTTCCATGATAAGAAGCTACTCTAGACATTAAGTAGAAAATTTGATTACTCAGAATACATCTGTTGTGGGTTTGTTTTTTGTTTTTAAGGAAATTTTTCAGGAGGAAAACTGGCAAAGAAATCACTGAAAAAAATAATACTTGAACCAAAATGATAGCCTTGGCTGTTACAATGAGTAAATTTGGGAGAAATATATGGATATAAATATAAATGCACACATAGAACTTTTATTTGCAAAAACAGTGATATTCTAGAACTACTATGATGATCCTCTTTAAACAAACTCAAAAAAACAAACAAAAAAAAAAGAGAGACTGTTTTCTGAATGTCTCCTTCTAAAGAACTGGTTCCAGACTTCCCACACACCTTTGATTGACTACAGAAGTGGTATGTTGTATAAAATCAGTAGTGACTTTTTGTATTTTAGTGGCAGCTTTATACCTACTGCAAAATTTAGAGACTAACAAAACTTTGATGTGTTTTACTTGCTTCCTCTCCATTTTCACTTTGGTTATATAACTTCAATGCATATACCTATTTTCTTGTCAAATCTTTCCATTAAATGTTATTTCTCTATCAACAAAAAATGTACAGAGAAAATAATACTCATACGAATAGACTAACAGAAAAAAAATAATGTTCATATGAATAAACTCACAAATATAACATTAAAATACTGTAGGGAAAATGAAATCATTTCTTAATCAACATATTAAATTAAAATAATAAAAGACTAGAATTCAATCACATAAAAATGCCAAAGACCTATGTCTCATCTTGGATGGCTAATCATGATTGAATCGGTATCGTTTAACTTAAAGTCTATTAAACAAAACTGAAAATAGAGTGGAACTGAAAGTATTCTTGTTTGTTTTGTATTGTTTTCTTTATTCCATATAAAATAAAATACTAAAAAGGTGATGTGCAACCTTTGATGTATTTCCTAAAGAGATGAATGTGGATAACAAGAATTTCTGTGTATTTTACTTTATTTTAGAATAAGAATGAAGTAGACTTAGAAAGAGATATACCCTGAGAAGTGAAGAAATAATGTTAAATCATTTCACAGAAGCTGCTGGTAACATTTAAATATTGGTGAAAATGTCTAATTAAAAGAGTTCTATTATATCTTTGTGCACTATTATAAAATATTGGCTTATGTAGTGCACAGGTTAGCAATGTTCAACGTGTGTTCACTTGCTGTATCTCTTCCATTTTCATAAACATCTTGTACAGTACTCAGTGCCTATGCTCAGTATAAAATCTTAGCATATTCAGATTTTGGTATCTATGGGAAGTCCTGGAACCAGTCTCCAAGAATACTTACGGATGACTATAGTTATGGATAAGAAAAACCAAGTAAACTGGAAGGCTTCTACTTCTTGTAATAATAGAGTAGCTAATTCAACCAACACTCTTGCTAAAGACTACTTGCAAAGCTGAATAAAGTGTTTTTTAAATCTCTTTGATGACATTGGGCATTAGCAAAATAGGAAAGAATTACTGGGATAAGATCTGGCAGGAAACTGATGCCCATGGAAGTGAAGCCAGAATTCTGGGGTTGTTTTTCCTCCTAGGCACACTTGGTGATTTCAGTGGGAGGAGCTGAGAATCTTTTGTGACAATGTGGATGGACCTTAAGGGTGTAATGCTAAATGAAATAAATCAGAGAATGACAAATACTGTATGATATCACTTACATTTGAATCTAAAAAAAAAAAAACCAAACAAATTCAATACAATCAGAGACTAGAATGGTGGTTACCAGGGACTGGAAGATGAAGGAATAGAGGAGACATTGGCCAGAGGTATAAACAGATAGTTTTGAGATGAATAAATTCTAAGAATTTAGTGTACAGCATGGTGATTATAGACAATAAATACTGTATTATATACTTAAAAGTTGCTGAGAAAGTAGATCTAGAATGTTCTTACCACAAAAAAAGAAATGGTAACTATGTGACTGGATGGAGGTGGAAACTAATGCTATGATGGCAATCACTGTATGTCCTAAACATGCGCAATACGTCACCTATATGTCAAAGTTGAGGAAAAAAGAATAAATGGTGCTTTTGACTGTCTCACTGAGCTAGTGAGATAGGAATTAGAATTCTCACATTTGGGAGCCTTGGTGAAAACTTTTTGCATATAGTTAGAATCATGAATGGTGAGACTCTAGGAATAAAGATAAATCGCAAGTAAACAGATTGCGTTGAGGACCATAGTACAGTTTTGAATCACTCCAGAGCCTGAAATTTTATTCCTAGCAAGATGGAATATATCATTCTGGCCCCAAATTATTTCTGCAAACAATTTTTACTAGTAAAATTAAAGGCAACATATCAAAGTAACCAGGCATAAAAGGAGACAAGTCAACATGAGTAGACACCAATGGAAACAACAAAAAGAAGCAGAACCACAGAACCTCAGGGGCTTCAGATAATGAAGCCATCAGATACAGACTCTAAAACAATTATTCTTACTATATTAAGAAATATAAAAGACAAAGCTTCAACAGAGATTGGAAGCTATAAAAGAAACCCTGATTATAATTGTAACACTGAAAAAAATAATAATTAGAAAAGCTTAAATAAATGAGGTTAATAATAGATTAGACTCAGCTGTAGAATTAGTGAAGCAGATATTAGAGAGAGAAAAAAATTCTAGACTGAAGCACATAGTGGTAAAAAGATGGAAAATAGAATATAAGGTCCACTGGTATCTGAAAGTAGACTATTCCTACTAAAACTTTCATATGCCAGAATGGTGTAAAATGACCAAGCAATTAACTTTTTTAGTAAAAGCTGAAAATCCTCTTCAGAGTTCTTTTGGTTAATGAAAACAGGTGCTAATACAGGACTTTCCCAAAAGCAAAGGGGTATAACGCAAACTTTTGCAAAGCAGGGATATCTGTAGTGAGTATGAGACATAGAAGTATAGTGAGAAGATGTATATGTGTATTAAAGTTCCATAAGAGAGAAGAGAGAAAATAGGATAGAAATAGCAATTGAAGAATAATGAATAGTAACTTCTCTAAATTGATGGGATACATTAAGAAATCTGTTAAACTTCAAAGCGAGATAAACTATTTTTTAAAAAAATCTACATGTACAGATCAAAACAAGTCTGCTGAAAATCAAAAGCAGTGAAAAAGTCATGAGCAGTAAAACCAAAGCAAAACTTTTAAAGAGAAAAATTTGATTGACAGTTGACCACTCAATAGAAATACTATATACATGAAGGACATGGGATAAAATCTTTTTAAAAGCCATTTAAGAACTTGTTTACTTCCTTGTTTATTTTTTGTTAGTTTTTAATTGAAGTATAATGAGCATATGGCCTTATATAAATTTTAGTTGTCCAGCATAATGATTTGATATGTATATACACTGGGAAATGATCCCCACTACATAGTTTACTGTCAGTCTTTTCCAAGGGGCTTCCCTGGAGGCTCAGATGGTAAAGAATCTGCCTGCAATGCAGGAGACCCAGGCTGGAAAAGACCCTGATGCTGGGAAAGATTGAAGGCAGGAGGAGAAGGGGACGCCAGAAGATGAGATGGTTGGATGGCATCATCGATTCAATGGACATGAATTGGAGCAAACTCTGGGAGATGGTGAACGACAGGGAAGTCTGGCATGCTGTAGTCCATGGGGTGACAAAGAGCTGGACATGACTGAGTGACTGAACAAAAACAACAATGACAGTCACCACAGAAAACTACAATTTTTTTCTTTTGATAAGAATTTTTAAGACATACTCTCTTGGTTTCTTTCAAATATACACTACAGTATTATAAAATATAGTCAGCATTCTGTATATACCATCCCCCAGGCTGCATGAAGGTCTGTGTCCTACACACGAGTGGGAGAGGCTGCCATTCCACTATGGGTTGAAACTTGTTTGCCATACAAAAAATGTTAGAGTGTCTTACAAGCTACATGAATGAACTTTTATAGAGACCGTAAAGTTATAAAAGTTCGCTTCATAGTCGAAAGTTTGTACCACATAACCACTCTCACCCATGTGGAACACCCTTCAACTCCCCTCCCCTCTAGCAAAACCCATTCTGTTCTGTATGTGTGTGCCAGCTAAGTCACTTTAGTCGTTTCCAAGACTCTTTGTGACCCCATGACTGTAGCCTGCCAGCCTCCTCTATCCAAGGGATTCTCTAGGCAAGAATACTGGAGTGGGTTGCCATGCCCTCCTCCAGGGGATCTTCTCTACCCAGGGATTGAACCTGCATCTCTTAATGTCTCCTGCATTGGCAGGCGGGTTCTTTACCACTCGCACCCCACCTGGAAATCCCATTCTGTTCTCTATAGGTTTTGTTTTGTTTGTTTCATCTGTTCATGTGTTTTTCTTTTTAGATTCCCCATATAAGTGAAATCCTACAATATTTGTCTTTCTGTGTCTGACTTATTTCACTTAGCATAATATCCCCAAGGGCCATTCACGTCTCCAATGGCAAGATTTCATTCATTGTTATGGCTGCGTAGTATTTGATTGTATATATACTACATCTTCTTTATCCATTTATCCAGAAGTGGATGGTTAGGTTGTTTTCATATCTTGGCCACAGTAAATAATGCTTAATGAACAATGTACACCTATCTCTTCAAATTAGTGTTTTCATTTTCTTTGGTTAAATACCGGAAGTCAGGCTTCCCTGGTGGCTCAGTGGTAGAGAATCTGCCTCTAGCGCCTGGGAGCTGAAACTACTGAGCCCATGTACTGCAGCTACTGAAGTCCATGCACCCTAGAACCTATGCTCTGCAACAAGGAAAGCCACCTCAGTGAGAAGCCTGGGCAACTGGAGCGCAGCCCTACTTGCCACAACTAGAGACAGGCCCATGCAGCAACAAAGACCCAGCACAGCCAATGGTAAATAAATAATTAAAACTATAAATACCCAGAAGTCGAATTGCTGGATCACGTGGTAGTTCTGTTTTTAGCTTTTTGAAAAACCTCCATATTGTTTTCCATAGTGGCTGTACCAGTGTACATTCCCCTCAACAGTGCACTAAGGGTAAACTTTTTTCCGCACCCTCTCCAACATATGTTATTTGTAGACTTTTAAAAATGTATGTATTTTTAATTGAAATATTGGTTTGATATCTGTCATAAATCAACATGAATTAGCCATAGGTGTACATATCTCCCATCCCTCTTGAACCTCCCTCCCACCTCCATCCCTCTAGGTTGTTGTAGAGTCCCAGTTTGAGTTCCCTGAGTCATACAGCAAATTTCTATTGGCTATCTGTTTTGCATATGGTAGTGTGTATGCTTCCATGCTATTCTCTCTCTTCATCTCACCCTCTTCTTCCTTCCCCACACACTTGTCCACAGGTCTGTTCTCTATGTCTCTATCTCCATTTCTGCCCTGCAAACAGGTTCATCAGTACCGTCTTTCTAGGTTCCACACATATGCATTAATATATGATATTTGTTTTTCTCTTTCTGACTTACTTCACTCTGTATAACAGGTTCTGGGTTCATCCACCTCATTAAAACTGATTGAAGAGTGTTCCTTTTCATGGCTGAGTAGTGTTCCATTGTGTATATGTACCACAGCTTCTTTATGCATTCATCTGTCGATGGGCATCTAGGTTGCTTCCATATCCTGTCTATTGTAAATTGTGCTGCAGTGAACTTTGGGGTATATGTCTTTTTCAGTTTTGGTTTCCTCACAGTATATGCTTAGAAGTGGTATTGCTGGGTTCTATGGGGGCTTTATTCCTAGGTTTTTAAGGAATCTCCATACTGGACCATCTTCCATAGTGGCTGTATCAGCTTGCATTCTCACCAGCGTTACAAAAGTGTTCCCTTTCTCCAACCTTCTCCAGCACTTGTTGTTTACGGATTTTTTGATGATGGTCTTTCTGACTAGAGTGAGATGATATATCATTGTAGTTTTGATTTGCATTTCTCTAATAATGAGTGATGTTGAGCATCTTTTCATGTGTTTATTAGCCATTTGTGTCTTCTTTGGAGAAAGGTCTGTTAGGTCTTTTGCCCACTTTTTAATTGAGTTGTTTGTTTTTCTGGTATTAAGTTGTATGAGCTGCTTGTATATTTTGTAAATTAATCCTTTGTCAGTTGTTTCATTTGCTATTATTTTCCTTTGCTGTGCAAAAGCTTTTTAAGTTTAATTAGGTCCTAGTTGTTCATTTTTATTTTTATTTCCATTGTTCCACAAGGTGGGTCATTGAGCCTCAGGCAGCAGCTTTTAATGTATGCAAATATATACAGTCCTATAGGACCACAATCATAATACCTGCTGGCCTCTAGACCAGCTGATCTTGAGGTATCCTCTGGACAACTATCGTAAAAATCAGGTCTCCAAGTGAGTGTATAAGCTCCTTTCTGCAAAGTACCATAGAGCTGCTCTCTCGGTCCTCAGTAGTGAGGCTGAAGAAGAGTGCAAAGATGGTGAGCCCCAGCCTACCTTCCCTGAGAGCATTACTGCAGCCTCTGGATACATGACAGACCTGAAACCTGCCTCTCAGGCTGAAGCTCCAGGACGAGTAAGTGGGCTTTTTTTCACGGAAAGACTGGAGTGTGTATCAATCTTCTGTCTATGCAGTGCCCTGGTGGTGGCAGCCTGTCAGAAAAATCAGGACAGTGGTAACCACTCTAGCGTAGGAGAAACGGATAAGGATTGGGTAGCGTCTGGGAGCAAAGTTTCTATGCTTGATGTGAGAAGAAACTGCACAGTTTACTTTGTGGTAGCTTATTAAACTGTATGTTTTAGTTTGCAGTAACTTTCAATATGTATTTTATATTTTATGATATATTATGTTCACAGCATAAAGCTCCAGCCAAAACCTGAGAACTGGCTGAATGGCCATAACAAAATAGAACATGGATATCCACTTAGAGGTATCTGGTTGTGTTCTCAGTTCTCTATCCCAAACTGCCAGCGTTTTGGTTCCAAATTTATCTAACATTGAAGGAGCCATGGCTATGACATTTTCAGAAGCAGAAAACTGAGATAGATGATAGAAGCAAGATTCAAAACAGTCTTGACAGACTTGTAATTGTAGTCCCAACCTAGAAGAGGAAATGTTCCAGGGACCGTGTAGGCGTCATACACCAAACATCGGTTGCCGGGTGTGAGCAGAGAAGGTTTCAGGGCTACTGCTGCCAAGAAGTGTTTCAGGAGGTGCCCAAGAGGGCACTGTGAGCTGGTCTGGCTTTGGGTCACTGATGAACAAGATGCTCTTGCATTCAAAGGGAATTGAAGACGCTCCGTCAGTTGCAGGAACACATAGAACAGTTGACCCTCAGAGACGGTCAGCAAAGGGAGCACACAAAGCACACACACAGAGCCTTCAGGACTGAAATCCGAAGAGCAGCAGCAGCCCACAGCCCTTCGTATCACGTGGCAAAACAGGCAGCCAGCGTCGGAGAGAATGCAAGCCTAGGTACTGCAAAAACATTCTGCAAGCAAAATAATGGCTCACTGAGAACAGTGATATATCCTGAATCAATCACGGTCCAGACCCCTCGTTATGGCCATCGGGGGACAAAGAGAAGGGGATTCAGAGGAACCAGGACTGAGATGGTTACCCTTACCAGCCTGGCAATCAGGATTGGAGAATATAAGACTATGTGATAAAATGTTTACAGTTCTTACTACACAATCCCAGTCCCATCATTCTTGTCAAATGTTCTGGCTGTGCCCATAAAGTTTTGACTTAAAGAGCCCTTCCAGGTGTTGTTAAATACGGATGCCAGAACCTACCTGACTCGCTCAAGAGAGATCCTGGCCCTCCATGTGAGCAAGATGACAGACTCCCTCAAGAGTTCTGTCAACAGCCCTTTATCCTTTCTGGCTCAAGTTTGAGGTGATCATAAATCAGTTTCACCAGCACAGAAAGGTGAGAACTAGTCTAAGACATAACTGTCACTTTGTTTGTCTGAAACCTGACTCTGGCAAGGCAGGAACTGTGTCTGTCTTGATTCTTTCTTAATCCTTGGGGCCAAACCCCAAGAAACACTCAAATGTTACTGATGAAAGAGAGAGGAAATGGTGGTAGGCAGAGAGGCAGAAAGGAATGAGGGAAAAATCAGGTAAAAACTCCTATGTCTTACAACTGGCTATAATGTCAGTATCTGACCACATTATAATGTGACTCAAGCAAGCATACCATTAGACTGCAACAAGTGAAGCTCAGAATCTAAACAAAGGGAGAGAACAAGTCAATTCCACTCTAGTGGGACCAAATCTAAGCTTGGAGTTCAATGCTTGGTTGCCACATTTAAAAAGCACATTATGAGAGTTAAGTTCAGGGCAATGATCTAAGTGGTGAGAAGTGTACAAACCAAGGCCCACCCAAGAACAGATGAAGAAACCAGGGCTGTGTGGCTCAGGACGGAACGTGCACAGATGACCATGTCCCATGTGCGGAAGGGAAGGGCTGTCAGGCAGAAGGTGTAGGCATATTTCGCAAACCTAAACGTACATCCGCATCATCTGTTAAAGAGTGCAGAAATACCATTGGCTCAGCCTGTTCAGGTTGACTGAATCAGAACCTCCCAAGAGCATGCATGAACATGTTTTGCACAAAGATCTTTAGATCATTCTGGTCTTCACCACAAAGCTAAAGTTCAGAACCACCAGTATAGGGAATGTAAATTGATACAGTCACTTTGAAGAACAGTATGGATATTCCTTAACAAACTAGGAATAAAACTACCATATGACCCAGCAATTTCACTACTGGGGATATACTCTGAGAAAACCACAATTCAAAAAGACACATGTATGCAAATGTTGATTGCAGCACTAGTTACAATAACCAGGATATAGAAGTAACCTAGATATCCATCAATAGATGAATGGATAAAGAAACTATGGTACATATATACAATTGAATATTACTCAGCCATAAAAAAGAATGGATTTGAGTCATTTGTAGTGAGGTGGATGGACCTAGAGCCTGTTAAACAGAGTGAAGTATGAAACAGAAAAACAAAATCATATATTAACACATATATATGGAATCTAGAAAAATAGTACTGATGCACCTATTTACAGAGAAGAAAGGGAGACAAAGACATAGAGAACAGACTTGTGGGCATGGCCCGGGAAGGAGAGGGCTAGACGAATTGAGAGAGTAGCACTAACATATATACTACCAAGTGTAAGATAGATAAGGAGCAGGAAGCTGCTATATAACACCGGGAGCCCAGCCTCACACTCATGATGACCTCAAGGGGTTGGATGGGAGGAAGAGGGAGGCTCAAGAGGGAGGAGAGAGGTATATACAAAAGTATGACTGATTCCAGTTGATGTATGGCAGAGACTACCACAGCACTGTAAAACAATTTATCCTCCAAGTGAAAAAAAAAAGAAAAGAAGAATCACCAAAGTAGACCTAATTGCTTGTCCATTTGAAAGTCTCTGGACTTCCATTTGTGTAGAAATTACAGGGAGATACATATGAGGTTAAAAAAAAAAAAGTCTTGTGAACAAATGTTCTGTAAGAGAATATCTGAGTTGGTAACAAAGTTTTTGAAAACTCTTGGACATAAAAAGACTAAAAAACAGCAACAAAACTTCTGAGGATCTGGCTAAAATAATGCCTGTTCTTGTGTAAGGCCACTGTAAAAATTTGAAGTGATTTCTGAGGTTAAGGTTTTTTGAGATGAGGCATACAACTGCAAAGAGTCGGACACAACTGAGGGACTGAACTGAACTGAACTGATACAACTGCCTCCCTTATCTAAAGCTTAGATTCCCAGAAGCCTTAAGCTTTCAGAATGCAGGTACTCAGATCTTTACTGAAAGCTTAGCAGCTTGATTATCTGTTTCTTTCCCAGCCTGCATGACATTAGGAGTAAATAAGAAGTAAGGATGAGAAGGCTACTGGAAGTCACACTCAATGACAGTTACAAGAGTGAGCACAGAGGAGGAAGCAGAAAAATGTAAAAAGCAATAGAAATATGTTATTGCATATTCCTCAGTGTCCAGAATGATGTCCCTGAGACAGCTGAAAGTACTTGATTTATGATGGGTATCCTATCATAAAAAGGCAGTTTTCCTAGACTAGTAGAACTTTAGAAAAAGAAAATTATTTCAACTTCCTTAAAAGTTGTCCTTTTAAATGAAATATAATATTCATACAGAAAAGTGTCATATCAAAGACATATTGGAATAAATTAAGAGACTGGGATTAATATCCACACACAACTATATATAAAATAGACAACCAACAAGGACCTACTGTACAGCACAGAGAAAGGCACTCAATATTTTGTAATAACCTAAAAGGGAAAAGAATCTGAAAAAGAAAGATATATATGTATATATAACTGAATCACTTTGCTATATACCTGAAACTAATACAATTGTAAATCCAGTATACTTCAATAAAAAAAGAATTTTTTTTTAAAAAGCACCCATAGCTTACTGCATTAAAAAAAACACCTAAACACACCCTGTAACCAGCATCCAGATTAAACAACAAATGAAAGAAAGAAAACCCCAAACAAAATTTAAAAGATCACTTGTAGCAACCAAACTCACCTATTCTATGCCCTTCCCATCACTACACTCTCCCAAAGATAGCGGCTGTCCTTGTAATGGCATTGTCTTTGTATCTCATGTGTGTAAACTCACACAATATGTGCTCTTGTAATATTTTTAAAACTTTATTTTGTATTGAAGTATAACTGATTAACAATGCTGTGATAGTTTTGGGTGAACAGCAAAGGGACTCAGCCATACATATACATGTGTCTATCTTCCCCCAGATTCCCCTCCCATGCAGGCTGCCACATAACACTGAGCAAAGTTCCATGTGCTGTGTAGCAGGTCCTTGTTGGTTGTTCATTTTAAATGTAGCAGTGTGTACATATACATGGAGAAGGTGATGGCACCCCACTCCAGTACTCTTGCCTGGAAAATCCCATGGGCAGAGGAGCCTGGTAGACTGCAGTCCAAGGGATTGCCAAGAGTCGGACACGGCTGAGCGACTTCACTTTCACTTTTCACTTTCCTGCATTGGCGAAGGAAACGGCAACCCACTCCAGTGTTCTTGCCTGGAGAATCCCAGGGACGGGGGAGCCTGGTGGGCTGCTGTCTATGGGGTCGCACAGAGTCGGACACGACTGAAGTGACTTAGCAGCAGCAGCAGCACATATACGTGAATTCTTTTTGTTAAATTTTATTTTTTGTTTTATGATTATTTATTTTTAAATGACTCCCAGGATGTGACAATGACTTGTCACACCAATGGCAAAACGAGGAGTACCAGAAGCCACAGCTCTTGATTTCTGGACCAAAGCTAATTTTAAAACTTTCTCTCTTACAAAGATTTTCTTTCATTAGAAAGTCTTTAAAACATGTTTTCATCTAAAATGGTATTTCAACTATATAAATAACCAAAGACACAAAGGTACAAAACAATAAAATTAAATACCTAAATAATCTATTAATATATGAAACAAGTAGCCCAAATATCAGATTTTGTCTGTTTATTCTCACATGCAGACCAGATGCAGATAAATTATTGTTTTGAAAAATGATCATTTTATTTTCATTTCTTCTATGCCTCCATGGAATTAATTTTCACTAATTTGTCAATTTTTAAAAGGCTAAATTATCATTATGAACCATTGTCCTTGGTAATTAATTCTCATCTTTGCATGAACTAGTACTGTGACCAATATGGCAGCACAAATGGCTGAGAAAGCAAACAAAAAGTAAATTGACTCCAGAAGGCTAAAGTCACAGTCTTTGCATCAAAGATTAAATATGCTTTCTCTAAAATCAAGGATGATGTCAGTCACACCCTTGGCCGTCCCTTGCCAGTTCAATGATCCCACTTGGTCTTGGCATAAAACTTGTCAGTTTTACTTTCATGCTCCCATTGCTACAAAAACCCTAATATTAATAATGTATTATTTTGGAGACAACCTAAAATCAGGGACAGAATTGATCACTCTAAGGTATAAATTAGAACAGATTTATTTTCAGAGATAAAAGAACCCCTACATGGCATGAGTATTTAGGAATTCTTAAAATTGTAAAGAGAAATGTCTGAATCAATAATGTCCTATTTGCCTGATGTTTCTCTGACCTGTTTGAGGAGCATGGGTGAATGTGATATCCTGCAATATTCTTTTATAGATTTGTGATTATCTTTTTTTAATCTTAAGTTTGTGATGATTTGTTTTTTAAAAATTTTATTTATCATCATCATTATTATTATTTTTGCTGATCTGGGTCTTTGTTGCCATGCCCAGGCTTTCTCTAGTTGCAGTGAGTGAGACTACCCTTTGTGGTGGTGGTGGGGGCTACTTTTCTCACCACGGTGGCTTCACTTGCTGCAGAGCACAGGTTCTAGGCGGTCAGGTTTCAGTAGTTGCAGCATGCGAGCTCGGTAGTTGTAGCAAATGGGCTTAGTTGTTCCATAGCATGTGGAATCTTCCAGGACCAGGGATCAAAACCATGTCCTCTGCATTGGCAGGCAGAGTCTTATCCATTGCACCACCAGGGAAGTCTGACTGCAATTTCTTTTTATCTGGCCCGATTCAGTGTTGCGCTTAGCACAAACTGCAACGTTTATTACATTCAGTTTAGTTCAGGTCAGTCGCTCAGTCCATCCAATGCTTTGCGACCCCATGAACCACAGCACGCCAGGCATCCCTGTCCATCATCAACTCCCGGAGTTTACCCAAATTCATGTCCATCAAGTCGGAAATGCCATCCAACCATCTCATCCTCTGTTGTCCCCTTCTCCTCCTACCCTCAATCTTTCCCAGCATCAGGGTCTTTTCAAATGAGTCAGCTCTTCACATCAGGTGGCCGAAGTATTGGAGTTTCAGCTTCAACATCAGTCCTTCCAATGAACACCCAGGACTGATTTCCTTCAGGATGGACTGGTAGGATCTCCCTGCAGCCCAAGAGACCCTCAAGAGTCTTCTCCAACACCACAGTTCAAAAGCATCAATTCTTTGGCACTCAGCCTTCTTTATAGTCCAACTCTCACATCTATATGTGACCACTGGAAAAAACATAGCCTTGAGTAGATGGACCTTTGTTGACAAAGTAATGTTTCTGCTTTTCAATATGCTGTCTAGGTTGGTCATAATTTTCACTCCAAGGAGCAAGTGTTTTTTAATTTCATGTTGACTTGTTAATTTGACAAGCATTATACTAAAAAATAGAATTCATGTAAGTGTCTTTTATTTAAATCTAATAGCACAAGTTTAGGATAATACCTTGGTTAAGGCCTATCAATGACTTCCCTGGTGGCTCAGATGGTAAGGAGTCTGCCTACAATGCGGGAGACCTGGGTTCAATCTCTGGGTCGGGAAGATCCCCTAGAGAAGGAAATGGCAACCCACTCCAGTATTCTTGCCTGGAAAATCCCATGGATGGAGGAGCCTGGCAGGCTACAGTCCCTGGGGTTGCAAAGAATCAGACACAACTGAGTGAAAATCTGTAGTGTAGAAAAGAGTAACTAGAGTACATAGTTGGAAGATAATATGAAGGAAAAGAACCAATCTAGTTGTATAAATAAAGTAAAAAGGACACACAATGAAACAATATAATCTCAGTTTTCATCTCAGGGGTCTCCTGTGAAGACATATGTATATGCTAGTGGGAGCTAACTTTTTCTTGATACTGTGTCTAAATTTACACTTTATGATTATATAAGAGGCATATATGAACAAGCAATTTGTAGATGTATGTTTTTATGTATCCCTTTGAATCATTCTTTTGTATGAAACACTGAGTTGAAAAGCATTTAAGGTGACACTTTTCAAATCTATTTTAAGAAACAGTTAACCTTTAGCCAAAGATTTAAAATTAATTTCACTTGGCTATTTGTCTTTTAAGACCCCATTCTAACCTCAGTACTCGCAAGTTTTCTCCTGCAACATGACAGGGGATTCTAAAACTATCTCAAGGGTTTCACAAAATTCTTTAATCCAAGTGATTTCAATTTTAAAAGAAAAAATGTCAAAACATTATCTTTCAAATGTGGGAACCTTTTACATGCTGAGCAACACTGGTTGAGTTACTTAAACAGCAGATTTAAAACTTGGATCAGTGACTTCCCTGGTGGTGCAATGGATATGAATCCATCTGCCAATGCAGGGGATATGGGTTCAATCTCTGGTCCGGGAAGATTTCACATCCATCGGAACAACTAAACCTGTACACCATGACTACCGAGCCTGCCTGCTGCAATTACTGAAGGCTGCACGCCTAGAGCCTGTGCTCAGCAACAAAGAGAAGCTGCACACCAAAACGAAGAGTACCTCCTGCTCACCACAAGTAGGGAAAGCCTGCACACAGCAATGACAATCCAGCACAGCCAAAAAAAAATGTGGAAGAGTTTTTTTTTCTTTTGGAGGCACAGACAATTTTCTGCATGGAAAATGGCATGTGGTTGAGGTAGCAGAACCTGTGTTGGTAAAACAGGACAATGGCATCAAGGAACAGTGCTTAGTATCAGTCTGAACATGGTACTATTTACTGTACACTTATTTCCCAACAAAGAGTTTATTTGCTTGGGAGTAGGAATGCCTCTGTGTATTTGTACCCAGTGCATGTCATTTTGTTGCAGTTCAATTCCCCTGTGTAAAACGGTGACGACAACTTCCATTAGCATTTCTCATATTTAAAAACCTAGGCTTATAAAAGCCAACTGGAAATTCTAAGGTAGTAGACAGCATGGCTTGAAAAAATGGAATAAGAGGAGACAGAGCAATGGTTCTTTTTCCTATCTTTCCACATCCGCAGTTCAGTTCAGTCACTCAGTCGTGTTGGACTCTGCGACACCATGGACTGCAGCGTGCCTGGCTTCCCTGTCCATCAGCAGCTCCCGGAGCTTACTCAAACTCGTGTCCATTGAGTTGGTGATGCCATCCAACCATCTCATCCTCTGTCGTCCCCTTCTACATCCTACTGCTTTCCAAACCTAACCAGACCCTCTTTCCCAATACCACCATTTCTGATGTTGGGTCATTACTAGAGAAAAAAGGAAGTGGCAGGAGTAAGAAATGGAAAAATCTGAAGGTGAAGCATAAGAGTGACTACGTATCTAAAAGGAAAAGTGGAAAATAATTTTCTCTAATTTCCTACCTCTGTCCCTGAATTCCTATAAAAGTGCTCAGAGAAGCACCCAATTTCAGGATCATCCCCCAACTCTTTCTCAGCAAACAGAAAGTCAGGGTGGGATAAAGGAAGAAAAGACCAGAGAAAAACATATTCACAGAATCGAATTCCAGATGGGAAAGGATGAAGAAAAGCAAATGGTGTTCTGGCTCTCCCTCTCAACTCGTCACGCTTTTTCCTTTGGGAGGAAAAGGAGGTGGTTCCTTCTGGATGTTCCAAGTCAGGGCAGACAATAAAACATCACCACAGTGACAGCCCAGTTATTACTTTCCGGCTTGTGACCAAAATGAGACCCCAGCATGGCAGAATTAAAATTCACAATCTCGTCCGTGAAAGGATTTTCAGTACGACGTTTTGTTAGAGGTCTTTAAAAAAAGAAATAGCCTAATGTGTTAATATTGAAAATAGATGCATGTAATTTGAAAGTGAGTATAAAATACCATGTGTATTAAATTAATAATGTTTCATTACTCACCCATCACAGAGTCATTATTTTAAATAACCATATTTCATTTCAGTGGACAGAGTGTAAATGAGTATGTATTTTTATGTAAAGTGGACCTGCATCATTATTTATTCATGAGTTTTAAAAGGATCATTATTTTTGACAGACAGCTCCTGTCAAAAGATTTATGCATAAGAGCTCATGTTTCCCCACAATAATCATCAATCAATAAACTTTAGAACCTGGTACTTAAAATTCAGTGTTATAGAGATGCACATTTTGCTCTAATTAAACACATGTTTGCATTTGGGAAATAAACTGCAACCTCAGTTCAATTAAATATAATCTGAAATATCAATACTGCATGTGTAGGGTGAGTCATGGTATTAGTTGGAGAATGTGCCTTGTTACATTTTAAGTGATTGCTTTGTTTCCACACACCAGACTATTTCTTTATCCCTGTGGGGCAGGAGGGGAAGCTTACAAGATTTAGCTTTTAACACTGTAATTGGTTATCAGTGAAGGTAGTTGGTGGTTTTCTGAGCAATGGATGCCATCCCTCCCTGCTTTAGACCTTGATTATAAAGGACCTGGGAGGGCGAAAACCAGGCATTTCAATAGCACAGAAAATAGCACATGCCTTTCAGTATGGGGCTTGGAAGTCAGTTCAGAAGATGGGACGAGATTATGTACAGATAATAGCATATAATTGCAAAACAGCAAAACTGTAACTGATACTGATGAAAAGGCTGATGGAAGACAGTTTCTGAATCCCCAATAAGAACCAAAAAGGCAATGAGTTACCAGTGTGATACAAAGACTCACTGCTCAGAGGCGAATTAATGGTGGTGATATAGCCTTAACCCCAGAGGAAATAATTGAAAGGCTTGGAAGTCTCCTGGGACCAGCTGGCCCTACAGGATTTCCATAGACATTCCGTTAATGTGCTTTCCCCAAACCACGCTGTCTCCAGATGAACTGATGATGCTCAAGACTATTATTAACTGATATGCTCTTTTGAATAATCTGAATCTGCAAGCTGGAGTTAAATATGGTTTCCTATTTGGCAAAGTCTATTTTCATATCTACGTTTCTAGAATTTCGATTATTCATTATTTTGATGCATTGCTGCCATTAAACAGCAGTACTATCAGAGTTTGGAATTTGAAAGGGGTACATTTCTCTCTCCTGTTTTCCCCACACAGGCACTAGCAGCCATGGTAAAGCTTGGAGACAGACAGAGACCTCCAGGTAGGAGAGCACTTTTAACCTTTGTCTGGGAGATATGCAAATCCTATTTTCAGGGCCAGTTTCTCATCCTGCGACTAAACAGCTAGGCTAATGAACAAAATGTCAGGCCTTCCCTTGACAGGGAGAGGGTGGAGAAAGGGAAAGGGAAGGAGGAGGAAGGGGAGGAGGAGGTCAGCTGAGAGAGCAGACTATGCTGGAAGAGAAGAAGGAAAGGAAGGGGTCCTGAGAAGCCTGGGAGCTGGGGTGGATGTGCCAAAGGACGCGTGCTAAAGCCAGCCTGTTGAGCAATGACAGGAATAATGTTGATCTTGTATTTTTCATTTGATTAAAAGTATAACATTAAGAGCTGTTCACAGAATTTCCCTCCAGGAAATAAATTATCAGCTTAAGAAGACATTAATAATGAATTCATTTACTTAAAGTAGGATCTCTGGGTTGAGCTGGGGTGAGTTGGGGAAGAGAGGTGAAGAAAGTGACACTTCTCTATTAGGGAAATGAACACTTTTGAGCTGTTCAATTTGGGGTCACCACTTTGAGGTCATTTTGGGGACATGGAGGAGGAATCTCATGGTTGGAGAATCAAAGACTTAGGAGGAAAAACCTGGCCAGTGAGAAATACTTTGATTTAGGAATGCTTTAAGACCAGGAGCTGAGTATTTATTATAAACAACAGGTTTTAAAACGTATTTGGGGAGGATTTCCCTGGTGGTCCAATGGTTAAGACTCTACTTTCTATGCCAGGGGCACAGATTCAATCCCTGGTGGGGGAACTAGGATCTTGCATGCCATGCAGCATGGCCAAAAAATTAAAACAAAAATAAAATAAAAAATATCTCGGGGAAAATGAGGACAAGGTTCTCTGCCACATGTTTTTATTGCACAGGAGAGAACAGCTGCAGAAGAAGAGATTACAAGTGTGGGGGAGGCAGAATTAGAGCAATAGAGAGAATGAGAGAGCAAGCAATAGAAAGCGTTCATAGAACTTCCAAGAAAGCTTTCCATGAGACATAGGACAGTCTTATAGGTAGGGTTGATGGGGGAAGAAGACCGATTTCTTTATAGACTTTTTTCAACTTAACAAAACACAGTAACCCAACTATATTGCCTATCAAACATATAGCCTTACAGACGAAGCATATATTTGCACACAATTAAACTTTATTTTTGCATTTTGGTCATTTGGCACATTTCACTGCAAAGTATGTTGTTGGGAATTTTATTGTGGCTCATGCTTATCAATGAAGTCTTAGATCATTATCAACTTTTTGCTGGATATATTTCCAAGGGACAGATTATCATCTTAAGAAAGGTGTCAGATGTCAGTGGAAGGAAAGGAAGGTACCAAGGCACTGAGCTGCCCAGGATATCTAATAATCTTCCAGGTCAAAGGTAAAGACCTACTTCCTTTTTATTAGAACAGTTGAATCGAGGGAGGTGTTTAGTGTCCGGTTGGAGAGGGACCCACAGAGTCAGAATTTCTGAAAGCTTCAAGGATGTAGATTTCTGTTTGTCAATACAGAAAAAGCTTTTATGCTCTGCATTTGAATGTGGTAGTTAGTTGGTCAATATGCTGTGTGTGTGTGTGTGTGCGTGTGCATGTGTGTGTGTGAGAGAGAGAGACATAAATAGGTGCAAGCATATCTACTTTGAACTACTTTGAATTATTTTATATTAATGTAAATTTTATATGTCCTTATGCATTTGAAAATCTTCTGAGGTAGGGCCATAGTCTTTTCTTTGTGTTTGGATTGGTTTCATGTATTCCTGTTTTTCTTTTTTTTTACAGAATATTTACTCATAATCTGATCTTTTCAGTTACATCGACTTTAAAGTGGAGTAAGAAAATAAAGACACTTGCTTGATAATTTGAGTATTGCAGCCAACTCTAGGTTATATTTTCTGCCCAGTCTTTTACTGGCTGATTTTTCATTTTCCTTATTTGAAAATAATTCTTTTTGACTAAGTTCTAAAAATTGAGTAGTTGGAGAAAATAAGCTCAACATAAATATAAAATTTTTGATACGCTTTCCTGAACTGAACACACCTTTGTAACTGCTGCCTAGATCAAGAAGTAGAGCATTACTAATATCACCAAAACCCCTCTTCTACCACCCACTTACCCACCATCCTCCCCAAATAATAATTATTCTGATTTTGATCTCCATAGGTCATTTTTATGTTTTTGGCTTTTCTTTAAATGGAATCATATAGAACATATTCTTTCGTGTTTCACCTCTTTCCCTTAAATTTGTATCTGTGAGACTCAACTAGGTTATAGGTATAAATGTAGTTTTCTGTTTTTTATTTCTCTGAAGCATTCCTTTATAGAGCTAAACCAGTTTCACTCTACTAATAATAGATATTTGGATCACTCCTTATTTCTTGCTGTTATTGTGGTGCTGCTATGTACATTTCAGTACATGTCTTTTGGGGAAACTGCCTTTGTCCCTTTGTCATAAGTAGATACTTAGAAGTCAAATTGCTGGATCACGGTGGGTACAATTTTCATCATTTGTAATGCTGAAACTTTCCCAAGGTGCTTGTGTTCCTTCATATTCCTGTGGTATGTAAGGGTTATAACTATTCTATCCACTGTTAGTAGCACAAGGCACTGTCAGTCATTTTTATTTTAGCCATTCAGGTATACATGTGGTGGCATGAAGTTGTGGTTTAAATTCATATTTCCATGATAATTAAGGAGGTTGAGTACCTTTTCATATTAGTATCTTGATGTGTAAAATGACTAATTAGCTCACCAATTTTTATTAGTTTTCTTACTGACTCATTAGTCAGTCAGTTCAGTCCCTCAGTAGTGTCTGACTCTTGGTGACATCATGGACTACAGCACACCAGGCTTCTCTGTCCATCACCAACTACCAGAGGTTGCTTGAACTCATGTCCATCAAGTCAGTGATGCTGTCCGACCATCTCATCCTATGTTGTCCCCTTCTCCTCCTGCCTTCAATCTTTCCCAGAATCAGGGTCTTTTCCAGTGACTTAGTTATTTGCATCAGGTGGCCAAAGTATCGGAGTTTCAGCTTCAGCATCAGTCCTTCCAGTGATTATTCAGGACTGATTTCCAATAGGATTGACTAGTTTGATCTCCTTGCAGTCCAAGGGACTCTCAAGAGTCTTCTCCAACACCACAGTTCAAAAGCATCAGTTCTTTGGCGCTCAGCTTTCTGTATGATCCAGCTCTCACATCCATACATGACCACTGGAAAAGCCATAACTTTGACTAGATGGAACTTTGTCAGTAAAGTAATGTCTCTGCTTTATAATATGCTGTCCAGGTTGGTCATAGCTTTTCTTCCAAGGAGCAAGTGTCTTTTAATTTCATGGCTGCAGTCACCATCTGCCGTGATTTTAGTTCAAGAAAATAAAGTCTGTCACTGTTTCCGTTGTTTCCCCATCTATTTGCCATGAAGTGACGGGATAGGATGCCATGACCTTCGTTTTTTGAATGTTGAGTTTTAAGCCAGCTTTTTCACTCTCCTCTTTCACTTTCATCAAGAGGCTGTTTAGTTCCTGTTTGCTTTTTGCCATTACAGTGGTGTCATCTGCATATCTGAGGTTACTGATATTTCTCTCAGCAATATTGATTCCAGCTTGTGCTTCATCCAGTCCAGAATTTCACATGATTTACTCTGCATATAAATTAATAAGCAGGGTGACAATATACAGCCTTAACATACTCCTTTCCCAATTTGGAACCAGTCTGTTATTCCATGTCTGGTTCTAGCTATTGCTTCTTGACTTGCATACAGATTTCTCAGGGGGCTGGTAAGGTGATCTCTGATATTTCCATTTCTTTAAGAATTTTCCACAGTTTGTTGTGATCCATGCAGTCAAAGGATTTAGTCTAGTCAATGAAGCAGAAGTAGATGTTTTTCTGGAACCCTCTTGCTTTTTCTATGATCCAATGGATATTGGCAATTTGATCTCTGGTTCCTCTGCCTTTTCTAAAGCCAGCTTGAACATCTGGAAGTTCTCGGTTCACGTACTATTGAGGCTTGGCTTGGAGAATTTTGAGCATTACTTTGCTAGTGTGTGAGATAAGCGCAATAGTGTGGTAGTTGGAACATTCCTTGACATTGCCTTTCTTTGGGATTGGCATGAAAACTGACCTTTTCCAGTCCTGTGGTCACTGCTGAGTTTTCCAAATTTGCTGACATATTGAGTGCAGCACTTTCACAGCATCATCTTTTAGGATTTGAAATAGCTCAGCTGGAATTCCATCACCTCCACTAAGTTTGTTCATAGTGATGCTAAGGCCCAATTGACTTTGTACTCCAGGATGTCTGGATTTAGGTGAGTGATTATGGTTATCTGGGTTATCCTGATTATCTGGGTCATTTCTTCCCTGGTGGCTCAGAGGTTAAAGCGTCTGCCTCCAATGAGGGAGACCGGGGTTTGATCCCTGGGTCGGGAAGATCCCCTGGAGAAGGAAATGGCAATCCACTCCAGTATTCTTGCCTGGAGAATCCCATGGATGGAGGAGCCTGGTAGGCTACAGTCCACGGGGTCACAAAGAGTTGAACACAACTGAATGACTTCACGTTCACATAAGATCTTTTATGGATAGTTCTTGTATGTTTTCTTGCCACCTCTTCTTAATATCTTCTGATTCTGTTAGGTCCATACCATTTCTGTCCTTTAGTGTACCTATATTTGCATGAAATGTTCCACAGTTTCTTAGTTATTTACCTGTGTTGATTGTAATTGATATGGTTTTCAAGAGACCAAAAACTGTGTTTTCAGACTCATGTTTTATAAATTTTCTTCATATTTAATAACTTTCATGATTACAAGAACAACTCCAAGAAACCTAAAGGACTGTGGATAAATATTCAATTCGTCTCTTAGGAACAAAATGGTTTAGGCATGTAGACGGTTTCTGAACAGAAGGTAAGTGTATATGTGAGAAGTTGGCTGACATGCGCTTGCAGCCTTATCGTTTCAAATTAGTGTTTTTGTTTTCTTTGGATAAATACCCAGAAGTGGTCTCACTGGATCATTTGATAGTTCTATTTTTAATTTTTGAGGAACCTCCATACTGTCTTCTGTAGTGACTGCATCAATTTACATTTCTACTAAGAGTACATGAAGGCTCCGTTTTCTCTACAGTCTCAACAACACTTGTTATTTCTTATCTTTTTTATAATAGCCATTCTAATTGGTTTAATGTTTTATCTCACTATAACTTTGATTTGCATTTCCCTGATCATTAGTGGTGTAATTCTCCAGCTTTCCCAACATCGCTTACTGAAGAGGCTGCATTTTCCCCATTGTGTATTCTTGCCTCCTTTGTTGTAGAATAATTAAGCATATGTGTGGGGGTTTATTTCTGGACTTTCTGTGCTGTTTCACTGATCTATGTGTCTGTTTTTATACCAAGACCATACTGTCTTGGTTACTGTAGCTTTATAATATAGTCTGAAGCCAAGAGTGTGATGTTAATATTTCTGTTTGTGTCTGTTCATTAGGTATGTCAGATATGTCTCCCAGTTTTGAAAGAGTGGACTTATGTAGATGGCATTCTGTGGGGCTCATTGGCATGGTCCTCTGGCTCACCAGAGCTAAGTGTCCCAGGGTATACTCTGTGTGAGCTGCACACATCCTGCTGTTGTGTTTGGGCTGTGAGTGCTATGTGGGTACTTGTGTGTGGGGTTGGTCTTGTCAAGGCTGACAGAGAGGTCCAACCACAGCTGCTGAAGGGCTGGATTCCAGAGGAAGAGCTGCTTTGGCGGGGGGGTGGGGGGGGGGGTGGGGGCGGGGCGGGGCATGTCTGCTGGCCGAGGTAGCCTGCCAGATGGGGTAGGGTAGGGTCCCTTTGGAGGGGTTGGTCAGGGCTGATGTGTTGAGCTGGCCTGGTCCTCAGGGAAGTGCAGAGGCAGAATGCATGCTGTTTGTTAGCTAGGCTGATGGAGAGTGACCGAAATGGCACTGCCGGCACCAGGATAACTAGGTGCAAGGAGAGTTATTAAAGAATGGTGCCCACCAGTGCTCGTGTACCTGGAGAAAGGTCCACCTGGTCCCTGACACACACCTGATCCATGCACTTTTCAAACTGCTGTGTCTTCACTGAGAATTAGGGAAAGTAAGTTTGTGCATGAGCCCTTCAAGAGTGGAATCTCAGTTTCCCACATCCCTCTGGCTCTCCCAGTTGTAAGTCCTTCTTGTTTTCAAAGCCCGATATTATGGGGACTCATCCTGGAACAGGTCCCCTGGGGTGGGTGCCTGATATGGGATGCAGACCCCTTTCTCCTCTGGGGGGGAACTCTGTGGGTGTGATAGCCCTCCTGCTGTGGTGAAGGGGGTTCTGACTACACTGTGTCTCTGCCTCTTTTCTCATCTCAATGTGGCCTTTTCTTTATATCTTTAGTTGAAGGAAATCTGTTCTGCTCATCCTCAGGTAGCTTTCAGAGATAGTTGCTCCATCTGTAGTTATACTTTTGGTATGTTTGTCTGAGAAGGTGAGCTCAGGATCTTATAATCTACCATCTTGATCCTGCCTTTGGAAGATTGTTTTTGTGTCAAACGAATCCTAGGCACAAAGTTTAATCTCTCTAATCTCTTTTACCTTAAAGGACAATGTTTTCTCTTTGCCTAACGAATCTTTAGAATCTGCCCTTTGGCTCTGGTCCTGTATGTTTCAGTCCCTCATGCTCTGAGCCGAAGTGCCACCAAGAAATAAAATGTTTCTGTCACCCAAGAAAGTTCCTCAGGACCTCTTCCAAGTCAGCACGCCTATCAACAGTCACTATTCTGATTCCTATCATGACAAATTTTAGTTTTTGCTGTTCTAGAACTTGGCCAGCCACAATATTAAGTATATCTCATCATCTGTTATTGTGCTCACCTTTACCTGGGCTTGGTGAAGTCAGCTGAGGGTTCCATTTATTTCTCCAAACTCCCTCATACATTATGCTGGCTGCTTGGGGCTCTTACACTGCAGGCTGTCATGGAAACCTCATGACAGATCTTCTGCCCTGTTATGGGGTGGAAAATGAAACAGTCTCTGAGATCCGTTGTGATATTTCACATAAAGTTTCTTCCAGACTGCAAGGGGCAGAATCCTTGTGTTAGGGGAAGCACACTGATTGAAACCACCCACCCTGGCCAGGCACCATAGTAACCATTTGCATGAGTTATTTTATGACAGGAGATCCTGATAAGGAATATGGAACTAATAAGCCACCACCAACTGGAAGGGTTCGGGAAAGGTCTAAAGGAGACACTGCATGTCTGTCCACTTCCCAGAATCCCTCTCGCTAGCATCCATCTTGGCTGAGCGATGTGTGCACCACCAGGAAAGACTCTGAATTAGAATGATTGGCCAAAGACCACCCGGAAACTAATCCCATCACCATAAAACCCGACATTGCGAGCCACGTGGCAGAGCAGTTCTCCTGGGTTCCCTTACCCTACTGCTCTCCACCCGGGTGCCCTTTCCCAATAAAATCTCTTGCTTTGTCAGCACATGTATCTCTTTGGACAATTCTTTTCCGAGTGTTAGACAAGAGCCCAGTTTTGGGCCCTGGAAGGGGTCCCTCTTCCTGCAACACTTGCATTCTTTCCAGACAAATTTGATTTTATTTCTTTTTGCAAGAGAAAAAATGAAGTGTTTCTTAAGTTACAGTGTACAGCCTTAATATCACAAGGAGAGAGTGAAAGATTTGTGGCTAGGCTTGTGCTACCAAACCACTGGAAGAAATAAAAAAATCATTATCTCCATTGCCAGCAATCATTGTACTTCAAGCATTGCCTGGAGACTAAAAAGGCAAAACCACAAGATGAAATATTCAAGGTTAAAGTTGGCTCCATGCATGAAAAGATTTAGGAATCCATGTTCCAAAATATACAGGGTACAGATAGCCCAAAGTATGCACAAGGTGATGGATTTAGTTGAGTAAAATACTAGGGTTTCTATATATATTTTACCTCACCATTTTATAATTCATTTTTATATATGTGTGTTTTCAAATGTCAAACGCCACAGAGGTACATGTTGTATAAATGAGATAAGCAATACCTAAAGATATTGGGGAGTGTGGACCCCCTTTATTCAAAAAGAGTTTGGAGTGTCCAGCTGGTGGATCCAGGTGTGCCCTGGCTGCCTTATCAGAAAGCTCATTTGTCTCCACAGGGTTGACTATTGAGGTTGTTTCTGGGATGCTATTTGCTCCCTAAAGGATTTTTCTCTTCCTGTTCCATTGTGAAGCAATTGTATTCCTTAAATACTTTGTTATTCTGCATTTTTGCCTGGCAGCAGTAGCACTTAGGGAAAGGCAGAGAGGACAAGGAAATGATTTGTAGACATAAAATCCTGTTTTTTTCATCACCTCTGTATTAAGCTTTAAGAAGTCTGCTGCTGCTAAAGTCTGTGGAGGCCTTATTTTCCACAAGCAAGAGTAACTATAAAATTCTGTGTAGTAATTTGTTTCACATGTGCCATCCAGCTCTTCCCATGTCTTCTGGAAACCTCCTAGTGGAGGGAGTTTGTTAGTTCTAGCTCAGTTCCCGGAGGAAGGGGAGATAGAGGCAAGCCACAAAGATAACCAACTGTGGGGAGAAGGAGAGATCAGAAAAATAACCTGAAAACTTGCAGAAACAATCAAGGCCCTAAACGCAAATGCATCTAGGTAGCCAAAGATGGGACCATTTTCCTTAAATCACCTCGTAGGTATTCAAAAGACATTGAGAGACTTTATATATAGGAGAGATTCATGAAATAAACTTCGTCCCCAAAGAGCAGATTTGTTAAGATAACCTAATCATTCTAACATGAAGTATTTTAAAATTGTTGTCTAAACATGGCTCTTTATGCAATTAGATCTCAATTAGTTTGAATTAAAGTGACAGACAGATGTTGTATTTGTATTCAGTGTATCACAAAAGCAAATATGTATTTCTTATTAGGCTAAATTAAATATATAAAGGATATGTAATATTTTATATAATGATGCTGATAATATAATAGTGATGATAATGATAAAAAGACATTGGTATTGATTTCATTGTTGATGATGGATGTATCTATTGTTCTTTATTATCTTAAATGGAACACAACAGATTGGAAATGCTGAGCCAATGAGCATATCATTATAAAGCTGGACCCAGTTTTTTATTTATATCATGAAGCTTTCAATGCTGAAACAATGTTAATCCTCCAGCTCTTGGCACAAAGGAAGCAATTCGCTGCCTCTAGTCCTGTGAATTTAAGTCTTCAATAGATCCAACAGGAGGTCACCCATGGCTAATTGAGCAGCGTGTTTCATCAGATTTGCATTTACGTGTTTCCTGAAAAACAAAATGGCACTTGAGGATTCAGTTCCCTTGCTTGGCCCCATCTAGGGTCAATAGGAAAAGCTATATGGGCTTCCTTTCTTTCCTTTATGACAAACTTTTATGCTGGATCTAAAACCAGAAAGTTGCTCTGCCCTTAAAGAAGAAATTTTGTTTGTGACTGAGAATTACTTTTGTCTTATTCAAACCAATTTAAAATAAATAAATGTTTTTTAAATGCAACTGCCCTCTGGAGCACACCTAAGGAGAACACACAGCATCATTTGGGAGAGAAGACAATTATCTGAAATACATGTCTGATTATCCAACTGCACAGCCACACTGATGAACTATTAACACTCCCTGCAACTCTTACAGCTGTAGGCAAGATAAACCATGAATGGCTTCCTCCGCAGCAAGTGCAATTTCAGGGGGCAATGATTTTGCCAGGTCATTTTCACTAATGGCCTTCGGGAAGAAGATTCTTGAACATGGCATGTTGAAAGCAGATTTGATCCAAACATGCTGTGGCTCTCAGGATGTCAAGCCCTTTGGAAATGCAAGGCACTCAAGACAGCCTCACATGATCAAAAATGGCACCAGCATCAATTAATGCCAACAACTGCAATTAGGAAACCACAGATGAGTAAGGACATGAGAGGCTCTAATTTCCCTTTGCCTGGGATCTCTGTTCCTGGTGACACCTGTCATGTTTCATTGACGTGAATACTTTTGGAGGCTAGTCACCATCTTCCTGAAAATTGCATTTCTGACCAGAGCTCCCCAGGCATGGTGTCAATTTATCTTCATTTGCAATGGGTCCCTGAACAGATTCTGAGTGCTCCCAGAGATGGAGCTTTTACATTTGAAGAACAGTACAGAGCAATGACTAGCTGTAGCCATGTATTTTAATACAGGTTCATGGGAAAAATATGATAGTTGGTACAAAGTCATAGGTGCCAAGAAGAAGCCCTGTTCAGGAAATCAGGATCAAGGAAATAGATCTATACCTTGCATCTGTAATATTAGGGATTTTAAAAGTTAATATAATTTCAAACCCATGCTAAGAATGCTGTTTGGAAAATGAAGTGAATGTAATCCAATAGAATATCTATTATCTGCTTTTAAATTTTAAAAATGTAGATCCTGTCCGTGACAACAAATATGTCCAATTTTAGGGGGTGTGATGGTGAGAGTTAGAGTTAGGCCAAGTCAGAATAAAAACACTATATCACACACACACACACACACACACACACACACACACACACACTTCACATTAAAAAACATTCTGTAGATAAACCATTAGATGGAGAAAAGCATCCTTAGATCTATTAGCACTTAACAAAATCCTGAGACTAATTGCTTCCATCCTTTGATTTTTCATGAAGAAATAGAAGAAGTAGAAGAAATAGAAGACTGAGGTACTTTTTCCTGATAACATGGTTCTCTGTAAAAGAGCTTGGAAATCCTAGAAGCCTATTCAAACTCAAGTATGCTCTCTTTAACAGCTTCAGATGGAAAAGTCTAAGAACTGTGAAATGTTGTTTCTGTTTTCTCCATTGCTGTTTCAGGTCTTTTGAGAGGGCATTTTTCTTGACCTTTAGGTTCAGCCTAGAGTGCTCACCAAACAGTATACTATAGGGATACATATTAGAAGCATAACTTTACACCAGCTGGTATTTTTTTCCTCACCTAATAGAATTGAATTTAACACACTGAAATCTTGATGGATGATCCTAAGTAGTTAATCAAATCTCATCTTTCCATTAATCTAATTTTATTGTCATAGATGTGTTCTCAGCAGTTTATCTTTAGGCGTAATCAGATTTCACTTTTAAGTCAAATAAGTTCTGTTGGGTTTTAACTTCTACACAATTTCTTGTTCAGCCAACATTGATCTGGAGAAGATTAGGATTTTACGAAGGCCTTTTCCAAGGCTTTACTGTCTCAACATTTGTCTAATTGCTTCTCTTTATGTGAGATGAATTTGTCCCAAAACCAAGATGAATATGTAGCAGAGGTAGCAGGCAATGACGAGTCTGAAAGCTGATGACAGGATAGAGCAGTGGAAAGAGTTACCGAGTTTGAGGTGAGCCAGACAAGCTATTCATTTGTCAAATGGGCCTCACGGGGCCCTGGTGATGATTAAATGAGACGGATGCTAGACTCAGAGTCACCACTGAGAAATAGTTATCGCTCTCATTATGGAGTTTTAAGGGTGTTAAGCTGGTTATGCTTGCATGCATGCTAAGTCACTTCAGTCATGTCCGACTCTATGCGACCCTATGGACAGCAGCCCTCCAGGCTCCTCTGTCCACAGGATTCTCTAGGCAAGAATACTTGAGTGGGTTGCCATTTATAGCAGACAAAAATTAACAATGTTTCAAAGAGGAAAAGTGTAATTTTTTGGAGAAGAAGTTCTAAAGTGTCTTGTCCTTACCGTTTGGAAGACTAATGGTGTGAGTGAGCAGGACATGTAATTTTATGGGTTCATCCAAAATCACTGCAGATGGTGACTGCAGCCATAAAATTGAAAGACGCTTACTCCTTGGAAGAAAAGTTATGACCAACCTAGATAGCATATTCAAAAGCAGAGACTACTTTGCCGACTAAGGTCCATCTAGTCAAGGCTATGGTTTTTCCTGTGGTCGTGTATGGATGTGAGAGTTGGACTGTGAAGAAGGCTGAGCGCTGAAGAATTGATGCTTTTGAACTGTGTTGTTGGAGAAGACTCTTGAGCGTCCCTTGGACTGCAAGGAGATCCAACCAGTCCATTCTGAAGGAGATCAACCCTGGGATTTCTTTGGAAGGAATGATGCTAAAGCTGAAGCTCCAGTACTTTGGCCACCTCATGCGAAGAGTTGACTCATTGGAAAAGACTCTGATGCTGGGAGGGATTGGGGGCAGGAGGAGAAAGGGACGATCGAGGATGAGATGGCTGGATGGCATCACAGACTCGATGGACGTGAGTCTGGGTGAACTCCGGGAGCTGGTGATGGACAGGGAAGCCTGGCGTGCTGTGATTCATGGGGTTGCAAAGAGTCGGACATGACTGAGCGACTGAACTGAACTGAACTGAACTGGTACATTAATGGATAGGAAGAATGAATGGGAAGCAGATGTGGGCCGTGGACCCACATACTTTGGAGGCCCAATACTAATGGAGGGAGACCAGATCTACTTGCAGACTTGGGGCTGCAGTAAGGGAGTGGGGGCTGGGGGGTCAGTTTCATGCAATATCACTTCCTCACGGCATAATGATTCTCTCCGTGATGCCCACCACCAGTGATGAAAGACTTTCTTTGAAAAAGAATGAACGTAGAAAGATGCCCATCAAAAATTGTTCAGTCCAAGTGTCCTCTATGTTAAGTACACTAGAGTAGGTATCACAGTTCTGCCTTGTTTATTTTAGAGTTACACTGTCTAATACAGTAGCAACTAGCCATATGCACAGAGTCGGACACGACTGAAGCGACTTAGCAGCAGCAGCAGCAGCAGCTATATGTGGCTTTTTAAATTAAATAAAAATAAAATTGATTTCCTCAGTCACACTGTATCCACACTTCAAGTGCCCAGTAGTCACATTCAGCTAATGCATTGGAAGATGCAGGTTTAGAACATTCCCATCATCATAGACGGAACATCACGGACAAGACAGGCAGGCGGAGAACAGAAGAGGCAGTGGGTTGGAGCACAATGGGGGCAGGATGTGGAAGCACCAAAATGGGCATGGGGGTCCCAGCCTCAGAGTTCATATGTTGTATGCTTTTTGCTGATTGCTTAACCTCTCTGAGCTTTATTTTCCTCAACTGTTAAGTATAGCTGAATAATGGCCATCTTGCAGACAATCATAAATATAAAAGGAATAACAAGATTTGAGCTTTGTGTCTGACCCAGAGTAAGTGCCCGATAAGTGATATTTGTTGCTATTATTATCAGTAACAGCAAATGGTAAAAGAAATCAATGAAAGACTCCGAATGGTGAAAACTGAATTGTGGCATTTCTGGTTCAGCAACATTTCAGTTTTATTATAGACGTGCAGGCCTTCTCAAATGCCACTACTTTTAGTGGCTATCTATGCTTCTTTGTGTCTATATCACATAGACAAGTTTGCAGTTAGATTTAGAAAGTAAGGGGAAATATAAGGCACTAGGTCATTTTCCATGAGGAAAAAAGGACTAGATGTAAAGGTTAAATATGTTTTTAATACATGGCAAACTCTAAATGTGACTGCCTCTATCCTATCAAAAATGTATGCTTTTGTGCAGTTATTAATTTTAGACTAGCTTTTCCCCCTGCTTAATATGCAAAAATTCTGTGACAAAAGGTGGCCCCAGGCAGGAAAATATAAATGGCCAGAATCACTCATTATAATTACAATGAAATAATGCTTTCTAGAAAACAATGTTTTCTTTTGTTTTCCTTATCCTGATAGGAAACTGTGAAAATTGAAGCTCTATTCAATTCATCGTTTCGTTCCACTTCAAACACATTCTTGACAGCCATTTAAGAAGTCTTTCCCCAAACTGAAATTAGTATTTTCCAGACTAGTTTTGAGAATTATCTGCTTGTTTGCCTGATTCTCTAGCAACCTATCTAACAATAACTATCACTGCATCAAGGGACAGAAAGGGACTGGTGATAAATAATTCAGACTCCTGGGTTATTTCTGTTGGATCATCAAACAATGGCACCACGATTGTACTTCAGTCAGCAAGCGTTCTTCTCTGTCTTCATGTAGCTTCTTTTTGTGAAGGATGTGAAATCCCTTTGTAAACGTCTCCTCTTTTCTTCTCTGCAAACCCAGGAGATCTTATGCTCTCTGTGGCTCTGTTTCCTGATTCAAGATTCCAGTGGCTACAATGGATGTGATTCCTACTCTGTCCCCTCTGAATTGAGGAGGAGGTGCTTTGGTCTAGCTAAGGCCATGTTATGTGACTGTCACTGGCGTATCAGCAACATTATACTCGAGAAACATATTTGTCCAGATGCACAGTTTATAAGTGACTAGATTTTGATATTAATTTAATTAATATCAAATTAATTAGAAAGTGCTTTATTGCAACATCTGCCAACCAGCAGCAATTAATTTCTTATATATGTTGTTCAGATCATTTTCCTTCTGCTACAAAAGCTTCCTAGTATAAGGATGTGTCAACAATCAAGACATTAGGAATCACACTCTTTTAAAAAACTTTTCTAAATACATATACAGTTGTAGTTATATGATGCACTGAATTAAAACTGCCCATAATTAATAATAATACTAAAACTAACATCCATTAAGCTTTTAGAGTGAACCAGTTGCTGTTCTGCATGCTACATTAGAGTTTATTCATTATTGAGATAAACTTTTTAATTATTTGAGATGTCCAAAAATAGAATAAATTCTCTTGAGAAATAAGTACATCTAACTTTGAGGAAGACGGTAACAAAAATCTCTTGAAATTTTATGAAAACTATAAGGTAGGGTGATATACGTAAGTTTTGTTTTGGCTTTCTGAGTTTCAAAGCAGATTTTTAGGAAAGCAGGTCAGGATGTTTAAGTAAAAATGTAGGCGATTCAAGGCTCCTGGTGCTAAGTCCTCAATCATAGCAAATCCTTTCCCCTTTCGAGCTTCAGTGTTTCTCAATGTGTGTCCTTTCCTGACTATACAGTTGATTTTACAGTGTTGTGTGTGTCAAAGCTCAACAGTAACCTTTTAAATAGTATAAGCAAAATAAAGTAAATTAAAATAACAAGGCAGCTGCAGACAAAGAGAAAGACTTTGGTAAGAGTCTTGGAGATGCTTGAAAGTGGAGCTCAAGCCCTTGCTCTTTTTTTTTTTTTTTTTTTAAATTTTACTTTATTTTACTTTGCAATACTGTATTGGTTTTGCCATACATCAACATGAATCCGCCACGGGTGTACATGAGTTCCCAACCCTGAACCCTCCTCCCACCACCCTCCCCATATCATCTCTCTGGGTCATCCCAGTGCACCAGCCCCAAGCATCCTGTATCCTGCATTGAACCTAGACTGGCGATTTGTTTCTTACATGATATTATACATGTTTCAATGCCACTCTCCCAGATCATCCACCCACTCCCTCTCCCACAGCTCTGCCTGTTGATCCAGGTTTCTTAGGACAAGCTGTGTGTGAAGCTCTGTTGATGACCCTAGATACCTTGCTGTGCCGAGTGCGTGGTGGGCTCTCCTGTGCGCACATTCCAGAGTCAGGCCCCTGACTTCAAGGCCTCCCTCTGCCAATTCCTTACCTTTATAACCTCAAGCAAATTTTCTTAACTTTCCATGCCTCCATTTTATCATCTGTAAAATGAGGGTGCTAATTATAGTACTTCTCTCATCAGGCAATTGTGAGGATTAAACATCTTAATATACATAAGAGACTTAGAACAGTGCCTGGACATTGATTTTGGGAATCATGAGCTACACCTGTTATTTATTTCCTGTACTGTTATTTATTTCCTGTACTGACACAATTTTTCTCTGGCTTCTGTCTTGGTTCGGCCTCTTCATTTCACCAGGAACAACAGTGTAGACCATAGTTTGGGGGTTTTAATAAATACATGATAGCCAAATATATTTGGAAATTGAAATTATTAAATGCAGCCATAATTTTGTGTCTAGAACTGATTTTCCCAGAAACTAAAATAACATTATTGATTCTCTCCTTCAGGTTGCCTCTTTGTTTTAAAAATCATTTATGAGTAGAACTTGTTCTAGGTATAGTCACTCAGGTGTGATGTGGGTGTGTGGTATGTCTGTTTGTGGTGGAGTTGAGTGGGGTGGAGGAGAAGGTGAGATAGGAGGAAGAAAAGTTCTTACAAAGAGATATAAAGACAGAAGTGCAGCAGGATAGCTAGACAGAGAAGATACTGAGTATGGGAGGAACAGAGCCAGAGCTGGCTGGAGTATTCTTAATTGGAAAACTGGTATCCAGTGGGATTGAAATGCACTCTTTTGTAACTGAGGTTTTGATGGATTGTTGCAACCAGATTTGGTGAAAGGGGAGATATGCTGATGGCAGGAATAGAAAAGCAGGTGAGATATTAAGGGCTAGATATTTTGTCAAATTTATTCATAACATAATTTCACCAGGCAGGGAATCTATGATAAGGATATACCCATTGACCATAAATTCATAGACTTTGGCTCCTCCAGGAAGCCCACCCTGATTGAGCTGCAGAATCCTTCTCTGTCCATAATACCCTGGGAGCAGATCCTTCTATAACACATAGTTTTTGACATTATATTAGGGTTGCCTGGTTATACTTCTTATCTTTACTAGATGGTGAGAGAAACTTCCTGAGAGCATAGTCTGAGGTATCCCTTTACCAGCCACAGTTTTTGCTCAGTCTTTGTAGAGTGAATTGTATGTGTTACCATGTCTCTTCTCAACTTTATGCCATGGGCTTGCAACATAGAGGACAGAGGTTTGATGTTAAGGAGATAAATTGCCATTAGCAATTTTAAGCAGCACGAGCTTTCTGAATAGTGTTACACCAGCCTTTATTTAAGGTGAGTCTGGTTAAGCTGCCACCCAAAACCGGGCTTGCATGGCCTAGAGGGTCACATGCACTCTGAGATTCTTCCACATAGACTTATGGGATGATGGCCTGAATGACTGCTTGGCCCTAAATGCATATGTAAGACTGCTGAACGAAGTAGGCTGGCTGGCATAAATGAAGCATTGTGCTAGCATTCTGTTTCTCCACACTGCGCCGAGAGTTCCTTAGATATTTTAATATAACAACCTTTGTCCTTTATCTGTCCTCTTAGAGGAGACTTGGCCTCTTGTGAGCCCTTTGATCATTTCTCTCTTCCACCCTCCACAGGGGGCACACACTAAAAGGTTTCCTCCACAAAAGCGCTCTCATCCCCTGTCCCCTTTCTTCCCTGGCTCACATCAGATCTACTCGCATTATATTAATACGGATGCTCTGGCACTTAGAGACAGAGAAAGGCATCCTGTCGCTGGTGGACGCCGAGGAGAATGGGATGGCAATATTCGCATAGAATACCGTGCCTCTGCTTCAAGTGCAGATGTCTTTACAATGGACCTTTCTTTATTAGCATAAAAGAGACTTTAAAAGACTGCTTTTAACAGATGCAAGTTCTCAGGGTGAACTCTTTCAGGACAGCTTGGCTGGATCTGCTGAGTAGCTTCTGGGAGCAGATTGAGGATATGATGATGATTTCCCGTCTCAGCTATAAGGAAGCACCAGAAGAGTCTTTGGCAGATCTGTTTTTATGGGGCCTGAAAGTGATGCCAAGATAGAAATTCTTGCTATTCTATTTTCCATTAAAAGGTACCAACACTGTACACATAGCCAGAATAGATTAGAAGAGAAGAAACCAGAATAGAAATGTTTATTCTCAATGGCTAAACAATAATTTTTAAAAAGAACAGGATGACACTGTTTTAAGTTATACTGTAATAGTGGGGCACATCAAAGACACAGTGGCAATTATTAGCAAGAAGTTGATAAGAGAGGTGGCAAGATAGTATTTGGAATGCTTTTGCAAATGCATTCCATATTGAATGTGAAAGAAGCTACCTAGTCCAAGACACCTCACAATCAATATTCTAGGTAAGAATATGTATGATTTGTTATTGATAGTAACCAAAACTTCTATGAAGTGGAAAGAAAACAGTCAACAGAGAACGACCTTCCAAGGCAGCAGAGTATAGTGGCTGAAATGAGCACAGATTCTAGAGCCAGGCTGCCTGGGTCTGGTTTCTGCATCTGCTATTTGTTACCTGTCAGCAGTAATGTTCTGTGTGCCTCAGTTTCCTTATCCCTAAAATGGAAAAGACAGTAATAGAATTTATTGGAATTACGTTGCTACAAAGATTCTATCAGTATTCCACACACGAGTGGCTGGCACCTGTTATATAGGTGCCATTATATGAATAATTGATAAATAAGTAATGAAGTCATCCAACGCTTTCACAGTAATTTTCTCTGGGAGGAAAATTCTCCTAAATTGAAGGATATTTTTTAGTTTAGTGAACACATATTCCTTGAATCTGTGTACCTGTAGAGAGGCACATAAAATACAAACGCTGATCTCAAGGAAATTACAGTCTAGTTGCAGAAGCAGGAAATAGAGATGCAAAAGGTTGACCATTAATAACAAAGATAACATAGTTCAAAACATTTAAGCGTGTGCTTACTATATAAGATCATTTTCTGAATGTGCACTTAGTCACTGTGGCAGAGGTCATGTAAGGCTTGACCAGAGCATGTCCTGCGAGGGTGAAGGTTCCACCTGAAGCAGCTAGGTTTCTATCAGGGAGTAATTTGCATAATAAGGGAGATGGAAGGCATGCTGTGGGATGTGAAATGTACCCTTGGCTCTGCTTAAGCCTCTCCTTCTAAAGAGCAAACGCTACCTTGGTCATTCACTCATTTGTAGCCAGTAAGATATGCATATATAACTTATTTAGCAGCAACACATTTTATGCCGATTTTTGTCAGCAGTTTATGAGCACAGAAAAAGATTTACTGTTAATCTTCACAGGTTTTCTTGTACTCCAGCCAAAAGAATACATCTGGTTCACATGATATCTGGCTTTGCTTTCCATACCACGAAAAAAATAAAATCTTTTTTTCTGGTATAAAATATGTTTAACATCTAAACATGCAAAAAAAAAGAGAAAATCAGTATAACTATTTGCAAGTAGAAAGCAAAATAATTAGTCATGCACAATTAGAAGTGACATTTGTCCACAAATATCTGTGTTCTTCATATACCTTTGCTCCCAATACAGTCCCTGAAGAAAATACTTCATTGATTCTGTGGCTGCTGCTGCTTCCTCTTCCCCTCTCCCTTCCCACCCTTCATCACCCTCCTCCTGCTCCTTTTCCTCCCCTTCAACTCTTTGTTCATTCTATCATTCAATGTTTTATGGGGTATTGTGCAAAGTTATCATCGATATTGAAAATGCAAGAAAGTCTGTTGGTTTCAGGCTCTTTCCTTAATCTCAGCGGATTTATTTATTTTATCATTTAGACAAAAAGGAAGCGTAAGTCAGATTACTTTTTTTATATGTATGATTTAAAACACAGGGCCATTTTGGCTAGTGTGGTATAGGCACCCATGTATATTATTACCAAGAAAATATTTTGGCATAAGTGTCTCCATGATATTGTGAAAATCGTCTCCAGAGTAATACACCTAACCCAAAGACTAATCTTGTTGGGATGACTTAGTAGACTTAAAGTGTCGTGCTTTGTGCATTAGAGCCGTCGCTATATTATGAGCCCTGTACGTATTTTAAGCTTCACCTGTCATATTAAATTAGTCATCTTGGTGACCTTGTGCTCACTTTCCAGAATATTATCTCATTTTTAAGAGAGTTTTTTGAAGTCCCATTCCTCTAATGCTCCTCTAATTCCACTAGGAGCAATTAGATGCAGGGCAATAAAAGCTTAACATATAATGAGGCAGGATTCTGTCAGTGGAGCCAAAGTGAGCTGGGGACATAGTAACGACCTAGAATCAACCATGGTGAAATATTTCAGCTAAACCATGCTCTCAAAGTGCCGGATACTCTTACTTTCATATTTACTTCAAGTCAATTCATTAGAGCAATATTTCCCATAGAGTCACTCTGTGAAAAACAGTTTGCACTGTTAAATAAGATGGAAATTCTGTATTTGTGTCTTGGAAATTAATACTGCATATTAGCCAAAAAAAAAAAACAAACCTGAGAGAGCTCTTACAGTTTTTGAAAAAATGAGATAGAATTTACATTCCATAAAGTCACCATTTTATTGTTTAATTTAATTTAATTTTTATAAACATATTCTGGGCCTCAAAGGAACAATAATTTTACCAACTGAAATTTAGGGCAAATATTCTTAACAATATGCTTTTTCTTTCTTTTGAACTTTCTCTTATCTCCCGGGACACACATTCTGAAACCCACATACTCATACACATTAAAAATTTCAAGCTTATAATACAGAGATAAGAGTATTCAGCTATTTTAGAGGAAAAACTAAACAGTGAGTTTAAGAAGACTACACACAAGTGTTGTGCTCAGTCGTGTCCAATTCTTGGCGACCCCATGGACTGTAGCCTTCCAGGCTTCTCTGTCCATGGAATTTCCCAGGCAAGAATACTTTGTTGGGTTGCCATTTCCTTCTCCGGGGGATCTTCCCCACCCAGGGATTGAACTCTTGTCTCCTGTGGATCCTGCATTGCAGGTGGATTCTTTACCCACTGAGCCACCTGGGAAACCCTGTGTAACCATCACCACTATGTAATTTCAGAACATTTCAGTCATCCCCCCTAAAAGAAACCCCATAACTCCTATCAGTTAGTCCAAATTCCCTCCTTCCCTCCATCCCCAGCAGCTGTTACCTTTTTTCTATCTCTTTAGATTACCCTGTTCTGGACATTTTACATAAATGGGATCATAATCCTTGACTGAGCCTGTTTTTTTGGGTTAACCCATGCTGTAGTGTCTAACAGTACTGCATTCCTCTTGGTGGCTGAATAGTATTTCATTGTATGGACTTACCACATTTTGTTTATCTATTATCACTTCATGGGCATTTAACTGTTTCTACTCTGGGGCTATTATGAATAATGCTGCTGTGAACATTTATGCACAAGTTTTTATATGAACATGCTTTCACTTCTCTCAGGAATATACTAGGAGTGGAATTGCTGGGTCATATGATAGTTCTGTGTTTAACCTTCTGAGGAACTGCTAAACTTCCACATCAGCTGAACAATTAGCATTCCCAACAGCAAAGTATGAGGGTTTCAATTTCTCACCAACACTTGTTGTTTTCCTTTGTCCCCTCCAGCTCTATCGAGATATAATTAACATACAACATTGTGTAAGTTTAAGGTGTACAATGTGTTGATTTGATGCACTTATATATTGCAAAATGATTACCATCTTAGCTAACATTTGCATATCATATCACATAATAAGCATTTAAGATTTACTGTCTTACAACTTTCAAGCATACAGTGCAGTGGTACTAACTACAGTCACTATGCTGTACATTAGACTTCCAGAAATTGTTCATCTTATTGCTGGAAGTTTGTGCTCATCAACCAACATTTCCCCTTTCCTCCCACCACCAACACTTGGTCACACCATTCTGGTCTCTGTTTCTATCTTTGACTGTTTTAGATTCCACACAAAAGTGAGATTATTCACACTTGTCTTTCTGTACCTGAAATTTCGGTCAGCATACTGTCCCTAAGGTCCATCCGTGTTCTCTCAAATGGCGTGATGTCTTTTCTCATGGTTGAAGGATATTCTGTTGTATAGCTATGCCCTGTCTTCTTTATCCATTCTTCTACTGATGGACACTCACATTACACTTACACTTACTCCTGTCGATGGACACTATGTCTTGACTATGGTGATTAATTCTGCAATAAACAGAGGGGTGCCGCTATCTCTTCCATATCCCATTTTCATTTTCTTTCAATATGTGCCCAGAAGTGGGGCTTGTAGGTCCTATGGTAGTTCTGTTTTCCCCACACTGTTTTCCATGTTGGCTTTTCCAATCTGCACTCCCACAATGCTGCTGCTGCTAAGTCGCTTCAACCGTGTCCGACTCTGTGCGACCCCATAGATGGCAGCCCACTAGGCTTCCCCGTCGCTGGGATTCTCCAGGCAAGAGTACTGAAGTGGGTTGCCATTTCCTTCTCTGACGCATGAAAGTGAAAAGTGAAAGTGAAGTTGCTCAGTAGTGCCGAACTCTTAGTGACCCCATGGACTGTAGCCAGTGCAAAGCTGTTCTTTTTCCTCCGCATCCTTGCCAACACTTGTTATCTCTTATCTTTTTGATATCATTTGAGGTACTATCTCCTTGTCGTTTTAATTTGCATTTTTCTTATGGTAAATGATGTTGGGCACCTTTTCATGTACCTGTTGGTTATTTGAATGTCTTCTTTGGAAAAATATCTATTTAGGTTCTTTATCCATTTTAAAATTGGATTTTTTTTGTTTGCTTTGCTATTGTACGAGTTCCTTGTATATTTTGGGTATTAACCCCTTATGGGGTATATGGTTTACAAATATTTTCTCCCATTCCATAGGTTACCTTTTCATTTTGTTGATGGCTTCCTTTGTTGTGCAAAGCTTTTTAATTTGATGTAGCCCCACTTGTATACTTTTGCTTTTGACACCTTTGCCTTCAGTATCAAACCCAAAACATCATAGCCAAGATCAATGTCAAGGATCTTATTCTTAATGTTTTCTTCTAGGAGTTTTGTGGTTTTAGGTCTTACATTCAAATCTTTAATCATTTTGAGTTAATTTTTGTGTATGATGCAAGATAGTGATCCAGTTTTATTCTTTTATTTGTGGCTGTTCAATTTTCCAACACCATTTATTGAAGAGACTGCCCTTTCCATGTTGTGTATTCTTGACCCCTTTGTCAACAGTTAATTGACTGTATGTGCCTGGGTTTATTTCTGGACTGTCTATTCGATTCCATTAGTTTGTGCATCTGTTTCTAATGCCACTATCCTACTGTTTGGATTACTATAGTTTTGCAGTGTAGTTTTAAATCAAGGAATGTGATGCCTCCAGCTTCTTTTTCAAGTGAAAGTGTTAGTCACTCAGTCATGTCCAACTATTTGTGACCCTATGTAGCCCACCAGGCTCCTCTGTCCATGGAATTCTCCAGGCAAGAATAATGGAGTGGGGTGCCATTTCCTTCTCCAGGGGATCTTCCCAACCCAGGGATTGAATCTGGGCCTCCTACATTACAGGCAAATTCTTTTTACCATCTGAGCCACCAGGGAAACCCCTGTCTTTTTTCAAAATCACTTTAATTATTAGGGGTCTTTGCAGTTATATACAAATTTTAGAATTAAAATTAGCCAAAGAAACCCTTAGAAAAGTCCTATAGTTTTTTGAAAATTGAGATATAATGATATAATTCACATACCATAAAATGACTACTTTAAAGTATACAATTCAGTGGTTTTTAGAATATTCACTACATTGTATATCATCACCACTATCTAATTCCAGAATATTTTCACCATCCCCAAAAGAAACTATGCTTTATTAATCCCTTCCAATTCACCCTTTCCTCCTAGTTTCTGGCAACTACTAATCTGTTTTCCATTTCCACAGATATGTCTTCTGAAAATTTCATGTAAAAGAATCAGATGTGATTTTTGTATGTGTGACTTTTTCCACTCAACATTATGTTTTCAAAATTCACCTATTTTGTGGTATGTATTGGTACTTCATTCCTTCTTAATGGGTGAGTAGTATTTCACTTATGGATATATCACATTCTATTTACCCATTCATAATTTCAGTTGCTTCCATTTTTGTCTATTATGAATAATATTGACATGTATGTTTGTGTACATTTTTGTGTGTAAATATCTGTTCTAATTCTGTTGGGTGTATGTGTAAGAGTGGAATTTTGGGGTGATATAGTAATTATGCTTATCTTTCTGAGGAACTGTCAAACTGTTTTCTGTAGCAGCTGTACCATTTTATGTTTCCACCAGCAGTGTTTGAGGGTTCCAATTTCTCTACATTCTCAACAACACTTGTTATCTTCAATTCATCCTGATGGCTATAAAGCTGAATCTCAGTGTGGCTTTGATTTGCATTTCCCTGAAGGCTAATGATGTTGAACATTCTTTCATGTGCTTATTGGCTATTTATATATCTTCTTCTGAGAAGCGCTTATTCAAATTCTTTCCTCATTTTTAAATTAGGTTATTTGTCTTTTTATTTCTGAGTTGTGAAAGTTTGTTTTATATTTTATAGCTCCTAGACTCTTATCGGGCTTCCCTGGTAGCTCAGTCGGTAAAGAATCTGCCTGCAGTGCAGGAGACCCGGGTTCAATCCCTGGGTTGGGAAGATCCCCTGGAGAAGGAGATGGCAACCCACTCCAGTATCCTTGCCCGGAAAACCTCATGGACAGAGGAACCTGGTGGACTGCAGTCCATGGGGTCGCAAAGAGTCAGGCACGACTGAACAACTAACACACACACACACAGACTCTTATCAGATACATGACTTGCAGATACTTTCTCTTTCCACGGCTTGTCCTTTCACTTGATAATGTGCTACAGTGATTTTTAAAAAGTGTTCATTTGTATTTGATCCTAAATTTTCCAAATCTATTTGACACCAATGGGAACACCACGATAGATGCTGAGCTTGGCTGCTGTCAAGCTTCCTTTTTCCTTGGATCATATAGGTTAGATAAGAGCCTGGAAAAGGAAAACAAGCTTTAGAAATAGAAGGAAGGATAGAAATGTTCATGTTTCAGTATGGCTAAAAGATCCCAACAGTCATGATGATCTGTATATAAGTCCACTTTAAGAAACAATTCCTGACTATCTTTAAAAAGTTTAATTTTTATTAGTCTATGACAATGAATTGATGTAAATGAGGGGAGAATAGATTGCTGTAGGCATCCTGTAAACCCTAGGAGATAGGGAGTTGAATCAAGCTCCATGCTATGCACAGATAAACCTGTGCCTTCCTTGATCTAGAGATCCCTGTATGAATAAGGTGAGAAAATATCAGAGACAACAAGAGAAGAATAGAGGAGGAAAAGGGATCCCTCCAAAATACAGGACTGGATCTGAGAACTTCTCAGAAGAGAACATTTTCTCTGCATCTGCCTGGGGAGGGACACTTCTTAAGGCTTCATTTGGAATGACTCAGGATGGTTATTTCAGATTCATGGAAGCCGCAAATATAAAAGGAGCTCTAGGTGTTCTACATGTGTTTATCAGCCTGCAACAACTTTGCAAAGTAGGTGGTATTATTTCCATCTTACAGTGGAAAATAGCAACAAAGAAGCTAGTGATTTGCCCAAGGCCCGACAGATAAAGGGTATGGCTGGACACATATACCATTGAAAGAGAACAAATCTATTTTGTTTCAGCATCCTAGACCAGGATTTAGGAAGACAGTCATTTTGGAGAGTAAACTATTGTACATTATCAGATGTGTAAGTGAATGCTACGACAAGGAGAAATTTGTTCTCATTGATAACCCATAGTAAAGAGGTTTAATACTTCTCAGGTGCTCCTTCTCTGGCCCCCAAGGGATATAATTAGAGTGATTATTAAACTCCTAACATGATACTAGATAATTTTTACATGACTGTCTTTCTCTTTTTCCCTGAAATTCATAGGGATCATATTATCTTATTCCCATTGCAATACCAGAACCCAACATAGGGTCTGACACATAGTAGGGCTTTCTAAACCCTCTAGCCAAAAAAAAATAAATAAATAAATGATTGCATGAATAAAAGAGCACAGTTCTATAACTCTTACTATGTGCAGATATTGTTCTAAATACTTTCATCTATTACTCATGTAAACCTATATCAAAAAATAAATATAATTAAGTACCTTCATTGATACTGATGAGAAAATGGATTCAAAGGCCTGGATCTGCAGTCCGTGCTTTTAAGCATTGCACTAAACAGCCTCTCCCCAAAAATGAACCAGAAGCTTATTTATGTAACCATAGAACCAGCCCCACACTGGCCCTATTCGGTTTGTAAGATACTGAACTGTTTTCCAGAGATAATAGATCAAAACTGCATGTCATACAGCAGTGCAGAGAAGAAAATCTTGACCTCAAACAACACCCAGAACCATTGTTTCACCCCAAACAGAGCCAAAGGGCTAGGACATGACTAGATCCAGAAAAGTGGAACCCTCTCAGAAGCAAAGGGTCCGCTGTCCAGGAAGATCCAGTGCTGATAATCCTTTACCATAGCTTTCCCTAAAGCCCCAGGTTCTAAAGCCCTCCAATGGCAGCCTGCTTGCTGGTGCTTCCACATATCAGCCCTCCTCCTCTAACTCAGAAACGTTTGACTAAATCCCAGATCTGGGAGACAGCTCCGAGCTGGACTTCCTGTCTGCTTGCCGTCTGACCTTGACATAAAGCTTCTCTTTCCTCAAAAGCCAGTGCTGTAGTATTGGCCTCTCTGTGCATCGGGCACCTAGCCCTTGACCAGATAGCAATTTTCTACTGCCGTAAAATGAAGAGGATTTAGAAAGCAGGCACCTCCCAATCCAGCTTTCAGGTCCTCTTGTCTCTGTTCAGTTCAGTTCAGTTCAGTCACTCAGTCGTGTCCGACTCTTTGCGACCCCATGAATTGCAGCACACCAGGCCTCCCTGTCCATCACCAACTCCCAGAGTTCACCCAGACTCACATCCATCGAGTCAGTGATGCCATCCAGCCATCTCATCCTCTGTCGTCCTCTTCTCCTCTTGCCCCCCCACCCCCCAATCCCTCCCAGCATCAGGGTCTTTTCCAATGAATCAACTCTTCGCATGAGGTGGCCAAAGTACTGGAGTTTCAGCTTTTGCATCATTCCTTCCAAAGAAATCCCAGGGCTGATCTCCTTCAGAATGGACTGGTTGGATTTCCTTGCAGTCTAAGGGACTCTCAAGAGTCTTCTCCAACACCACAGTTCAAAAGCATCAATTCTTTGGCACTCAGCCTTCTTCACAGTCCAACTCTCACATCCATACATGACCACAGGAAAAACCATAGTCTTGACTAGAAGGACCTTGTAGTCCTTCACAAATATATATATTTGATTGGTGGTGATACTGAGAATGCTAAAGAACTGAGTTCATTTGTTTCCCTTTTCTTTCCTCCACTAGTGACTGGCACAAGCAGAAGGAAGTTCAGGGGCCCTGCAGAATCCACTCCTGCCTGCGATACCAAGCTTCTGGAGGCAGCACAGAAGCCAGAATTGTTCACAGAAAGATTGAATACCCAAAATGGTCAAAGAAGGGGTGGCTTTAGGTGACTCAGCAGATGGAAGCCCCCTAACAGGAGAGGCCCTATGCTTAAGTGCACATGCTCTGACTCTAAACTTGCATCTCGTTTTTAATCTGGCTTTGACATTGTGTCCTTGTCTGACATACTTCATATGAAATGCAGACCACCACTTCTGCTTGGCTAGGATGAATGCTAACCAAGAAAAGAATTTAAAGTGGTACAGAATTAGTCTGGCTCTTAGGCGATAATGGAAACATGTGTTCAAGCATCTTTATCCTAGTAATCTCCTGAGGGAAATGGTCTGAATTTGAGTCTGAATTACTTAAAGAAGCACAGCTGATGCCCCTTCCACTATGACAGGGGTGCTGAGGACTGCTGTGTTGCTAAGGGCTCTTTCACAACAGCAAAAGTGCAATCGTGTTTAAGACCAAATATATATCACAGTGTCCAGGCTCTTAACTCATCATTGAGGGTACTTACCTGGCAATCTAGTAGTTAAGACTCCTCACTTCCTCTGAAAGGGGCACGGGTTCAATCCCTGGTCGGGGAACTAAGATCCTGCATGCCACATGGTGTGGCCAAAAAAATAAATAAATAAAATTAAGTCATCACTGAGCTTATAAAGCCAGTGATTAACAAACTTACTTAGCTGCCTATTGCAGTCACCTGGGGAGTTGAAAAATACTGATGCCTGCATCTCTGCTTACACATTTCTGGGATGGGACCTGGATATGAGGATTTTTGAAAGCTCCCAGGTGATTCTGATGTGTAGCCATGATGGAGACTCACTTCCCTAGAGAGTCTTTACAAACTGCTCAGGTCCAAATTTAGCATTTTTACACCTATTAGGCTTCCCAGGTGGCTCAGCAGTAAAGAATACTCCTGCAATGCAGGAGATGCAGGTTTGATCCCTGTGTCGGGAAGATCCCCCTGGAGAAGGAAATGGAAACCCACTCTACTATTCTTGCCTGGAAAAGCCCATGGACAGAGGATACTGGCAGGTTATAATCTGTGGGGTTGCAAAGAGTCAGACATGACTTGAGCCTTTGATTACTAAGGCATCCATTTCAAAGACATGCATCTCAAATAAACATATTGCCAGCTGTATGACATAGCTGCTATCTAAACAACTAGACAAGGAACTAGGCTGCTCCACCCATGAGGCTCCCCTTTTACGTATCCTATATAACTGATTGCTTGAGTGACTGCGTTTTCTCTTCCTGCACCTTAATTTCTGCTCTTCTGTTTTAAATTCTTCGATAAAGAGAAAACCCACAACACCCTAGGCATGCCACTCTCAGCCCAATAAAGGTAGAATCCAAGATTCTCCTTCTCTCTCTCCCCAAGACCTCACCATATATCCTCAGTGAGTTATAAACCTTGTTTCTCCAAAGTGCCTTTATAGCTGTTGCTGAGGTGCATCTTGTAGCTGTAATAAGAACCACAGGGGCCAGTCCAAGTATAGCACTGGCTCTTGTTGGAGAAAGATCTCTGGGGGCCCTAGCTGTGTGCATCAGGTATTCCTAGCCAATAACATCACTATGAACATCATGAGGTCTACATGAAACATTGCGTTATAGATATCAACTCATGCTCAGTCTATTTTGGGTTCATGGTAATGATCAGCTCTTTCCACCCAATAATTCTGTGTAATGAACTTAGTGGCTTAAGACACAGTTACTCTCTCTCACACGTCTGTGAGTTGGCTGGGACCTGGTTGATTGAGGCTTTCAGTTCAGTGGCTCAGTCATGTCTGACTCTTTGTGACCCATGGACTGCAGCACGCCAGACCTCCCTGTCCATCACCAACTCCCGGAGTTTACTTAAATTCATGTCTATTGAGTCAGTGATGCCATCCAACCATCTAATCCTCTATTTTCCCCTTCTCCTCCTGCCTTCAATCTTTCCCAGAATCAGGGTTTTTTCAAAGGAGTCAGCTCTTCTCATCAGGTGGCCAAAGTATTGAAGTTTAAGCTTCAACATGAGTCCTTCCAGTGAATACTGAGGACTGATTTCCTTTAGGATGGACTGGTTGGATCTCCTTGCAGTTCAAGCGACTCTCAAGAGTCTTCGACACCACAGTTCAAAAGCATCAATTCTTCGGCACTCAGCTTTCTTTATAGACCAACTCTAACATCCATACATGCTACTAGAAAAACCATAGCCTTGACTAGATGGACCTTTGTTGGCAAAGTAATGTCTCTGCTTTTCAATATGCTGTCTAGGTTGGTCACTGGAGAAGGCAATGGCACCCCACTCCAGTACTCTTGCCTGGAAAATCCCATGGATGGAGGCTGCAGTTCATGGGGTCACTAAGAGTTGGACACGACTTCACTTTCACTTTCACTTCTCACTTTCATGCATTGGAGAAGGAAATGGCAACCTACTCCAGTGTTCTTGCCTGGAGAATCACAGGGATGGAGGAGCCTGGTGGGCTGCCATCTATGGGGTTGCACAGAGTTGAGTACGACTGAAGCGACTTAGCAGCAGCAGCAGCAGGTTGGTCATAACTTTTCTTCCAAGAAGTAACGTCTTTTAATTTCATGGCTGCAGTCACCATCTGCAGTGATTTTGGAGCCCCCCAAAATAAAGTCTGACACTGTTTCCACTGTTTCTCCATCTATTTGCCATGAAGTGATGGGACCGGATGCCATGATCTTAGTTTTCTGAATGTTGAGCTTTAAGCCAACTTTTTCACTCTCCACTTTTACTTTCATCAAGAGGCTTTTTAGTTCTTTCTCACTTTCTGGCATAAGGGTGGTGTCATCTGCGTATCTGAGGTTATTAATATTTCTCCTGGCAATCTTGATTCTAGCTTGTGCTTCATCCAGCCCAGCATTTCTCATGATGTACTCTGTATAGAAGTTAAATAAGCAGGGTGACAATATACAGCCTTGACGTACTCCTTTTCCTAGTTGGAACCAGTCTGTTGTTCCATGTCCAGTTCCAGCTATTGCTTCCTGACCTGCATATAGGTTTCTCAAGAGGCAGGTCAGGTGGTCTGGTATTCCCATCTCTTTCAGAATTTTCCACAGTTTTTTGTGATCCACACAGCCAAAGGCTTTGGCATAGTCAATAAAGCAGAAATAGATGTTTTTCTGGAACTCTCTTGCTTTTTCGATGATCCAGTGGATGTTAGCAATTTGATCTCTGATTCCTCTGCCTTTTCTAAACTCAGCTTGAGCATCTGGAAGTTCACAGTTCATGTATTTTTGAAGCCTGGCTTGGAGAATTTTGAGCATTACTTTACTAGCGTGTGAGATGAGTGCAATTGTGTGGTAGTTTGAGCATTCTTTGGCATTGCCTTTCTTTGGGATTGGCATGAAAACTGACCTTTTCCAGTCCTGTGGCCACTGCTGAGGTTTCCAAATTTGCTGGCATATTGAGGCTGATTGAGGCTGGGTGTGGCTTTAAGTTGGGGCTGGATTTACTCCGCAAGGTTCTCTTCTTCCCTGGATCAGTGGGCTACCCGAGTGGCTTCTCTCATGGTGCAGCATGACTGCAATGGGTACGTCTTCTAACTAACTACACAAGCCATTGCAAACTTCTGCATGAATGGTATCTGCTCATGTCCCACTGGCTCAAATTCAAGAGGCTGGAAACTCCAATCTGTTTGCAGTAAGAGGAAATACAGGTTTTACGAGTAAAAAGGCTGAAATCACAGATGCAGAGACGGGTGAGTAATTTGGGGGTTTTGGTGATCACCTCATGCTGTCCTGGTCACTCACTGTCATGTGTGCTGTTTTCCTATAAGAGGATAGCATGCCCTTTAATGACCCTAATATGTCCTCTGGTCCTTGTTTTCTTCTGCTGCTTGAGTTATTCCCCAAAAAGAAAGAATAAGAAGAGTGATCCCTATATATTTCCTAAAGGAAGACATCTGGAGAGTTGTCTTTATTTTTCTTGAGTTTTCATCTGGATGTTTGGCATCGAGTCAAATGTTTTACTCTGAGAAGTTTTACAAAGTGAGTCCATTTAGCGTTTTACTTCTTTTCCACTTTATAATAATACACTAGTGTTAGTTGCTCAGTTGTGTTTGACTCTTTGTGAACTCATGGACTGTAGCCCACCAGGCTCCTCTGTCTATGGAATTCTCCAGGCAAGAATACTGGAGTGGGTTGTCATGCCCTTCTTCAGGGGATCTTCCCAAATCAGGGATTGAACCCAGGTCTCCTCCATTGCAGGCAGATTCTTTACCATCTGAGCCACCTGGGAAACCCGATACACTAGAGTCTCAGTTAAATGCCGCCCCCAGGCTGCTTGCTGGGAACAATGTTACCGGGAAATGTGGATGTGATTAGTTACTTGGGATGCTCATTCACAAGAATAAGTTCCTCTTAAGCCTAAACCAGTGGACCTACTTTAGAAATAACCTCATGCCTTGTTCTGTCACATTGCAAGAAGATTCTAATATGTAGGAGATCCTGGACCTGACAACCACTGATCCTACTGTTTGCTGATTTGGGTCATGGAACATAATCATTTGTCATTTTTGTTGAAATACGCGGTTGAATGCCCCGTGTCCCCATCTTGGTACCACAGTTTTGTTATCTCATTGTTGTTGCATGTGCTTTTCTTAAGGAAAATAATAGAATTGTTTGCAGATTTGGAAATTTGCAGGTTTCTTGGGATATAACCCTTGTGAATGCCGGGGAGTCTATCTTTCTCTCTGAAAAGGAGAATGGCCTCTGAACTCAGAGTTCAGTGCTTCAAATAAAATAAAGCAAAAACACTTCAAGGTGCCTGTGGCATATATTAATATTCAATGAATATTTATATGTACAGTTACTAAATATATATAATACATATAATATATAATGTATATTATTTTAAAAGTATTTTATACATTTCTTTATTGTTCCTGAGATGGTTTTCTGCATCAGTGAAGCACATACAGAATGAACGTATTAAAGCAAATAGAATAATAAGAAGTATAAAGATTAGAAAGTGATGCTAAATTTTCATTATTTCCTGATTATATTAATGCTAGAGAATGAGATAAAAATAACCATAACACCATTGCAATTAGAAATTCTGACAAGATCGTCCTCAAATTAAATTTTAAGTCAAGATAAACCACCTGGAAATAAATGCCCAGATATAGTTGAAGAAAATGTTTAAATTCCGTATTGAACCTAAAAGGCTTAAGTATGTATTAAGAACCGACCTGTTCTTAGCTAAGAAGACTCAGCTTTGTATAGCTAGAACAGTGTTTCTCAACTGCATTTACAATATTGCCTCCAAAGGAACTTTTTTGGATGTATTTTTTTCTTAATCTCCCTTTCTGATTAAATTTTAATATCACAGATACACTAAATATCTGTTTATATACCTTACATTTATCTGTGTTTTATACAGAAAAAGAGTAAGTTTTTTTAAAAAAAAGGTAAATTTTTTGACTTCCAAAAACTAGATTTTGTTCCTTTAGGTTATAATTATCCCTCTTGAGAAAGCATGAAATACATGTTCTCCCTTAATTTTAAGGGAGTTATGAATTTTCATAACTTTAATTCAGTGTCAACCAAAATATGCACAATAATTTTTTTAAACTTTTTATTTTTATTGGGGTAAAGCCGATTAACAATGTGATTAACAATATTGCAGTGGTTTCAGGCAAACAGCTAAGGTACTCAGCCATACATACACTTGTATCCATTCTCCCCCCAAACTCGCCTCCCATCCAGGTTGCCACATAACATTGAGCAGAGTTCCCTGTGCTATACATTAGGTCCTTGTTTGTCTTCTGTTTAAAATACAGCAGTGTCTACATGTCCATCCCAAACTCCCTAACTGTTCTTTCTTCCCATCCTTCTCCCTGGCAACCATAATTTCATTCTCTAAGTCCCAACAATAATTTTTGATGATGGATACACTGATTTAAATTAGAAGACTAGGTAGAAAAGTTTCAAAGTATAAGAATTCTGAGGGGCACTAGCTCTATTAGGAGTATTAGACATATTATAGAAAAAGTCATAAATATTTATGTAATAGATTTTTAAGGATAGATATTTTACAAATAGAGTCAATACATAGTGGAATTTAATATGTGATAAAAAGTAGATTATCAAACAAATGGATTTTGAACAACTGACTAGCCAGAAGAATGAAAATGAGGAGTTTATCTCTATTACACTCTTTACACCAGAATAAATAAAATGATCAAAGACTTTAAGACAAGATGAGATACCATACAAGTATGGAAGAAAATATAGGAAAAAAATTTTATATTTTCTTGGAGGGAAAGTTTGGACACAAAATCCAGAAGCCATAAAATTAAAGATAAATAGCTGTGCATTGAAATGAAAATATTTGCATAGTTTAAAATAACACAAATGAAGTTAAGAGACAACACACCAGGAAAAAAAATATTTGTGGAATTTATGTATATATATACACAAATATATATACAAATATTTGTGTATATATATATACACACATATATATACAAATATTTGTATATATATATACACACACAATATGTATATATATGTGTATATGTATATATAATATATAATACATATATAATATGTGTGTGTATATATACACTACTATATATATAGTATATATATATATACACTACTATATATATATATAGTATATATATATATATACACAAATGGCTAATAGTCATAAGATATATTGAATTCTAGTAAATCAATAATGAAAAATACTAATGACCTCAGAAATATGGGCAGGAGAAACAGAAGAAATGAAATTACTAATAACTTCAAAACATAAAAATAATGATCATCCACAAAATAAAACTTGAAGGAACATTTTCATGTACCTGAATGGTAAAGCTGAAAATATTTTGTAATATAATGTTATTGAGAATGTGTGAAAACAAATTCTTACCCATTTTTATTAAAGGTATTAATCAGCAAAGTCTATTTTTCAAAAATAGTTGGTTAATTTCTATGAAAATTGAAACTTTACACACTCCTTGATGAGTATTTTTAGACCTAAGTATTTATATTGCAGATATATTCATATTTGTAGTTAAAGACATTTTTTCTAAAATGTTCACAGCAGCATTTTGTAATAGTGAAGAGTAAAATATCAAAAATAAAAGACTACTTGTATGATTATAATGCATTCATATGATAGAATACAATCTTGCTATTAAGGAGAAATGATTTCCGAGACATTTTAAGGGAGGGAGAAACAAATCTGCTGAAAATTACGTAGCATGTGTGAAAGCTAATGTTATATGTCAGCCTGGCCAGATCATGGCCTGCAAGTTGTTTGTTCAAACACTAACCTAGTTATTGCTCTGAAGATATTTGTAAATAGAATTAATAATTGTAATTAGTTAACTTTAAATAAAATACATCACCCTTGATAATGTAGGTGGATCTTATCTAATCAATCAAAGGCTTTAAGAGTAAAACTGTGCTTTCCTATAGAAGAAACTCTTCTTTAAGACAGTAATATAATATCCAGCCTGCTCTATAAATTTCAGATTTGCAATTCCCACAACTGGGTGAACCAATTTCTTGAAAATCTCACCCTCCCCCACACCCCTAGATATAAAGTAACTTCTTCTGTGGGTTCTTTTTCTCTGGTGAATTCTGGCTGACACAGTAAAGTATTAGGTCTTCTTAAATACTTGTGTATGAAAAAAAAAAAAAAACTTGTGTATGTTATGACTGTATGTTCAGTGATTGCCTCTGGAGGAACATTCAAGAGATTAGGAACAATGGTTGTTTTTGGGGGGTGAGGGTGGTATGTTTGTTTTTAATTTATTTTTCTGAAGTATAGTTGATTTACAATGTGTTAATTTCTGCTGTACAACAAAGTGATTCAGTTATGCAGATATATACACTGAAAAAGAATGTACACATATATATAGATTTTGTTTCATACTCTTTTCCATTATGGTAAATCACAAGATATTGAATATAATTCCCTGTACTATACAATAAGATCTTGTTATTTATCCATTCTATATGTAGTAGTTTGCATTTACAAATTCCAGACTCCCAATCCATTCCTCCCCACTCCCTCTCCCCACTGGCAACCACAAGTGTGTACTCCATCTGTGAGTCTGCTTCTGCTTCATGGGAAGACTGCTAGGAGAAATATCAATAGCCTCAGATATGCACAGGATACCACCCTGATGGCAGAAAGCGAAGAGGAACTGAAGAGCCTCTTGATGAAAGTGAAAGAGGAGAGTGAAAAATCTGGCTTAAAACTCAGCATTCAAAAGCTAAGATCATGGCATCCAGTCCCATCACTCCCTGGCAAATAGATGGAGAAACAGTGGAAACACTGGCAGATTTTATTTTGGGGGGCTCCAAAATCACTGCAGATGGTGATTGCAGCCATGGAATTAAAAAACATTTGCTCCTTGAAGAAAAGCTATGACCAATCTAGATGGCAAATAAAAAGCAGAGACATTACTTTGCCAACAAAGGTCCCTCTAGTCAAAGATATGGTTTTTCCAGTTGTCATATATAGATGTGAGAGTTGGCCCATAAGGAAAGCTGAGCACCAAAGAATTGCTGCTTTTGAACTGTGGTGTTGGAGAAGACTCTTGAGAGTCCCTTGGACTGCAAGGAGATCCAGTCCATCCTAAAGGAAATCAGTCCTGAATATTCACTGGAAGGACTGATGCTGAAGCTGAAGCTCCAGTACTTTGGCCACCTGATGTGAAGAAATGACTCATTTGAAAAGATCCTGATGCTGGGAAAGATTGAAGGCAGGAGGAGAAGGGGACGACAGAGGATGAGATGGTTGGATGGCATCACTGAGTGATGGATATGAGTTTGAGCAAGCTCAAGGAGCTGGTGATGGACAGGGAAGCCTGGTGTGTTGCAGTCCATGGGGTCTTCAAAGAGTTGGACATGAGTGACTGAACCAAACTGAAGTCACTTCAGTCATGTCTAACTCTTTGTGAACCCCATGGACTGTAGCCTGCCAGGCTCCTCTGTCCATGGGGTTTCCCAGGCAAGAGTGCTGGAGTGGGTTGCCATTTTCTTCTCCAGGGGATCTTCCTGACCCAGGGCTCAAACCCGTGTCTCTTGTGTCTCCTGCATTAGCAGCCTGGTTCTTTATCACTAGTGCCACCTGATAGGTTCATTTGTATCATATTTTAGATTCCATATATAAGTGATGTCGTACGGTATTTGTTTTTATCCTTCTGATTTACTTCACTTAGTATAATAATCCAGTAGTCATGTATGGATGTGAGAGTTGGACTGTGAAGAAGGCTGAGCGCTGAAGAATTGATGTTTTTGAACTGTAGTGTTGGAGAAGACTCTTCAGAGTCCCTTGGACTGCAAGGAGATCCAACCAGTCCATTCTGAAGGAGATCAACCCTGAGATTTCTTTGGAAGGAATGATGCTAAAGCTGAAACTCCAGTACTTGGGCCACCTCATGCGAAGAGTTGACTCATTGGAAAAGACTTTGATGCTGGGAGGGATTGGGGGCAGGAGAAGAAGGGGACAACAGAGGATGAGATGGCTGGATGGCATCACTGACTCGATGGACCCGAGTCTAAGTGAACTCCAGGAGTTGGTGATGGACAGGGAGGCCTGGCGTGCTGCGATTCATGGGGTTGCAAAGAGTCAGACACGACTGAGCGACTGAACTGAACTGAGTATAATAATCTCCAGTTACATCCATGTTGTTGCAAATGGCATTATTTAATTCTTGTTATGGCTGTTATTCCATTGTATATATGTATCATATCTTCTTCATTCATTCATCTCTCAGTGGATGAATTGAAACAACATTTAAACCAATACAATATTGTAAAGTAATTAACCTCCAATTAAAATAAAGAAATTTATATTAAAAAAGAAAGAAACAACATTTAAGTTGTTTCCATGTCTTGGCTATTATGAATAGTGCTGCTATGAACATAGGGATGCATGTATCTTTTTGAATTATAGTTTTATCCAGATATATTCCCAGAAGTGGAACTCCTGGATCATATGGCAATTATAATTTTATTTTTATTTGAGGAATCTCCATACAGTTTTCCATAGTGGCTGCACCGATTTACATTCCTACCAACATAGTAGGAGGTTCCCTTTTCTCCACATGCTCTCCAGCATTTGTTATTCGCTGATTTTTAAATGATGGTCATTCTGACCACTATGAGGTGGCACCTTGTTGTAGTTATGATTTGCATTTCTCTAATTATTAGTGATGTTGAACATCTTCTCATGTGCCTGTTGGTCATCTGTGTCTCTTCTTTGAAGAAATGTTTGCTTACGTCTGCCCATTCTTTGATTGGACTATTTGTTTTTTGTTGTTGAGTAATATGAGCTGTTCGTACATTTTGGGAATTAAGCCCTTGTCAATGGCATCATTTGCAAATACTTCCTCCCAGTCTGTCCGCTGTCTTTTCATTTTGTTTATGGTTTCCTTTGCAGTACAAAAGCTTGTAAGTTTGATTAGGTCCCATTTGTTTATTTTTGCTTTTGTTTATTGTCTCAGGAGACTGACCTAAGAAAACAGTGGTATGATTTATGTCAGAGAATGTTCTGCCTATATTCTCTTCTAGGAGTTTTATGGTATTGTGTCTTATATTTAAGTGTTTAAGACATTTTGAGTTTATTTTTGTGTATGGTGTGAGGGTGTGTCCTAACTTCTGTTGGTTTACATGTGGCTGTCCAATGTTCCCATCACTACTTGCTGAAGAGATGGTGTTTTTCCCATTGTGTATTCTTGCCTCTTTTGTTGGAGGTTAATTGACTGTAGGTGTGTGGGTTTATTTCCAGACTCTCTGAGGAACAGTGGTTGTTTAAACTCGTAACTCCACGTTTGGTCCCTAGGTTTGCAGCATCAAGTTGGGAATGAGTTAAAAATGCAGAATTGCAGGCCCCACTTCAGGCCCATGGAATCAGATCTGCATTTTAATAAAATGCAGAATTTGAGCACTGGCAAGGGAATTAGGGAACATGAATGCAGAAAAGGGCACCACTTCTTCAGCCTGGACTCCCATGAACTGGTGGAATTTTTCTCTTTCCTTACTCCTCCATCCTCTGCCTCCCTAACTCACTCATCTAAGGTGACAACTACTTCCTGCCTCTCTCCTTATTCACACCACTTATGACATGCTTCTTATTGATATAGCCTTTTCTCTTTCAGCTATTTTTTTTTTTTCATTTTGGGGAGTAAATTTTAGTAGTCCAAATTAATTTCTCCTCACTTGTTAGGATTTCCTGCCCCCAGTCCTTGATGACTCCAATGTACACGAAACCCTGGAGCGTGGAGGCAGGGACAAGATATGAACAGACACTCTGTGCTTGGCTTTGCTGTATTTTCCTCAGCAACTGAGAGGAGATGCTGCACTGTCAAAGAGGAGGGATGGGATTTTTGTTGTTGCTGTTTATGCTCCTGTTTTAAGCAGAAGAAAAATTTTATATATCTGAAGGTTTCATTTAATAACATGACATATCAGCAGATATTGAAAATGTTTAACTTGAGGAGCTTTTAAAAATAGCATAATTGACTGCAGAGGTCAGTGGAAGACAAATTGATTTTACTAGAGGACAAATTATCCAACAGGGGCTCACCTGGTTTAGAGAAAACCTGTAAGTTAAAGAGGAAGAAAGGAAAGAAATGTAAGAAAGATGACCTTGGGGAAAAAAAATCCAGCATGAATAAAATCTGAAAACTTTGCTTGTTCCTGTTCTTGAGCTATGATTCCTGTAATGTTTCCAAAGACTAAATGAGCCTGAAGTCTGATACAACTCAATATGACTAGAGTCTGTCTTCTAACAGCTGTAAGGCCATTCAAAGAACTCGGCCTCCAAAAGGATTTGTCAGGCTGCTCTGTGGCTTAGAGAAATGAGTTTCCATTTTGTAGACTATCTTCCCTATTACTAAGCTCTAACCTTGACGTTCAAACACATTCTGCAGTGCATTGCCCTCAAATAACCACCCTCAACGTCAAAGACCTTCCTGTCTCCAGTTGTTGAAGTGTTTTCTGAGCACTTTGAGCCTACAGGCCAATCAAACCCCATCTGTATAGCATAGTTCAGTGACACAGACATAACTCTGCAAGACACTTCTTACTGTAGGCAGCAAAGGGCAGGTGGGAATGTTATGCTAATTTTAAATATTACTTGTCTGAACCTTTTCACTCCCACAGTCATAAAACACCAGGCCCAAGCCTGAACCTGGGCATAGCATTACTCCAAAGAAATGTGCATTTATATTAATATTTAAGAACATTATAATAATATTATAGCCCATCTGACTCTGATGTTATCATGTAATGACAGAGATCCTGTTAGCCAGGTACAGAATAATAGCTTATTGTTGGACTAGAAATTGTTGGTACTTCAAAGAAATAATTTGGGAATTACCTCCAAAGCATGGAGAATCCCAGTATTTTGCTATATCCCTATGGTATATGTGAAGATTTCCCATTATGGTTCACAAATTTTATTTTTATAGTAGTAAATTCTTTTTTCAAATGTAATTTTAGGTAGAACCTCTACATTTAGAATAGAAAGTAAACATGCTATTAAGGCAAAAAAGTGGGCCCAAACTGCTACCTGTCTGTATCAACTGCCTCTAACCCCATGGTGTACTCTGAAGGACAATTATATGATTTCCAGGCTCCCTGGAATATAATCTGCAAAATACTGGTCTAGATGAAAACCAGTTTTAATTTAGTGTTCTCAGTTTCCCTGTTTTCTTAAGTTCCCCTGCTAGATCCATATCTTCTTTTCTTTTTTTCAATTTTTAGAAAAACATCATTTATTTATTTTTAACTGTGCTAGGTCTTAGTTGCTGCATGGGCTATTCTCCAGTTGCAGTGTGAGGGGCCACTCTGGTTGCATTATGCTGGCTTTTCATTGCAGTGGCTTATCTTGCAGAACACAAGCTCCGAGGCATGGGCTTTGGTAGTTGTTGCATGCAGACTCAATGGTTACGGTCCATCGGGTCTCCAGAAGTGATAAATCCACACTTGCTTGCACAATAATGACAAATGAGCTCCTTTTGATGTCAGGTTGCAACACCAGGGAAGCCTGAGGACAGAAGGGGATCCTTGGGATGCTACCTGAGCAGGGGCTTTCAAGTTACCCTCACCTGCAGCCAGCACTGCACCACTAACTAGAGTAAAAGACAAAAAGATGTACCTGAGGCAGGTAAGCTGTTTCCCCTAAACAAAATGACCGTAGCAGCCATGCTTCTTCAGGATTAATAATAATTGCTATTGCTTTTTTATTTTGTGTAACTATTACTTTTTTGCTATTAACTACCATTTCTTATTGCCATATGCTTTTTTGTGGCACCAAACTGTTTCACTTCTACCATGAGTTTGAAAGTTGATTGCTTTGCATAGTTGGTTAGTATTGTATGTAAATTAAAAGTAAATAGGCCCTGAGTGGAAGCTTGAAATAATTTTTGAGACACACAGGAGGATGCTAAACTAAAATTATCATGGTAATTATTTCACTATGTATGTAAGTCAAAACATTATGCTGTACATCTTAAATTTATACAGTGAGCTATATCAATTATATCTCAGTCAAATTGAAGGAAAAAACTACGACATTTAAAGAAGCACAGGTTGTTATGACTGTTGATATGTCCATTTAGCCTGCACAGTGGCCCTGTATTTCCTCTTAAATTTCCTGGTCTCATGTTTTAGTTGGGTGAAATGGTCAGAGAGCCAAAGTATAAACTAACATGGGCTATTGTTTTGATTTAACATGAAGTGTTATTTTATTACTATTGTTTTTTATAATTTTATAATGAGGTAAAAATTTTAAAACTATGTCATTAATATTATAGTTAATATAATATTAAACATTAAAATTTAAGACTGTCATATTAATAGTATAATATATTAATATGTCATATTAATTATTATAGCTTTGTATTGTTATTCAATCCAGTAGACACATGTGAAATTAGTACAAATTAGTACCAATTGTTTTACTTCAGTTTCACTAAGTTACAAGAAAAATAAAGAACTGTTAAGCCATACATAATAAGATAATATAAACAAAACTCTCAATACAGGATCCCTGATCTGTGTTCCCAGAAAAGAAAGATATTTATTTTGAAAATGAACAATTTAAGTCAAATATCTGCTTCCTCCAAAATGTTTTACAAAAAAGTAGTAGGGACAAAAGTAATAATGGGGGGAAAATAAGTTCAACTTCAAACGGCTTTTATCTTTGGTACAGGCTCTATTAGGTCCAATTAAGCAAAGATTAAAATGCAAATATTGATTTTGGTGTCAGCTGGATTTCTAGGGTCTTTGAAATGTTTAGCAAATAGTCTGCACATTTCTTTTTCTTTTTGTTAGACAGTGCACTGTTGCCAACATCTCTTTGATTTGCACATCTGGAATCACTAAAGCATATAGCTGGGAAGAGCTGCCAGTAATATTTTGTTTTCTTGACTAGAATTAGAACATTGACCTTACTAAAAGATAATTATCTGGGCAAGTTAATGATGAAATCTTGAATGATGACAATATGGAGGCTCAGGCAGTGGTGAGCATGGAATTTGGAATTGAATTTGTCGCTGTACTTCTCTGAGTTTTATGAGATGTTGTTGAAGACATCACACCATCTTTGTCAAACCTCCTGGGTCTCATGTCTGCTCACACACAGAGCAAGTCATGGCCTTCTGCCTCTGCGGCTGATCAGAGTCTTATCCACACAGGCAGTAGGTGAGAGGAGAGAGCATGGCCCACTCTCTCGCCAGCAGTTCACCCCAAGTGCAAATACAAGACACACAAATCAACAGTAAAGCGCTATAAAGGAATCACCTTGTGTCTCTGGAGAACATAGCAAGAAAGAAGACAGAGACTTTACAAATTCAATGGGTTAGAAATAGTCCAGGAAAGCAAAGAGGAAAATAATATGGCAGAGATTTTGTTTTAATATCTCTAGGCTTTCCTTCAGAAAAAGAACAGCTAATGTAAAGAGACACTGATGAATCCAGGAAGGTCAACTGCTTAAACAGTTTTTCCTTTTATGTCATTTGACAAACACTAGAGTGTAAATTAGTATAAACATTTTGAAAATATTTCTGGCAGTGCCTATGAAAGTTAAAATAGGTATGACACAGCAATTTGTCTCCTAGCAACATACCAAATGGAAATGAGGACTTAGCTCCACCCAGAGGCACATATCAGAGTGCTCATTCCAGCTTTATCCATAGTGACCCCAACATAAATAATCCAAACTTCTACCAACAGTGGAATGGGTCAATGCATTGTGGTCTAACCATAGAATGTAATATTCAAAGCAAGAAAAAGAACAAAATAGTGTTACACATAAGACCATTGGTGCATCTCTGGATATGAAATTAAATGAAAGAAATCCAATACAAAAGAGTACAATTCTGGGATCCTGTTTATATGAAGTTCAAAAGTAAACTAAATTTATCTATTGCGATTGGAGGTCAGGTCATTCAGCCTGGAGTAGGGAACCTAGGGAGCTTTGTCAGGTGCTTGAAATGCTCTGTCTTGACCTTGATGCTCATTACAAAGAACATATTAATACATGTGCTAAAATTCTTCAGGCTGCACATGTGAGATCTGGGTCCTTTACCACAAGGTATATTTCAATTAGAAAGAAAAATCATAGAAGTCAATAACATATAATCAAAATGTAACATTACTATTGAAATTAATGATACATTGTCATTATCTTCTTTATGAGATGGATTTTTAAACTGATTATATAAACATTTCTGGAGCCAAACATCCAAATGAGTGAAGTCATTTAAAGCAGTCACCTTGGAGGCCACTATTAAAATTACATTGACATTGCTCTCTAATTGTTGGAGTTCTTTTCTAGAAACTGTCTTCCTAGACTTTGGGATATTATTTTGAATATGCATAAGGGGTCAGATATTTGTCCTTTGAAAGTGTCCCAAGTTTTTGCTACGTATAAATCGAAACCGCTTTGGGCTGTACAGAGGATTTGCAGTATGACTAATAACATTTTTGTTGTTCAATAATCGGGTGTGGTTGACTAAAAAGTGAGGGTAATTATGTCATTTGGCTTCAAAAATATTCCTGTGGTTGACTCCAAAAAAGACTCCAAATATGTGCAGACTTTCGTGAACATCGGTGTTAAAAGTTTCATGGCTTACCGAAGCCTCATTTTTGCACAGTCAGAAAGAACTTGGTTCTTGGAACCCAAACAAGTCCAAATCCAGAAAACTGAGTAACTCCATATTTATTTCAGCAATTCCAAAAGGAATTTACCATTGTGCAGCCTTATTCTCAGGAGGTGTCACTGCCTTAGTTTACTGTAGGGTAGGAAAATAACCCTAAGAGCTTTGTCTCTGGTCTAAATACATCTCACTTCTGGTTTGAAGAGACAAATGCCTTCAGAAGGGTTGGGGTTTAGAGCAGTGACATTTAAGTCATTCTACGGTTTTCAAATCATCGATTTTTTTTCAACCAACTCAATATACATTCCTTACTTTCACATCTTCCATGATTATCTCATCATTCTCACGGTGCTATTTGAAACAGCATTGACAGAGCCAACAGATAAGGTTTCCCATTTTACTACTTTCCTGTATGGTGATATTGAAAGAGATGTCTGATCTTTCTTGGTCTCAGTGTTCTTATTTGTGAAATGATGATGCTATAATTCTACCTTGTCAGACTGCTGGGGAGTGTTTATGGAGCATTCTTGGCTAAAGATTAGGGGAGAGTCCCTTCTCTTTTCTAGGTCCTCTCTTAATTAATTTGCTGATTTTATAAGCCTTGAGAGAAAACTTTAAACATCCAAGATATAACAAAAAGGATTTTCTACAAGTTCATTTAGTTTCTGCTCTTGATAATATTAGATATTATTGTTCACATATTTCTCACATTGGATTTGCAGCCATCCCTCTGTTGGGACGTTTCTTTCTTCGAAATATATCCAAAAGTTAAATCAGTAAAGGGGCTGACAAAGATGACACAGGTACCTTCTGGTTTCATTTCACTGGGGTCCAGATGATCCACCTCCCTCTCTTATACCTGAGTGATTGATAGTGATGACATCCAATCCCATCTCATTTCTTATATGGGGCCCTGAGAAGGAGACTTCCTGTCTCTTCCATCAGCAGTATGACAAAATATCAGCCTATAACAGTCTTCATGAGCAAGATGTAAATATTTTGATGAATATCTCATTCTTTCATTCTCTCTCCTTTATGTAACCTATTTAAAACATTTCTATTGATGGAGAATAGATGGATGCGGTGCTTTTAAGGTTTAAATACACTTTCATTTGAGGCTGGTTCATCTACATTGTAACAAAGCTCTAATTTCCTAGGCATAAATTTACTTAGGTCATCAACTCAGAAACCACCATTTAGGAGGATTATTCCAGTTACTAACAGATATTGCTTTGTTATTTTTAAAAAATTGAAATTAATTCATTTATTGGCTGCTCTGGGTCTTGGTTCTGTGTGCAGGCTTCCTCCAGTTGCAGTGAGCAGGGGCTACTCCCGCGCTGCAGTGCGTGGGCTGCTCACTGTGGTGGCTCCTCTTGTGCGGCCCGGGCTCTGGGGCATGCGGGTTTCACGAAGTGAAACTCAGGAGTTGTGGCCCCCGGGCTCTAGAGCACAGGCTCAATAGTTGTGGCACGTGGACTTGGCTGCTCCGTGATACGTGAGATCTTCCTGGATCAAGGGTCCAACCCATGTCTCCTGCTTAGCCAGGCAGATTCTTTACCACTGACCCACCAAGGAAGTCCCTGCTTTGTTACTAAGTTTAGTTAATTTTGAGATCTATGATCTTCTCCTTCCATTTGTGTCTTTAACAGTATCAGATCAGATTGTTTACTTGTTTCAAGTTAAAACTATCCATGAACTAAAATCTGTACCAGTTCACCTCAGGTTTCAGAACCAATGAAGACAAATCCTGGCAGTAATAACATCAAACCAAAATACAATACACACTTCAGAGGTATGCTGTTTTCCTTTCCTATAAGAATGGAATAAATGTGGCCTTCCTAGCTTTATAGGCTCTTCTAGGCCCTGAGAGAACACCAGTTGGTTTAATTAAAATGCACACAGGTAATCACTAAACCTAATGCTGAAACTATGTAGTCTTGTATTGTGTTCATATCAGTGGTTGGATATGACAGCAAGTTTCCCTTAAAGCTATGTCAGTTTTTAGTTTGTTTGATTTTGGGTTTTGTTTTTAACAACAAATACAAGCAATAGAATTTTAGGACTCCCAGGTTAAATGAGTTTAACATACCAGCTGGAACCATTGGTTCACACAGAGATGTGTTGACAAGCTAAGAGGTACAAATGGAGTATTACTGCTGAAAAAAAAAGCACAAGTCAATTGGTAACTTCTAAAGGTAGCAACTGGGCAATGTGAGTTTCTAGCAGAACTCACTCCCTGTTGGAGATGGGACGTTGCACATAATATTATCCCATAATCTGAAAGCACAATTTTGGTCTTGCATATTCATTCTCTAACCATTACTCTGTTTCCTCCTGCATGAACCTGCACATTGAAAACCGTGACTCAAGTTGAAGAATACTGCTGCTGACTTATTGTAAGAGTCATCATGTCTGCAGTTATGGCACCCAGTTCTTAACTCCACTTCTCTGAGCAAGGGGGGCTTGTGGGATGGCCTAGTGTCAGAAGATGTCAAAGCATGAGTGCACTGTGGTACGGTTCCCTCAATTCTCCCAAATCTCCCAAACTAGGGTGAAGATGATTCTTTCCAAGGGAAATCGTCAAGGTTTCTAACGTTTATTCAAGATGGATGGCCTCAAGCAATTAGGGTATACTTTAATTACTGAAGAGCAGTTTAGATTTATGCAGAAACTTTAAAAGAAACCTAAAGTATCTTTCTGCTTCACATGTTTTATATTTCTCAACCCCAGGGGGGTTCAAAATATTTTTTCTTTTTCTATGCAATAAAATGACCTAAATTTGAAGTACAAAAATAGCAGTTACTTTGAGGGCTTCACCACTCAAAATACCAGTGAATGATACAGAATATTCTGCTGTGTTAATACAAATGCTTGGTGTAAAATTAGGTACTGATGAACATACACTTTTACCCTGCTTTTGCACTATTTTTCTTGTGCTGGTTTAGGATGTACATAGACAAATTATATTTAGCATTTGTTCCAATCCAATGATTACCTTTTGTAGTCAATGAAGCAGTCTATCTCTTCCAAAATGAACTGTAGACCTGTACAGTCTAGTCTCTACTAACATATAATGTTCAAGCATACGACTTATTCTATGGAAACAGGTATCAGATGTCTGTGATTGGTCTCCACCTGCAAGCCTCTCCACTAACAATTGCAAAACAGATTCAGTTTCCTCCAGACTTCTGCAGAAGGGGTTCAGATATGATACAAACTAACTTATTTCTGCCAAAGAGAAATGTCTTGCATTCCAGGTTCTAAGCAGTGCAGAATAGCAGAAGCCCAGGGTGATTCTAAGAAAGTGATGTTTTAACTTCAGCCTTGGGAACTAATAGCTTTTATCAGAAACAATGGGGTTATGGGAAGCAAATTAGGAAAAGATGAAGGCCTTGTGATTTGGTATCCCCTCTGAGTGATAGTTCAACTAGGACTCAAGGAACTTCAGGTGGTTATGATATTCTAGATGCTATTCTAGAAAACAAATTTCACTGGACCTCCAGAGACCGTTCAGAAGTCCCATGCACCACATCTTTTTAAGGGCAGTAACCTGGAGAAGTTACTCTTGATTTGGGTGATACGGCCAAGAAAGCATTGGGATAAACAGTGACTTGTATAGAATCCAAAGGTATTTAGTTGATTGGGACAAACACAAAATCTGATTTCTTTGTAGAAAACCAAAGAGAGGTCCATGCAGCTAATAAATATGTATGCTTCTTTTAAAGTAGTTAACTTCTAAAACATGAACTCTCAGGGAGATTCCCTGAATTAATGGCACATCTCCTTTCAGACTTTAATTCAGTAGAAGACAGAGTTTCAAACACTCTTGCCTCCAAAAATTCCTCTAATCAGGGTACATTTGATAGCTTAAATAATATTACTATATTAATCAAGTCTAAGATACTTGTTTAAACCACACCATAATAAGATAACATATGCAAAGACTAGCACAGAACCAAGTGGTATTGGTCCTCTTCGTTTGCTCCTAATAAACTCAGAAGGATGGTATGAGTATTGCTATCAAAATGAGTTAAGTATGTAAAAGCTTGCCATTGAAAATGTCAGTATAGAATTTTAAGATAGTATTATTCTTTTGGGTTTTTGTCCTAGTGGACTAAAAATATCAAGTAATCATTTAGCAGATTTGCTTGGACCCTTTCATTCAATTAGTTGTCAATGCACCAATATTATTCAGCAAAAATCATTCATATTATAATCATTACTAATAATCTAATATCTGTACAAAAGGTTTGTTCAGAATTGTTTATTAAATCATACTGGAAGGTACTACACAATAATCTAGGAAAATAATCATGACTTATTTTTAGGTAAGAGAATATCGATTGCAAAATACTAGGTAGAGCATAAATGCATAAAATCACACACACGAAATTACAGATATTTAAGTTTTCTTAAAGACTTGTAAGAGATATATAAAAATATTAATAGTATAGTTGGAATTTTTAAAAAAAGTCCACAGCTATACTTTCATGTAGTGTGTATATTTCCCACAACAAATATACATTACTTTACATAATAGGAAAAAACAATTATTCTAAAAGAATATAATAAAAACAACTCATCAGACTGGCCATTAGAGACTGTGTAGGCAAAACACCTGGCTGATTGAGTTTTCCAGTTTTCCCCCAGTTGTTTGGATTATGTGATCTTAGCTTCATTTGTCAGTTTAGAAGCGCAGACTTCCAGAAAGTCCAGACAAAGAAGATGAAGACAGCAGAAGCAGAGGTTGTCAATTTTTTCATTAGAACCAACATCTGATTCCCTTGTCTCATGACTCTCCAAGGTTGAGTGTCTAGCTCTGTGCATCAGTTTATGCTGAGCAGGGCTACAGGAGGGTTTGTGATGGAAGTGGCCCAGTGGTCTTGTGAGTGGTGCATGGTCTCAGGCAGATGTCCAGGCAATCCAGATGTTAAGGACAATCACCGATTGTCAAGATACAAGGGTATCCTCATGACAGAAGAGACACATCAAAGCAACAGGGAAAAGTAAAGGGTTACAAGAAAATAGCCCGCCAAAGGGTAAGGTCAAATCATTTTTGCATATCACAGACGATCAAGACTGAACCATACACCAGGCAGTTTTTCAACTTCCTCTTACTTATATCCAAGTAAAAATCAAAATTTTCTGAGACATTAGCCTAAATTAGAAAATAAATGGTACTTGGGCTTTTGCCACAGATTCAGTTACCATCACTAAGTCATGTTTAATTTCCTTGTCTTGGGTGGATTGTTTTTGTACTGTATTTCCTTTTGAGAAAGTCAGCCAACATGGGTATCCTAGTAGCTGCTGATCCCTCTTTCTTTCTCATTGTCTGATATTTTTTACTTCATTTCACTGCCTCATTTTAATTTGAAAGAACCTTTGAATACACATTTTCTAAGGGCAGTCACAAGCTTTTCTACAAGAAATGTAGACATTCAGAGTAAATGAGAATTTCTGGAGACCTCTTTTGAAATATGACACCTTAATAAAATATTGCTATAGAGTTGTTCATCATATTACTTGTCATTTTGTTGTCTAAAAAACATATATGAGCTACATGGCCAGAGAAACTGAGCTGATAATCTCCAGGTCTCAACAGAACATGGTGACTTGCCTCTCCACTAATATCTGCTTCTCTTGCAGGCGCAATGGGGTAGAGGCATGTAGGAAAATCATGGATGGACAGAGATAAAACCTTAGCATATGGATGCAGGTCTGGCCCTGGGTGCTTGAGATGAAACCACGCCTTTAAAGTAAGGCATTAAATACGATTTAAGGGACGTTATGATCAAAACAATCCTATTCCATTATACAAAAAGACAGCAAGGTGTAGACAAAAAAAGTTACAGGATTTTTTTTTTAAGCTGGACTTCAGAACTGTATCTGAAGGTACAGGTAATTTTCAGCTATTCCTGGGGAAGTCGTTTACCTCCAAGATGTTTTAAGTGGAGACAGTGCTGTTCTTGCTGTCCTGTGACATATGTAACACACAGCTACATACCCGGCCCCCCATGCCATTGGTACCCGCAGCATTCCTGATTCACCTTGTTCAAGTCCACTTTTCCGTTAACCTGTAGCACTTTCCAGCCTGTAATATAGTATATAAAGTATCTATTATGTTTTTTCATAGATTCCTCCTGCCAGAATATAAACCCCATGAAGACAATTCTTTTCCCGACTTTGCTCATTGATCCACCATCATGGCCTAGAACAGTGCCTCCTTTATATTAAGAGTAGGTGCTCACTCATTAAGTGCTTTTTAAATGCATGAATGAATGCCTTATGTGCACCACATACTCACATGAAGTCTTCTATGAGTCTGTAAATGTAAATCATTATTTTTTATTAAACAGGTAATTACTAAAGCTAGTTCTGTATGGTGACTTCGTTCATTAAGTTTGCCAGAACATACTCAGGAAAGATTTGTATAATTCTCTTCTACCGAAGAGATCCTAGTTCTGGTCCTATATATTTCTGTCTTCCCTGAGCTGACATTGAGTATTGAGGATCAAAGCAGATCTCCTGTTTTAAATTGCATTACACTGTACACCAGTGTCTTCCTGGGACTAGGCACTTATGAAAAATTTAGGAAAATATTTCTTTCTTTGAGGCAATCAGGAGATTACTTTTTAACATGTAGTGGGATGATTTTACTTACTGAGATATTTGAGATACTAATTTGTCTTTTGATTTTATTGTTGTCAAAGAAACAAATAAGGGATCAATTTAGGATTTGTTTCTCTTTTTTCCAGTTTCTAAGAAAGAAGCCAGGCTTTTGTCCCACATTTCTTCAGGTGCAGAATCAAAAAACAGTATCTTTTGGTAAACAGTTTTTCCCACACAAATTGTTTATTGTGGACTGGATAGCCATTCTCTTCTCTAGGGGATCTTCCTAACTCAGGGATTGAATCTGCATCTCCTGTGTTCCAGGCAGATTCTCTACCATCTGAGCCACCAGGGAAGCCCAAGTTTATTGAGGAGCATATGCCAGACATTGCAGAGGGTTTGGGAGGAGAGGGTTTCCACTGGGTTGAAGAAAGACTGAGGGGAGGAGGTGGCAAATTATCTAGGGTCTCATTGGCATTGCAAGGGCTTCAGCTCCTACTTGGGGTTAGAAAGGAAACTACCAGAGGGTTTTGAGCGGAAGAGTGATGTATTGTGACTTTCGTTATAACGGGATTGCGCTGCACCTTTGTTGAGAATAGTCTGAAGGAGGCAGGGCTTGTAGTAGGGAGAGGAGTTGGAAGCTACATCAATAATCCTGGCAAAGATAGTGGTGGGTCAAACCCAGATGGAGGCTGTGGAGTTGGTGAGAAGTGATCAACTCTTGGCAGAACAGGTCTTTGGGTGCTATTTTCAAAGAAGAATTAAGGATGGGTGTGTTCTGTTGCATTCAAACCTTCTCCACCCTGCACCCCTTCAGCATATATTCCTGTGACTGGTGGGATTTCAGGATAGTCTGCAAATGTGAACTGAGCAAAGCTTGCTGGCCCACCCAGGCACTAAACCCATGACCCTAATCTCCTTAACTTCAGCCCTAATCAATTTAGCCAAATGTGGGTCATGAAACTACAGAGAGCCCCGCTCCATCCCCCATCCCTCCCATAGAGTCTCATACAGTCAATGTACTGTCTGCCAGCCTCATAGAAAATCCTTGAAGTTCCTTTGCCTTTGTTGTTGGAACAGTATTAAATGCCTATCAAGTGGATTTAGTAAATAAAGCAAAGTTTACAGAGAGATCTGCCAGTAAAAGGGTAAGCCCTGTAGACCCTGGACTAACATAGCCATTCTGAAACACTCAGTATTTTTATATGGCTCTGCTGATATCTTTTTTAATTGAAAATAATTAAAAATTTCTGAATTTGCTCACTTTTCCACAAGGGACCGATTCTCCTTCTGGGTACACAATGGTATCTTCTAACAAGCTTACTTGAAGTAAAGAAAATACCATTTATTACAGCTCAAATGGTAATAAGAGATGGCGATAACCACCTCTTGAATAATCATTTTTAAACCCTTCTTCACCCAAGGCACAGTATTCCTTCACAGGAGAATAGTCGCGGGGGGACCATGCCAATCATAAGGCGATTGGCTTGTTTTTCTAGCAGACTGGCTTTATTAGGGCTCCCCAATGTGTTACATGTTCGGTTACAAAGTGTGACAATTTATGGTGCATTCCGGGGACTGCAGAAAAGGAAAAGATCTTGCAAATTATTATCTGTGACAGAATTATAATTTTCCAAATGATTAATCTCAATCATCCGTCTCTTTTTCCTCTTGGGTTAAGCAGGAAAATTATATCCTGCAAAATTAGCTGTCAAAATGTGAGCTTGTGGTTTTGGAGTAGTCGTACATCAGGAAAACGAAAAGGAGATCTTTATTAATGAGCTGGATTAAATAAATAAAAAGGTTATTGTAGGCGACATGCTGCTCTGTTGCTACAATATGTCTCCTGATTTCCCAGCAGTCAGATAATATTTACCAAATTGAATCACGATTCGATATGACTATTACGTGTTTTCAGGGACATCCTATCACTTAAATATGATATTTTTACCTATGCTCCCCTTTTGAACTAGGTACAAATGAAAATGCATGTACTTGTACTTTGTTATTTAATTACAGTGACTATGGGTAAATATTTTGATCAGAGAAACATTTGGAAAGTATCTGAGTGGGAAATATTTCATATATAATCACCCCACCAGTGCTGAAATCAGAAAGCAGAAGCTCAGAGAAGAGCAGAGAATTTAGAAAGAGAATTAGAAATTGAGAACCTTCTGAATAAATCAAGAAATCTTGAAATCAGCTATTTCACCAGACATTACTTTGCAACTAGTACAATTAACTTTATGTCATTATTCTTCTGATGTACACCACCTACTTCTTTGACTTATAATTACCTATGTTTATGGTCATCCTCTCCCAGGCCAGGCTGAAAACTCCATTTCTGGAATATAGTAGATATTCAATAAATTTAAAAATAAGTGATGAAGTAGAAGGGGATACTGAATAAAGCAGATGATGAGAAATAAGCCTTATAGGATTGGTTGTTTAGATAACTAATCACATTGGTAAAGAATCTGCCTACAGTGCAGGAAACACAGGAGACATGAGTTCAATCCCTAGGTCAGGAAGATCCCCTGGAGAAGAAAATGGCAACCATCTCCAGTATTCTTGCCTGAAAAATATCAAGGACAGAGTAGCCTGTCGGGCTACAGTCCAAAGAAGAGTCAAGCACGAACACAACCGAGTGTCGGAGCACAAAGGTTGGGTAGTATAGATAACTAATCACATAATTAACACCAAAACAATTCACATCACGATACATCTTTTAAAGAGTCAGGGACTGTAAGTTTTCCAAGCACACAAAATGAAAGAAAAAGTGGAGTGTTTTGTAAAGGCTAATGATGCTCAGGACTGCCTTCATACACAAAGATGTAATGACTGTAATCTTCTCCCCTCTGGCTATGCCTGAGAATCACCCTCAACACTGTAAAAAATGTGGCTGTCTGGACTTCTTTCACCTTGGAGCTGCTGGTTTTAAACTCACCAGAACTTCCCAACCTCAGTGCATTTTAAAGTGTGTTTTAAAATTGCATGAGTAACCTTGAGGGCCAGCCAGCACTGAGGACCCCTGGCTAAGGATAGTGCCACCCCCATCTGAGGAGGAGCAGGAAACTCCTTAATTTGACTCCTTTTGCTCTTTATTGCTCTTGTTTTGTCAGGATCTTCTGCTAAAGGAATAGAAAACCCCACACAAGTTAGTAAGAGGGTGGATAGTAAGGACACACATAGGACAGGAGAAGGGTCAAATGAGACAGCCCTGCCAGTTCCTGCATTGTCAAGAATCACATTATTTCTCTGTCTCTCTCTCATTCACCAGATCGCTCTCAAAAAAATCCGTATATCTAGTGGTTTGTCAGCTTTTTTCTCTATCTCTATTGAAATACTTCCTCATTCTTCATGGAGTCAATTTTTGGTCTATCTCAGAGCCTCTGGTTCCTCTTAGTTTCTGCTCAACATGACTTCAACTTCTACCTGATCCCCAAGAACTGTCTGCTAAGTCACTTCAGTCATGTCCAACTCTGTGTGATCCCATAGACGGCAGCCCACCAGTCTCCTCTGTCCCTGGGATTCTCCAGGCAAGAACACTGAAGTGGGTTGCCATTTCCTTCTCCAAAGCATGAAAATGAAAAGTCAAAGTGAAGTCGCTCAGTCGTGTCTGACTCTTAGCGACCCCATGGACTGCAGCCTTCCAGGCTCCTCCGCCCATGGGATTTTCCAGCCAAGAGTACTGGAGTGGAGTGCCATTGCCTTCTCTGAAGAACTGTCTAGACTGTTGTTATAATGGTCTCTCATCCTCGCCTCCCTTTGATAGCTGCTTCCCTTCTGAGAGAGACTCTGATTGAATATATTGTTTTGATGGGTAGCACATTACGTTCAGAGACTGATATTTTCTTTGCCAATAGTTTATTTAACACAAATTCATCGAAATGATTTCACAAGCTAATAGCAAACAGGATAATGATTCTTAATAAGCCAAGGAATAAATAACGTTTTTCAAACCCATAATAAAGTAATTATCCTATTGTTCTAGGCAAGGGATGATGACAGAAATAAAGTTCAAATCCAGCTGAGGTGTAGCTTTTCTATGATTTTTGGTTTGTCGAAATAGATGGCTTTGCCAACCAAAAGCTGCCAGAGCACATTGCTGAGGGGACAGTGGACAGGCTAGACAGCTCCAAGGGCTGTAATTACAGGGGACCATTGCATGGGTTATGACACTGCCTGTGAGAAGCAAATGTCCCTTCTCCTTCTGAGACCGCTGCACAATTTAACACCATTGCCCACCAAAGAGTCACCTTAGCCATGGCAGAAGCAAGTGTTTCAAGATCTTTGGAGAACTAGATCAGCAGAAGATAGCTTTATCCTTACTGAGACTTGGGGATATTCCTGGCAAACTCACAGTATTTAAGTCCAAACTTCCCCTTGCCAGAGTTGCTTCTGCAAGTGTTCTTATCCATGAGCCCCCAGCAGGGCCCTCAGTGGCTGAGTTGCTAAGTGCTCATCAAGGACAGCAGATGAGAGACGTCAGCCTGACACAATTCCATTCTTATATCAATACAACTTTATTTCTAAAGACAATTTTTTTTTGTCCTTGTCATAAATAAGTGGAGTTGCAATCACATCCAGTCAATATACAACATTAGCTCAGCTCATCTTTTCACAAAAGGCCACATCTCAGTTTGCTGACTAAATGCCTCAGGTCAGGTGTACCCTCCAGCACAGTCTGGGACTAGAAGTTGGTAGTCATGTTGGCCAAAGTATATGAGCCTTGGAATGGTCTTTTTAAGGCAGGCTGTACATGTGGCAGATTCCTGGGACCTTGTAGGGCAAGTCTTCACGCTCTGTTTTAGCATTACTTATATATATATAAGGCTTATATACTTATATATATATATGGGCTTCTCAGGCGGCCAGTGGTAGAGTCTGCCTGCCAGTGCAGGAGACACAGGAGATGGGGTTCAATCCCTGGGTCAGGAAGATCCCCTACAGGCAGAAATGGCAACCCACTCCGGTATTCTTGCCTGGAAAATCCTATGGACAGAGGAACCCAGTGGGCTGCAGTCCATGGGATCGCAAAGAGTGGACGTGACTGAATGACTGAGGATGCATGCATATATATTTATCTATTTTTATCTTGTCGTCTTATTTTCGTCATGCTGATGCACTTCTATATGACCGATAGTACTTAGTGACATACTTGGAATACTTACTTTGTCCAAGGCACTCTTGTTGCATTGATTCAATATTTATATTCCTCTCCCTTTCTTTCAGGCTTTTTTTCTTTTTCTCCCTGCCTCTTTCTTTCCCTTCTTTCCTGTCCTCATCCTTCCCTCCCTCTGTTCCTTCAATTTTTACTCCTTGTAAGAACCTTTATGTCAGAGACTATGCATCGTAATATTAAAATTCAAAAGGCATTCTTCACTACTGTCAAGATGCCCACACTGTCACTGGGGAACTAAATCCATAGTAGGCTGTTATGTTAAAAATACATACTCCTGATATTTTCTTCTTCCACTACCTCACAGAGCGCACTAAATCCCTGTTACTTCATTGCTTTGGGGATTTTTCTAGGGCAGGACGCAGAAGTAGATGTATTTCTTCTTGCCGTTTCGAATTGCCTAAACCCCTGAAAGGGATGTTCTGAGTGTCCCGAGGGGAGAGTGGGAGAGGGTGTTCCTCTGAGAAAATACTAGAAAAGAAGAAGGTCTCCTACAGCTGGGAGGAAGTGGGGAGGTGGGGCGGAGGCGGATGCTGCGAGGGGAAGTAGTGATCTTGCCCCCTTGTTGACAGCGCGCCAGGGAGACGAAGGATCTCAGAGCAGAGAGTTCAGTGCTGCGCGCACGTGAGGCTCCCAGCTTCTCCACAGCGTGGGAAAAACGGAGTTCTACCTGCCAGCGTCATCTGAACTGGAGCCTTACGCGGGGCGAGGCCAGGCGGGAGGAATCCGTGTTCAGAGAACCTGTTTGACATCTGAGAGGTGTCAGATACTGGGAGCTCCACACAGTAATGGACAACGGGCATTTTCCACGGAGGGATGAAATAGGACTTTACATGGGTTGCGTGAGAAGGGGCTCTGGTAAATTTAAAGCGAAAGGGGGAAAACGCTATTTCTTAAAAGGATAAGTTTGTGAAACCCATTATATATGCACACATATGGCTATGATAAACTGGTTTCTAACCAAAACAATTAGGCCATACCCTGAGACCATAGACAGAGGTGTGACCACATCGAACTTAGAAAATTATTGCTTCAAGTGACTATCAGCATGACCTTAGAGAGTGTGTCCCTGTCTTTAGGGATAAAACTTAAACCACAGGCTAGAGAGAAAATTAACTCCCGGCCTGTGTGCTCTGGGGTGACAGCGTGATGCCTCAGCCCATCCAGTCTATCAGCCAGGTGCTGAAGGCGGTGCTGAGTTCTTCACTGTTTTCCCAAGGACTTAGATGTTCAGCTAGTTCATTTAACCTCTTGAAATCTCATTCAGTTTCCTGCGAACCTTTTCAGAGAAACTTGGAGCATGTTGAACTTGCCCATAGATTACTTGAAAACTATAAAACACCTTGTAAAAGTCACACATTTTAAGTATTTCTCCTAATATAAACAACTTGAAGTTTTCAGTGTTTGCTCCAACAAAGCACTTCAGTTCTGTCTTAAAATCTCAAGGACAAGATTATTTATTTTAAGCACCAAAAAGCATACTTTGCTTAGTGTTACCTCATTAACACATGTATTTATCAATAAAGATACAAGGCCAGGCCTTATATAGGTTCGGTGTTGTAGAGAAGAAAAATTTGCTAATCTCAAAACTTGATCGTCTGGCATATGAGGAAGAAATGAAAGACTCAGGAAGTTTTTCTTTTCACCTCTCTCTTAACTGCCTAAAATAATTTAGATAGGCAGCTATTCCAGGTAAGAGAACAATCAGCAGAAATATTTATAGTGTAATATGGACTCAGAGTGGTAGATGGGGAGAATCTAGTTAAATCTGTTAAAATTCCTGGGTCCCACTGTTTCTACATGGCCCACCAAACATTTATTTACCAAACATTTGCTTTTTTTTTCATCTCCCTATGATTCACTTTCCTTCCCTTTGAAGTCTCAGACCAATGCCCCCTTTCCCTTAGCCCAGAATGACTTGTATATCTCACTTTGCCTGAGTCTCTTTGGAACCTCCAGTGTTGGTCCAGGTTTCCCATATGTATATAATTAAATTTGGTGGTTTTTTTTTTTCATCCTCTTAATATGTCTCATGTCAGTTTGACAATTAGGCCAGCCAGGAGAAGCTAGAAGGGTAAAGGAAAATCTCTCTTTGCTAACAGTGTTTTGTGTGTAGTGGTGAACATTAAATGAGACCCTTGCCCCAAAGAGATTAAGGTCTATTAGAGGGAGGCTAGTATTACACAAGTTTGTAAAAGTGTGGGAAATGCCACCAAGATCAAGAACAGAGTGTTTTAATAGAGGGTAAGAGGAGTGAACTATACAAGGGTGAGCCTAGGAAACAGAAGGAGAGAGGTGAGTCTTAAATGACGAGTAGGGGCCAGGCAATGTGAGAGAGACAGGTTGAGAGGAGAGAGGGAGAGAGAAAGGGAGGAAGAGAGGAAGAGAGGGAGCACTTTCCTGAGAGAGGCATAGTATGTAAACACCTTTAAGGCAAGAACATTCTTGGTACACTAAAATAATGCAGAAATAATGCATGCATTGGTTTTGGGGTTTTGTGTTTTGTTTGTTTTTTGCAGGGGGCGGGGCGGGGTTGGTACACACATTGTTCTTAAATGTCTCTTTTGTTGAGTCATTTTTTCTGAGACTTAATATATTTTGATGTTTGTTGCTGCTGCTGCTGCTAAGTCGCTTCAGTTGTGTCTCACTCTGTGCGACCCCATAGACGGCAGCCCACCAGGCTCCCCCGTCCCTGGGATTCTCCAGGCAAAAACACTGGAGAGGGTTGCCATTTCCTTCTCCAATGCATGAAAGGAAAAGTGAAAGTGAAATCGCTCAGTCGTGTCTGACTCTTCGCAATCCCATGGACTGCAGCCTACCAGGCTCTTCCATCCATGGGATTTTCCAGGCAAGAGTACAAGAGTAAGACACTTTTATTTCTTCTTTTGTGAATTCCCTGTGTATTTTGTTCTTTTTGTGTTAGAGTTACATAATTTTGTGTGTAAGAATGTGTTATATATTCAGGATTTTTTTAATGCTGTGTCTGCTAAATACAATATGTTGTTAATGTAACTTTGATAGTAGCTGGAGTTCTGCCAGTTATACAAGAGACACTTCCGATTACACCTTACTCTGTGATGATTGTGTGTTTTATCCATTCCATTATTACAGAGCACTAATACTTTAAGAAACTTTCCACTGGTAGTCAAAACACAGCTGCATTAAAACTTTAAAAAATAGCAGTGAATGGGATTTCCCTGGCACTCTGCTGATTAAGACTCCACGCTTCCAATGCAGGGGGCACAGTTTCAATCCCTGGTTGGGGAATTAAGATGGCATATGCCATGTGGTGTGGCCAAAAAAAAAAAAAAAAATAGCAAGGGGCTTGTGAAATGAGAGAGAAGGGAGGTGAGCTCTCTGTATGGAACAGTTCTAAAATTTTGTATATACAGTACATATGCAACTTAAGGTTACATTATAGTTTGCTTGGAAATTAAGTCTATTTTAGAACTTTTACCTCCCTCTGGTAACATTTAATGTAATTTTTACTGCCAGGAAACATCCAACTGTCTATATTTCTTTTTCTCTCTCATAAAAAAACAAAGCATCAATATTGTTTACAAGACCTATTTTCCACTCGTGATTAGCTCACTATGCTTAATGATTCATACGCTGGCGTGTAAGCTCTAGTTTAGTGTTGTCATTGCCCCCAGTGAATAAAGCATTATTGAATATCACTATGTTACAATGAATGATAGTAAAATCAAAATTTACTTTAGGTACTGTTTGTGTTTCAGAATTATTTCTGATCCACTTAGACAGATGTCACCTCCAAAGCAGTAGATGTCACCTCCAAAACACAAGCTTGTAATCAGTTGACACAAAGTCTTTTTCCAAGGTGGTTAGATGCAGCCAAGCAGAATCAGCACTCCCATGCATTAAGTATCATACTTTTTATTACCTTCATTAATGTATCTAACCATCACCATGAAATACTCCTCCACCACCCATCTGTTCCTATTTGTGCAGCTTTTTGGATGCATACTTATAAGGAATTTCTTTTATGAAATTTTGCTCAATATTTCTTTCCAGTCAGCTTCAATTATTGCAATTATTGAAATCATGCTACAAATGATATCCTTAGAGCTTGCTGCAATCATTGCATGCATTAACATTCTTTTCCAAATTGAAGCAATTTGAGCAACAAAACAATGTAGTATTATATTATAACCCAAAGTATAAAATGCATGTATAAAATATAATGTATATATATTTATATGTATATATAACAATATTCATACACTGATATAAATTATCAAATAAATACATAAATGGCAAAAATAGGACAAATCTTTGTTAAAAGAGAATCTTAAAGATTATTGCTCCAAAACAAAATGAAACAAAAGCTCCAGGAGGGTGGAGCTTAACTTTCCTTCCCTTAAATCTGGGCTGGACTTACCTCCTTCCTAGGAAGACAACAGTGAAAAGGAAACAGTAGAAACTTTGCTGTGGAGAAACCAAAAGGTACTACCGTAATAAAGAGGTTAATGTTAATGATACCAGCTACACATCATACTGATATCATGGACTTTTCTTTTTAAAAAAATTTATTTATATATATATATATATATCTTTTTTTAAGGATAATTCCTTTACAGAATTTTGCTGTTTTCTGTTAAACCTCAACATGAATCAGCCATAGGTATACATCCCCCTCCTTTTTGAACTATCATGGACCTTCTGATAGGACCTGGTGAGAAGGGCACCTCACCGCTGTGAAATTCTTCCCCAAATCCATGACCCTGATCTAATCATGGGAAAAACTACAAGAAAAAGCCAAATTAGGGGGTTTTGTATAAGATGAATGGTCTTCAGAAGACCAGTATTATCCAAACTGTCACAGTCATGAAAAATCAGGAAGGACTGAGACACTCACAGGCAAGAAGAGAACAAGGAGACAAGACAAAGAACTGTGAGGGGGTGTCTGTCAGTGGGGCAAGATCTTGGAACAGGGGCATTTGTGGTCAAACTGGCATAATCTAAGGAAAGGCTGGAGTTTAGTTAGTAGCAATGTATCAGTGTTGACTTCTTAGTTTTGACAAATGCCCCATAATTATGTAAGAGTTAACATAGGAGAAAGTATGTCCGGAGACATGATAATATCTTGGCAAATTCCTGGTAAGTCTTAAATTATTCCAAGATCAAAGGTTTTTAAAAGCAAACAAAAAAGTTAATGTTGTTTTACTTCTTACCATTAGAGTTTTCATGAAAGAGATGATGAGATTACATTAACAAGAACTGGCATGTTTTGACTGCTTATGTTGTGCCAGGCATGGTGCTAAGTCAGTAATCCTGCTTAATGCTTACAGTGTAGAGATGAGGCAAATACTATGATTATTCCCATTTCACAGATGAGAAAGCATCCCAGCTCCCACAGCTAATAAATGCTACAAAGCTTTCACAGGACTTAGGGTCATCAAAGGGAGAGACAAAATTATTTTCAATAATTTTGTAGAATTCACTGTTGAGGCTCTACAGTGTTTAATTCATTGAGAACTGGCAAAATTTTGTAAGGTATTCATTTATCAAGAACAATTCATTTTCTAAATTATTGTGTGTGTACTTGTGCACGTATGTGCTGTAAAAATAAAGTGCATTGTGCCTGTGATTTTTGTTAGTTTTCCACCATCAGACACTTGATTTCTAAAAGGCAGGAACACTGGCAACTGTGTATTCTCTGGAATGAGTAATTCACCCCTGGTCCTGGTTCTGGGGCTATTCTCTGCCCAGAGAGCGGCTCTTTGTGTGGGAGTGCCTGGCTCAATGCATGTGCTGCTCCATGAAAGCTGATCCAAATCAATCATTCTTCACGCTTAAAATTTACATTTGAAAAACCCTCTCCCCAAGTACCTTGGACACAACTATCAAAAGATGGTAAAACCAGTGAGGTTCCTAGTTTGATTGTGGTGGTGGTGGTGGCAGTTTATTTCTTTTCTCAGTTTTTTGTTACATGAATCTAAATTATCCATCTAAGCATTTTTCGCCTTGAACTGATCCAATTAATTAATTATGTTATCTTTGTGCAAGAACCTCTAGAGAAGAAACCAAATAAATCTGGAAGAGAGAGGTGTAAGGGTGAATAATGGGAGGATAAACAGATAAAACCATATTCACACTTAGTGTATTCTGGCACCAGGCTCCCTCCAGCTCACATCTTTAAGTAAATAGCTTCCACAGCCCTGAAAGTAGTCAGTGAGTGTTTTTTGTCGAATTCAATATAAATATAACAAAACTCTTCAGATACGACCCTGCTGTTTGTCTCACCTGTCTGTAGAAGCTGTTTACATAGTATGTGGATAAACAGAAAACTCATCTGCTTGTTTCCAGTAACCATATTAGTGCAAAAGAAAGTTAATGAAGGACACTGCAAAGGAGTATGGTGTGTTTAATAAAACACTTTCCCCAGGAACGGAAGGAAGCCGCTGCATGTGGGATGCAGCGGCTTATCACTAATTCAGAACCTCTCTTCAATTTCAGACTTTTGTCTTTCTTCTTCCTAGTAGCCGCACTTTCAAGCGTGATGGCTTGCTTTGTAGTCTTCTGTGCTCTGGAAGGGAGCTCAGAGGAAACGGAGTGAGAGAGTTCATTAGGGATATTTCACAGCCACTCACATCCCAGGATCTCTGTGTCATCTTCGCAGATCACACTGTTCATGGAGAGGCTTTCTTTATTTTGTTACTTATCCTTGTCCTGCCAGAGTCTACAAAGACCCCGGCTCCTGCATGCATCCGTTCACATCAGTGGAATGTCAGCGCCATTCAAAGCGGTTCCTTCCATACTGGTGTGCATTCACCGATTGCAAATCAGCTTATTGTATTTTTAAAATTCCACATTTTCTTGAAAATGCTGTATTTGAAGATGAAAATATTATTCTCACAGAAGCATATTACATAAAGGGGAAAAAGAGATGAGAGAGAAAGAAGAAAGGGGGAAAGGAACAAAGGAAACAAAGAGAATGATCAGGTAGAATTTTGTTTTCAAGTCCAGACAGCTGATTTATTATAATCAAGTTTTGTCGAGGGTTCCATTTACTTCTACATATTCATTTCTTTTCAGAAACTTCTCCTCAAAGCCAATCAGCAGTGTTACAGTATTGGTCTCTGTCCAACCTTGTGCAGTCAAACTGAGCCAACATTATTAGCACTCTGCAAAATCAAGAAACAGGGCCTTTCTCCACCAAATGGTCCCTTTCCCTCTTACCTTTCTGGATTATAGTACCTTCCCTGAATTATAAAGTCAACTTTGAACATACTGCTTTTTTCCTAGAAAGCTATTGGTTATTAATGATTTGATCACAGAAATCCATGCTTACAGGTGGCCATTTGCAGTTTTAACATGTGCGATCTGTTCAGAGAACATCTGTAGTATTATTTAATAGGCACTTTACATTTTGGGGATCCATAGAGGAAAGCATCCCATTTCCTAGCAAAGAAACAAACTTCTAAAGCTCCAAAGAACAGCTGGAAGAAAAAATGTACGAATCCCCCTATTCAGAAACCTCTGCCTTTTCTTCTCTGCCCAGATGCAGTATTTATTCCATTGAGTCTGTGCTGTGCTGTGCTTAGTTGCTCAGTCATGTGCAACTCTTTGAATTCCCATGGACAGAGGAGCCTGGCAGGCTGCAGTCCATGGGGATTCTCCAGGCAAGAATACTGGAGTGGGTTGCCATGCCCTCCTCCAGGATCTTCCCAACCCAGGAGATCTTCCCATCCCAGGGATCAAACCCAGGTCTCCTGCATTGCAGGCAGATTCTTTACTCTCTGAGCCACCAGGGAAGCCCAAGAATACTGGAGTGGGCAGCCTACCCTTTCTGCAGGGGAACTTCACAACCCAGGAATTGAACCAGAGTCTCCTGCATTGCAAGCAGATTCTTTACCAGCTGAGCTACCCAGGAATCCCAATTGAATCTGTATTAAATCTAATTCTCACTAGACCCAAGCTGATCATTAGGGCAGGGAGGCCAACTCAGTAATGTTGAAGCTGGCCACATAAACTTCGCTCCATGAAAAAGACTTTTCTGACTCTGAGCAATCCTCTTAAGGTTTCTGTTTGTCTGAGTGGTTGGCAGAGTTCCTCATGCACGTCTTCAGTTAGCACTAGAATGTAAATATGAAGATCAGAATCTAGTATGATTTTGTTCTATATTTTAGAATTCAAAGAGCACATATTCAAAGCAGCAGCACTGAGTTTAACCAAGGTTCAGGTACTTTCCTTTACCCCAGATCACAGAAACAAAAGAATTTTTTGTTTTTCATTGCACCAGACTTCCCCAGTTACATCAAAAAAACAAATATCTCCTGTGTGCTTACCGCTGGATCACATAACACCAGGGAGCATCACCAACATAATGTGAACAAGGAGTTTGCACTGTGGTCGTACTGGTACCCATTTATGTTTGTTTGTTTCTGGCCTCACCGTGTGGCATGCGGGATCTTAATCCCCCAACCAGGGGTGGAACTCATGCCCCCTGCAGTGGAAGCACAAAGTCTTAACTGCAGGACCACCAGGGAAATCCCTTGGTACCCACTATGTGAAAGCAATTGGGATGGGTCCTTTGGGGATGATTATGCCCAGTCCGTGACCTCGAATCATTTAGGCTCTAAACAGGAAGACATGCCATGTGTACATATGAAACAAAACAATCGAAGAAGTAAGTAACCGTATACAAGAATATGATATGTGTAACTAGATGCTGTAGGGGTTTTTTGCCAAATTGTTTGCATAAACAAAGAATGTACGTTCAGATGAGGAGCATGAGTCAAATTAAATGCTGTACCTTGGAGACAATGAGAACCATCCTCACTTCTGAGGCAATGTAAGTGTTCCTATGGGGGCAAACCATGCCCTGGCCATGTGGGCGTGCCAGTGGAACACTTTGGTGTCACACTTCAGTTTTAATATGCTGATTCATTTTCATTTCAGCTCTGATGCTGCTTCGGTAATTTTTTTTTCTTTTTATTCACTTGTCCTTTGAAAGCCCGATCTTAGACTCTGAGCATTAATATTCTACATTTTCAATTCTGTTAGTTTTCTCTGCAGCCAAATGTGCTTACATTCTTGTTCACCCAGTATTAATAAAAAGGATGTTTGCACAGCAGGGAAGCATATTCTTATTTATCTCTGACCAGAATTGTGAAGAATGGAATAGTCTGATGGCCATTATCTTAACCCTATATGACTGCAAACATTTTGAAGTAGTGGAGGAGACAATTGAACCACGAAACCCACATTAAAGTGTGCTTCTCTCAGTTATAGACTGCAGATTAAGTCCCCAGTCACATTTCTTACATAGGATTTTTTTTTTGCTATAAATAAGTATAAGATTTTTTTTGTTCAACAAAATAGGGTCACCTAACTTGAAAGACTGCAAAACTCATGAATTCAGAGTTCTCAGGGGAAATTACTTGGCATATCATTCTTTGAAATTCTTCCCATCCTGTTAAAGAGAAACATTAAAGGTCATGACAGTGTTCCTCTGTTGGGATGTCCTAGCCATCCTATGAAAGGAAGTCAAAGCCGTGAAAAACTGTTTCTGTTATTTCAAAAATGACAACATTTTTATATTCAGTTTGCTGCAAATAAGATTTAAACATAAATGAAATAAAAGGATGTATTGGTCTAACCCTCAAAAAGAATATAAACAATTCGAAGACTTTACACTGATAAGAAACTCTTGGAGAGTAGTAGTATAAGAAGCAAACACACACACACACACACACACATACCACTGAAGATTAGTAAATATTTCTAAGCAAGCTACAATCAACAAAGCACAGTCACAAAGAATCTTTTAAGTAAATACTCTCTCTGATGACTATATCCTCACTTACAGAAAAGCTTTCCAGTATTTTCAAACAGGCATATGAATTTAGTCACTATGTGGCAAGAACCAGATTCTCTCTATATCATTTCCCCTAAATTAATGGGTTGAGCATGAATTAATCTAACAACTCATGCTTCTTGGATATCCACTATATATTCTTTGTAGAAGGAGGAACAAAAGAAGGTGAGAGAACCCCTGTTCATTGTCTGATATCTGTGAGAAACAATATAGCAGTGTGTAAGAAGTCTATATCGAACCCTGATAATAAAAATGCTGAGTAAAGGAAAAGCTGAAGCAGTGTGAACTGGTGGGTATTTGGCAACGCAGATCTGGTGCGGGGAAAGTCAGCAAATGCTAACACTAGAGGGGTTGTTTTCACCAAGGAAATGTAGCTGGGGCGGAACTTTGAAGTGTTATACTGCTGCTGCTGCTAAGTCGCGTCAGCCGTGTTCGACTCTGTGCGAAGTGTTGTACTAGATAGGGATAATCCAGGACTTGACCCAAGTGTCAGAACAGTTGTCTCTCCGGATGGCTTCCAACCAGGGACACTGCTGAAACACCAGATTGTCATCAAGGTTCTCCTTGGCCATTGGCACGGTTAGCATTGTGGAGCAGGGGTGAGGTGGGGTCTCCTGGGCTCACATATAAAGGATCTTCATTCTCCTCACCTCGGCCAAGGGCACTCTGTCCCTTTCCTCTGACTCAGGGTTGATGGATGTCTCTCTTGTAAGAGGATTGCACATGCCCCTAAGCCTCCTAAACATGAATGGCACTATCCATTCCAGTTTCCTGCACTGAAGACAGATTTACAGAGAGTTGTTATAATCCTGGTGTAAGTGGGTAAAATATCAAATCAGGGCAAAGGGTTGAAGTCAGTTGGAGAGCAGTGACTCACAGAATGGAAGAAACCCAAGTGTCTTAAGTGATCATAATTAGCGTAGATGTGGGGGGGTTCCAGAGGGCTTCGCAGTTAGCTCAGTAGTAAAGAATCCGCCTGCCAAGCAGGAGACCCAGGTTTGATCCCTGGGTTGGGAAGATCCCCTGGAAAGAAAATGGCAACCCACTCCAGTATTCTTGCTGGGAGAACTCTATGGACAGAGGAGCCTGGCGGGCTATAGTCCATGGGGTCACAAAGAGTTGGACACGACTTAATAACCAAACAGCAGCTGCAGTCGCAGGGGGTTCCAGAATTCTGTCTCCCTGCCTAGTCCCCTGTGGAGGTCCCTGTCATTCTTCTGTGGAGTTTTGTGGAAAATCACTAGCCCAGGCTTAATCTCCAGTCTGCTGTGTTTACCTTGGTTGCTCTGAGCAGTCTAGGGCTGTGGTCAGAATGGATTGTTTGAAGGTCCACTGTCTAAGCAATTAGTAACAAGCAATAGCCACTGAAATAGCCCCAGGCTCATCCAGCCACATGCCAGCATTCCTGGGACATGAGGTGTTCAAAAAAAAAAAAAAAGAACATTTGATGAAAGAGGGAGAGAATGCTGTGTAAGAGCTGAGTGCTTTCCACACAGATACAAGGGGGAAAACAAAACAAAAACATACATGGCCTGAATGGTTATCTCAGGCGCAAGACAAACACCTCACTCTGGTGGTTCAAGGGTGTCTTTTTATATCCCTTTAATGTATCAGGGCTTTGAATGAGCCACAGAGAAGCAGCAGCAACAGATGCTGTTCCCTTGAGGTTTCTGGACTCTATTTGGCTACTGTTCACCTCAGCAGCCGGGCATTTGGACAATATCTGGGAACAGCAAGCTTGGCACTGAAACTCCTGCGGTGCCTGTTTTGCTGGGTGCCAGGGCCTGAGTCTCCAGGGTCAGCAAAGATCTATTGTTCACACATCCTCATAGTTTCACAGTCTCCCTCCCAGGAGAGAGGACATTTCTTAACAATGAGGAGTCTTTGAAGCCTGCCTCACACCCACAGTGAAAGGTAGGTTCTGAGCCCTGCGCTCCGAAGTGCCCAGAGGAATAGGAGCTTTCTCTTTTCTGCCCTCTGTGATGAACACGGCAAGGCCACTGATGGGACAGAGAACACAAACAAATTTGGCCAACTTGCTGCCAAGGCCTGAAATGCTACAAAGCAAACACCGTGGCTCGCATCCCGAAGGTGAGAGGAGCAAACTGTGGGTGTTTCGGCTACACTGACATTCCAAGGCCTCTGTATGATCTCTGCTCAGCCAGTCCATGCTGTTGTGCCATTGGATGCTCTGCAGAGAACAGAATCAAAAAAATGTGATACTGGCTCTTAAAATGTCCTGACGAGATTACAAATAAAATTTCAAATGAATGTTATTAAACAAATTTTTTCTTTCCTTTTATTAAAAATTAAAAATTTTATTTAAGATTTTTATTAAAGTTTTTATTTTATTAAAAACAAGATTTTTAGTTAGCAGTGAAGAAAGTAGATACTTAGTTGTTGGGCTAATATGGGGATGATTCAAGTGCTTAAAATGCAAGTCAGGTCATGGCAACTACCAGGCATTGTCCTATCTCTCCTCTCCCTGTTTCTTGGCTCCAGTTTATGAAGGGAGGCAAGAAAGGACCTCTTTCTACATTCTAGGAAGCAGTAGGGATTCGGCTGGCTGCTTAGCTCAATTAGCTAAATGCTTTTGTTTCCTGCACTGGGTACTGGGCACACCCAGTTCAGAAATGGAATGAGGAAGCCCAGGCTTGCTTGGCTCTTATAATGCCTGCCAGGCTGCCAGGAGAGCCCTACCCTGCCCTGGACTCCTGATCTGAAAGACAAGAGGTGAGTGTGTCCTGCTTCCACGAGGTGAGCTGGGCTATGGGATAGCACATTGTCAAGATCATGTTCTCCTGGTTTACCCCATGCCACAGGAAAAAGCTGGTGCCCCCAACTGCTTTAGGAAAGGATGTGTGTTCATCTACTGCCAAGTTGGAGAGAAACCTTACCCAAAAGATCCTTAAAAGGACTTCAGAAAAAACCATGAAAGTAACTGCACAGCCCATACTATTTAATTACAGAATGCTTCAATGATTCCACATTTAAATATGGAATGCCTCAGTGATTGGCAGAATCTGAGCATCTTCAGGCCAACCTCACAGAGGTGTTTTTCTCTGAAGAATAAGATTTGACAGTGACAATTGTATTTTGATTTATTGATTTGCTCAAGTATAAAAGAAACTAACTGCACAGTTGCTTTGAATTCATGTTACTGATAAATAATGATGTTCAAAAAATTTGCATATGTCTAAACAACAAAAAGTGCTATTAAAATATTTATGAACCTTCAAAAAATTGCCATTCAAGGGACCCTTGAACTTCAATGACCTGTGTCTTGAGTAGCCAGGTGTTGTAGATGAAGGGTCACCCTTAGGAAAGGACAACCACACACAAATTCAGCTGCACTCACTGTGCTTGCATGCTCAGTGGCTCAATCATGTGACCCCATGGACTGTAGCCCTCCAAGCTCCTCTGTCCGTGGAGTTTTCCCAACAAGAATACTGGAGTGGATTGCCATTCCATTCTGCAGGGGATCTTCCTGACCCAGGGATTGAAGCCGGGTCTCCTGCATTGCAGGTGGATTCTTTCCCATATGAGCCACCAGGGAAGCTGCATTCAATGTACTCATTGTTTATTACCACTGTCACTGAGGACTCAGATTTGACTGACCTCAGGCAAATTATAGCTGTCTCCACCTGTGGCCACAGGAGCACGGAGGTGATAACCCTTAGGAGAACTTGACCTCCTACAATGACCCTAACTACAGACATCAAACAAGCTGAAACCAATTCCTTCTTTCTCATTTATTGGGATTCCCAGGGCATAAAAAGGCCCGCAGAACACTTCCTTCCAAAAATGTATCCAATTTACTAGTCTGCACATCACTTACAGTGATAAGCAATGTTGAAAAGTGTGTCCATCAAATTATGAAATGAAATATGAACAATGCTCCAGCTGTTAACTGTCATTTTACCATCAAAGCCACAGAATACAGTCACGGTCCGAAGGTCACAGCTTGAAGCTAGAGGGTGTCAAGGCTGCCTCTGAAGGTCACCCCTGGCCTGGCGTGAGCTAGTTTCCTGAACTTGTACTTCTGGATGCGGAAGCCACACTCAGTTCCTTAATTTCTCACACCCTCTGCGGGGTGCACTCTGCCAAAGCAGTGTCCCCACCCTGGTCTATTGAGAGACCAACCAACCTCACCCTGCCACACCCTGTGTCTCCCTCTCAGGGACTCTGAGCCAGGACTCAGAGACCATTGACAGCATGTCCAATTCAAACTGTCTAGAATAGTCAACTCTGGGGCCTTCCAGAGTTGTCTTTCTCTTTTCAGACTGGAATGAGAACTCTATTGAAATCATTACTACCTTCCACTCAGACCTTCTATAAGAGGGTGCTGACTTTCACACATGGATTTAGGATTCAGAGGAAGAGAAAATAGTGGAATCCTGGTTTATGTCACAATTAAACTTGTACTGTAGGAGATAAATTGCTTCTAGATATATTTGGCCTAGAGGCTTACCCAGTATTTTAAATGTAAATTTGTTATCCATGTTAAAAAAAAAAGAGAGGACAAACCATAAAAATCTATGTATGGTTTCTCTTGAAAACTTCAACCATTTGGCAACACCGAGCCTGCCTTTCCACTTGGTGCCAGTCAGCTGGAATTGCTCTGAGTCTTTGCATGGGGCATGCATTCTCCCTTCACCACCTCTCTGCTCTGTGCCAGTCTGAGTGTGATGCTAAGGCAAGATGATTAAAGCAATGTAGCGCCTTAACCTGACCATCTTCCTTCACTTGTATTATCTGTCTGACTTCTATAGAAATCTGAAATGTGCTGCCTGCTCTAAGCCACACCATCTCCTTTATATACCGTTTACCACTTCCCCTGCTGCCCACAAAAGCTGACATGAAATGTTAGTATAGCCTTGGTGCCGCTGCTCTGCAAAACACCTCCCAGTTAGTCTGCCAGAAGGAGCACAGTCTTGGGATTACCTTGATAATTTCTGTATCTCTTTCTTAAATTATCCATGGGGACCTTCTGAGATGTGTACAAGCCATTACTTCCTCATGAAAAATCTACCCTCAGGTAGCCAGTAAATTTGGCAAACTTCAAATGAATGTCTTTGTACTCAAAGACAGTGATCAACTGTGAGCAAAGAATCTTGAGCATAAATAGAGCCTGCATAATTCCTCTAGATAGAAAAGTTTCATAACTAATATAAAGAATATGTGACAGAGTTATTCTGACAAATGCCGTTTTTGAAGTACAGTAAGAGAACAAGGTTGGTTCCTTTAATAAGGACTAAGTGCGATGCCTAGAGATGGGAGAGACCACAAGAAAGTACAATTAATCGAGCTGACATTTCAGCAGGACCTTGAAAGGTGAGCAGGGTCTTAGGAAGTAGAGAGTGAAGGGAGGAGTTTTCTGTATGGAAGGAACAATCTGGAAAAAAAAAAAAAAAGTGGGGAATGTGGGCAATATACTCAGAAAGAGAACAGTTCAGTTTGCCTGGAGTGTAGCTGAGGTTCTCATACTCATGAATCCTCAACTGTTTAAAGCTGAAGATTCTAGGGTGTACCTCCAGAAACCTGTCTTTTAATCATCATTACAAATGAATTTTTGTAAAGAGATCACCATCCCTACTCTGAGAAAGCCTAGCACTGTGTGTTTATTGGGTAGATTTGGGGATAGAGGTAGTGTCCAGGTTTCAGATAACCTTGGCTTCAGGCCATGGAATTTATAGTTTTTCTGTGGTCAGCAAAGAGCTACTTTTACTGGCAGTTCAGTATTAATTTGGGGGATAAGAGAGATGGATGCCTTAAAGATGACACCCAGGTTTGGATCCTAGGAGGCACCATTAACAGAAACACGAAGCATGAGATTGGGAATGGTCCTTGGTTCATTTTCTGCCTTTAGTCGTGCTTAGCCTGCACTTCCTTCGATCGGCTCTAGTACCGCTTACAGTGGAGGAGTCGATACTCTTGGGCTCTAGTTTGTGTCCCTTTAGTCTTGGACCGGTCACACAAATCTCCTAGGAGTCAGTTCCTCATCTGTGAGATGGAAATGACAATTAGGTATGTTTCCTGATCCGCTGAGCACCTAAGTTGGGTAACACATCTGAAAGGCCTTTAGAGGACTGCTCATATACAAGAAATCATCTTCCTAGGGAGAAAAACCAATGTTTTAAAGTTCCTAACATAACTAACTATATGCTAGTATACCTACGCCATGGCTTACCTGTTTTTGCGGAGTATGCAGTGGAAATGTTCATTATAAAATGATGCTAAGAAGAAAGCAAACTGGATACAAAATTGAATCTATAGAGTGATTATATTTTAAAATTACTGTATTATATGTGGGAAATATAGCTGTATTTCAATAGTTGTTTTCTCTAGTGGTGATGTTGTACATTAATTCTCATTTTCTTTATGACTGTGTGTATGTAGTTTAGATAGAGTCCTCAGGAAAAAGAGAAAAAGTCCCAAAAGGCATGCTTTGAGTTTGCAAAGATAATATGTCTCAATTAAAACTATGAATCCTTCCAATATTTCCAATGGATTTGCTTCCAAATGTTTGCCTTCTTAATGGATTGTAAATAAATTGGAAGGGACCTACCACTGGAGCCTCATAAACACAGAGGATGCCAGTGTCTGGAGAAAGGAGAAGGGAATTTGTTGGAACGGGCCAATGCTGTTCCCATAGAGGGTATCATCTTGTTACAAAGTCCTGATTTTTTTGTGGGGGACAGGAAGAGTGAAAAAGCATGATGCATGGCAAGAGACTTGCCTTGAGTTCTGCCCTGGGCTTCCAGAGAAACCGGAGCTGGTGCCTCCAGGATATTTAACATGCTCCTCACAGCCTGAAGCCAGAACAAGATCAAACTGCATACAAAGCTAGGACTTCTGAATGTCAGTATGGCAGACTTGTAAGGCCTGGGGATTAGCAAGATGAGAAGAGAGAAGTCTTTATCTTCATTATTTGAGTTACTGAAATTATCGGAATGAAGGACAGAGACCACCTGGGCCATAAAGTGCAGGTGATTAGTTTTTCAGAAGATGTCCCTAAGGTGGGAATCATGGTCATCCCAACTGGATTTTTAATTTACTGATTGTTTATTCGGAATATTCATTCAGGTCGGTGTTACAAAGACAAATGATTCTTTCCTGTTTAGTCCTACTTCATTTTGTTCAGAAGAATGTGAGAGATTTGGAGAATCAGGGTTGGATATCAAAGAGAAAAATGTATCAATACAGAAGGGCATTATCCGTCCGTATTGTGTTAGTAGGTTTTCAACCTAAATTGCAGAAATGAATTTTCAGACAATTACCAAGGGGGAAAAAGTGTATAAAAAACTGTCCCATCATGCTTTCATGCCAACTTCACATTTTTTCACCTGAATTTATTGCAGGAAAGCAAATGACAATATATATGATTATGATCTAGAAGCAACATGAGTCATTTGAATGTTCATTGAATTTAGCCACAAGCTTTTTTTCTGGTTCTCACAAGAATGTTTTTTACAGGAGATAAAGCATCTAATTTTATTTCAAAGGCCATTTATTTTCCTATTAAAGCAAAAACAAAAACTAAGCACTCTAAATATCTGTCATCTGGAATGTTTGAGGTCTTAATTTGGGGTATTTATCCCTGTTTTTGCTTTTGCTTTTATTTTTGAAGGTGGAATATAGGGTGGGTTGACTCAAATTGATACATATTTTAGCTTTCTACTTCATGTTACTGGCATCAGACTAATATAATTACTTCCCTAGAAGGTTTTTTAGTGATTATTCCTATCTATCAGAAGAATATGCCTATGTGGGCTTCCCAGGTGGCTCAGTGGTAAAGAATCTGCCTGCAGTGCAGGAGACCCAGATTCAGTCCTGCTTTGGGAGGATCCCCTGGAGAAGGGAATGTCTACCCACTTCAGTATTCTTGCCTGGAGAATTCCATGAACAGAGGAGCCTGGGGAGCTACAGTCCATGGAGTCTCAGAGTCAGCCATGGCTGAGTAACTAACACAAAACAGGACAGAAATAAATCTATCCTTATAATTTCTTGCTGGTATGGGCTTTCTTTTTTGTTTGAACTATTAATACTAACATTAAAAAATATTTAGTTTCTACTTATTTAATTTTCAGCAATCTTTTATCAAAGCAGTTATATTTTATTAACTATGCCAGCCATGCATATATACTTATAAAACCCAAAGACGTTCAATATGAACCTAATATAAGAAAAACACATGGCATTCAACTTCATCTTTATTGTAATGTAAACATTAAAATAAAAAATCTTTTGAAATTGTCATTGATTCTATAAGAATTATGAAAACTGTCCCCTTTAGAACTCTGTTCCTATTTTGTGTTGTCGCGCTCGCAGTTCATGTTTTCTTTTATTTACTTATCATTTTATTGCGCCTCTCTTTATTGCGGTTTATGGATACTGCAGTTTTTGTATAAATGGAAGGTCTGTGGTAACCTTGCATTGAGCAAGTCAATGGGTACCATCTTTCAACAGCATTTGCTCACTTTGTGTCTTTGCGTCACATTCTGGTAATTCTCAAAATATTTCAAACTCCTCAAAATTGTTGCATTTTATGGTAATCTGTGTTCAGTTTTTTAACCATTTTTAATTGAAGTATAGTTTATTTTCAATACTGTGTTAATTTGAGGTGTACAGCAAAGTGATTCAGATTATTTTCCATTATAGGTCATTATAAGATATTGAATATAATTCTCCACACTATTTTGTTTGTACTAGTGTGTATATATTCATCCCAAACTCCTAGTTTCTCTCTCCCCCTGACTCCATGTATCCCTTTTGGTAAATATACGTTTGTTTTCTTTGTTTGTGAGTTGATTTCTGTTTTGTAAGTAAGTTTCTTTTGTATCATTTTTTCTCAGATTCCACATATAAGTGATATCATATGATATTTATCTTTGTCTGGCTTACTTTACTTAATATGATAAGCTCTAGTTCCATCCATGTTGCTGCATTATTTTTCTTTTTTATGGCTGAATAATATTCCACTATATATATATACACCACATCTTCTTTATCCATTTACTTGTTGATGAACATTTAGGTTGCTTCTATGTCTTGGCTATTGCAAATAATGCTGCGGTGAATATTAGGGTCTATGTACTTTATAGAATTAGTTTTCTCCAGATATATGCCCAGGAATGGGATTGCTAGATCATATGGTAACTCTATTCTTAGTTTCTTAAAGACCTCCATATTGTTCTCCATAGTGGCTGCACCAACTTACATTCCCAGAAACAATGTAGGAGAGTTCCTTTTTCTCTGTATCCTCTCCAGCACTTATTGTTTGTAGACTTTTTAATGATAGCCATTTGGATTGGTGTGAGGTGATACCTCATTGTAGTTTTGATTTACATTTCTCTAATAGTAATGATGAGCATCTTTTCCTGTGCCTGTTGCCATCTATATGTCTTCTTTGATGAAATGTCTATTAGATCTTCCATCCATTTTTTGACTGAGTTGTTTTTGTTTGTTTTTTGATAGAGATACTTGTATATTTTAAGGAGGCAAGAATATACAAAGAAGAAAAGTCAGTCTGTTCAATAAGTGCTGCTGGGAAAACTGGATAGCTGCTTGTGAAAGAATGAAATTAGAACATTCTCTAATACTATATGTGAAAATAAACAAAAATGATTTAAAGATCTAAATGTAAGACTGCATACTATATAAAACTCCCAAAGGAAAATATAGGCAGAATATTCTTTGATATAAATCACAGCAAGATTTTTTTTGGGTCATCTCCTAGAGTAATGCAAATACAAGCAAAAATAAACAAATGGGACCTAATTAAGCTGTAAAGCCTTTGCACAGCAAAAGAAACAATAAACGATGAAAAGGCAACCTATGGACAGGGAGAAAATATTTATAAACGATGCTATTGACAAAGGATTAATTTCTAAAACAGTTCACATTTTAGATATCATCAAATTTCTGCAAAACAGTGATACTTTTAAGCAAAAAAATTTTCTTTTTTGGATTAAATGAGCTACAAATCATTGCTATAAATGTAGCAATATAGAATCCTTATTTCTAGGATGTATTATATGCTTTTAATTATTCTGCAATGACATTAACCATCTGCCTTTGAATTTGAAACCAAAACAGTTTTCTCACCAACATAAATATATAGAAAATACAATGAAATAACCTTGATTTCACCCTCTGAAAGGAAGTAATGAGACTCACACCTTCTCTTTGCTTTGAGGTTTGACGTTAAGCAAAGGAAGGATGTCAGTGTTTATTTTCACCTGTTTTTCTACAGCATCCTGTTATGACATCACTATCCTATCTATGGTGTAAAGAGTAAAGAGGGTCATAGACTAGAAATGAATCTGATCTGAGAACAGATCATACACAGCCCTTCCATATGCATTGTCTCTGTAATGATGTGAAAATATGAGTCATGATGACTCATTTACTTTCTGCCCTAACCTATTGTCTGCTTCTCCATATTTAATAGACTTACCTGAACTCGAGTCTCTGTTCATCTGGGTGACATCATGGATTTCACCGTTTTTTTTGCCAAGCGTTAACCTGAACACTTTACTGAAACAGTCAGATGCATTCAAACCCCTAGATATTTAGGACAATGTAGATGAAAATTCTCTTTGGATTCTCTAATGTTATAGCTGGATTTTATGTTTTCATTACAAAATGTTAAATCTTTTGGAATCCAGAAGCTGTTTATCACTGAATGAGGTAAACATACATAAAAATTCTTTCTCATTATAGCCAAAGAGTCTGAGGAAGGGGGACTTCAAAATGAAACCATATTTTTTGCTTTCTTACTTTACCTTCTTCCTGCTCCTCAGAATCATCTCTGCTTTGGACTTGCAAACAGTAGAACAGAGATGATCTCTCCTAACACATTATCTAGAAAAGGTCACTGCAGCCGAGAAAAGCAAAATGTGTCATTTAAAGTTGAATTCAGATCTGAGACATTGTCTGGCTTTATCACAAGATTCTGAACAGAGTTCAGTAAGCTCAGGGTAGCTTTGGCTTTTGGGGTTTGGGGAAGGTGGGGAAGCTGTACCATTAGCAAATGGAAAAAGCTTCCTGAAGCAGAGAAGAAGCAATTCTATAGCCAATTAAACAAATCATCCTAAAGGGGAAACATATTTCTCCATTAAAGCCTGCCAGCATAAAATACTTCCCAATTAGTTCAAAGAACACAGCCACAGATGTGGGCCAAAATATGCTCCCTCCTTCAGAAGTTCTCATATCAATGGTTAGGATCTCTTTGATTTTATGAATGAGTTTCACATTGTGTTGGGGGATGTTTTTCCTTTAAAAAGGAGAGACTTATAACCTTGAGAAATTTAAACACAGTTATATCTACTGAAAATGCATTGATAGCATAGCAGATATTTCATACCAGTGTCTTAAAACGGGCAAAATAATAAATCCAAGTCCAAACTGCTGGTGTTCCAGTCTGTAATACCTCTGAGCTAAATCCCACCCAAAAAGCTAAATAAAATATCTTTCCTTCTTAGAGTGGGGTTGTCATATTAAGAAAACAAAAATATGGGTTACCCTGTTAAATTCAAATTTTAGACAAAGAATCCTCTTTTAGTATGTTTCCTGTAATTTGGGGGACATTAACATTATTCTTACTTTACTGGAAATTCAAATTCAACTTGACATTCTATATTTTACCCAGCAACCCTATCCATGAGAGAATCAGGCTTCCTAGCTCAAAATGTATAAAGATATTTGTAAAAAATAAACACAGGCACATACAAATTGCACTTCACACTTGCTGCTGAATGTTCCCAGCTGTGGGGCTGGCTAATGGAGGACTGGTCACTGGGACAACCATAACTACCCAGGATGCACATTCCAGCTAGAAATCCCGGAGGCTTGCACCTTGAGACAATCTGTGAGAGAAAAGACATCAAAGGGAAATGTGTTAGAGCAACGGTAGAAACATGTTTTCTTGTCCACCTTTTATTGCAAGTTCTTCATTGCTGCCAAGTGGCCAGCTGGTACATTTTTCTTTTTCTTTGGCCCAAGTCCATTTACAAGACCTACACTGGGCTACATCATCGGGCAGGCTCCATCGGACTTTGTCACAGTACATATTGCAAATTAATTCCATGTGCTACAGAAGGGAGGGGCTCATTCTCATAAGGCTTGTAGACTCTAGGAATGTTAGAGCTGAAAAAGCTCTGTTATTTATAAAATCATCTAATTCCTTTCTGTCACAGATGAGGTAGAGACTTGGGCCCAGGGAGCCTGAATCACTTGTCTGAGGACTCACCGCAGGAGCCAGAGCCGGTACCCTAAGTGATGACTTCAGGCTTAGGTCACCTTCCCATCACGCCACAGTCAGATATTGTAATTGGAATTGACCGTATTTGACTGTGAATGAACGTTACTAATCCTTGAATAGTATTTCCAGCACTAAAGGCACTCTTGTCCTCTTGATCATTTTATTGTCTACCCATGGTACATGATAATGGTGATAGCCGCTGTTGCTGATGAAGTAATGCCTAATAAGTAGTGCCTGGGCTACAGACCTACCCAACTTCTGGCTGACCCCTTACTAGGAGTGAGGACTCTGATAGGTTTGGCAAAGCCCCAGCCTCTCAGAGCATCTCTTTCTTCTTTGGTCCCCACTTCAAAGGACTGTAGTGAGGATGATATGACATACGCAGGAAGAGTTCTTAGCATGGGGCCTGGCACATGGTGAGCCCCTGATCCCTGAAGAACATTGCCCACTGTTCCAAGTCATGAATATAGAGGTAGGTTCTGTCTCCACCAAGCTCATATTCCAACCAAAAATAACACATATAGACATCTCTACTTGGAAAGAAATGTTTAAAGTATTTCCTCTTAGATAAAGGCATAATATTTCATGAAATAAACAGATGATTTGCGTTAATTATCTAACAGAGCCAGGGAAACAACTCCATCCTTATTGTTCAGAATTCAATTCAGACCTGCAGAGCAGGCTCTACCCACGGTATGGAGAGTCCTGTCACATATTTCTCATCTTCTCTTCCTCTCTCACTCCTCTGAAACATTCACATGTGGTGGGGCTGACTTTATTTGGGCTGTTTTAACAACTGCATCCAATTATATCACTGGCTTATTTTTAAAATGATTGAATATAGGAAAAGCAAAATTACAAAGTCAGCAGAATTTCTTTTTGGCAGTACCTCACCTTCCATTCTCTGGTCATCTTTCTCTACTTCACACCCTAAACATCCAGTCCCTTTTTGTAACTCTGATTCTTAAAAGCCCCAACCCTGTCACTCTCATACACACACTCTGACAGAGCAGCAGGGCCAAAGTGACCTTTCCCTACACTGTCCCCCTGCACACCCTCTACATTTCCCGCTTCTTATGTTGACAGATACAGATGTGAGAGTTGTACCATAAAGAAGGTTGAGCACCAAAGAACTGTTGCTTTCTAACTGTGGCGCTGGAGAAGACTTGAGAGTCCCTTGGACAACAAGAAGACAAAACCAGTCAATCCTAAAGGAAATCAACCCTGAATATTCATTGGAAGGACTGATGCTGAAGCTGAAGCTCCAATACTTAGGCCACCTGATGCAAAGAGCTGACTCCTTTGAAGAGACCCTGATGCTGGGAAAGACTGACAGCAGGGGAAGGGGATGACAGAGGTTGGATGGCATCACTGACTCAATGAACACGAGTTTAGGCAAACTCCAGGAGATGATGAAGGACAGGGAGGCCTGGTGTGCAGCAGTCCATGTGGTCACAAAGAGTCAGGCAAAACTTAGTGACTGAACAATGACAAAGTTGACAAGTCACACTAAGCATTTTGAGGAAAGAAAATTGAGCTAGTTCAGTCTTCAAAGTGTACTCGACTGGTGGTCCAGCGAATTCAGCCATATTTTTCACTCTTTCAAAGAAGAAACTTTCAGCCCAAAACGCAGTGGATTTTTCTAAGTTGAGATCTACTCTGCAGTAGGAATGTCTGCATGAGAGAATTTAAGTCTTGTGACCCAAAGAGAGTCACCCAAATGTCCCAATGTTCTGCAGGCTTCAGGGATCACTCATCTCTTTAATACCGACTGACATGGAATGTGCCCCATTCTCTACAGCCCTGGGATGTCAGCTTTCTTTGCTTTGCATTTCTCCAGTCCCTAAGTTATAGTGACATGTTAAACAAATCCATCAGGTAGAGATTTGTCAGTTCTTTCTCTGATCTGCCGCTCTGGACATGGTTTGCCGGATTCCTCTTTCCACATCACAACCCTGTTCCAGGCTGCCATTCTGCCTTATATGGCTGCTGCTATGTTGCTTCAGTCGTGTCCGACTCTGTGTGACCCCATAGACAGCAGCCCACCAGGCTCCCCCATCCCTGGGATTCTTCAGGCAAGAACACTGGAGTATGTTGCCATTTCCTTCCCCAATGCATGAAAGTGAAAAGTGAAAGCAAAGTCGCTCAGTCGTGTCCAACTCTTGGTGACCCTATGGACTGCAGCCTACCAGGCTCCTCTGTCCATGGGATTTTCCAGGCAAGAGTACTGGAGTGGATTGCCATTGCCTTCTCTCTTATATGGCAAGGCACTAAATATTGACTCAACATCTGCCCTGAGTTTTCCAAAGCACAATAAACAGGTTAGGAATTTACAAGATTTTACTAGCTTGAGACTATCCCGTGTGAATTGCAATGCAAAAGAAAATGAAATTCAAAATAAAAAAGTCACTGCTTATAGAACCAAACATCATACTCCTTCCAAAAATATTTCCTACTATCTCTCCTTTAAGCCTCCCCACCCCATCTTATCCCTTGTGCTGAGCTTGTTCTGTGTTCCAAGCTGTGGATCATCTACTGATACTATAGGAATTATAGAAATGAACAAGTGAGATGTCTGCAAAAATCTTTCCTCAGTTGGTCCCAGATTCTGTGGAACAAGATGGGTTGAGGGGTCAAAGGACATGAGTCAACCAGGAGAGAAAATAACTATTTCCAGCTGAATTCTTCTCCAGAGATGTCCTAGGAAGATATTTCTTAGAATGATACTTGGTCCAGGAAAACAGGGTTTCTCCCAGGATCTGTTTCTGAAATGCATTCAATTGGTGGGTGGCGGGGGGGACCTTCTTTCTCAGGCTTAGCTTCTCCTCAGAGGGGCTGCCCACCTAGCCTCTGTTTCTTCTCAGGTTCTGCATGATTCTCAGAGGTGAGTATACATTTGCTGATTTACTTACTCATTCAGCAATTATGTACCAAGTACTTATCGCATGCCAGGTGCATTGATAGCTGTCAGGTAAGAAGGAATGAAATAACATCGTTGGCCCTTCCCTAATGGAGCCTCCATTAGCAGAGAAGTTAAGCAATAAACATCTAGAAGCAACTTTTCCATATATAAATTGCAAACTGCTGTAAAGGTAAAGGATGTGGCTCTCTGAGAGTAACTGGGGAGCTGCCTTTGAGATTGGGTACAGGAAAAAACCTTAAGACCAGGAGGTATTTAATCTGAGAATGAAGGATTAGAAAGAACTAGCCAAATAAAGAGAACTGTACAGGCATGGAAGTGAGTGAGTGTGGGGCGGGAGGGAGGAGGGAAGAAAAGGAAAAGAATTTACCCCCAAATGAGCAGTCTGTGCAAAAGGCCTTAAGGTCTTTTAAAGAAATGGTGGGGTGGGGTATGAAGGATAGGGATGTAGGCTGGCCAGGGGAGAGGGAGGAAAGCGAAGATACCTGGTTTATAGTGAAGCAGAGATTGGAAGAGTTACAAAAGGACCACTTTTTAAGGGCATTCACTGTAAGCCTCAACAATGAGTTTCCGTTTTATTCTAAAGGGAAGGTCATGAAGAAAGGGACTGTAGTGATCAGTATTATGGTTTCTTAAAGACCACTCTGAAGAGATGAGGAACTGGCAAAAATGGAAGTAGGGAGATAAGTTATTGGAGTCGTCCAGGTGATGAGTGGGGGCTTCCCTCATAGCTTAGTCGGTAAAGTATCTGCCTGCAATGCAGGAGACCTGGGTTCGATTGCTGGGTTGAGAAGATCCCCTGGAGAAGGAAATAGCACCACACTCCAGTATTCTTGCTTGGAGAATCCCAGGGACAGTGGAGCCTGGCGAGTTCCAGTCCATGGAGTCACAAGAGTTGGACACGACTTAGTGACTAAAGAGAGAGAGAGAGGTGATTGGTGATCGTGGTGAGAATAGTGGAGATGGAAAAAAAGGAAATGACTCGAAAAATTATGGAGGAAGAATACCCAGGACTTGATTAAGGTTTAGAGCTTCCCTGGTGGCTTAGACAGTAAAGAATTCACCGGGGATACAGAAGACCCAGGTTCGATCTCTGGGTTGGGAAGATTCCCTAGAGAAGGGAATGGCTACCAACTTCAGTATTCTTGCCTGGAGAATAAAATGGACAGAAGAGTCTGGTTGGCTACAGTATATGATGAAGGTTTAGATATAGAGCAGGAGGAATCAATGACTCCCAGAGGCTCACAAAGGAGCCTTCTGGTATCTTGCAAATTCACTGTATTCATAAGTAGATATTTTTTGAACTGCATACTTCAAACACATACATACATTTTATGCTCTTTACACTCTGCGGACAACACTTGAATACATATATTTACATAAGGTTTCTGGCTGGGGAGCCTTGGGGATAGCAGCATCCTTTTCTCAGCTATGGAGGCCCAGATAGGACAGGTTTCAGTGGGAGTTGGGGGAAGAATCAAGGGTGCTGAGACCCCCGTGAGGCCCCCATGTGGACGTGGCACATGAGCAACTATATTTATGCATCTAGAACTTGGAGGGGAGACCTGGGAGAAACATTAAGGGCTCTTCTCATTTTTAGAATTGTACTGCTGCATTCTAAGGACAGTCAGATAGGAAATAATAAACCACACCTTCTGAAAAAAACTGTAGAAAGTTAAACTTAATATTCATAAAATATTAAGGAGTTTTCTACACAGACTGTTTCTGGTTTCTATTGAAATTCCAAAGGTCTGATGGTAACCAGAAGCCCTACAGGGCCTTCACTGTATGTAGCATTGCTGAAATTCTGGCAACAGAGAAAATACACATAAGGACCATTTTTTAAAATTATGATTGGCCTAGATTTTATTATTCTTCAAAACCTTTTACAAAACCACAGTGCAGATGTTTGTTTGATTTTGAAGTGGTTCATGACATATAGACCAAACATCATGACACCCATGCTTTCCAAAATTTTGGGGAAAAAAATAATCAGAAAGAAACATTCAAATTAAGCATAAAAATTTTAAAGACCTAAAGGAAATGGTAAGTCACCACGGCTACTTTGTTAGTTGAATATCTGCTGGTTATCAATCATTGGCCATAAATCCCAAATTCACACCTTCTTTTTCTAAGCTTGGAGTTGTAAAGAGGGGAATTGAAATTATCCAGATAATTAACTTTTTTAAAATGACCATATGAATTAATCAAATAATCAGGCATTTCCTCTGAAATCAAAATTATTATTTAATGTTATTGTTATGATCATATATTTCTTTATATCAGTGATCCTTTCAAGATGAGTGGATACACACACATATAACTTTTACTGCTGACATGCAAATGCAACCATTATGGGATAATGTTTACTATAGAGTAGTTAAGAAATATAAGCCCTGCTAGGAATTTGCCCCATGAAGAAATCTGTTTAGAAACAGATCTGCCACCCACTGAATAGAGCACACTTCAGATCTGGAGCTTATTACAACTATTTCAGAATGGCAAACTGCATAAGAGTCAAACAAAACATGTAAGCTGCCCCCACCTTAATTATGGTGTGAGCCTCCTAGTGATTTCTGTGGGACTGGGAGAATCATTTTCTGGCCCATCACCATCCAGTTTATACCGAGTCACTAGAGATACCAAAGCATTTTTGAAACTTCTATATCCCAATAAATTGTACAAACGATCTGTCAAAAGCAAGTTTGATTTATTAGGCACCAAGGCTGGCCAAGACACCCAGGGGAGCCATCCAAGAGCTACTGATAGAAAATACAGAAAGACTGGAGGGCAGAAAAGCAACAGGAAAAGACACAAGGGCCATGTGGACCTACAGCGCATCATGGCCGCCATTTCACATGCACAGCCGCATCGTGTGCACAGTCGTGAAGAGCCAGTCCAGACTCTGTTAGAGAACAAGGGCGCAACAATGTGGATACTCAATGCGTAGCATGAATGAGGGGTTGCAGTGGTGAGTGCCAATAAGGAAATAATCAGCATGTGCATTCTAAACAGCTATTGGAGGTCCAGGAGAGCATGAAACTAAAAGCAGCCAAAGGATCCAGGTTCCGCTTATTGGTAGGAGAAAGATGAACATACTGACGTTTAGCAGCTGCACAGAAATCAGTGCTGTGGAAGAAGGGCTGAGCAGAGAGCTGAAAATCAGACTCCTGGAGCTTGAATCCAGACTCAGCCCCTTCCTAACAGTGTACTGTACTAAGTCCTTTCAGTTGTGTCCAGCTGTTTGCGACCCTACAGACTATAGCCTGCTGGCTCCTCTGTCCATGGGATTCTTCAGGCAAGAATACTGGGGTAGGTTGCCATGCCCTCCTCCAGGGGATCTTCCTGACCCAGGTCTTCTACATCTCCTGCTCTGGCAGGCAGGTTCTTTACCAACACCATCTGGAAAACCCCTCCTAACTGTGTAGTTGTCAGCAAACTCAGTTGCCTCTCTGGGCCTTGGTTTTCTGATCTATAAAATAAGAACAATAATGAGATCTTTCTAATAATAATGTTATTATTTTTAAATTATTTAATTTCTCTTCAGATTAAATGAGTTAAATCTTGTAAAGTACTTAAAACAACATTAAATAAGTAGGCACTTAATATATAAATGTCAGTATTGTTACTTGGCGGCAGTGAAAACAATTAGCTCAATAGCAAGTTTTTCTCTAGACATTAATCTTGGGGACATTATTCATGTTTTGCAAGAAGACAAGAGAAGAAACTTACAAGTTTGTCTGTGTCATCACTTACTTTAATTTCTACTGAAAAGCAAGGGAGAGTGGATCACCTGAGAGAACCTTGGTCCTTCTTTTGTTAATTGAACTTGCTGTAAATCTGTGGCCATGTCTTCACTGTCCCAGTTGGAACTAAGATACTGGAGATACACAAATATTTAGTACACAAGTATTTTTATAAGTCATGTGCTAGGCTACGTGTAGGGGTACAAAGTGTAATAAAACTGACCTCAGTTCTTACAGTAAATTGTGCAATCACCTTGTGAAATGTAGGCTATCTGACACACAGTTCATGCTCAATAAACAAGACCACTTTGCAGTCTCATCCCACATGTTAAAACTTTCTTGGACACACCTTAAACTCTCTAGCACTTCAAGTTGGAACACAGGAAAAGCAAACCAGGATTTTCCAGTATTCATTTTAATTTTCAAGCCCCATTGCTTACTGTTTTCATGAATTGGAAAAAAAAAAAGTTATTTTCCATTGTATTAAAGACTTCCTTTGGTGGTTCCCCACACAGAGAGGAAATGAGATGCATCTATAACCTATTTTGTCATTTCATGGCTATTTTTTGCTTATTTAAGATTGTTCCCCATTGAACAATTGACTAACTACAACTGACTCATGTCTTAATATTTCCTCCACTAGCTTTTAACATTTAAACAATGTTAGATGGATTTTGTGATGATAGAATTTTGCTGATATGGATAATGAATCTAGTTCGTGATAGAAAATAATAATTTATAGTCCTGGAAAACTGACTCCTACAAGGCAGAAATCAAAACTTAGACATGTAAATAGAAATCATATTGTAAAGCATCTTTGCTATCTCAATCTGGAACTAATATTTCATATTATTAGAATAGTAAAAAAAAAGACTTCTATTACATTCATTTGTCCATTTCAGGGTATCATAAATGTTTACTACTATATAGATTAAAATTGAAAACTGGACACTTAGAATTTTGTCAACAAAGAACATTGCAAAGAATAATTCAAATAAGAAGTGAGTGAATATTGATTACTAGAAGGAAATATTTTCTCTATTCTAAGTAGTATGTATTTAGTATTTTAAATTATAAAAAATGGTAATTGTTATGCCAAATTAATATTATTGTGAAAAATCCTCAAAAGAAATATGAATTTATTTTTAGAATGGAGTTTAGTCACCCATAGTAAAATCATCATCCTAGATTTTCTATTTTCTTATGTCTAATATCACAGTCCATTCATATTTTTTGACCCTCTATAATTCATTCATTCATTCAACAGGTATATTTATTGAGTGACTACCTTGGACACTCACGTGGGATCAGAGTTGCAGAAGAGAATGAGACAGATGAAATCTTTGTCCCTCTGAAGTGGTATCACCTAGTTCCTGATACCTATCCTAAAAAAAGTGCTGTCCTAAATTCCATGGGAAAAAAGAGAGATCCCTTTGCACTCAAGGTTGGTAAAGAATAGTCAACGTAAAAACATCAGTATTTTATAGACTGTTATAGCAATATAATTAAAAAGAAAAGTGATGTATAATAGAAAGATTCTTCGTTTACCAAAGACCTGTTATGTATTAAGTTATGTGCTAAACAGTTTATATACATTATCTCATTTAACATCCTGAAAATCTGCTGCTGCTGCTGCTGCTGCTAAGTCACTTCAGTCATGTCTGACTCTGTGTGACCCCGTAGACGGAAGCCCACCAGGTTCCCCCGTCCCTGGGATTCTCCAGGCAAGAATACTGGAGTGGGTTGCCATTGTCTTCTCCTATTACACCATAATTATTCCCATTCAATATTTTTGCCTGGAGAATCCCATGGACAGAGGGGCCTGGTGGGCTACGGTCCATAGGGTCACAAAGAGTGGTATCCATAGGACACCACTGAAGTAAGTTAGCATGTAATACATAATCAAAGTATGCTTTGCTTTTCAGCTAAAGCTACACAGCTCTTAAATGAGTATGGATTTTGACACAAATCTGAGGCCCAATCTATGTTCTTAAACACTATGCTCAATAAATTCTGACTATGGTACTTCCCTGGCAGTCCAATAGTTAGGAATCTGGCTCCAGTGCAGAGAACGTGTATTCCATTCCTGGTTGGAGAACTTAGATCCCCCCTGCCAAGGGGCAACTAAACCCACTCCCACAGTGAAAACTCAGCGCTGTTTTGTTTTGTTTTGTTTTTTTGGCTAATACTAGAGATTGTTGTAGCACCATAAATTGCTAGGAAATAGAGGAAACCATTTAGAGATTGAAAAAAACAGTAACTGTTCAGAAGTTCTTTATTAGAAAGTCCAGCTGTAAGGCCGTGAAATTAGCATTTGCGCAAGGAGCTAAGGGTGGTGCAATGCAATCTGATAAATACATGTGACGGCAATGCTTAACACATGGAAAAGTTGGGTGGCCCAAAGCGAATGTATTGTTCAAGAGGACAAGAGGAGGGTGCAGCATCCCCAAGCTCTGTTTCACTTTGGTTTGCATCATTCCATTGCATTAGTTCATGGCTTGTTTTGAGTCATTCAAAGATCATCTGATTAGAGAGTTGTTTTCTCAGTCTTTTTCCAGGCACCTCCCATCATGTACTTGTATCTGACCCCTTGTTCCCTGTTTAAGGAAAGTATGAAAATAGCAGCCTCATTCTTCCCAAGTCTTGGAGAAGAATGCCAAACAAGGAGGTTATTAACCCAAACGGCAGGGACAACCATGACAGCAGGTGCTTCATGAGTTATATAGTTATATTCCCTCTCAAGGACTGCATTCTCCAAGCTGTGTGAGTGCTCATGTCCTGACAGACTGCAAATACGGGGGAATTCTCTTTTGTCTGCTTTGCTAAGTTTCCTGATGAAGTCAACTAAAACTCTGGATAATTTGAAATCAAAAGATCTTCTAAGCCATCACAAAAGAAAAAAAAAAAAACAAAAATCCAAAGCAAAGAGAAAACCAGGAATCCTGGAAGTTCAGCAAGCATCAAAGTTGGCTTTTATGTTAGGGCTGAAACTGGAGGATTTGGAGCTTCCGTTCTGATGGCTGCATGGAGAAAAAGGATGGAGAGATAAGACTTAGGGCTGAGAATGTTCCTGCTGCCTCCCAGTCTATTGCTGTGGACATAGAAAGGTTCTGGCATGCTTCTCTTACTGCTCCCTTCCCCAAACAAGTCAGAGCTACAGTGAGATGGCAAAGACGAGAGTACGGAGAACAGTGGATATGGGTCTGGGACTTGCTCTTCCCTTCGTCTCATCTAGATGGTATAAGAAGCCACCAAGACCTGCCCCCTTCTCATCCGCTCTTAGGATCCCACAGGAGTGAATGATACTTTCTGGTACACGTAGCATTAAAGTCACAGAGCACATGCTTGACCCTGACAGCGAGCACAGTGGACTATGGAGGTTGAAAGCACAGTCCTGCACCACGATCTGCTCTTGTCCCCCTAAGATCCCAAAGACGAACCTGCATAGATTAGAAGAAGAGCAGTCCCCTGGAGGGTACTCTGGAGGCTGTTTATTTATACGCCTGGCAGGTTTTACACCATGGTCTATGTTTCCCCAGGCCACACTCTCAGATTCCTGGCAAGGTTACTTTGCAGGACTTCTGTAATTGGCTCAAGCCCTCACTGTAACTTTGTGGAGTCTCTTTGGGTAACTACAGATGGGGTGCTAGGACCAGAGACCATCAGAAACACTAATTGCTACCACTTACCGTCTCTGACCTGATACTGCCAGGTCCTAACCATGTGATAGGTCATCCCCATTTTATTGATGTTACAACTGGAGACTTGGAAGGGTCTAGGAATCCACCACAATTGCGCAGCTAATTGGTGAGAAAGTCTGGATGCTCCAGCCTGCACTCTAGTGCTACCATACACAGCCTCTGCCCCACCAGCTTCCCCCACTGTCAGCTGCCTTGCTTAGGAACCAGCAGCAGTGCCTCTTGGAAGCTGTGAATGGTGGCTGCTCCTGGTGTCAATATCTCCAGTAAGCCACGTCTAACCAGTTATAGCAGAGCAATACTTAGCAACACTCTGAGTTTCAAGCTAGGACTTTAATACAGCAGGCTAAAGCCAAAACATTTCCAACACTTTAGAGAAATGGGATTCTTAAAATTCTGAAGTTATATTGTTTCCATTTTGGGTATCTTATAAAAAAACAGCCCAGTTACAGTGATCACAGGAAAAAAAATTTTTTTTCCTCTAATTGAATAAGCACAACACACGGTGAGGTGAGTAATCTCTAGGGCTGTATTCTTTCAGACAGAGCTTTCTCATGATCCACAGGACTGTAACTGAATGTCCTTGGGGCCCTACAGATAAATCAGTTTTTTTTCTGATTGTGTCAATATTCAGCTGTTATTGGGCAGGTCAGTTCTTCAGCTCCGTGAGGTCATGGCATACATATCTGGAAACCCATTCATTTTTACCAGTTGCCTTTGCTCAAAACACATGAAATTGGCTTGAACAAAATGTATTGAGTTATGTTTGGGTAGAGTGGTAAAAAAGCCAAACTGATGATCCTCCAAAATCTGCTTGTCACCTACTGTGAGTTTTCGAATCATGCCATGAAGAATAAAGTACTGCCAGGAGTGTCTCGGATAAAGTGTCAAAAATGTCTGATTTAATTGTTAGCGTAAGGATTTAAGAGGCTGTTTTTCCCTGGTGCTAACACCTCTCATTGATTCGGGAGCATTTCCATTTGTTGTTTAACAGAAACAGCCTTGGTATTTATAGGCCTATCACTCTAGAAGGGAAGCATTTGCAATTTGCACTTTCAATTTTGACTCCTAGACTTCTTTTTTCTTTAAACACCCTTCAAGTGGGTGTCAGACGGCAATTCAATGAATGCTTTGTAAGCGGTTGCACAGAGCAGTTCTCATCCCCATAGGCAAACATTTCAGAAAGATCCCCAGAATCCATTGCTAATTAAAAATCTAAGTTGATGAGACCCAGTTAGGCCCAGCCTTTTATAGTCAGGCATGTGGGTCCATTTGGGTGTGTTCATGTGTGTGTGGCGCCTGCACACTATAACTGGAGTCACATCTTTTGGCAGATTGTCTGATCTGTAACTTGTGGCATCAATATGTATTTACATCTTGTTCCACATGCTTTTCTTGTGATGAACGGTTAGCATACCTCCAGCAGGATATGGACTTTTTGTTTTCTCTTTTTGAACTTGAAGGGATCTTTGTAAATTCTTTGATAAAATGTAGTAGAAAAGGTGCCGCTTGACTTCTGGGGTTCAGTTGTAAAAAGGCAACACATACTTTGCCTCTCTCTTCCCCCCAACCTCTCCCTCCCTCCCTCCTTCTCTCTCTGCTGCCTTTGGTACTCAACCACCATGTTATCAGGAAGCCCAGGTTGCATGGAAAGGCCGCAGTGGATGGATACTCTTGCCAACAGCCCCAACATGAGCCAGTACCTAACTGCAACCTCTGTGAGACCTTGAGCCCCATCAATCAACACATCACCTCCTGACCCACAGAAACTGCCAGAGATAATATATGATTATTGTGATTTTAAGTCATTACATTTTGGAGAGATGTGTGATGATGTAAATAGGTAACTAAAGCATACTAATTTATCCTTTTCCCTGATTTGGAGACCAATCAGTTCAAATATGCCCTTTTCCAATTTTGGAAGTACAAATACTCAAGCAATAATTTCAAATGGAATTTTTATTATTAATTGGCTTGTTAAAAACAATAGTTAACAAAACTAAGAGTAACCAGTAATGTAAAGTGTGAACTTTGGGTGGTTCTGATGCGTCAGTATAGGTTCATCAGTCATGACAAACGTCCCGCTCAGATGGGAGGGTGTTGATCATGGGGGAGATTAGGCAGAGGTGTATGGGAAATCTCTGTATCTTTTCCTCAATTTCACTCTGAACCTCAAACTTTTCTAAAAACATTGTCTTAATAAAAGACACATAAACACTGAATTAATAATAACAGTTTAAAAAATTAACATTTGGGCTTCCCTGGTGGCTCAGTGGTAAGGAATCTGCCTGCCAAAGCAGGGGACATGGGTTTGATCCCTGGTTCCGGAAGATCCCACATGCTGCAGAGAAACTCAGCCTGTGCACCACAACTACTGAGCCTGTCCTCTAGAGCCCTCGATCTGCAGCTGCTTAAGCCCAAGCACCCCATGCTCAGCAACAAGAGAAGCCATTGTAATGAGAAGCGTGTGCACTGCAACTAGAGAGTAGCCCCCACTCACCGCAACTAGAGAAAAGCCTGTGTAGCAATGAAGACCCAGCACACACACACACACACAAAGTTAACATGTGCTGAGAACATAGTATGTACCAGGCATTGTTCTAAGCATGTAACGTGTAGCAGCACATGCGTCTCTGAAATAAACCTGCAAGGTGAGCACAATTAACTACTAGGATATACTACCGTGAGAATTTACAGAGCGCCCAGGAAATCAGCAGCCCTTCATGCTCTGGGATTAGAAAAATAAGCCCCAGGCATGAGTGAAGCTGGGGTATAGGGAGGCCTGGCTATTTGCTAGGCAAGGAAGGAAAAAACAAATCCTCCTTCCTTCATGCATTCAGCTAGTATTCCCTGAGCCCTCTCACTGGTCCACCTTGTTCCAGGAGCTGTGGATAGAGCAGGTAACAGTGGGTAAACCCCGCCCAGGTGGAGCTGACCATCCAGCGTTCTAGGCCCTGTCTCTTCTAGTTTCACAGGATGACGGCAGGGGATCCCACTGGGCCTCCCTCCTGTTCTGCTGAGTCATCAGGCACTGAAAAGGAGCGTGTTATGGGTGTGTTCAGGGTCACAAGCGCATTCTCTACTCTTCCCTAACTTCAAGTAAAAGGGCACACCTCATGGAAGCAAAGTCGGGAGAAAGAGGACATTTTCAATATCAAATCAATACCAACTCAATTTAAAAAAAAAAGAAAAAGGAGCTTTGGTAATCATTTACGATGGTAAGAAGGAGGGAGGCTGTGATGGACACTGGAAACTCTGGACATGGCTTGGGAAGCAGCACACTGGGGCAAGGACTTGGTCCAGGCAAGCCTGGGGTCCCTGGAAGCTGCAGGGACTAAGTTAGATGAGGATATGGGAAGGAGTCCAGAGGAATCGTTTTCTTGGAAATTATTCCAGGGTCTCAAAATCAGCCCAGATGGAGACACTAAGGGCTACAAAAATCACCACCATTTCCGAGTCACACAAAGCTCATACAGAAGAGCTGGTTCATATGAAAAACTGCCTGCAAAAAGGTTCATCAGTACCATCTTTGTAGACTCCAGATGTACCTATTTGCAGGGGAGCGATGGAGACACAGACATAGAAAGCAGTTTTACGGAATGGTGGGGGTGGGCGGTGGAGGAAGGAGAGGGTGACATGTATGGAGAAAGTAGCATGGAAATATATACATTACCATGTGTAAAATAGATAGCCAAGGAAATTTGCTGTAAGATTCAGGGAACTCAAACCAGGACTCTTTAACAACCTAGAGGGTGAGATGGGGAGGGAGGTTCATGAAGGAGGGGATATATGTATACCTATGGCTGATTGAGTTGGACTGTGAAGAAGGCTGAGCACCGAAGAATTGATGCTTTTGAACTGTGGTGTTGGAGAAGACTCTTGAGAGTCCCTTGGACTGCAAGGAGATCCAACCAGTCCATTCTGAAGGAGATCAGCCCTGGGATTTCTTTGGAAGGAATGATGCTAAAGCTGAAACTCCAGTACTTTGGCCACCTCATGCAAAGAGTTGACTCATTGGAAAAGACTGTGATGCTGGGAGGGATTGGGGGCAGGAGGAGAAGGGGACGACCAAGGATGAGATGGCTGGATGACATCACGGACTCAATGGACGTGAGCCTGAGTGAACTCCGGGAGATGGTGATGAACAGGGAGGCCTGGCGTGCTGCAATTCATGGGGTCTCAAAGAGTCGGAGACGACTGAGCGACTGAACTGAACTGAACTGAACTGATGGCTGATTCATATTGATGTTTGGCAGAAACCAACACAATATTGTAAAGCAATTATCCTTCAATCAAAAATTAACAAATTTAATCATAGAATGAAAAAAATAAACAGATGTGTAATTATATGAAAAAAAAAAAACCAACTTCTTGCAATTTCTGTTCCACTGAGTTCTGAGGATTTGTAAGAGGAAGAATGAAGCTATGAAGCTACCTGAGATGATTCAGTGGACTGCTCACCTGAGGTAAGCTGCAGATTGGGCTGAGCACCAGAAGTTTTAAGTGCAGATGGACTCCTTAGCTAAACAGGAGGCTTGTGGAGAGCCCTTCCCTAGGCTCCAAGCTGGGAAGAGAGCCTGGCCAAACAATTGCTGGCGCTTCATGACACTGAAGCCCAAGTCAGCAAGGTGGCTACTAAGGAAAAGACTGGAAGTTCTGCCAGGGCACTAAGGACTTTCCAACAAACCTGCAATGGAAGTGCATGGCCAAGAAGTGGTTAGCTAGGAAGACATCTCTGTACTCAGCGGATCTCTCCGCTGTCTTGTGAGAAACGATGATTTTCCCTTCCTACAATCAAATTTAATTCAAAATCTTAACTTCATTAGCTCCTGCATTTCTATTAAAACCTCGCAGATTTCTGGCAGTGTTTCATCACAACTATGGCTGCCGCTGCTGCTGAGTCTCTTCAGTCGTGTCCGACTCTGTGCTATTGCTAAGAGGAAGCAAACAAAATCTGGGAATCTTAACAGAGATGCCTGTTATTTCTTCACCAAAGAGTTCATAGGATTTTGTCAAATGGCAGAGGTAAATGTGACATTTAAATAGAAATTCCCCAAACTAAAGCTCATTTAAATGGAGAAAAATCACAAAGAGAGTGACCTGTGCTTGGAACACACGTACCCAAGATAAAAAGTGTTGAGAATATTAAAGTATATTTTATGTCATATTAGGAGTAAGCTTAATGTTTGAAGCCAACACAAAAATGCTCTTTCTTTGTCTTAGTAGTTATTTCAGGCTTCTTTTGCCCCACGTTAATTGAGAAGCAGAGAAATAAACAGTGCTTCATCTGACCACGAGGAGGGAACCAAATCCTCCGGGCTCAGCTTTCTACTGGGCATTCTGTACCTGGGCAGGAGAAGGTGCTTTCTCTTCTTCTCTCTTCTTCTGATAGAAGAATACTCAGCCATCTTTGAATGGAAGCAGAATCTTTACCTGCATAATGAGATGTAACTTTAATGAAAATACTCTTTGGAAGGTATATGGTTATACAAATACATAGGTTTCCCCCCACCCCTGAGGTGTTATATAACAGAAAAATTAAAACCTTTGCACAAAAACCACAACCTCAAGAGAGCAAGGGCAAATATATTTGCCACATCTATGAGCAATTAAAGGATATATTTCCCTATTTATAAATAACATTCAAGTCAACCAATAGAAACATGACCTATAACCCAGTAGAAAAAGTTGAGAAAGGATATGAACAGGCAATTTACAGAAGACAATACAAAAAACTAGTTAGCATGAAAAAGATGCTTGTCTCATTCCTTAGTGAAAATGTAATTTAAACAGTAATGAGATTTCATGTTTCATTTTCTCAGAAAGGCAAAAATTAAACATTTGCTATTACCTTGTGCTGTCAAAGATCTGAGAAATATGGGCTTCTATAAATTGCAGATGAGATAATAATAGCGTATAATTTTACTACAGGAAAATTTGCCAATATCTATCAACGTATGACACATGTGCTTTTAAAGTCAACAATTCTACTGCATATACACATACCCAGATAAAAAAAAATTACAGCTAAGAGTTTCCCTGGGGAGTTCCCTGGTGGTCCAGTAGTTAGTATTCAGTGCTTTCACTGCTGTGGCCTGGGCTTCAATCCGCAGTTGGGGAACTAAAATCTTGCAAGCAGTGCATGGCTATAAATAAATAAATAAGAATTTCCCCGGATATACTTGAAAAAGTATATATTAATATGTGTATGTGTAAATATGTGTGTGAGGGTGTAGGGTGACCATATCTTCACTCATATGGGTTTTCATTGGAGCATTGTTTGTAAAAGACTAAAACTGTATACAGTTAGAGTTGATCTGTGGGGGTTAGGCAAATTATAGGAAGATGACCTAATAAACAATGTAAACTCACTGAAAAGATGGAGTTAGATTTATATGAAATTAAATAGAAATATCTCATCATGTAAGTGAAAAAAGTGAAGAATGGCATAGTACATCTAGTATGATCCTTTTGCTATAAAGTAAGAAAAAAAATACATAGAGGAGAGAGAGATGCAATTATATGTAATGTTCTCCTCACTCTAAGATATATAAAAAACCATAAATCAGTGACATTTTGAAGGCATCTTGAGAACTGAGATTTGGGGCAACAGAAAAAAAAATTATTTTTCATATTATATCTTTTTAGATTTTCTAATAAAATATATTATTAATTTCATCTGATAAAAATTCTCACAAGGTTATCTAAGCAAGGAAATTGTTGCCCAAATCTTGTTTTCTTTGTATTTATCTGCATTTAAAAAAAAAACTATTTCATTAAAATATACATATCTTCCTCACTTGTTTTCTTGCATGTTGAGAATCAGAATTTAATTCCTCTACCAGTTATATAAACAAATCCTGCCAGATTCAAAGGGAAATTAAAAGAAACATTTTTAAGAGAAGAAGTATATAAAGATTAGACCACTGATCGGCATCTCAATAAATACCTCTATTGTAAAATAGCAATGGATTTTCTAGTCATCCTTTTCATGTGATTCTTCTGCTTATATCAGTGCACATCTGGGGGTGATTCACGTGTCTTTAGCTAAGCACTTTAAAAAAGTAAAGTATATATATGTGAGTGTGTGTGTGTGTGTACAAGAGTACACCAAAGTACATAAAAGAAATCTGGTGGCCGTGTTCACAAAGTATTCTATTTTATGCAAATAAGTTTGAATTATACTAGAAAATATATAATTAGATATTAATATTTAGCTGTTATAATAGTTGTGACAGTTATAAAGAGCATTTAGCATCAGAATAAAGTCAGGGCACATATCCAGACAGATGAAGGTTTTTCCCCCAAGGTAGCATCACTTTAAAAAATATTTCCAAAATAGTAAAAAAAAAATAAAAAGAAATTCTGAATAGCTTTATAGCTATTAAACAAACTGGATTGTTAGTTAAAACCTGCCAACAACCACAATACATACACTACAAATGCTAAAATCCAAAACAGACAATACCTGGGCTAATAATCCATATGGAAATGGATTAGAGTTGGAGACATTAGTGTGAACTCCTGCTTAGCTTAATATAGACACACATAATTGCACACGGAAATAGTTACAAATAATATATTGTGGTAGTGAAGAAATCCAGATATCTATATGAAAAAAAATCTCTTACATCATAGCACAGAAAAAGATTAACTTAAAATAGATCACAGAACTAAAGGTAAAACTTAACTATAAAATTGCTTTAAACAACACATAAGAATACAAATCTTTGTACCCTTGAGATAGGCAAAGATTTTTAGACAGAACACAAAGAGCCAGAAGGTTCAAACCATAAGTTTAAAAATTCATAAATTTTATCTAATCAAGTTAAAAATATTTTCTCTTTTGAAAGACATTACTATAAATATTGATTCCCTGGTGGCTCAGATGGTAAAGCCTCTATGTGCAATGCAGGAGACCTGTGTTCCATCCCTGGGTCGAGAAGATCCCCTGGAGAAAGAAATGACAACCCACTCCGGTACTCTTGCCTAGAAAATTCTGTGGATGGAGGAACCTGGTGGGGTACAGTCCATGGGGTCGCAAAGAGTTGGACACGACTGAGCGACTTCACTTTCTTTCACTATAAAAATAAAAGGCAAACCACAAAATGGAAGAAAATACTTCTATTTGTAGCTCTGACACAGGACTTTATTCAGAATACATCAGGACATATCACAACTCAATAGTAAGACAAACAACGTGGTTAATAAATGAGCAAAAGATTTGAAAATACAGGCTAGAAAAGAATATAACAGCCAATAAGAAAGAAAAGAAAGTGAAGTCGCTCAGTCGTGTCCAACTCTTTGCGACCCCATGGACTGTAGCCCACCAGGTTCCTCCATCCATGGAATTTTCTAGGCAAGAGTACCAGAGTGGGTTGCCATTTCCTTCCCCAGGGGATCTTTCCGACCCAGGGATTGAATACGGGTCTCCTGCATTGCACATAGAGGCTTTACTGTATGAGCCACCAGGGAATCATGTGAAAATGTGTTCAACATGTTGTCATGAAGCACACAAAAACTAAAATCGTAATGAGATTCTATTATATATTCACTGAAATAGCTGGAATTAATAAAACTGAAAAAATCAAATGTCACTGAGAATATGAAGCAATTGGAATTTTCATACTGTTTCGTTGGAAATATAAAATGATAATATCAAATTGAAAAAATATTTAGGTGGTTCCTATAAAGTTAGACATACAGCTACTCCTAAGTAATTGCCCAAGAGAATTAAAAGAAAATATAGCCATACAGTAACTTGCATATGCATGTTCATAGCAGTATTTTTCATGATGCAAAAATACCAGGGAGGGACTCCCCAGACATCTATCAAGCAGAAGAATAGAAAAACTAGGCTATTCCCATACAATGAAATACTACCCATCAATAACAAAGATCAAGCAACTGATTTATGCAACAAAATAGAGGAATCTCAAAATAATGTGTTGATTGAAAGAAATCAGAATACATTCTTTATTTTTCCACTTATATAAAATTTAGAAAATGCAAACTAATAATGAGAAAAAAGTAGATTTTTTTGGTTAGTTGCCTGGTGACAAAGGCAGGGGGTAAAACGGCTTTTTAAAGGGGTGAGAGAATATTTTCGCAGAGAGGGGTGATAAAAATATTCTGTATCTTAATTGCAGTGATGTTTCTTGGGTGTATTGACATATCAAAGCTCAAGTAATTGTATTTATTGTATGTATGCACTTTATTGTACATAAATTATACTGCAACAAAATTATTTTCAAGGGTCACATACCTGTTGTTTTGGAGAGGACACCAAGAGTCGAAAGAAAAATACATTGGAGTTTGGAGTAAAGGATAAAAGCCAAGCTTTAGAGCTAGCTGATACATATCAGGAAGAAAGACACTCAAGGGAAAGATATCGTGGGTCCTAATTATAAGAGTCGGGCAACTTAAGCGCTCTGACTCTGCTATCTTCAAAGGTTCTAGTGTTCATCTTCCTGTTCAAAGGTTCATCTTCCTGATAGAAGATGTTATGTGATCAAGTTGCAGACTCTGATTCAAGCCTTCCTTACCTCCTCCCTATGCTCTCCATCTTCAGTAAAGCAATGGGTACTGAGCTTAGCACCTTAAAATTGTGCCAGGAAATTATTTTATGTTAACCTAATGTCTCAGATAGTGATGTCTGAAAATTGTTCAATGGCCTCATCCATTTCCACCTCCACGCCATTTGAAACATTTGAATTTCGACAGGGCATTCCTATACTCAGTAGTAGAACCCACAGTGCCCACTCTCTCTGAAGGTGGGATGCAGGCATGGTGGCTGGGGAAGGGCAGAGTTGAGTTGGCCAGTGGAACTTAAGGCTCTGCTCCTGTAACTATGAGATGCTCTTCCCTCTAACACTAAGCTCAGCCCTGCCAAGTCATAAAAGAATGTAGAACAGGGTTTTTAGTGGAAGGAAAATCTTGTATAGATAAGATGAGTTTTCACCTTTACAAAATTGTTATGGCACCAAAACTAGGAATCCAACTCACACAAAATCAGTCTTGGAAAAATGGTTCTTTTTTGGACAGCTTCAGAGTTCTCCCTCTGTTATCTGGATCACATGGTCCAATAAAAGACTCAGGTGCAAAGGTGGGGCACACATGCTCTATTTGACCTCTCCAGAAACATGACCTAGTTCTTTCAACTGCTTACCACTCTGTGCAAGGAACCCAGTAAGATCAGAGGATATATATATGTATACATACATATAAAGCAGGTGTGTTATTTTGAGTGGGCGGCTCATAAACCACTCTCTTGTGGGAAATGTTAACATCTGAAGCAATCAAAAATTATATGGCATGTATAGTAATCATTTAACAGACTAATAATTTTCCTTCTCCTCTCCTCTTTCCTTTCCTTATTGCAGTCCATAGTGGTGTGAGTTGCGTCCTACGAAAAGATGTCAAAGTCCTTACTGCCAATATCTGGGAATGTGATTTTATTTGAAAAGAGCATCTTTGCAGATGTAATTAGTTAAGGATCTCAAGATGAAGTCATCCTGCATTTAGAGTTCTAAATTGAATAATTGGTATCTTTATAAGAGTAAACACAGAAAAAGAGCCATGCAAAGACAAAGGCAGAGACTGGAGTGATAGAGCTACAAGTCAAGGAAGGTCAAGGATTTCTGGGAGATAGCAGCAGCTAGGAAGAAATGAGGAAAGATTTTCCTCAAGTGTCTTCAGAGGGAGCATTGCTCTGGTTTGGCCTTCTGGCCACCAGAACTGTGAAAGAATAGATTGCTGTTGTTTTCAGCCACCAGTTCAGTTATGTTCAGTGGCTTAGTCGTGTCTGACTCTTTGCAACCCCATGAACTGCAGCACGCCAGGCCTCCCTGTCCATCACCAACTCTCAGAGTTTACTCAAACTCATGTCCATCGAGTTGGTGATACCATCCAACCATTTCATCCTCTGTTGTCCCCTTCTCCTCCAGCCTTCAATCTTTCCCAGCATCAGGGTCTTTTCCAATGAGTCAATTCTTCCCAACAAGTGGCCAAAGTATTGGAGTTTCACCTTCAGCATCAGTCCTTCCAATGAATAGTCAGGACTGATTTACTTTGGGATTGACTGGTTGGATCCACCAAGTCTGTGCTAATTAGTTATTGCAGCCCCAGGAAAGTAATATATGGGCCAATCCTGTAACTCCATCAAAATCGCCAACAATACTTTATTTTTTTTTTTCAGTTAAAATTATGCTTTTATTTTTTTTTTTTTCACTTTATTTTACTTTACAATACTGTATAGGTTTTGCCATACATTGACATGAATCCAGCATGGGTGTATATGCGTTCCCAAACATGAACTCCCCTCCCACCTCTCTCCCCATAACATCTCTCTGGGTCATCACCATGTACTAGCCCCAAGCATGCTGTATCCTGCGTCAGACATAGACTGGTGATTCGATTCTTACATGCTAGTATACATGTTACAATGCCATTCTCCCAAATCATCCCACCCTCTCCCTCTCCCTCAGAGTCCAAAAGTCCATTATACACATCTGTGTCTTTTTTGCTGTCTTGCATACAAGGTCGTCATTGCCATCTTTCTAAATTCCATATATATGTGTTAGTATACTGTATTGGTGTTTTTCTTTCTGGCTTACTTCACTCTGTATAATCGGCTCCAGTTTCATCCATCTCATCAGAACTGATTCAAACGTATTCTTTTTAATGGCTGAGTAATACTCCATTGTGTATATGTACCACAGCTTTCTTATCCATTCATCTGCTGATGGACATCTAGGTTGTTTCCATGTCCTGGCTATTATAAACAGTGCTGCGATGAACATTGGGGTACATGTGTCTCTTTCAATTCTGGTTTCCTCGGTGTGTGTGCCCAGCAGTGGGATTGCTGGGTCATAAGATAGTTCTATTTGCAATTTTTTTAAGGAATCTCCACACTGTTCTCTAAAGTGGCTGTACTAGTTTGCATTCCCACCAACAGTGTAGGAGGGTTCCCTTTTCTCCACACCCTCTCCAGCATTTATTGCTTGCAGATTTTTGGATCGCAGACATTCTGACTGGTGTGAAGTGGTACCTCACTGTGGTTTTGATTTGCATTTCTCTAATAATGAGTGATGTTGAGCATCTTTTCATGTGTTTGTTAGCCATCCGTATGTCTTCTTTGGAGAAATGTCTATTTAGTTCTTTGGCCCATCTTTTGATTGGGTCGTTTATTTTTCTGGAATTGAGCTGCATAAGTTGCTTGTATATTTTTGAGATTAGTTGTTTGTCAGTTGCTTCATTTGCTATTATTTTCTCCCATTCAGAAGGCTGTCTTTTCACCTTGCTGATATTTTCCTTTGTTGTGCAGAAGCTTTTAATTTTAATTAGATCCCATTTGTTTGTTTTTGCTTTTATTTCTAGTATTCTGGGAGGTGGATCATAGGGGATCCTGCTGTGATTTATGTCTGAGAGTGTTTTGCCTATATTCTCCTCTAGGAGTTTTATAGTTTCTGGTCTTACATTTAGATCTTTAATCCAAAACAGTTCCATTCACCATTGCAACGAAAAGAATAAAATACTTAGGAATATATCTACCTAAAGAAACTAAAGACCTATATATAGAAAACTATAAAACACTGATGAAAGAAATCAAAGAGGACACTAATAGATGGAGAAATATACCATGTTCATGGATCGGAAGAACCAATATAGTGAAAATGAGTATACTACCCAAAGCAATTTACAAATTCAATGCAATCCCTATCAAGCTACCAGCCATATTTTTCACAGAACTAGAACAAATAATTTCAAGATTTGTATGGAAATACAAAAAAACCTCGAATAGCCAAAGCAATCTTGAGAAAGAAGAATGGAACTGGAGGAATCAACTTGCCTGACTTCAGGCTCTACTACAAAGCCACAGTCATCAAGACAGTATGGTACTGGCACAAAGACAGAAATATAGATCAATGGAACAAAATAGAAAGCCCAGAGATAAATCCACACGCATATGGACACCTTATCTTTGACAAAGGAGGCAAGAATATACAATGGAGTAAAGACAATCTCTTTAACAAGTGGTGCTGGGAAAACTGGTCAACCACTTGTAAAAGAATGAAACTAGATCACTTTCTAATGCCAACAATACTTTAGATAATCCATGCTCCAAAGCTATGAGCTATGAAAAACTTGAGTATGAAATTAGAGTTAAGAGGTTTTCATAAGTCCATTGGAAGGCAAAAGCAAAAGTCTAAGCAATATCATGCAGAGAAAAGAAAAAGGCTGGTAAGATTACCAATGGCTATCACTCTTTTGGAAAAGAATCTGGTATAATCCTTTTAAAAAATTTTATTGGAGTATAGTTGCTTTAGAATGTTATGTTAGTTTGTGCATCAGCTACATGTCTACATATATCCCCTCTTTTTTGGAATCTGCTGTTACCTTGTACAGTTGAAGATGTGCATAGCCTTTGAGCATAACCTCTGCAATGGAGAGAAACTGTTGCACATGAGGACAAATGCAAGAACTTTTAAAAAACATTATTGTTCTTAATAGCCACAAACTGGAAAAAAAAAATCCAAATGCCCATCAACAGGATGACAACAAATGAAATGCCCTGCTTACTTATAAACAGCATGTTATCCTACAGTGAATATTCATGAACTATAGCTACATGCAACAAACTGAATGAATTTTTCAAATGTAACATTGAACCAAAAAAACAAAAAAGACAAAAATATACACTTAGTATGAGTCCATCTATAGAAAATCCTGAAAATAGTCCTCAAAATGAAATTCTATTATTTGAAGATGCATCTTTAGGTAATAAAGGTATAAGGCAGAGCAAGAGAGTGATTACTATGAAATTTAGTATAGAAGTTAACTCTAATAGGCAAAGCAAGTGGCTATGATGAGGGGAGCTATAAACACTTTGGTGACATTTCTTTTTATTTAGCTCTGCGGTTGTTTCACAAATGTTTATATTTTTATTTTCTGTACCTTTATTCATTATTTGTTGTTCCGTTGCTTAGTCATGTCCAACTCTTTGAACCTTATGGACTGCAGCACGCCAGGCTCCCCTGTCCTTCTTACTCTCTTCTATATAAAATAGTTTAAATATTTTTTTAAATAAGTGTTTTGGAAAAGAGTAAAGAATAAAAAGAAAGGAATCTATAGGTGCTTTAAGAGCATAGAAGTTCCAGTTCCCCTTGAATAAGTTTGTATGTTTTCGTGTGGTTCTTTCACATTCTCCTTCCTGCTCTAATTTCTAGCCTGTCAGCTAAAATCTTAGTCAAGGCATTTCCTGCTAAAACCTAAGATTCTGAAAAAGAAAGGGAATATGATGAAAAAGCTCAACAGATCTTAATTGTTGCCTCGAGGTCTGGCCGTGTGGGAATGTGGTATTTAGTGCTGCCCCAGAGGAGCTCCCTGGAGGCTGCTGAGTGGTGGTGGAGACTGGGTGGAGATGCAGATAGGTTTGCATGTATGAGGGAGGCCAGCTGATGGGCTGCACTTTGCCATTTCGAAGGGCTTTCATGCAGTCTCCTTGGAGCCTCACCTGTAAGAAGATCTTACTTCTTCTGTTTTACTCATGGGATTTTTAAGCTGCAAAGAAGTTAAGAGACTAGCCTAAAGTCTCAACTTTGGTAAATGACAGGGGCGGAATTGGAAACTGGGTTTTCTCCATCCTAATGCAGTGATTTTCTAAAAAATTTTATTTTATCAATATATTGAAGTTTAGTTGATTAACAATGTTGTATTATTTTTAGGTGTATAGCAAAGTGATTTCCTGAACAGTGTGGGGGAGCTATAATGCATTGGTGACATTTCTTTTCATTAAGCTGTATGGTGATTTCATGGATATTTATATTTTTATTTTCTATACCTTTGTTTTATTTTCTGTAACTTTATTCACTATGAAAGTGAAAGTAAAGTCGCTCAATCATGTCCAATTCTTTTGACCACATGGACTGTAGCCTACCAGGCTCCTATGTCCATAACCTTTTCCAAGCAAGAGTACTGGAGTGTGTTGCCATATCCTTATTCACTATATTCTCTTATATATAAAATATTTTAAATATTTTTAAAAATGAATTTTTTGGAGAAGGGCAAAAGATACAAAAGAGAAGAATCTGTGTGTTAGTTGTTCAGTCATATCCAACTCTTTGCAACATCATGGACTGTAGCTCTTTGTCCAAGGAATTCTTCAGGCAAGAATGCTGGAGTGGGTTGCCATTTCCTTCTCCAGGGGATCTTCCTGACTCAAGGATCTAACCTGGCCCCCTGTATTGTAGGCAGATTCTTTACTTTCTGAGCCGCCAGGGAAGTATAAAAGACTCTCCCTTGGTGCTTTGAAAGCATAAAATGTTCCAGCCCATACACATGTAGCTATTATTTTTCAAATTCTTTTCCCATTGAGGTTATTACAGAGGATTGAGCAGAGTTCTCTGTGCTCTACAGTAGGTCCTGGTTGATTTTCTATTTTAAATATAGCAGTATAATACAGTGACTTTTAATGGAGTTTTGCAGCAAGCTTACCAATATCAGCATACCTGTAACAGGAGACTTGGTGGTACTAAACTGATTTGTGCAAACATCTCAGACTCTGGCTGTGGAGACATGTGCTGAGAGACACCTGGCTATGCAGAATACAGAAAACATTTAAACTCATCACAGTGCTTCTGAGGATTTTGTCCTTTGTAACGCTTTTACTCATAGCACAATCAAAACACAAAATTGATACTTCTTGTGGTGGTTTGTGCTCTTAGCAAAGTCCTCTGTTTATCTTCCTTATGGCTGATATTTCATCCCCCTACCCAAATAGTTATGCTCTCTTAGCCAAGCCCCAGGTCTTTAAACACTCAAAGCAGTGAATTACTTGGTAAAACATTTCAGATAAACAGGTATAATCATATCTCTGTTTGGACTTAATGCTGGAGGGAGTGTGCAGAGACCCTGGCTATTTCATATTGCGGAGACCCCACTTTTTTCATATTGCTGCCTTTGATGCCAATAAATCAACCATTTACAATACTGCTTCTGCCAAGAAATCCCCCAGGCTCTTGTAAGGATATATGAAAAGACTGAACAAATATCAGCATTTTATCCTCATTCCTGTCCTTAAAGCCTTTGCAAACTTACACAAGCTCTTTTTTATGGTGTCTGCCACACAGAGGATGTCTGAAATCTACTGAAACCATTCCTGATATTGATACTTTAGTCTGGGAGGTGGATAGCAAACATTGCATCTCTTAAATGTTTTGACAAAGCAATAGAAATAAAACAGAAGCTTAAATGAAGCCCAAACTAAGATCCCAGTCAGCATCAATTTGGATGTATTTCTCTTACTTTCCACAGTTAGTTCTTTCCTACACTGTAAGACACAGGCTTATCTGAGTTATCAGTTTTGTAGAATGGTAAAGCTTTGTAAAGACCATTAGAATCTGGAGGATAGAGACAAGGCAAAGACGGCAATGTAAAGAAAAGAACACACAGTGACAAAAGTGTTTGCTTATTATCTATTGAATTACATGGGATGCTCTGTGTAAGCAATTTCAGTAGTACTCTAACATGGGTCTGGCTGCCTGATGGATATGTCTGTCAAAACAGCCTTCAGATCACCTCCTCCTCTCTCCAGGCCTCCTGAGAGTTACCTCCATAGGACAATTGCACACACCTTCATCATGTAACATAATCTTTCTGTCATTGCCATACTTGCATCTAAAGTGAAATACAAAAAGAGAATGAGTTAGAATCTCAGTACAAACCTTTTGAAAAATTAGGAAGTCCTACATTTAGTTTATCTTTTAAATTGGAACAGCACATGTATCATATAATCAATATATAAAAACGAAGCTATTAGTTCATTTATAAGAATCTGGTGGGGTTTAAGGAAAGGCCATGGAGAGAATGACTGTCATCTTGAGCTAGAATCCAGCCTGCCTGAAATGGATGGCACTAGTAGTCCAAGGAACATTCACATTCCTTTTTCAGTGTTCTGATTGCACATCTGTAGGCAAATGAAGTTGCATCTGACATGAAAATATCCAAGGAAGTAAAGAGAAGCAAATCAATATGGATTTTTAGACCAAAGTCTGCAGAAAGAATTTTAAGTATTTTCACATTTGAAGGATATCTTCACTTGGAATCGCTGGAAGACTCAGAACTGATAAACCTCAGTTCTCAAATCTGTAAGTTGGGGATAGTTGTACCTTATTCAATGGGTTGCAGCACTGGTTTAATGAGATCATATAAAGAACTTAACAAGAAGTCAGTTCAGTTCAGTTCAGTTCAGTTGCTCAGTCGTGTCCGACTCTTTGCGACCCCATGAATCACAGCACACCAGGCCTCCCTGTCCATCACCAACTCCCGGAGTTCACTCAGACTCACGTCCATCGAGTCAGCAATGCCATCCAGCCATCTCATTCTCTGTCATCCCCTTCTCCTCCTGCCCCCAATCCCTCCCAGCATCACAGTCTTTTCCAATGAGTCAACTCTTCGCATGAGGTGGCCAAAGGACTGGAGTTTCAGCTTTAGCATCATTCCTTCCAAAGAAATCCCAAGGTTGATCTCCTTCAGAATGGACTGGTTGGATCTCCTTGCAGTCCAAGGGACTCTCAAGAGTCTTCTCCAACACCACAGTTCAAAAGCATCAATTCTTCGGTGCTCAGCTTTCTTCACAGTCCAACTCTCACATCCATACATGACCACAGGAAAAACCATAGCCTTGACTAGACGGACAAGAAGTCAAATACTTAGCAATTACTTAATAAAATTACAATGAACAATTATGTGTACACTGTTTCCCAGAAATATTCATTTGTATATGAAATTTCAGGTTCTCAGAGTAAATAATAGGAAAATTCCTACAGAATGGAATGTTGTGTTCAACCTACAAATCAGATTTTCCTCCATTATATTATTTGCTGCTCACAGTCAGCTTGAGTTTCTGTGTTTCCACATTTCAGAGGACAACAAGGCCAGTCACTCTAGAAGTTCATAAACAAATAAAAAGCGGGAATGTTGCCTTACACTTCATGCCAAAGACAGTATCGTACACACATAGAAAAACTGGTTTCAACTAGTTTAAACTAATATCCCTTTGAACTGTATTTTTATGATTTTGATCATGACAAAATGTTCTTTGAATCATATTCTGACCACTCTGTCCAAGAAGTGCCCTATTCACAGAAAGCTCTTTAATTTTCTTTTTGTCTCTTTCTTTTATATATATATATATATATGTGTGTATATATATATATATATATATATGAGGTAGAAGTGCAGGAACATGTCATTTATCTAAAGGCATCTCACGGAATTTTAATTTGCTGTTATCTCAGGAACCTGAGGGGATGAAATATATGTACAAAGAATTTAGTGGCTTTTCCCTTGTTTTTAAGGGTTTTTAAAGGTTAATGATAATTTATTATATAAAAGTTTTGTTATATCTGTGCAGTTCTGTTGTTTTCATGGGAATTATGTGGTGATTAAAACTATTCAGCAGTTCCTTAAAATAGCAAGTGACACCTATTCTAGGTAAGGCAATAAGCTAGCGGTTGCTGCCTGCCCACCGGAATCACCTAGAGCTTTCAGAAATGGTTCATGTCTGTGCCTCACCCCTGAGAAATGCTGACTTAATTGGTCTGCAGTGGGGCCTGAACACTGCTGATTAAAGGTGCTCCATGTGTTTCATGTTTATAGCAAGACAGAGAATTACTGGGACATAGCTGAGAATTACTGTGATCCATGAATATAAAACAAGCAACGTTTAAACCTCCCTTCAAGGAGCTTCAGATTCTACTTAGGAAAATATACTTTTAAAATTCATTGACATTCTTTAAAAAGGTGTTAAGTGACGCAATCTCTGATACATCCCATACCGCTTTTATCTATCTCTCATCTCTTACTCTCTAGTAATAGAAGAGCAGAGAAATAGAGAAATCACACCTTGAAATAAAAAGTAGAAACATCACAGGCCACTTAATAATATGCTGTTATAGATTCCTTTAATCTTGTGGAAAAGGAATTTTTTTTTTTTAAGAAACAAAATGTACCCACTAAGTGTCCAGGAATTATCACAGATGCTTGGGGAATGTGGTCATTGTGAAAACTGGGCATTGAGAACTGATAGTGCTGGCTTTGTGTAAGGGTGTTGATGCTCATTTGTTTGGTGATAAAATCGCAATTCCATGCTCTCCCATTAGCTGAATTTCATTTCTGCCTTCCCAGCTCAACTGCACAGAGCTCTCACACAACCCCTGTGCTCTTATTGTACCGTGAGGAGCCAAGTTGGCCTTGTTAATAGGCTATGCCAAAAGCTGGAGCAGCCCCAACAGAGGCAATCTGATTCCAATCTGGGGATGAAAGTACAATCCCCCCTGCCAGGTTTAAATTGAGAGCATATTACTCGTTTTAGTTAATTTCCCAGCCTGCAGAACAATTCAGCACATGTGCACCATGTATGTTCCCTCAGCTGCTTCCTTAGGGACCCTGACCTTGAGGGGATAGTTGTAATTGGGGGGAAAAGTTAATAAATGACAATCATAGTCAAATACCCTATTTATGCATGTATTAAAACTAAGAGCAGAACAAATGCAAGAGAAGTGGATTAATACATTTTTCTTGTCTCAGGTTTAATTCTTTCATAATGTCAAGCTTGGAAGCACCATGGGGATGAGGGAGTGAAATGCAATGGTTCTCGAAACACAAGTGCTGGAAAGAAACATGGTCATAGCAAGTCAGTGTGGGAGAAGCCATCCTGTTCATGGGAAAAGCATACCTTCCTACGGGTTTTAAATCTGCCTCATCTGGGTAGACTTCTTGGAGGTGTGTTGAAAACTTTGAAGGAGATTTTACAATCTTTCCCTTCCATGCTTTTCAAGTGTATTCCTTTTAAATATTAATCATTGCTGCTATCATCTACATGCTACATGATTGTAGCGCCCATGTGATTCATAAAAATGTGTAATCATCAAAACTCCTATGAATTCAGTAATGTTTTATGTGCTGTTTGTTCTAAGTAGATTCAGTCATGTCTGACTCTTTGCCACCCTATGGACTGTATCCCGCCAAGCTCCTCTGTCCATGGGATTCTCCAGGCAAGAATAGTGCAGTGAGTTGCCATGCTTTTCTCCAGGGACTCTTCCCAACCCAGGGATGAAACCCAGGTCTCTTATATCTCCTGCATTGGCAGGTGGGTGCTTTATCGTTAGCGCCACCTGGGAAACCCCAATCATCAAAACTCCTATGTATGAAGTAATTATATATATGTGTGTGTGTGTGTCTCTCTCTGTGTGTTTTATCATGTTACACATATGTATTTACATTTATATATTTATACTGCTTTATATACATATAAATATATAAATGTAAATACATATGTGTAACATTTATATATTTATACTGCTTTCGGAGAAGGCAATGGCACCCCACTCCAGTACTCTTGCCTGGAAAATCCCATGGATGGAGGAGCCTGGAAGGCTGCAGTCCATGGTGTCGCTGAGGGTCGGACACGACTGAGCAACTTCATTTTCACTTTTCACTTTCCTGCATTGGAGAAGGAAATGGCAACCCACTCCAGTGTTCTTGCCTGGAGAATCCCAGGGACGGGGGAGCCTGGTGGGCTGCCGTCTGTGGAGTCACACAGAATTGGACACGACTGAAGTGACTTAGCAGCATTTATACTGCTTTACATGTTTATACCTGTGTGCATATTTATGTAATTAAGTGCAATTGCACTTGCATACATTTGAAAAATATGATTCATACAGGTCACCTGAACAGCTCCATGTTTTTCAGTCCATGATATCCCTTCCTTTGATAGCCCAGAAAAATTCCCAGGTCCTCATCGTAGGTATCTGCAGTATGTCCAGCCCCTCACACTATGTTCCTGGGAAGAATGCTTTTCCTTCTAACTCGTTCTTCCCTTCCTACTCCCTACCTTGCCTTCATAGTTGTGGTCCTTCTATCTAAATCCATCACCCCGTGGACATACATTCTTCTTCCTTTGCTAAGTATTCCTAGGACACTACTGTTGTACAAACAACTTTCATTCAAGATTTGGGACTAACAGAAAGGGTGCAATTACAACACAGCCAAGAAGGAAGTTGAAAATCAAATAGCATGTATCTCTGTTCTGTCGTCCTTACCAGACCTTACCAGCCTTCCTTACCAAATCCTCTTTCTCCTCCCTCTCTCTGTCTCTTCTCAGGATCTAGCTTGACTCCATTTTGCTGGGATCTGCTCTCTTCTAACCAAGAATTTCTCCCATGTCTGACGCTCCTCCTTCAGCAGTCTTCCTCCTTTTCCACCTCAGGTTCCCCCACCAAGGCACTCAGATTCCCACCTGCCCTGTCTTTGACATCAGGATAAAATGAAAATCTCTGTTATTTTACTACACAGAGAAATTTTCATGCCTTCTCTATTCCTCTCCTGGACACTATGGTTAACTTAAGAAGCCCCAATGAGTGTCTTTCTTTTGGCTTTCCCAAAACAATCCACCTGAACGTCAGTCAGCTTGTAGCACCCCAGCTTTTCCTCCCTACCACAGACAGGGCTGAGGGTTACTGATTTGGCTGCGGCAGTGCTTGGTGCACCCCTTTGAGTCAAATCCCCTGCACTGTGGCCCAGTCAGTGGTCCAAAGCCCCTCCAGCCTGGAAATCGGTGATCTATACATTCCTCAAACTATTTCATGGGCAGATGTGGCCTTTGAGGGAGTTTTGTTTTCTCTCCACTTTATCTTGAGTTTTCTTCCTTTTCCTTCTCTTCGGTTGCTTTCTGCATGTGAGCTAAGTTGCTTCAGTCATGTCCAATTCTTTGCAGCCCTATGGACTCTAGCCTACCAGGCTTCCCTGTCCATGGGATTCTCCAGGCAAGTATACCGGAGTGGTTGTCATGCCCTCCTCCAGGGGATCTTCCCGACCCAGGGATCAAACCTGTGTCTCTTGTGTCTCTGCATTGGCAAGCAGATTCTTTATCACTAGCACTACCTGGGAAGCCTCACTTGCTTTCTGTAATGAAGCTAAAGAATACTTACAGATAAAAGGGTGAAGAGAAAGTTAGTGAAGTGTTCATTCCCCCAGAGGCATTACATTTTAATGCACAACATAGTCATAAGCCAAGATAGCTTCAAGCAAGAGTCTCTCTGGCTGGGGGATATTAATCCCCCAGAAGCCAATGGAAAATATATCTTTGGGGGAAGAGAGCCTCCCCAGCGCTTGGGAATCATGCAGTATACCATGACTTCCTATGTCATCTTCCCACTCATTTCCCCTTTCATAGACCAGCTTACATAATAGAGAAATTAAAATGGATGAGCTCCAAGTAAAATCACGTTTCCCTTCTCCAATCCAGGCTAGTGGTTTACTATCTCATATATGCTTCTTTCATTGTCCTCCAAATCGATCACAGCTCATCCCTGAGTTCCTAGTTGATGCTAAATAGATTCTTACATTAGAAATCCTAGTGCCCAGATCTTATGGAGCATTGATCTATTTCCAAAAGTCAGAAATAGGCGTTTTCCTTCTCCTGAAAGGAAGTTAATCAAATGGAAAACTCACCAATCAGGATGCAGACTTGCATTTTGGAATAGTGCCAAGTAAATATTCAGTGACTGGCATTATGTTGCAGTGGTTAGGATTTTGAATCAAAATCAGATCCGCCAGTTCTGGCAACTCAGCTCTGACGCTAACCAGGTGACCCAAGGCAGGTTACTTAATATGTCTGGCTTACTTTCATCATATGTGAAATGGGAATAATAAAGTACCTCTCCCATGGTTTGGTGCATAATGAAGTGAGGCAATTCCATTTTAGTGCTCAAAACAGAATATATATTTTTTAAAAAGAATATAACAAGAAATTCAAATGAGCCTCCTCACGTCTGCTTTCGCTGAGGCATCTGGGTGATGGGTATTGATGTCAAGGTGACTGTGAGACTGAATTCGGAAATTACAAAGAGAAGTGCAATGAATTGGCTACACAACTCTTGAACTCCCAGCCTCTTTGAAACTATCCAAAGTAAAGAGAGGAGCATTTGAAGGGATTTCTTTGGAGACAGCCAGAGCTGTTGTGAGCCCCTATGATTCCTTTTGGGGTTGGAGGTTCAGGTATGTGGCTTATTATCCTTTAACCCACTGTTTTTTAACTTTGAAGTGAGAAAGGGCTTCAATAGGACCACTTTGAGACCTTGATGTACCTTGTCTGGGGCCAGAGAACGTTGTGAAAGCAGGCTTGACTCCTGCTCCACTCATTCTGAGGGCAGAGACAGAGATCAGCTAAGTGCCTGGGTAGCAGAGAAAGGACCGAGCTGCAGGGTTAAGGCAGCTGCAGAGCCATTATTTGTAAGGGCAAAGGATGCAGGAGCATTCTCCACTGACCAGATGGAGACCACCCAGAAGAGAGAAAGTTACCTAGTACCAGTCGTGTCCGACAGAGTTGCCTGAGAGGGGTGGCCAGGATCTAGAGCCGGAAAGGAATGCCAGTGTGTTAGAGGCTGTGAGAAGAACCGCACGTGACCACCTAATATAAAGAGGCATAAGTTGGTTCATGTTTATTGCAAGAGGGTGGATCCAGCCAAGCTTCTTCAATGAGATTTGGGAAGAGTCAGAAAGTGTTACAGAAAGAAATGCCAGCTTTTTTTTTTTTTTTTTTTTTAGCATTTGTCAGGTAGTACAGAGATCTGTTCAAGGAAGATATTTCCTTGCCATCTCTCACCACTCCCTTTTCTATATCTCTGGCGTCAAATGGTCAGGAACTGGCTAGCAAGCTGCCAGCTGGTTGCATGGGTTCTTCAGAGAAATGGAACCAATAGGATGTATGTGTGTGTGGTGAGAGACAATAGAGACAGGATTAAGATATCCGTCTATCAAGATATTTATTTTAAGGAATTGGCTTACACAGTTGTGGGGCCTGGCAAGTCTAAAATCTGCAGGCAGAGTTGGTTGGCAGGCCAGACCTCCAGAAAGAAGTTGCAGTTGGAAGAGTCTAGAGTCACTCTGCAAGCAGAATTCCTTCTCACTCAAAGAAGGTCAGTCTTATTTTTTTAAGGCCTTCAACTGATTGGTTGAGGCTCATTCACATCACAGAGGATTATTTCCTTTACATGAAGTGTGCTGATTTAAATGTTCATTTCATCAAAGTTTAAAAAGGATAGTGAGACACCAGAAAGAATAAAACAAAATAAGTCTTTTGATTATTCCATAATTATCCATGCATAATATACCAGTTACAAGTGCTGGGTACCTAGTAAATGTTCAATAAATATTCACTATTGATATTATATATACATACACGTATAATTTACTATAAATAGGACATTTTATATATACGTGTGTGTGTGTGTGTTGATATATATTACATTACGTCTTGATGGTGATGTAAATTAGCCTTATAACCTGAAACAGATGCATACGTTTCACTGAATTGCTTAATAGGTGGGAAGAACAAAAAAATCTTTTCGAAGTATTTACTTCTTTTATAAAGTTATATTTCAGTTACTGTGCTTTATGTATTGATGTTTCACATAAATATATCATCTGAACTTTTCTCTGTGGTAGGATAAATATAAACTTTGAAATTTAAGTATATTCATGTCCTGGCAAACACAATTGCCTTTGTTGGTGTTTATTATTGTCTATAGCTGGGGGCAATATTGATTCAGGTAAACAAATAATTAGCTAGCTCATTTGAAGTAGGAAGGTGTAATTAATGAATTTGCTTAATGTTCTACCTCGCTGCAGACACATAGCCCTTTGGGTCAGTGTTCTTTCATTCTCAGTCTCTCTCTCACTCTCTTTCTCACTGTCTCCATCTACCTCTATCTCTGTTCACAGTATACCTGCTTATTCTGCTACTTTGGATTCCAGAAAATATAGTTGCATATGGTACTTAAAGTAAGGTGATGACTCAGAGACATCAGTCAACCTGGCCCAATGCTAATGGTCAAAGGTACTTTTTTAGATTTTATTTTCTTGGCTGTGCAAGCAGTTTTTTAAGAGATGCTTTTAAAATTGAAGATGAAAATCAATAAGAATAAATTTGATATCTGGATGTAGCAAGCTTGCATTAGGACAGAAATAGGCTCTATTACACAAACAAACCCTTTCAGTTATAGCCTTTTGTTCAGTTGCTAAGTCATGTCTAACTCTTGGTGACTCCATGAACCGCAGCACTCCAGGTTCCCCTGTCCTTCACTATCTCCCAGAGTTTGCTCAAACTCATGTCCATTGAGTTATGATGCCATCCAACCATCTCATCCTTTGTCATCCCCTTCACCTCTTGCCCTCAATCTTTCCCAGCATCAAGGTCTTATTCCAATGAGTTGGCTCTCCACATCAGATACCCAAAGGATTGGAGCTTCAGCAGCAGTCCTTCCAATGAATATTCAGGGTTGATTTCTTTTATGATTGACTGATTTGATCTTCATGCTGTCCAAGGGACTCTCAAGAGTCTTCCCCAGCCTTAGTGGGTCCAATTTGCCAATGGCTTTCTTGATCAATCTTTTCTTTTTTGTATGTATTGTTCAAGCGATTTTGCTCTAAATTACATGACACTTCATCTAAGATTGTTATAGAAATCTTTAGTGTTTCTAAAAACAATTCTGCTAAAACAGTAGTCCAAGTTGTTCTCACATCAAAATTAGATATATGTGTAAACTCATGGGATCTGTAACCCAAAATGAATTACTGCAGTGGGACCACTTTTTAAAGACAGAGCTGACTAGGGATGGCATTGTGTTAAGTACCTTACTTCCCTGAGCAACACTGAGAAAGGTTTGGCTGCATCCTTTGGCAACATATGGCATGTTAACTAATATGTGGTTAAGATTTAAACACGACTCATGCTGGGAAATCAGGCAGTTTCAGCAGCCCTGTCCTCATTCCATCAGACCACTTTGAAAATAAGATCTGCCAAGAGTTTGAAAGTGGGATAGGAAGAATGTAAGCCTCACCATTGACTTTTCAGTGCTGTATAAATCAAAACGCTTGCCAGCTAGAAGACAGAATGAACGTGAGTCCACAGCGATGCTGGCAATTGCTCTGGTAAATGTCGAGTCTCAGAAACTGAAATTGTGAGACTATTCTCATATTAAACAGCAAGAAGGAGATCAGCCTCAGATCTGTTGAGTCAAGTGGCTGATACCTTTTCAACAACATGTGGCTTTTGGTTAAAGCTCAGAAAAGCATTTTGTTTTAACAAAAAAAATCCAGGTTTTATTCATCGGCTCTCTAGGCAGTCAATCATAACCAATTGATGTTCCTTGAACATCTACCAGGAGCTGTGATAGACATTAAGAAAATTGGGGAACAGATTTACCCAAGTATGAAATAAAAAAATCTAAAATATAAAGCAGAAATACAAAAAAGAAGACCAACTTACATGAAAATATAAAAAGGAAAAAAAAAAGTAGATTTTGAAAGGAAAAAGGGCAGTAGTAAGAAAGAAGCTGTTGCTTGCACCCCAGGGTCTACTGTGGCTACTTCACACTGGTAACCTTTGTTGCCAACCTTGTCAACAAGGCTTGTCAGGCTTCTTTTCAGATCCGAAGATCATTTCTATTACAGTTTCTAAGATGCTCTCCCCATTCCTCACTCAGCAACCAGAGTTGCTGAAAGGCAGATCTTATGGATGCTCTGAGAGCTGAAAATACAAGAAGGTGATGAAACTGACCGGAATCCTCCTTGCCAGTGGGACACAGGTCTCTCCAAGTAGTTAACGATGACAGTGATCATGCTGAGGGGACAGTGATCATGCCGAGGGGCAGAAGAAGAGGTCCTCTCTGGGTAAACAGGACATGCTTCTCCTTGTGACCCCTGGCTGACCTCCCAAGGAGAAGGGCCAAAGTAGTCTTCATCTCCAGCCAGTGAAATCAGCATCAGTGACAACTGAGGCTCAGACAACTCCCTGATCTGGGGAAGGAGCAGAGCAATGACGCAGGAGTGTTTCCAGGCAGAGTGAATGATAATAACACTGCAGAGACTCATTGATTCCCAGTTTGTTCTCCACTGCCTGTCACTTTTTCCTGTGGTAAATACCCATTAGATTGATGGTGGGTTGGTTATGAAACCAGTTATCCTGCTGTCCTCAAATAGCAGGAGAGCATTTACAACTTATACTATGTGATATATGAAGATGCCAAGCCCCTGTCGTTTTAATTGGGCTCCCAATGGAACAGAGAATGCCGAGCCACTTTTGTGGTTTTCTGGGCTTGTTTTTGGCAATCACCGTGAACTCCTACCTTATAAATGTGATAAATAAATATGGAAGGAAGACTTTGGGGACAAACAGGCATTGGCATCATTTAATTTCTTGTGTTCCAGCCAGTTGGATGAATGGTGTCTGTGGTAATTAAACTCACTTTGATAATTAGGCACTAAGGATTCTCAAACTGCTGAATGTTAATGAATATTTTCCAAGTATGGCCCCTGTATCTCCTAAGTACTGCCAAATGGAATCGTCCTGTACATCATTAAAAGTTAGAGTCCTTTTTTAAAAATTCCATATAGATAGTTGAAATGAGAAATAGAAATTGCTTTTCTTTACAAGTCTGGGCAGGTTGATGAAACTTGAATTGAAAGTGAGTTTTATTATGAATGAAATAATAGTTGAGCTCACACCTTGGAACGTGGAAGGTCACACATAGCACTGCACACATTAAAGCCATAGACAAGAGATAACTCCTGCCTCACTGCAACCGTCTACAAATAGGCACCCCTTCGGTGTACACTGTATGCTATCTGGGCTAATAATCTGGGGCTAAGGCCCCTGGAGAAGGAAATGACAACGCAATCCAGTATTCTTGCCTGGAGAATCCTGGCAAGAGGAACTTGGTGGGCTGCAGAACATGAGGTCACCAAAGAGTTGGACACAACTTAATGACTCAACAACACGGCAGACAAAAGGTGTGGGCTTTCTTGGAGGTTTGCACTCCACACAGAAATGTACAATGGTAGCACTCTGCATTTTCCACCAGTAGATGAGCCATATTACGCATTCTTATCTGAAAACTATGACCCCCCCCCCTTTTTTCCCTTTGACCCCATCAAATAACTTTATTCACATAAAGTGAAAGTGTTAGTCACTTAGTTGTGTCCAACTCTTTGTGACACCATGGACTGTAACCCACCAGGCTCCTCTGCCCATGGACTTCTCCAGGCAAGAATACTGGAATGGGTAGCCATTCCCTTCTCCAGGGGATGATACCTGCAATCTTCCTGACCCAGGGATGAAACCCAGATCTCTTGCATGGCAGAAGAATTCTTTACCATCTGAGTCACCAGGGAAACATCCCCTAATTTAAAAGCCTCAGTCATTCATACACTTTAGGGGGATCCACAGTGTTTGAGGAACTCAAATATAATGTATCATACCAACCCAAGTAAACCAAACACAAAAAAAAATCATCTATGAAGTTATTCACACATAGGTCCTAGCTTACCAGCTTCTGTGCAAAGAGAAAAGAAAAAAGAAAGAAAGAACGAAAAATAGACTGATTGACTAGTCTTTGAAACTAAGCTTGTGCCTGAGTTGAAACCTCTTTCTCATCCATGTTGGCCCCTGCGAATATAAATCACTGCAACATACTCTCCTGCTCTGATGAAAAGAAGTGTCTGGAGCACAAAAAGCTTTCTTTAAAATGTCCTTAAATAAACTCCTTTCCTGAAAAGAGATAGGGAGGCTCCTTCCTGTTACCGGCCCCCCACAGCCTTAGGGGGCTCTGGGAACTGGTGGCAGTGGACTCATCCCTCTGCTGCAGATGCTGACGTTAGCCAACATCAAGCCACCCTTCTAGTGCCCCCCTCTCCTCACAGCATCTCTCCAGACAGGAGCCCCAGCCCTTGATAATTTGCCCCTCAAGCTTGCAGTGCAAACCAGTAAACAAAAACACACTTAGATCAAACACTAATCATAAACACAATTGCTGAAGGAATCATTTCTAGGGCTTGCCCTATATATAATTATTTATTTCAAATATTTCAAACACTTAAATGTTTCAGGTATTCAAATATTTATAATCAAATATTCCCAAATTCCTTCTTACAGAATCTTCCTTAAAGGGGAAAGGAGGGAGTTGAGCAGGGAATGAGTGTTTCTTGAGCATCCTTTATGTTCTAGGCCTTGCCCTCGCTCTCTGCATATCATGATTCCATCACTGAAAAGTCATGGCACATTAATTGGGAAGGAATGCTTCTTCTGTTTTTACTGGACAGGGCCATATGTGGCATTAGAGCTAATCCAACATAATCTATGTTCTAGTAATCTATTACTTAAATTAACAAATACACACTCAAGCACTAAGGTCAAACCGAGCCCTGCCACTTCAGTGCTACATTGAAGAGACCTCTCTGAGCCTTGAATATCTCTTCATAAAAGGCAGATAATAATTCTGCAAACCAAGGTTGTTGGAAGGATTAAGCCTGATAACATGGGGGGAAAAGAACATAGCTCATTTCCTGGTATTTAATAAATGCCCTTTCTCCTTTTCCTTTCTCCCTTCTTCACAGGTTAAGAGATATTCACCTTTTTTTCATGCTCAAATGTGATCTTAAATCAATTTTAATTGTGATATCTAACATAGGCAAAATGGAGTGAATAAAATAAATCTTAATAATGCAAATCACAGAGATACGTTTTGAGGATCTTATATACCTTCCTCATGAGTGGATGGAATGAAAAAAAAAAAAACTTTTTAGTAAGGAAACCTTTAAGCTCCCTTAATAAAATTCCAATCTTCTAAGACTGGTGCTAAAGATTATTTTATTTCATCCACATTCAGATAGCAAGGGCAGAACTCTATGGGAAAGAGTAGAACTAAGCCATGGTTTCTCCTTTTAGGTGCATTTCTTCAAAGTTCCAATAATTCTTACGCTTACGTTCCACTGGTCAGAGCTCAGTTATGTGGCTTTGCTTAGATGCAAGGAAGTCTGGCTAGGGCAGTTTTTATTCATGGAGGCCAAGTGAAAAAGTGAAAGTGAAAGTCGCTCAGTTGTGTCTGACTCTTTGTGAACCCATCATCTATATAGTCCATGGAATTTTCCAGGCCAAAATACTGGAGTGGGTAGCCTTTTCCCACTCTAGATAGAAGCCAGGGGATCTTCCCAACCCAGGGATTGAACCCAGGTCTCCCACATTGCAGGCAGATTCTTTACCAGCTGAGCCACAAGGGAAGCCCAAGAATATTGAAGCTGGTATATGCTAGCTAAAAGATAGATTCTATTAATAGTAAAGAAGGATCTTCTTTGCTGTAAAAAAGTCATTACAAAATTCAAGATAAGAAGTATTAATGGCTTGGATGCTGGATGTATTTTGAAGGTAGAGGTAAACAAATCTGTCAATGATTGAGTGTAGAGTTGTTAGAAGAATCAAGGTCAACACCATGGTTTCGGAATCTGAGTGCTAAAATGACATATTTGCCTTTTATAGAGTTGGGAAAGACAGCAGTTTTTGTGGGCTAAACCAGGATTCATTTGGGGGCGTGTGATTTGAGGTGCCTCTTATGGATACACTAAGGAGATGGGTAATATACAAGAGTTTCGAGGGAAAGTCTGCAATGAAAAATTGATGTAAACATCATCAAGAAATAGAGGGAGATTCCAGGTCTGAGCACAAGAAGCTGATATTTAGAAATGTAAAGAATGGAGAAACTGACAAAAGACATTGAGAAGAAGCAACCGGTGAAACAGGAAAAAAGAGTGGTGGACTGGTGATGGGAGCATGTGGAAAATCAGTTGTGGAGGTTTTCCTTTTGGAGGATGCTGGGATAAGAAGCAGAGCATCAGCAGAATGGGCGATGGAAGAGGGTGTGCTGGAGGACTGTGGGTAGAGAAGAAGGTGTGAAACAGCTGTGGAAGGATTGGACAGCATACCACTTCATCACCGATCACCATGGTGGTGCTGCGGTACTTTAATTAAGCCTTGGGAGCACAAGCATCCACAGAGGAAGAAAAAAAAAAAACAGCATCTGGGGAGGAGTTCTTTTCCGAGCAAGGAAAAAAAAAAAAGATCCAGTGAACTAAACAGAGAAGGATCAAAAAAAAAATAATCAGAGATATCAAGGAGAGAAAATGTTCAAGGCAGGATGACGCATTACATAAGGGTATGGATTACAGAGTCATATTTAAATCCCACATTCATCTCTTTCTGGTTTTGTGACCAAAAGCAAGTAACTCAGCATCACTGAACTTTACTGTCCCCATTGGAGATAGGGAGAATAATAGCACCTGCCTTAGGCCTCCCTGGTGGCCCAGTGCTTAAGACTCTGCACTTCCACTGCAGGGGGCATGGGTTAGATCCCTGGTAGGGGAGCTAAGATCCTTCATGCTGTGTGGTGTGAACAAAAGAAAAAACATCTCTATAATAATAGTACTTGCCTCATAGGATTATTGCGCAGATTACGCGAGCTATTGCTTATAAAGTACTTAGAATAATAAGCCAGTGTTATCATCAGAATTGATGCAGAAGGGGAGTTGCCAAACAGCCACAGTCAATCTGAATGATGTGTGTTAAGACTGGAAATGACATCTTCACTGTTTCTGTAGTGGGAACATGTGCTTTCCTGGGCTGATGTTGCTGAGTGATGCATATTTCAGTGCCTGGCCTTCCTGTCTGTTCTTGCTTGGCTGTCCTGAGTCATTGGCAATGATTTTGTACAGAAGTTGCCAGGCCAGAGATGTCTTGGTGGAGACTCTGAATTCACCAACCTTAGACTCTGAATTCACCAAACTATCTCCAGACATTCCATTTCCTATGATTCAAGTTGGGATTCTCTGCTATCTGCAGTCCAAATTATTCTGTCCAATATGAGACAGAAACAAGACCCTCCTTGACTCAAGTAAGGATACCTTGAATCACATTGTGCTTTTTTGATAGTTGGAATGGCCACAATAGAAGGCTCACCTTTATCTTAATTTTTAACAATCATATACAAAATTCCCAAAGGCAACAAATTCCAATATAGTTTTAGAGATATTCTAACGCCAAATTTACTTTTTTCTGATGCAACTGAAAAAATCCCCAAATGTCTTGATATGTCTTCATTGTTCCTATAATTACTGACTTCTTTATTATATTCAAGTTACTCTGCTTTCAATTAAGATATTATAATAATGCCTGCTTTATAGAATAAACTTTCACATATTTGCCTTAATGTTGTTATTAAATGAATGATTAAAAGACTTCTGGTTTCAGCTTGGAGATGTAGAAAGATGTAAAAAATATTCCCACCCTTACAACAAGAAAAAAGCACAGCCCATCACAGAATTGAAGTTTCTGGGCAAACAAGTAAACTCAAATATTGAGAGAGACAGATGCCTTTAGGGATAAATAGCATCTGAACATTACGTACCTGTGGCAGATTCTGCCAGATTCCACATAAGACTGCAAGAAGACACAGCTAAAATGTTTTCAGAAATTGCTGGAGGCTGAGTAGGCTAGTGTGAGAGTGTAAAGCCCCTGGGTGTGGCATATATAGAGGTGTTTGCACATTCTTGCAGCTGTACTCATAGGAAAGACTTGGAAGAATCCTGAGAAAGCTTTTTTCATGGTGCCGACAGAGAAAGGGAACAGCAACCACTGCTTAAACCCATCTCCTCTACCTCCGTGAAAGGCTTAATCTGCAGGGGAAACAGCTCACGGTACTGATGGAAATCCACTGCATTGGGGGAAGGGCACAGAAAAGAAGAAACACGCTTCCTCTGGGAGCCATACCATATGAGTATTTATATTTTCCCTATGGAGAGAAAGGCTTTCCAGGTGGTGCTAGCGATAAAGAAGCTGCCTGCCAATGCAGGAGATGACTTGGGTTCTGTCCCTGGGTGGAGAAAATCCCTGGAGGAGGAAATGGTAACCCACTCCAGTATTCTTGCCTGGGGAATCCCATGGACAGAGGAGCCCGGCAGACTGCAGTCCATGGGGTCACAAAAGAGTCAGACATGACTGAGCACACAGCACATGGGGAGAAATACCTGCAAGGTCCTACTCTGCGGCCGGGTGGGCAGAATGCTTGTGAAGGCCGTCTCCTAGACCAGGGACAGAGTCCTGCCTGAGACTAACTGAATCATAATACCAGGGCATGCTCTCCTCCCTCCCTCGCATCCCTCCAGAACCAGGCTAGCAAGCTTAGAGTAAAATAGCAGTGGAATATCCTGGGAGACCCGCAGGAGATTGATCCTCATAGGCAACAGTGCAAAAGGAAGATGAAAATCCAAGGAGGAAACAGACAGTAAAAGAACCTCTAGCAGATCAGCCTCATTGTAAACACAGGTGTCACTAGAGGAGTTTTAAGCCTGGAGTACGCTTAGAGTAACCATAAGAATGACAAATTCCAAACTCTGCACAGGTTAGCACAAGCCCCATACTTAGGGTCTAGCTCAGGAAAATGGGTGCTCATTTCCAACTCTACAAAATATTCACCCCAGGATCTTTAGCCCTACACAAGTTGTCTGACCTTCAACAACAACAAAAATTCTAAGGTGGGTGAAAAGACAAATGTACACACATACACACACACTCACAGACTAGTTGAAGCATCAGGATCAGACTGGCTATGACACAGATGTTGGAACTACAGAAGTTTAACTAATTTTGATCAATATGTTACTGACTCTAATAAAACAAAGAGGATGACATGAAATATGAAATAAGTAAGCACAGAGATGGAAACTATAAGGAAGAATCAGATAAAAATACTTAAAGTAAAATAATCAGTAACAGCTTTAAAGACCTCCAATAGGCTCAGTAGACTTAACACAGCCAAGGAAAGAATCTATGAATTTGATGATAGGTGAGTAAAAATTAACCAAACTGAAAAACAGAGAAAACAAACAATGAATAAAAAAGAATAAAGCACCCAATAAATAGAGTGGGACAATTTCAAGCAGTGTAACATATACTAATGGAAGAGGGGGCAAAAATGGAGCAGAAGAAATATTTTTTAAAATAATGGCACAGAATTTTGCCATTAGTAAAATTAGTAACAGATGTGAAATCACAGATCCAAGAAGCTCACAGAACACCAAGCAGGATAAACATCAAACACACAGATACACACACATAAGCATATAGTATTCAAATTTCTGAAAATGAGAGAGAAAATATTGAAGTTAGCCAGAAAAGGAAAACTTCTCTACAGAGGAAGAAGCATAATAATTAAAACAGACTTCTCATCAGAAACTATTTAAGCAGATAGTAAATGTAGTGACATATTTAAAGTATTAGGGAGAAATGTCAATCCAGAATTTTACAATACATCTAGTAAAAGAGAAGAGAGAGAAAAAACCAAACATTCTAAAACAACTGAGAAAATTCACTGCCTGACATACTTTATATGAAAATACTAAAGGAAAGAAGAAATACTAAAGGCAGAAGAAACATGAGGTCAGTTGGAAACTTGGGTCTACACCCAAACAAATGAGGAGAAAGGGAACTGGAATGGATGAAAATGAGATAAAAGTTATTTCTTATTTGTAAATGTGCTGGAAGATGACTGGCTGATAACATACATGGCATATATAAAGGTAAAGCATGTGAAAAATAATAGCACAAGGAATAGGTGGGAAGAATTAATACACGGTTGTAAAGGCCTTACATTACTTATAAAGCAGTATAACATTGTTTGAAGGTAGACTCAGATTTATCTGAAATGTATGTTGTAAATCCCAGGGTAATTACTAAAAAAATTTTAAACAGAGGTATAACTAGTAAGTCAAGAGAAGAAATATCATCATAAAAACCCCTATCCCAAGAAAGAAAGAAAGAAAAAGAAATGAAGTATAGTACAAATGGGACAAAGAAGAATAGCTAGCAAGAGGTTAGATTTTAATGCAATATTGATAGTCACCTTAACTGTGAATGGTCTAAACATACCAATATAAATATAAAGATTGTCAGATTGAATAAAAAGCTCATTTAAAATATAGACATAAATGTACGTCTTTGAATATTTAAAGCTTAATCACATAAAATTTGGAAACACTATTATATATATTAAAATATTAAAGTTCAAACTATTGATAAAA